>NC_067244.2:265728717-266978717 GCF_019359855.2 Lolium perenne | reverse complement strand
AGTTGGCGACGCCCGTCAATCCGAGGCGCGGCGGCAGCGGCAGCCAGCAGCAGCAAAGGCGCGGCGGCGGCGCCCTCCTCATCCCGAAGCCGGATGTGAAGCAGGAGCAAGACAACGAGGAAGCGGCGAAGGCGGCGCACCTGGCGGAGTACGAGCGGCAGCAGCGGCTCATCGCCAGCAGCGACAACCCCAAGGACTGCCCAGGGCTGCGCGCGGCGTGCTTGGCGTCGCTGAACGACAAAGATGCATGGAGGGGCGACCTCGCGGCGGCGATCGCCATGTCCATCCGCGACACCGTCAAGCCGCTAGTGGACCTCACCGACGACGGCGAGGCAGGACCAAGCGGCCTGGTGAAGGACGAGCCCGTCGACGAGCCCGACGAGCGCGTCAAGCAGGAGGTCGTCACCGACGACATGTACAACTTCCACCAGTACTACGACGCCTCCGGCCGCCGCAAGTACTTCTAGAGTAGGTTTAGTTTAAAGTTAATCGAATTTCGTTCGAATCTATGTAATATATAACAAGTTTGGACGAATTTAATCGAATCTCGTTCAAGTTTTAAATTTCCGAATTTTTTTTTTTTGGGGACGTGACTGGGAAGCGACGTCCCCAAACGCGACACGAACAAAACACGTCCCCCAATCGCTCGATCCGGTGCCATTTGGGGGACGGTTTGGGGGACGCGGCTGGAGATGCTCTAATATTTTTGTTTCTTTCTTTTTAACAATCAATGCCACACATATTTATAGTAACAAATAGTACATGGTAGAGATATATAAGTTGACTCTAACAATTATAAAATAAAGTCTAAAATATACAAGCAAATCTTTGAGCTTTTCAAACTTTTTCTTCTTTCATCACACAACTTTTTACTTTCCTGAAAATAGACAAAGATAGATACCAAACCAGAGACCTGTAAATACCAACGAAGGTTCTCTCATAATTTTAATATAATCCGCAACATTCTCGAAAAAAAATTAAGCTGCAATGCCATTAAAGTAGTGAATGACCATCGGGAAGATTACCAACGCCAATATGTCAGGAAATAACAACGAGTCAGCCTGGTTGATGTCACCGGAGAGCCAAAAGTACGAATCACCATTGTCGACGATATATCAACCCGGCAAAAATTGCTAGGATAATCTTCCTCATAGTAACCATAAGAAAATATCCAGAATTGATCTGACGAAGCAAAATCTGAAGACCCCCTTGGATTTGCTCAGCTTTGCAGGGAGCACATGCTATAGCTGATATCACTTATTCCAGTAGTCATATTTCTGTATTTCTTCCTGACATATTGAGTCCATGTCTCCATGGGACCTTAACCATAATGTCATTTGGCCCACATATGTCATCAACTTATCATAGCAGGAATGGCCCACCACCATTCATTTTTTGTGTTACCTTTTAGAAGATGAGGGCATATTCGAAATTGTTGCATTACAGAATAAAACCTTATAAATAGTAGTATGGAATATGTATTTTTTAAAGCTTTGGTACAGTTTTATTAAAGTTTCTCTAATAATCAAAAATACGAATGCATACACTTGCTGGAATTCTGGACATAAATTATGCTATGTTTGAATAGAGTTTTCTCAAGTCGTTGGTCAAATTTTGAAATTTTGATTGCCAAAATTCGTTTGAATATTTTCGGAACTTGGGGATTACAGGAATACCTTTCTGTCCAAAGATATTTCAAAACATTTAATGATGGTCATGGTTACATTTTGAGACCGTGTAAATTACAAAAAATGCAACATTTTCATGTTTTAGAAGAATTACACTTAAAAATTATATGCAATACCTTTATTTGCACCAAGTACATGTTTAGTCAGTGCCAATCTCGTGCTAGTCTCCACCAATGCAAAATTCGACCAACATAGCGTGGATGGAATCTTTCTACAGTCCGCTCAGGGCATTAGCAATGGTGGCATACACAACTAGTTGCTCCATATAAAAAAGTTGTCAGAAGCAACATGATGAATTTTATCTCTCCAATGAAAGCTACAACTTTAATTAGAAAAAAGAGAGAAGGGACTCCATAAATATGACACTATGTATCTCTTTCTCTCTTTAAAAAGCATGCTTTTAAGGCTTAAGATCCCACTTCCTGAAGAGGAGGCTGCCTCCTCATCCGAACCTACTTTGAACCACCCGAACCTAGATAAAGGTGTGAGGCAGTACCTCTAGGGCAGTGCATTGGGCATGCCCTCATATCTCATATCTAATGCTTTTATTGGCAAATTAAATCGGGGCGCAGTCCCTTCTGCAGCATAGGATGCCAGGGAGCAGTCCCCATCTTCAGCAGTGAGACGGTACAGTTGAACTAGTCTCAGGGCATGTCCAATGCACTGCCCTAGAGGTACTGCCTCACACCTTTAGCTAGGTTTGGGTGGTCCAAAGTAGGTTCGGGTAAGGAGGCAGCCTCCTCTTCGGGAAGTGGGATCTTAAGGCTTAAAAGCATGGTTTTTTGAGAGAGAAAGAGATACATAGTGTCATATTTGTGAGGTCTCTTCTCTCTTTTTTCGGAGTAAAGTTGTAGCTTCCATTGGAGAAATAAAATTCACCATGTTGCTTCTGACAACTTTTTTACATGGAGCAACTAGTTCTGTATGCCACCATTGCTCATGCCAGGGTTGGGAGCGCTCCTGGGCGATCGGCAGGTCGTTGTCGCCGACCCCACCTGCACGCGTGCGTGTCGGTGCCTGGTAGTTTGGCAACGCATGGTCGGTCGGTTCTCTCTTTACCTTTGACTCGGCGGGTCGGTCTTCGTGTGGAACTCTGGATGGGGTCTGGTCTGGAGCATACCAATGGGACTAACCCTTTGGATGGCTCTGACGCGGCCCCTCAGTTAGGGGGGCCGCGAGGGAGACCTCCTAGACCACCGTCCGGACCCTCGACGCGTAGTAAGGCTTGATCGGTTCCCAGTAGGGGAACCCCCCAATCTGATGCGATCCAATGAGTGATCCCTTCTTCTCACTCATTTGGAACATCAGGGGGTTCGAGGCCCCGGGTCGCAAACAACAACTGAAGGAGTACATGCAGCGCGAGAACGTGGATATTGTGGGACTCCAAGAGACGATTAAGGAGTCATTTCTCCTCCACGAGCTGGAGGGCCTTAGTAGACACAAGTTCGCCTGGCATTGGCGTCCTGCCTCGGGCCACTCTGGCGGCATCCTCCTAGGCGTGAAGGAGGATACCTTTGAGGTTGAGGATATGGAGCATGGCGAGTTCTTCGTGAGTATGGTCGTTACCCATAAACGATCTAACCTTGGCTGGGAGGTTATTATCGTCAATGGGCCGGCGGACCATTCGAGGTCTCAGTCCTTCTTGGTGGAGTTGCGGGATAAGATCGACCGGTGTACCACCCCAGTGGTGGTGGCCGGCGATTTTAACTTGATACGCTCCCCGGAGGACAAGAGCTCGAGTCGCATGGACATCCCTAGGATGAGGATGTTCAACGACTGCCTTGCGGATCTCGCCCTTAGAGAGATCACGCGAGTGGGAGCTCGGTTCACATGGAGCAACAACCGCATTGACCCGGTCCAGAGTGTGCTGGACCGGGTCTTTGTGTCGGTTGAATGGGAAATGGAATTCCCACTATGCTCTCTTAGGGCAGCTACAAGGATTGGATCTGACCACTCCCCACTCCTGCTATGCTCGGGAGGGTCTGCCCCCCCGAGGCTAAACCGCTTCCACTTTGAAAACTTTTGGCTCAGACAGCCAGGGTTCGTGGAGGCGGTTGGCTGCAAGTGGGAGCGGGCGGCGGATTCCCCACCGCGGGTCTTCAATGCAGTTGATGTTTGGCATCACTGCGCGAAGATCGCCCGCCAGTTTATGAGAGTCTGGGGGGGCTAACCTCGGGGCGGAGGTACGCCAGAAGAAGGACCTACTCCTCCGCCAGATCCAGGAGTTAGATCGCATCGCGGATGAGGAGGGCTTAGCCGCTGAGGAGTGGCTTCAGCGCTATGCCCTTGAACACTCGCTCATGGAGATCTACCGTGGGGAGGAGGTCTTCTGGCGACAACGGAGTCGCCAGAATTGGTTCCTCCAAGGGGATGCGAACACTGCATACTTCCATGCAATTGCGAATGGCCGTCGCCGGAAGTGTTCCATCCCCTGTCTCTGGGATGGTGATATCCTACTGGAGGAGGCCGGGGAGATCACCACCCTTATTTATACCTTTTATAAAGGTCTATTTGCGGCTAGCCCCAGAACAGGGGTTGCCCTCGCGGCAGATCTATGGCCAGCTAGGGCCTGGGTCTCCGACGATGAGAATGCCGCTCTCACCCTTCCGTTCCTCTCAACGGAAGTCCGGAGCGCGCTCGAGGGCATGAAGGCTAACTCTGCCCCTGGCCCTGATGGGCTTCCGGTTGTCTTCTTCCAGAAATTCTGGGCGAAACTCCAGGAGACTATGATGCCCATGTTTCAAGAGTTCTACGTTGGAACCCTTGATATGGGGCGTCTGAACAACGGCGTTATTACCTTGATCCCCAAGTTAGTGGGGGCCACGGATATACGCCAGTTCAGGCCAATTACTGTCATCAACGTGATCCAACGGTTGTTTTCCAAGGTGTGCGCGGTGAGGTTGGCTCCGGTGATGGAGTGGATTACGCACCAATACCAGTTCGCCTTCCTCAAGGGCCGCCACATCCACGATGGAATTCTAGCACTTCATGAGATTGTGCATGAGGTCAGGAGTCTGAAAGGATCGTATGCCGCACCTAGAGGGGGGGGTGAATAGGTGCTAACCAATTTTTAGTTCTTTTTCAATTTAGGCTTGACACAAAGGTAAATTCTCTAGATATGCAACTATGTGAATTTACCTATATGACAAGATCAACAACTAAGCAATATATAGCTAGGCAATATATAGCGAAGATAATAGGATAGAGGTAACCGAGAGTGGAGCACGCGGAGACACAACGATGATTCCCGTAGTTCCCTTCCTTTGCAAGAAGGTACGTCTACGTTTGGAGGAGTGTGGTCGCTACGAAAGCCAGACCAACGCCACGAAGGCTTCACTCAGGTCTCCTGTGAGCAACGCCACCAAGGCCTAGCCCACATCCACTAAGGGATTTCCTCGAGGCGGAAACCAGGTCTTTACAAGGTTCTTGGGGCACACATCCACAACCAAATTGGAGGCTCCCAAATCTGTAACAACAACAACAAGAACAATATCAACTACAAACAACTAGGGTTTCCCAAAAGAGGAACTCTAGCAAAGGGGCCCTCAAGCATATGAGGGGGAAATGCAAATCGCTTCGGTGAAGATGTAGATCGGGGTCTTCTCCTTCGGATCTCCAAAGATCAAGAGCTTTGGATGGTTGGAGGAGGAGATCTTGTGATTCTTGTGTTTCTTGAGGTGGCTCTAATGGTGGATGAACTTGGCAATGATTGAGCAGCTTGTCCCAATGGAGAAGAAAGCTATTTATATGAGTGGGTGCTTCAGATCTGACCGTTGTGGGCGTTTTTGTGTAACACCGGAAGTTCCGACCACAGGGGCCGGAAGTTCCGGCTGGATCCCTTCGCACATGTGCAGCTGATGGACTGAGTGTGGGCGGAACTAGGGCGGAACTTCCGGTGACCGGAAGTTCCGGCCAAGTTCTGGCCTACTTCCGGAATAGTGCGAAAACCATACTGGAACCATCTGCAAGTAAAAACGCTGTTTCCGGAACTTGCCCGGAAGTAGGGCGGAAGTTCCGCTGACCGGAACTTCCGGCCTACTTCCGCCGAGCTTCATCGTGTGAGGCGCTGAGATTCTGCTGATAAGAGCATCTGGGCGGAACTTCCGCCTGCAGGGGCCGGAACTTCCGCCTGAAGCCAAAAGGCAGCAATGTCTCCAGTTTTGTCAATCCATTCCACCAGCCATGTATGTATAGTGAAACCATGTACCTGTCTACATCAACACACATAAATAAATACCTATTGTTGACATCAAACACACAAAACCCAAAAGGGCGGGAAATGTTCTTTCAATCTCCCCCTTTTTGGTGTTTGATGACAACACAAGTATTTGCAAGGAATAATCAAAGTAAACAACAAGTATGTGAGAGATATAGGAGAGCTCCCCCTAGATATGAGCATGTACCAAGAAAATTTCTCCGAAAGCGAAGGTACACATATATGGAACAAAGCTCCCCCTATATCTTGCATCCATCTTCCATGGGTTAACAATAAGCATAGTGATAGATAGGTCATACACACATAGATAACCATAGAAGACTCACATACGGAGTTTACCATACACATAGATAAGGTTCACACACCACATAATATCTAGAAACATAGTTCGACACCAAATAGAGAATAAAATGGAATCACAAGCGATAGAAATCAAAGAACACTCGAGCTTGTGACTCCCCCATGCAAATACCCAACGGAGAGCAACCTAATAAGGGGGGCTCACTCTCCCCCTTTGGCACCAATGCACCAAAAAGGGACAGGAGGAACTACACGTCCCAAGGGTCGGCGTTAGCCCAGCCGGGAGGGAGATCAGATGAAGCGCCGGGGTGAACTGGAGTGCGAGGAGGGGACTGGATCTCGAGACCATCATCCGGGAGCGGAATGCCATGCCGAGATAACCACTCAGCCTCCGGAGTGATGTTCTCCTCGGATCCGGGAGGAGACACGTACACATTGAGAGCCCTCATGATGCTCTTCTGACGAACCCGAGACTTCTTGGCCTCAACATGCTGCTGATACTGACGGTGGTTGACAGCTGAGGTGAGACAAAAGATCTGTTGCATGCGGCGGGCAAGCTTGGAGACCCAACTTGGTGGCTTCTCATGAACGGGAGGAACATCTTCTATGGGCGAATTGTGACGCTTGACCCGGAGGCTCTTCACTTCATGAGCTATGATGTTGAGAGGAATGGAGTGAGCGAGAGGAGCCTGACGGGTAGATATCCAAGAGTCTTCAATGAGCTTCATGATGAAAGGAGCAAAGAGAGGAAGCTTCTTCTCCATCACACATGACCACATTTCATTGTAGATGTAGTCCATCACATCGAGCTTCTCACCGGTGCCTTTCTTAGCATGAGAGTTTGCCATAAGATCCACTTCATAGGTATGCAATTCATCAAGGTTGCCACCCTTGGGTCCAATCGTTTCCCGGTAGACACGAAGCATGATGTCCCAAGTAGGGAGAAAATCCGCACTCTTGCCCGGAACACCCCACCCCTTAATATAGAGAGGTTCCAACACCTCATTGGTGAGAGCAAACGAGCTATCATGAGACCGCCATCCATTTTCATTCACAACCGGAGATCGAGGGTATCCAAGTGCAGCACCAAAGCTTGCCAAGTTGGCCTCAAGTAGAGTCTCATGAGTGATCCACTGGAATGTTCTGGCTTCATCTTGTTGAAAGTGAACGGTGGCATAGAACTGTTGGATCAACCCAATGTCGAAGTCCTTATTGAGCTCCATAATGAGATAGAGCCCAAACTCTCCACACAATGCATAGGCTTCATCAAAGTACCTTGTGGCGGCCATCTTGGCGGTGTCAATGGAGTGTTGAGTGACTATAGCCTTCTTGAAGGTCACATAGATCTCATAGAAGATTTCTTCTTGGGACTTATTGTGGAAGCGCTTATCCGCAACCCTATTGTTCCGAGGGATGAGATAAGGGTTCCCTTGCCGCAGCTCCTTGTACTCAAGATATGGCATGTTCTTGACTGACACATGAACGTTCTTGCCCCGTACAGCGGGTGACTTGACATGCTTTTGAGCCGCCAGTTGGCGAGCCGTGAGCTTGGATGGACGAGTACGCTCAAACTCTTCTTCTTCTTCTTCTTCTACAACATGAGCCTTGCCTCTCTTCTTGGAACCACCTGAGATACATATATGAAGATGGTAGATGTCGTCGTGGTGAACAGACAGATGCCATAGGATGGCTAAGATTGGGGCCGAATGTGCGCTAGAGGATTCGGGGGAGGGTTTCCGGAAGGATGCCCGGTAGCTTTCCTATGAAGAACTTGGCCTTGGCCAGAGGAAGAAGAAGAAGAACACGATGGGAACCTCTGCCTCAGATCTTTCTATTCATTGAACTCACAAGATTACAGGTTTGTGGTTTTCCTTCAGCCTAGAACGTCTCCTATCTCGCGTGTCATATATCACGTACCCGCATAAGGGTGTGCCCCCTCTCCTTATATAGGGGAGAGGGTGGCTTACAGGGGAAGAAACCCTAGGAAACCCTAACGGCATCTTTGAACAGACAAACTACTTTACAAAGCCACTTTGGCTACCGGTGACGCCGGTATCTCTTTAATCAGGGGTGCCGACATCATCCGGTGCCCTTTTGCGTCACCTTCTTCTTTAGGCGCCAGGGCTTCGTTTAAAGCTGAAGTGCTTCGCTCATCCTTGTCTTCTAGCTTTGGAGAGAATCTTGGACCAGCTTTGCCGACGTGCTACAGTGTAGCCTGTACCGGTACTCCGGTATCTTCTTAGCCGGTGCCGGCATACCCCTCCTGGGATACCGGCACGATTCACTTCGCCTACTGCTAACTCTTGTTAGCCGGAACAACCTTTAAACCGGTATCTTGATGGCTCAAACCATCCGGTTTGGCATGCCTTTGGCATACCGGGGGTCATCCCCCCAACAGTAGATGATAAATGAGTGCACACAAACAAGAGGAGGCCAAAACCAGAACCTGGACAGAACTCTGAGTACAGAACAGTAAACAAGCCAGGCCGGAAGTTCCGGAGGGAACCGGCGGAAGTTCCGCCCGGGCGGAAGTTCCGGCGCACGGCTGCACGAAGACAGCACAGTTTCCCTTCGGATTCGCGGTAATGGCGAGGTGAACCACTCTACACCAACGTTCTAGACAAGAACTAGCAGGGGATATGCATCTAGAAAGAATCTACCAAGGCTTGTCCTAGAAAAATGCCCTAAATTTCATCTAGTGAGGTCAACCCACACCTAGAGAGGGAAAGAGCACAAACCGGGGGGAGCCATGGTGGAGGAGAGGGAGAGGATACAGATCCACGGAGCCGATTCGGCGGAGGACGCCGGAAGGGGGGAGATCCGGCCGGGGGAGCCGCCGGCGCCACAGGTGGAGAGAGGCCACGAACAGAAGTCGATTTGGGGGAAAAGTGGGGAGAAGAAACTGTCTCCCCGTTCCCGACCCAATATGTGGGAAACGGTACGAGCGGAAGTTCCGCTCGCTGGGGCCGGAACTTCCAGTCCCAGCGGAACGAGCCCACCGACAGAACAGCGTCACGGGAACCCGATGCTGGCCAGGGGAATCCAGCCGGAAGTACCGGCCGGGGCGACCGGAACTTCCGGTGAAGCAGAAAACTGGGCCAGAACTGGAAACTTGAAGAGAATCGTGTGCACTCGGAGTAGGAAAGGATAGGGCTTAGATGCGATAGGCTTTGGACAGATGATCCAAACTGTAGGATGGTACATGATCACTCATTTTTGCAAGAAATGCAAATGAAGACCAAAAATGAGCGATTTCCCATAAGAACAAGTAGATGGCAAATAAAGATCCATAAGACTCAAATAACACCAACTCTTCATAAAGAAGAGTGTGGTGGCCAAGGCCACCATGTTTGAGTGTTATGGCATGGCACCGCGAAGATATATCATGGGCCCAAAACCACTACTCGTCATTGAAGCTCACATATCAACATATGATATAAAGAGAATGATATATTAATGTCGGCATTATGGGGGGAGGGATAGCTCAATAGTTTAAACCGCACTCCCCCTATATTCATGCCTGCATCTAAACCAAATAAAGTTTTGAGACGAAGGTGTGTTTGCAAGATGGTCAAGTTGGTCTTTGGTAGGAACATATCATAGCTCAATATCACCACGGGCAACATGATCCCTAATAAAATGATTCCGAATCTCAATATGATTCGTTCTTGAATGTTGCACCGGATTATAAGCAATCTTGATGGCACTTTCATTGTCACATAAAAGAGGCACTTTGTCACAAGTGACACCATATTCCTTTAAAGTTTGCCTCATCCATAACAATTGAGTGCATCCACTTGCGGCGGCAACATATTCGGCTTCGGCGGTGGAGAGAGATATACAATTTTGCTTCTTAGAGGACCAACACACCAAAGACCTACCAAGAAATTGGCAAGCCCCGGAGGTTGATTTCCTATCATCCTTGTCTCCCGCCCAATCCGCATCGGTGTACCCATTGAGAAAGAAACTTGAGCCTTTAGGATACCAAAGACCATATCTTGGGGTATCAACCAAATATCGAAAGATTCTTTTGAGAGCCATCATGTGGCTCTCCTTAGGAGAAGCTTGATACCTTGCACACACACCAACACTCAACACTATGTCCGGTCTAGATGCACAAAGGTAAAGCAAGGATCCAATCATGGAGCGATATACCTTTTGATCCACCTCTTTGCCATTGAGATCAAGTGCAAGATGACATTTGGTGATCATTGGAGTGGCTACACCTTTCATTTCCGTCATCTTGAACCTCTTGAGCATGTCTTGGAGATATTTTGCTTGATTGATGAAAGTCCCTTCTCTCAATTGCTTGATCTCAAAACCAAGAAAGAACCTCATCTCTCCCATCATAGACATCTCAAACCTATAGGTCATAAGCTTTGAAAATTCATCATTGAAAGCTTTGTTAGTAGAGCCAAAGATAATATCATCAACATATAATTGGCAAACGAAAAGCTCCCCATTGACCCTCTTAGTAAAAAGAGTGGGATCGATTAGCCCAACATCAAACCCACGGTCTATCAACAATTCTTTAAGGTGCTCATACCAAGCTCTAGGAGCTTGTTTGAGACCATAAAGTGCTTTATCAAGCTTATAGACATGGTTAGGAAAGTCGGGATCCTCAAAACCCGGGGGTTGCTTAACATAAACCTCTTCATGCAAAGGACCATTAAGAAATGCACTTTTCACATCCATTTGTTGTAACTTAAAATTATGATGTGATGCATATGCAAGAAGGATACAGATGGACTCAAGGCAAGCCACGGGAGCATAAGTTTCTCCAAAGTCAATTCCTTCAATTTGAGAGAAACCTTGAGCCACCAATCTTGCCTTGTTCCTCACAACAATTCCAAACTCATCTTGCTTGTTCTTGAATATCCATTTAGTGCCTATAACATTGCGGCACTCCTTTGGCTTCTCTACTAAAGTCCATACTTTGTTGCGCTTGAAGTTGTTGAGTTCATCGTGCATAGCTTCCAACCAATCTGAATCTTCAAGAGCTTCAAATACTTTCTTTGGTTCCACTAAGGAGATATAAGCATGATGATTGCTAAAGTTAGCCAATTGTCTTCTTGTGGAAACTCTTCCTCTTACATCACTTAGGACCTTCTCATGAGTGTGTTCAAGAATTTCCAAGTTCCTATCTCTTCTTGCAAGACGACGGGCCTCGATCTCCTCCTTGGTTCTTCTAGGCCTTGGAGGTATCAGTTGATCAACTTGATCGTTTGGGTCCCCGTCTTGACCTTCAACTTGAGCTTCCTCAATGTCTTGAGAGTGCTCAATATCATGTGCTTGATCTTGGACATCATTCGGTGAGGCCCAAATATCAAATGGATACTCATCGGAGCCATCATGAATCCTTGGTTGATCTTGTCCTTGATCTTGCACACAAGAGGGAGGGTCTTGTTCTTGTTCTTGGGTTGGTGCATCATTAGCTTCAAGAGATGGAGTTTGTTGATGTTGAGAAGATGAGGGCTCCACCATGGTAGAGCATAGTCCTTCCCGAGACGCCACACCGTGTCCCTCAATGGGGCGGAAAAATCCCACACCCATTCTTACTACGACATCTTGAGGTATTTCATCACCTGCACAAACATCAACTTGCCCCACTTGAGAGCCATCATTTTCCTCGAACTTCACACTACAAGATTCGATGATAATCCCGGAGGATACGTCAAAGACTCTATAAGTGTGAGATTCGGCACCGTAACCAACAAATATTCCCTCCAAAGCTTTAGGAGCAAATTTAGATAAACGGACTCCTTTGATTTTATAGAAACACTTACACCCGAACACCTTGAAGTATGAGATATTAGGCTTGTTCCCGGTGAGTATTTCATACGGAGTCTTGTTCAAGCCCTTACGGAGATAGAGCCGGTTAGAAGAGTGGCAAGCGGTGGAGATGGCTTCGGCCCAAAAATTATAGCGGGATTTGTACTCCGCCATCATAGATCTTGCCATATCCATAAGAGTCCGGTTCTTCCTCTCCGCAACACCATTTTGTTGAGGGGTGTATGCAGCGGAATATTGATGTCTTATCCCCTCATCACTAAGAAAATCATTGAGTGTGTAGTTCTTGAACTCGGAGCCGTTGTCACTTCTTATTGCCATTATAAGGAGAGTGTGTTGACGTTGCACCTCGGTGGCAAAGTCAATGAAGATTTGTTGAGTCTCATATTTCTTTTTGAGAAAGTAGACCCAAGTGTATCTTGATTAGTCATCAACAATCACCAAGCAATGTTTCTTCGCACCAAGACTTGCATGAGTGGTGGGACCAAAGAGATCCACATGAAGGAGCTCCAAGATCCTCTTGGAAGAGATAATAGTCTTGCTTGGGTGCGGAGAGTCATGCATTTTGCCTTCAACACAAGCCCTACAAACACGATCTTTGGCAAAAGACACATTTTCCATTAGACCCACAATATGGTTCCCCTTGTGAAGACTTTGCAAAGTTCTCATGTTGACATGGGCCAAGCGGCGATGCCACAACCAACCCACATCCGCCTTTCCGAATAGGCACATCGCACTTGTCGTGGTGGTCCCCGAGAAGTCCACTACATACAAGTTATTTTCGCGATACCCAACGAATGCGACTTTTAGAGTCTTGCTCCACAAGAGGACCACAATATCATTATCAATAAATACGGCGAAACCCATCTTGCCAAGGGCAGAAACGGATAACAAATTGTAACCAAGGGTTTTGACAAGCATGACATCCACAAGAGTAACGTTGTGTGCAACCACAACCTTGCCAAAACCCAATACCTTGGATGTAGAATTATCTCCAAAGGAGACGGTGATATCATTAGTGTTGGGCCTCAACTCCTTGACGAGATTCTTGCCGCCGGTCATATGACTTGTGCATCCACTATCAAGCACCCATTTTGACCCTCCGGCGGCATAGTCCTACATGAGATCAATTCTTGGATTTAGGTACCCATTTTTCAATGGGTCCTCTTTTGTTAGCAACAAGGGTCTTTGGGACCCAAATAGACCAAGCAACATAACCATCATATGGACCAACATATTTTGCATAAACATCACCATAATAATCTTTAAATAAAACATAGTGAGGGTTAGCAATTCCCGCATCATCATTATTAATGGTTTTGGCCTTTGGGGCTTCACCATTAGTGATAGCCTTCTTCTTTTCTTGTGCGGGCTTGGCATTAAACTTGTTTGCCTTCTTTGCCTTGGCATTAAAACCAATGCCCTCCTTCCCATTGTTTGATCTTTGTTTACTCAAAAGATCATCCAAAGATAACTTACTTTGAGGAGAGGAGGCCTTAGCAAGTTCATCCTTTAACCTAGCATTTTCCTCAATAATATTTGCATGATCACAAGTAGAGGTAGAGGAGCTAGGCACATCATATTTAGCAAGCCTAATTTGAAGTTTCTCATTAGACTTGGAGAGGAGTGAGTATTCACTCTTCAAAGCTTTGTGAGCCTTGTCTAGTTCATCTAGATCCTTCACAAGTTTCTCATGATCAACACCAAATTTGGCCTTTTCCTTTTTAAGCACTTTTGTTTTAGCCCTAGCAAGATCTCTTGCTTTAGCAAGCTTATTAATTTCATCTTGAGGCTCTTCAAGAGTTTCTAGCCTTTCTTCAAGAGAAGCTATAGTTTCTTGTCCTTCCTCAAGGGCATTTTTAAGAGCGGCTATTTCAAGAGAGTCCTCTCTTTCTATTTGACATTTTTTATCAAGAGCATCATCTAGTTGTGCTAGATGAACCATGAGATTTGAAACATGCCTTTTAGTGTCACCTTTCAAGTTAAGAATGAACTCATCGAAATCAAGCATTTCTTGTTTCACTTTTAAACTAGCATTGTCAACCCCTAGATCATTTGATATGATAGGCATAGAGGGGTTAGGGGATGATACCTCGGAAGATTTAGCCATGAGGCAACTTTCTTCCCTCATAAGAATATCCTCATTGGGGGTTCAATTGGGGATGAAGAGTTGTTGGAGAGGGAAGCAAGAGCCACCAATCCATTGGAGGTTTCTTCTTCTTCATCATCATCATCCCCGGATGTGTATTCTTCTTGGGTTGATAGCACAATAGATGTGTCCAAGGAGGACCTTGCCATGAAGCAATGTGCATTCTTGATGTGAGGGTTCTCATTGGGGGATTCAAAGAGAGAGGAAGAGGGAATATTGGTGGTGGCAATGGCGACCACTTCCTTTGAGGTTTCTTCTTCATCACTACTACTTTCAACTTCATCGGAAGAATACTCTTCCTTAGTCATTAGCACAATCCTTTAAGGCCTCTTGTCCTTCTTACTCTTGTTGTAGAATTTCTTGTTGGGGGCCTTTGAATCTTTGCTCTTGTCCTTGGGAATGAGCCTTCCACCGCGAGTTTCCCTATGCTCATAGGGGCATTGGGCGATGAAATGGTTCTTGTCACCACAATTGTAGCACGATCTTGTTTTTGGGCCCACACTCTTGAACCCGCTTGAGTAGTTCCTCTTGATGTTATCTTCCTTTGCCTTGGATGGATCAACCCAAAAGGTTTTTGCATGGAATGCCATGTGATCATTGTAGTGGTATTCCAAATCATCCGGATAGGACATACTCCAAGATATCCTATATGGTTCTTGAGGGTTCACTTCTTCCATGGTATTGACCGTCAAGGCAAGATTGGTCCCTCTTGACATCCCAATGGCTCGATTGCGAGAATCTTGAGAGTTTTGTTCGAGCACCTTGAGAGCTTGCAACTCGTGCACCACTCTTTGAGAAGAGAGAGAAGGAAAACTTTCTCTCCCAACAAGAGTCTTGACATCAATGGGTTCAAACGGCAGCATGCAATCAATATACTTATCCTTGATCCAAAAATCATCAATATGTTGGGCACCCACATTCCGAAAAGCATCGGCGACGGTGATAAGTCTTCTATACATGACTTGATGATCTTCATCCGGTAGCCTCATGAATCCTTCGGCTTGATTCCGAAGAGCACTATAATTGTTTCTCTTCATGCTTTCACTCCCCATGAAGCTAGAGGCCAAGCCCTCCCAAGCTTCCTTGGCGGTTGCGAAATTCCGAACAAGGGCCAAGTCCTTTGTCCCCACACTAGTTTGAATCATGTGCAAGGCAATGGAGTTGAGTTGGTTGTCAACCTCTTCTCTTCTAGTCAACTTGTCGGGGTTGTAAGGCTTGTACCCTTACAAGATGATTCTCCATAATTCATTGGAGGCACTGCAAACATGAGAGCGAAACTCAAATTGCCAAGTAGCAAAATCTTTATCATTAAACTTGGGTGGGTCGCCCCTAGTGTTTATATGAGGATGGGGAACCGGAATGTCGGGAGAGCGGAAAGGTGGAGCCACGTTATTGTAGCTCACACCCGCACTTGTTGCTCTAGGAGAAGTAATGGGGATTTTAGAATTGTCTAAGTGATCACTCTCCAAGGGTGTGGTAGAAGAGGGTGAGCCCGAAGCATCTCCCTTTTCTAACTCACTCTTGTCCCTTTCCTCAATGATGGGGATGACGGAGGGAGCCCGCGGCAATAGCTCGGAAATCATTTTCCTCATGCTTTCCATTTGAGCTTCCATGGATGACATAGGCATCCCCAATGGGCCTGCCGAAGATGGTACCCAGGGTTTGCTGAAGGCCCACAACCCGAAGTTTATGAAGCCCGGAAGCCCAGTTATGGAGTAATTTGGAAACATAGAGTTGTATTAGAAATAATGACTTGTAACTACTACGGGTCGAACTCAAAGAGTCTCCCGGACTTTGTAACTTGTACATCACGAAACCCTCGGCTAAGCCTCCTATATAAGGGGGAGTCGAGGGACAAAGAAAGGATCGATTCATTGTCAACATAACCCTAGTTTTCTTAACAGCCGAGTACTTTTCCGGCTAAAACCCTCGAGATCTACTTGTCCTCTACTTCCGCTAAAACCCTAGTCTACAATCCGTAGGCATTGACAAGTTAATACCTTGTCAATTGGCGCCGTCTGTGGGGAATAGAGGCGACAAGGAGCTGATCTCGATGGCACGTTCAACATCGTCGACGTCTTCGGTGGCAAGCAACGCGATGGACGGAGGTAAACGGATCGAAACTGATCTAGTCGATTTTATTCCTCACCCGCCCTCCCGTGTGGATGCATATGCGTATCTGGAGGAGCCCATGGAGATGACGTTCGGAAGTTTCCACTTCCGCGTTGGGAAGGATGGATCTCACCGTCTCGCGATACCGAATTCTTCGGGATCGTTCGCGGTCGATTCTGATTTCTCGGGATTGGCATCATCGTTCGAGTCAGGCGAAGAGGAGATCTCGCCGTCAATCTTCACCAAGCCGGCGTCAAGCGGAAAACTCGTCAAGATCTTCAGCAACATGTCCTTCGGGTCGTCTGCGGACTCCAATATAAGCAGTGACTCAGATAGTGTCGATAGCTTCATCGACAAATCTACCCTTATTCGGGAGGTCTTCGCCGATCGTTACGACGGTGTCACCGACCCCGATGAAAATCCAAAATATCATCAAGTCTATGCAATTGGAGAAACAAGCCGAGCAGAGCCGGAGACGTCAGAGGCCTTCGATGATTTGGGAAATCCATACATCGATCCCGCTGACCTCACGCGAGGTTTGGGCACCAAATATATCGGGACTACAACGCGTCAGATGGTGCAACTTCCGCAAGCAGCTTGGGATAGAGCAGCAAAAGCCATGGACGGCACAGAGCCGATCAATACGACTGCAACAGCTGAAGAGTTGCAAGCGTACCAATATAAACTCGCCCGTGCTGGGCGGGAACTCGAAAAACAGAGAGTTGAGCTGGAAAAGAGGAAAGCCGCTGCTTCTGCGTCAAGCAGGCGACGAGCTGAACTGAGTCGACAATCAGGAACTTCCGGAGATAGTCACAGAGAAGCTCGCAACAGGGCAAGATCTCGGCTGCACAACATACCTGACGGCGAGAGGGAGCATCTGATCCAAAACCTCGACATGTCCTTTATGTCAATAGACACAAGAGGGAACATCATCCCCAAAACACCGGAAGCTGGATATATGGCGACACAAGCCTTTATACTGGCAAACAGGCCACCTCCCGGAGATCCAAGAGAAGCGTTGTATAACATGGCTATGGCAGGAGTCGGAGTCATGGGGACAGCGTTCGCAAGTACAAGCACACCTCCCGAAGGTGCGGCAAGACAAAATAGTCCACGACCCACGGTAGTGATTCAGGACCCTCCGAGAACATCGGCAAGAGATACAGCAACACAGGCGCGGGTCGACAGGGCGCGACAAGAAAGGAGAGAACGCCGGCACTCACCAGAGGTCGATGAGGAGGATATGTGCGGTCTCCCCTGTTTTACTCGACGAGTTCGTAAAACACGGGTCCCGTCTGGGTTTAAATTACCCGACAATTACAAGAAGTTCGACGGATTGCAAGATCCTGAGGACTGGTTGGTGGATTACCTGGAGACAGTAAAGCTGACGGGTGGAACCAAAGCAACGGCCATGCAGAGCATCCAGGTACACTTGAGCGGAGCAGCGCGATCGTGGATAAAAAAGTTACCGCCTGGATCTATCGACAGTTGGGAAACCTTCGAGGACATGTTCGTGAAGAACTTTTTATCTACATGCAAAAAACCTGCGTCAATAGAGCAACTAAGAGCTTGTCGACAGAAATATGACGAGTCGATGAGGACGTACATCCAGCGGTGGAACATTATCAAAAACTCGGCAGAAAATATATCTGATGAAAGAGCGATAGATGCGTTTGTCGCTGGGATCAGGAGGAAGGATTTAGTCGAGGACTTGGGAAGGACTAATCCAAAAACAATATCGGCACTCATGGAGATAGCGAATCGCTGGGCAGATGGAGAAGATGCTGTTCACAACAAGCGGCATAGATCGCCTGAGGATGACCGTAACCGAAATATTCAAAATAGGCGACGTTTTTCTCGACAGTTCCCAAATTATGACGGTCCCGGCCACATATCGGCCGGCTTCCGAGGAAATATCGGAGGAAACAGTCGAGATGATTCTCAAAAGAGCGGTGAGCACCGTAGCGATTACAGGGATGGTCCTCGTCCCAATAGGCAAAATAATGGTCCAAGGTTCCAGAGGCCGTATATATCTCCCGAAGATATGATGAACGGACCATGCCAAATGCACTTCTACCTCGACAACAACGGGAAGAGACAGTCGGGACATTTGCAGAAGGACTGTCGAACTTTCCAAGTACTGAATAGGTACGCAGGGCATGTCAATACACAGGCAGCAAATAGAAACCCCCAGGGGCCAAGGAGTGAGATTCATCTTCCACCTCCTCCCGCAATCACGGACGAAAATCGACACCAGTTGCAAATAGCGGCAGCTCCAATGAATGGTCCATATATCAACACCAATGGGGAGGTCTCGATGATTCAGAAGGGCAGGCCATCCAATAGAGCTCAAAAAGTAATTTCGCGGCAAGTCTTTATGGAAGAGAAGATGCCTCCACCAACAATTGAGTACCTGAATTGGTCGGGGCATGTAACGGCCCCGGGTAGGACCCCTATTAGATTTGTCTGTCTGTTTTTCTTTTATGCATCATCATGGCATAAGCATCGTCTCATCAATGTTTTTAGCAAAATAAAATTATTTTGATAAAACCTCCCTTGTCTTTTACTTTAAATAAAACCCTAGCCCTCTCATATTCTTCCTTTTTATAAATAAGTTGTGCAACATTTGATTTCGGAATAAAAATGTTGTTTCGTTTTGGATTACAAATAAAGTAAATATTTTTGAAAACTATTTTGAAAGCTACCTCTCACCTTGCCTCGAATTCAAAACAGAAAAGAAATTTGAAATTCAAATGTTTTTAAACAAAAACAGAAAAGAAAAAAAAAGGTTTTGTAAAAATAAAACAGGAAAACCCCAACCCTCTCCAGGCCCTCCTTTCCCTCTGGTTTTTTTTTTCCTCCCTCTCAGCCCAAACCAGCCCAGCAACCATCTCCTCTTCCCCTTCTGGCCCGAGCAGCCCAGCTAGCCCTCTCCTTCGCTTCTCCAGCGCGGCCCAGCTCGGCCCAAGCCGAATCGGTACGAGCCCCCCTTTTTCCTTGTCGTCTACCTCGCTCACGAGGAGAGCGTGAGGTCCCCTGTGGTCGACGTCATCCTGCACCCACGCCGCGCCTCTTCCTTTTAAGCCTTCTCCAGCGCGTGGGGAAACCCTAGCCTTCCTCTTCTTCTTCCCTCTCCCAGCGCCGCCAAGCCTCCCCCGTTCTTTCTTGCAAAACCACAGAGAGCGCCGCCACTGGTTCCCCGTCGCGCCACCGTCTCCGGCCACCCCGCGCCAAGCTGAGGCCACCCCGAGAACCGCCCCATCTCCCTGGTCATCCTCGTGCAAGGAATCGAGCGGGGGCAGTCCACATCGTCGCCAAGCTCACCGATTCCGTGCGTTGGCCGCCGGCGTTTTTCGTCGATTCCGGTGAGCTACGACCTCCTCCGGCGCCGGCGACCGCATGTCGAGCTTCGGGGTGAGCTCACGCATCCTCTGCACCTCCTCTCCTCTCTCTTCTCTTCCGGGTTCATGTCTCCACCGTGACCACCGACGTTTCCCCCGCAGAACCTCGCCGTCGGCGATGCTGCTCGGCGACCTCCGATGGGCGGCGCCACCACCTGTCGATCCGCGCCGACGAGAGGCGCCCAGCGCGCCCACGCACGCATCCGGGGACGCCCCACATCGCCCGCTTCCTTCTTCGCCGGGACGCGGTGACCACCCTGCCTACGGCGCGAGCGGCATCGACCCGGTATCGAACAGCTTCAGCGCGTGCGTGGATGCTCCTCCAGCGTGGCGCCAACGTGGCCAGCGGGCCCACTAGTCATCCTCTGGCTAGCTTAGCCCCGGTGAGAAACCATCCCGCATCCAACTGATCTGTATCTTTACATTCAGCCCCCTGCAGTTTTTGCCTCATCAACCCGCCGTCCCTGCCCTTGTCGATTTCAAAGAAAACCCCCTGGAAAGTCTGTAAAGTAACCCGCAGTCCTTCCCCCAATTAAAACTTATTTTCTGGGTCCTTTTCGAATTAAAATAAATCTTTTTATCTATTTTAAAATAACAAAACCCTAAAATGTTAATAACTTTTAATCTGTAACTCGAAATTAAAAGTGTTATATATCAATTTTGATCAGAAAAATGCACTGAACATGATTATGCCATCCATTCTTGCCTTTGCATCATGCATCATACAATCTCGTGATAGTTTGCAATAACACCTAATATGGAACATATGGAATATGTGGGATATTATATAAATGTTGTCCCGGTTCCATTTAACTTTGTTGTAGCTCACCCCTGCCATGTTTGCTATGCTAATCCACCCTTAAATTGTCGGTAGATAATGCAACTCCAACCTAAATTGGTTGTCTGGGGTTCCGACTCCGATTAATATGGATAAGTTGCATTGCATCATGTTTGCCATGCCATGCATACCATCTTCATCATGCCGGTTCTTCATCCGTAGTAGTAAGATTTGCATCCGTTGTTTGTTCCAGCATTTGCTTCTTCCCGGATAGGATCACGAAGTGGTGTGGTGAGATACGACAAGTTCTCCGGATGTTCCTCGGCAAGCTTTAACAGGCAAGCATTTCCTATACTCCTGTCTCTGCAGGAGTCGCTCACCTATTTTATTTTGCCTTCTCCCTTATGCTATCCTTGAGTTGCGTTCTTGTTGCGTGTCCTATCCACTTTTTACCTCAAGCAGCCCATATTGCCACCACCACCCTCCTACAGCTGTTGTTTGGTTATCGGGTCTGCCTTGCGAGTCGTAGCGCATGCTAGTGCTGTTTATATCTCGTTACCGTTATCGTTATCTTATCGGGTTATCTGTTGGGGAATCATGATACATGGTTTTTGGATATGTTTGTTGGAGATAATCACACTTACTTTATTGTTAACAACTAAAATTGTAAGCAGAGGCATCTGTGAGCCCCTTTGCGAAAGCATCGGAACTTTGACTCGCTAATGTCCCCTAGGACCCGAGTTCCTGTTATCTGTTCCGAGATTGAGCGCTCTACCCGTACGTGGGGACGTTTATTGGGACCCCCCCCCCCCCTCACCCTTTACCTTTTCTCAAGTCAGTTGAAAAAGTGGGCCACAACCTTGGTTTTATTTGGCGCATGCATGTTTATATACTGTTGCCTTCGGGTGTTTACTTCCTGTTGCCTTCGGGTGTTTATATTCTGTACTGCACTGCATAATTGCTAGACGACTTATCTAGTGCTTGGCCGTTAGTGCCCGCCTAGACGCCTACGCAACCTCCGGGTCCGTCTCGAGTACGGCCGGACTTCGTCACGGGTAGCTTAGTTGGGTGCCCCCCCTAGACTTTCTTGTTGAACTGGGAACGGTCTTGTTGTGAGACATCGCCTGTAAGAAGCGGGTCGAGCATGCGTATGGTTACATTTGGGCAACCCCTGCAGGGTGTACATCTTATCGATAAGCCGTGTCCGCGGTTATGGACGACTTGGAATTGTATAGCTCGATCATAGAACAACTTACACCTTTATGTTGCTGCTAATAATTTGCTAATAACTTGCGTAGTAATATAGCATTACTACAACGGCTACCTAATAAAACTTGTCCACCGTGTGAGTGCCTTTGTAAGTACTTCCTTGCGAGGGGGGAACACATCGGTCGGGTTATGTTTGCAGAGTATAGATCTGTTAGTTTATGCGCTCTCTCATCTTCTCTGATTAGACGAATGTTGTAGAGTGTCTCTATAGGTTTTTAGTGCGTGCGCGCTGCCGCTTAACCCCACCATATTGCCTATGACGTTCCTCTTGCGTCCTCTAAGTCCCCTGCGTGCCTCAAGTACAAAGGACGATCAAGTTGACGAATGCTTATACGTCTTGAAGTCTTGTTAAGTACGAACCCGTACTTATTGCTGCTTCTTTGGGACATAACCGGGCAGGTATGAAGTTTTGTTCGACGAAGACGACGTTAGCAAGGTTACCCTTCTGGCTTGGCCTGGGCAGGGTTATGGACGCCACTGGTTATCTTCAGGACTCTTAGTCCAATTTGTATCTTGTCCGTACTCGGACCTATTTGATCTTCTGTATGATTTGGATCTTTGTATGTATCTATTTGTATCTTGACTCGTTGGAGTCGTTGTTGTAATATATGTTTCTTGTGGGCTCTATTGTAATCCTGTTGTAATGTTACCGCTCGTATTATTTCCTCTGGCATCACGTGTGTGATTCGTCGCGCACGTCGTGTCGGAGGGCGTCTCTGAATCGATATCGTGCGGATTTCGGCGGGATCACTGGAATCCTCATGGTACCGGTTCCGGGGCGTCACAAGTTGGTATCAGAGCCTCAGGTTGACGGTACCCCACTAGTCCAGCCTGTAGGATAACCTTGCCAACGGACGTTAAGTTTAGAGAGTCAAAACTATTTTTCTAAAATTCGTTGGATCGATCTGATTAGCTCTATTTTTCTCCTTACCTATATTCTTTCTCCTCTTACCTTTGCGTGTTTTGAGTCTTCTCTCTTATCTGAGTTTTTCCGAGTCTTAGGCCTTCCACGTGGGTTGGACGATCTATGCCTTTAACCTAATAGAACCGATCTCTGAAGACCTTCCGATAGAAGAACATCACCGACGGATAATCTTTGTCTTCTTCGTTTGACATCATCTTTGTTTCTGCGATCCTTCTTCAATTCTTTGTTCTTTGAACCATCGTTTCTCTGCTGATGACGCTTGTCCAGATCGCCAATCTGAATTCCCGGAGTTGGTTACACGATTCTCCTATTCATGTGAAGAGTAATACTTCGAGTGCGGGATGGAGTCATGACCATACCGACTACTCTTATTATTCGCCCATGTTACTTGAATGGGTGGATCAATGCGAATGTTACTCCTTCCATCTTTGTTGTACGGAGCCTGCTCATCTGCAACCGGAGTTTCTCGAGAGTGGCACATCATCGCCGATGAAACAACAACTTCTTGTTGGTGGTGTCGACCGCCCAAGCTGGAGCAAGACCTCTTGTTAGTGGTGTCGAGGAGTTCGACACATTGCCAGAAGATCCGATAGTTCACCTCTCTTCCCCCGTACCATGGCGTGGGATCTCGGGGCGCGATCCCTTGTTAGTGGTGTCGTTTGTAACGGCCCCGGGTAGGACCCCTATTAGATTTGTCTGTCTGTTTTTCTTTTATGCATCATCATGGCATAAGCATCGTCTCATCAATGTTTTTAGCAAAATAAAATTATTTTGATAAAACCTCCCTTGTCTTTTACTTTAAATAAAACCCTAGCCCTCTCATATTCTTCCTTTTTATAAATAAGTTGTGCAACATTTGATTTCGGAATAAAAATGTTGTTTCGTTTTGGATTACAAATAAAGTAAATATTTTTGAAAACTATTTTGAAAGCTACCTCTCACCTTGCCTCGAATTCAAAACAGAAAGAAATTTGAAATTCAAATGTTTTTAAACAAAAACAGAAAAGAAAAAAAAAGGTTTTGTAAAAATAAAACAGGAAAACCCCAACCCTCT
This sequence comes from Lolium perenne, assembly GCF_019359855.2. NCBI lineage: Eukaryota > Viridiplantae > Streptophyta > Magnoliopsida > Poales > Poaceae > Lolium > Lolium perenne. The sequence continues at coordinate 266,955,035 of NC_067244.2, read as the reverse complement.
CCAGGCCCTCCTTTCCCTCTGTTTTTTTTTTCCTCCCTCTCAGCCCAAACCAGCCCAGCAACCATCTCCTCTTCCCCTTCTGGCCCGAGCAGCCCAGCTAGCCCTCTCCTTCGCTTCTCCAGCGCGGCCCAGCTCGGCCCAAGCCGAATCGGTACGAGCCCCCCTTTTTCCTTGTCGTCTACCTCGCTCACGAGGAGAGCGTGAGGTCCCCTGTGGTCGACGTCATCCTGCACCCACGCCGCGCCTCTTCCTTTTAAGCCTTCTCCAGCGCGTGGGGAAACCCTAGCCTTCCTCTTCTTCTTCCCTCTCCCAGCGCCGCCAAGCCTCCCCCGTTCTTTCTTGCAAAACCACAGAGAGCGCCGCCACTGGTTCCCCGTCGCGCCACCGTCTCCGGCCACCCCGCGCCAAGCTGAGGCCACCCCGAGAACCGCCCCATCTCCCTGGTCATCCTCGTGCAAGGAATCGAGCGGGGGCAGTCCACATCGTCGCCAAGCTCACCGATTCCGTGCGTCGGCCGCCGGCGTTTTTCGTCGATTCCGGTGAGCTACGACCTCCTCCGGCGCCGGCGACCGCATGTCGAGCTTCGGGGTGAGCTCACGCATCCTCTGCACCTCCTCTCCTCTCTCTTTGCTTCCGGGTTCATGTCTCCACCGTGACCACCGACGTTTCCCCCGCAGAACCTCGCCGTCGGCGATGCTCTGGCGACCTCCAGTGGGCGGCGCCACCACCTGTCGATCCGCGCCGACGAGAGGCGCCCAGCGCGCCCACGCACGCATCCGGGGACGCCCCACATCGCCCGCTTCCTTCTTCGCCGGGACGCGGTGACCACCCTGCCTACGGCGCGAGCGGCATCGACCCGGTATCGAACAGCTTCAGCGCGTGCGTGGATGCTCCTCCAGCGTGGCGCCAACGTGGCCAGCGGGCCCACTAGTCATCCTCTCTGGCTAGCTTAGCCCCCGGTGAGAAACCATCCCAGATCCAATCTGGATCTGTATCTTTACATTCAGCCCCCTGCAGTTTTTGCCTCATCAACCCGCCGTCCCTGCCCTTGTCGATTTCAAAGAAAACCCCCTGGAAAGTCTGTAAAGTAACCCGCAGTCCTTCCCCCAATTAAAACTTATTTTCTGGGTCCTTTTCGAATTAAAATAAATCTTTTTATCTATTTTAAAATAACAAAACCCTAAAATGTTAATAACTTTTAATCTGTAACTCGAAATTAAAAGTGTTATATATCAATTTTGATCAGAAAAATGCACTGAACATGATTATGCCATCCATTCTTGCCTTTGCATCGTGCATCATACAATCTCGTGATAGTTTGCAATAACACCTAATATGGAACATATGGAATATGTGGGATATTATATAAATGTTGTCCCGGTTCCATTTAACTTTGTTGTAGCTCACCCCTGCCATGTTTGCTATGCTAATCCACCCTTAAATTGTCGGTAGAAAATGCAACTCCAACCTAAATTGGTTGTCTGGGGTTCCGACTCCGATTAATATGGATAAGTTGCATCGCATCATGTTTGCCATGCCATGCATACCATCTTCATCATGCCGGTTCTTCATCCGTAGTAGTAAGATTTGCATCCGTTGTTTGTTCCAGCATTTGCTTCTTCCCGGATAGGATCACGAAGTGGTGTGGTGAGATACGACAAGTTCTCCGGATGTTCCTCGGCAAGCTTTAACAGGCAAGCATTTCCTATACTCCTGTCTCTGCAGGAGTCGCTCACCTATTTTATTTTGCCTTCTCCCTTATGCTATCCTTGAGTTGCGTTCTTGTTGCGTGTCCTATCCACTTTTTACCTCAAGCAGCCCATATTGCCACCACCACCCTCCTACAGCTGTTGTTTGGTTATCGGGTCTGCCTTGCGAGTCGTAGCGCATGCTAGTGCTGTTTATATCTCGTTACCGTTATCGTTATCTTATCGGGTTATCTGTTGGGGAATCATGATACATGGTTTTTGGATATGTTTGTTGGAGATAATCACACTTACTTTATTGTTAACAACTAAAATTGTAAGCAGAGGCATCTGTGAGCCCCTTTGCGAAAGCATCGGAACTTTGACTCGCTAATGTCCCCTAGGACCCGAGTTCCTGTTATCTGTTCCGAGATTGAGCGCTCTACCCGTACGTGGGGACGTTTATTGGGACCCCCCCCCCCTCACCCTTTACCTTTTCTCAAGTCAGTTGAAAAAGGGGGCCACAACCTTGGTTTTATTTGGCGCATGCATGTTTATATACTGTTGCCTTCGGGTGTTTACTTCCTGTTGCCTTCGGGTGTTTATATTCTGTACTGCACTGCATAATTGCTAGACGACTTATCTAGTGCTTGGCCGTTAGTGCCCGCCTAGACGCCTACGCAACCTCTGGGTCCGTCTCGGAGTACGGCCGGACTTCGTCACGGGTAGCTTAGTTGGGTGCCCCCCCTAGACTTTCTTGTTGAACTGGGAACGGTCTTGTTGTGAGACATCGCCTGTAAGAAGCGGGTCGAGCATGCGTATGGTTACATTTGGGCAACCCCTGCAGGGTGTACATCTTATCGATAAGCCGTGTCCGCGGTTATGGACGACTTGGAATTGTATAGCTCGATCATAGAACAACTTACACCTTTATGTTGCTGCTAATAATTTGCTAATAACTTGCGTAGTAATATAGCATTACTACAACGGCTACCTAATAAAACTTGTCCACCGTGTGAGTGCCTTTGTAAGTACTTCCTTGCGAGGGGGGAACACATCGGTCGGGTTATGTTTGCAGAGTATAGATCTGTTAGTTTATGCGCTCTCTCATCTTCTCTGATTAGACGAATGTTGTAGAGTGTCTCTATAGGTTTTTAGTGCGTGCGCGCTGCCGCTTAACCCCACCATATTGCCTATGACGTTCCTCTTGCGTCCTCTAAGTCCCCTGCGTGCCTCAAGTACAAAGGACGACTGGTTGACGAATGCTTATACGTCTTGAAGTCTTGTTAAGTACGAACCCGTACTTATTGCTGCTTCTTTGGGACATAACCGGGCATGTATGAAGTTTTGTTCGACGAAGACGACGTTAGCAAGGTTACCCTTCTGGCTTGGCCTGGGCAGGGTTATGGACGCCACTGGTTATCTTCAGGACTCTTAGTCCAATTTGTATCTTGTCCGTACTCGGACCTATTTGATCTTCTGTATGATTTGGATCTTTGTATGTATCTATTTGTATCTTGACTCGTTGGAGTCGTTGTTGTAATATATGTTTCTTGTGGGCTCTATTGTAATCCTGTTGTAATGTTACCGCTCGTATTATTTCCTCTGGCATCACGTGTGTGATTCGTCGCGCACGTCGTGTCGGAGGGCGTCTCTGAATCGATATCGTGCGGATTTCGGCGGGATCACTGGAATCCTCATGGTACCGGTTCCGGGGCGTCACAAGTTGGTATCAGAGCCTCAGGTTGACGGTACCCCACTAGTCCAGCCTGTAGGATAACCTTGCCAACGGACGTTAAGTTTAGAGAGTCAAAACTATTTTTCTAAAATTCGTTGGATCGATCTGATTAGCTCTATTTTTCTCCTTACCTATATTCTTTCTCCTCTTACCTTTGCGTGTTTTGAGTCTTCTCTCTTATCTGAGTTTTTCCGAGTCTTAGGCCTTCCACGTGGGTTGGACGATCTATGCCTTTAACCTAATAGAACCGATCTCTGAAGACCTTCCGATAGAAGAACATCACCGACGGATAATCTTTGTCTTCTTCGTTTGACATCATCTTTGTTTCTGCGATCCTTCTTCAATTCTTTGTTCTTTGAACCATCGTTTCTCTGCTGATGACGCTTGTCCAGATCGCCAATCTGAATTCCCGGAGTTGGTTACACGATTCTCCTATTCATGTGAAGAGTAATACTTCGAGTGCGGGATGGAGTCATGACCATACCGACTACTCTTATTATTCGCCCATGTTACTTGAATGGGTGGATCAATGCGAATGTTACTCCTTCCATCTTTGTTGTACGGAGCCTGCTCATCTGCAACCGGAGTTTCTCGAGAGTGGCACATCATCGCCGATGAAACAACAACTTCTTGTTGGTGGTGTCGACCGCCCAAGCTGGAGCAAGACCTCTTGTTAGTGGTGTCGAGGAGTTCGACACATTGCCAGAAGATCCGATAGTTCACCTCTCTTCCCCCGTACCATGGCGTGGGATCTCGGGGCGCGATCCCTTGTTAGTGGTGTCGTTTGTAACGGCCCCGGGTAGGACCCCTATTAGATTTGTCTGTCTGTTTTTCTTTTATGCATCATCATGGCATAAGCATCGTCTCATCAATGTTTTTAGCAAAATAAAATTATTTTGATAAAACCTCCCTTGTCTTTTACTTTAAATAAAACCCTAGCCCTCTCATATTCTTCCTTTTTATAAATAAGTTGTGCAACATTTGATTTCGGAATAAAAATGTTGTTTCGTTTTGGATTACAAATAAAGTAAATATTTTTGAAAACTATTTTGAAAGCTACCTCTCACCTTGCCTCGAATTCAAAACAGAAAGAAATTTGAAATTCAAATGTTTTTAAACAAAAACAGAAAAGAAAAAAAAAAGGTTTTGTAAAAATAAAACAGGAAAACCCCAACCCTCTCCAGGCCCTCCTTTCCCTCTGGTTTTTTTTTTCCTCCCTCTCAGCCGAAACCAGCCCAGCAACCATCTCCTCTTCCCCTTCTGGCCCGAGCAGCCCAGCTAGCCCTCTCCTTCGCTTCTCCAGCGCGGCCCAGCTCGGCCCAAGCCGAATCGGTACGAGCCCCCCTTTTTCCTTGTCGTCTACCTCGCTCACGAGGAGAGCGTGAGGTCCCCTGTGGTCGACGTCATCCTGCACCCACGCCGCGCCTCTTCCTTTTAAGCCTTCTCCAGCGCGTGGGGAAACCCTAGCCTTCCTCTTCTTCTTCCCTCTCCCAGCGCCGCCAAGCCTCCCCCGTTCTTTCTTGCAAAACCACAGAGAGCGCCGCCACTGGTTCCCCGTCGCGCCACCGTCTCCGGCCACCCCGCGCCAAGCTGAGGCCACCCCGAGAACCGCCCCATCTCCCTGGTCATCCTCGTGCAAGGAATCGAGCGGGGGCAGTCCACATCGTCGCCAAGCTCACCGATTCCGTGCGTCGGCCGCCGGCGTTTTTCGTCGATTCCGGTGAGCTACGACCTCCTCCGGCGCCGGCGACCGCATGTCGAGCTTCGGGGTGAGCTCACGCATCCTCTGCACCTCCTCTCCTCTCTCTTTGCTTCCGGGTTCATGTCTCCACCGTGACCACCGACGTTTCCCCCGCAGAACCTCGCCGTCGGCGATGCTCTGGCGACCTCCAGTGGGCGGCGCCACCACCTGTCGATCCGCGCCGACGAGAGGCGCCCAGCGCGCCCACGCACGCATCCGGGGACGCCCCACATCGCCCGCTTCCTTCTTCGTCGGGACGCGGTGACCACCCTGCCTACGGCGCGAGCGGCATCGACCCGGTATCGAACAGCTTCAGCGCGTGCGTGGATGCTCCTCCAGCGTGGCGCCAACGTGGCCAGCGGGCCCACTAGTCATCCTCTCTGGCTAGCTTAGCCCCCGGTGAGAAACCATCCCAGATCCAATCTGGATCTGTATCTTTACATTCAGCCCCCTGCAGTTTTTGCCTCATCAACCCGCCGTCCCTGCCCTTGTCGATTTCAAAGAAAACCCCCTGGAAAGTCTGTAAAGTAACCCGCAGTCCTTCCCCCAATTAAAACTTATTTTCTGGGTCCTTTTCGAATTAAAATAAATCTTTTTATCTATTTTAAAATAACAAAACCCTAAAATGTTAATAACTTTTAATCTGTAACTCGAAATTAAAAGTGTTATATATCAATTTTGATCAGAAAAATGCACTGAACATGATTATGCCATCCATTCTTGCCTTTGCATCGTGCATCATACAATCTCGTGATAGTTTGCAATAACACCTAATATGGAACATATGGAATATGTGGGATATTATATAAATGTTGTCCCGGTTCCATTTAACTTTGTTGTAGCTCACCCCTGCCATGTTTGCTATGCTAATCCACCCTTAAATTGTCGGTAGAAAATGCAACTCCAACCTAAATTGGTTGTCTGGGGTTCCGACTCCGATTAATATGGATAAGTTGCATCGCATCATGTTTGCCATGCCATGCATACCATCTTCATCATGCCGGTTCTTCATCCGTAGTAGTAAGATTTGCATCCGTTGTTTGTTCCAGCATTTGCTTCTTCCCGGATAGGATCACGAAGTGGTGTGGTGAGATACGACAAGTTCTCCGGATGTTCCTCGGCAAGCTTTAACAGGCAAGCATTTCCTATACTCCTGTCTCTGCAGGAGTCGCTCACCTATTTTATTTTGCCTTCTCCCTTATGCTATCCTTGAGTTGCGTTCTTGTTGCGTGTCCTATCCACTTTTTACCTCAAGCAGCCCATATTGCCACCACCACCCTCCTACAGCTGTTGTTTGGTTATCGGGTCTGCCTTGCGAGTCGTAGCGCATGCTAGTGCTGTTTATATCTCGTTACCGTTATCGTTATCTTATCGGGTTATCTGTTGGGGAATCATGATACATGGTTTTTGGATATGTTTGTTGGAGATAATCACACTTACTTTATTGTTAACAACTAAAATTGTAAGCAGAGGCATCTGTGAGCCCCTTTGCGAAAGCATCGGAACTTTGACTCGCTAATGTCCCCTAGGACCCGAGTTCCTGTTATCTGTTCCGAGATTGAGCGCTCTACCCGTACGTGGGGACGTTTATTGGGACCCCCCCCCCCCTCACCCTTTACCTTTTCTCAAGTCAGTTGAAAAGGGGGCCACAACCTTGGTTTTATTTGGCGCATGCATGTTTATATACTGTTGCCTTCGGGTGTTTACTTCATGTTGCCTTCGGGTGTTTATATTCTGTACTGCACTGCATAATTGCTAGACGACTTATCTAGTGCTTGGCCGTTAGTGCCCGCCTAGACGCCTACGCAACCTCTGGGTCCGTCTCGGAGTACGGCCGGACTTCGTCACGGGTAGCTTAGTTGGGTGGCCTCCCTAGACTTTCTTGTTGAACTGGGAACGGTCTTGTTGTGAGACATCGCCTGTAAGAAGCGGGTCGAGCATGCGTATGGTTACATTTGGGCAACCCCTGCAGGGTGTACATCTTATCGATAAGCCGTGTCCGCGGTTATGGACGACTTGGAAATGTATAGCTCGATCATAGAACAACTTACACCTTTATGTTGCTGCTAATAATTTGCTAATAACTTGCGTAGTAATATAGCATTACTACAACGGCTACCTAATAAAACTTGTCCACCGTGTGAGTGCCTTTGTAAGTACTTCCTTGCGAGGGGGGAACACATCGGTCGGGTTATGTTTGCAGAGTATAGAACTGTTAGTTTATGCGCTCTCTCATCTTCTCTGATTAGACGAATGTTGTAGAGTGTCTCTATAGGTTTTTAGTGCGTGCGCGCTGCCGCTTAACCCCACCATATTGCCTATGACGTTCCTCTTGCGTCCTCTAAGTCCCCTGCGTGCCTCAAGTACAAAGGACGACTGGTTGACGAATGCTTATACGTCTTGAAGTCTTGTTAAGTACGAACCCGTACTTATTGCTGCTTCTTTGGGACATAACCGGGCAGGTATGAAGTTTTGTTCGACGAAGACGACGTTAGCAAGGTTACCCTTCTGGCTTGGCCTGGGCAGGGTTATGGACGCCACTGGTTATCTTCAGGACTCTTAGTCCAATTTGTATCTTGTCCGTACTCGGACCTATTTGATCTTCTGTATGATTTGGATCTTTGTATGTATCTATTTGTATCTTGACTCGTTGGAGTCGTTGTTGTAATATATGTTTCTTGTGGGCTCTATTGTAATCATGTTGTAATGTTACCGCTCGTATTATTTCCTCTGGCATCACGTGTGTGATTCGTCGCGCACGTCGTGTCGGAGGGCGTCTCTGAATCGATATCGTGCGGATTTCGGCGGGATCGCTGGAATCCTCATGGTACCGGTTCCGGGGCGTCACAGGGCAGGACATCGGCTTCACCATAGCGGACCACCCGCAGCAAGTCCCTCGACCAGGGCAATCGGCTTTGATCCTGCCGGCGGTGATTGCAGGATTCGACGTTTCACGAGTGTTCATAGATGGAGGCAGCAGCTTGAACCTCATCTATGCAGATACTTTGAGGAAGATGAATATATCCTTGGCGAATCTAACACCAACCGACACGCGTTTTCATGGTATTACACCAGACAAGCCAAGTTATCCATTGGGAAAGATCAGCCTCGACGTTCAGTTTGGAACCCCAGAGAATTACAGAAGAGAGAAGCTGGAGTTTGAAGTCGTGGATTTCCCGTCACAGTATCATGCTTTGCTAGGGCGACCCGCGTATGCCAGATTTATGGCGGTACCACACTATACATACTTGTTGTGGAGACTTCCTGGACCCAACGGCCCAATCACAGTGAAAGGCAGTTTCGCGCTAGCGGATAAGTGCGACAAGGATTTCCATCGGCTGTCAGAAACTTTCGGGATGCAAGCAGAATATATGGCGTCAAGGCTAACAACTGACTACGACGTGTTGCCAGATGGAGGGAGGCCGCTCAAGGAACCAACCTTTGATACCGCGAAGAACTCGAAGGAAGTACAGATACACCCGACAGATCCCAAGAAAAAGACAGCTATCGCCACAAACATGGACCTCGCATAGGAAAGCGCGCTCGTCGAGTTCCTCCGTGAGCGCTGGGAAATCTTCGCATGGTGTCCAGCTGACATGCCAGGAGTACCCAGGGAACTTGCCGAGCACCCCCTTAACTTGGATCCATTGGCTAGGCCAATCAGACAACCTTTGCGGCGGTTTTCGGAACCAAACCGCAAAGCAATGCTGTTAGAAATTAATCGACTCAGAGAAGCTGGATTCATCAAAGAATTACATACAGAAGCCACGTGGGTAGCTAACCCAGTGCTGGTCCCGAAGAAAAACACGGAGGTCCTTCGCATGTGCGTCGACTTCACGTGTCTCAATAAACATTGTCCAAAGGATCACTTTCCCCTCCCGAGGATCGATCAAATTATCGATTCCACGGCAGGCTGTGAACGTCTTTCCTTCCTGGACGCTTATTCTGGTTATTACCAGATCCGACTGAAAGAAGAAGATGAAGTCAAAACAGCTTTCATAACAACCTATGGCGTGTTCTGCTATAGAACAATGCCTTTCGGGTTAAAAAACGCGGGAGCAACATATCAGCGGATGATGCAGAAGTGTCTCGCCACGCAGATTGGCAAGAACGTTCAAGTGTACATCGACGATGTCGTCATTACAACAAAGCAGGGTTCAACCTTGATTGAGGACCTCAAAGAAACTTTCGACAATCTCGATAAGTTTTGCCTCAAGCTGAACCCGACGAAGTGCTCTTTCGGCGTCCCTGCATGAGAACTTCTCGGGTTTCTGGTGTCAGCAAGAGGAATTGAGGCTAACCCAGAGAAAATTCAAGCTATAGTAACAATGCGGAAGCCAACCAAGCTAAAGGAAATACAGCAGCTAACTGGGCGAGTCGCGGCTTTAAGCAGATTCGTCGCCAGACTGGGAGAAAAGGCGTTGCCATTTTATGCCTTAATCAAGCAAGGAGAAAAGTTCGAGTGGAACGAAGAAGCAGATAGAGCCTTTGAGGACCTCAAGCGCACAATCTCGACACCTCCAATATTGGTGGCGCCTAAGGAAAAGGAACCTCTCTTGTTATATATTGCAGCCACACCTCAGGTGGTCAGCACGGTACTTGTGGTTGAGAGAGAAGAAGAAGGGAAACTTCATGGAGTTCAGAGGCCGGTATATTTCATCAATGAAGTTTTATCGCCTTCAAAACAGCGGTACCCGCATTATCAGAAGTTGGCATATGGAGTGTTTACAACTGCAAGAAAGTTGCGACACTATTTTTCGGCGCATCCGATAATAGTGGTCAACGAGGCGCCTTTATCCAATATATTAAACAATCCAGAGGCTACGGTTCGTGTCTCCCTTTGGGGAATAGAACTTTCCCCTCGGGACATCACGTACGAAAAAAGAAAAACAATAAAGTCGCAGATCTTACCAGACTTTGTCGCAGAGTGGATGGAGCTGCAAAGTACCGGACCTCCAGACTTGTCGAGAACCTGGACCATGAACTTCGACGGGTCCAAAAGGCTAGAACCTGGACCATGAACTTCGACCTCAAAGATGTTTCCATCAACTTGAGATCATCCATAGAGACCGGCTTAGCGGCCCCTTCCGTAACCTCATCGTCCGGCATACTCTTAGGCGGTTAAGCCCGAAATAAGAGCCAAGGCTCTGCTATCAATTGAAAGGATCGTATGCCGCACCTAGAGGGGGGGTGAATAGGTGCTAACCAATTTTTAGTTCTTTTTCAATTTAGGCTTGACACAAAGGTAAATTCTCTAGATATGCAACTATGTGAATTTACCTATATGACAAGATCAACAACTAAGCAATATATAGCTAGGCAATATATAGCGAAGATAATAGGATAGAGGTAACCGAGAGTGGAGCACGCGGAGACACAGAGATGATTCCCGTAGTTCCCTTCCTTTGCAAGAAGGTACGTCTACGTTTGGAGGAGTGTGGTCGCTACGAAAGCCAGACCAACGCCACGAAGGCTTCACTCAGGTCTCCTGTGAGCAACGCCACGAAGGCCTAGCCCACATCCACTAAGGGATTTCCTCGAGGCGGAAACCGGGTCTTTACAAGGTTCTTGGGGCACACATCCACAACCAAATTGGAGGCTCCCAAATCTGTAACAACAACAACAAGAACAATATCAACTACAAACAACTAGGGTTTCCCAAAAGAGGAACTCTAGCAAAGGGGCCCTCAAGCATATGAGGGGGAAATGCAAATCGCTTCGGTGAAGATGTAGATCGGGGTCTTCTCCTTCGGATCTCCAAAGATCAAGAGCTTTGGATGGTTGGAGGAGGAGATCTTGTGATTCTTGTGTTTCTTGAGGTGGCTCTAATGGTGGATGAACTTGGCAATGATTGAGCAGCTTGTCCCAATGGAGAAGAAAGCTATTTATATGAGTGGGTGCTTCAGATCTGACCGTTGTGGGCATTTTTGTGTAACACCGGAAGTTCCGACCACAGGGGCCGGAAGTTCCGGCTGGATCCCTTCGCACCTGTGCAGCTGATGGACTGAGTGTGGGCGGAACTAGGGCGGAACTTCCGGTGACCGGAAGTTCCGGCCAAGTTCCGGCCTACTTCCGGAATAGTGCGAAAACCATACTGGAACCATCTGTGAGTAAAAACGCTGTTTCCGGAACTTGCTCGGAAGTAGGGCGGAAGTTCCGCTGACCGGAACTTCCGGCCTACTTCCGCCGAGCTTCATCGTGTGAGGTGCTGAGATTCTGCTGATAAGAGCATCTGGGCGGAACTTCCGCCTGCAGGGGCCGGAACTTCCGCCTGAAGCCAAAAGGCAGCAATGTCTCCAGTTTTATCAATCCATTCCACCAGCCATGTATGTATAGTGAAACCATGTACCTGTCTACATCAACACACATAAATAAATACCTATTGTTGACATCAAACACACAAAACCCAAAAGGGCGGGAAATGTTCTTTCAGAGTCGACACCAGAGGGGCGTCTTCTTAAAACTAGACTTCCAAAAAGCGTACGACCGTTTGGATTGGTCCTTCCTCCGGTAGGTCCTTCAGAGGAGGGGCGTTGACGACCGGATGATTGGTTGGATTATGCAGACGGTGATGACTGGCAGCACGGCCATTAACCTTAATGGGGAAGTGGGTCCCTATTTTAGGCCGGCGTGTGGAGTGCGACAGGGCGACCCCCTGTCCCCTATCCGCTTCAACGCTGCGGTTGACTCCCTGGCCGAGATCCTGGAGAGGGCTAGGATCTCGGGCCATATTACTGGAGTGGTCGGGCACCTGATCCCTGGTGGAGGGGTGACCCACCTCCAGTATGCGGAAGATACCATGATTATGTTCGAGGGTTCGGACCTAGATATCCAGAACACCAAGTTCCTACTCCTCTGTTTTGAGGCCATGTCGGGCCTCAAAATTAACTTTGACAAAAGTGAGGTAGTGGTCTTGGGGTACCCTCCGGAAACCCAACAGCGGATCGCTGACAACCTCAACTGCAGGTTGTCATCCTTCCCTGTGAACTACCTTGGAGTACCTGTTAGGGATTCCAGGATCCTTATTAGAGACCTCGCCCCCTTGGTGGGGCGAGTTAGAGCGAAGGCTGAACCGTGGTGCGGGAGGTTCACCTCCAAGGGTAGCAAGACGGTTCTCATCGATTCGTGCCTGTCTAGTCTCCCCATGTATATCATGGGCCTGTACATCCTTCCTGAAGGGGTACATGCTGCCTTTGACAAAGAGCTCTCACGCTTCTTTTGGCAAGACAGGACAAGCCGTCAAAAATACCACATGGTCAAATGGGCCGATGTGTGCACCCCCAAGGATCTTGGGGGCATAGGGATTATCTTCTCCCGCCACATGAATGTGGCCCTCATGCTGAAATGGGTTTGGAGGATCTTATCTGACGACGGGGGACTGTGGCTTAAGTTGATTAAGGCCAAATACCTACGGGGCCGGCCACTCCTTGCTTGTGACCGCCGGGAGGGATCTCAGTTTTGGAGAGCCCTCCAGGACATTAAGCATGAGATTAGAGCGGGACTATCCCTCTCCATAGGCGATGGTAGAGGGACCATGTTCTGGCTTGACCCATGGCTTGGCGACCGCCCCATTTGTCTTGACTTCCCGGACCTCTTCGCCATTTGCGCAGACCCCCCTATTCTTGTTGCCGACGCCGCCCAGGGGGGCTGGGATATCCTATTCCGTCGCGGTCTAACCCAGGGAGAGGCCCTGAGTCAGGCCTTGCTGCGGAACCTCCTCCCGGACGCTCTGCCGGGAGGATTAGACTCGCCCTCTTGGCGCTTAACGCCATCCGGCTCGTTCTCCGTGCGGGCAGCCTATAGGGCCTTGTTTAGGGCCCCCCCGCTTCCCTGGACGGCCCCTCTTTTTAAAGCGCCTATCCCGCTTAAGACGAAGATTTTCTTATGGCAGTTGCTTAGGGATCGCCTTCCCTCTGGGGTGGAGGTTGCGAAGAGGCACGGGCCGGGCAACGGGCTTTGTCCATTGTGTGCGATCTTCTAATCAGACATTTTTTTCTTCCGGAAGAGTCTTGTCGGACCATCAAAAGCCCATGAAGTATATTTCGTACATAGATAAGTGATGCCTATAGCTGGTTACATTTTGATAATTGAGTTCTTCTTATACTGTTTCTACAATTGATCTTGCCACGTTCCTCGGGATGCTATTCTGAAATTTAAGCCAAATATCAATATAAATCATACCATGCAAATGTTAAATTAAGATTCCAAGTTAAACGATGATTTTTCAGGCAATTTAATGCAGTTATGAATGGTATTGATAACTTGGATGCTAGACGGCGTGTGGATCGCCTCTGCCTTGCTGCTGAAGTCCCTTGGTTAAAAGTGGGACGGCTGGGTTTCTAGGATAGGTGAGGTGATCAATTGTCCTACGTATAGTCTCTGTAACTCTTGTGCATCTCCCTTGATATGATGTCTCTCGGTATTGTTATGTTGGTCTTTCTTACTTTTCTGGTGTTAGTCCTATTGAAGTGATTCTCTGATATTAAGTCATTGGACCGTGCGATATTTTTATCGAAGCCTTGGCTTTTTTTTCTTTTTCTTTTTGGTAGCAAGTCAGCAATAATATTTACCTTAGATATACAACATTCCAGTTAAACATTCTTCTTAGTCCTATCACATAGCTGAATGTTTGGTCTGGACTGTTGCACAATTACATGAAGACACACACTCTTGGTGTAGGCAATAATAATGAATGAGTGAAATAAGGCACCCCTCCCGCTCTCCCACAAAACTATTATTTTGCGATAAGTTTCATCTTGATCTATGCTGGTAAGAGCAGTTAATATCTTACAGGAGGGACCTGGTGGTTTGTCAAAAAAATCATGTGGTAGCTCCATTGATCATAAAGGGGATTTGATTGACTAATTGATTTTTATCTAACTCATATAAAAAGGTAAGTACCATAGCCACCAACTTACCACGAAGCAACAACCATAGCTTCATTATTTTTAGTTGAAGTTATATATAACCTCTGCTTTGTGTTTCCAATTGTTATCTTTTTGCTACATGGTAGTACACTTGCTATTTCATTTCCTTCGGTCATGCTATTAATTCGGGCTTAAGAGAAATATGCTCCTTATCTACCTCCTAGATTTTGGTTTATGTTAATGTGATGAACTAATAGTGTCTACTGTTTGGCTTCTGGCATCTCTCTATTCATTACTATCAACACCTGGTAGTCTGTTGAGATTTAATTCCAACCTTTTCTGTAGCATACGACATTTAATCGGTATGTTCTCCATTTTTAATCCGGAGGAGTATGCCATAATGTACTCTTATAGTACCTTGATCACCGCCACAATTTCAGCTTAGCAACTATAAAGTTCTTATTTTGTTCATGGAGATAAATGTACTTCTTAAAAATGATCATTGGGGTATGAGTTTGTGTTGGTATGAAGCTTATAAGCTACAGTTCTAGGAATATTATCTTTATTGGTAACAATGTTGTTTCTCATATGAATAGATGACCTTTTAACTCTCGTATCATTGGTATGTTGGCTGGTAAAATTGTACCTAACTGTTGAAAATGTGAAGTCAAACATATGAAGTGATAAAGAGGCATTCTTGATGAAAGTGGTGACTTCATACAACTGTATACACCAACACGAGATTATGTTATGTATTTTTTTATTTTACTATCTTGTGCCCTAGATAAGGAAGCAAGCCTAGAGTTATTATTGTGTTGCTTTAAAGGAATTTGATGTTTCCTTCTAAGATGGCCCATGAAAGCTGGTGTAGATTTTTTCTGAACTCTTAAGTTCCACTTGTTCTAATTGTCTAAATGGTGTAGCTTTCCTACTATCCTCACACTTTGTTTCGTGCCTACACATGATAGTTGTCTCTGATATATAATATAATCACCTATGGGTGCTTAAATCTCCATGAATTGAACTTGCAGGCTCCCTGCATATCATGTGATTTTCCGTTGTCCGTTTATTTGATTTTTTCTGTAGGTTATACTTTAAGAATTTGTGCTTAACCTAAAAAGAGTTGCAAGAAATCAGCTCATATATTGCAGTAAGCAGTAAAAGATGGTAGAATGTCAAGGCCAAGAGCAAATGCCTGACAAGAAAGCATAGTAGTTGTTGGGAGTGAACATTGTCGTCCAGTTCAGAAAATATTGAAGAGGCGGAAATTCAATTCGGCTCCCGGGTGCGTATGCTCCCTCTACCAGAAAATCATATTTCGAAATGTTGAAAAAATTGAACAAATTTTTTTACATGTACATCTTCATAATATATGTTCGTTCGTCAAGTTTCACGAAAAACCAATATTTTTTGTAGTCTATGTAAAAAAGAGAAAACTTATCTTGTGAAAAGCATTATTTTTAGAACTGAGTTTTGTCTTTTTTACACAAGTCACATGACAAGTCATTTTTTTATGAAACAACTTTGTGAGCGCGTAGCACGAGAAGATGTACATGCGAATTTTTTGTTTCATTTTTTTTGAAATTCAAAATATGTGTAAGATGCATTTCAAAATAGAGGGAGCATATGCTCCCATGTTCCAAAACACCACTCCCTTGAAGAGGTATATATCATGTATTAATGGTTAGTACATCCAAGTAGCAAGTAGGGAGTCTGGGTTGTGATCATCACATATGGAAATCGATGCATTATAGCTGCTGTTGCTGCTGCTGCTGGGAAGACGGGCCTTGCTTTTGATGCCTTACAAACAGAAGCTATGCCTATGCACCCTGAAGCTACTATATCTGATTACCTGAACGGGTTGCGTACTTGGTATTTAACAGCTTAGCACAGACAAAATGTTGTCTCCGTCGATCAGGTACCCAGACAACAGCCACTGCACAACTACATCCCGCCCGCTTCATAGCTTCTGCCAGCATAAGGGAGAGAAAACCAAAATGGGCTGGCGCTTAGTCCACAACCTGGATGACAACAAGCATAACAGGACAGGAGTAAATATAGCAACCAAAACGGGCGCAGCAAAGCGCGCTTGGTCCATCTAGTACTAGTAGAACCAACAGCTGTCAGGCTGCTTGCAGGTTACTCCGAATGTACTAGTATCTCGAAAATTATTTTTGGTACCCGAACTTCATTGCTCTTGCTGTTTTAAAAAACTTAAAAAAAATGTTTATTAGTTATCAAAAAATCTGAAAAATAATTCTGTAGATTGTCAGTGATACTTCTCACAATCATGAAAAATTTAAACCCAAAATTCTTTTTACTTTGTGCTAGACAAAAATAACAAAATCGGACATGTTTTTTTGGAGATTTGAAAATGACTACTCTGGTGAACCGAAGCATAGCCCGGATGGTTGCCGGGTGCTGATACCTGTGCGACCCGCGAGATCCCGAGTTCGAGTGCTAGCGCCCGCTCTCTCGCTGTATACACCAAAATATCATCTATTGAATTGCTTGGAGTGCTTCTTACCCCCAAGTCGCATTTTTTTTTAAATGACTACTCGGATCTGCACTTTTTTTTGTGTAGCTTAAAATATAAAGTATTTGAAATTGATATTTTACACGTTTGTGGGATACATTATTGGCTATATGCAGATTTTTTTCAGATTTTTTTGAAACTCAATAATATGATTTTTTATTTATTTAAAAAACGAGATCAGTGGTGCCCATGTGCACCAAATCTCTGTCCCTATCTATTTGCTTATTAATACCAGCATCATAAATATAATACTCCCTCTGAGCTATATTAGTTGATTCAACTTTGATTAGATTTGTAGTATCTAGTAAGTTACTATTTTAGAAAATACGAAACCAAGGTACATACTCCTACAAGACTAGAGCTGAACTTAGCTGCAACTTGCAGGCTCCTTATTATAAAACTGCAACTGATACCAATCAATAATTTCGATACGCACCAAGTCTAATGTTGAGTGCAGCAGGTCTATGAGAAGAGAATGAAAAAACAGGTATTTCATTTTTCAGAATCAGCGTTGAAAAAGTTTTAATGAAGTATTGTCATGAAAACAATTTCAGTACTCCGTATTTATTTATACTGAATAGATGTCCGACCAACTGCACACAAAACGTAATACTGATGAACAAACTGGCATAAATAACAAAAGTCAGGATACATAATCGAACATATGCTTCCGGAAGGAATAAAAAATGTCAACAAAGAGATGTAACGAATTAATAAATCATCAGGTCAACAATGACTATACCTGAAATCGGGATGGGACAGGCCAGCTACCATTAACCAGTTGGCTTTGAATTTTCTATTCAGCATTCGTATCGAACAATGAAAGCACCAGTTTATATCAGCAGAGATGAAATAACCCTTCAGAATGGACCAAAAATCTTCAGAATTTGATCAGCTACAGATTAAAAGATCTGCATGACTGAACTATGTCCATAAATTTTGCTCACAAGCTGGTGCAGAAGTAGGACTGATCACCAGGGCGGGCTTGTATGGAAGGCCTTCCAAAAGACATCTCCAAGTGACCAAGTTGGTGCAGAAGTAGGACTGATTACCAGGGAAGGTCTGAAGGTAAGGATTTTTATTTTACTTTGACATCTCCAACTTGCTAGATTATTCACAATTGCAGTCACCTGAATGTTATCAAGTAATCAATCACCAAATTTGTGCAACATTAATCACGGGGTAGGTTTACCAGGGAAGTACATGAGCATTCCAAGTCTGGATGATCTTGAAGGGTGTCAAGTGGGATCCCATTTAAATCCCACTTGTAGTGCATTTTGCTTTTTATAGTGTAAATTTTGACATCAAAATTTGAACTAGAAATGGCAAAATACACTAAAAGTAAAATCCCGGTGGGTTCCCACCTTGACACCCTTGAAGCTGTCATTTTAACCAAGTACTAGTAATATTTCATATGCAATGCAGTGTCGACTAATACATACACCAAAATTAGTCTGGTTTTAACAAATATTGATTTATATGGGCTGAATAATCATTTGTTCGCACAATGTTTTCATCTAGACATGCAGATTGTCAAATTTTCTTGTACTATTTTGAACATTACTAAAAAATATTATTTTTGTGTTTGTGACTATCATGTGTATGAAAAGTACAAGGCACAACTTCTGGCCAAGGGTTATACTCAGAAAGAAGGCGAAGACTAATTTGATACATACTCACATGTAGCTCGACTGACCACTCTTCGAGTACTACTTTTCTTGCTACCTCACATGGTCTTCTCGTTCATCAAATGAAAACGAGAAGACAGCTTTCCTAAATGGAAAGCTCGATGAGGAAATTTATATGGAGCAACCTGTGGATTTATAGTAGATGGTCAGGAAGGAAATGTGTGTAAGTTGTTGAAGTCTTTGTATGGTCTTAAGCAAGAACCTAAGCAGTGGCATGAGAAGTTCGAAAGAACATTAACCGCTGAAGGCTTTGTTGTAAACGAAGCTAAGAAGTGTGTATACTATCACCATGGTGGGGGCGAGGGAGTTATCCTTTGTCTCTATGTTGATGACATATTGATATTTGGGACCAGCCTTACTATTATTAAGGAGGTTAAAGAGTTCCTATCTCGCTACTTTGAGATGAAGGACTTAGGAGTAGCTGATGTAATCTTAAACATCAAGCTTCTCAAGGATGACGATGGTGGAATTACATTGTTTCAATCCCACTATGTGGAAAAGATATTGAGTCTTTTCGGGTATAGCGACTGCAAGTCTTCTCCAACGCCTTATGATCCTAGCGTGCTAATTCGAAAGAACAAAGGAACTGCTAGAGATCAATTAAGATATTCTCAAATCATTCGCTCGCTTATGTATTTAGCCAGCGCCATGAGGCCTGACATATCTTTTGATGTAGGCAAATTGGCTCGATTTGTATCAAGACCTGGAGATGTTCATTGGCATTCTTTTGAGAGAGTTTTTATGTATTTGAAAGGCACTGCGAGCTATGGTATTCACTATACCGGGTATCCGAGGGTGAAAGAACATCTCTCTAATTATAATTTTGTGTGTTTCATGACAATATGTGTGATACACTAATGTGCGTTGATATAGTGCAGATAGTATTTGTGGCTGAATTTGTGTTGAGAAACAAACAGGAAGAAGCTGGAATTTAGCCCCAGGCTGGATAATCCGGGGCCGTATATTTGAAGAATATTCAGCCCCTGAAAATCGGCTAAGGACTTTTTCGCCGACCATTCTGGATACCCCCCGGATATTTGGCCGTATATTTTGCCTAGACTCGGATATTCCGGAGGGGCCGGATTATCCGGCCCATACTTACGCCGGGATATCCGGCCCTAGTTTGCTCCAACGGCTGGATTTCTTGGGGGGTATAAATACCCCCTTCTTCCTCAAGTTCTGCTTGCTCACTCTCTCAAGTTCATCCACCATTGGAGCCACTCAAAGAAAACACAAGATTCACTAGATCTCCTCCTCCAACCATCCAAACCTCTTGATCTTTGGTGAATCGAAGGAGAAGACCTCGATCTACATCTTGACCGAAGCGATTTACATTTCCCCATCATTTGATTGAGGGACCCTTTGCTAGTGTTCCTTTTGGAAACCCTAGTTGCTTGTGATTGATTTGTGCTTGTTGTTGTTGTGTTGTTACAGCTATTGGGAGCCTCCGATTCAGTTGTGGATGTGTACCCCAAGAACCTTGTAAAGGCCCGGTTTCCGCCTTTAGGAAATCCCTTAGTGGAAGTGGGCTAGGCCTTTGTGGTGTTGCTCACAGGAGACCTGAGTGAGGCCTTTGTGGCGTTGGTCCGGCCTTTGTGGCGACCACACTCCTCCAAACGTGGATGTACTTCCCCTCAAAAGGAAGGAACTACGGGAATCATCTCTGTATCTCTGTGTGCTCCACTCTCGGTTACCTCTATCCTTGATTGCTCTATTATATCTTGTCTAGCTATATCTTGCTTAGTTGTATCTTGTCACATAGGTAAATTCGCATAGTTGCATATCTAGAGAATTTACCTTTGTGTCAAGCCTAAATTGAAAAGGATCTAAAAATTGGGTGGGTAGCACCTAATCACCCCCCCCCCCCCTCTAGGTGCGGCATACGATCCTTTCAGAGGGTACTTGAGGGTTATAGTGATTCCAACTGGATTTCTGATGCTGATGAGACTAAGGGCACAAGTGGTTATTTGTTTACACTTGGTGGTGGCGCTGTTTCCCCGCAAGCAGACCATCTTAACGAGGTCAACAACGGAAGCAGAACTCATAGCACTAGATACTGCCACTGTTGAAGCAGAGTGGCTTCGTGAACTCTTGATGGACTTACTTGTGGTTGAGAAACCAATACCCGCTATTCCTATGAACTGTGATAATCAAACTGTGATCATCATAGTAAACAGTTCTAAGGATAATATGAAATCATCAAGGCATGTGAAGAGGAGATTGAAATCTGTCAGAAAAATGAGAAACTCCAGAGTTACTGCGTTGGATTATATCCAAACGTCTATAAACTTGGCAGATCCTTTCAGAAAGGGTCTACCACGAAATGTGATAGAGAATGCATCGAGGGAGATGGGCTTGAGACCCACACTATGAGTTAACCACAGTGGTAACCCACTCTATGTGATCGGAGATCCCGTGAATTAGAGTTGGGAGACAAGCTGTTAGTCAGATGGGAGGAGAGTATCCCTACACTGAATTTACCTTCTCCGTGAAGATGCAATACTCTCCTGAACTGTGGACCCCGGTCCTTTCTTTTACATTGCAAATACATGTTCTGTTTTATTACCAACTCCCACGGCAACAGCTCTTTTATTGTTCTCTTTATTTCACAGCAAACAAACATCTCTTTCCGCACTATACGTTTAATCCTTTGTTTTCAGCAAAACCGGTGAGATTGACAACCTCACTGTAAGTTGGGGCAAAGTATTTTGGTTGTGTTGTGTGCAGGTTCCACGTTGTTGCTGACACCGGTAGTGCGCCCTGCCAAAGTCAGCTAGCAACACCTTCAGAAATGATTCCTTTCTCCTACTAGTCGATTAAACCTTGGTTAATGAGGGAAAATTTGCTACTGTGCTCATCATACCTTCCTCTTGGGGTTCTCCAACGGTGTGCTTTGCACAACATCACACTTTATGCATGCTAGTCAAGGTGTGAAGCCAAATAAACATGAAAGAGATAATAAAGCATCCAACACTTCCTCATGAGCTAAAACATGAACACAAAACAGGTAATAGCTTTTGAAGGTTTTAAAGGTAGCACACAAGCAATTTACTTTGGAGTGGCGGTGAAATACCACATATATATAGGTAGGTATGGTGGACACAATTGGCAAACTTTGGTTTTTTGGAAGTTGGATGCACGAGTAGAGCTCATACTCAGTATAGGCGAAGGCTAGCAAAAGACTAGGAGCGTAAATGAATCAATCAATCAATAATAAATTTTGGGATTATACACATTATACTCAGAATGACAACTATGCTCTTTTAATTGGTGCATAAAGTAAGAAGATGAAGACTCAACATAAAAGTAAAAAAAGGCCCTGCGCAGAGGGAAGCAAGATTACTCATGTGCTAGAGCTTTTTATTTTGAGTACAATAGAGGTGTTGAAAATATATTTTAAGAGGTATGTATGTCTATGTCAACTAATGGTATTAAATGATCTATCATCCTTTTATGTTTAATGGCTTCAAGAGCGGATCCCATAGAGAGAACAATAAAGTTCATCTTCTCCTTTGTTTGAACAAGCTAAGTTCATGATTTCTCAAGTACATAGTGTTAGGAGATTTTGTTTATTGGTTCAAATTATATTTTAGTGGGTTGGGCACCCGCGCCTGCTCTTTTTGCAATATTAAGGACTAGCACATTATGCATGCTAGTCAAGGTGTGAAGCCAAAATAAACATGGAAGAGATAATAAAGCATTCAACGCTTTCTCATGAGCTAAAATAGGAACACAAAACAGGTAATAATTTTTTAAGGTTTAAAGGTAGCACACAAGCAAATCACTTTGGAGTGGCGGTGAAATACCACATGTAGGTAGGTATGGTGGACACAATTGGCAACTTTGGTTTTTAGGAGTTGGATGCACGAGTAGAGCTCATACTCAGTATAGGCGTAGGCTAGCAAAAGACTAGGAGCGACCAACTAAGAGATCAATAATGGCCATAATCATGCATAGCGACAAAATATTATTAATCAAAGCATAAAGTGATATTACAAGTTAAAAACTAAATAATCATAGAGGCTTTAGGTGACTATTTTGTAGTCATAAAATGGTGTAAGCATGTGCCAAGTCAACCCAATAAAGCATCAAAGGAGAATACAACAATATTACGCTTTTATATGATGGAAACAACACATGATTCTTTCAATGTCACATTAAGCACTCTCATCTATTTGAGACAAGTCATGCTACAACAATAACTACTAAGCATATGATTAAAATATCATCCAACATGACATGCTAAAGTCTATGCCACGGTCTAAACAAGCTTCTTTTTGCACCACTATAAGCACGAAACATTTTACTCGTCTCCAACACCAATCAATTTATTTGAAACAACTCTCATGGATAATAATCAATAAAGACCAGAGAGCTAATCATACCTAACTAAACAAAACTAACAAGCTCTGAACAAAATACGAGTGAAAAATAAGAGCTAAACGCAGTACTAGCAAAAGAGACCACTCGCAGAACAATAAGAGTGAAAACTACAGTGTTCTATGCAATGAAAACGGAGTGTGTCATTCTCCAAAACAAGTATGCTGGGATCCAACATATACTACATCAAACAAAACAAAAGAAAAATAAAAAACAAAAATAAAGGCGCTCCAAGAACAACATATAGCATATGAGCAATAAAAATATAGTGTCTTGAAAGATGACCTGATATTTTTGTTGATGAAGAAGGGGATGCTTTGGGCATCCCCAAGCTTTGACGCTTGTACCTCTTGGATATTCCTTGGGGTGACATGGGCATCCCCAAGCTTGAGCATTTGTCCATCCTTCATCTCATCACATCATTCTTCTCTCCCTACACTTGAAAACTCCCTTCATACAAAACTTCACACAATTTTCATTAGCAACATTAGTGCAATCAAAATAACAAATTCATGTTGGTTCAGTTCTAACATAAGTCAAACATCTATTAAAACATTAGCTACTGTAGCAACTCCTTTTAAAAGCTCTTTCTATCAAAAGAACTCAAAATGAAAAAGATTAAGAGGCAAATGCAAATAGTGGCAGAAATCTGTCAAAACAGAATAGCAGGTAAAGATCGATTTTTTTTGAAAATCATTTGTTGCTCAAATCGAGAAGTGCAATACTAATGAAAGTTAGATAATAACCCGGCCAGTTTCTCAAATATTTCAGATCAATCCAACGTTCTGACTGAGAGTAATAATTTTTTTGGTGGCAGCACAGAATCTATTTCGGGACAACAACTTCCCCAAATCTTACCTCCTTCCTATTAGAGGCTATCCTTGGAACAAAAACGAAATAAAAAGGATAAGGAGAGTTTGTTACAGAGGTAACAACTTTCAAGACTCAACAAAAGAAAAATTACAGAAATAAAACATGGTTTATCTTTCAAGAGTGCTTTTCTTTAACGCCTTTTAGCTAGGCGCAAAAAGCTTGAATCAAGTATTTTCAAGTGAAGAAGCATCAATATCATTAATGGCAGAAGCCTTACGTCTACCTCTATTACATTTACTCTTTCCCTTAGGGAAAACATGAGAACCGCCTGGTGTGGAAGTGAAAGTCATGGTGCCTTTCCCCACATCTATTTTTGCTCCCATGAGTTTTAGCAGAGATCTTCCAAGTGTGATTTGTCCCTTTCCTACACATTCAATGACAAGATAATCAGTAGATACCATTCTTCCTAAGATTCTTGTATACATTCCTTCAGCTACTCCAATGGATAATATAATGGCCTTATTGGTAAGAGATATTCCTTCTCTACCCTCAGAAAGTCCCCAAAGACTTAAAGACTCATAAATTTCTTTAGGCATACGACAAAACTCAGACATAATATCGCAATGAGCATGAAAAGTTTCACCATTTATAACAAATTTTACTGTAGGGAGCCAACTTGAGGGTTCATAATTTATTGGAACATAATCATAATTTTCACGAAGCAGATTATAACATTCTTTTAAACAAGTTGTACTTGTCTCAAGAGTGTTTAATCTAGCATAAATGCTCACAAGGGATTAATCAAATTTACTAGGTGAGCTATATGTTGCAATCAACTTTTTATGGCATTAAAAGCTTGATGTCCGTCACAGTGAAGGAAATCTCCTCCTACTACAGCGTCCAAAGCATATCTATAACAAAGAACAAGACCAAAGTAAAAGCTACTAAGAAGGTCATTTTAGGTTCAGTTTTATTATAAGAATTGTTAATTCTAGACCAAGCTTCTTTAAAACTCTCCTCACTTCCTTGTTTGAAAGTGAAGATCATTTCCTCAGGTGACATAGTAACAGGACTAGACATAAAAGCAACTTAAAGTAAGAATTTTTTGTGTGTTTTTGATAAAAAAAGCAAGCAATACAAAGTAAAATAAACTAAGCAAAGCAATAAAAAAAGTAAAGAGATTAGAAATGAGAGACTCCCCTTGCAGAAATCCTCTTTCTCCCCAGCAACGGCGCCAGGAAAGCTTGATATATATTGTGCAGTGCGATGCAGTTGGGAAACCCCAAGAGGAAGGTATGATGAGCACAACAGCAAGTTTTCCCTCAGAAAGAAACCAAGGTTTAATCGACCAGTAGGAGAAAGAAATTACTTCTAAGGTTGTTGCTGGCTGACTTTGGCAGGGCGCACTACCGGTGTCAGCAACAACGTGGAACCTGCACACAACACAACCAAACTATTTTACCCCAACTTACAGTGAGGTTGTCAATCTCACTAGTTTTGCTGAAAACAAAGGATTAGACGTATAGTGTGGAAAGAGATGGTTGTTTGCAGTGAAATAAAGAGAACAATGCTTGGAGTAAGGAAACATAACATGTATTTGCACTAGATGGTTTTATCAGTGTAAAAGAAAATACCAGGGTCCACAGTTCACTAGAGGTGTCTCTCCATAAAGATAAATAACATGCTGGGTAAACAAATTACAGCTGGGCAATTGACAGAATAAAGACCATACATGACAAGATGATTACTATGAGATTAATTTGGGCATTACAACAAGATTCATAGACCGTAATCCAACTGCATCTATGACTAATAATCCACCCTAATGATATCATCCGAACAACTTTAGGTATTAAGTTGCAAGCAACATATTATTGCATTAAGTAAAGTGTGTAAAGTAAAAAAATATAATTATCCTTGGATAAAGCATTGTTGTTTTCTCCCTAGTAGCAACAACACATCTAGAACCTTAGGAGTTATTGTCACTCTCCCAGATTACTAGAGGTATGAACCCACTATCGAGCATAAATACTCCCTCTTGGAATCACAAGCACATACTTGGCCAGTGTTGGGGGGATGACCCCCGGTATGCCAAAGGCATGCCAAACCGTATGGTTTGAGCCATCAAGATACCGGTTTAAAGGTTATTCCGGATAAAGAGAATTGGTTTCAGGCAAAGTGAATCATGCCGGTATCCCAGGAGGGGTATACCGGAACCGGCTAAGAAGGTACCGGCGTACCGGTACAGGCTACACTGTAGCACGTTGGCAAGGCTGGTCAAAGATTCTCTCCAGAGCTAGAGGACAGGGATGAGCGAAGCACTTCAGCTTTAAACGAAGCCCTGACGCCTAAAGCAGAAGGTGACGAAAAAGGTACCGGAGGATGTCACAGCTCCTGATTAAAGAGATACCAGCGTCACCGGTAGCCAAAGTGGCTTTGTAAAGTAGTTTGTCTAGTCAAAGATGCCATTAGGGTTTCCTAGGGTTTCTTCCCCTGTAAGCCACCCTCTCCCCTATATAAGGAGAGGGGGCACACCCTTGCACGAGGGACGACATTCGAGATTCGACATTCAACTGGTAAGCTGTATTGTGCTACATGTATCCGCAAACCTGTAACCACTTGTGATCAAGGAATAGAGAGATCTGAGGGGGAAATAGTTAGTGTGTTCTTCTTCTTCTACCTCTGGCCAAGGCCAAGATCTTCAGGAAAGCATCCGGCAATCCTTCCGGAAACCCTCCCCCAAATCCTCTAGCGCACATTCGGCCCCAACTCAAGCCATCCCATGGCATCTGTCTGTTCACCACGACGACAGTTGGCGCCCACCGTGGGGCCAGCAGCTGCGCTTGCTGGAGTTCATATTCGGGCGGGCCTCCTCACCATCTCCGGCGAGCGTGTCGTCACAGCGCTCGTCGATCGTGTCCTAACCATGGACTTCATCAACGACAACACAGGCTACTTCGCCAACGGCGGTAAGTTCCCCAGGAACGGGCGCGTCATCGAGTTCGGCAGCCTCCGCGTCTACTACGGCACCGTCCCCGAGCGCCAGTGCCTCTCGCCGGTGCTGGTAGCTCCGGACCCGCCAAGGTCTGCGGTTCGCAGCGGCCACGCCGCCGGCAGCGTGGAGGTGCTGGTCGTTGGTGCGGCTGACGCTGGCAAGGAAACTGCGGCGGAAGGCGCTGGACAGACAAGGTCTACGCGCACGGCCAAGCCATCGACCGAGCGTGACCAGGAGGTTGCGGGTGCATCTGCAGCGCCACCGGAGACTCCACTCCAAGCGGCCATGAGCGTGCTGGCGACGCCCATCGTGCAGAACATTGATCCGGTAGCGGCTCAGGCGGAGCTGGAGGCGCAACGACAGAAGCTGCTCTCAGGGGGCGCGGACATCATCCGGGCGCAGCGTGAGCTGAACCTAACCCTACGTGAGTATAACGCTGCCCATGGCTTTTCTTCTGTTAGCGCTCAACCTGCTAGAGTACCGGAAAACCGGCTTAGAGCTCGCAATCTAGATCAGGATCTGCGTAAGGAGATTCTTACCGGAAAAAGTGCCTCTGCATCTTTGAGCATCGTAGAAAAACCTAAGTACAGTAGTCCGGATAAAACCATAAAAGCTGCTAGGGCTGCTGTAGAGCTGTGTGACTCGCTTACCGGAGATGCTTTAGCAAAACAGCAAGATCGTGTTAGGGAGTTGCTTGACATGATACAGGAACAAAATGCTGAGCAGCTTGCTAAGATGAACAAAGCTGCAGCGTCAAAATCTGTGCGTTCGGCAAAAAATGCCGGAAGCAAGTCCCATGGGCAGGCATCGTCCCCCCATCCGGACAGAAAAAGAGAAAAAGATGTGAATGCACAGCAAATAACTGTGTATGATCCGGTACTTGCCGGAAAACAACAAGCCGGGCGACACGAAGCCGGTAGAAAAAGCCAAGGGGCAGTTCGTGGCTATGCCGGAAATGGCTATGCCGGAAATGATTATGCCGGTAGAGATGAAACCGGGCAAAATTATCGAGCAGCAAGAGCAACTTATGATGAGGAGGAAATGCCTCCGCCGAGGTACCGGCAGGCAAGAGCCGCGGTACCGGAACGTTACGATGAAGCTGATTCCGGAACAGAAAGAATCGCAGCCTACCGGAACCCTCTGGGGGTACGCGTAGGAGAAAGATGCCTGCCAGGCCGGGATGCAAGGCACAGGCTGGACAGGGTGTATTTATCTGAGATGATCGAGGCAGAAGGTCCTCCGGGTCCAAAATGCTTTGGTCCGCGAATCATGAAAGAGGAACCACCGGTTCGCAACTTCCAGCTGCCCCGAGACACAAAAACATATGATGGCACCACTAAGCCGGAAGACTGGCTCGCGGATTATGTAACCGCGGTATACGTTGCTGGCGGCGGTGGAACCGTAAGAGGTGGAGGAAACCGGCGTTGGGCCGTAAGAATCGTACCGTCCTTCCTGGTAGGACCAGCACGCATTTGGCTAAACAACTTGCCGGCAGGAAGCATAAATGGCTGGTTGGACTTTGAGGAAGCTTTTGTAAGCAACTTCAGCAGTACATACCGGAGGCCAAACAGGCCACAGCAGCTCGCCTTGTGTGTGCAGCGCTCGAATGAAACAGACCGGGATTACCTGACCCGGTGGAACTCCACAAGGAACTCCTGTGAGGGAGTGATCGAGGCACAGGCCATTGCTTGGTTTTGCAATGGGTGCAGAAGAGGTTCACCTCTGTGGCAAAAGCTGCAGAGAAACATGCCGGCAACTTTGGCAGAAATGATACGTGTGGCAGATAGCTACGCATTGGGAGACCCAATGCAACCGGCGGTTCAAACTGAACCGGCGCAAACGAGCCAACCACGCCAAGATCAATACCGGGACAACCGGCACAACAAAAGAAGGGAAGATTTTCCGGATCGAAGGTACGGTCCGCAGCAAGTAGCCGCGGTGCAGGATAATTCCGGCGCTGGCGGAAGCCAGAGGCAAAAAACCGGATCGCAACCATGGGCGGGTCCTAAAAAACAATGGGTTGAAAAGAAGCCGTGGCAAAATGATGAGAGGTACACCATGGAATCCGCCATGGATCAACCATGCTGGTGGCACACACCAAATCCCGCGAGACCTGCTAACCATTTGACAAAAGATTGTACTTGGACAAAAAGATTGATGGAAAAAGGCATGATGAAAGATGCAAAGGACCAGGGTACCGGAAGACTACCACCACCACCTCCGCTTACCGGAGCAAATGCTCTACCGGTACAGCCTCAGCCAAACCGGCAACAGCAACAAGTTCACCAGGTGGCACAAGGTTTTAACCAAGCACCACCACCGGCACCTTTAGGCCGGAATGTTTACCAGGACCCGGACATGTGCTGCGTTGTGTTCGTTACTGAGCCAACAGACAAACAAAGCATGCATCGCCGTTCCATGGAAGTGAACGCGGTGATGCCGGCAGTTTCAAAATACATGCTGTGGTCAGATCAGGAAATTATCTGGTCATTAAAGGATCACCCTAAGATAATGCCGAATCTGGGTGGCTACGCTCTCGTTGTGGACCCAATCATGCATGGGCCAACGACTCGTGTCAAGTTCAGCAAAGTGCTGATAGACAATGGGAGCAGCATAAATATCATGTACCGGCACACCATGCAAGTGCTTGGGATAACAGAAAACATGCTTCAGCCAACTCACACAACGTTCCACGGAATCGTTCCGGGGTTGTCCTGTTCGCCCATGGGAATAGTCCGGGTGGATGTATCGTTTGGAGGACGTGATAATTGCCGGGTCGAAAACCTTCTGTTTGAGGTGGTGGACCTATACAGTCCTTACCATGCACTGCTGGGGAGACCGGCATTGGCTGCGTTCATGGCCTCAACTCATACGGCGTATCTCAAGATGAAGATGCCGGCACCTCGTGGACCCTTGACTGTGGTGGGAAACTACAAGATCTCGCTGGAAACCGCTTCCGCCGGATCAAATCTGACAGAATCGCTGGTGATTGCAGAGGAAAAAAGAAGGATGCAAACTGCGGTTGCGCTGGCTCAGTCCTCACAGTTGAGCTTAGCGGCAATGAGTGGTAACTTGGGCACACCGGCATTTAAGCCAACCAAGGAGACAAAAGACATTGTGCTGGATCCGGCATACCCTGAGCGTACCGTTCGTATCGGTGCTGGCCTGGGTGAGGCATAGGAAAGCGCGCTCGTCAACTTCCTCCGTGAGAATCGGAATATTTTTGCCTGGTCTACTGATGACTTGGTAGGTGTTCCGAGGGAGTTGGCTGAGCACTCTCTGAACGTCCGGAAGGATGCAAAGCCGGTACGGCAACCTTTGCGCCGGTTCGCTGAAGATAGGAGGAAAATCATTGGAGAAGAGGTAACAAAGTTACTGGTTGCCGGCTTCATCGTGGAGGTACTGCACACTGAGTGGCTAGCTAATCCGGTGCTGGTCGAGAAGAAAAAAGAGGAAGACCCAAAAGCTCCAAAGGTGTGGCGCATGTGCATCGACTACACCAACTTGAACAAGGCTTGCCCAAAAGATCCTTTCCCTTTACCCCGGATTGATCAAGTGATCGATTCTACTGCTGGTTGTGAGCTATTGTCTTTCTTGGATGCTTATTCCGGTTTCCATCAAATTCCCCTGAAAAAGGAAGATCAAATAGAAACTGCGTTCATTACCCCGCACGGGGCTTATTGCTATGTCACTATGCCATTCGGTTTGCGCAACGCTGGTGCAACGTACCAGCGCTGTATGCAAAAATGTTTGTTTGATCAAATTGGCAAAAATGTGCAAGTCTATGTTGACGATGTCGTGGTAAAAACAAAGCTAAAAGACTCTCTGATTAATGATCTGAGGCAAACGTTTGACAACCTGAGAAAATTCCGGATGAAACTCAATCCGGCAAAATGCACTTTCGGTGTTCCTGCCGGCAAACTGCTCGGTTTTCTCGTGTCAAGCCGCGGGATAGAGGTTAATCCGGTAAAGATCCGGGCCATTGAAAGAATGACCGTACCGCAAGATCTCAAAGATGTGCAAAAGTTTACCGGAAGCTTGGCATCGCTAAGCCGGTTTATAAGCCGGCTGGGCGAAAAGGCTTTGCCACTATATGCTCTGATGAAAAAATCCGATACCTTCGTTTGGACGCCGCAGGCGGACGCTGCGTTCAAAGAACTAAAGAAAATGCTAGCAACTGCACCGGTATTGGCTTCGCCTTTGGAAAGGGAACCCATGTTGTTGTACATAGCAGCAACAAACCGGGTTGTAAGTGTTGTGGTTGTGGTAGAAAGAGAAGAGGAAGGAAAAACCGTGCAAAGGCCGGTATACTACCTGAGCGAGGTGCTCTCCCTCTCAAAACAAAACTACCCCCACTTCCAAAAAATGACCTACGGCGTGTTCATGGCCGCCACAAAACTCAAGCACTACTTTGAAGAGCACCCCATGAAAGTGGTGAGCGAGGCACCCATTTCAGATATCATGTGCAACAAAGATGCTAGCGGCAGGATTGCCAAATGGGCAATTCAGCTATCGCCGTATGTACCGGTATACGAGAGAAGAGATGCCATTAAGTCACAAGCCTTGGCTGATTTTCTGGTCGATTGGGCGGAAATGCAATACAAACCGCCGGAACACAAAATAGAATACTGGAAGATGCACTTTGATGGATCCAAGCTCAAAGAGGGCCTAGGTGCCGGTGTGGTTCTTACCTCACCTAAGGGAGATCACCTCCGGTATGTTCTACAAGTGCATTTCAGGGCATCGAACAATGTCGCTGAATATGAGGCTTTGATCCATGGGCTCAAGGTCGCAAAAGAAATCGGTGCACACCGGATCATTTGCTACGGTGACTCAGATCTTGTGGTGCAATAGTGTTCCGGTGATTGGGACGCAAAAGATGCCAACATGGCCTCATACCGGTTTCATGTGCAAAAGATTGCCGGATTCTTCGAGGGATGTGAGTTTCACCATGTGCCGCGGGCGGAAAATGAAGCCGCGGATACACTCTCTAAATTGGGCTCCTCCAGGCAGGAAATTCCTCCCGGAATAGCCTTGGCACACCTAAGGGTGCCATCGATCAAACCAAGTCCGGAATCTGAGTCAATCTTTGTACCGGAATCACACGTTGTGCCAATGGACATTGACGAGGAAAACCCGGGGACTAATCCGGTAAACCCGGGGACTGCCGGATCAAAGCCGGAAGAAGCTATGCTGGTGGACAGTATGGAAATAGACGTACCGGTGTTTCTGGTTCGAGAAGCACCAGCTTGGGTTGAACCTATTAAGGAATTCCTGATCAACGGCACCCTGCCGGTTGACGAAAATGAGTCAAGAAGGATCCAGAGGAGGTCCAAGGCTTATACCATCATCAACGGAGAGGTATACAAAAGAAGTATTACCGGTGTCCTCCAAAGATGTGTGGAACCGGAAGAGGGAAAAGAGATGCTGGTGGAAATCCACCAAGGAGAATGTGGGCATCATGCCTCATCGAGGGCGCTGGTGGCAAAGGTGTTCCGGCACGGGTTCTACTGGCCCACTGCACTAGAGAATGCTGAGGATCTGGTACGAAAATGCAACGGGTGCCAGAGGTACGCCAAGCAAAACCATACCCCAGCATCCGGTTTAAAAACTATACCGTTAACTTGGCCGTTCGCTGTTTGGTGCCTTGACATGGTTGGCCCATTCAAAACTGCAAGGGGAAGCATGACCCACATCCTAGTGATGGTGGATAAGTTCACCAAGTGGCTTGAGGTGAAACCTATCGCAAAATGTGATGGGCACACGGCGGTGAAATTCTTAAAAGATGTTATCTTGCGGTATGGATACCCGCATAGCATTATCACTGATAATGGCTCAAACTTTGCTCAAGGTGAGTTCAAAAGATTTTGTGAGGATATCAATATCCGGCTGGATTTGTGCTCAGTCGCACACCCGCAAGGCAATGGCCAAGTGGAAAGAACCAACGCTTTGGTGCTTTCCGGTATCAAACCAAGGCTCATTGAACCACTTGAAAAGACACCGGGATGTTGGCTCGATGAGCTACCATCAGTGCTGTGGAGCATAAGAACGACTCCGAACCGGTCTACCGGATACACTCCATTTTTCATGGTTTATGGGGCGGAAGCCGTGATACCAACTGATATCATACATGATTCACCAAGGGTTCAACTCTATACCGAAGAAGAGGTAAAAGAGGCCCGAGAAAATGATGTGGACTTGCTAGAAGAAGCAAGAGAGCTAGCTTTGGCAAGAACAGCCATATACCAGCAGAACCTCAGACGCTATCATAGCCGGAAGGTTAAACCGAGAGTGTTCCGGGAAGGGGACCTGGTGCTACGCTTAGTGCAAATGCGATCGAGGGGCGCCACAAACTCTCACCTCCGTGGGAAGGACCTTTCGTTGTGAGCAAGGCTCTACACAATGATGCCTATTACTTGATCGATGCACAGGAATCGAAGGAGGGAAAGGCGGACAGGTCAGGAGAGGAAACCAAGCGCCCATGGAACATAGCTTTGTTGCGTCCTTTCTATTCCTGAAGATGTGCTGTAAGAAGTTCCTTTTTGTACCTTATTTCTTATGAATAAAAGATGCCGGCACCTCGAACGAATCTCGGGGACTGCCTCTATCGAAATTGCATGCAATATGTTTATTTTTTCCGCATACTGGTTTGTTTGCTTAAAGTTCGCTTTTCCGGTTTAGTTGTGTGTCAAACTTACCGGAATCTTCGACTTTGCTGCTGTCCGAAACCCGGCTTCATGGCAAGCAAGATAAACCGGAAGGTTCTAAGCACATGGAAAACGGAAGAGAAACTGAAAGCAAACAGTCCGGAAGAAGGTTTTACTAACCCCGGTTATACCGGTTTTTTGGTAAAAGAATTCGAGTTTTTTCTCTAAGTTCAAGAAGGTGTTTGCTTGGCAAAAGAATCAAGCGTGCATCAGATTGGATGCGGGAATGAATCCGGAGTCTTTACCACTCAATCAATCCAATGTGTTTATTTTTTCAGTTACTGGTTGCTTAGTGAACGTTTTTTCTTTTCGGTTTAGTAACGTGTTAAACTTACCGGAGTCTTCGACTCTGCTGCTGTCCGCAACCCGGCTTCATGGCAAGCAAGATAAACCGGTAGGAATTAAACACGTGAACCACGAAAAGAGGGAATGGGAACGAACAATCCGGAAAAATTTAACTGACCCCAGTTATACCGGTTTTTTGTGAAAGTTTCGAATTATTTCTAAGTTCAAGAAAGTGCTTGCTTGGCGAAAGCACTTTGGAACTCATACGCCAAAAAGCCCAGAGAGGCAGGCAGAGCCAAGGCAAAAGAACCAAGTGTGCATCAGATTGGATGCCGAAATGATTCCGGAATCTTCACAGTGCAAGATAAAAGCAAATGATGAGCAAAGTGCTAAGATAGCCAACGAACTTAAGCTTGATTGATTACCGGTATAGCTTACCGGCATAAAAATGTTATAACATGGCCAAAAGAACGGCAAAGTATTATCTTACATCAAGAACCCCGGCATACCGGGGTAGAATTTAATGAACATTGTTTTGAGGTAACAGGTATGGCAAACACATCGCAATATATTCAGCCACTTGGAGGCTGCGTGCCGGCATCAGGAGCTTCACCTTGTTCCGGAGGAGCTTCGCCTTCTGCGGCTTCTTCATCCTCCTCGTCCTCAGCGTTTTCTTCCTCGTCGTCGGAGATTTCGTCTCTGACGCCGGGAGGAGGAGGGATGAAGGTCTGCGTAGGGGCGAACTCCGCGATCCGGTAGGCGCGGTCCTGGCGCTTGGCAGTCAAGACCGGATCCGTGTCTGTGGGCGCATCGCCGCGCAGGCTGTGGAGAGCGTCCAGATCCAGGTCTTCGTACCAGGAGCAAGCGGTGCGTAGCGCCGCATCCGCTCCGGCACGGGCCGATGAGCACCTCCACTCCCGGAACCTTTTTCCGGCATCCCTCAGACGATCGGAGAGAAGCGTCAAAGTTCCCGGAACGGCTTCCCCAGGCCACAGCACCTTGAAGATTTGGATGGCCCTCTCCGGCAGCTCACCCAGGTGCCGGTCCACAGCTCTCATATGAGAGATCCGGGCAGCCAGCGCCACAAGATGGTCATAAGGGTCCCAGGGCGCATCCGGATTGCTGAGGGAATGCTCAATCCTGCGCTCCATTACCCGCTTTTGGGCAAAGGGCTGGGAGTCCGGAAAGAGCTCTGCAAGGAAAAAGAAAGAAGAGAA
This sequence comes from Lolium perenne, assembly GCF_019359855.2. Classification (NCBI taxonomy): domain Eukaryota; kingdom Viridiplantae; phylum Streptophyta; class Magnoliopsida; order Poales; family Poaceae; genus Lolium; species Lolium perenne. The sequence continues at coordinate 266,920,383 of NC_067244.2, read as the reverse complement.
AAGGAACCGGTATAAGGACGTACTGCCGGAAAGAGTAAGCTTTTAAGCAAAAGGAAGGAAAGAAACTTACGGAGGGCCAGTGTATCGGCTTGCATGACCAACCGGTCGTATTCACCCTGATCTGTGGTGAGGGTGGCGATCCGGTCTTCCGCCTCCTTCCGCGCTCGGCTCTCTTCTTCCAGCTCCGCCCGCAGCACCGCGCTGGAGTGAGTAAACTCGTTCAGAGACTCATTCAGCTTGGCCTCAGCAGCGGCCTGGGCATCCTTGAGCTCTTGCGCGTGTCGGAGTTCAGCTTGCATAAGGTTATCTTTCAGCTCAGCGGAGATTTTCTCCTGAGCGTCCAGAGCCTTGCGGTGCTCGACGGCAAGCTGCTCCTTTTCAGCTGTAATCCGGAAAAAGAAAGGGTCAGCAGAAAGAAACCGGTAGACTCAAGAGAGGCAAGACAAACAAAAAACAAAATGGTACCTTTGAGCGTGGCGAGCTGAGCGGTAAGAGCCTCCACGGTGGCTTCCGGAACAGCTGGCGTGCAAAGAGTTTATAAGTACTTAAAGAAAGAAATAACCGGTAAAAAGAGGCCGGGTGCCCAAAAAACTAACCTTGGCACTTGCTGTGGGCTTCGGAAAGCTCCCGGTGCTCCCACAGAAGCTCCTCGAAGAGATGCTTCCGGGTGTCCAGCGTGCTCTGTTCAAGATAAAAAAGTTCCGGTAAGAGGATGCTGGTTTCTTTTGTTTCTAACAAAGTTTCGCGCTAAGAGCTGCGATCTTAACCCGAAACTCGGGGACTGGCTATGCCGGTTTCTTTTGTTTCTAACAAAGTTTCGTGCTAAGAGCTGCGATCTTAACCCGAAACTCGGGGACTGGCTATGCCGGTTTCTTTTGTTTCTAACAAAGTTTCGTGCTAAGAGCTACGATATTAACCCGAAACTCGGGGACTGGGAAGATATATATAATCTTAAAAGAGTAACAACCGGCATAGATTTAAAGAATTATGAGGTTTATGAAACTTACCATCACATTGTTGTTGGCGTCGTGCCACGCGGTGTCGAACTCTTTCACCGCGCGCCGCAGCCGGCCAAAGTGCTGCCCTGTGCTCTGGGCGCCGGCAGGGTCAGCTACCGGCAGCTTGTCCTTCCCCAGGTCGCGCGTTGCTGGGGACAGATCTGCCTGATTCCACTTTTCAGCGTAATCGGCAAACTGGCCCAGATCGGCTCCTCCGCGGGTTAGCTCGGTGATCTGGCCCAGCTGAGCTGAAGCCATTTCTCCGGCCACAAGGGCGGCCCGGCCGGCATGCAGTACAAGGGACTGCGAGCCGGAGGAGGGGGAGCTGGCGGCGATGACCACCGCGGCAGGGTCTTGCGCGGAGGACTTGGCGCCCTCCGGGGGCGTAGGCTTGCTGGCAGAAGCGGCCGGTGGAGGCGTTGGTGCGTCGTTGGTTGGCGCAGGAGCGTCCGGTGCGTCCTTGGCCGCGGAAGAGCTTGCCGGCGCGGAAGGATCCGGCACGGGCTTGGAGAGGGAGGAAGCGATTGTCTTCTTCTTCTTCTTCGGGACGGGAGGAACCAGAGGTTCCGCCCTCCCGGCATCTTCGGTGCTGGCGCCGATGTCGCTGGCGCCGGTGTCTTGGGCTTCTGGAGGAGAGACAAGGTCCTCCTCCGCGCGGTGTTCTGAAGGTTCGGGGGCCGCGCGCCCCGCACTTGTGTCGCCTCCCCGAGGGGAGGCAGGAGATTTGCCGGCACCAGATGGTACCGGACTTGGTTGTGGAGGAGGTGAGGCCCTGGTGGCATCCTCAGAGCTTTCCGGCCTCATGCCGGTGGCGCTCTTGGAGATCTTGAGCGCAGGGCTGAAAAGATAAAGAAAAAAGGAGGTTCAGAAAAAACTTCCGGAAAAAGGAAAATCATGAAACAAAAGGAAAAGGGTAAACGAAGACTTACCCGGAAGTAACCGGCATCTCCCGCTTCCGGTAGCGCTTGGCGGTGACTTGCTTCCCGGCAACCACTTCCTTCCGGGAGCGCTTGGCAGGGGGAGCATCGCTCGAACCGGCTTCGGGTGCCGGCGCCTTTTTCTTTTGGCCCCGGGTGGAGAGTTTGTCTAGGAACTCCTGGCCAACCTCTGCCTGCAGGGGCGCAGCGTGCTCCACAACCTGTGGGTTGGCGCTGGCTGAGGGGTGATCTACAGGAAAACAGTGTATAAGAAAGCGAAAAGAATAAAGTACCTCAAGAACAGTGATCTCATCATCGGAACCGGAAGCTCCGGCAGAAAAGTTACCGGGGCGCGAGGTATGGATCCTGCCCATTTTGTGTTTGTTCCCAACCACGTAGGGATCCGGATCCACTTCGTCCAAGGGGCGCTTGCGGGGAGGGCCTTGTAGTGCCTCCGCAGCGATGCGAGGAAGGCACTCGCAGACCTGGAAAGGAGAAAAAAGACAGTTAGCCACACATCAGGAGCTACCGGAAAAACAATCCGGATTGCTTGAACTCTTACTTCATCGGATGGAGGATTGGAGGAGCTGAGGGGAAGTAAGCCCCACTCCCAGTCCATCGGCATGTCGGTTTGGCAGATTTGCCTAGCCTTGAGGACTACATCCTCTTTGCTTAGGGGGAAGCTGGTGATCTTGGTCGGGTCGCGGCGGCCGCACATCTGGCTCATCTTGTGAGCCCGACGCTGGAGAGGGAGCACCCGGCGTGAGATAAACGCGCGGATGATATCGTCGGAACAGATGTCCGTGTCGTTTTTGAGCTTCTCCAAGAATCGAACAATCCGGTTGGTTTCGATGTGATTGACCCCCGGATTGAACTTCCAGTTGGCCTTCGACGGGGTCCCCGGAATGTAAGCCGGCAGATTGATGAAATCCGCGGCGCCCTTGTTCTTCACATAAAAGAAGGTCTCTTGCCATGCCCGGCATGACTCCAGACCGGAAAACTTGAAGAAGGGGCTCCCCCGGCGCGCGCTGATGATGCAGGAGCCGCACTGAACCGGAGGCTTTGGGTTGGGAATGTCCTTGCCTTGGACAGAGTTGATCCGAAGGCCGAAGAAGCGAGCAAAGGCTTCTTTTGTGGGACGGAGACCTATATAGGCCTCCATGAAAGAAACGAAACAAGAGAGATAAAAAATGGCGTTGCCGGGAAGATGGTGAGGTTGGAGTTTGTAGAAGTCAAGGAAATCGCGAAAAAAGTCGGAAGCCGGAAGGCCAAAGCCGCGCTCGAAGTGAGCAGAGAAAACTACGTATTCTCCGGCTTCAGGCGTGGGTTCCACCTCGCCGCGCGGAATCCGGCAGGATACTTGCTCCGGTATCCTCCGGGAGCGGTACAGCCAGTCTATCTCCGGTTGCTTGACGTCAGAACCTTTCCAGGCTCCGCGGGAGATTGCGCCGGAAGCTTGGCTGGAGCTGCCTGCCTCCTGGCCCCTTCCGGTTCCGGCCTCTGGAGCGGAGGAAGAGACATCCATCCGGGCAAGCTCTGCCTCAAGCCCGTCGGAAGCCTCACTGTGGTGGCTGCTGCCGGCAGATTCGGAAAGATACGCTTCGGATGACATACCGGTCGAAAAGTATCCAAATCTACCCACAAACAGATTTCCCAAGATCTAGTCTCGCGTGAAGATCTACGAGTAAGAGGAAAACCAAAGGAAAAGAAGAAATAAATACCCTATCGGCCCAAGAACTGGAAGGCAAAAGGGAGAGAATGTAGAGGCGTTGAGGCTAACCTGAGGCGGAAGGTGTTGAAGACGACGGTCGCCGGAGATGCGGCGAAGATGAACAGAGATGAGGAAGGGGAAGGAGTTGCCGGGGCGGCGCTCTGGATGGAAGCGGCGGAAAAGCTTCGGTGAATCTCTGCGGGGCAAAGCGTAGCGGAGCTTCTTCGCGAGTCTTGGCGGAGAGATGAAGCTTGGTGTCGACCAGCGGTGAGAGGAGAGCAGAGGGCAAGGGCTCGAAGTGCTCTGGGAGTTGCGAATGCGGGGAAGGAGACGAAGTGGAACCCCTTTCCCCCTTAAATAGGAAGAAGGGGTCGTGGGCCGGCAACCGTTGGGCCACGACGGTTCGCCTGGTGGGCCGCCACGTGGCGCGGTGATACACGCGCAGAAAACGGAAAGCCACAGGGAGGCCGCACGGATCCGGAACGGCAGCAAGGATCCGGTGCGGAGCAGTTAATGCGGACGCAGAAGCCGAAGGGAAATGACCCCTGACGCTGTGGCGTCAGAAACAGTGCGCATGTCTCTGACAGGTGTTGTTTCCGATATATTCACGACTTCGCCGAGGAGTTTTGAATAGCAAGGCAACCGGAAAATCGTACCGGAAGCTTTTGTTGAGTTCGGTATCATAAAATGGTTCCGGAAAAGACGCCGGAAGGTTTCAGTTGATTGCCGGAAAAGTTAAACCGGTACCTTGAGCAATGAGAACCTGGCATGGTCCGTCGGATAGGATCCGCCGGACTATACCAGCTTCGGGGACTAATGTTGGGGGGATGACCCCCGGTATGCCAAAGGCATGCCAAACCGGATGGTTTGAGCCATCAAGATACCGGTTTAAAGGTTATTCCGGATAAAGAGAATTGGTTTCAGGCAAAGTGAATCATGCCGGTATCCCAGGAGGGGTATACCGGAACCGGCTAAGAAGGTACCGGCGTACCGGTACAGGCTACACTGTAGCACGTCGGCAAGGCTGGTCAAAGATTCTCTCCAGAGCTAGAGGACAGGGATGAGCGAAGCACTTCAGCTTTAAACGAAGCCCTGACGCCTAAAGCAGAAGGTGACGAAAAAGGTACCGGAGGATGTCACAGCTCCTGATTAAAGAGATACCAGCGTCACCGGTAGCCAAAGTGGCTTTGTAAAGTAGTTTGTCTAGTCAAAGATGCCATTAGGGTTTCCTAGGGTTTCTTCCCCTGTAAGCCACCCTCTCCCCTATATAAGGAGAGGGGGCACACCCTTGCACGAGGGACGACATTCGAGATTCGACATTCAACTGGTAAGCTGTATTGTGCTACATGTATCCGCAAACCTGTAACCACTTGTGATCAAGGAATAGAGAGATCTGAGGGGGAAATAGTTAGTGTGTTCTTCTTCTTCTACCTCTGGCCAAGGCCAAGATCTTCAGGAAAGCATCCGGCAATCCTTCCGGAAACCCTCCCCCGAATCCTCTAGCGCACATTCGGCCCCAACTCAAGCCATCCCATGGCATCTGTCTGTTCACCACGACGACAGCCAGAGCATCTACTAGCAACAGAGAGCATGCAAGATCACAAATAACATATAAAACAGATCATAATCAACTCAATCATAGTACTCAATATTCATTGGATCCCAGCAAACACAACATGTAGCATTACATAAAGATGATCCTGATCATGTTAGGCAGCTCACAAGATCTAAACATGAAGCATAATGAGGAGAAGACAACCATCTAGCTATTGCTTGGACCCGTAGTCCAACGATGAACTACTCACGCATCACTTCGGAGGCGGGCATGGTGATGAAGAGGCCTCCGGTGATAATCTCCCTCTCCGACAGAATGCCGGGAAGAGCTTCAGAACCCTCCCGAACTAGGGTTGACGATGGCGGCGGCTACAGAACTTTTCGTGGATGGAGGCTCGGGTATTTTCGGGTAAAGTGCGAGGTCGGTGGACGCCCGGGAGGCCCACACCACCCCTAGGCGCGGGCACCAGGGGGTGCCCGCGCCTAGGCATGGTGTGCCCTCCCTGGTGCACCTCTTAGTCTCTCCTTCGTTCTCCGTCTTCATGACAGAAAAATAGGAACTTCGGCTTTTGTTTCGTCCAATTCCAAGAATATTTCTAGAACAACTTTTCTGAAATACAAATACAGCAGAAAACAGGATTGTCACTGTGGCATCTTGTTAATAGGTTAGTTCCAGAAAATGCATAAAAATGCCACGAAGTGTAAACAAAACATACAGCAATTGGTGTAAAATAAGCATGGAGCATCAAAAATTATAGATATGTTTGCAACATATCACTACGCACCGGCGCCTGCATGTGGTCCAGGAGGTCGCACCCCAAATCCAGTGGAGGCTGAGGCGGAGCCGGAGCATCGGTGGGATGTGAGGGCACCGGAGCCGCGATCGGAAGACGGGGAGCGGATAGAGCAGACGGCTGTCGACGAGCACGGAGTCGGCCGAACATCGGTGGCACGACCGGCGGCGCGCCATTGGAAGCAGCCGGACGCAGCTGGCCCCATGGCATCGGCACGCGCATCGGGGTGGACACGAACCCCGGCGGGGGCTCCATCTCCTTGCTGGAGCCTGCTGCACCCGCCGCCATTGTCGCCGCCCTAGCCGAAGGTAACCCTATGCAGGGCTCAAAAACCCCCATCGTGGGATCCGTCGATCGAATACCGGCGGCCTGTAGAGCGGCGACGGCGGCGCTCCTCGTACCCATAGCGATGTGCCTGGTTGCAACTGGCGACGGGCGATTCAATACCGGTACTCGACCGGCATCAATCTACGCCATCGAATCGAGGCCGCTGGCCTCGTAGTCCCGGATGATGTGCAGCATCGCATCATTCGGCCTGGTGACCGTCGGCCGGCAGCGGGATCCGTCGCAGCTGGGGTCGAAGGAGGCGGGGGCGGAGGAGGCGACGAGGCCATGGGCGGCGGTTGATGGGGCAGTGGCGTGTGTCAGTGAGTGAGTTGAATGGAGAGAGAGAGGAGTGAACCGGTGATGGGAAATGGGAAGCGAGGGCCAATACAACATGGTGTCTCCTGCGATTGTCCACACGTGCAACCGTCACACGAGGGTGTGCAAAAATTCACGACAACGGGACAGGTCAGCTGGAAACTCCCGATTCGGGAGTTGCTGCTGGGCCTGTCCCCAGGGTGTTTTGAGAAGTGGTTCAGCCACAATGCGGAGGCTCTCCGGGCACCCAAAAGGCCGAAATTTGTAGGGCCGATGCGAGCCAAGGCGAGACCAGGCTACTAAACGCGCCCATGGGGTCTTGCCCCGTACGTGGACGATAGTGATGATATCCTACGACGTGTAAACCTGTCGTCGCTTCGTGAGGTTATGCCGATATTTGAGGTCAAAGTTATAGCAAGTAATTAAAATACTAAATATTATAAAACTAGTTTGAAAAATAGTCAGAGGTAACAAAGATAACATCTACTAATTTTATTTAAGGTAGGATCCACTGTAATTTTATGTCATGTTGTGATTACAACACAAGAAGCTATTTCAACATCAAATGCAGATGATGTACATGTTGTGAACTTGTTGCTGAATTGCAAGGCACATTTGTTTGTTTGCCAAGTGTTCAAAATACAGTCTAGAAGGTTTTGTTATCTTTGTAATTGTACTTACCTAATACTATCTCCGCTCTAAAATGTATAAATCTTAGAAAGCTAAACTAGCTTTCCAAAAAAGTCTAATATTTCGAAACAGAACTAATAATACACAAAATCACTCCAAAGATATTTGGGTTGACTGTACATTTTAATGAACTCTGTCATTGTAGCTAAGGATTTTTAAAACTATATACACGAAGAAAGATGCATGTGCATAAAAACATATGAATGCCCTAAATAATTTATGCAACCTGAAAATTAGCTCAAAAATTATTTATATTACATCATACAATCAAATTTAACCACAACTTAACTTTGCGATGATATACATAAAAATTTATAAAAAAGTATACTATATATAATATTCTGTAATGTTCTTATGGGTTAAACTATGCCATATCATTCGTAAAAAACCAAATGTCATCAAAAATAATATTTTCCTCATTGTGACTATAGTTTGATGAAAACAAGTTTGAAATAAGTATATATGTTTGGTACAAAAAATATAAATTTAATTGGCCTGAGGTCTAAAATTTATTTGGACCGGGCCTATTTATGATGAGTTTCCGGTCTACCCCCGTCATGTGTTGTTACCGATTGCTAGGAGTTGACTCGACAATTAGAAGTTCTAACATGAGACAGTTTGCACTCTACGCGTGATCGATCTGTCTCACCATGATGAGGGCCTCGTCATGATCTTCCCCACGCCCCTGGGGTGAGGGCAGGCACCATCACTTTCACCTCCAGCGCGGCCGTTGCCGAGGAACGCCTCACGCACACGGTCGGCCAGCGCTCTGAGGAAGGTGCAGCCACTAATGGTAGGCTGACTCCGATGCGCTAGGGTTTCGGAGTCTCCCTCTCGGATTCATGCTTATGGGATGTGTTCCTGTTGCGTGAGATGTTATATACTAAGTGGATCTAGAACAATCGGTTGCATTAGTGGCGGGGGGGGGGGGGGTGGGGGGGGTAAATCGTTAGGTTTGTGGACCTCTATTTACTGGAGAATAAAATGACTAGGATGTCATGTGATTTCAAGCAACCGTCAAATTGACACCTTGTGTGGATCGACTAAAAGATTGGTTTCAAATTAATTAATAACAGTGTTGCTAATTTAGTGAACATATCAATTAAAATTTGTTGGTTTATTGATGATTTATTAGTAATGGTACATGCGCATATTTTTGACAAAAGGAATATATTGGTATCGCGAAGATACAAATTACACCTAGCATCTGATACAACGCAATGTCCTAATAGAAATACGGATGCACACAGCCAACAAAACAAGAAGAATTGCAAAAAAAAAGTCCTCATATAGTGATTTCTTCCTTGTAGCAGAAGACCTAACACCACCAAGACATCACCAGAAATTCATCTTCTTCAAAAGCGATGTCTCCAAGAAGGGAACAGTGGACGAGCATCGTCGTTGTCCCGATCATAGCTCATAGTTTTCACCCTCGAGAAAGTTCGCTCTCTCAAAAATAATGCCTTCGACATTTCAAGACACAACCAATTAAGGCTAGATTTTAGGTTTTCACCCTGAAGTTTAGATTCTGAACTTCTCCCGTGTTGTTGTCCCCGCTAGCTGATGCCGCTGCTTCAAGTCACGAATGACTAAGCCAAGTCACAATCGCCACCAGGAATCGAACCACCATTATTAGCCCCTAGATCTCGGCTTCCATGGTATTCTCCACCACTGACTTCACCATGCAACTAAAGACGTGTCTCGTGATAGCAACAGATTGCAGAGCTTCGCGTCCCTCCCTCTAAAACCAAATGGTTAGAAAAAACATTGTTGCACACGATCGAACGGTTAGAAAAAACATTGTTGCCCCCAGATTGCAGAGGCATGTTGGAGTGAAAACCTCTATCTATGGTCAATTGTACCTATCAAGTGACCTCGGCGGTGACATCACCTATGTGCTGACTAATCCTTTCACAAAATTATGAAACATAACTGAAACATGATATTTTTTTGAAACTTACTGCAATAACATCAGCAATGACGTTATTAGTTTCACTTTTTACTAAACAATTACACAATATTACCCATATATTGGTTTCGTTACATAAAGATTTCACTTATATTTTAATTATTAGTTATATTAGACAAATGTTAAAAGCCTCACCAATCTTAAAAGTTAAAACAGTGATTGCATGGTGAATATGACGCCGACGCCTATCGTTAACGTTAAAATCGCCGCGTTCCATGTTGGAGCTAGCAACGGTCGCCCATAAGTGAGCCAAAGGTGAGCAGCGAAGTCCCGCTTTTGGTCACACAAGCAGCAGGTCTGGTTACAAACAATGCCTCGTCTCAACGGTCTGTCCACTGTCCAGTTCCTGTTCCTCAACCAAAGCCAAAAAAAAAAATTTAACCTTCCCTTCACTTTTGCTTTCCAAGCCTTCTCGAGGTGAGGTTGCAGCAGCCAGCAGGCGCCCGGTAAAGTGAACTTCATAACCCGAGCTTGCAGACTAGATCCCATTGACATTGAATTGCCACTGAATTGCATCAGGATGGTTAGAGAGATGCACTGGTGGAGAACGCGTTGAGTTGTGTGTGCGGCGGAACCCACCACCGAAGCGAGAATAGAAGAAGAAACTTATTCTAACTTTAGGATGTGGCCGTCACCGCACCATAAAAAACACTCAAAAACAAACTAAATTATAAGAACGAAAACTTCCCGCCGGTGAGGGGCCATAGTCCGCCACACCTCCAAAACCCCAAGACCACTGAAGGCGGAGCGAACTGACGGCATCGCCAACGAGAAGTACGAAACCCTAGATGGGTTGTGGCTGCCGCCACCTCTGCATCTCTTCTTGGCTCACGTACAGGTTCGCTACCACGCTTCTACACACAGAGATCGATTATTACATGTACAAACAAATGGAATGAGTCGGTCACGCTTCTTTCTACTCAGGCAACCTATCGATGCACCGCCAACTGTGTTGAAGTATTTTTTGGGGAATTCCGCTCGGACCCGAGCTTGACAACACCGAGAAGCTGCCAACCCCACCTATGATGCATTCTTCTGGTCCGACTCCTCGACTTGGCAAGTTTCCCTGAAAAGCAAAATCAAAACATGTTTAATTGCCTTTATTTCTTTTCATTTTCTTTGCCAACTCCGCCCCTTCATTAGTAATTTTTTTTTCTTTTTGACGGGCTATCTGAAACGGGTCTTAAGCAATCCGTTTGTGATGACTTTTTTGAAAGTCCACAGACCACAGGTGACCCCGGGCATCAGAGGTAAAGCATGTCAGACATAGTACTCGTCAGGGCTATTCTTCTACACTGATAGACCCTTATTTTTTACGTCGGAAGAAACCATCTTAGGGCCCACTGAGCAAACCTTCTCTGATGGTCGTCATCACCGACATGTCGCTGCTTAATACCTGTCAGAGACGGACGTCAGTGTTGTTCAATACCACTTACAGCATTCTTCTGATGTACACTTTGGATGAGAATAACACACCCCAGATACGTGCTTTTCCTGGTATGCGGGAGAAGGACCTACTTTTGGAAAAGCCAAACACACAGCACCCCTCTTTGTTTCATTTTTCGAACTTTTTTGGGTGGAAAACACCTAGAAGCCCAAACAAAAAGACCCTAAAAAGGGTGTGACAAGTCCACATATAAGTGATGCCACTGCCTAAAAAATGATAGTTCAACACTTCAACCTTTGGCATGCCCGCTATGTTGCCCCTACCATTCGCAAGTACTTGTCGACTCAAGACAGGTGGTCTCGCTCATTCGCAAGTAGTCGTCAGGGAAATCACTGGCCATTCCGGCCATATGCAATAATACAAATAGTTGCATAGCATTTCTGATAAGAGGTGAAGCCTATTTAACCAGGGCATGCAACTGAAGTAGGGGTCGAAGTCTCTCACGCCTCGTACAATAGTCAATAAGAAGTCTCTTGACATCCGATAGCGCCGCCGAAATAGGGCATCCATGAAGACCGGCTTGGTGGGGTGGAAGTAGTCCCGATACAGCCAGTAATGGCCACCCTCTCGATCGTGCTTCAGGTTGCCTCTACAAGGCCTCGTCGAGCCTCTGTGCACCTGTCTCTGCCTCTTAGTGTGCCCGTGGACGAGGGAGGCCGCGACAACCATGAGCTACGAAGAGTCGTCCAACTCCTCTTTCGACAAGCTATCGAGGACTTCCTTGACAAAGTACTCGATTCGTCCGCCTGAGGTCCTTCTCCGGGGCAACAATGGCCTACCACACTTGCGTCTAATGTTTTCACGAAACACTGCTCACGAGGGTAAAGACGACGACGACTTACCATGATCGAACGGCAGGGAAGCGATTTGGATGCTCGATCCCACGGCCGAAATGCGACTTAACTCTGTATAATTGCGTCTAATAATTACGTCAATGGAGTTTCTAAAAAAAGAACTGGATAGAAATTGAAACGGGCCGTGGGCTTTTTTTCCGCCGAGCCCGTTATGGTACGCTCGCGCGCGCGCGCGCGCGTGTACAATTGGCCAGCTTGCCCCAGAACCCTATCTGGCCAGTCGGCGACGAAGGAACCTTTAGGATGGCGGCGGCGCTCCGGAGACTCGCGGGTAGCGCGTCGCTGGAGGCGGCGCGTGGACTGGCCTCCGGCATCCGCGGGCTCCACCCGCCGGCGGCGGTTTCCAGGATCCAGGCGCGGCGCCTCCGCTCCGAGGCACGACACGCATCTCCAGACCCGACAAGTTCAGAGATCCACTTGCGTGCGTGCGTGCCAACTGACTGTCCCTCTCCCGATGCAGGCCACGCCGAAGAGCCCTCTCGTCCAGATCGCCGAGACCAAGGAGGAGCTCTACCGTCTCATGGCCGACAACGCCGAGCTGATCGGCCGGGGGAACCTGGGCCTGGTCAAGCAGCTCGCTCTTCACGTCGAGCCGAAACCCCATGACCCCACCTGGTACAATCTTGGCTCCGAGCTCTACCCTCTGTTCTAGCCATGAACTTTTCCCATTTTGGTACTGTACTGTACATGAATTTCAATCTTTCTGAATTTACCCTGCAGGCGCTTCTATCGCAGGGCAAAGATGGTCAACACGACATTGTTCTATTCCTGCTTCTTGTTTGGTGGCGTCATTTCTGCGTATCACCGGTCCGAGGAGTAAGCTCAGGCTGCGAGCAAGCGAGAGTTGGCCGATCGGCACCTTGTCTGACAGAGACGACTACTAATAATCCCCTATGTATTATGTCCCCCATCCATCCATGTGTTGATGTAGTGCTCTATCTGGACCTTCTTTGACTGCTTGGTAAGACTAGATTATCTGGGATGCTGGCTGAAGTGGCATGTTCTTATATGTTCGGTGCCTCCTGGTCTGTTGTATGTTTTGTCAAGGATATGTGGGAATCATAAAGAATCGTTGGAACACATGCAGTCTTGTTTGTTTGATCGTTTTTTCTCTGTCAACTGAAATTCTCGTGTGTGTCGACACAATTTAGTCTGCTTTTATGATTCTATGGGTTGGAGTGGTTCATTTCCAGGCATCAGGCGTCTGAACTTTGATATACACTCCAGGAAAGTCAATCCTCGTGAATCAAACTTACTTTTTTCCCAAATCTGTTTTCCTAATTGGAATTGCAACCAACAAAGTGTTCCAAATTCAGATTGCAGCGCTCGAATCCTTTGATAGCCTTATTATCCGTTGCAAAGCGTTATTTCTTTCTACCGGGATAATAAACCATGACTAAGGGGCGGTGTTTCGGAACATGGGTGCATATGCTCCCTATATTTCGAAATGCATCTTACATACATTTTAAATTTTTTTAAAAATTGAAACTAAAAGTTCGCACGTACATCTTCACGTGCTACGTGCTCACAAAGTCGTTTCATAAAAAATCGACTTATCATGTGACGTGTGTAAAAAAGACAAAATTCAGTGCTAAAAATAATGTTTTTCACAAGATAAACTTTCTCTTTTTTATATAGACCACACAAAATATTGGTTTTTCGTGAAACTTGACGAACGCACGTATATTATGGAGATGTACATGTAGAATTTTTTGTCCAAATTTTTCAACATTTCGAAATATAATTTTTTGGTAAAGAGAGCATACGCACCTGGGAGCCGAATTGAATTTCCGATGACTAAGACAACTGTGGCTGTATCAGAGATACTCTATGGTTAGATTAAGTTGACTGTAAAAACTAAATAAACAATGATTGCCATGGATTTTTTTTAAATCTGGTTAGCTGTATCAAATTATTCTTAAATGTAAGTTGCGAATTTTATGTTTATAAATATAGGTTTGCAATACCAAAAGAAATTGAATATCAGTTAGGTTTCTATTACAGGGAAAACTTTTTAATTGAGAAAAAGAGGTGTACAGATAAACAAAAGCTAAAAGAATTAGTACATCAAGAAGGAAAGAATGGATCAAAGAATAAAAAAACATTGGGGTTACACAAAAAAAAAATGGAATTGTGGGGTCCAAGAGAGGTTCGCGCGCTCTGTTCCCACCTTGCTTCCTGCCAACTCGCACCCATCCGGCGCCCTCTCTAGCCTTTCCGTGGTTGGGTTCAGTTTGGGGGCATCGAATAAGTTGTTGGATCGCGCCAGCACCAAAATGAAATTGTGGGGTCCAGCTAGGCTCAATTTTTTGCATCAGCACCCTCATAGCAAGGCTCCCCGAGTGGAGATGCTCTGAAAGGGGTAGGGTGGTCATCATCAGTCACAGTTGGAGAAAAGGACAATGGAGTCGGGGTGTTTGCTGCGGGTGACCGGACGCATCCCCAAGACAATCTGATCTATGAGAACGGTCACCTGGAGAGACTGCAACAAATCCCCCACCAGAGCTCTCACCTCGCTACAGTAAATCGAGGGAGAGACTCCACAGTTCTCGGTCTCGCCGGCGGATTCGCCGCTCCCCTTCGCCTCCGGTGGCCATGTGGGCACTGCGAGGTGGAGGGGAGCTCCGGATCTGACCGTGCGTGTACATAGTAGTTTAGGTGTCCCGGGCGGCGCTGGCGAGGTGGTGACGGCGGCGAAGCTCTGGAGTAAAGGTGCCGGTGCTCGATCCTCACATCGGCGGCGCTCTTCGGGGCTCTGCTGGCGAGCTTACGGCGGTGGTCTCGCGGGTGTGGTCCTGGCGAGGTGGGCTTCACCATCTTGCGAGTTTTGGTCCTCCCGGCTGCTTGCTCGTGCTCGCGTCGGTTGCTCCGTCGGCGCTGGCAAGTTTGTGGAGGACGGGGGCGTTGGTTCTGGTCTTCCAGATCCTTGGCGTCCGTGTACAGGAGTCCAGGCGCCTCGTGCTGTCGAGGCGCATCTTCAGCTGCTCCTTCTTTTTCGGTACAAGCTTATGCAGGCTTCGCTGCTGGCTCCAGCCAGTAAGTCGGGCCTGACTGCCGGCGAGATGCGGGGTGTGTCCCCCGCCGATTTGCGGTCAATCTCCCTTAGATCCCGGCGTCCGCGCCGGGTGGAATCTGCGGCGACTTCAACGAGGTTCTTTCCTCTACAGTATCTCTTCGGCAACACAACTGCGGCCGGTGACGCCTCTTCTTGCTCTCCGGCGAGGTCGAGGTGTTGGTTTGGGCGGTGGCCGATCTTGGATGTTCCAGAAGATCCCAAGGGCTCTATTGTAATTTTAGTTTGGCTAGGGTTCTTTCTGAAGTTTGGGGACAGCTGTCTTCTATCTGGACAGTTCTTGTATTATCTTGTTTTCCTTACTTAATATATTCCAGATATTAGTATCAAAAAAAAAAACAATCTGATCTATGAGATGCTTGACTTGATTTATTTCAGAGTTAGAGTGGCTCGCCATGTACCTGATCATATGGATCAGTGTCTGAACTGGAGCCGATGGTTAACAGTTAGCTGACCAAGTGATCAGTTTCAGAAGAAGCATTGGCTTCGAAGGCAAAAAATCACAGAAGTCTTGGCATGACGAGCACTAATGGGGCGGCTTATATTTATGCTTCTGTCTTAGAAGTATTCTAGTATAATTATATGTGGCTTTGATCTAGAAACAACTCTTGAGAAGATGGTTGATTGCCTGTAATAAATATATGTAGGAGGCAAGTTTTCTCATCGAAGCTTCAGCATACAGGCATGTACTGGATATCAACCATCCAAGGTCCAAGTTTCCATAATACTGGACACAAGGTCCAAATGGACTATGAAAATCGACGGCATGCATTCGTGCATGCTGCACAAGCCACAAGCCAGCAACCACAACCCTTTTTGCCTAAAAAAAGGCACCAAACTGCACGGGCAGAACATTTGACTGCATATACAGGCTGCAGCCAGCCGTTATAGAATACATAATAATTGGAGCATCCTCCAAGGGATTTCTAAACAAAACAACATCTCATACTACAGAAAAAAGAATACACCATCTGCTCAGTACCAAAAACGACAATAATCAGTCATACCACATACTTCTAAATTTGACGGCTCAAGCAACATCCAGTTATACATAGTATGGTCAATGACTGCAAGAAGTAACATCCAAGATAGTGAATTTTTGATAAATGCTAACTGAAGATACATGACAACACAGGACTACAGAATCTTGCGCGCCATTGTTGTTGAAATGTGCCGACACCATCTTTCAAGAATAATAGCTCCTGCTGTTTCAGAAAACTAGATAAATGCTAACTGAAGATACATGACAACACAGGACTACAGAATCTTGCGCGCCATTGTTGTTGAAATGTGCCGACACCATCTTTCAAGAATAATAGCTCCTGCTGTTTCAGAAAACTAGATATAAGCAAGTGAACTAATAAGACTGCAACTCCTAGTTAGTTAGTTCACGAACAAGCTGTTAATTTAACAGATAAAATTCACACAAAATAATCATGGGACTTGGAACACAACCAGAAAGGTATTTTCTAGTTTATTCTAAAAAGGGTTCAGTTACCAACGTGATGAACTAAACATTGGTATTAAATGACCAGCTCGGATGTCCAATATTAAGGTTCCTCAATTAAACAAGATCATTGTGCAAAAGAGTAGATGATGAGAAAATTATTTTCATAGCCTTAAATCATTAAATTAGTTTTTTCAATGAGCATACTAACTGTGAAACTACTGAAAATATGAGCAAAAAGTGTAGCAGAGCAGACATACATATGTGGCTAATTCTCTTCTCCACGCAATCTGTCCCTGGTGGTTTTGAAGACGATCCAACTCCCATAGAGAGTCACCACAGGACTGGCGCACATACATACAACGTATGCCGTATGTGTTAATCGAAGAAAGCACCTGAAAAGATATAAAAAGTTGCATTTCTCGGTCTACAAAAACAATATCACAAAAGAGATGTTATGTTTATATACCAAGCAAGATCGCTGGGCCTAGGCTTGACTTGTGCCGAGAGATGACGCAGGAGCTCCAAGTTTGGCAGGCACATCTTGCCATTGACCTCACAGCCGTGTTCGCAGATAAGGTTGTAGAGCAATTCCTTCTTCTGCTGCACTTGCATCAAGAGATTAGCCTTTTCGCTGCCGTGGGATCGGAAGTTCTGCAGCACAGCAGGGGAGGCAGGTATGGCGTCAGCACGGCACAGATTTGTTGCTGCAAACTGAATAGAACTAGGAAACTGAATGTGTATAGGAGGAACACCTGGGTGAAATCTGGGCGGCCGACACCGGCCGGGGTAGTAGACACAGGCCGGCTGGGCGCCTGTGCTAGCCGGCCACCACCGACGAGCCTCCTTCCCGCATGCCGAATAGCGGCCATCGCTGCCATCTCTGTTGGATTCCAGGGTAGTTGCTCAATTTTAGACCATCACGAATGAAAAAAGAACAAAAAGGGAAACACTTCATGACAAGCTTTTGAGACTAGATGCACGGGACGAACTAAAAAACAGAACACAGCAGGAGGGCTGGGAGGAAAGGTTCGCCGGCTAGACGAACGACGGCGCCCACATCGCCGCAAGGAGAAAAGGGGAGGAGGAGCGAGGACTCACCGGGGACTAGCCGCCGGAGGAGGATCTCTTCGGCGCCTTTGTGATTTGCTCCTTCTTTCCCCGACGTCGTCTCCTTTCCCCGCCGCCGCCGTCTCCTGTCCCCGCCGGTCGCGTGCTCTCTCCTTTCCACGAGCAGAAACACGGGGTACCCTCGTTGGTGAGGATACGCGAGGGTGAAGGTTAGCGGATCGGGAAGTTCGGGGATGGGCCGGAAAATTTCCCAGAAATACTTGAGAAGTAAACCGGCCCGTTCGATAACTTTCCGGATTTGGTCGTGGGCCGGAAATTTCCCCTCTCAACTCCCAAAAAATTTGAGAAGTAAACAAGACCTTATCGAAACGACGGTAGGAAACGCACGGTACCAGCAGTTTCCGCTTTGTACACCTCCTCCGGGGTTTTTCAGAAATAAAATAAGAACCCTCCTCCGGCGGCTGCGGTGGCACACGGCAGTTGCGGAGATGAGCACGTGAACTACACCGTCACAGCGCACAAGCCCACTAGTGTCAACCACTCCTGCGTCGACCACTTCACCGGCCCCCAGCAGCTCAACCTCATCATCGTGTATGCACACTCCTTCTCCCCTCATGTGTCTCGGATCATCGGGAGTTGTATTATATGTTAATTAAACAAATTAATATTAAATATATATTTATTAATAAAAATGTGCAGCCCACCTTAATGGGCCTCTCTAAGAGAGGCCCACTAAGTGGCCGCCCCCTAGGGTTTTATGGGGGGCTAGGGTTTGAGTTGGGAGCAGGTGGGCCTTAAGGGACCCATCCGGCCAATCCTAAAGGGGCCCAGCCACCCCTCCATTGTCCCTCTTTTAGAGCAGCACTAGCAGTGCCCTCAAACTGGTCAAATCCTCAAAATAACTGCTTTTTTTGAGAGTTGAGGCCAAAAGTTGGCGCGGAACAGAGCCCTCAAACCCGTAAACCCTCAAAAAAATTTGAAGGCCTAGCCCTCATTTTCCATCCCAACCCGCACAAACACAGGTTGAGAGGCAAAACTAAAGGGCCCTTCATTGGGGTCAACGCTGGCTAGCGGGAGGAAAAAATCCCCCAACTATGGATTCATCCTCGCCACCACGGGCCGCCGCCTGGCTCGATTCGGCCGCCACCGGCCATCCCCCGCCGCGGCCCGATTTGGCCGCCATCGGTCATCCCCCGCCTCCCTGCCTCCCTGCCGTCCCCTTCGCAACCCGATTCGGCCACCACCAGCCGTCCCCCGCCTCCCTGCCTCCCCGCCGTCCCCTGCCTCCTCGCTGTCCCCCCTCGCGGCCCGATTCGGCCGCCACTGGCCGTCCCCCGCCTCCCTACCTCCCCGCCGTCCCCTGCCACGGCCCGATTTGGCCGCCGCCAACCACCTCCTCCCCGTGCCCGCCTCCTCGTCAGCGCACTCCACCGCCGCCTCGGCCTTATTCGACCGCCGCCGCCATCGCCCCGGCCCAATTCGGCCACCACCTTCCAATTCGTCGCGTCGGAGGCAGATTTCTGGCTCACGGCGGCCGTCGCGCTCCCATGTGCACCGCTGCCATGGAGCCCCTCCCGCCTCTGCGCGAGCTCGCGGTCCGTCCCGTATGTAGCGACGGCTCAAAGTCAAAAACAATTTTGTTTTGAGGATTGGTTTGAGGGCACTGATTTGCGCCGGCCGTTTTGGGCCTTCAAATTTGCGTTTTCTCGGCCCTCAAACTGGTTTTGAGGGTTACCAGTTTGAGGGCACTGCTAGTGATGCTCTTAGTCCCACATTGCCTAGCCAAGGCCTCCACCCCTACCCTTCCCCCTATATATAGTGGAGGGATTTGGAGGAGAGCAACACACAACCAGAATTAGGGTTTGGGAGAAAAAGGGGCCCATTTGGACGCCTCCTCTACTCTTCCCTTCTCTCTCTCTTGTTCTCTCTCCACCTGTGGCTCCTCGAAGACCTGCGCACGGAGGGAGTACTCCACCCGTTGCGTGGGGCGCTGCCGGGTGATACGTCTCAAACGTATCTATAATTTTGGATGCTCCATCCTTGTTTTACATCGATTCCACTATGTTTTACTTACACTTTGTTGCACTTTTATACATTTTGCGGCACTAACCTATTGACAAGATGTCACAGTGTCAGTTCCATGTTTTCTGCTGTTTTTGGTTTCAGAAAAGTTGTACAGGAAATATTCTCGGAATCGGACGAAACAAAAGCCGAAGTCAATATTTTACCGTAACGAAGACGAAGTCCGAAGGGGAGTCAAGGAGGCGCAGCAGGG
Source organism: Lolium perenne (assembly GCF_019359855.2). Lineage (NCBI taxonomy): Eukaryota > Viridiplantae > Streptophyta > Magnoliopsida > Poales > Poaceae > Lolium > Lolium perenne. Next base: position 266,900,941 of record NC_067244.2, on the reverse strand, counting down.
TGGCTAGGCCACCCCTAGGCGCGGCCCAGGCCCTCGTCGCACCTAGGGTAGGTGTGGGGCCCCCTGGCCTCCACAGACCTCGCCCTTCCGCCTATTTATTCACGATCTAGGAAAAACCCTGAATACCCGAGACTCCATCCACGAAAAGTTCCATCGTGGCCGCCATTGCAGAACCCATCTCGGGAGGGTTCTGAAGCTCTTCCCGACACCCTGCCGGAGGGTGAGATCATCACCGGAGGCCTCTACATCGCCATGCCCGCCTCCGAAGTGATGCGTGAGTAGTTCATCCCTGGACTATGGGTCCATAGCAGTAGCTAGATGGTTGTCTTCTCCAATTTGTGCCTCATGTTTATATCTTGTGAGCTGCCTATCATGATCAAGATCATCCTTATGTAATGCTATAAGTTGTGTTTGCTGGGATCCGATGAATATTGAATACTATGGTTGAGATCGATTATATTCATGTCATATGTTATTTGTGATCTTGCATGCTCTCCGTTGCTAGTAGATTCTTTGGCCAAGTAAATGCTTGTGACTCCAAGAGGGAGTATTTATGCTCGATAGTGGGTTCATGCCTCTAGTTTTCTGGAAGAGTGAAAATAACTTCTAAGATTGTAGATGTGTTGTTGCTACTAGGAAGAAAACAACAATGTTTTATCCAAGGGTAATTCTATTGTTTACTTTACACACATTCCTTAATGCGATTATCTGTTGCTTGCAACTTAATACTGAAAGGGGTGCGGATGCTAACCGGAAGGTGGATTATTAGTCATAGACGCAGTTGGATTACGGTCTATGTATTATGTTGTAATGCCCAAACGAATCTCATAGTAGTCATCTTGCTATGTATGAACTTTATTCTGTCAATTGCCCAGCTGTAATTTGTTCACCCAACATGCTATTTATCTTCATGGAGAGACACCACTAGTGAACTGTGGACCCCGGTCCTTTCTTTTACACTGATACAATCATCTTGTTCTATTTACTTACTGCAAGCACTGTTCTCTTTTTATTCACTGCAAACATCTCTTTCCACACCATACGGTTAACTCTTTGTCATCAGCAAAACCAATGAGATTGACAACCTCACTGTGAGTTGGGGCAAAGTATTGTGATTGTGTTGTGTGCAGGTTCCACATTGTTGCTGACGCCGGTAGTGCGCCCTACCAATAGTCAGCTAGCAACACCTTCAGAAGTCACTCCTTTCTCCTACTGGTCGATTAAACCTTCGTTTCTTACTGAGGTAAAACTTGCTGCTGTGCTCATCACACATTTCTCTTGGGGTTTCCTAACCGCTTCCACAACAACCGCCACCAAGATTGTTTGGCGCCGTTCTTGGAGCACCATCAAGATCTTCTGGCGCCGTTGCCGGGGAGAAAGAAGATTTCTGCAAGGGGAGTCGCTCATCTCCAATATCTTTACTTTGTTATAGTTTTTCTTACTTTAATTTACTTAGTTTAATTTACTTTATTTTGTTTGCTTCGTTATATAAAAAAACAAAAAATTATGTTCTATATATTATAGTTGTTATTTTGTTGATTTACTTTTTAGCTCATTATGTTGATCCCTAAGTACGTTCCGAATGACATATCAATAGGTAGTGGTTCTATAATTGGGAGAAATAACATTGAAAAGTTCTTTAATCATATTAGTAAGCACAAAGATATTAAAGATAGATCCTTAGTAGAACTTGCTCCTAATTATGAAACTGCTGCAGCTTATCTAGTTCAAATGTTGGAGGCTAGGTTTGTTAACCTAAACCCCATAATGCAGCAAATGTTTCTTAAATTTCATGAAATTGAGAGTGATGAAAAGAGGGATTTTATTCTGGAAACTTTGCTTAAAGAATTTAAAGATGTTGTTATAGAAGCTAAGAAAATCTTTGATAGGTTTAACATGCTAGGCTCAAGTATAGATGTTATTAGTACTCTTGAGAAGATAGACAAAACCAAATTGGAAAATAGAGAGGAAATCAAAATACCAATACCCTTCAAACTTGTAGGGATGCATGAAGCTCTCGAAAAGAATTTTGATTGGATTGTTCCTGAAAACCCATTTGATGAAAGTAGTGAACCCAAAAGTGTTGAGAGAGGGTTTTCTAAAACATATATGGATCAAATATAATTTCTTGTTGAAAAGACTTCCGGCATTGATCTTGATGCTTCTTCGCTTGATAATACTTGATGCAAACTCTTTTTGCGCCTAGCTGAAAGGCGTTAAAGAAAAGCGCTTATGGGAGACAACCCATGTTTATTTTCTGTAATTTTTATTTTGTTGAGTCTTGGAAGTTTTTGGCTCTGTAACAACATCTTCTTATCATTTTTATTTCATTTTTGTGCTAAGAGTAGCCGCTAATAGGAATAAAGTAAGATTTGGGGAAGTTACTGTCCAGAAACAGATTTTGTGCTCTTACCGTAAACATTCGTACTCCCAGCAAGTACGTAATTTTGAGCTGCCAATTTTTGAGCATATGTCTCGGGTTATTATCTTACTTTAATTAGTTTTGTACTTTTTGATCTGAGCAACAGAGGATTTTCGAAAAAACCGATATTTACCTGTTGTTCTATTTTGACAGATTTATGTCACTATTTGCATTTGCCTCTTATTCTCTTTCTTTTTGAGTTCTTTTGAGAGAAAGAGCTTTTTGAAGAAGTTGCTACAGTAGCTAATGTTTTAATAGATGTTTAATATATGTTAGAGCTGGACCCAAGTGGATTTATTATTTTGATTGCACTAACGTTGCTAATAAAGAATTGTGTGAAGTTTTGTATGATGGAAGTTTTCAAGTGTAGGGAGAGAAGAATGATGTAATGAGGTGAAAAATGGACAAAAGCTCAAGCTTGGGGATGCCCCTTTCACCCCAAGAAATATCCAATAGGTACAAGCGTCAAAGCTTGGGGATGCCCAAGGCATCCCCTTCTTCATCAATAAAGCAACAGGTCATCTTTCTGTGCACTATATTTTTATTGCTTCATATGATATGTGTTATTCTTGGAGCATTTTTATTTTTGTTTTTAGTTTTATTTTGTTTTGTTTTATGTACAATAAGGTTGGATTCTAGCATATTTGTTTTGGAGAATGACACACTCCATTTTAATTGCATAGAACACTCTAGTTTTCACTTTTACTGTTCTGCGAGTGTTCTAGTTTTCTAGTGCTTCGTTTAGCTCTGGTTTCTCACTTTTTATTTTTGTTCAGAGCTTGTTAGTTTTCTTTATTCATGTATGATTAGCTCTCTGGTCCATATTGATTTTTATCCATGAGAGTTGTTTCAAATAAATTGATTGGTGTTGGAGACGAGTAAAAAGTTCCATGCTAATAGTGATGCAAAAGGAAGCTTGTCTAGACTGTGGCATAGACTTTGGCATGTCATGTTGAATGTTATTTTTATGATATGCTTAGTATTTATTGTTGCATCGTGACTTGTCTCAAATATCTGAGAGTGCTTAATGTGCCATTGAAAGAATCATGTGTTGTTTCTACCATAGGAAGCATAATATTGTGACATTCTCCTTTGATTCTTTATTGGGTTGACTTGGCACATGCTTATAACATGTTATGACTACCAACCAGTCAACTAAAGCCTCCATGATCATTTAGTTTTTGACTTGTGATATCACTTTATGCTTTGATTAATATTGTTTTGTCGCTATGCATGATTATGGCCATTATTGCTCTCTTAGTTGGTCGCTCCCAGTCTTTTTGCTAGCCTTCGCATGTACTGAGTATGAGCTCTGCTCGTGCATCCAACCACTAAAAACCAAAGTTCACCAATTGTTTCGACCATATCTACCTATTAGCATTATTGCTATTCCAACTATATTCATCATGTTTTATCTATCTTTCAAATTGATTATGAGAAAAATAGTCAGTAAAGCTCTCACGAACTTGATGGCACATTTAATTTCTTGCACTTAATAAACTTGAACCATTGTGACTATCTTATGTAGATTATATGCTTGCAAGTTGTAAGTTGGGAGTTAGCACAACCATGCTTTCATGGGGCACGCTTTCAGCATTGCACTTATTCTTATTTAGTTGATGTCATGATCTTTTGTTTATGGATGCCTATCGATGCGAAATAAAATGGAAACTTGTAAGTCCATGGAGTTTGTATATGTGTTAGAGAAACGCTGGGCCGCTAACCTAAGCCATGCATCATTCATGGTGGAAGTTTACAACATTGCATAGTGAGTATTCTATGAAGCATCTTCAATAAAAAAAATGTGCCCATAGTAAATAAAAGGATTGCTGAGATGCTCATTGTCTGGTTGTCTTGTCATTTATGTGTGGGATTGCTCTTATATGAAAGAGTACTTCTATATCATAGGGCAAGAGGTACTCCTTTCGGGTTCTTAATAATACATGTATACTTACAATGACAAAACTTATTTGGGACCTAAGTTGAGTAGCATGAGGTGTAGGTACTCGTATTCAAGGGGCATGAGATTTTCGACTTATGATTTTTCAAGCATATGACTCATTTTTGCCCTCACATTAACTCTAACCATTCAAGATGCTTATGATAGGGGCAATGAGAGCTCAAAGCTAATAAGTACCATATATTTTTGAAAGCTCTATAATTTTTTTGATCATTACTTCCTTCTCCGAAGGACATTTCTTTTACTTTTATGTTGAGTCTTCATCTTCTTGTTTTATGCACCAATTAAGAGAGCATAGTTGTCATTCTGAGTATAATGTGCATAGTCCCAAGACTTATTGATTGATTCATGATTATGCTATTGCTTGTTCTTAAATTACTTGTATCTAGTCATCCTTTGAACTTTAAAGGTGTCCTAGCATTTATGTTTTGCTATTCCATAAAGGACAAGTTGAATACCACTTTGCTACGTTTTCTCTATGCTCATAAACAAACAATTGCTTTCATTGCATAATTATTCATGATCCTTTGTTTGAGTTAGTTCTCATGTTATAACATAGTTTCTAAGTTCTATTGTTAGAATTATATTATCATGCCTATATTTAGAGTACTTTGATTCCAGCTTACAATGCTTTATAAAAGCTTTATCAAGATTGTGATAGTGCATGTCACCTCAAAAATTATTTTTTGTTATCACTTACCTACTCGAGGATGAGCAGTAGTTAAGCTTGGGGATGTTTGATACGTCTCAAACGTATCTATAATTTTTGATGCTCCATGCTTGTTTTACACCAATTCCACAATGTTTTACTCACACTTCGTTGCACTTTTATACATTTTCTGGCACTAACCTATTGACAAGATGCCACAGTGCCAGTTCCCTATTTTCTGCTGTTTTTGGTTTCAGAAAAGTTGTACAGAAAATATTCTCAGAATTGGACGAAACAAAAGCCGAAGTCAATATTTTACTGTAACGAAGACGAAGTCCGAAGGGGAGTCGAGAGGCGCGGTAGGGCGGCCAGGCCACCCCTAGGCGGGGCCTAGGCCCTGGCCGCGCCTAGGGTAGGTGTGAGGCCCCCTGGCCTCCACCGACCTCGCCCTTCCGCCTATTTATTCACGATCTCGGGAAAACCCTGAATACTTGAGACTCCATCCACGAAAAGTTCCGTCGCGGCCGCCATTCCCGAACCCATCTCGGGAGGGTTCTGAAGCTCTTCCCGTTACCCTGCAGGAGGGGGAGATCATCACCGGAGGCCTCTACATCGCCATGCTCGCCTCCGAAGTGATGCGTGAGTAGTTCATCCCTGGACTATGGGTCCATAGCAGTAGCTAGATGGCTGTCTTCTCCAATTTGTGCCTCATGTTTAGATCTTGTGAGCTGCCTATCATGATCGAGATTATCCTTATGTAATGCTGCGTGTTGTGTTTGCTGGGATCCGATGAATATTGAATACTATGGTTGAGATTGATTATATTCATGTCATATGTTATTTGTGATTTTGCATGCTCTCCGTTGCTAGTAGATGCTTTGGCCAAGTAAATGCTTGTGACTCCAAGAGGGAGTATTTATGCTCGATAGTGGGTTCACGCCTCTAGTTTTCTGGAAGAGTGACAATAACTTCTAAGATTGTAGATGTGATGTTGCTACTAGGGAGAAAACAACAATGTTTTATCCAAGGGTAATTATATTGTTTACTTTACACACATTGCTTAATGCGATTATCTATTGCTTGCAACTTAATACTGAAAGGGGTGCAGATGCTAACCGGAAGGTGGATTATTAGTCATAGACGCAGTTGGATTACGGTCTATGTATTATGTTGTAATGCCCAAATGAATCTCATAGTAGTCCTCTTGCTATGTATGAACTTTATTCTGTCAATTGCCTAGCTGTAATTTGTTCACCCAACATGCTATTTATCTTTATGGAGAGACACCACTAGTGAACTGTGGACCCCGATCCTTTCTTTTACACTAATACAATCATCTTGTTATGTTTACTTACTGCAAGCACTATTCTCTTTTTATTCACTTCAAACATCTCTTTCCACACCATACGATTAACTCTTTGTTATCAGCAAAACCAGTGAGATTGACAACCTCACTGTGAGTTGGGGCAAAGTATTGCGATTGTGTTGTGTGCACGTTCCACGTTGTTGATGACGCCGGTAGTGCGCCCTGCCAATAGTCAGCTAGCAACACCTTCAGAATTCACTCATTTCTCCTACTGGTCGATTAAACCTTGGTTTCTTACTGAGGGAAAACTTGCTGCTGTGCTCATCACACCTTCCTCTTGGGGTTTCCCAACCGCTTCCACAACAACCGCCACCAAGATTGTCTAGCGCCGTCCCTGGAGCACCATCACCGGGATTCGGATCCAAAAGATCTTCTTTCGCAATCTTAGCTAGATCTGAGCCCGGGAGCGTCGTTGAGCACCGTATGTGTGCGAAACTACGAGGTGTTGCACTTGCGGTAATGAAAAGAGAGCATGGAGCCCCCATGTGTGGTTTGGGTAATTAATGACAATCCATATGGACTAATGTTTGCATTGAGTTATATGTGTAGGAGTTATCCATAGGAAATGGTTGAACCATATGCTGGGTTCAAGGTTGCAATAAGAAGAAATGAGGTGCAAGTTCAAGATGAGCCAACTCGAAGAGGTCATATTCTTGAAGCTTGCCAGTCATATTGTGTTCATGGATATACGAAGATGCACCAAATAAGAAGCTCACCCATAGTGGAGTACGGGGGAGCAATCCGCAGGACTTCATCAAGCAAGTACAATCAAGAAAAGGCGTTCAATTTTGTTTGCCGTCAAGATGGTCATCGTGGAGCTCAAGTGGAATGCACAGGGTTAATGTTTGCTCTTGATAGGATTTCTTTCTTACCGGTCTCGTGGTTTAATTGGGAGACCAATTCATGGGATAGTGGTCGTACTATCAAGAGGGCTCTCGAGTGAGTAACTCGATCGTATCGTTCGGAGAGAGCTCAAACCGTTGCATCCTTGCATCATCTTTCTTGGTTGTTATTTGGATCTTATCCATGTGGTGTTTTAGAGATTGTGGTTATTTCCATGACAAGCTCTAGTTTATCGAAAACGGATTGCGCATGAATCACTTGTTGCGTTTTCGATATTAGAGTTTTTTTCAGTTTTTCGTATTGAGAGGTTTCACTCTAAAAATCATAGGAAAATCTACCCTCACTTGTTTCCATATTTTCACTTTTTGTTGAATATCGCTTGTCTTCCTCTTTCCAACAAAACTGGTTTCGGTTCGATCGGAGTACCCTATCTTAAGTTATTGATTTTACAAGATTGCCCATTTTATTTTGAAAAAGAAAAAGGAAAAGGGAAAACAGGTTTTGGGCCAAGCGACACAACCACCAGCAGTACCGTCCCACTACCGCACCCTGGTATCTGGCCACTGTATTTTGTGCGGTAGTCAACCGGTAGCAGGCCGGTAGTACCGGCCCAAGCCAATAGGCGGTAGTAGCGTTGGCCTCGCCGATACTGCTGGGTCGGCCCTACTCTGCGCCCGCACGAGGCCGCCGCCACCGCCTTGATGGGCTCCCGAGTGTGTTGCACCCATGCTCGCTCGCCGCTCTACCCCCACTCGCGCGCCACGTCGACTGCTCGCTAGAGCTTGCTAGCAGCTTCTCCCGATCCCCTCTTCCTCTCTTGCTCAGATCGAACTCAGGTCGCTCCCTCCTAGTGCTCTGGTTGCCGCGTTCGTGGGCTAGGAGGTACCACCGGCCCACCGGGCGGTAGTACCAACCCAAGCTGGTTTTGGCCGGATTTTGTGCCTAACGGGCAGAAAATTGAGGCCACCTATTTAAGCCATGTTTTTCTCTCTCTTTGCATTGCTGCTTCTTCCTCCTCCCACTCTCCACCATTGTTGCTATTTGGAGAGCTTCCCCTCCCTCAATCCCTCTATGATTTTTGGTCATATTTGAGGAAAAGATTGAGGAGATCTAGATCTATATTTGCACCAATCAAATCCCCCACTTTGTGAGGTAATCCATAGATCTAGATCTTGAAGATAAATTTAGTGTTCCTCTTCTTATTTTGTTCTTCCTCTATTATTCCCCAGTAGCTTTAGTAGCTTTATTGGAATTTGAGAGTGCAGGATTTGGACATCTTTGTGGTGTTCTTGCCATTGCATTTGGTGCATCGGTTTGAATTCTCCGCGGTGATACGTGGAGGTGAAAGTTCGTGAGATATTACCTTAGGGAGCTTGTTCCTCTTGGGTCTTTGGACCCTAGACGGCTTAGTGATCTTTGTGGTGTTCTTTGGGACTCCAATTAAGTTGTGGAGATTTTCAAGGGCAAGGACTTTGTGACGGTATATTGGGAGCCTCCAATTAAGTTGTGGAGATAGCCCCAAGCTTTGTGCGGGTTCGGTGACCACCCTTAAGGTTTCATAGTGGATCGAGGTCTTCCCCTTTGGTGGGAAGGATCGAAGAGAATACGGTGAGGCCTTGATACATCTCAAACGCATCTATAATTTTTGATGCTCCATGCTTGTTTTACACCAATTCTACTATGTTTTGCTTACACTTCATTGCAATTTTATGCATTTTCCGGCACTAACATATCGACAAGATGCCACAGTGCCAGTTCCCTGTTTTCTGCTGTTTTTGGTTTCAGAAAAGCTGTACAGGACATATTCTCGGAATTGGACGAAACAAAAGCCAAAGTGCCTATTTTACCGTAACGAAGATGAAGTACGAAGGAGGGTCAAAGAGGTGCAGCAGGGCGGCCAGACCACACCTAGGCGTGGCCTGTCCTGGCCCGCGCCTAGGGGTGGTGTGGGCCACCCTGATACCCCACCGACCTAAATCCTCCGCCTATATATACATCTTATCGGGAAAACCCTGGAGACCCGAGTCTCCATCCACGAAAAGTTACATCGCGGCCGCCATTGCAGAACCCATCTTGGGAGGGTTCTGAAGTCCTTCCCTGCACCCTGCCGGAGGGGGAAATCATCGCCGGAGGCATCTACATCGCCATGCCCGCCTCCGAAGTGATGCGTGAGTAGTTCATCCCTGGACTATGGGTCCATAGGAGTAGCTAGATGGTTGTCTTCTCCACTTTGTGCTTCATGTTTAGATCTTGTCAGCTGCCTATTATGATCAAGATCATCTTTATGTAATGCTACATGTAGTGTTTGCTGGGATCCGATGAATATTGAACTATAGTTGAGATTGATGTCATATGTTATTTGTGATCTTGCATGCTCTCCGTTGCTAGTAGATGCTTTGGCCAAGTAGATGATTGTGACTCCAAGAGGGAGTATTTATGCTCGATAGTGGGTTCATGCCTCTAGTTTTCTGGAAGAGTGACAATAACTTCTAAGATTGTAGATGTGTTGTTGCTACTAGGGAGAAAACAACAATGTTTTATCCGAGGGTAATTCTATTGTTTACTTTACACACAATGCTTAATACAATTATCTATTGCTTGCAACTTAATACTGAAAGGGATGCGGACGCTAACCGAAAGGTGGATTATTAGTCATAGACGCAGTTGGATTACGATCTATGTATTATGTTGTAATGCCCAAATGAATCTCATAGTAGTCGTCTTGCTATGTATGATCTTTGTTCTGTCAATTGCCCAGCTGTAATTTGTTCACCCAACATGCTATTATCTTTATGGAGAGACACCACTAGTGAACTGTGGACCCCAGTCCTATTTCTTTACACTGATACAATCATCCGACTCTGTTTACTTACTCTGCAAACATCTCCTTCCACTTGATACATTTAATCCTTTGATTCAGCAAAACCAGTGAGATTGACAACCTCACTGTGAGTTGGGGCAAAGTATTGCGATTGTGTTGTGTGCAGGTTCCACGTTGTTGCTGACGCCGGTAGTGCGCCCTGCCAATAGTCAACCATCAACACCTTCAGAAGTCACGTCTTTCTCCTACTGGTCGATTAAACCTTGGTTTCTTACTGAGGGAAAACTTGTTGTTGTGCTCATCACACCTTCTTCTTGGGGTTTCCCAACCGCTTCCACAACTGCCAGCAAGATTGTCTGGCGCCGTACCTGGAGCACCATTAGGCCTTCGTGGCGTTTAGAGTGCTTTGTCCTCCACACCGCTCCAACAGAGACTAGCACTCGCAAGAGTGTGAACTTCAGGATACATCGTCGTCTCCGCGTCACCTCGGTTATTCCTATACTCGAGCTATTTACTTATGCACTTTACTTTGTGATAGTCTTCGTGCTTGAAGTTATATATCTTGCTATCACATAGTTGCTTGTCTTGCTTAGCATAAGTGGTTGGTGCGCATAGGTGAACCCTAGTTAAATAGGTTTTGTGTTTGCCAAATTAAACTCTAGTTTTATTCCGCATTTGTTAAGCCATATTCGTAAAAGTTTTAAACTGCCTATTCATCCCCCTCTAGGCGGCATCCGTGTCCTTTCAGGTACTCATGATGGTACGAGAGGATTTCTGTAAGGGTATTTTACCCTTATCCATTATTTTGGTATCAATGACACCGTTGCTAGAGTAATTGGACTAATACATGTCTATGAGATTATTCCCAGGTATTAGCCAAATAGGCATAATGGTGTATCAATGGAACAAGATGGTAAAGGGAGACCCCCACTTCGACAAAAAATGAAGAAGGGCTGATTTGCCTCGGCAGGCTGCAGGTCCGGTTGGACCGGCTGCGGCACTGGCCAGCTCGGCGCCGACCGGCCCCTGGACCGGTGCACACCGGGCACTATCCAGTAAGGTTTTCAGCTTCGCCATGTGCTGGCCCGGCATGAGGTCCGGTTTGGACCGGACTGGTCCGGCCCCATGCCCGGTCGGATCGGCCTATGGACCGGATGCCCCGGCACGGACCGGCTCCTGCTCCGGTGACAACCGGGGCCATGTTCTGTATGTCACCAATCCGCCCCGGTCACGGCCCGGCACCAGGTCCGGTTTGGACCGGACGGTCGATGCTGGCCCCGTCGGCCGGCCCTGCGCGGATGGCCGGCCCCAGGCCCGGTTGGCCAAGGCTCCTCGAAGATTCTTGAAATTTGGACAAGTTGCAACGGCTGGATTTCAAGTGACCATATAAATACCCCTTCACCTACCTCAGAACACTTAGGCACTACATTACAAACTGTTCTTGAGCTCTCTCTCTCATACTCCATTGATAGAAACACCAAAAGCCTCAGATCTCCCTCCTCCTCCACCCAAACTCGAATCCCTCCGGGGAAAAGATAGAGGAGGCCCTGATCTATAGTTCCACCGAGCCAAATCTTGTTCCCCCTTGTATTCATCGAGATATTTTCTCTCTAGGGTTCCTTGGAAACCCTAGGTGGGCAAAAGAGGTCCGGAAGCATCCGGGCTGTGGATTTGCTCCTAACAAGATTGTGAAGGTTTGGAGGCTGCCTCAAAGTCTACCACAAGTGAGTGAGATATTCCTTCGTGGGATAGGCTCCGGAGAATAGGGTGAGCCTTCGTGGCGTTGGGGAATCCTTCGTGGGACCTCCACCCCTCCAAACGTGATGTACCTTCTTGCAAAGGAAGGGAACACGGGAACAAACCCTCGTCTCCACGTGCTATCGGTTATCCCTAACCGAACTCTTTACTTGTGATATAACTGCCTGAGAGAGCCTTCGTGCTTGTGCCATCATATAGGGTGCCTCACCTAGTTTGCATTAGGCTCACCTTTATATTCCGCTAAGCCTAATATTGCAAAGAAAGAATTAAAAATTGTAGAAACCTATTCACCCCCCTCTAGGTTTACCATCTCTGAACTTTCAATTGGTATCAGAGCCTAGACTCTTTTTAAGGGCTTTACAGCCTTAAGAGTGAGATGGATAAACTATTCAAGGGTCTGGATGAAGATTCTAACCTTTCGGTTACGGAGATGAAATCCAGATTCTTAGCATATGAGGCTGAGAAAAAGAAGAAGGATGATGAAGTCCAAAGCCAAATGGCACAAATGAATGCCATGCTTAAAAACCTGACTAGTGGGACTTCTAGTGGGACTTCGATCCCTCCGGAAACTTTCCATCAAGTCAACCATGACTATCCCAAAAACACTTCACCCATGCCTCATATAAACCATAGTGGGAATGTTCCCCATTTTGATGGAACTCACTTTTCTTTTTGGAAATCCTCTATGGAGTCTCATATTCGCAGCTGCAGTGTGGAGATGTGGGAGATCATCGTGAATGGTTACCGGAAGCCACAAGATCCCATTAGGCTAACCTCCACCGAGTTCTACAACCGTCAACTCAATGCATCTGCATGTGACAAGATTAGAAGTGGCATCAACCGCAAGCTCCTTGATCAAGTCAATGACATTCACTACTAGGAAAAGGCCTATTGCCGGCGCACCTATTTGAGCTACTGTCGGCGCACCAGAGCCCGCCGGTGCGAACGGGCTGGTGGTAACTGGCTACTGCCGGCGCACCGTCCTGTGCGCCGGCAGTAGTTCAGTTACTGCCGGCGCACCCTCCCTGATTCACCGGCAATAGCCTTGTACCGCTGGCGCACGTGGTGCTGCGCCGGCAGTAGGGCTGCCAGCAGTGGCGCATGTCCTGTGCGCCGGCAGTAGGGCATGGAGGTGCGCCGGTGGTACCATTCGAAAATACAATTTTTATAGCTTTTTCCAGCGTATTACAATGCATATTTATACAGCAGTATATATTTATATAGCAGTTCATATTTATACAGCAGTACAAGCAATATGAAAAGCACATAGAGAGCCAAGTCTCATTTCGGTATCAATACACAAATAGGCAAGTCTCGTTTCGAAATGTTGATTCATACAACACACATGCAACACCGAAAGACGGAGTTTCATAAAGTTAGAAGTCTCGGTACATAGTCGTCACAAGTGTCGTCATACACCTCACAATGTAGCTACTAACCTAAACTACAATCACATAAAACATGACCATAGTCACGATGAGCATCATCACGAAGGGTGTGGTCTTCATCCGGTTCCTCCTCATGTCCCTCATCTCTCCCGCTAGATAACGCACGTATCTTCCTTCCGCCTCCACCCTAGTGGGGTATCCCTTGTAGTTGTTGCCGCTGAAGCGGTGCACCTGTCTCCGACAGTCCTCCCAGTCGTCGTAGACTCCAGGAACCCTCCCCTTGTACACGACATATGTCGTCGGCATCTCCATGCACAAGACAAATAAAACGTCAGTACCAATGCAATTAACAAGTGCCAACTCAAATAAGAGACAAGTAGTATGAACTAAATAGCATGTGCCTCATACTTTGTTGGTCGAAATAAATATTAACATTCAGGGATGGGGTCAGCGAAGCCAAGTAGGATGCACATGAGATTGATATTTGTGCCATCACACCAGGTTCACTGGCCCCACCCCAGAGTGTACAAGTGACCAAACATTCTAATCATCGGCCAATGCAATTAAGAAGTGCCAACTCAAATAAAAGACAAGTAGTATGAAGTAAATAGCGTGCCTCATACTTTGTTGGTCGAAACAAATATTAACATCCAGGGATGGAGTCAGTGAGGCTAGGTAGGATGCACAATAGATTGATAGTTGTGGCCATCACACCAAGGCTCACTGGCTCCACCCTCGAGTGTACGAGTGACCGAACATTCTAATCATCGGTGAACTCCAAATTCGAGCCAAGTAAGGGTCGAGTAAATGCAAATGATTAAGGTAAACACGCCATAATCTAGAAATATATAGCAAAGTAAATGGAATTATAGACGCAGGTTCACATGCACATCCATACAACTAAATAAAAGCGACAAGTCGATCGGGCTGGAATATATAGCAATTACAGTACGGAAGTTCATGGACATATCGTTCAAGCTTAAGCAAAAGAGTTGCCATCGTAGGATCAGGTTGTAGGCTTAGGGGGGAATGGACGGCAACCCTTCAGCGTGTTGAATGGCCTGTCATCACGCGACATCTCCAAGCGGAGTTCTATCTCGTCATTAGGTGGTAGACCGTAGCCGTAGAAGAACGCGCCAGACCTATTGTTGACATCGTGCAGGATTGTCGTGCAAATCAACTGCTGGATGCGACCCCAGTTTTTTCTCAGCTCTCTATCGTCGACATCCGCCATGTTTTTTAACTTGTTTCTGAGAGTCTCTGGCAGCAACATGTCATCTGCGTACTTTATGTACTCCTGCATCTGAAGGATGGCGTACCACGCGTCCATCCCATTATCTTCCGCCGACTGCCTGAGGCAAGCGAAGTTGGTTGTGTGGGTTAAGGCCAAGCCTCCTCGTACTTTCCTCTGTACTTTGAGGGAGCCTGTCTTGGTGGCGAAGCCGGTGAGAGCATCATTGAGAACGCCCTTGATGTGGGTGTAGTCTTTCTTGTTGTCCCTACCCGAGTCGAGATAGATTGCATGCAAGTGTTGCGGGTGCATGACGATGAGGGTGCATAACTTATCTCTGCGGAAAACACACGGATTAACCTTTGCAAATGCAAATGGAGATATATGATAGAATGGTAATGGGGACTAGCGAGTGATTACTTACTCGGGGAAGTAAGGGATGAGAATGCCGCTCTTTTTAATGTTCGCCAGCAAGAAATCCTCGACTTGCTTGGTGGCAATCACCCGATCCCCAGCGTTGCAGATGATGCTCTCCCGCATATAGAAGGGGTCCATTATCGCAATGCCCGGCGTCCCCTCCTTAACGATCTGGGAAGACAGGCTAAGAGCAACTAGCCGAACCACAGAAAAGTGGAGCATTTTCATGCGAAAGACGTCGAAGATGTCATTGAACTGGATGAAGCACAAGTCTGTGGGGTACTTTTCGACAAAGTTCATGCTAGTTGGCACCTTCGCCACGTACAAAGGGTAAGCAGGATCTTTTGAATTGAGAAGTTGCTTCTCCACATACAGGACAGAGTTATGCAAGCTTCTCATATCCGGGGTGAGTATCCTGAGGACATGCTCCGGCAGCATCGGTTCACCCAAGTGATGCTCAGGTCGCCAATTGTTTGACAACTTGTCAAGGAGTGGGGCCTTGTCCTTGGATTTGGCTGCCGCCTTGGCTTTGGCGTCCTTCTTCGCTGGCCTCTTCCGCTTCTTGGGTTGTACTGTACCACCATCCATCGCTGTATTGGTCGTAGCACGGAGTGTGTTTGGGCTCAACATCTTTTTGGCGGTGGCGGTGGCGGCCTCCTCAAGCGTTTCCTCCTCAGCTGTTTCTTGAGAATCGAACAACTTTATGGAGCATAGATATTTTGAGGCCGTTGTGTTCGGATTCACCGGGGCATCCTCATGGAGAACTTGTGAAGACGTAGGAATATCCCATTGGAAGTCGTCACGTTCGTAGGCCTCGACCTCTGGCGCCGCTACCTGTTGTGGTGGGGCGCTGACCTCTGGCGCCGCTAGCTGTTGTGGTGGGCCGCTGACCTCTGGCGCCGCTAGCTGTTGTGGTGGGGCGCTGACCACCGACGCCGCTGAACGTTGTGGTGGGGCGCTGACCACTGGCTATTGTGGAGGGACGCTGACCTCTGGCTCCGCAAGGTGCTTTCCTTTGCTTGTCGTCGACCTCGAGGAGGTGTTGATCCTAATTAGGGTCTTCGGCCATAGCAGTACCCAACCCTTTAGTGAGGTCAGCTTCAACGGGCTATCGGCACCATGCGGTTGATTAGGAGGAAACAAATCCTCATAGCCCGGTAACGCCCGATCCACTTCAACCCGGTAAATGTCATCGTCCATATCTCGTGTGTGCCACTTCTTATCCAGAGGCCGAAGGATGGACCCCCTCGCGACGTCTTTGAGTTCGTCGTTCACTTTCATCAGAAAGGTGCATGGCGTTGAGAGCGCCTGCGAGAACATGTGTACGGCGTTAGAGAGAGGGCAAGGATGACGAAACTAATATATTAACTTGATGTACACTAGCTTAATTAGTTAATTACCGTGAGGGCGTTGAGCTCGGCTAATGTCGACGGGCCGACACATGCGGCGGCGGGCATGCAAGTGATGGAGGGGCTGCTACCCGGCATGGCCGGTGAATCCCTAGCACCTGCGACATTGCTGGTGGCCGGAGGAGTCTCCATTATAACATCGTCATTGCCGGCGTCCGGCGCCATCGAGTTGCTGGCGCCGAAGCTAACCACTTGCATTTGCGGGGGGGGGGGGGGGGTTTTTTATCACCCTCATACCACGCGACGACAGCGTTGAAATCTGCTTGGACTGAAGCGGCGACTTCAGCTTTGATATCAGGTACGAGTGAAGCTTTGAGTTGCGGTACCAGTTGCGGTACCAAACCATCTTGGACTTGGGCTAGGATTGAGTCCCTCATTTCCTCCGTCTCCCGCTGCTTCTTCTCATTGCGCGCATTTTTATCGGCCGCAGACGACAAGCCGTAGTGACCATGCTTGTGGCCTGTACCGGCGCCAGCCACACGGCCTCTATGCGGCCTTCTCGTAGGTGAATGCTCATTAACGAGGTTTATCGCCCGTACAAGAGGCTTGTCCCAGGCTACCCTGCCCATCGACGCTTGGGACGAGGAGCCTTCATCACATTGAGAAAGTCTTTGTCTTTCTTCTTCCTGCGGAAGAAACGTGAACCATTTAGAAATGTTGCTACTATTATATGAACGATACTTGATCTAATTAAACCGGTAAATTGCTTACCAGTTTTTTCGGCATGACCTTTGCTAAAAATTGGTCATGCGGAGTGCTAGAATTGCCGGAACGGAAGTGACATAGGCATCCCAAATGGGCCTGCCGAATATAGTACCCGGGGTTTATTGAAGGCCCACTACCCGAAGAATAAGAAGATTCGGGAGCCCAAGATGCGTTTAAGGAAGAAATAGAGTTGTAATAGGAAGTGTTACTTGTAATCTGGCGGGATGAGTTAGAAACCGTCCCGAACTCTGTAAACTTGTATAGCACGAATCCCTCGGCTTCACCTCATATATAAGGGGGAGTCGAGGGACGAAAGAGGGGATCGAATCATTGTCTGCAAACCCTAGTTTTCACAATCGTCGAGTACTTTTCGGCTGAAACCTTCGAGATCTACTTACCCTCTACTTCTAACTAAACCCTAGCCTACAATCCAGAGGCATTGACAAGTTAATCCCTTGTCAATTGGCGCCGTCTGTGGGAATTAGAGGCGTAAGGAGCTGATCTCGATGGCACGCTCAAGATCTTCGACATCGTCAACCGCAAGCAACACAATGGATCGAGGTAAACAGATCGCTACTGGTCTTGTCGATTTTGTTCCTCACCCACCCTCCCGTTTGGATGCATATGCGTATCTGGCGGAGCCCATGGAGATGACGTTCGGAAGGTTCCACTTTCGCGTCGAGAAGGAAGGATCGTATCGTGTCGAGATTCCGATTTCGTCGGGATCATCAGTGGCCGATTCCGATTTTTCAAGCTATGCATCGTCAAACGAGTCAGGAGAAGAAGAAACCTCGGTGACACGCTACGTCAGCATCAGAGCAAGAGAGAAACTCGCCAAGATCTTCAACGACATATCGTTTGAGTCATCTGCGGACTCGTATATAAGCGATGGCTCAAGCGATGTCGACAGTCATGACTTCATCGACAAATCTCTCACAGTGGGCAAGGTCTTCATCAATCTTAACGATGATGTCACCAAACCCAACGTAGATCTGAGTACAAAGTATCATCAGATTTACGCCATTGAAGAGCAAGAAGAGACATCTGAGGCTTTCGACAGTTTGGGAAATCCATACGTCGATCCCTCCAATCTGCGACAAGGCTTGGGCAACAAATACGTCGGGCCAGAGCCGCGAGATAGAGTTCAACTTTCACAAGCAGCGTGGGACGGAGCTGCGAGAGCTATGAACGGCACGGAACCAATGGCTACCACAGCCACACCGGAAGAATTGCAAGCATATCAATATAGGCTCGCACGAGCTGCCAGGGAATTGGAAAAACAGACGGCTGAGTTGAACGGGAGAAAGGAGGCGGCTTACGCATCCGGCGAGGAGAAGGGCAGATCTAAGTCGACAATCTAGAACTACGGGTGATAGCCATCGGGAGGCGCGGAACGAGCAAGATCAAGGCTGCAACACATACCCGAGGCAGAAAGAGAACACTTGGTTCAAAACCTCGACATGTCCTTTATGTCGATAGATACAAGAGGAAACATCATCCCTAAGACACCGGAGAGGCTGGGTATATGGCGACACATGCTTTTATCCTTGCATCTAAACCACCTCCGGGTGACCCAAGGGAAACAACGTACAATATGGCGGTAGCAGGAGTTGGAGCTATGGGGACGGCGTTTATATCAACGCCTCCCGAAGGAGTGGCAAGGCAAAATAGTCCGCGACCCGCAGCGACAACGACGGCGGCTTTGAAGGGCCAAGTGGAGCAAGAGACACGGCGGCACAAGCAAGAGTCGACGAGAGCGCGGCAAAGCGAAGGGATCATCGGCAATCCCCGAACTTAACGACGAAGATATGTGCGGCTTACCATGCTTCACGAGGAGAGTCCGAAAACGCGAGTCCCCTCGGGATTCAAGTTACCCGATAATTTCAAGAAATTCGACGGCCTTCAAGATCCGAGAGGATTGGCTAGTCGACTATGCGGAGACGGTGAAGGCGACGGGAGGAACTAGGGCAACAGCCATGCAAAGCATCCGAGGTGCACACGAGTGGTGCCGCACGATCATGGATAAAGAAACTCGCTCCGGGATCCATCGACGGTGGGAAAGTTTCGAGGACGTGTTCGTCAAGAACTTCAGATCCACGTGCAAAAAACCCGCATCGTTAGAGGAGTTGAGAGCGTGTCGACAAAAGCCGGATGAGCCAATGAGAAAGTACATCCAGAGGTGGAATATCATCAAAAACTCGGCGAGAAAACATATCGACGAGAGAGCAATAGATGCGTTTGTCGCGGGAGTCGAGCGTGGAGACTTTGTCGAGGATTTGGGAAGGACCAATCCAAGGACGGTATCCGCGTTAATGGAGATAGCAAATAAATGGGCGAGATGGAGAAGACGCTGTCCACAACAAACGACACAGTCGCCGGAGGAGGACCGTGGTCGAAACTATCAACCGAGGCGAAGATTTCCTCGGACGTCACCGGAACTACGACGCCCCAGAACAAATTTCGGCAGGTTTTCGGACAAATACGAGAGGCAACGAGAGATGATTACCGAGAGAAGCGATGAACAGCGAGGTGATAATAGGGATGATTCACGCAACGAGGCAAAATAGTGGGCCGAGGTTTCCAAGACCTTTCGTGTCCCCGAGGAAATGCTGAACGGACCGTGCCGGATGCACTTCTTCCTCGACGACAACGGGAAGAGACGGTCGGGGCACTGCGAAGAAGGCGTCGAAATTTTCGGGCAATGTTCGGATACGCGAGAAAATGCTCACGCTCGAGCAGCACGAGAGAAACCCTCGGGAGCCTAGGAGCGAGGTTCATCTACCGCCACCTCCCGCGATTACAGAGGACAATCGACACCAGCTAAGAATAGCGGCCTTTGCACCACCACCCTATGTTGATCCTAACTCCAACGGAGCGGTGTTGATGATTCGAAGGGAAGGCCGTCCAATAGAGCTCAAAAAGTAATCTCACGACGGTGTTTATGGCAGAGAAAATGCCTCCACCAACGATTGAGTACCTTAATTGGTCGGGACAAGATATCGGCTTCACAATAGCAGATCATCCGCGACAAGTTCCTCGACCAGGCGATCGGCACTTATTACGCCGGCGGTTATCGCGAGGATTTGATGTCTCTCGAGTGTTCATAGACGGCGGCGGCAGCTTGAACCTCATGTATGCGGATACATTGAGGAAGATGAACATATCCTTAGCAAACTTGAAACCAACAGACACAAGGTTCCACGGCATTACACCGAGAGAAACCAAGTTATCCATTGGGAAAAATCAATCTCGATGTTCAATTTGGGACCCGAGAAAATTATAGAATCGAGAAGCTCGAATTTGAAGTCGTGGATTTTCCATCACAACACCACGCTCTGTTGGGACGACCAGCATATGCTAGATTTATGGCAGTACCACACTATACATACCTGTTGTGGAGGTTGCCGGACCAAAAGGACCAATCACGGTCAAGGGAAGCTTTGCCTTAGCCGATAAGTGCGACAAGGATTTTCACGGGTTGGCGAAACTTTCGGGATGCAAGCCGAGTACTTGGCGTCAAAAAGCATGACTGATTACGACGTCTTGCCAGAGTGTTGGAAGGCCAAATAAAGAATCAACTTTCAACACGAGAGAAAAATTCTAAGGAGGTGCAGATTCACCCGACAGATCCAAAAAGACGACATCTATCGCAAACGATATGGATATCGCATAGGAAAGCGCGCTCGTCAAGTTCCTCCGTGAGAACTGGAAAATCTTTGCATGGTGTCCAGTGACATGCCGGGGAGTACCCGGGGAACTTGCCGAGCACCACCTAAATTTGGATCCAACAGCGAAACCAATCGAGACAACCTTTGCGGCGTTTTTGAACCAAACCGCAAAGCCATGCTTTCAGAAATAAATCGACTCGAAGAAGCTGGTTTTATCGGAGAAATATCTACGAAGCCACATGGGTAGCTAACCCGGTGATGGTGCCGAAAGAAAAACACGACAGTCCTTCGCATGTGCGTCGACTTTACGTGTCTCAATAAACATTGTCCTAAGGATCACTTTCCCCTCCCAAGGATCGATCAAATTATCGACTCCACGGCAGGTTGCGAACGTCTTTCCTTCTTGGATGCATACTCTGGTTATAACCAGATCAGATTAAAAGAAGATGATGAAGCCAAGACAGCGTTTATTACACCTTACGGCGTGTTTTGCTACAAGACAATGCCCTTTGGTCTAAAAAATGCGGGAGCAACATATCGAGAGGATGATGCGAAGTGTTTAGCAACACGGATCGGGAAAAACGTGCAAGTATACATCGATGATGTCGTCATAACATCAAAAAAGGGGACAACATTGATCGAGGATCTCAAAGAAACTTTTGACAACCTCGACAAATTACGCCTCAAAGCTGAACCCGACGAAGTGTTCTTTTGGCGTCCCAATGCGGGAGAACTTACGGGGTTTCTAGTTTCAACAAGAGGGATTGAAGCAAATCCCGACAAAATACAAGCCATAGTAACAATGAGAAAGCCAACAAAGTTGAAAGAAATACGACGACTAAGCGGGCGAGTCGCGACTTTGAGCGAGGTTCGTCGCGAGTTAGGAGAAAAAGCGTTACCATTTTATGCGGCGATAAAACAAGGAGATAAATTCCAGTGGAACGAAGAGGCCGACAGAGCTTTCGAGGATCTGAAGCGAAAAATCTCGACACCACCAATCCTGGTGGCTCCAAAGGAAAAGGAACCTCTCCTGCTGTACATTGCAGCCACGCCCCAAGTGGTTAGCACAGTATTAGTTGTCGAAAGAGAAGAAGAAGGGAAAATCCATGGAGTGCAGCGGCCAGTATACTTCGTGAGCGAAGTCTTGTCACCTTCAAAACAAAGGTACCCTCGGTACCAAAAGCTAGCATATGGAGTGTTCACGACGGCACGAAAATTGCGCCACTATTTTTCGGCACACCCGATCATAGTGGTCAACGAAGCTCCCTTATCAAATATACTGAATAACCCAGAAGCTACGGGTCGTGTCTCCCTTTGGGGAATAGAACTTTCCCCTCGGGACATCACGTATGAGAAAAGAAAAGCAATAAAGTCGCAAATACCTTGCCGGACTTCATCGCGAGAATGGATGGAGTTGCAAAATACGGGACCTCGATTTATCAAGAACTTGGACCATGAACTTTGATGGGTCCAAGAGACTAGAAAAGAGCTGGCGCAGAGTAGTACTCATATCACCTGAAGGCGACAAATTGAAGTACATCCTCCGGATGACGTTCCTTAACGCATCTAACAATGAAGCAGAATATGAGGCCCTCATACACGGGATGAAGATGGCGAAAGCCTGCGGAGCAACTCGATTAAAAATCTTTGGCGACTCACAGTTGGTGGCTCAGCAAGTTATGAACCAATGTGATGCAATCAATGATAGCATGATGGCATACAAGGAGGTGTACAACGAGCTTGAGAAGTTATTCGATGGATGCGAAGTAAATCATATTAGCGAGGTTGAGCAACGACGAAGCCGACGTTCTTGCAAACATCGGGTCACAGTGCCTTCCGGTCCCCGCGGTGTATTCTGGGAAGAGATAACAGAGAGATCCACTAAGCCAACAAAGTCAAAAAAGAAGGAGAAGAAACCCTCGGGGGCTGCCAAGGAAAAGCAAGAGGACGAAGAAGAGGATCGGGACTTGGTCATGGTGATACGGATACCGTGGATGCAGCCGTACATATCATACATCATGAGGAAAGAAATACCCGATGATCCAGTTGAAGCAAGGCGAGTAATTCGACGCTCCAAAGCTTTTACGGTGGTCAAGGGAGAATTGTATAAGCGAAGTATTTCAGGCGTTTTGCAAAGGTGCGTTACACCCGAAGAAGGAAGAATAATCCTGAAGGATGTACACGAAGGAATATGTGGCCACCACGCAAGTAGTCGAGCTATCACAGCCAAGGTTTTTCGGGCAGGATTCTCTTGGTTGACGGCAATCGAGGACGCCAAGGACATAGTAAGAACTTGCGACGCATGTCAAAGGTTCGCCGCAAAACCTCACTCTCCGGCGGCGAGCTAGCACCAATACCATTGTCTTGGCCCTTTGCTCAATGGGGACTTGATATGGTGGGTAAGTTACACAAATCCTGGCCAGGAGGAAAGGAGTACATGCTAGTAGGCGTCGATAAGTTTACAAAGTGGATAGAAGCGAAGCCGATAAATTCACCAGATGGAGCATCCGCATAAAATTCGTAAAAGGCCTCGTCTTCAGATTTGGAGTGCCCCACAGCATCGTCACTGAGACAACGGCAGCAACTTCACATCCCATGAATTCAAAGATTATTGCGAAGAAGTGGGTATTAAGCTGAACTTTGCGTCAGTCGCACATCCTCAAACCAATGGGCAAGTCGAGAAAGCCAATGGCATCATCTGCAATGGTATTAAGAAACGCTTGTTAGGACCCTTGGACAAAGCTCGACAGACGTGGCCGGAAGAACTACCAAGTGTGTTGTGGAGCATCCGAACAACACCAAACACAAGAACGCAGAAACTCCGTTTTCCTGGTTCATGGAGCGAGAGCGGTACTACCAATCGAGATAGAGCACAACTCTCCACGTGTCTCTGAATATGATGAAGAAACGTCGAGAAGAGCACTAGAAGATGACGTCGATGCACTTGATGAAGCTCGAGATGAAGTATTATCTCGGGTAACTAAATATCAGCAGGACTTGAAAAATTACCACAGCCGACGATTGCGGCCAAGATCTTTTCAGGTGGGAGACCTAGTCCTTCGACTCACGCAAAAAAGTCATGAAAAACTCGAGTCACCGTGGCTTGGCCCTTACATCGTCACGGAAGTAATCGGAGGAGGAGCATACAGAATAAAGGACAAGAAGACAGGGGTGGAGGAGCCAAACCCCTGGAACGTGGCGCAACTTAGGCGTTTTTACGCCTAGAGTCAAAATATAGTCTTTGTAAAGCTTCAATGTACTGAAACGCCCGCGAGTTTTCAGACGCACTCTTTTCCTTTTTCGGGGCACCGAGTGGGGCCGGAGAAGGTTTTTAATGAGGCGGGCTCGCGGTGCTGCAATATAATAAAGATAGTGACAATATAACTTTTCTTCTTTATCGACATGACCAAAGTCTTCGCTCCGACGAATTTCAATATAGTTCATCGACAAAAGGAAAAACTTGCCTTGGTATTCAAATACCTCGTGAGTCAACAAAAATACAAAATAGTACTCAATAAAAAGCTTGGGGGCTCATATTCGCCTTAAATATATAAATGCCTTGGTTCAAAAACCTCGCAAGTATACAAATATAGTAAAGAGTCACCGAAACACTCGGGGGCTAAACAAACAGAGAAATATAATGACTGCTTTACAATATAGTCATGGATTACAAAGAAAAAATATCTACAAGAAGAAACTAACTAGTCTTGATTCAATATGTCGTCAAGAGTAACCCTGTTTTCCTCAGGAGCAGCACCAAGAAAATCGGCATAATGGCCATCAGCAAAAAAGTCGGCATCCATCCGAAGTAGGTCTTCAATCATTTCTTCGGCTATAGGCGTAACCTTCGTGTTAATCCTGTCAACACCAACTCTCCGACGTTTTACTTTTTGGTGAACCTTCTCGACAACCTGGGTAAGGTCAAGCTTCGAGTGGCAGATTTGGAGCATGATAAGAGCAAATGCGGCGCCGGCTACTAGTTGAGCTTTGACAAAATCATGGATCTGCGAGCATCCCTGAACCTTTCCATCAAGTCGGAAGAGTTTTTGGCTGGACGTTCCGAGGAAACATGGAGTTGTAAACCATGGACAAGGTCTTGGTACGAAGTCGAGGAAATCGCGAGTTTGAGAGGCGCGATCTTGAAATCTGACAATTTGACGGGTCCTTTCCGGGGTAGCCCAAAACAAAGAACCATGGTCCAAGGAGAGATTAACAAGGAGGGTTGTCCTAGCATTCACCCTCTCTTCCTCGGCAGCAGCATCAGTAAAGGCACCTATCAAAACAAAAAAGCGGAAACCTTCAAAGAAACAATAGTATGCGAGATAAAGGATATCGAGCGGATGAAACGAGCATACCCGACATATACGCTGGCTTCATTCATTAATTCGAGCATGAAATTTTCTCGAATAGTCGCCTTTTCAGCCTCGGAAGCAGCAATTTCCTTAGCGGCTACGGCCTCGCGAGCTTGTTGAAGAGCAATTTTTTCGGCTTCGGATGACTTACGAGATTGCTCCATCATCACAAGTGTTTGCTTCTTCGCATCACGAAGTTGTTGCCGAAGTTCATCCAGTTCTTGCGACAAGGTATCGTCGACAGAGCGGTATCACCAAAAGTTTTCCTCGCGCGGGAAGATGAAGGCGAAACATTGGAAGGAAGCGAGAAGATGGAGTATAGTTATCAAATATCAACTGAAAAATAAACAAGACAACCTCAAATAACAAGCAAAGATAGAAGTCTTCATTAATCTCTTGGAATAATTACAAGGGCCTTACAGTGGAGTTAAGAAAGTACGTGTCGCCAAATGACTACTTTGGCGACGAAGCAAAAGAAACAGAAGAAGAAAAACGAGAGGCATGCAACTAGACCTCCGGCCTCGAGGAGCTAGGAGTCGAAGCGGCTTGATCCCAGATACGCCAAGATCTTCTTAGTGTTGGGCTTGGCTGCCTTGATCGGCGACCTCCATCTCGAATGCTCTATCTGGCTGGTGTCGCCAACCTTCATCCAATCAAGCGTCGTTGGCTGTCGGCAACCGAGAACAACTTGATACTCTCGACAAGCAACCTTCAGATTCTCCTGACGCATCTTCAATCCCAGGTCTTCCGACGAATTGAAAAGCTTGGCAAGGGCAAGGAAAGTCGAAGGTTCCTCTTTCTTCGGGAAGAAGTAGGGGAACAACGCCGACAAACTTGCACTGGCATTGGCCACGCCTTCACGAATTTCGCGCCCATGGAACTCCAGAAGAGAAAGTGCATCAAGGAGAGGGTCATTGACGGGATTCTCCAGATCAAAATCTTGGTTTGTTTGGGCTGCCACACGAGACAAACCATTAGTCAAAAAACCAAGAAACAGGAAGTACAATAGAAGGGGTTGATGATATTACTCAGCGTACGTCGACTTTGCGACTTCAGACGCTTGATGATCTCTTGTTCACGCACGGTTGTGCAGTTTTACGCTCATCTAAGGCAGATTCGGCATCTTTGAGCCTTCTCTGCAGCTCCTCGACACTAGCGGCTTTCACCTTGGCTTCATCAACCTCGGCCTTGGCTTTGCTAGCGACAAGTTCAGCTTTCTCGCGAGCCGCCTCACTTTGCTCGAGTTTTTGAGCAAGTGCGTCGACACGTTCGTTGGCCTCTGAAAGTTTTTCTGTCGAGATATGAAAAAGAAAGAAAAGAAAGATCAAAAAATAGCGACAAGCAACAGGACTAGAAAGTCAAAGAAAAATAGCAAGTATAAAAGTCGTTACCTTCGGCTCTGGCGGCATATTCACGGTACCCAACAAATTGGGACCCGATCCGAAGAAGCTCTTTGATCATTGGCTGTTCAAAGGTAAGTACATCAAAAGAAACGTCGGCATGAAAAAGAGAAAAGGTGTGAAAAAACAAAATAAGGAAAATATAGATGCCGACAAACTTACATCATCTAAGAGCGAGTCGACGAACCGCCCAAGCGAGGGGCAGGATCAACAATCTTTTCAACCCGTGCCCTTTTTGGTGAAGGGGCACGGGGCTCGAAGGAGGAGTAGATGTATCAACATTTTGTTGAGGAGGCGACGATTCCTCCCCTTCAGCTGGTTTTTCTGAAATAACTAAAGTATGTGACGTGCTCGTTCGAGCAGCCACATCTAAAGTTGGTGTTTCTTCATCATCAACGTGACAAAATAGTGGCAGCATAAAAAGCAAGGCAAAATAAAATTCTTCAAATAGAAAAGGAAAAGAGCAAGGAACCTACGAGCTGATGATACTCTCGATGTATGGATCATAAGCTGCTTTCGAGGTAAAGGAGCGGTTTCTTCGGGTTTCGAGGTCCCGGAATCTTCGGCATTGCTCCTTTTCCTTTTGCTCTTCGGAGAAATAGCGGGGAGGAGGAGATTGTGCTGATGTTGTACCTTGAGAGGCAGCATCCTTCTCGGTAGATCCCGCAGATTTTCGAGAATCTGCGGGTTCATTAACAAAAGAGGGGTCTCTGGTTGTCATCATCGACAACGGCTCTTTCTTCGACCTCTCCATCCTCGGGAAGAGGAGGAAGGGAAGCCATAGTAGGATGATTCTACAAGGAAATAGTGACAAAAGAGAATAAGTGAGATACCACCGCAATAAGATACAAGGAACGATTCGAACAAGATAGAAATTCGAGAAGACAAAATACCTCGGGAAGAGGATTGGAAGCACTGTATGGTTCCACTCGACGGGGAGGAGGGAATAGGATCCTTCTTGCCTAATCGAGAAATTCTTCGAACCAATTTTCAGGTCCTTTACGGAAGATCACTGGAAACTCTGTTGGCGTCATTTTCACCGAGAATACGTCCAAAGGGGATTTTTGCGAGCAGAAGAGGCTGCACTCTAATCCTAAGGAAGTAGGCGATAATTTGAACACCGAGATAGCTCTTTGCCTCGAGTGTTTTGAAGATGATGGATACGAGCCATGAGCGCCTCTGTCGCCTTTTTCTCTTCTTCAGAAGCTTCGGCATCCCAGGAACGGCGACGCTGAATCCTGGCACTTCCGTCAAAAGGAACTATGTTGTGCTCCAGAATTGGCGCTTTCTTCGTGAATGTAGAGCCATCTCTTGCGCCATCCTTGGACAGAGTCGGGAAACTTGACGTCGAAGTAATCGACATCGGTGCGGACACGAGATAACAACGCCACCTATGTTATAGGTGACGTTGTGAGAACCATTGCGGCGGAGGCAGAAAATACGCTTCCACAGAGCCCAATTAGGAGGGACTCCGAGGAAGCATTCGCAAAGGGTGATAAAAATAGAAATGTGGAGGATGGAATTGGGAGTCAGTTGGTGCAGCTGAATCCCATAAACAAAGAGAAGACCGCGGAGAAAATCATGAATTGGGGTAGAGAGGCCACGGATGAGATGATCAACAAAACTAACCCGATACTCCATTGGAGGGTTGGGGTAGCTTTCTTATTGGGGAAGCGGATGGCGTCCTCCTTCTTCATGAGGCCAAGCCTTTTCAGCGTGTTGATGTCCTGGTTGGAGATTTTGGATCTCTCCCACTCAAGATCTTCGGTGGCCATCTTGGATTCGGGAGTGCTGTGGCGAGTGAGTCGCGTGCGCGGTGGCATCAACGGCAATGGGCAAAGCAATGTTCGTGAATGCGGAAGCTCGGAGAGATTTGGGCGCAGGAGAAGTTTTGCGAAGAGGAACAAACGAGCGGCGCAAGCAAGGATGAACGGAGGTTGAAGAAGGGTTTATATAAGAATCGGGTGAAGCGATGCACCGTTGGATGAAAAAATCGTGGGGTGAGAATAGATCTTCTAGATACAAGGGCAAAAAAGTATTTTCTTGAGATAGGCGTTACCGTACGTGCGCCGAGAAAAAGCGGAGGACGTGTGTCCCCCACTTGCACGACGTGTCAACGTGGTGGAAGCAATGGACCCACGAGAGAGAAAATTCACGACTACTTGTCAAGGATGAAGTAAATTTGATTAAGTGAAGAATGTCGACAAGGAAGTATTCAGAGATTGGCGACAGGATGAAATATTCAATACTTCGGGAGCCTTTGATCAAATACAAGTTTTTGCCCAAATGCTCGGGGGCTACTTCAGAAAAAAGTAAATTTTCGAGTATGACAAATATAGAAATTGCGGGAGCCTACAACCAAGCACAAGTCCTTGGCTGTAGCCTCGGGGGCTACTCCCATCGGGAGCGCTGTTCGCGCACCCAAGAGATAAAAAAAAAAAAAAAAAAAAAAAAAAGAGAGAGAAGAAGAAAGAGATCATATTGGGAAGTAATGAAAATATAGCGACAAGGTGGACTAAAATGTTGAGCCTACAACCAAGCACAAGTTCTTGGTTGTAGCCTCGGGGGCTACTCCCATCGGGAACGCTGTTCGCGTGCCCGATGAAATTAACAAAAATAGAAAAGCAAGAGAGTATATTTCGAGTTATAATTAACTCTACATATACTCCCATCGGGAGAACAATATAAGTCATATATGACTCGATAAAATGTGCCATTCCAACAGCCGGAAAAGCACTCGACAATATATTCTCAGAACGCCAAAGTTGCGATCAATTTCTGAATGCCGCAAAATTTGCGAAGGTAAGACCCCAGAATCCATTCTGCTGGGCGTGGCATCGCCAAAGACTGCGCTCTGCTACTTTTATCCGTATCAACAGATACGAAGAAAAATCCTAACGGACGCGTTAGGTACCCGATAAATTTGACTGGGACTCGACAGAATGGTAAGACCTTAAGCGGCACCTGTCGAAGTTTACACCAGTATCCCGAGATCATGTCCAGGGACGTGATTTTGAAGTAGGTTTTTGCGGATTGCCACTAGAGCAGTTAACTAGTACCTGATCCGTCAGATGAACTAGCCCCAATTACCAATATCCCTGTACAATATAGAATTTTATGAGAAGAAATATAGAAAGTTAAGGCTTTCGGGTAAAAATAAACAGTGGAGATTTTCCCTGACTTTACAATTCAAGCAAAATCTCGGGGGCTACTGACATAGGCATCCCAAATGGGCCTGCCGAATATAGTACCCGGGGTTTATTGAAGGCCCACTACCCGAAGAATAAGAAGATTCGGGAGCCCAAGATGCGTTTAAGGAAGAAATAGAGTTGTAATAGGAAGTGTTACTTGTAATCTGGCGGGATGAGTTAGAAACCGTCCCGAACTCTGTAAACTTGTATAGCACGAATCCCTCGGCTTCACCTCATATATAAGGGGGAGTCGAGGGACGAAAGAGGGGATCGAATCATTGTCTGCAAACCCTAGTTTTCACAATCGTCGAGTACTTTTCGGCTGAAACCTTCGAGATCTACTTACCCTCTACTTCTAACTAAACCCTAGCCTACAATCCAGAGGCATTGACAAGTTAATCCCTTGTCAGGAAGTGAATCAACATTCCGGCACTCAATAGCAACTCAATCCCTGCAAACATATATATACAATATACAATTCTCCAACACTAGTGCATCAACCAAACAGCACATAGCAATAGCACTTGTTCTTTTGCGACATGAGATGCATATTCCGGAATTTGCACAAGAGACAGTTGTTAATACACATTAACAAGACGTCACAGGCAAACCAAGTTTCAGAGCTTCATTTGTTGTAGGACAAGGTTTACAGTTATATAACCTCGCCAATTCTCGTGAGTACATTAGCAAGTAAACACATAGGCAGCCCAAGTTACATTAGCAAGGAATGGAACAGCAAGACAAGTATCTGTACAAAAAGGGCGTTTCTCAGCCAGATAACCAGCTTATAAATTTGCACCTCGGTGAAGAAAGAATAAAGCAACTCATCTGTTGTTCAAAACTACTTAGTCATGGTTCATAATCAAATGAAAAAAAAACTAAATCAACTAAGCATGCCAATCTGGGAAACAGTTGGCCCGAAATTGGTGTGACAACAGAAGTGTTTATGCCGAAGTGTTTATGCCCCTATAGCAGGTAGTACGGTCTCATCCAGGCTAGCATGAAACAAATCAACTACCCACATTATCGACGCTGCAGCTTAATCAAAACATAGGCTAATTTCAGATACCAATCCAACCCTAGAACAGCGTCTAGCCAAAACCTCGTAAGCCCTAACCCTATCTATGGCAGAGCAACAAGGGGGGCACCTACTGCATTTTCATAGCACATCATTCACTTAGCATTTTCATAGCACATCATATATAGCATAGCAGTAGCATTTTCATAACATAGCAGTAGCATTTTCATAACCAGAGACAACATCCACTTAGCATTTTCATAGCACATCATATATAGCAGCAGTAGCAACTACTGCATTTTGCATTTCATATAAACCAAGCTACTGCATGCATTTCATTTTCTTTTTTCAAACCAGAGAACAAATTCATTTTTATTATGCATTTCATTTTCATTTTCATTTAATGAAGAACTAACATACTGCCTAGTGCCTAGTTCTTCTCCAACTAGCATTTCATTTTCTTTTTTTTCAAACCAGAGAACAAATTCAAACCAGAGAAATAGCATTCTCTAAGAGAAATAGCATTTTTAGGATTTTTTTCAACTAAACCTACTAGTACTAGCTACTGCTACTGCTAGCATTTTTCATTTAGTTATTTCTATATTCAGATATAAAGCACAAAGGCCCACATGAGCTTCTTACTGAAGAAAAATGTGAAATTAAAATAGCACTTGTTCTTTTTATGAACTGCACTTTATTTTATTGCTGTTACTGTCTTAATTAACGCTAGGGGAGCCCCTGATTTTCATTGAAGTTGCTCTCCTCAAAGACATAGCCACATCTATACATGTTATTTAACTTTGGCATGGTTTTTAAATGTGCGCTCTACCCTACTCCTTTGCACCTTATGTTCTCTTGTCATACAGGTTATTAAATAGGCCACGGAATAGCACATGTGACAGTAACAGGAGCATCCAATTCCCCCCATTTCCATGTTACTACACATACCAATATATCTAATCATCAAGGCCAACGTCAAAGGAGAAACAAGCTACATTTATGTAGATATGATCATAGCAGCAGATGGAGGAATATCTCTGCAGTAGGCCAAAAAATCGAGTAATGCATATATCAATTTGCCAACTAGTAATTTGCAATTTGCTCATTTAAACCCTAAAGCATTTCATTTTCATTTTTATTCTAGTTGCAAAATTACAGAGAGCATTCCTATGAACTCCAATGAACTAGTTGCAAAATTACAGAGAAATTTACAGAGAGAATTCCTATGAACCCTAACTAGCAAGAACCCTAGCTAGCCGGGAGGGGAGAGGGAAGGGAAGAGGGAAGGGGGGAAGGTGGAGGGAAGGGGAGAGGGAAGCTCACCGACGGTGACGGTAGCGACGACGATGGCCTCTCCTCCTCCTCCTCGATGTGCGGCGGCCTCCTGCTCCCCCGAGTGGCGGCGGTGACTTGCTTCGGCTATTGGCGATGGGCGCGGGTGCGGGAAGGGCGTGGGGATGGGCGGCGGCGGAGCGGTTAGGGCGAGGGGACGGTGGCGCGGTTCGTCGGTGTTGGAGAGGGGAGGGGGATTTGGGAATGGTTGGGGAGGGAGAAGGGTCGCTTTGCGGTTAAGTCCGTAGTATAGCCGCACTAGACCTATTGCCGGTGCACCAGGGCTTTGGTGCGCCGGGGATAAATTTACCCCCGGCGCACCAAAGCCCTGGTGCGCCGGCAATAAGTCTAGTGCGGCTATACCTGGGACTTGTCCCAATTCACCTAGCTTGCACCCATTTCCTTTTCTTTTTTTCTGTCCTTTTTCTTTTCTTTTCATATATGTGAGTTATACATACATGAGTGTTATACATACATACAATGAATACATGAGTGTTATATGTGAGTTATAGGAAAACAAAGCAATATGCATGAGTGTTACAAAAAGATATGTGAGTTACATACATCAAAATGTTGACCAACACACAATATTAGTTATACATAAAATGTTGACAAACACCATATGAGTTATGTATTACACAAAATATGAGTTATACATTGCAAATAAAGTTTTACATCATCGATCGAGAAGAGTGTTTCACTTTCTTCTTGCTTTTCTTGCTCGTCGTTGAATAATTTAGCCCCGTGTCGTGACTTCTTCTTTTGAAGGGTCGACCTGACCTCGGTAGCGTGGTCCTGCTTCTTCTTGTGGTGTATGTTGTGTCTTCATCCTCAGATTCTTCCATCATTGGGTTTCCGACCTGTCCTTCGAAGTCTTCCTCGTTGGCGACTCCATCCATTCCGACGATGGTCCTCTTGCCTCTCCTCACGATAACACGGCTAGGCCTGGATGGGTCGGTTATGAAGAAGCATTGGTGCACGTGTTTAGCCAATACCCATGGCTCATTTTGCGCGGTGGCGTTCGTGGACTTTGATTTGTTGGCTTCGGGTAGAAACATGGTGGTGAAATACCGGTCTTCTTTTGTGACGCTCTTAGCCCATCTGAAACGGAACATCGGCACTTTCTCCCCAGCGTAGCTAAGCTCCCAGATTTCCTCGATCCTTCCGTAATATCTAGTCTTTACGTCACCCGTATAGGAATCCATCGTTACCCCTGAGTTCTGGTAAACGTTGTTCTTGTCTTTTTCTTCCATGTAGAATGTGTACCCGTTGATATCGTACGCTTGGTAAGTCATGATGTTGGGCGCGGGGCCATGTGACAAGGCCAATACTAGTTTATCCTCGTCACAATCCATTGGTGGGGGATTAGCATCAATGTGGTCTTTGAACCAGCGCGCGAAAGAGGAGTTGTGCTCTCTGAATATTTATGCTTCCGTCATCGGCTTGCCACTGTTCTCTATCATGGTTTTGTGCTCTTTCAACCAAGGATCGATCAAGTCAATGTGTTGTAGCGCTACTAAGTTGGCCCTGTCAAAGTCGGAAGTCCGACCAGACATGTGCACTTGCAGTTCCTTCCTTCCATTTTTGTGGCCTACTCCCTCGAACCTGCGGAGGTGCTTGTTTTGAGGCAAACCAACAGGGTCCTCGATGTCTAGATAATTCGTGCAAAAAGAGATGCACTCTTCGGTGAGCCAGCCCTGGACGATGCTTCCATCCGGATGCGACCTGTTATGAACGTATCCTTTAATGACCCCATTCATTCTTTCAAACGGCATCATGTTGTGTAGGAATGCCGGCCCTAGATTGGTGATATCATCCATGATATGGACCAACAGATGGACCATCACGTCAAAGAATGCAGGCGGGAAGTACATCTCAAGCTCACATAGGATCACCACGATCTCTTCCTGGAGCCTTGTGAGTTTCTTCACGCTTATCGACTTCCGAGTTATGACGTCGAAGAAGTTACAGAGCCCAGTCAGCGTTGCACGGACATGGTCATCCATTATACCTCGGATTGCAACCGGAAGAATCTGCGTCATCATCACGTGACAGTCATGAGACTTCATGCCGCTGAAGTTTCGTTTCTTGGGGTCCATGTATCTGCTTATTAGCCTGGAGTAACCGAAGGGCACTCTGACTCCTAGAAGGCAATTGAAAAATTGATCGACCTCAGCCGGACTAAAAGTGAAGCAGGAGGGGGGCAGTAATAGTCTGGCTGCTTAATCCTTTTGCGCTTCTGACCGCCGTCCGTCTCCTCCTCCGACTATCCGTCTTGGGTCGGCGGGATCTGAAGCTCTTCCCTGATGCCCAAAACTTTCAGGTCGTGTCTTGCTTTCGGCCCATCTTTGGTCCGGTCCGGCATGTTGAGAAGAGTGCCAAGCAAGCTCTCGCACACGTTCTTTGTGATATGCATGACATCAAGGCAGTGAGGTGTATCGAGAATTTTCCAGTACGACAAGTCCCAAAACACGGACCTCCTTTTCCATACACCAATGAGCAGCGTCGTTGCCTTTTTTTTCTTCTCTCCGGGCTTTTGACGAATCTTTCCCAGCGCAGGGCACTCCTTCCAACCTTTCAGTAATGTATCGATCTCTTCGCCGCTCCTCTTACGTGGAGGTCCTCGGGGTTCATCTGTACCATCGAACAGATCTCCACGCTTTCTCCACGGGTCAGTCTTGTCTAGCCACCTTTGATGCCCCATGTAA
The DNA here is from genome assembly GCF_019359855.2 of Lolium perenne. NCBI lineage: Eukaryota > Viridiplantae > Streptophyta > Magnoliopsida > Poales > Poaceae > Lolium > Lolium perenne. The sequence goes on along the minus strand of NC_067244.2, from coordinate 266,866,303 downwards.
ACGGTTTTCGAAGAGTCGGGATCCTTACCAAGCTGCAAAAACACCGTCTCTTCCATGCACCTGACACATGCCTTGTGTCCATGGCACACCTGGCACGAAATATAACTGTATCCGAGGTAGTCCTGCACCGTCGTGATCAACGCGGCTCTCAAAGGGAAATGTTCTTCCTCGACGGCGTCCCATGTATCTACCCCTTCCTCCGCCCACAACGTTTCAAACTCCTCCTTTAATAGTTCGAGATACATGTTGATATCGTTTCCTGGCTGTGTCGGCCCTTGAATTAGCATACTCATCTGTATGTACTTCCTCTTCATGCACAGCCAGGGCGGGAGGTTGTAGATCCATACAAACACGGGCCATGTGCTATGTGTCTTTGCTGCAGTTTCCGAACGGATTGAATCCGTCCGTGCTCGCACCCAACCTGATGTTTCTGGGATCTGCCCCGAAACTTCCGAATTCATTGTCTAATGCTTTCCACTGGCTTGCATCCGAAGGGTGTGTTAGCACTGGGTGTTCAATCCGCTCTACATCATTCAGCACTGCCTCCTTTCTTTCAACGTGCCAGCGCATGAGCTTTGCTTCCTTGCGGTCCGCGTAGAACTGTTGCAGCCGGGGGGGGGGGGGGCGAGCGGGAAGTACCACACAACTTTCCGAGGAGCTTTCTTCTTCCCTTTCTTGTACCGTTTAGCGTCACACAACGGACATTTGGTCTTGTCCACGTGCTCCTTGCGATAAATGATACAGTCGTTGATGCAGGCGTGATATTTTTCGTGGGGTAAGTCGAGAGGGCACGTGATTCTCTTGGCCTCGGCTAGACTACCAGGACACGTGTTCCCGGCAGGAAGGAGATCTTTCAAGTATTCCAGAATGTCGTCGAGGCTTGTGTCCGTCCATCCGTGTTTCGCCTTCATCTGCAGCACATCGAGCGCTACTCTCAAGCGAGACTCCTCCAGCCCGCGACCTGAGTCGTACAACGGAGTATTCGAGTCTGTCTCCAGTTGCTCAAGCTTTGATTTCCGCTTGGCGCCTTTCGTCTTTTCGAGAAGCAGATCTTGAAGATGAGGGTCCCGCACGACTGAAGCTAGCGGCACCTCTTCGTCGTCGTCAAGGTTATTGTCCGCGTCTTCGACATTTTGTTCATCATGATACTGATCTGCATCGTCCTGTGCGACAAACTCTTCATCGTCATCAATATCATGATGCCCTCCTTCTTGCCGGCCATTACCACCTGCTGTCGTCGCCCCATTGACCTCCGCGTCATCATCACTCATCCATTGAGTGTGTCCATGCATGAAACCATTAGTGAGCAGGTGCCCCTGCAATTTGCCTGAATAGGGGTCAAACCATTTCCCTAGTTTGCATTTTCGACACGGACACAATACCTCCGTGAGGTTATTTTCATACATGTCGGCGATCGCGTGTTTCAGATATCTCATCACGACGCTTTCCCTCATCTTGATAACCATTATCGCCTCCACGGCAAGATATATAATTGATTAGGAAAAACCATATGCATCCGTCGGTAGTTTTCACGGAAAATTTCGGCATGACCTTCCTACATGGTAGGACATAGGAGCGTCAGAAATGTGCCGAAACGGAAACTTAACGAATTAACATTTCGGCCCAACATTGGCAACTCATTTTCAACGCCAACACACAAGCACAAACACAACATATATGCCACACACGAGCTTTTTGCTTCAAATTTCCAATATACGACGATTTCATTCCTCAATTTGTTCATTAATCACCTATTTGGTTGATATGTTAGTCGACGAGATCGAGACGTCACGCCGCGACCACGACGTATGGATTCCGACTTTCTAGATCTAGATCTAGATCTAGATCGGTCAATGCGGGATAGATAGATCTAGATCTACATAGGGATGTGGGAGATGCATGTTGGAAGGGAAGATTTGCTCAAAAAATATTATTTTCTTTGGTCAAATTGGCCAAATTTGGGGTAGAAAGGGGCAAAAACTAGCTGGGTTGGGAGAAGGCTCGGGTTGTGTGGAAGGAGTGGAGTAGTGTGGGGTGTGAGTGCTGGTTGGTGGCAGAAATAAGTGCCAGGTTACTGCCGGCGCACCAGGCCCTGAGTGCGCCGGCAGTATATAGCCCATCCGGTTGTATCTGGTCCGGGCCGGCAGTATATAGCCCATCCGCTAAAGAGCTTTGGGATCGGATTGTAGTACTTCAAGAGGGAACCAATCTGTTCCAAGGAGCTCTCTATGAGTCAGCAAAGACAGAGGCACCTTTGTTCATGATTAGAGAAGGAGAATCCTTGGCCGATGTCTATGGAAGGCTTGGTGCTCTTAGAGTAAAGGTCAAGGGCCTTGGATGTGAAAAATACAATGATGGCTTTGAAATGAATGAAGAATTCATAAAGTCCAAGGTCATTGCTATGATTGCTGTCAAACAAAAGGACACCAACCTTGCACTCAACTTGCAAATCCTCACCAAGCAAGCTGATCTGAATGCAGATGATCTAGTCTCCTATGTGGCAGCCAATGACAACATGGCCAAGACAGGAGAAAAGCTCATGGCAATGAACCGTGTTGAAGGATCCTCACACAACCTTGCCTTGAAGGATAGAGCTGACCAAGAAAGAGAAGAAGCCTATGAGATCGAAGAAGATGAAGAGATGACTTCAACTAGTGACATCGCGACAGATTTTGCCTTCTTTGCCAAGAAGTACAAGAAGAAGTTTCCAATATCCTTCAATGAGAAGAAGAAGAGAACGTGCTACAACTGTGATGAAGATAGTCATTTTGCAAATGAGTGCCCTTATGAAAAAAGGGTAGACAAGCCGAAGTTTGTCAAAGGGGTCAAGCCAAGATTGAAGCCGAACCCAATCAATGAACGATACAAGAAGAACAAGGGAAGAGCCTTTGTTGGGGCTGAGTACATTTCCGATGAAGAGGAAGAAGATGAGGAGAAGGAGGCCAGAGTGGCTGGTTTGGCTTTCTCCAAACCCGGGTCACTTTTCACATATGACTACTCCAAGGATTACTCCACGGAGTCCTCAACTCCGAATGATATTGGTTCTTCCTTCATGGCAAGAACAACTCATGATGATGACTCCGATGACTCTCCCTCCTCTACAACCGTCGGCTCTTGTCTAATGGCAAGGGAAACAAAGGTAATGGAATCCCCACCTTCTCTATCTAGTGTTCTTGATGATGAAACTGAAAATCAAGATGAGGTAGCTATGCTTAAGGAACTTTACAAAGTTAGATGCACTCTTCGCGGTGATGCTCTTGTCAAGTTTGATTACTTGATGGACTCCCTCAAAGAAAGGGACGAGTCCATTGAGGAATTAGAATATCATTTGAATGATGAAAAACGGAGAATCAATCTCCTAAGACAAGAGCTGAAAAAACGAAAGGTGCATATCTCAAGGCCTTAAGCAACAAATTGAAACTTTTGAATTGGATAAAGTTAAGGATCTAGAAACTATTGAAAGGGCTCAATTATTGGCCCAAGAGCTCGATGCTTCAAAGAAGGAGCTTGAAGTTGCTCATGCTTCTCTCACTAGGGATCTTGACCACCTTGAAAAAGCTAACAAGCTTGTTAAGGATGAGCTCAAGAAACTTGGAGAGAACCATGACCTACTCCAAGAAACCTACAAGAAGGCTCTTGGATCAATGAATGATCCCATTATTGCTGAAAATGTTGCTAGCTCCTCCACCTCATTTACTTGTGAGCATGCCAAACTTGTTGAGGAACATGTTCGTTTGCAAGAGGAACTATCTTTCTATGTTGAGACCAATACATATCTTGAATCCTTGGTGACGAAATATGGTCTCAACTATCATCCAACTGACTCGGCTTGTGAACAAGCAACTATTCTTAAGGAAAATGCTAGGTTGACAAAGGAACTAGCCAAGTTCACCACCGCCAAGAATAAGATGGGATTGGATGACCTCTTGAGTAAGCAAAGGTCAAACAATCAAAAGTATAGACTTGGGTATGTTCGTAAGTCCTACAAGAAGAACAACTACAAGAAGGAGAAACCCGCTCAAGAGAAGAATAAGAAGGTCACTAATGTTGGCAAAGCCTCAAAGGGCAAAACCACTAGTGGTGACCGCACGGGACCTAACAATCACTATGATTTATTTGTTGATTATTATGGTGATGTTTATGCTAAATATGTTGGCCCTCGTAATGGCTATGCTTATAGAGGGTACTCAATTTGGGTACCAAAAGATCTTGTTGTCATTACAAACGAACCCATTAATCGATGGGGCCTCTACTTGATCTTGTAGGGGTATTCCTCTGGTGGTCCAAAATGGGTGTTTGATAGTGAATGCATTAATCATATGACCGGAGGAAAATGTGTGCTTGACCAATTCATTGAAGATGTTAATAAAAAGTCAAGCATCACCTCTGGTGACAATTCAAAGGGAAAGGTATTTGGGTATGGCAAGGTGGCAATCTCTAAGGACTTGTGCCTTGAGACGGTCATGCTTGTTGAATCCCTTGGCTATAATTTGCTTTTTATATATCACCTTGCAGATGCCAGCTATAATTCATATTTTACTAATTATTGTGTGAAAGTCTTTAGGAGTGATAATCTCAAATTGGTCCTCGTTGGATATGTGGAGAACAACCTTTACGTGGTTGACCTCTCGAAAGAGAGCCCCTCTCTCCCCACATGTCTAATGGCCAAACATGACGAAGGTTGGCTGTGGCATCGCCGTCTTGGTCATGTCAATATGAGAAATATTTGTAGATAATTTAATTACGAACTTAATGTTAGAGAAATCATCTAAAACGGAGTTCTAGATCTAGAGATATAGAATTTTAAACTTTCTGCGCGTGAAGTAGCTGGCACAATCTGCACTCGATCAGTCAGACTACGGTTGAACCAGTTGAGTTTAATTGGACTATCATGGACGTTTAGATTAAAATCTAACGGACAGGGATGGATATATGAACTGCATGTTTCATACGGCACGAAGTCATTACCAGTGGGTGTCGCGAGAACGAACCGCGATTGCGTGAGGTTGCCGGGAACGACGCCTCGATGGTTCGACTTGTGCGGCGCTGCGGCAGTCTTCGAAGGAGGAGATGTGTATGATGAGATGATGTCCTTCACGTTAACTTCGAGGGCATTCTTGGCGGCAGTCTGGAACTCCTCTGTCGGAGGCGATGTCTATTTCTCCCTCGAACCAGGGGCGGGGAGCTGCGGATCGTCTCCCTCTCCGACGAAACTTCGGCGGACTTGGATAATGGCTCCAGTGCGCTGCTCAAAGGGGAAAATGGTGACGATGAGGCGAAGCAGGGCGTACATATTTGAAAGAAGGGAAAGAGTCGGGGGTTCCTCGAGACCTCAAAATCGAGCTCCAATGGCGGTCGACAGTGACGAGATCCGAAATCGCGAGCATGGCAGCTAGGGTTTCCAAAAGTGCAGAAACTGAGCAAGAGGAGGTGCGGGAGAATTTATAGGAGCTTATTCCGTGAAAATAGACGAGAAATCGGAACCAAAAGGAGAGGAAATCGCGGATATCTTGTTCAGATCGAAGACGTACTCGCGATGGTTTCCTGGCTGGAGGTTGGAGACGATAGCACGGGGCCTAGCTGTGAGGGGAAAAAAATAAAACGCGGAGCGCACGCTGGTGCTGCTGCGTGGCTGAGCCGTGGCTGCGCGCATGCACGCGAGCGGGAGCTGGCCTGGCCGGTTCCCCTTTTTGTTTTCTTTATTCCTTTTCTCTTTTCTCTTTTGTTTCTAGTTTAAGTTTTAAGCCTTCAAGCTGACTCAAATAAATTAAGAAAAAATCATAAAAATCACAGTTCTATATCTAGACGTATTAGAGCACTGTTCCAGTCCAACAAAAATATTAGAGTATATGTTTTATACATTTGGCCTAATAGGCTATTTAGGAAACTAGAAACATAATTTGGATTCTATGAAACCAAGAAATTAAAATATTTTCTGAAACTAAAACTTTGGCGAGTTTTATTTCAAACATGGATTTTGATACTGAAGTAAAAAAAACAAATCAAATGACTATAAAACTTCTTTTGGTCAAAACCTAATTACACAGATGTTATTATGCATATAACGCTATATATGGCTACTTGGGCATTGATTCCAAAATAAGGTTTGGGCATTTGTCTTAAATAAATTCTTATATGATTTCAAAACCATGAAATAGAAATAGGCTTGGTTTGGAAATACTTTGAAAGCAAATCTTTGTGAAAACTTATTTTGGGAAGGGTTTTTAAATAAAACTCAACAAGTTTTAATTCCTTGTGAAATTTTCAATCAAGTTCAAACAATCAAGCATTAGATTTATTTTTTTATTTTTACATTCCAAAATTTAGAAAATTTCGGAATGTGACAGACTACCACCCTTAAAAGGAATCTCGTCCCCAAGATTCGAGAAAGGCTAGAAGGAAAGACAGGGTTTGCGATATGTTGGAGTGGGCCACCACCCTTAAAAGAAACTCTTGTAGGGAGTCTTATATCTTGGGTTCAGGCTAAACTTATCTTGGGTATGACTTGGCATATCCTAGGATATGACTTGACACCAAGTCATCTTTTGAAAACATCTATTACTTCTGAGTTAATATCCAATAGGTTGTTTTTTTATTCACATATAGTGAACAACATATATTGTCAATAGAAAGAGTAAATTGAATCTTCACTATGGTGAGAGAGACAGACACCCGCAAAGCCACTTATGCAATACAAGTTGCATGTCGAGCGTGGAGCAAGTCTCATGAACGCGGTCATGTAAAGTTAGCCCGGGCCGCTTCATCCCACCATGCCGCAAGATGCAAAGTACACCAACTAAAGACAACAAAAACATCAACGCCCACAAAAACATTGTGTTCTACTCGTGCAACCAATATATGCATAGACACGGCTCTGATACCACTGATGGGATTCGTAGCATAGAAAATAAAAATTTTCCTACCGCAAGAACGAAAACACAAGCCAAGATCTAATCTAGTAGACGGTAGCAACGAGAAGATCATGAGACTAACCCTCGAAGAATTCCAAAGCCTAACGAGATTAGATCTCGTGGTGGATGTAGTCGATCACTTGCCGCTTGCAAAAGCGCGTAGAAGATCTTGACCGCTTGCAAAAGCGCGTAGAAGAACTTGACGGTGCCACAATCGGGCAGCACCTCCGTACTCGGTCACACGTACGGTGTTGATGACGACGTCCTCCTCCCCGTTCCAGCGGGCAACGGAAGTAGTAGATCCTCCTCGGAATCCCGACAGCACGATGGCGTGGTGGCGGTGGTGGTGGAGATCTCCGGCAGGGCTTCGCCTAAGCGCTGCTGGAGTTGTCGGTGGAAGAGGGGGCGGCTAGGGTTTGGGAGAGGGGGAGCTTGGGGCGCCGGCCTCAAGGGGGGCAGGGGTGGTGCGGCCAATGAAGTGCTGCCCCCCTCCCTCTCTCCCTCATTATATAGGTGGATCCCCAAGGGTTAGGTCAAAAGTCTCCGAATAAGACCCCAACACAAAACCTTCCATATTGCCAAACCTAGGGGGAGTGGGACTCCCCCCTTCCTTTGGTGGGGCTGGCCGACCACCCTTGGAGGAGTCTACCTGGGACTCCTCCTCCCTTAGGCTGGCCGGCCATTGTGGGTGGGACTCCACCTTCCATGGTGATTTCTTCTGGACCCTTCTAGAACCTTCTAGAACCTTCCAGAAAAAATACCGGATCATTTTCAAACCTAGAAAATGACTTCCTATATATGAATCTTATTCTCCGGACCATTCCGGACCTCCTCGTGATGTCCTGGATCCCATCCGAGACTCCGAACAAACATTCGAACTCCATTCCATATTCCATATCTACTTAAACGACATCAAACCTTAAGTGTGTCACCCTACGGTTCGCGAACTATGCAGACATGGTTGAGACCTCTCTCCGACCAATAACCAATAGCGGGATCTGGAGATCCATAATGGCTCCCACATATTCAACGATGACTTAGTGATCGATTGAACCATTTACATACGATACCGATTCCCTTTGTCACGCGATATTTTACTTGTCCGAGGTTTGATCATCGGTATCTCCATACCTTGTTCAACCTCGTCTCCGACAAGTACTCTTTACTCGTACCGTGGTATGTGGTCTCTTATGAACCATTCATATGCTTGCAAGCTAATTAGACGACATTCCACCGAGAGGGCCCAGAGTATATCTATCTGTCATCGGGATGGACAAATCCCACTGTTGATCCATATGCCTCAACTCATACTTTCCGAATACCTAATCCCACCTTTATAACCACCCATTTACGCAGTGGCGTTTGATGTAATCAAAGTACCCTTCCGGCATAAGTGATTTATATGATCTCATGGTCGAAAGGACTAGGTAACTATGTATCGAAAGCTTATAGCAAATGAACTTAATGACGTGATCTTATGCTACACTTAATTGGGTGTGTCCATTACATCATTCATCAATGACATAACCTTGTTATTAATAACATCCAATGTTCATGATCATGAAACGATGATCATCTATTAATCAACAAGCTAGTTATACAAGAGGCTTACTAGGGACTCCTTGTTGTTCACATAACACACATGTATCAATGTTTCGGTTAATACAATTATAGCATGGTATGTAAACATTTATCATAAACATAAAGATATATAATAACCATTTTATTATTGCCTCTTGGGCATATCTCCAACAGATTATGCTTTATGCTTATATCTTGATATATACCTGTCCATACCATGCTTGTTTCCTAAAGATATTGGGGGAGCTTCTCATGTATAACAAATGGTGCACTTTGCATTCAAACGCAAACTCTCAAAGTGCACACATTATGGGGGAGTTGTTTTAATATCTTATATGGAATCAAGGTTTAAGCTTATCATAATATTTATATGTGACTCTAGCTCGGTTTGTCATCGTATACCAAAAAGGGGGAGATTGTAAGGGTATTTTACCCTTATCCATTATTTTGGTATCAATGACACCGTTGCTAGAGTAATTGGACTAATACATGTCTATGAGATTATTCCCAGGTATTAGCCAAATAGGCATAATGGTGTATCAATGGAACAAGAAGGTAAAGGGAGACCCCCCACTTCGACAAAAAATGAAGACGGGCTGATTTGCCTCGGCCGACTGCAGGTCCGGTTGGACCGGCCGCGGCACCGGCCAGCCCGGTGCCGACCGGCCCCTGGACCGGTGCACACCGGGCACTATCCAGTAAGGTTTTCAGCTTCGCCCGGCGCTACCCGGCCTGAGGTCCGGTTTGGACCGGACTGGTCCGGCCCCACGCCCGGTCGGACCGGCCTGTGGACCGGATGCCCCGGCACGGACCGGCTCCTGCTCCGGTGAAAACCGGGGCCATGTTCTGTATGTCACCAATCCGCCCCGGTCACGGCCCGGCACCAGGTCCGGTTTGGACCGGACGGTCCGGTCTGTGGCCCCGTCTGACCGGCCCCTGCGCCGGATGGCCCGGCCCCAGGCCCGGTTGACCGGGCTCCTCGAAGATTTGCTGAGCTGGACAAGTTGCAACGGCTGGATTTCAAGTGACCATATAAATACCCCTTCACCTACCTCAGAACACTTAGGCACTACATTACAAACTGTTGTTGAGCTCTCTCTCTCTCTCTCTCATACTCCATTGATAGAAACACCAAAAGCCTCAGATCTCCCTCCTCCTCCACCCAAACTCGAATCCCTCCGGGGAAAAGATAGAGGAGGCCCTGATCTATAGTTCCATCGAGTCAAATCTTGTTCCCCCTTGTATTCATCGAGATACTTGCTCTCTAGGGTTCCTTGGAAACCCAAAAGAGGTTCGGAAGCATCCGGGCTGTGGATTTGCTCCTGACAAGATTGTGAAGGTTTGGAGGCTGCCTCAAAGTCTACCACAAGTGAGTGAGCTATTCCTTCGTGGGATAGGCTCCGGAGAATTGGGTGAGCCTTCATGGCGTTGGGGAATCCTTCGTGGGACCTCCACCCCTCCAAACGTGACGTACCTTCTTGCAAAGGAAGGGAACACGGAAACAAACCCTCGTCTCCACGTGCTATCGGTTATCCCTAACCGAACTCTTTACTTGTCATATAACTGCCTGAGAGAGCCTTCGTGCTTGAGTTACTTGTACCATCATATAGGGTGCCTCACCTAGTTTGCATTAGGCTCACCTTTATATTCCGCTAAGCCTAATATTGCAAAGAAAGAATTAAAAATTGTAGAAACCTATTCACCCCCCTCTAGGTTTACCATCTCTGAACTTTCAATTTCTACACGACCCCGAAGTCGGCGATGAAGTACAACTACATCAACCATGTTCTAGCGGAACGTTAACCGCTATTGGTCTACGAGGGTACGTCACCGATATCAACTCCATTACTTCATTACCCCTAGATAGATTTGGGAAACCGGGTTACGTTAGTTAGAACTTTTTGTTTCTGCTACGAATCCCCAACAATTCCTTGATTTACGTTCATCATCTCCTCAATCTTGGAGGTTAGCCTCTCTTGTTCGCCCTTCTCTTGACCTCTAGATTGACTTGCCTTCTTTCATCGGGCCTTACTTTGTTTCTCCCTCCTTCCAGTGCATCATCACTATCATCATCCAAATCTATTGGATCCCCATTGTGTGGAGGAGGAGCCTTTTGGTCCCTCAACTTCCACTTTTCACTATTCTATAGTTTTTTCTAACAATGATGCAATGTAAAGAGCCTATTCTTGCTAGCTTTCATATCTTTGTATCTTTGTTGTGCAATACGGTCCTACATAGAAACATTACAAAATAGATAAAGAGTTAAAATTGACTCAATTATTCTTTGGATTGAAGGAAAACCATGCCTCACAAAGAAAAAACTCACATAGTCATCAACTGTTGCACCACATGGAGGATTGTTCTTCACTTGTTCCAAGCACGCAGTCTAGCGAGAGCAACATTTCTTGATTGTGTCGTACCAGCCTTGACGAGATCGCATCGTGTGGCTTGCTCCTTCAATTGTCTTCGGCCTCAACCGGTGAAACTTGTCCTCAATTCGCTACTAATACTTCTTCCCAGATTGATCATCGTCGGCAACGCACCGAGAGAAATACTCTCCCACACATCGAGGACTGCTATGTCCTCCTTCTCCGTGTAATTTGCGAAGCCTTTTGATGTTTTGGCTTTGACACCGGCAGCAACGGCGTCATCGAACACCTCCTCCTCCACCTCTTCTACCTCCTCTCCCTCCTCTGGTTCGTACACATCGTCAAAGGCGAGTAGTGAAGAAGTGTCTATATCTAGGCACTCACCTCTAGCATGTTGAGGAACGATGCCGCCGCACCACGCGTACTGCACGCGTGAAACACACGGCCGACTTAATGAAAAAATCGCGCACCCTATATCCGAGGAAGCACACATTGCTTACCTTTATGTAGCTGGCATCCACCGCCGTAGAGGAGGGAACCGTCGCCGTCGGGGAGTTAGAGGTCCCATGAGGCGGAGGAGGGCCGCGGCTGGTGGCTGCCTTGCGCTTCTACTTTGTCGCCGTGGCCAGCCCCCATGCCGTTGATTTCTGCCGCACCCGGGCTTGCGGCTTGGTTTCGGGCCAGAAGCGGCAGCACTAAAATTTGCATCTTTTAGGGCATCTCCAGCGGCGCGACGCATTTTAGCGTCCGCGCGCGTCCGTTTGCGTTGGCTGAAATGGTCGAAATCGACCGCGCGTCCGTTTGCGTCGGGGTGGCTCCAGTGGCACGACGCATTTTTTGGCCGAATCATTTTTTTAAACATGAAACATAATTTACATAGTTAAAACATGAAAAAAACCCTAATAACGCCTACTCCTGCTCCTCGTCGCTGTCGAGCACGATGAGCTCCGGTATCGCCCACAGCCAGTTGCCATCCGGGGGAGCGTACGCCGGGCGCGCCGGCGGTGCTGGAGGTGGAGGCGCCTAGGGCTGCGGTTGTGGCGGCGGTGGAGGCGCCCAGGGATGCGGCTGTGGCGGCGGTGGAGGCGCCCAGGGATACGGCTGTGGCGACGGTGGAGGAGGCGCCTAGGGCTGCGGCTGTCGCGCCGCCGAGTCCTGTAGTGCCTGTCGAAGGGCTTCATTCTCCGACATGCCCGGTGGCATGACGCCGGTGGCGTAGCGGGGCAGCGGCGGCTGCACAGGTGCGTCGTTCTCGGAGACGAGGACGCCGAGCTTCGCCATCTCGTCGTCCGTCATGTTCTCCGGGAACTCGAAATTGCGGCCCTCCGCCACGGCCTGCTGCCATTCGTGGAAGACGGCCGCGACGTAGTCGTCGCTGTCGTCCTTCACCTCCTCGTTATGGTAAGCGCTGACCGCCGAAGCGATGCCCTCGATGCAGACTCGCTGCGAGGCGGGCCCGGTGAAGACGCGAGCGGACACTTTGCGCGTCCGCAGAGACGCAAACCTGCCGACGGCTCGGTCACTTTGCGTTGCGCCGCTGGAGAGGGTGCCAGACGCATTTTCGGTCAAGGCGGACGAAAACGGTCGGTCAACGTCCGTTTGCGTCGCGCCGCTGGAGATGCCCTTACGGTTCATCGAGCTGGCAGGCATTGCTGCCGTGCAGCCCAGCCCGGCCCGGCCCGTATGAGAAGCCAATACAAAACCACGCCAAACAGGCCAGTCCGGCCTCTCTACTACCAACGTGTCCAGTCCTACACAGCAGAAAACGACCGCTCTGCCACCTCCACCTCCACCGCTCCCCTCCCAGAACCCTCCTCCTCCTCCGGCGGCGGCGGCGCCGGCGCGCGGCGGAGATGAGCGCCTGGAACTACGTCGTCACGGCGCACAAGCCCACCAGCGTCAGCCACTCCTGCGTCGGCCACTTCACCGGCCCCAACCAGCTCAACCTCATCGTCGCGTACGCGCTCCTCCCCCCCACCTCTTCTCCCCAAAAATCCCCAATTCAAGAGGTTTAGCTCCCCCGCCGCGCCGCGCATCTCGGTTTCCGCGCGCTGCCGCTCCCCGGCCCTGCCGTGCCCTGCCCTGTAGGGTTCCTCCCTTCCGCGGAGGGCCCGCGGTGGCCTTCCTAGGGTTTACTTCCCCGGCACGCCCCCCGCCCCGGGGTTTCTCTCCGGCGGATGGTTTCCCTGCCTGGTTGTCCGGGAGGATCTGACTCTACCCAGTCTAGTCTAGCGTAGGGCTCCTCCGTCTTCTCCAGGTCTATACTGTCGAGCTAGGACGAAATGGCGCCGCCCCGAGGCAGGATGCACAGCCTGAAAGAAAGGGATTGGCATACTTGTGCAGATGCACTGCGCACTTGACGTTGGGTTCATCGTGGAATTTCAAAGATTTACCTTTTAGGGCATGCGCATTGCAAACTAGCGTCTGCCGCTAGAGGAGACCCCTATTTTGTCGGGGAGGATCCGGTTCTCTCGCTCTAGCTAGCCTAGCCTAGTGTGCAGTAGGCATGGCTCCTGCGTGCGTGTTCTCTAGGCCTATCCTGTCGAGCTAGAACGCGCAGCCTGACAAAAAAGGATTGATATACTTGTCCACATGCAGCGTATGCTTGACGTTGAGTTCATCATGGAATATGCGTTTAAAAGATTTGCCTTTTAGGGCATGTACACTGCAAAGCGCCCGAGCAGACACTTAAAAGCTAGAAATCCCAACCTGCACTAGCTTCTGGCGCTAGAGAGACCACTATTTTGCATGCGTTTCTCGAGCGCCCGGCTCCAACCTTTGCGGGGACGTCGAATTAATGGCCGGGAATATCGTGGGAACTGCCAAAACAGCCGGGATATCTTTCCTAGCGCGTCTGGCTATTTAGCCCTCGCGTTGTACCTGACCTTACTAGTGTTCGATTGGACTCCAGTCTTCTGTGTATGTTGGTGGTTACCTGCCAAAACTTTTTATTTTGCTAACATGCACGTGCTCGCCCAACTTTCAGGAAATGCACCCGCATCGAGATCCATCTGCTCACGCCTCAGGGCCTTCAGGTCAGTTGATCCGTGCCACCCAGGAGGGTGCATGTGTGCTGGTTCTGTATTGTATTGTATCCGCTGCCTGCTATGTTTGCATGGTGGGCCTGCTACCGTGAGGCTGTAATCCTTTTTTTTTTTCCTTTTTCTCGCAGCCTATGCTAGATGTACCGATATATGGAAGGATCGCGACCATCGAGCTCTTCCGACCTGGCGTGAGTTCATGTTCTGTTGCTTAATATGTCGTGTTTCTCTCTAAGCGCGGTATTCCTGTCATAGTGATTTCCTACCTGTTTCCCCCCTTCAGAATGAGGCCCAGGACTTCCTTTTCATCGCCACTGAGAGATACAAGTTCTGTATTCTGCAGTGGGATGCAGAAAAATCGGAGCTTCTAACCAGGTATCAACTCTTTATGCTCTTAACCTTACAGGACAAGCACATTGAATTGGCATGTGTCTGTGGAATAATGTTGGTTTTAGACCTCCTATGGAATTGGATAGTCAAACGTGTCCTGTTCACTGTCATTGATCTTGTGTCTCGCGGGTCCCATTGTTACCAAGGTGACACCTTTCCATCCAGGCAGGCTGGGGAAGTTGCCACGGGGAACTATTGTCTATAGACAACAGTGTTCTAAAAATTGTTAGCAGCTAGGTGGGCAGGGTGGCGCCTAGTTGCCTTCAAGGTGGTTAGACAAGCAACTCGAGAATACGGTTTAGCTGCACCTAGTTGGGTTAGGCGGCGGCCTGTTAGAACAGTGGTGGAGAGAAAGGTAGATAGCCACGGTCAGACCCACCGACAGCAGCTCTGGCATCATGAGATATAGAGATGTGTGCGTTTGCGTGTGTGGTAGCAGGTAGTTTGTTGGTAGAGCAAAAACACATAGTCGCTCTATGTCTCTATGATACCCTTCTCCCTTAATCAGTACCGTGTTTTGGATGGAATTATAATTTATTTTGTATTATGTAGATCCATGGGAGATGTTTCTGACCGCATTGGCCGCCCTACGGACAACGGACAGGTACCACACTTTTCCATTTTCAAACTCCCTTTCTTGGTTGCAAACTGACGAATGTTGAGGAAATTGTTGACTGGTAAATGCTCGGTCGGTTGGCAAGTAGAGGGTTAATAAGTGAATCAGCCGGGTAATCGGTTGCTTGGTGACCCTCCGAGCAGGTGGGTTAATCAGCGGTTTTTTTGAACAAGGAAAATGATAATAAGTTCTTCCTCATTTAAACTTCACCTTTCCCATATTCATTTTGTATCGTGACACATGTACTGAAGAGAGAGTTATCTATTATGTTTAAAGCTAGAGCAATGATACTACCAGATGATCTTTGATTTATAATGCAGATTGGGATCGTCGACCCTGACTGTAGGATTATTGGCCTTCACCTGTACGATGGATTATTTAAGGTAAGCCCATTGTCTGTTACTTCTCTTCTTATGGACCTTAAGCATTTATCCTTGGTCCCAAGCTGTACTTTTGCACCCCAGAGATTTTTGTATATTGTTCTGATTTCTTTCCTTGAATTGAATCTTTCTTTGTCAGGTTATACCATTTGACAACAAAGGACAACTGAAGGAAGCTTTCAATATCAGGTACCAGTATGGCAGTGACTAACAAAATGCTTTCGCTGATCGAAAGGTTCATTTAGTGACACTCTAGAAATTTAGGTGGCACTGTATTCTGTAACTAGAACTATTGGAGCATGATTGCATGCTTTTGCTGGGTTGCTCGATGGGAGGAATTCTTACAAGGATCTTAATTTTTTTAGAGTCAGAGGCAACTGTAATGCACTTTGTTTCCATTTCTGAACTTTATATTTATATTGCTTGAACTTTATCAATGTAGAGAATGTACAAATGATTGAGGTTATTTTATTATTTTTATATTTATGTTGCTTGACCTGCTATCATCAATGTATAAAATGTATAAAATGATTAAGGTTATTTTATTAGTTCTGCTTCACATGCTTGTTGGTCAAGACAAAGCTGCTATTTCTCATGGCGGCTTGGAAATTGTACAGTTATTTCTGTGTCTACTTCTGTCCTATAGTTAGTGTCATATGAATGATGATATAGGCTTATATAAGTTGCCGTTGGAAGTTCATGACGGAGTTAATGTTTCATGAAGGATAGTCTCTATTAAAAATTCTGACCTGATTAACTTAGATGCCTTCCTTTTCTTATCTCAGACTAGAAGAGCTTCAAGTATTGGACATCAAGTTCCTGTATGGCTGTCTCAGACCTACGATAGTTGTCCTCTACCAGGTTTGCTCAAGCTTCAATCTTTTCTACAATGTTTATACCATCACAAAATTGAAATCCAGCGGTACAAAGTATTGAACTACAGCAGTCGCAAATCACTAGTTTAATGATGAATATGAGCTTCCTGTATTTACATGTGTTCGCCATTATTCTTGACTTGAGCAAATAATACATGTTTGCTTACACCTGTAATCCTTGGTGTTTTCTTGTTTACTTTATATGTGTAGTCTGTTCACAACTTGTAATGCTTAACTTATAGGTAGTGTATAATTAATTACTCATGGATGCTCATAGGAATCATTCTCGAGATTTGTGGCTCTATTGTCCAACTATTTAATTTTTATTTAACACTCGTAGTGTGTTTTTGCTTGGGAAAAAAGGCTTGGATGTTGTTGTGATTCACAGTGTTTTTTTGCTATATCATCTGTACTACGATATTGCTCTTGTGATTCTACTTTCGACATGGCAGCACAGTACAATACTGCTGGAATAATTACTTAGTTCTCTTTGTGCAGCAATATAAATAACACTAAGTCTAACATCTCTTCTTGGTTCTGGTACTTAGTGTGAAATCTTGAGTCATCTCTGTAATACATTTACATTGATTTTTTACTATTAGCATCAAGCTGTGCTGTTGATGTACCAAAATAATATTTTTTTGATCTTTTGAACACTGACTGCATGCATTCTCTCCTTATGGCTACCCTGCCCGACCTCTTTCCCTTAGGTTTCTTATTCTGTTATGAATAACTTGGCCATTAGTGAAATAGTAACAGATCTTGATGATTTGCACTTTCCATGCTATGTGTCAGGATAACAAAGATGCAAGGCATGCTAAGACATATGAAGTTGCACTGAAGGACAAAGACTTTGTTGAGGGTCCTTGGTCACAGAATAATTTAGACAATGGAGCTGGTCTTTTAATACCTGTACCGGCTCCACTTGGTGGTGTTATAATTATTGGCGAGGAGACGATAGTTTACTGCAATGCCAATTCTACATTCAAAGCTATACCCATCAAACAAGTAATACTTCTGCTTACATTTGCTGTATTCTTGTTGTGCCAATTACATGGTCTGTATTTTGACATGCTGTAATTATCTGCCATTTATCTTCCATTTTTTGCTCAGTCCATCATAAGAGCTTATGGACGGGTTGACCCAGATGGTTCCCGCTATTTACTTGGTGATAATACAGGCACTTTGCATTTACTTGTGCTTACCCAAGAACGAGAAAGGTATTTCTTGTATACCATTCTGGAACTAAAGGAATCGTGATCTACTGCTTACATATTTTGTGTTCTCATGTATCGATTACGTTCTAGGGTAACTGGTTTGAAAATTGAGCACTTGGGAGAGACGTCGGTTGCATCGTCAATATCATATCTTGATAATGGCGTTGTCTATGTTGGTTCTCGATTTGGTGATTCACAGGTGGGTCAGTAGCAGATTATGTTACAGGCTACCACTTTTGCTTCCTATTTCATGCTAGATAGGACAACTTACATCAGTTTTGGTGCCATGTAGCAATTCAGTTACATGTTACTCTTTGACAGTCCATTCAGACAAACAATCCTGCATCTCCATTGGTTCCTTCTACTTGTTCTTATGTTAAAATGCGTTGAAGTCAAGCTACTCTCAGCCCCACCCACCAAAAAGGAAAAGAAGGAAAATCAGCAACAACTGAAAAAAGAAAGGAAAACCAGCAACAACAAACTAGGCACTGCACCCACACAAAAGCATGCATGCATGCCCAATGAACTGTGTGCACTTAGTGGAAAGTAGAAAACTTTCATTCATCCTTTCTGTTATGATTTTCACTGAAATATTCATTGGTCTTGACAGCTCGTAAAGTTGAATCTCCAACCTGATGCAACTGGTTCGTTTGTTGAAGTCCTTGAACGATATGTGAATCTTGGACCCATTGTGGACTTCTGCGTGGTTGACCTTGATAGGCAGGGCCAAGGTCAGGTTGTCACTTGTTCAGGAGCATTTAAAGATGGTTCAATTCGGGTGGTTCGTAATGGTATAGGGATTAATGAGCAGGTATTGATTTAAAACATAATCATTTTCTTACTAGGAAATTACTAGTCAAACTTCGCAAACTTTATACTGTAGGAAGTTGAGTTGTACATCTTCTCTCTTCAATTAGGCTTCAGTAGAGCTGCAAGGCATCAAGGGATTATGGTCATTGAAATCTTCCTTCAATGATCCGTACGACATGTACCTGGTGGTGAGCTTTATAAGCGAGACACGATTCTTGGCTATGAACATGGAAGATGAATTAGAAGAAACGGAGATAGAAGGTTTTGATGCACAAATCCAGACTTTGTTTTGCCAGAATGCCATCAATGATCTGCTTATACAGGTACATTTCAGATGAATCATATTTTTTTTTTGTTTTCCTTGCTTCATATACCGTAACTGGAGTATCCCAGTGAAAGTAGGTTTATGGGTTAGGGAAGCTGAACGAAACACTAGATGGACATGGATGAATCCTGTGTAAAGAATGATATTATTGTGGATGATTCTAATGGTATTTAATATCTAGCCTACCTCAACTAGCTTGAGAAAAAGGCTTTGATGTTGTTGTATTCTAATGGTATTTAAAGTGTGTTTTGTTGGTGCACAATGCATCTGTACCAAACATGGGCAAGAATTGGCCTCCTATTTTTTTGTTTTGTCAAAGATTCATGCACCTGCATGTTGCCAATCATTTGGTAGGCATCTGTGAGAGGGATGGGTGAGTTCTCGTGGGCAGCCAAAATTTTGGCAACAAACCAAGCAAGAGAAAAGAAAACATTGGTTTTCATTTTTTTTGGCATTGCTAATATGGGCAACAAACGGACATACTCTTGAGCCAGTCTGTAGCAAGTTATACGTTTCAGTTTTCTTTTCAGCATCTTAAATGGTTACAAGACTATGCTCCATGAGTACTGCTTTAAGATCAATGTCTTATCAGGTATTTTTTTTGTGGATAATCTTATCAGGTAATTTTAATTTGCAGGTTACTGCTAATTCTGTTCGGTTAGTCAGTTGCACTTCACGGGAGCTAGTGGATCAATGGAATGCACCAGAAGGATTTTCAGTCAATGTTGCATCAGCTAATGCCAGTCAGGTGGGTATCTTCATGGGACCCGCCCTTCTTACCCTTTGGGCAAATATTATCCTGTTTCTAAACTTCTAGTAGGAATTGAGCTATTCCCAACTATAACCAGCCTAGAAAACATTTGTGTGAGATAATACAACTTTGCTGTATTCATGTTTTAAATCCTCATCAATACAATGCATAGTCAGCACATACACATTGGCCAAATACACACAGAAGAGGCTCAGAGTAGAATCATAAGAAATAGAATAGACGGAAATTGTCACATGTCTTACTGTTCATATGACTTCCCACTTTCAATGACTGTTCATTGTGTGTTTGCCTTCCAATTTGTCTCCATATTGTCCTTGAAATTCTGTATATCGCCATACCCTAATTTTGTATTGTTAACTTTGTTTCTTGACTCCGAAACTTTGAATCCTTGTAATCAACCATTTTGTAGATTTACGCAGTGTGACATGTTTATTAGCTCTTTACCTACAAAGTAATCCTGGTGTGTTAATTTCAGCCACCTGTGTCTGAAGTCTGAACTTGAGAAGCACTAGGTCATAAGTCAGACTCTTAGATGCATACCAGCATACTCTGTTCTTGAAAATCCGAAATACCATGAATTTGAATTCACCTTGATACTTACCTTCCATTCTAACTTCAAATACACATCATCTTTCTTGCAGGTCCTGTTGGCAACCGGTGGTGGCCATCTTGTTTACCTAGAGATTAGGGATGCTAAGCTGGTTGAAGTGAAACATGCACAGCTAGAACATGAGATTTCTTGTGTTGATTTGAACCCAGTCGGCGAGAACCCACAGTATAGTTCTCTGGCTGCTATTGGGTTGTGGACTGATATAAGTGTTAGCATATATTCACTTCCAGACCTTGAATTAATCAGGAAGGAAAGTTTAGGCGGAGAAATAGTTCCTCGGTCTGTTTTGCTATGCACCTTGGAAGGGGTATGTTGCTGACCTCACACTTATCATGCAAAGATAGCTAATATAAGTGGCTTATGCTTTCTGCTTTACCTTTCAGGTTTCATATTTGCTCTGTGCTCTTGGAGATGGTCACCTGTTTAGTTTTCTGTTAAATGCAAGTACAGGTGAACTAACTGATAGAAAGAAGGTCTCTCTTGGTACCCAACCAATCAGCCTTCGTACATTCTCATCAAAGGGAACAACCCATGTGTTTGCTTCATCTGATAGACCGACTGTTATCTATAGCAGCAATAAGAAGCTGCTGTATAGCAATGTCAATTTGAAAGAAGTCAATCATATGTCTCCTTTCAATACAGCTGCTTTTCCTGACAGGTCTCTCTCTCTCTCTCTCTCTCTCTCTCTCTCTCTCTCACACACACACACACACACACACACACACACACACACACACACACACTTGTTTATCTAGTTCAGTAGTTTATATGTGTGGTCTACCTGTATGAGCCTTTGTTTACATGTAGGAAGGAACCTGGCATTTACATGTACTGAACCCAATAGTGCTAATCATTACCTCGTCTTCTCATATATTGTCAAGTAACCTCCTTTTGTACTCAATGCATATATACCAATACTATCATTAACATTCAGTTCGCTATTTTTCTACATATAACACCATCAAAATAGAACAGATTATTGCTGACCTGATAGTGTCTTCTAATATGCTAATTGAAACATAATCTTTGCTCGTGCTGTTCTACTCTTCCTATGGGCTTCTCATATTGTCTTCATGTTTCTTGGCAGCATTTATTTGGAAGCCACACTATTGTGGGAAGGGTGTTTCTGCACCCGGGTGCATCTGCACCCTTTATTTAAAATGCATTTTGAATTTATTTTATAATGTCAAAAAAATATCTCGTGTATATGTTGACATGTTACATGCTCACAAAGTTGTTTCAACAAAAACCGACATGTTTTATGCCCTGTGTAAAAAAGACAAATTTGTGGTGCTAAAATAGTCTATTTCTCGAGACATTTTTTGTCTTTTTTACACAAGGCATAAAAATTGTCGGTTTTATGTGATACATTACATGCACACATAGAACATGTTCCTTTACATGCAAAATTTTTTCGTAATTTTTTTAACTTTTTGAAATATATTTTGTACATACCGGGTGCATATGCACCTGGGATCAATTTTGAGTTTCGCCACTATTGTCTTTTCTATGTTCTTCTAATTTACTTTTTTTGGTGTATATGATAGCCTTGCAATCGCTAAAGAAGGTGAACTTTCGATTGGAACTATCGACGATATCCAGAAGCTTCATATCAGGACGATCCCCTTGAATGAACAAGCACGGCGTATCTGCCACCAGGAACAGTCCAGAACACTAGCGTTCTGCAGTTTCAAGTACAACCATGACAGTATGGAGCAAAGCGAGGCACATTTTATTCGTCTGTTGGATCATCAAACTTTTGAGTTCCTGTCTACACATCCTCTTGATCCGTATGAGTGCGGTTGCTCCATGATTAGCTGCTCATTCTCAGACGATAATAACTTCTATTACTGTGTGGGAACAGCGTATGTTTTACCTGAGGAGAGCGAACCAACAAAGGTAATAATGAGAATAGCTTGGTGTTTCCTTAATGGTTTGTTTTTCCTTTTAGTGCCTGATCGGTTTTACTACCTCTTTTGGCTCATGTTTCAGCGATTATAATTGATTTTTCCTGCACATAGTACTTACATACGTATGCTTCTTGGTGCAGGGCCGGATCCTCGTTTTCGCAGTTGAAGATGGAAGATTGCAATTAATCGTAGAGAAAGAAACAAAAGGAGCTGTCTACTCTCTAAATGCATTCAATGGGAAATTGTTGGCGGCTATCAACCAGAAGATCCAATTATATAAGTGGATGACACGGGATGATGGTTCGCATGAGCTGCAGTCCGAGTGTGGCCATCATGGACACATACTGGCCTTGTATACCCAAACCCGTGGCGATTTTATTGTGGTCGGTGACCTGATGAAATCAATATCCTTGCTTGTGTACAAGGTAAGCATTTGCTGTTTACTTATATGCTTGACATCTAATCAGATGACACTAGTGTTCCAGTCTGTAGCAGTCTCTTCATCATGTAAAGAATGACTAATTTCCTTATTTCTTTTGAACAGCATGAGGAGAGTGCAATCGAAGAGCTTGCTAGGGATTACAACGCAAACTGGATGACTGCGGTGGAGATGATCGATGATGATATCTATGTTGGCGCGGAGAATAGCTATAACCTTTTCACTGTCCGCAAGAACAGTGATGCAGCCACGGATGAAGAGAGGGGCAGGCTCGAGGTTGTCGGGGAGTACCACCTTGGGGAGTTTGTGAACAGGTTCCGTCACGGCTCGCTTGTTATGCGCCTTCCAGACTCAGAGATGGGCCAGATCCCAACTGTCATCTTCGGCACAATAAACGGGGTCATTGGCATCATCGCGTCCCTGCCCCATGACCACTACGTGTTCCTCGAGAAGCTCCAGGCCACCCTGGTGAAGTTCATAAAGGGCGTTGGCAGCCTCAGCCACGAGCAGTGGCGGTCATTCCACAATGAAAAGAAGACCTCAGAGGCCCGCAACTTCGTGGACGGCGATCTGATTGAGTCTTTTCTCGACCTCAATAGGGGCAAGATGGAGGAGGTGGCCAAGGTGATGGCGGTCCCCGTGGAGGAGCTGTCGAAGAGGGTGGAGGAGCTGACGAGACTGCACTAGATAACGTCATGCCATGTACATCTTTGTTTTTACTGTTGTACTTTTTGGCAGTTCAAGAATAATCCTGTGGAGTTCTTAGTAACATTTTTTCCCTGCTTTAAGTGTATTTTTTCCCTCTGCTGATGTTGAAGTTGGTGGTTCAATGGCGTTGTTTACGAGTCCTTTTCTTGGAGTGCAGCCTTTTAGAGCTCGGGCTAAGGGTAGCACTTTATTAAAAAAACCCTCAAAACTTGACTTCAAAGTTTCAAAAAGTTATGAAAGAGATCGTAGATGCAGTCAATGAAAGCATCCACCAACTATGCCAAAATAAAAACAATGTGAAATATTTGTATTTAGGCCACACTAAAATGGTAAAATTGTGGATCTAACTTTTCGGAAAATTTATTTTCAAATTGTTGACCTTGCCTTAAATTATACTATCTATACCTAATAATAAAGGAGCTAAGGTTTCTGCCAAAAAGTTTCGTCAACGCTTTTATTTGGATCGTTTTGCCCTCCCACCAAATCCCATACTACTGGAGATTGCCAACGTACCGTTTCGTTCTTATTATTTTCTCAAATCCGTACTCCTCTGCTTCCTCTCCGTCTCCGTGGGAGCCTCCACGGTCGATTCTCCCCGAGCCCCACCGTCGCGTGAAACAATGGGGCAGATTGGCCGGAGCTCTCCTCTGACATTCGCCCAGCCCGCCTCTGCTGCGCCACCGAGAGCTCGAGGCCCGAGAGGATCTCCCACCTTCGTCCTCCTCTGCTTCCCCGCCGTGGGAGCCTCCACGGTCGATTCAGCAGGGAAGCGCAAGGCGCGTCTCTAGGAGAGCGCAGGGCGTCGCCCGCGAGCTGAAGCTCGTCCTACTCGGGAAGGCGCGGGAAAAACGACTCCGGCGAGATCCTCGATGTGAGGGAGGATGGGGATTTGAAGGGGGCATGGTGTCGTGTGCGTGGAAGGAAGGGGAGGGAACTCACCATGGCAGTGGAGCTGGACAATCTACCCGCCGTGCCCGTTCCATGGAAGAAGGGGAGGGCATCTAGCTGGGTTGGAAGATGAGCTCGCCGTACGCACAGCTCCTCGAGGCCACGCCTGGTGCCTTCTGCAGATGACGCAAAGGGGCATGCTCGATTGGAGGGGATGGGAATGGAAATCAAACACTGACAGACAACTAAATCATCTCCCGTGCGGTGGCCAGCGCCAGGACCATCTGCACGAACGCATCCGGTCCAAGATTTTCCCGTCTCGACCTCAATTTCCGGTAAACGAAGGAACAAGTGAGTAAGAGGGAGCTGCCAAGGGAAATACGTGATGTAGACATGTAGTTCAGGGCAGAAGTGGATAAAGTTGTGTACTTGTGTATGCCGCCGCTGTTAAAAACAGGATTTTTGCCTCTTAACTATGCTGGAGATGCGTCGCGTGAGTAGCTACCATATCATTGTGGGTATGGAGATAATTTTGGTAGATACGATAATATATGTTTTTTATATGGCACTTCAGATAGAATTCAGCTACGGGGTATATATTCCTTTTAGATGCACTGGTTCCGCTATACCAACATGCTACAATTTTAAATGTGACATTTCAGTAAATTTGGTTCTACTTTAATAAAAAATTGAGCAAAAATTCGGTCATTTTTTGGTTAGACTTTGCTTTTTTGGTTTGTGCTTCCTGTACGATTTTTCGGATATATCAAATGTTGGCCATTTCGGCAAGGCTTAGTTAACAAACTTTTCACATTATTAACAATTGTGCCATAAAAGTGAAAAGCAGTTGCATTCGCCCTCTTGGGGCAGACGACAAAGATGCAAACGATAGCGTTATCAGATTGTTTCGAATATTCGTCTAAAAGTTGGTGTTTTCTCTCCCAATGCAACGTACGAGCATTTTTCCTATATTATATTATGATTACCTACTAATAATGGAATTAAGGTTTATCCCTTTTTTTCGTCCAACTTATATTTTCCCAATATTTTTAGTCCAAATTATAAGCAATGCCACCTGTTATGTGCAGAAACGATTCGTTTAGGTGGATAAATATAAGTTTTTTTTTTTTTTGAGAGAATCAGTGGCCTTTATTGATTAATGTTTAAAGGCATACAAAATTCAGCAGGGGGCTCCAGGAGCCAAACCTGCCTACCTGAATCAACTGAAACAAAACTACGAGCCACTCGGTGAGCTTCCTGATTTGAAGCCCTCTTTTCATGTCTAAAGATAATCCTGGGAAAGTCCTTCGCCCAGGCCTTGATCTCATCCGTGATCATGCTATAGCTTCCCACGTAATCATCTTTCAAGTTGTTGATGACTTGCAGGCAGTCTGATGCCACTATACAATGTTGTAGCTGAAGGTCCGCAGCTAATGCCAGGGCTTCTCTGCATGCCATTGCTTCCAACGTCGCGGGATCAGAGATACCATTCACTGCCATTGCTGATGCTCCGATGAACGTACCATCATCGCTCCTGCACACCGCTCCAAGAGCTCCACGCTTCTCTGTTTTGGAGACAGCAGCATCGACATTTATCTTCGCAAAGCCATGGCCTGGAGGAGTCCACGTGGGGTTGGTCGGTCTGACTCCAACGCCCTTTTGCTGCACCAATCTGGTGCTTGATAGCGAAATGTCCCGCAAGTAACTCTCGACGAAAGCATGTGTTGATAGCGGACTCTGGAACTCGCCGTCGAAAATTATCTTTCGTCTTGCGTACCAAATAGCCCACAGTGTCACCGCCATTGTGACAAACTCCTCCTGGGATAGAGTTTCTAGCATAAGGAACAGCCATTGTTTCGCTGCCGGCTCCTCCGACCTGCTCATATGCTCTACCATTCCTTCATTCGCTAGTGCCCACACGCAGCGAGCAATCGTGCAGTTCAGAAGGGAGTGCCTCCAAGAGTCCTGCTCGCCACATATCGAGCAAGCCTTGGTGTCTGCCATCTGACGGTGGTGACGGACATCTCCCGTAGGAAGAGATTGGTGAGCCAGCCGCCATATGAAAATGCGCAGCTTTGGCGGCACCTGCACCCGCCAAATCCGCTGCCACAGTTTCCCTTCCAGTCCAGTATCTGATCCTTCCGATCGGGCCTCTAGCCATGCCTCTCTCCTCTTTTTTGTGTGGACTAAGAGGCGATAGACAGACTTAACCGATAGGATTCCGTTCTTGTTGTAATGCCAGGCCCAGGTATCCGGGAATTTTCTGGTACTCAATGGGATCGACCTGATAAATATAAGTGAGTGCTTGTGTTGTTCTACCCCACACGTCCTGGGCCTGCCATACTGCCTTTCTCATGGGCCTCTCGATACATCCTTAAAAACATAGCTTCTATATTCCAGCTTTAATAGTCCCACATCGATCTCTTAGGACCAGTCGAACCAGTTTATATACACTCAAATTCCTGGAACATCAGCAACGTGAATCAATAAGAAGTCGCATCATCGATTGGTCTGATGAAAATATGCTGTCCCTGCATGAAATTGAAGGAAGGGTGTTGCCTCGAGTAAACTGAATCAGAAAGACAGTATCAAGAAGGGTGTTGCCGACGACGGAGGGAGAGGATGGGAGGGAAGAGGCGAGATCGGCCACGAGTCGGCGGACGGCGACCGACGACGGCCTGGGTTGGGTAACAAGACGGCTGCGCGAGCGTGCGCGCCGAGACTGACTTCGCTCGGGTTCCTGAAGGCGGCGGCGGAGATCTTGGTGTGTCGTGCTGTGCGGGGTGAGGGAGAAACGACCAAGGTTGAGCCGGTGCGGTGCCGGCTGGGCCACTCTTTTTTTCGGCCTTGCCGATCGCTGGTCTGCTCTCTCACACTCAAAAGCCTTTATTTTGGGCTCGGATGGTACACAAGTGCTGATGATATATCTGAAACCGCACCATTCTAATGAGATGTCCGATTGTTTTATTTTTTTCCATGTTAACATTAATGCTCATAACTTGGAGATATGGAATATTGACAAGTCTTCAAAAAAAAATGTGATCGTGATGGAAGAGACGTGCTCTCCTACAAGTGTTACTCCATGCACATGTCATTTTCATTTGTCATATTTCTTGCAAGAAAATTTTCATTTACGATTTTTACAAGGTACATAAGATTATGGTCTATATTCTTAAAAGTATGCAATATTTGATAACCCATAGCAACACAGAGACACTTTAGAAAGTACTAAGGTTTTTGCCATTTTCTGAAATTTCCCCTGAATTTGGACGGAAAATACCCACCTGCCACCGACAAGTGGAAATAAACATTCTGATATTTTGGTTCACCCTGCCCGGATAAGGCAGCAGTCATGAATCGCTTGTAGGGAAAAGAGAAACCAAGTCAGGCAGGGGAAAAGACAAAGGGTAATGAGTAGCTGCGAGGGAAGTCGATGGGCGACGGGTGGCGGCAGCCACACCTTTGGAGCGCAACACCACCACACTGCCGGAGCAACCTTCAAGGTCCATGTGCCCCGTCCACTCTCCCATGGTGCTCCGGCCACTGGAGAAGAACTATCCAATGGAGGAAATCCCCTAAATGGTTGGGCGTGGCGGCAAGGCTGAAAGTGTTACAGGGGAAATGCAGCTTCCATATGTGAGGAGCACGGCCACAGCGGCAGGATGCCGGCGAGAAAGGAAATGAGGTGGCGACGCCTGGTCTCCGTTCTTCTAGGTTATGCTACATTATAATGCAAAGAAGATTCTACCGGGAGGTTTTCCTATCTATACCTAATAATAAATGAGCTAAGATTTCTACCAAAAAGTAGGTAATATTAAATCCAAATCAGGCCGTAGCAACGCACGGGCAAATGTCCTAGTAGACTTAATTTTCTTATCTTCACCATGTCGTACACCGCAATTTACTTCGGTCACGAGCGCAAAAATGCAGAGTAGGGTTAGCATTGACCCTATCCCACATGTCTAGATTATCACTTGCAACTTTAGCACAAAATGTTACCGCTGAGCAGAGCATGAACATGACGACAATGCTGGAGCTGGTGATGTTTTTCTTCTTTCTAGAACAGAAAACGAGCCACTGATAGCACACCAGCATAGGTGATGGAGCGACTGATCGTACATTCGTACTCTGGTACTGCGTTTTGCTTCAAAGGGCATGCTAACGGATATCCACCATTAAGTTTTTTTTTTGACGTGTATCCACCAGACAGCTTGGTGTGGTACAAGTACAACAAACGGCAATTTTATGATCGAACTAAGTAACCAAGCTAAACAACATCGAATTCATAGAATGACCATTTCAATGCTGCCATTTTTCCGAGCGATGGGACTCACAGGGAGGGATATATGTGGAGGCAGTACCGTTGTACACCGTTCGGTAGACCGCTGACCCGGATTAGGAAGGAAGAGCAGCCTTGCAATCGAACTGCGGATTTTTTTTTCTCGACTCAGAACCGTTATTTTCACTTATGCTAGTAGAAAGCAGGCCTTTCGTCAGGCTAAATGCCTGGCCACGTCGCCTCGAATCCGCCCACGCGTACGGTACCCTTTGGTCCTGATTTGTTAGGAACCTTTTATGTCTCAAACCGGGACTAAAGGGGCAAACCGAGACAAATGGGCTGGCCCTATATATATGGCAGCTCCCCTCTCTCCTCTCTCTTGTTTTTTTCCTAGTGGGAGGAGCTAGTGTGGGTTTGTGCTAGTCTTTTTTTTATTCGTATGCACTAGATGTGTTTGTTGAAATGTGTGTTAGAGCGATGCCACTTGATTTCACAGAAGACAAACATGATATGAGGTGCCCGAGCCAGACTTAAGCTTCCTCCTCTTAATTTCCATTTGTTCTAAAAGGTTAGCAACTATTTTCTCATTTAGACCGTGCGGTACTAATTTTAGGATCGTGATTGCGTTTGATATACAGTTGTATGATGCAGATGAGCCATCCATGGATGTACGGTGACCGACGCACAGCCGCTTACAGAGAAGGCGTGCATTCTTTTCGCGATGCGGCCGAGGCGAACAAGCATGGTGGTGGCTTTATGTTTTGTCCATGTGTTGAATGTCGGAATGAGAAGGATCACACTTCGTCAAGAGTCATTCAGAGCCACCTGCTTCGGTCCGGTTTCATGTCTGGCTATAATGTTTGGACCAAGCATGGAGAAAGAGGGGTTATGATGGAAGACGGCGATGAAGAAGAGAACGATGATGACAACTACCGATCTATGTTCCCTGAGTACGCTGATACCGCAATGGAAGACAAGGAAGAAGAAGGTCAGGGTGAAGAACGGGTACCAGATGAGCCCGCTGATGATCTTGGTCGGGTCATTTCTGATGTACGGCGAGGCTGCGATACAGAAAAGGAGAGGTTGCAGTTCGAGCAGATGTTACAGGACCACAACAAATTGTTGTACCCAACTTGTGAAGATGGCCAGAAGAAGCTGGGTAGCACATTGGAATTGCTGAAGTAGAAGGCAGAGACCGGTGTGACTGACTCGTCATTTGAAAAGTTGCTGGTAATACTGAAGAAGATGCTTCCAAGAAAGAACGAATTGCCCGCTAGCACGTACGAAGTAAAGAAGCTTGTCTGCCCTCTAGGATTAGACATGCAAAAGATACATGCATGCCCTAATGACTGCATCCTCTACCGCGGTGAGAAGTACGAGAATATGGATAAATGCCCGGTATGCACTGCATTGCGGTATAAGATCAGAAAAGATGACCCTGGTGATATTGAGGGCGAGCCACCCAGGAAGAGGGTTCCTGCCAAGGTGATGTGGTATGATCCTATAATACCACAGTTGAAACGTCTGTTCAGAAACAAAGAGCATGCCAAGTTGTTGCGATGGCACATGGAAGACCGTATGAAAGACGACAGGTTGAGGCACCCCACTGATGGTCGGCACTGGAGAAAAATCGAGAGAGAGTTCCCGGACTTTGCAGGTGACGCAAGAAACTTATGGTTTGGTCTAAGTACAGATGACATGAATCCTTTTGGGGAGCAGAGCTGCAGTCACAATACCTGGCCCGTGACTCTATGTATCTACAACCTTCCTCCTTGGTTGTGCATGAAGCGGAAGTTCATTATGATGACAGTGCTCATCCAAGGTTCGAAGCAACCCGGCAACGACATTGATGTGTACCTAAGGCCATTAGTTGATGAACTTTTACAGCTGTGGGCCAAACCAGGTGTACGTGTGTGGGATGAGTACAAACAAGAGGAATTTGACCTACGAGCATTGCTTTTCGTAACCATCAATGATTGGCCTGCTCTTAGTAACATTTCAGGACAGTCAAAGAAGGGATACAATGCATGCACACACTGTTTGGATCAGACAGAAAGTATATATCTGGACAAATGTAGGAAGAATGTGTACCCGTACAATCGTCGTTTTCTTCCGCCCAAGCATCCCTTAAAGAAAAAAGGCAAGCATTTCAATGGCAAGGCAGAAACCCGGTCGAAGCCTGTCACCCGTACTGGTGCTGAAGTATTTGATATGGTCAAGGATTTAAAAGTAATCTTTGGAAAGGGTCCTAGCAGCCAACCTATTCCTAAAGGCGATGATAAGCGCGCACCCATGTGGAAGAATAAATCTATATTTTGGGAGCTACCCTATTGGGAAGTCCATGAGATCCGCTCCGCAATCGACGTGATGCACCTGATGAAGAATCTTTGCGTGAATATTCTAGGCTTCCTAGGCTTGTATGAGAAGTCAAAAGATACATCGGAAGCACGGGAGGACCAGGAACGTCATAAAGGACGAGACGGCATGCATCCAGGGCAGTGTCAAGGGCCTGCCAGCTACGCTCTTACCAAGGAAGAGAAGGAAATATTTTTTGAAGTCCTTTTCAGTATCATGGTCCCGACTGGCTTCTCGTCGAATATAAAGGGAATAGTAAATATGAAAGAGAAAAAATTACAAAACCTAAAGTCTCATGACTGCCACGTGCTTATGATGCAATTGCTTCCGGTTGCATTGAGGGGAATTTCTACCGGAAAATGTTCGACTGGCCATTGTGAAGGTATATGCATTACTCAATGCAATTTCTCAGAAGGTAATCAATTGAGAAAGTCTATCAGGGTTACAGATTGATGTGGTCCAATGTCTGGTCAGCTTCGAGTTGTTGTTCCCGCCATCCTTCTTCAATATTATGACGCACCTCCTAGTTCACCTAGTCGAAGAGATTAGAATTCTCGGTCCTGTGTTTCTACACAATATGTTCCTCTTCGAGAGGTTCATGGGAGTCTTAAAGAAATATGTTCGTAACCGTGCTAGGTCAGAAGGAAGCATCTCCAAGGGCTATGGAACAGAGGAGCTCATTGAGTTTTGTGTAGACTTTCTTCCTAACCTTAAACCGATTGGTGTTCCTGAATCTCGGTATGAGGGGAGGCTGACTGGAAAAGGCACACTAGGAAGGAAATCAACGGTCTGTATGGACGGATATTCTTTCACTCAAGCACACTACACAGTTCTACACAATTCCATCGTGGTGTCTCCGTATATCGAGAGACACAAGAATATTCTACGCTCCGAAAACCCGGGGAAGGCTGACTCCTGGATTAAAGGGGAACACGAGAAGACTTTCGGCAGTTGGTTGCAGACACATCTCATGAATAACACCACCGTTGGAGATCAGCTGTACTGGTTGGCCAGGTCACCATCTTCGACTATATGTACTTTCCAAGGGTACGAGATAAATGAGAATACATTTTACACGGTCGGCCAAGATAAAAAGAGCATCAACCAAAACAGTGGTGCCCGCTTTGATGCAACAGATGACAATGGGCAGAAGGACACTTATTATGGGTACATAGAGGAGATATGGGAACTTGACTATGGACCTACTTTTAAGATCCCTTTGTTTCGGTGCAAATGGGTCAAGCTGGCAGGAGGCGGGGTACATGTAGACCAAAAGTACGGCATGACAACAGTGGATCTCAACAATCTTGCGTACATGGACGAACCATTCGTCCTAGCCAACGATGTGGCTCAGATTTTCTATGTGAAGGACATGTCTACCAAAACGAGAAAAAGAAATCAGCCAAAGAATACATCGTCCGATGAGCCAAAGCGTCACATAGTTCTTTCAGGAAAAAGAAACATCGTGGAAGTAGATGACAAGATAGACATGTCAGTAGATTATAATAAGTTTTATGAAATTCCGCCCTTCACAGTGAAAACTGACCCAAGCATCCTGTTGAATGATGAAGATTCTCCATGGCTACGATCTAGAAGAAAAAAGAAACAATAGATAGGGATGTTGACCCAAGCATCAAGTTAAATGATGAAGATGCTCCATGGTTACGGCCGAAGCGATCATAAGAAGGGCATACACGAAGAAGGTTCATGGCACACATGTGTATCTCAATATGACAATCAATTTCCCATTTATTTTTGTGTAACAATGTAATTGTATGTAAGATATTAACAGTGGAGATGGTTGGCTTGTTTTTACTAGTTAAATAGAGGTTGTGACGTACCATAGGGAGATTCCCCAACACTGTTAGAGCAGATCGAGGCTTTCACTGGCTTGCGGGAAAAAAAATTTGAGGCGGAACTTCCGAAGATGTCCTAGGGCGTGTGCACCAACGACATCTTCGAGAAGCTCCACCACGGGAGATTTCCCAACCCTTTCCCCAACACTGTTAGAGGAGATCGAGGCTTTCACGGGCTTGCGGGGAAATTTTTCTGAGGTGGAACTTCCGAAGATGTCCTAGGGCGTGTGCACCAACGACATCTTCAAGAAGCTCCGCCACGGGAGATTTCCCAACCCTTTCCCCAACACTGTTAGAGGAGATGGAGGCTTTCACGGGCTTGCGGAAATTTTTTTCCGAGGCGGAACTTCCGAAGATGTCCTAGGGCGTGTGCACCAACGACATCTTCGAGAAGTTCCACCACGGGAGATTTCCTAACCCTTTCCTCCGGCCATGGGGACGAAGCTCCCTACTTTCTAGGTTGGCTTGTTGAGCTGCTTGCCATGGCGATTATCGACGCTCCTTTTATAGGCACGGCGCCACTTCCTCCTTTGTCTTGTTCCTCCGACAGGGCGTCATGCGCTACATGCCTTATCTCGTCGAGCAGTGCGTCCACCCACGCGTCCTTATTCTGCCGACAGCTTTAGTCCCGGTTGCACCCACCAGCCGGGACTAAAGGTTACCCACACGTCCTTATCCCACCGACAGTTTTGTTAGATGACACAAAAAACCACCTTTAGTCCCGGTTGCACCCACCACCAGGGACTAAAGGTTACCCGCACGTCTTTATTCCGCCGACAGTTTTGGTAGATGGCTTCTAAAACCAACTTAGTCCCGGTTGCACCCACCAGCTGGGACTAAAGGTTAGATGGCCAGCTCTGGCTTCCTCTTCTTCCTCCTCCTCATCATCATCGGCGTCAGCCACGATGAAGCCATCTTTCTCGCCGTCGTTGATTCATAAGGGAGAGGTAGTATTAATAGTTTGAGAAGTTAGAATAATTATTTTATAAAACAGAAAATGAATTTGGATTACTTATTCAAATTCAAGCACTTTTCATGTTGAAAGTTTAGTGAGATTCAAAAATATGCAAAAAAAATATAAGTTAATCTATTTTTTAATAAAAAATGGCAAATTTGTTAATAGTTTGACAAGTTAGAATAATTGTTTTACAAAACAGAAAATGGATGTGGATTACATATTCAAATTCAAACACTTTTCATGTTGAAAGTTTAGTAAGATTCAAAAGTATGCAAATACTGTTTCATTCAAATGTTCAAATATTTGAAATTGTGCTAGATTCCACAAAAAAAGCAAAACAAGACCTCCACGCGCAAATTTTGGGCCTTTATTCCCGGCCCAAACCACCAGCCGGGACAAAACGGGTGGCAGCACGCGGGACGGCCTGAAACTGCCCCCACCCCTTTTAGTCCCGGCCCGTAGCTCCAACCGCGACTAAAGACCCCCCTTTAGTCCCGCACCGTGCCACGAGCCGGGACAAAAGGGGGGGGGTATAAAAGCTGGCGTCTTCCCCGGACGGTTCCACCGACTGGGGACTTAGCCATTTCACGCGCGAGGAGCAGAGATCGACGCCGTCAGGCTGCCCGACCGCAGACGTCCTCGCCGTCGCACCGCGCCGCCCGCCGACCTCCTCGCCGTCGCACCGCCGCGCGCGCCGCCCTCGCCGCACGCGCCGCCGTCGCCTCGCCGGCCATCGCCTCCGCCGCACGGCCTCGCCTCGCCCGTCGCCTCCG
This sequence comes from Lolium perenne, assembly GCF_019359855.2. Lineage (NCBI taxonomy): Eukaryota > Viridiplantae > Streptophyta > Magnoliopsida > Poales > Poaceae > Lolium > Lolium perenne. The sequence continues at coordinate 266,832,240 of NC_067244.2, read as the reverse complement.
CCGCCCGCGCCACCTCGCCTCCGCCGCCCTCGCCGGCCGTCGCCTCCGCCGCACCACGCACGGCCTCGCCTCTCCGCCGCCCGCGCCACCTCGCCTCGGGCCGCCGCCACCTCGACCCGCCGCCAGTGAGGCTTTTTTATTTTTTGTTTTTTATATGTTAGTTATATATATAGTTAGTGAATTTTTTATGTTAGTTATATATAGTTAGTTAGTGAATTTTATATGTTAGTTAGTTAGTGAATTTATATGTTAGTTATATATAGTTAGTTAGTGAATGTTATAGTTAGTTAGTGAATTTTATAGTTAGTGAATTTTATATGTTAGTTAGTTAGTGAATTTATATGTTAGTTATATATAGTTAGTGAATTTTATATTTAGTGAAATAGTTGTAGAGGAATAGAAATATTTATAGAAAAAATTATATAGAATAGGAATATATGTTAGTGAATTTTATATATGCTAGTTTTATATGCAATTTTATATATGAAATATTTAGAGATGGATTAGAAATATATAGAAATAGAAAATAGAAAACATCGGCAACAAATAAGGAGAATGCTAAGATTATTACATTTCAGATATAAGATATTGTTGTTGTTGTGTATTAAAATTTTGGACATAATAATTTTGGATATAAGATGCTAAGATTAATTAGTTTTAGGAATATGATTATTTTGAAAATGATATAGCGTGCATTTTGCAAATAGAATGTGATAGGATTATTTTGCAAATAGAAATAGGATTATTTTGCAAAATAGAATGTGATAGGATTATTTTGCAAATAGAAATAGGATTATTTTGCAAATATAAATATGATTATTTTGAAAATGATATAGCGTGCATTTTAAAATAACATTGTGTGCATTTTGCAGAAACTATGGATCCACATAGCAGGGACCTAGCACAGGAAGAAATTATTGAGGATATAATCCACGACGCCCCTGATGTTGAACCAGCTGAATCTCCGTCGTCGTATCTGAACCCCTCCGGGGATGGAATGGAGGTCGACCGACGTGAGGATGAAGCCGACGGCTCCGATGATGGAGAAGGCGATAGCTCCGATGATGGAGAAGCCGGCGAGGTATATATATGAAGTTCAGCGATCACTAGTAATATGTGGAAATATTGGAAGGAGCCGTATATATTGAGTTGTATACATATAAATTGACGAATGTTTCTTCTCTTAGGCCTCCACATCGAGCAAAGTTACGAAACGAGGCCCGACCAAAAAGTTGGATGCACGAACGCATTACACATTTGAGGTCATATCCCATACGGGCGAACCCATGTTACCCAAGAAGGCTGCCGCCGTATTTAAGAAACAATGTGGAGTTCTGGTTAGGGATCACGTCCCGATCAGCGTTCGAGGGTGGACGATAGTGAGTATGTCACCGAAAGGTACAAAGAGGGTCTTTGGAATGACCTCATGGCACACTTCAACCTGGCAGAATGCGAGGATCCAGCCGCCGCTGCAAAATTGAGGGCGAAAGTCAAGCAGTGGACTCTTAAGAAGATGGCCGAACTGTTCCAGGTGTGGAAGAAAACATTATGGAAACAGTATCTGAAGAAAAATGAAGTGCCAATATTCGAAGGCCATCTAGCGAAGCAGGCGAATCACTGGAAGGCATTTAAGGAGTACAAGGAGTCAGAAGATGCCAAGAACTTGTTAGAAAAGAACAAGAAAAATGCCGAGAATAAGATATATCACCACAAATTGGGACCAGGGGGCTACGAGACTGCCATGACAAAGTGAGATAAACAAGAGCAAGATATGCTTGCTAAAGGGATCAAACCAGAATGGATCCGCGATGATTGGGAATTGAGAGCAAGAAATTGGTTCCTTGCGCATGGTGGTTCATACGACGAACAAACAGGGGACCTTGTTTGCAATGACGGTCTTAGGATACCCAGGGAAAATTGGAAAAAAATAGTGAAAGAAATTAAAGAGGGGAAGAGAAAGTTCTGTCCCGATAGAGAGAAAGACTTGCTGACACTGGCCCTCGGGAATGACGAGCACGGAGGACGAACACGAGGCTTTGGCCCTTCTTACCCGTGGTGGCTTGGGTTTCCCAAAGACCAAGATACTTACAGAAGCCGAGCGAGAGCAAAGAAGCGACAGCAGGAGGAGGAAAATGACAAGTTCAACCAGTTGCTTGCCAGAGTTAACGAGCAGTAGCAGCAAATTGACGAACTTAGAGGAGTAGTGCTCCCGCAAGATCCTGCACTCGATATTACCGCCGGCCCATCTCAGCGGAAAAGCAGCGTGGCTGACTCGGAGGCCCCGGCTGACGATGCACGACGGATGATAGAGGGCGGTCCCGGCTACCCCGTGGATGGAATCAAGGAGTCAATATCTTGTGAGCTCCATTAGAGAATGAAGAACATATCCATGAAGGTGGCGGTCGGAGAAGCTTTACCTTGTCCACCTGACGCACGCTGGCATGGCCGTGAGATTGAAGCTGGCTATGCTAAAGTCGTGGTGGATGAAATCGTAACGGGGTTTCATGATATGGAGCTTGACATCCCTAGACCTGAAGAGGAGAGGACACTCGGAGAAGTAGTGGGTGGAGTCATTCTATGGGACAAGAACTACATCAAGTTTCCAGGCTCGGCGCCAAGGACAACACCGCCTCCGAGTCGTCAGTAGTGTTAGGGGTAGTATTAGTGGGCAATTTTCCAGAACTTTGGGGGCAAGAAGAAATGGACGATGAAACACTTATTTCCTTTGTTATTAGTATAAGTAGATGATTCCCCGCGCGTTGCTGCGGGACATGTTTGAAATATATTTGGAAAATATTTGGTTTTAAAACTAACCTTAGAATTCCGGGTATAAATGTAGCAACAAAACAAATGCTTCCATATGAGATATGAGATGTAAAAATGGAAATAGTTGTTACTTATTTTATTTGATATTTTACAATTTTATGTTAACGAAGTATGCATTGAATATAAATAGTATGATAAGCGGTAAAGTTTATTTGGACTTGATGATACGCGGTAAAGTTTATTTGTACTTGTTGGGGTGGGTGCCTTATTCGTTGATGACAATCTGGACATGCGGGGTTCCTTGCTTCATGTACTCAATGATGTAATCGGCAGCCTTAAATCGGTGATCCTCGGGAAGTCTTGTGGTGCTTTTGAAAGTTATACATGTTGGTTATTTTTCAGTGTTCTTCAATTTTTCAATAGCTTCCATGTACTTCTTGTGAGTTTGTCTCGATGAATGATGAAATGAGGGCGGTAGATTTTTTGTTGTTGCATCAGCTATAATCCTGCAGGATATTGTGTTTGGTGTTAAATAAGGTAAGTGCAAAGCCAAGAAGACTAAGAAAATTTGATGTAGTGACCTTACCTGTTGGCTTCTCTCAGATTGTCCATGCGTTGCCAATAGACTAAAGTCTGGAGGAAAATATGATTAATATGTAGGGGTACCGTGGTTGGGGTGCTGTTATATAGGTGCTTCTAGAGTAATCAAGAATAACAAAACGTAGGACAGTTGTTATTCATAATTAACTGTGTAATGAATGTGCGGGAACTCACAAATGGTGGTAATGCTGAAAGTTTATAGAAACAGGCAAATAGTGCTAAAGATTTAATTTGTTTATGCGTGTGTGATTTATTTTTTTGTACAATAACAATGGGTAAATAAGGAGGACACTTAAGCAGCGCAAAGATATGGTGGTCTGGTGGCAAGACATATGAAATCATAAGAAAAAATGTAGGCGAGGTCAATATACACAGAATTGATCAGTGGAAACTTCAAAGCGGTGAAAGCTGGGTTTATTAATAATATCCATGCAGGTACATGTGGATGCAGTCGAGGACATAGATATAGTTTGCAACAGTTGTTTCGTATGTGGATGTTTCTCAGGCAGGACATAAGTTGATCACTACCGGTATTGGCTATTATCAGTCCCGGAAATATTATGTTGTCGTAGGATGAAAAGCTTCTTCATTTGCTGGTCGCATACTCGTATATGTTCTGCATGAATTGTAAGTAGAATGGTAAGAATCATATTTGATGCAAGTAAGGAACCATTGGCAAACCACTTATCTTGGAATAAAATATTAAATTTGTTTGAAATATATAAAGTTCTATACTGTTTCTAAGCAGTACCTATGATATGCCTTATGCAGATTGGCTTGACTGTTGCTCCTCCTAGTTGTTTGCCACAGTGTTATTGTCTGCATTGCTTCTCAAGAGAAGATGTAGAATTATAAATATTTGATAGAGAAAGCATGTAACTGGTGAGAATATGTAACAAAGTTTGGTTGAAATGATACATACTCTTGCTTCTGCCTCTTTGATTTGTCTCCATCATCTTCGGTAAAATCAATGCATCTTTTTGCTATTGATCTAATTAAAGTAGACTACTGATCAAAAAGTACATTTGAAAACATGATTTCAATAAGCAGGTTTGTTTGTGAAGAAGTACTTGTTTTCATCTTCTTTTGTGTGGGCAGATGTTTCTGTATCAGTTGGAGGTGTATTGACATAGGAAGCATCTGGTTTCTGCGCGCCTGGGCTTGGAATAGTGGAAGATGAAGTTTGAAGGGACAACTGATTGTTATGAGGTGCTGACTGGAAAAGTTTGACATGTCAAGTTAGTAATAAGGATATTTGTAGTTGATTACTAATATGAATATGTTGCAAACCTCTGGAGCAGTAAGCATAGGCACGAAATCTGTATTTGCCAGAGGAAAACTTTTCTTGAGGACATAACTTATAGGGTACTTGCCAGCCATCTCAGCATTCATTCCTATATAGAATAACCTTTATTTACCAATGGAATTATCAAGGGTAACCACATGTTCTTCAGCATCTATCTTCATATTCATGCAAGCTTGTTCGGCGAGACGCTCAACTAAGTCTTTGGCCACTTTGAAGAAAGCAATTGCATCCAAACTTCCTGAGCTATCTGTTAGCGTAAGGGGAAGCTTGTACCTAAAGCATGAAACAATATTTGTTTGCACGTATAATAGAATTGTAATTTTCAAAGGATTAGCTTTTAGGGAGATAAAATGGTACATTGGGAGCGGAACTGGAAATTGGCAGGTGCATGTTGCACTATCTGACATCATGTTGTAGCCTTTGCCACAATGCTTGCATGCTTTATAATACCACTTGACTGATGGTATTATTGATGTGACTTTGGCAATTGTACAGAAGGTTGCTCCTCCCTAACGAAACATAAATGGTTGTAGCATTAATCAAATGCTCAAAAGTGTTGAGTTGGAAAATTTTTAGTATTATCAGAAAGTATTGACCTGAAATGATGTAGTTGGCTGAGAAGTTATTGGATGAATGGTGTATAATTTTCCTGCTGCTTCAAGAGGAGATAACTTTTTCACTTGAGGGGCGTGCTTCTGGAGAGTTGGATATTTCCATTTATAACTTGTGAAAAATCAGTACCGAATATTAGTATATGTTGTCTTGTGGAATAGAAAATTTGTAGGTAAACAGTGGGGGGAGAGAGAACCTGCTGCTATACTTTTGGACTTCAGGTATATCGAGGTTAAGATAAATCTGAGTTGCAGAACTTGACGATACCTGTACCGCTCCTGTAATAACGCGCGATTATTATGATGTTTAAAAAATCAAGTTAATTTTTGCGTTAAGAAATATTGGCTGGTCAGTCACCTGTAAACTTTTTTTGCGTTAATCCATGAGGGGCTGAGGAGGAGGATCAGATGGCTGCAGGAACACCTTTCCTCCTTTACAACACAAATTATAGATTGGATTTGGTGTATTTCTATCTCTGCGTAGACGCTCTTCGTACCAAAACAGAGCGCCGCAGTGTTTGCATGAATGTTTGGGGCCTCCAAGGTTTAAGGGTTCAAAGATTGTCCCTGAAAGATTAGCCGGGTAGGGATGATTTTCTTTAAATGTTAATTGCACACGCACTCTTTAGGCACGGACATTAAACAAAGTATGAGCTTACGGCGATGTTTAAAGATCGGATTTTGAGTGTGTGATGTTGATGCAGATGATTCTTCATTTAACGGCTGGCACGATGAATGTTCCTCCACGGACGTTGTTGCTTTATCGATAAAAAGTATGATATGGTTAAATGAATCAAGAGAAATGGTACCTAAAAATTACATAGTTGAAGGAATAGAATATGCCAAACAAACCTTTGTTTCTGTTTTGATGCATTAGATGAATACGCCTACGACGGTTCTCGTCAGCAACATATGGGTTTGGTAGGGGAGTAGGATTAGGTGATGACCGACGGCGTCGGCGTCCACGGCCACGCGACATTCCTGCTTGACGTTCGTGGCCTAGGGGGGCAGAGTTCGAACCCATAATGCGGGAAGAACTTTCTGTTGTATCCATGTTGGCAAATCTAACAGACACGAGATGATCTAGAGGGGTGAAGGGTGCTACTCATCTTAAATGAACCACTATGAAATCATGCACCCAAATGTAAGCAGGCAACCGTTAAAATGTAAGAATTTCGTTTAAGGAAACACAAATTGTAAATTGTAAAATCTGTGAATAACGTACCTATCTTTCGGCGAGCATGTGTATGCAGTGACGAAGGGGTAAAACACACTGATCGGAGGGGAAGACGTCCTGCACGTTAAAAAGTAGAAATACAGTACAGTTAAGTGATGTGAAACCTGGAGGCCTTTGCACGAAAAAAAAACTAAATTAGGAAATAAGGGATGAAGAAGTCACATGTTCTTTAGGTGCGTATGTAACATGAAAGTATTTGGATGAACCCTGTATGTGCCTATGCAGTTTACCAGCAGTACTCGTGGGATGAAACCCAGATGAAATACATGGTTGATCTAAAGTTTAGGAAACAGCAATATAGAGAGATCGGGAGGGTGCTACTCACCAGCAGCATGTGAGCTCTTTGGAAGAACCCCGTCTGCAGTGGGGAGTGATGATAGAGAAGACGGGGGAGGGTGGAGCACAAATTTAAAAGGGAAGATGTGCGGGAACTCGTCGCATTCGTCCATCCGTTTCCGATTCGAACGGAGATCGTGGGAAGATGAAGCATGTGTGCCATCAGGGGGTTGATTGGGAAGAGGAAACTGAAATATTCAATGGATGTGTTAGATGGGGAATTGATGCGGACGCTGAAGGTACCGTCGATAAGACAAACAATTGGATAAGATGAAGTACAGGGCTGCTTGTGGGCTTATGGAAATGGGCTGCTTTCAGTTTTGTAACACAAGGACTGGGCTGCTTGTGGGCTGTACGTGAATGGGGTGTACGTGAATGGTCAGGGTGTGCGTTTTCGTGTTCTCCGTAGGAGACGAAGCTAACAAACTGATGTGGCTGTAACGGACCTGACGTGTACTGAAACGGACGGAAAACGTGAGATTATGTGACGTGGACAGCTTGCATGTTCAGAGAATTCACTTAGTGGGTTGCCTCTATTTAGGTATTATAGATTATAGATTAGACATGCACCAACTATGCCAAAATAAAAACAATGTGAAATATTTTGTATTTAGGCTACACTAAAATGATAAAAGAGTGGATCTAGCTTTTCAGCAAATTTATTTTGCAAATTGTTGTCCTTGCATTAAATTATATAAACTTAGTTTTCTTATCTTCACCATGTTGCCGGCAAACACCGCAATTTAATTTTATCAGAGCAAATTATTTTACAAATTATTGTCCTTGCCTTCACTTATATGAACATAATTTTCATATATTCACCATGTGACTGGCAAACACCGTGGCAATTTACTTCGGTCAGAGAGCAAAAATGCATAGGGTTCCCACATGTGTAGATTGTCACTTGCAACTTTTGCACAAATTGTTGACCGCTGAGCGAGCGATGATACAGCACAACTGCATAGGGGATGTAGGCTACCGATCGTACATTCGTTTTCTGGTACTGCGTTTTGCTTCAAAGGGTATGCTAACGGATATCCACCAGGAAGATTTTTTTTTGACGTGTATCCACCAGACAGCTTGGTGTGGTACAACAAACGCCAATTTTGTGATCAAATTAAGTAACCAACCTAAACAACATCAAATTCATACAATGACCATGGTGCCATTTTCGCCAAGCTATGTGGAGACAGTACCGTTCTACACTGTTTGGCAGACCGCAGATCCGGAACAGGAAGGAAGAGCAGCCTTGAAACTGAACTGCGGATTTTTTTTTCTCGACTCGAAACGTTATTTTCACTTAAGGATAGCATTGGTGAGTAATTTTCCAGAACTTTGGAGGCAAGAAGAAACGGACTGCTTATTTCCTTTATCATTAGGTATAAACTAGAAAACATGCCCGTGCGTTGCACCGGGAAAAAAATGTTTAGACTGCAAACAAGTTGGTACTTTCTAACGGGTAGAAATAATATAATGAATTATTTTTTTCTAGTATTTCAAAGAAAACTTTGGAAACCATACACAAATCACATAATTTGTTACATGCATAACGCCAGGGACTAAAAGCTTGCTAAACAATTTATGAACTCTCTAATATTACCAATGAACCTGAAGTAATTTTTTTTGAAGGAAAATCTGAAGTATTTTCTTATCCAAGAAAGGATCAAGGCCAACGCTAGCCTACAACCGGCTGTAAAAAGGGGATTCATGAGCCACCTTCTAAGCCGTCCGATCAAGTTAAGTAGGTGATTCTCGCGCGTCCGATCATGATACAAAAACAGTTCGCGTGTATTAATTTTTTTCAGTGTATGTAATATTTGTCTCCAACATTTTTTTGTCAGCGGTACAAAAATTTCCGTCAATGGTACAATTTTTTTTCGAATGTAACATGTTTTCGTGTGTGTAACATTTTGAAAAATGATACATAGTTTTGTAACATTTATCTGTCGTCGACCAAGCAGACCAGATCATGCAGTCCTAGGTCAGCGATCCGGAGCGCGGCAGGAAAGGACTCATAGCAGGCGTCGCCGATGAAGAGCGCGTGGCCGATGATGCCCTTACATGAATCGCTCGGCTCCAGCGCGTGGATCTAGATCATGGCGATGTGGTGTTAGCTGGGTCTATTTATGGAGAAGAAGATGCATATTACAGCAGGCAAAACAGCTAAAAACCAGGACTCTTTGTTTTCTTTTCTATCTGGACTCGGCGAACCTGTGACCTCTCTTGGCTCTGGCTGGGGTGAGGTGTCGTGCGCACGTGTGATACCCAGTTCTTTTGTCGTTGGTTCGTCGGATGCAAAGAAGGGACGACAGGAATACGTTGAATATCTGGTATTTTTTTTCCTAAATTCTATTAGGGCATGAGCAATGGTGGCATACACAACTAGCTTCTCTATGTAAAAAAGTTATCAGAAGCAACATGGTGAATTTTATCTCTCCAATGGAAGCTACAACTTTAGTCAGAAAAAAGAGAGAATTGATCCCACAAATATGACACTATGTATCTCTTTCTCTCTCCAAAAAGCATGCTTTTAAGGCTTAAGATCCCACTTCCTAAAGAGGAGGCTGCCTCCTCATCCGAACCTACTTTGGACCATCCGAACCTAGCTAAAGGTATGAGGCAGCACCTCTAGGGCAGTGCATTGGGTATGCCCTTAGGTGCCAGGGCACGGTGGTGCCCCCTTTTACTCTTGCCGATCCACGTGAGGGAAGACAGCGCGTTGGGGCCCACCACACCACGAGCGAGCGGAGCGAGCTTATCTCTTCCACGAGAGCTTTTTTCTTCTTTCGTACATAGAGTTCTTCACGAGCGCGCCGCCGCCGATTACCACCTCCGCAATCGCGTCGCCGCCGGTCGCCACCCCCGCGAGCGCGCCGCCGCCAGCCACCACCTCCTCGGGCGCGTCGCCGCCGGTTGCCACCTCCGCCAGCGCCGTCGCCCGTCGTGAAGGGAGCCTTCGCCTCGCCGTCGGGCGCGCCGGTGATCCCCTTCTCACCTGGCGCCGTCGGGAAGAGCGAGCCGCTGGGCCCTCTCTCCCATGGTCCAGCGCGTCGCTGGTCCCTGCCACCACTCCCCTTCCCGTTAATTTCCGCTCCTCCCAGGCTCCTTAGTTCTACATCTAAAAACATCCAAGGATGTAATAAAAGCATGATCCCCATTGTTCTGGTTGTATTTTTTTTCTTTGAAGCTGTATCTATTTTTCGATTTTTTTACATCCCAAATGATGCCAGTGGTGGATGTATTTTTTCTTCCTTTTATACATCCAAGATCTGATTCGTCCCTATTTTGGATGTAAGAATAATAGGTTCACCCCAGGTTTTTTTTACATCCCGAATGATGGCAGTGTTAGATGTATTTTGTTTCTTTTTTCTACATCCACTGATTTGCAACCATATAACTTTTGTGAACTTGAAGTCTCGAAGCGCAATAGAAGTATTTATTTTGCAGGATCGATCTTGTATTTTTTTCTCTCGTCGTGAACTTGGAACGGAGGCACGAAATGAGAAGTCGCTGATTTTGCACATCTCGTGTTTCACTTGGAGCGGACATTCCAGGCGGAAAGAAGAAACGTATGGGAGTAGACTTTCTATTTTTAGAAGGTGGGGAATGTTAGACTAGTTTATTTCTATTATTAGGTGGGGCACTCTATAAGACTAACCGGTGCTAGGGCACTATGTAGCAACGTCCATTTTTTTTTTGTCGGGTTGCTTTGTGGAGTTGTGCGACTAAGTTGGACTCGAGCTCTCCGACCAATGAAATTGTGCGGCTTAGTTGAACTCTCGGATCAATTGAGTCGGCCCATTATAGTACCGGCCAGGCCCAATACGGGGTGAGGAACGAAACTGTCAAACGAAGTAAAACTGGACGGACATGACGAACCGTTATTACTTAAGCGGTGGCAATCCTGTAATTTCGACTGCTCCTTCCTAGTGTTGGCCGCCAAGGTTGACCTCTATAACCGCAACGGTGGATGCAGTATTACAGTGCATACCTTCAGATCGTCGAGCACCCGCTGGGACCGTGCGACCTCTACTGGCCACCGCCGCCTCCCGTTCGGGAAGCTCGAAGACCGCCGTGATGCCGTCGTCCTCGGCGGAAACACCGTCCACTGGCTACTCCAGGATGTCAACAAGATCCTCACCTACGACATCCGCAGAGAGTGGCTGGGCTCAGTGAAGCTCCCACCCACCAGCGGCGTAAAAAGCAGCCAAAGGATCCTAGGGACGTCGACGGACGGTAGGCTGCGGCTGCTCACCGCCGAACGTTTCGTGATATCGGCGTGGCTGCAAGTCGAGGATGGTTGGGTGAAGGAGGCGGTGATCGACGTGGAGCAGAATCTACGGTCACTGCTGCCCTCTATGTCCCCGGACTGTATGTGGATTGCTTTCGAGCGCTTTGGGGAGAGGAGCCGCGTGGTGCTGTTTCGGGTATATCACGGTGATGATATGTTGCTGCGTCCTAAAGGCCGGCTCGCTGTCCTAGACTTGGACACGAGGGAGATGCACATGCAAGAGGCATATCCCTCCTCCTTGTTGGTGGACATCGACTTGTCCCAACACCTACAACAGGGTATGAAAATCTTTTCCTAGCTAGTTCTGGCGTGAGGGCCGACGTACGATAATCGGGCATGGTCGTGTGACATGTGTTTAGCAGCGGAGTAATGCAAAAGCAATATCACCTCTGGTACGTGGTGCCTACATTTGAAACGTCTTGTTTTTCAATTCTATAATAAATGATGTAGTAATTTATCTTGAATATGTACGGTTTTGAATCTTCCTCTTGAGGCGCTTCATGCAAAACGGAGTGAATTGCAAAAGAAACACCACATTTCGGCCAGGGTTTCCGAAAACCACCAAAATTTGAATGCATCGCAAAATACCACCGGTTGGTCCTGAAATTTTTGTAAAATGCACTGGTGGCCCAATTTAGTCGAGTCAACGTACTGGCTAGTGGGACCGCTGGTGGCACACCACACACGGTAACATAGTCGGATGCCGTACTACTCTTATTTCCTGATAAAAGGAATATATTACTAATATAAAGAAGGTATCAATTACATTTGGTCTCTACAACATAAATAATGTTTAGAGTAAGTCCGAGACCTGAAATAAGTGCCGAGTTTCGCAACATACTCACTATTCATAGATTGTCTCCATTTTTTTTTCCTTAAAGCCTCATCTAAAGTTAGACCAGATTTAGCAAGTGACATCTTTTTTTCCGCTCAGCATTACCTGTTTGTACCGGAGTATTTAGCCGAACAGGAGGAGCTGCGGATCCCTGCTGCACAACGACTCCTCTTATATACTCTCCGCAGGCTCGTCCCACGCTCTCCCGACTCCCTCAAAATTAACTTAGAATTTAGTTATGGCTTGTTGCCATGTCCCTATGAGGTTTTGCACAAACCATTGTAGACCTGGGCCATGCCTATGATGCTCTCCTATATTAGACGGGACAACGCCCCCTTTTTCCTTACAAATTTGCAAATTGATTTTTTCTTTTAAATGTTAGCAAAGAAGATTGATTTATTTCATTAGAGATTTGCCAATTGAAAGTTTGTCGGTTTATCCTCTGATATTTGTTGATGATTTCTGTTATCTTTATTTTTTATAGAAAAATCTAACTTGACGTTCCAACGGCGACTGGAAGGATGCGCTACCCGGCGAGCAAGGAGAACCCCCCTACCGGCCCGTTGTTGGCCGACGTAGACTAGGCCTGTCCAACAGTGGCATAATTTGGCCCGGCGCAGCTACTATGCCCCTCCATATATGGCCCAAGGGAGCCTAGCTACACTTAATTTTGGACGGCCCGACGGAGGTGTACGCCTTAGACGCCCCACTGCTGCAGTCTCTCAAGCCTTAGGTCAATAAACTTTATTTATACACAATTCGTTTGAGTTTGGCCATGCGAGGCAAATAAACTTTATTTATACCAAACTTATATATTTTTATACACAATTATTAAATCATAACCAAAAGATCAATATATTAAATAATTTGTATTGTTACCCATAGTTATATCGGTAACATTTATTAAAATGTTATTCATTAGAAGTTATTACGAAGTGTACGGTTGAACGATATGCATCGCTATCTGCGAATTTTATACCGTAATTATTGGCATCTTTTATTTAGTTAAAAGACATTGTCTTCAAAAAAGAATAATTGAACTGAATTATGGAGTACATATATTAGTTTACGCGCATTTGCATGTTTTAAATTTATATCTCTACATACCAAGATTCATGTATCAAAAATATACATGCTAGAACAAATATCTTGCTAGCGATATTTAGTGTACTCCCTCCGCTTTTATTTAATTCGTGTTCTAAGTTTAGTCAAAGTCAAAATTTGTAAGAATATAAAGAAAAATATTAACATTCATAATATCAAATACACAAAATATAAATTACACTGTATGACCATTCTAATAGTATATATTTTATATTATAGGTTGTCTTAAGGAGTACTCTTTTCCTTTCTTTTGTTAGGAATTATAAGGTTGGTGCATATCTTTAGATTATAAATTTGACCAATGTAATATAAAATATATTATAAAATATATATTATTAGAATCTTTAGATTTCTACTTTATAATGATATAATTTTTATAATGTACAATTTATATTATGTTGATCAATTAAAAAATTTAGATATACGCGACTCAGGAAATTTGTTTTTGAAACGGAGGCAAAACTTTGCCTCATCTATTAATTAAGAAGAAAATGCCTAATTTTTAGGAGAAAATTAGGCAAAACCCTACACCAATAGAGCCAAGCCACCCAAACACCACCCACCCACATTCACCAAGAGCCAAGCCTAACGGAAGACCCAAACAACATGGACACACCCACTCATGGCAGTTAAATAATGGAAACCCCGCAAAAACCGGGCAAAATCGTTACCACATGCGAACTACTCCTAAAACATGCAACTCTGTAACGACAGCGCGCTAGATTTTAGGTAGCTTTGGGTGGGTGGTGTTGCCATTCCAATTGTTTGCAAGTGGCTCTTTTGCGTGTTCTTAAAAAAAGTAGTCATCAGCCGGTCAGGAAAATCTATCATTTCTACACAACAACAGTGAGTGGTCGCAGACGTTCAAGTTGTAGGATGCGTTCTTATGAGTTATTCGTACTTTAAACAAAAGGAGGTCGTATTTATGTATATTCTTTTGGAAATTCATGGCAAATGTTTTATGTAACACAGTGGCGAGCTTTGGTCAGACTAGTAGTTTGTCGCCGTATTTTGGAGTAGCGATGAGTCACTTTGTTACTTTTTATGGATTCCAGAGCCTCCGTCCGCGAAGAAGGGTACACTTTTTTTAAAAGTCAAATATTTTGAAATTTGATTAATTTTTTACACTAAAATAGTAACATATTTAACAACAAATTACTATATTATTAAATCACAAGTCAATATGAATCTAACGGTATTATCTTGGTGTTATAAATATGGCTACATTTTTCTAGAGAGTTAGTTCAAGTTAATAAAGTTTAACTTAAGACATGTTCTAAGCTGCACTTATTTGAGGATGTAGGGAGTACTTTTTTCCAATGAAGGGAGATAAGAGCATCATCACCGGAGCCCCTCAAATAGGTATCGGCAGTTGCGCCGGTAGCACGCTATGGGGGCGTCAACACCTGCTACTCAATTTGGGAAGAGGATGCATACACCAGCGACCCGAACCCGGCGCTCCCAATAGATAACTAAAATAATCTCAAATTTAAAACTCGGTGGATTTCATTAGAATTTGTACAAAGTTGGAAAAATTTAACAAAAAACAAAGGTAAAACCTAATCTAATGGCAGCGGTCGAACACACTGAAGTATAGGCTCTCGGCGCCGTCACCATCATCATCGTCCGAGAAGAGATGAAGTCGTAGTCGCTGCTGAACTCGTTGACGTCCTCCATTTCTACTATCGGTTCCGGTGCAAGCGCGCCGAGGTCGATGGCATTGTTGATGTCGATCGCCAACCACCACACCGCCCACCATTGCATCGCCGCTGGCACGTCCTTGTTGGTCGACCGGTGTAACAAAAAATGCTGCTCCGGCTCGTCCTCTAGGTCGTCAATGATGCGGTTCAGCGCCTGCATCTCCAGCTCCACTATTTCTCCTTTGGCTATGGCGGTGGTGGCGGGAGAACCGGTGGGACAAGCGGTACCCTGCGGCGCCCGAGGTACTCCATTCATCCTGAAAAAAGTGTGCCTCCTCCTTCTTCACCACCACCACCCTTTTTATTGGCACCGAGGAAGAACCGTGTGGTGCATCGCGGATAACAATGCCGCCACGCCTCGATGGCGTATAGGGCTCTGAGCGATGCCGCCGCGCGGAGGCCGACGAATCGGGGCGGGACGAGGCGGGATACGCCGGCGTTGCGACGGACTACGCCACCAGGAAGCAGATGACTCGTCGTGGAGGATTTTCGGCAAGCCACGGGCGATAACCGTACGCCGCGAGCGTGGCATTTGACGTCCCTCCCATACCAACAAGAGCGTAATTTTTGCCTCTCGCTCGTATTGGAAGACGCTGGCCACTCCGGGCTGTTTGGAGCCCATAGCGGCTGGTTTTGTTGCGCCGCCGGAAGCTGTGATCACCTCTCTTCGATGAGGGCATGGACCTCATCACCCTCCGGTGCCGGCAGGACGGCGTAGCCGGCGTTGGACAGGTGCCAACCGTGTATCAGCCTATACTCCGGCGGCACCAGGAGGTGCGTACGGAAGAGCACTTGCGCCTCACCGAGGGTGAAGTTTTGTGGGTGGTTCTCCCCGACGCCGATGCCGCTGCCGCCGACTTCGTGGTTGTGCGCCATAGCGCTGGAGGATGAGGTAGTTGGCGGCTACGGTTTCCCAAGGAGAGGGCGCGCTAGGGAATGGGCGGAGAAGGCAGTGCCGGTGCCGTTTATAGAGGACGACGTCAATGTGTGTTGATGATGCGGGGAGCTCATCCATCTGCGCGTGGATCTGGCGGGCGACGTCCTGTCGTGTCGCTACGTTGCGAACCAGCGCGTCCATTGAAGACGATGACCGAACTTTTTTGCGTGGTAATTTAAAACATGACAACCACTTTCTCTCCCTACCAGGGCGGTCCCGCAGCATGATTTGACGTGGCACAAGGCGTCGGCGCGTAGGATTCGGTAAGACCGTACCGATGATTTTATTGGACTCCAAAATACGGACTGAGATCAGGTGCCTTGCTGAAGACAAGGCACACATGAACAGTGCTGTGCCTTGCTATCTTGGACATTAGATCAAAAATGGACGAATGGGATCTCAGTGCTGCAGCAACACAAACAGATACTGTAGTGCAAACACTGTAGAACGACCCTGTAGCTTAGTACTGTAGCGCGCACACTGTAGATTGGTACTGTAGCGCATGCACTGTATATGTTCATCCGGCCACTGATCCTCGATCCAACGGCAGGGAAAAGGGGTCAAGGCACAACACTGTTCATGTGTGCCTTGTCTTCAGCAAGGCACCTGATCTCAGTCCCCAAAATACGATGGCGATTTATTGGAGTGCTGGAGTAAGTCCAAAACACCTCCGGACCCCAAAAACCCTTTAAAGACACTATGCTTGCTGACGAAGATACTCTAAAGGTGTGCCTGGTCACAGTCAATCAAGAAGTTATGTCTCACTCAACCCGGAGGCGGCGTTTTGGCTCTCAGGACCAGATGGTCATATTATCTGTACCATGGAATTCCTAGTTGAGATCCGTGTGTGTCAGATGTTGGCAGTTGTTTCTGTCGCGCAGAAAATGCAATACCGAGGCACTGTTTGTACAATCCTTGACATGCGTAGCGGATTTAGTGCGACAGTTGTGGCTTCCGTCCACGTATCTGACGATGATTTTCGTGTGCCGGTAGTACAGGAATACAAAAAAGGTACAGGAAAATGCTCTTCCGCTTGCACTGTTGGTCCAGGATTTTCTCTCGCGTGAGTTCGTGTTGTTTCTTCGGAAGCCCAGGTATCAGTCTGTTTTCATAGTGAGTGTACATTGTTCATATTGTTAGCCAAATGCTCAATTGATTTTAAAGAACTATCAATATTTTCTAAGTTTAAAGGACAATCAATTTGTGTTTTGATAAAAATAAAAGGAGGGCTCAAACACAAACTAAAATAAAAAAGGAAAGGGATAGATGTGGATACTCAATAGAATATATTTTACCGTCTATTAATTTTTTTCTGGAAATAAATGATTACATTTTTTCTCGCATTTTTTGTGTTCCACTAAATTCATTGGCGAAGCTCTTTTAGTTCTTAATTCTCTAACGAATCAAATGATATTTCTATTCTAATTTCTGCCCTTGTCCATGTGAATCAAAGTTTTTTTTACTTCCATCGTATGCAGTATGCAGGTGGAACTATTACCAGGTGTACAATTTTAATTCTAGATTGAATACTTTTACAAATCGACCATGCTATTTTCAAAATATAGAAAATGCATGTTTTGTGACATAGAATGTAATATACTGTTATGTAACTAGCCCGTGCGATAACTAGTCATGGTTAATTTGTGCTATGTATATCTGTAATATACGGTAGGGGAGGGGGCCGAATCGGCGGCTGGAAGTCGGCACCGCGTTCGCTGGGTGTGCGGTCGGAGACGGACCGCGCAAGGCGGGCGCGCTCCGATGGAGCTTGGAAGCGGGCGGCATGCAAGTGGCCGCGTACGTTTGCGCGCCGGGCAGCGCGCGAGGAGGCGCGCGAAGGAGAAGCCGAGGCGCCCCCCGCAGGATGTGGAACCCGATGCTGCGGGCGCTGATAGCGTGTATACACACGTCCGTTGGGAACCCCAAGAGGAAGGTGTGATGCATATAGAAGCAAGTTTTCCCTCAATAAGAAAGCAAGGTTATCGAACCAGCAGGAGCCAAGAAGCACATTGAAGGTTGATGGCGGCGGAGTGTAGTGCGGCGCAACACCAGGGATTCCGACGCCAACGTGGAACCTGCACAACACAACCAAATTACTTTGCCCCAACGTAACAGTGAGGTTGTCAATCTCACTGGCTTGCTGTAACAAAGGATTAGATGTATAGTGTGGAAGATGATTGTTTGCAGAAAACAGTAAAACAAGTATTGCAGTAGATTGTATTCGATGTAAAAGAATGGACCGGGGTCCACAGTTCACTAGTGGTGTCTCTCCCATAAGAAAATAGCATATTGGGTGAAAAAATTACAGTTGGGCAATTGAAAAATAAAGAGAGCATAACAATGCACATACATGTTATGATGAGTAGTGTGAGATTTAATTGGGCATTACGACAAAGTACATAGACCGCTATCCAGCATGCATGTATGCCTAAAAAGTCCACCTTCAGGTTATCATCTGAACCCCCTCCAGTATTAAGTTGCAAACAACAGACAATTGCATTAAGTATGGTGCGTGATGTAATCAACAAATACATCCTTAGATATAGAATTGATGTTTTATCCCTAGTGGCAACATCACATCCACAACCTTAGAGGTTGCTGTCACTCCCCCAGATTTAATGGAGGCATGAACCCACTATCGAGCATAAGTACTCCCTCTTGGAGTTACAAGCAATGACTTGGCCAGAGCCTCTACTAGCAACGGAGAGCATGCAAGATCATAAACAACACATAGATAGATTGATAATCAACATAGCATAGTATTCATTATTCATCGGATCCCAACAAACGCACATGTAGCTTTACAGATAGATGATCTTGATCATGTTAGACAGCTCACAAGATCAGACAATGATAGCACAATGAGGAGAAGACGACCATCTAGCTACCGCTATGGACCCATAGTCCAGGGGTGAACTACTCACACATCAATCCGGAGGCGACCATGGCGGTGTAGAGTCCTCCGGGAGATGATTCCCCTCTCCGGCAGGGTGCCGGAGGCGATCTCCTGAATCCCCCGAGATGGGATTGGCGGCGGCGGCGTCTCTGGAAGGTTTTCCGTATCGTGGCTCTCGGTACTGGGGCTATTATCAACGAAGGCTTAAGTAGGCAGAAGGGTAGGTCAGGGGACCTCACGGGGGCCCCACATGACAGGGCGACGCGGCCCCCCCTTGGCCGCGGCCCTGGTGTGGCGGCGCCTCGTTGCCCCACTTTGTCTCTCCCCCGGTCTTCTGGAAGATTCGTGGAAAAATAGGACCCTGGGCGTTGATTTCGTCCAATTCCGAGAATATTTCCTTACTAGGATTTCTGAAACCAAAAACAGCAGAAAACAGCAACTGGCTCTTCGGCATCTCGTTAATAGGTTAGTGCCGGAAAATGCATAATAATGACATATAATGTGTATAAAACATGTGAGTATCATCATAAAAGTAGCATGGAACATAAGAAATTATAGATACGTTTGAGACATATCAAGCATCCCCAAGCTTAGTTCCTACTCGTCCCGAGTAGGTAAACGACAACAAAGATAATTTCTTAAGTGACATGCTATCATAATCTTGATCAATACTATTATAAGCACATGTAATGAATGCAGCGATCCGAAGCAATGGTTAATGTAATGAGTAAACAACTGAATCATATAGCAAAGACTTTCATGAATAGTACTTTCAAGACAAGCATCAATAAGTCTTGCATAAGAGTTAACTCATAAAGCAATAGTTTCATAGTAAAGACATTGAAGCAACACAAAGGAAGATTAAGTTTCAGCAGTTGCTTTCAACTTGTAACATGTATATCTCATGGATATTGTCAACATAAAGTAATATAATAAGTGCAATATGCAAGTATGTAGGAATCAATGCACAGTTAACACAAGTGTTTGCTTCTAAGATAGAAGGAAATGGGTAAACCGACTCAACAATAAAAGTAGAAGAAAGGCCCTTCGCAGAGGGAAGCATGGATTGCTATATTTGTGCTAGAGCTTTTATTTTGAAAACAAGAAACAATTTTGTCAACGGTAGTAATAAAGCATATGTATCATGTAAATTATATCCTACAAGTTGCAAGCCTCATGCATAGTATACCAATAGTGCCCGCACCTTGTCCTAATTAGCTCGGATTACCTGGATTATCATCGCAATACATATGTTTTAACCAAGTGTCACAAAGAGGTACCTCTATGCCGCATGTACAAAGGTCTAAGGAGAAAGCTCGCATTGGATTTCTCGCTTTGATTATTCTCAACTTAGACATCCATACCGGGACAACATAGACAACAGATAATGGACTCCTCTTTAATGCATAAGCATTTAGCAACAAATAATGTTCTCATATGAGGTTGAAGATATTTGTCCAAAACTGAAACTTCCACCATGAATCATGGCTTTAGTTAGCGGCCCAATGTTCTTCTCTAACAATATGCATACTCAAACCATTCAACTCATGGTAAATCGCCCTTACTTCAGACAAGACGAACATTCATAGCAATGATGCCTACTTTCCCCCTCCTTTCCTGTAGACAGTGTTGGGCCTCCAAGAGCAGAGGTTTGTAGAACAGCAGCAAGTTTTCCCTTAAGTGGATACCCAAGGTTTATCGAACTCAGGGAGGAAGAGGTCAAAGATATCCCTCTCATGCAACCCTGCAACCACAAAGCAAGAAGTCTCTTGTGTCCCCAACACACCTAATAGGTGCACTAGTTCGGCGAAGAGATAGTGAAATACAGGTGGTATGAATATATAGGAGCAGTAGCAACGGTGCCAGAAAATAGCTTGTCAAGCGTGTAGTTGATGGTGGTAGTATTGCAGCAGTAGTAACGCAAAGAAACAAGAAACAAGCAGTAGTAACTCAGCAGTATTTAGGAACAAGGCCTAGGGATTACACTTTCACTAGTGGACACTCTCAACATTGATCACATAACAGAATAGATAAATGCATACTCTACACTTTTGTTGGATGATGAACGCATTGCGTAGGATTACACGAACCCTCAATGCCGGAGTTAACAAGCTCCACAATTCGTTCATATTTAAGTAACCTATAGTGTAAGATAGATCAATATAACCAAATAGATCACATCAATACCATCATAGTGATAATTAACTCCACAATCTACAAGAGATCATGATCATAGCCTACGACAAGAACCACACGGTGCACACACTAGTCACCTTTACACACGTGCAGGAGGAATAGAACTACTTTAATAACATCACTAGAGTAGCACATAGATGAATTGTGATACAAAACTCATATGAATCTCAATCATGTAAAGCAGCTCATGAGATCATTGTATTGAAG
Organism: Lolium perenne; assembly: GCF_019359855.2. NCBI lineage: Eukaryota > Viridiplantae > Streptophyta > Magnoliopsida > Poales > Poaceae > Lolium > Lolium perenne. The sequence continues at coordinate 266,811,218 of NC_067244.2, read as the reverse complement.
TACATGGAGAGAGATTAACCACATAGCTACCGGTACAGCCCCGAGCCTCGATGGAGAACTACTCCCTCCTCATGGGAGCAGCAGTGGTGATGAAGATGGCGGTGGAGATGGCAGCGGTGTCGATGGAGGAGCCTTCCGGGGGCACTTCCCCGCTCCGGCAGCGTGCCGGAACAGAGACTACTGTCCCCCAGATCTTGGCTTCGCGATGGCGGCGGCTCTGGAAGGTTTCTGTGGTTTTCGTCGAACGCATCAGGGTTTTCGCGACGGAGGCTTTATATAGGCGAAGAGGCGGCGCAGGAGGGCTTACGGGGGCCCACACCATAGGGCGGCGCGGCCCCCTCTCGGCCGCGCCAGGTGTGGTGTGGGGCCCCCCAGGCTCCCCTCTGGCGGCTCTCGAGTGTTCTGGATGGTTCCGGGAAAAATAGGAACCTGGGCGTTGATTTCGTCCGATTCCGAGAATATTTCGTTACTAGGATTTCTGAAACCAAAAACAGCAGAAAACAGGAACTGGCACTTCGGCATCTTGTTAATAGGTTAGTTCCAGAAAATGCACGAATATGACATAAAGTGTGCATAAAACATGTAGATAACATCAATAATGTGGCATGGAACATAAGAAATTATCGATACGTCGGAGACGTATCAGCATCCCCAAGCTTAGTTCTTCTCGTCCCGAGCAGGTAAAACGATAACACAGATAATTTCTGGAGTGACATGCCATCATAAACTTGATCATACTATTTGTAAAGCATATGAAGTGAATGCAGCGATCAAAACAATGGTAATGACATGAGTAAACAACTGAATCATAAAGCAAAGACTTTTCATGAATAGCACTTCAAGACAAGCATCAATAAGTCTTGCATTAGAGTTAACTCATAAAGCAATAATTCAAAGTAAAGGCATTGAAGCAACACAAAAGAAGATTAAGTTTCAGCGGTTGCTTTCAACTTGTAACATGTATATCTCATGGATATTGTCAACATAGAGTAACATAATAAGTGCAATAAGCAAGTATGTAGGAATCAATGCACAGTTCACACAAGTGTTTACTTCTTGAGGTGGAGAGAAATAGGTGAACTGACTCAACATTGAAAGTAAAAGAATGGTCCTCCATAGAGGAAAAGCATCGATTGCTATATTTGTGCTAGAGCTTTGATTTTGAAAACATGAAACAATTTTGTCAACGGTAGTAATAAAGCATATGCATTATGTAAATTATATCTTACAAGTTGCAAGCCTCATGCATAGTATACTAATAGTGCCCGCACCTTGTCCTAATTAGCTTGGACTACCGGATCATCACAATGCACATGTTTTAACCAAGTGTCACAAAGGGGTACCTCTATGCCGCCTGTACAAAGGTCTAAGGAGAAAGCTCGCATTGGATTTCTCGCTATTGATTATTCTCAACTTAGACATCCATACCGGGACAACATAGACAACAGATAATGGACTCCTCTTTTATGCATAAGCATGTAACAACAATTAATAATTTTCTCATATGAGATTGAGGATATATGTCCAAAACTGAAACTTCCACCATGGATCATGGCTTTAGTTAGCGGCCCAATGTTCTTCTCTAACAATATGCATGCTTAACCATAGGGTGGTAGATCTCTCTTACTTCAGACAAGACGGACATGCATAGCAACTCACATGAAATTCAACAATGAATAGTTGATGGCGTCCCCAGTGATCATGGTTATCGCACAACAAGCAACTTAATAAGAGATAAAGTGCATAATTACATATTCAATACCACAATAGTTTTTAAGCTATTTGTCCCATGAGCTATATATTGCAAAGGTGAATGATGAAATTTTAAAGGTAGCACTCAAGCAATTTACTTTGGAATGGCGGAAAATACCATGTAGTAGGTAGGTATGGTGGACACAAATGGCATAGTGTTGTTTGGCTCAGGATTTGGATGCATGAGAAGTAATCCCTCTCGATACAAGGTTTAGGCTAGCAAGGTTGTTTGAAGCAAACACAAGCACGAACTAGTACAGCAAAACTCACATAAAAGACATATTACAAGCATTATAAAACTATACATCGTCTTCCTTGTTGTTCAAACATCTTACTAGAAATTATCTAGACCTTAGAGAAACAAAATATGCAAACCAAATTTTAGCATGCTCTATGTATTTCTTCATTAATGGGTGCAAAGCATATGATGCAAGAGCTTAATCATGAGCACAACAATTGCCAAGTATCACATTACCCAAAACATTTATAGCAATTACTACATGTATCATTTTCCAATTCCAACCATATAACAATTTAACGAAGGAGAAACTTCGCCATGAATACTATGAGTAGAAACCAAGGACATACTTGTCCATATGCTACAGCGGAGCGTGTCTCTCTCCCACACAAGCATGATGTAATCCAATTTATTCAAACACAAGCAAAAACAAAAACAAACAGACGCTCCAAGTAAAGTACATAAGATGTGACGGAATAAAAATATAGTTTCAGGGGAGGAACCTGATAATGTTTTCGATGAAGAAGGGGATGCCTTGGGCATCCCCAAGCTTAGACGCTTGAGTCTTCTTGATATATGCAGGGATGAACCACCGGGGCATCCCCAAGCTTAAACTTTTCACTCTTCTTGATCATGTTGCATCATACTCCTCTCTTGATCCTTGAAAACTTCCTCCACACCAAACTCGAAACAACTCATTAGAGGGTTAGTGCACAATATAAATTGACATATTCAGAGGTGACACAATCATTCTTAACACTTCTGGACATTGCATAATGCTACTGGACATTAGTGGATCAAAGAAATTCATCCAACATAGCAAAAGAGGCAATGCGAAATAAAAGGCAGAATCTGTCAAAACAGAACAGTTCGTATTGACGAATTTTAAAATGGCACCAGACTTGCTCAAATGAAAATGCTCAAATTGAATGAAAGTTGCGTACATATCTGAGGATCATGCACGTAAATTCGCTTAATTTTCTGAGCTACCTACAGGGAGGTAGACCCAGATTCGTGACAGCAAAGAAATCTGGAACTGTGCAGTAATCCAAATCTAGTACTTACTTTTCTATCAACGGCTTTACTTGGCACAACAAAACACAAAACTAAGATAAGGAGAGGTTGCTACAGTAGTAAACAACTTCCAAGACACAAATATAAAACAAAGTACTGTAGCAAAATAACACATGGGTTATCTCCCAAGAAGTTCTTTTCTTTATAGCCATTAAGATGGGCTCAGCAGTTTTAATGATGCACTCGCAAGAAATAGTATTTGAAGCAAAAGAGAGCATCAAGAGGCAAATTCAAAACACATTTAAGTCTAACATGCTTCCTATGCATAGGAATCTTGTAAATAAACAAGTTCATGAAGAGCAAAGTAACAAGCATAGGAAGATAAAACAAGTGTAGTTTCAAAAATTTCAGCACATAGAGAGGTGTTTTAGTAACATGAAAATTTCTACAACCATATTTTCCTCTCTCATAATAACTTTCAGTAGCATCATGAGCAAACTCAACAATATAAATATCACATAAAGCATTCTTATCATGAGTCCCATGCATAAAATTATTACTCTCCACATAAGCATAATCAATTTTATTAGTAATAGTGGGAGCAAATTCAACAAAGTAGCTATCATCAAATATAGGAGGCATATTGTAATCATAATCAAATTTACTCTCCATAGTAGGTGGCAACAAAAGACTACTATCATTATAATCATCATAAATAGGAGGCAAAGTATCATCAAAGAAAAATTTCTCCTCCATGCCCGGGGGACTAAAAAGATCATGCTCATCAAAACCAGCTTCCCCAAGCTTAGAATTTTCCATAGCATTAGCAACAATAGTGTTCAAAGCATTCATATCAATAACATTCCCATTAGCATGCATATAAAGTTCCATGGGTTTTTTAATTCTCTCTTCAAACACATCATGTCCTAATTCAAGATAAAGTTCATAAAGATCTCTCATATTTTTGTTGTTTTCCATTATGCCTAACTAGTGTAAACAAGAAACAAAAAGATGCAATTGCAGGATCTAAAGGAAATAGCTTCGAGCACAAACACAATGGCGCCAGAAAAGTACTTTACCTGGAACCGAAGTATGAGTGCCTTTTTACCTTTCCTCCCCGGCAACGGCGCCAGAAAAGTGCTTGATGCCTACTTTCCCCCTCCTTTCCTGTAGATAGTGTTGGGCCTCCAAGAGCAGAGGTTTGTAGAACAGCAGCAAGTTTTCCCTTAAGTGGATACCCAAGGTTTATCGAACTCAGGGAGGAAGAGGTCAAAGATATCCCTCTCATGCAACCCTGCAACCACAAAGCAAGAAGTCTCTTGTGTCCCCAACACACCTAATAGGTGCACTAGTTCGGCGAAGAGATAGTGAAATACAGGTGGTATGAATATATAGGAGCAGTAGCAACGGTGCCAGAAAATAGCTTGCTGGCGTGTAGTTGATGGTGGTAGTATTGCAGCAGTAGTAACGCAGTAAAACAGTAAACAAGCAGTAGTAACTCAGCAGTATTTAGGAACAAGGCCTAGGGATTACACTTTCACTAGTGGACACTCTCAACATTGATCACATAACAGAATAGATAAATGCATACTCTACACTTTTGTTGGATGATGAACGCATTGCGTAGGATTACACGAACCCTCAATGCCGGAGTTAACAAGCTCCACAATTCGTTCATATTTAAGTAACCTATAGTGTAAGATAGATCAATATAACCAAATAGATCACATCAATACCATCATAGTGATAATTAACTCCACAATCTACAAGAGATCATGATCATAGCCTACGACAAGAACCACACGGTGCACACACTAGTCACCTTTACACAAGTGCAGGAGGAATAGAACTACTTTAATAACATCACTAGAGTAGCACATAGATGAATTGTGATACAAAACTCATATGAATCTCAATCATGTAAAGCAGCTCATGAGATCATTGTATTGAAGTACATGGAGAGAGATTAACCACATAGCTACCGGTACAGCCCCGAGCCTCGATGGAGAACTACTCCCTCCTCATGGGAGCAGCAGTGGTGATGAAGATGGCGGTGGAGATGGCAGCGGTGTCGATGGAGGAGCCTTCCGGGGGCACTTCCCCGCTCCGGCAGCGTGCCGGAACAGAGACTCCTGTCCCCCAGATCTTGGCTTCGCGATGGCGGCGGCTCTGGAAGGTTTCTGTGGTTTTCGTCGAACGCATCAGGGTTTTCGCGACGGAGGCTTTATATAGGCGAAGAGGCGGCGCAGGAGGGCTTCTGGGGGACCCACACCATAGGGCGGCGCGGCCCCCCCTCTGGCCGCGCCAGGGTGTGGTGTGGGGCCCCCAGGGCTCCCCTCTGGCGGCTCTCGAGTGTTCTGGATGGTTCCGGGAAAAATAGGAACCTGGGCGTTGATTTCGTCCGATTCCGAGAATATTTCATTACTAGGATTTCTGAAACCAAAAACAGCAGAAAACAGGATCTGGCACTTCGGCATCTTGTTAATAGGTTAGTTCCAGAAAATGCACGAATATGACATAAAGTGTGCATAAAACATGTAGATAACATCAATAATGTGGCATGGAACATAAGAAATTATCGATACGTCGGAGACGTATCAAGCAACTCACATGATATTCAACAAAGTGATAGTTGATGGCGTCCCCAGAAGCATGGTTATCGCACAACAAGCAACTTATAAGAGATAATATGCATAAGTACATATTCAATACCACAATAGTTTTTAAGCTATTTGTCCCATGAGCTATATATTGCAAAGATAAAGAATGGAAATTTTAAAGGTAGCACTCAAGCAATTTACTTTGGAATGGCGGAGAAATACCATGTAGTAGGTAGGTATGGTGGACACAAGTGGCATAGTGTTTCGCTCAAGGATTTTGGATGCATGAGAAGTATTCCCTCTCGATACAAGGTTTAGGCTAGCAAGGTTGTTTAAAGCAAACACAAGTATGAACCGGTACAGCAAAACTCACAGAAAAGACATACTGTAAGCATTATAAGACTCTATACCGTCTTCCTTGTTGTTCGACTTTTACTAGAAAATATCTAGACCTTAGAGAGACCAATTATGCAAACCAAATTTTAGCAAGCTCTATGTATTTCTTCATTAATAGGTGCAAGGTATATGATGCAAGAGCTTAAACATGAGCACAACAATTGCCAAGTATCACATTATTCAAGATATTGTACCAATTACCACATGTATCATTTCCCGTTTCCAACCATATAACAATTTAACGAAGCAGTTCAACCTTCGCCATGAATATTATGAGTAAAGCCTAAGGACATATGTGCCCATATGCAACAGCGGAGCGTGTCTCTCTCCCACACAATGAATGCTAGGATCCAACTTTATTCAAAAAAAAACAAAAACAAGAACATAAAGACGCTCCAAGTAAAGCACATAAGATGTGATGGAATAAAAATATAGTTTCACTAGAGGAACCTGATAATGTTGTCGATGAAGAAGGGGATGCCTTGGGTATCCCCAAGCTTAGACGCTTGAGTCTTCTTGAAATATGCAGGGATGAATCACCGGGGCATCCCCAAGCTTAGAGCTTTCACTCTCCTTGATCATATTGTATCATCCTCCTCTCTTGATCCTTGAAAACTTCCTTCACACCAAACTCGAAACAAACTCATTAGAGGGTTAGTGCATAACCAAAAATTTCACATGTTAAGAGGTGACACAATCATTCTTAACACTTCTGGACATTGCACAAAGCTACTGAAAGTTAATGGAACAAAGAAATCCATCAAATATAGCAAAACAGGTAATGCGAAATAAAAGGCAGAATCTGTCAAAACAGAACAGTCCGTAAAGACGTATTTTTCTGGGGCACCAGACTTGCTCAAATGAGAAACCTCAAAATTAATGAAAGTTGCGTACATATCTGAGGATCACGCTCGTAAATTGGCATAATTTTCTGAGTTACCTACAGAGACTACTGTTCAAATTCGTGACAGCAAGAAATCTGTTACTGCGCAGTAATCCAAATATAGTATCAACTTTCGATTAGAGACTTTACTTGGCACACTGATGTCTACGCCCCCTCCTTTTCCTGTAGACAGTGTTGGGCCTCCAAGAGCAGAGGTTTGTAGAACAGCAGCAAGTTTTCCCTTAAGTGGATCACCCAAGGTTTATCGAACTCAGGGAGGAAGAGGTCAAAGATATCCCTCTCATGCAACCCTGCAACCACAAAGCAAGAAGTCTCTTGTGTCCCCAACACACCTAATAGGTGCACTAGTTCGGCGAAGAGATAGTGAAATACAGGTGGTATGAATAAGTAGCAACGGCACCAGAAAGTGCTTTGCCCAGGACAGTAAACAAGCAGTAGTAACGCAGTAAAACAGTAAACAAGCAGCGATAGCAGTATTTAGGAACAAGGCCTAGGGATCATACTTTCACTAGTGGACACTCTCAACTTTGATCACATAACAGAATAGATAAATGCATACTCTACACTCTCTTGTTGGATGATGAACACATTGCGTAGGATTACACGAACCCTCAATGCCGGAGTTAACAAGCTCCACAATTCAATGTTCATATTTATAACCTTAGAGTGTAAGATAGATCAACACAACTAAACCAAGTACTAACGTAGCATGCACACTGTCACCTTCATGCTAAGAAAGGAGGCATAGATCACATCAATACTATCATAGCAATAGTTAACTTCATAATCTACAAGAGATCATAATCATAGCCTACGCCAAGTACTAACACGGATGCACACACTGTCACCATTACACCGTGCAGGAGGAATAAAACTACTTTAATAACATCACTAGAGTAGCACATAGATAAATTGTGATACAAAACATATTGCAATCATAAAGAGATATAAATAAGCACTTCACTATGCCATCCATAACAGTGAATAAGTATTCTGTGAAATATAGCCTAAGAGACCCACACGGTGCACACACTGTCACCTTTACACACGTGGGACAAGGAGTCTCCGGAGATCACATAAGTAAAATTCACTTGACTAGCATAATGACATCTAGATTACAAGCATCATCATATGAATCTCAATCATGTAAGGCAGCTCATGAGATTATTGTATTGAAGCACATAGGAGAGAGATGAACCACATAGCTACCGGTACAGCCCCGAGCCTCGATGGAGAACTACTCCCTCCTCATGGGAGACAGCAGCGTTGATGAAGATGGCGGTGGTGTCGATGGAGAAGCCTTCCGGGGGCACTTCCCCGTCCCGGCGGCGTGCCGGAACAGAGACTCCTGTCCCCCAGATCTTGGCTTCGCGATGGCGGCGGCTCTGGAAGGTTTTCTCTGGTTTCGTCGAACGTGATAGGGTTTTCGCGACGGAGGCTTTAAATAGGCGGAGAGGCGGCGTCAGAAGGTCGAAGGGGCGACGACACTATAGGGCGGCGCGACCAGGGCCTGGGCCGCGCCGGCCTATGGTCTGGGGGCCCAGTGCCCCCTCTCTGGCGGTTCTCGTGTGTTCTGGATGCTTCCGGGCAAAATAGGAACCTGGGCGTTGATTTCGTCCAATTCCGAGAATATTTCTTTACTAGGATTTCTGAAACCAAAAACAGCAGAAAACAGGAACTGGCACTTCGGCATCTTGTTAATAGGTTAGTTCCAGAAAATGCACGAATATGACATAAAGTGTGCATAAAACATGTAGATATCATCAATAATGTGGCATGGAACATAAGAAATTATCGATACATCGGAGACGTATCAGCATCCCCAAGCTTAGTTCCTGCTCATCCCGAGCAGGTAAACGATAAACAAAGATAATTTCTGGAGTGACATGCCATCATAAACTTGATCATATTGTAAACATATGTAATGAATGCAACGATCAAAACAATGGTAATGACATGAGTAAACAAGTGAATCATAAAACAAAGAATTTTCATGAATAGCACTTCAAGACAAGCATCAATAAGTCTTGCATAAGAGTTAACTCATAAAGCAATAAATCAAAGTAAAGGTATTGAAGCAACACAAAGGAAGATTAAGTTTCAGCGGTTGCTTTCAACTTATAACATGTATATCTCATGGATAATCGTCAACATAGAGTAATATAATAAGTGCAATATGCAAGTATGTAGAAATCAATGCACAGTTCACACAAGTGTTTGCTTCTTGGGATGGAGAGAAATAGGTGAACTGACTCAACATAAAAGTAAAAGAATGGTCCTTCAAAGAGGAAAGCATCGATTGCTATATTTGTGCTAGAGCTTTGATTTTGAAAACAAGAAACAATTTTGTCAACGGTAGTAATAAAGCATATGTATCATGTAAATTATATCTTACAAGTTGCAAGCCTCATGCATAGTATACTAATAGTTCCCGCACCTTGTCCTAATTAGCTTGGACTACCGGGATCATCGCAATGCACATGTTTTAACCAAGTGTCACAAAGGGGTACCTCTATGCCGCCTGTACAAAGGTCTAAGGAGAAAGCTCGCATCGGATTTCTCGCTATTGATTATTCTCAACTTAGACATCCATACCGGGACAACATGGACAACAGATAATGGACTCCTCTTTAATGCATAAGCATGTGGCAGCAATTATTATTCTCATATGAGATTGAGGATATATGTCCAAAACTGAAACTTCCACCATGAATCATGGCTTTAGTTAGCGGCCCAATGTTCTTCTCTAACAATATGCATGCTCCATCCATTAAGGTGGTAGATCTCTCTTACTTCAGACAAGACGGACATGCATAGCAACTCACATGATATTCAACAAAGAGTAGTTGATGGCGTCCCCAGGAACATGGTTATCGCACAACAAGCAACTTAATAAGAGATAAAATGCATAAGTACATATTCAATACCACAATAGTTTTTAAGCTATTTGTCCCATGAGCTATATATTGCAAAGGTGAATGATGGAAATTTTAAAGGTAGCACTCAAGCAATTTACTTTGGAATGGCGGAGAAATACCATGTAGTAGGTAGATATGGTGGACACAAATGGCATAGTGGTTGGCTCAACGATTTTGGATGCATGAGAAGTAATCCCTCTCGATACAAGGTTTAGGCTAGCAAGGTTATTTGAAACAAACACAAGGATGAACGGTGTAGCAAAACTCACATAAAAGACATATTGTAAACATTATAAGACTCTACACCGTCTTCCTTGTTGTTCAAAACTCAATACTAGATATTATCTAGACTTTAGAGAGACCAAATATGCAAACCAAATTAGCAAGCTCTAGGTGTTTCTTCATTAATGGGTGAAGAGCATATGATGCAAGAGCTTAAACATGAGCACAACAATTGCCAAGTATCAAATTATTCAAGACATTTTAGCAATTACTACATGTATCATTTTCCAATTACAACCATATAACAATTTAACGAAGAAGAAACTTCGCCATGAATACTATGAGTAAATCCTAAGGACATACTTGTCCATATGCAACAGCGGAGCGTGTCTCTCTCCCACACAAAGAATGCTAGGATCCATTTTATTCAAACAAAACAAAAACAAAAACAAACCGACACTCCAAGAAAAGCACATAAGCTGTGATGGAATAAAAATATAGTTTCAGGGGAGGAACCTGATAATGTTGTCGATGAAGAAGGGGATGCCTTGGGCATCCCCAAGCTTAGATGCTTGAGTCTTCTTGAAATATGCAGGGATGAACCACCGGGGCATCCCCAAGCTTAGACTTTTCACTCTTCTTGATCATAGTATATCATCCTCCTCTCTTGACCCTTGAAAACTTCCTCCATACCAAACTCGAAACAAACTCATTAGAGGGTTAGTGCATAATCAAAATTTCACATGTTCAGAGGTGACACAATCATTCTTAAGACTTCTGGACATTGCCCAAAGCTACTGGAAGTTAATGTAACAAAGAAATCCACCCAACACAGCGAAAGAAGCAATGCGAAATAAAAGGCAGAATCTGTCAAAACAGAACAGTCCGTAAAGACGAATTTTATTGAGGCACCAGACTTGCTCAGATGAAAATGCCCAAATTGAATGAAAGTTGCGTACATATCTGAGGATCACTCACGTAAATTGGCATAATTTTCTGAGTTACCTACAGATAATTAGGCCCAGATTCGTGACAGCAAGAAATCTGTTTCTGCGCAGTAATCCAAATCTAGTATGAACCTTACTATCAAAGACTTTACTTGGCACAACAATACACAAAACTAAGATAAGGAGAGGTTGCTACAGTAGTAAACAACTTCCAAGACACAAAATAAAAACAAAGTACTGTAGCAAAATAACACATGGGTTATCTCCCAAGAAGTTCTTTCTTTATAGCCATTAAGATGGGCTCAGCAGTTTTAATGATGCACTCGCAAGAAATAATATTTGAAGCAAAAGAGAGCATCAAGAGGCAAGTTCAAAACAAATTTAAGTCTAACATGCTTCCTATGAAAAGTAATCTTGTAAATAAACAAGTTCAAGAAGCATAATGCAACAAGCATAGAAAAACTATACAAGCTCAACTTCAAGATTTTAAGCATATAGAGAGGCGTTTTAGTAACATGAAAATTTCTACCACCATATTTTCCTCTCTCATAATAACTTTCAGTAGTGTCATGAGAAAACTCAACAATATAACCATCACATAAAGCATTCTTATCATGAGTCTCATGCATAAAATTATTACTCTCCACATAAGCATAATCAATTTTATTAGATGTAGTGGGAGCAAATTCAACAAAGTAGCTATCATTATTATTCTCATCAAGTGTTGGAGGCATAGTATAATCACAACAAAATTTACTCTCCATAGTAGGTGGCACCAAAAGACCACTATCATTATAATCATCATATATGGGAGGCAAAGTATCATCAAAGAAAATTTTCTCCTCAATGCTTGGGGGACTAAAAAGATCATGAAAACCAGCTTCCCCAAGCTTAGAACTTCTATATTATTATCAACAATGGTGTTCAAAGCGTTCATACTAATATTACTACCAGCATGCAAATAAGATTCCATAGGTTTTTTAATTTTCGCATCAAACAATCCATGTTTTAAATCAGAAAATAGAATAAGAAGCTCATTCTTGTCCATTATGCCAAACTAGTGTAAACAAGAAACAAAAAGATGCAATTGCAGGATCTAAAGGAAATAGCTTCGAGTACTTACAACGGCGAAAATAGCTTAGTAGCCGAGATCCGGAGTGTGAGTACCTTTTACCTTTCCTCCCCGGCAACGGCGCCAGAAAATAACTTGATGTCTACGCCCCCTCCTTTTCCTGTAGACAGTGTTGGGCCTCCAAGAGCAGAGGTTTGTAGAACAGCAGCAAGTTTTCCCTTAAGTGGATCACCCAAGGTTTATCGAACTCAGGGAGGAAGAGGTCAAAGATATCCCTCTCATGCAACCCTGCAACCACAAAGCAAGAAGTTTCTTGTGTCCCCAATACACCTAATAGGTGCACTAGTTCGGCGAAGAGATAGTGAAATACAGGTGGTATGAATAAGTAGCAACGGCACCAGAAAAGTGCTTTGCCCAGGACAGTAAACAAGCAGTAGTAACGCAGCAGTAGTAACGCAGTAAAACAGTAAACAAGCAGCGATAGCAGTATTTAGGAACAAGGCCTAGGGATCATACTTTCACTAGTGGACACTCTCAACTTTGATCACATAACAGAATAGATAAATGCATACTCTACACTCTCTTGTTGGATGATGAACACATTGCGTAGGATTACACGAACCCTCAATGCCGGAGTTAACAAGCTCCACAATACAATGTTCATATTTAAATAACCTTAGAGTGTAAGATAGATCAACACAACTAAACCAAGTACTAACGTAGCATGCACACTGTCACCTTCATGCTAAGAAAGGAGGTATAGATCACATCAATACTATCATAGCAATAGTTAACTTCATAATCTACAAGAGATCAAAATCATAGCCTACGCCAAGTACTAACACGGATGCACACACTGTTACCATTACACCGTGCAGGAGGAATAAAACTACTTTAATAACATCACTAGAGTAGCACATAGATAAATTGTGATACAAAACATATTGCAATCATAAAGAGATATAAATAAGCACTTCACTATGCCATCCATAACAGTGAATAAGTATTCTGTGAAATATAGCCTAAGAGACCCACACGGTGCACACACTGTCACCTTTACACACGTGGGACAAGGAGTCTCCGGAGATCACATAAGTAAAATTCACTTGACTAGCATAATGACATCTAGATTACAAGCATCATCATATGAATCTCAATCATGTAAGGCAGCTCATGAGATTATTGTATTGAAGCACATAGGAGAGAGATGAACCACATAGCTACCGGTACAGCCCCGAGCCTCGATGGAGAACTACTCCCTCCTCATGGGAGACAGCAGCGTTGATGAAGATGGCGGTGGTGTCGATGGAGAAGCCTTCCGGGGGCACTTCCCCGTCCCGGCGGCGTGCCGGAACAGAGACTCCTGTCCCCCAGATCTTGGCTTCGCGATGGCGGCGGCTCTGGAAGGTTTTCTCTGGTTTCGTCGAACATGATAGGGTTTTCGTGACGGAGGCTTTAAATAGGCGGAGAGGCGGCGTCAGAAGGTCGAAGGGGCGACGACACTATAGGGCGGCGCGGCCAGGGCCTGGGCCGCGCCGGCCTATGGTCTGGGGGCCCAGTGCCCCCTCTCTGGCGGTTCTCGTGTGTTCTGGATGCTTCCGGGCAAAATAGGAACCTGGGCGTTGATTTCGTCCAATTCCGAGAATATTTCTTTACTAGGATTTCTGAAACCAAAAACAGAAGAAAACAGGAACTGGCACTTCGGCATCTTGTTAATAGGTTAGTTCCAGAAAATGCACGAATATGACATAAAGTGTGCATAAAACATGTAGATATCATCAATAATGTGGCATGGAACATAAGAAATTATCGATACGTCGGAGACGTATCACACACCAATGTAATAAAACTAAGATAAGGAGAGGTTGCTACAGTAGTAACAACTTCCAAGACTCAAATATAAAACAAAAGTACTGTAGTAAAATAATGGGTTGTCTCCCATAAGCGCTTTTCTTTAACGCCTTTCAGCTAGGCGCAGAAAGTGTGTATCAAGTGTTATCAAGAGATGAAGCATTAGATGCTTCTTTATCTATAGTGGTATTAAGGGCTTTGCCAATTTTAGGCCTATAATAGTTTTTTTGGTTTAGGCACCTTAGAGACATACATGAACTTTTGCTCCTTACCCACATAAGCTTTCTCCCTATAATTAAGAGAAGAAAATGTGGAACCCAAAATTCCCATAGCTTCTTCAAGTTCAATAATCCTATGGGTTTGATTATAATGAGTAGCACAAGTTTCTAAGACAGAAATTCTCTCATTAATTCCTCCTAGAGATTCATCAAGTTTATCGGTGCTATTAAATAGTATTCCCAATTTAGTCTCAATGCTCGGAAGATTTTGCTCTATGATCTCCATCTTTTTCATGACATCTTCAAGAGAGATTTCAATTTTAACTTCATTAACGGGTGGTTTTCCAAATAGACTCTCAATAATGCAACTAGCTTCTAAAGCAGGAGTGCCTAGGAAATTACCTCCCGCGAGACAATCAAGAACATACCTATTCCAGCTAGAGATGCCAACATAAAAATTCCTGAGTAGAATGATAGTGGAGTGTTTCTTAGTGCACCTATTATGAGCATCACTAATTCTATACCAAGCATCTTTTAAACATTCTCCCCCTTGTTGTTTAAACGAACGAACTTCAACTTCAGGATTACTCATTTTAGCAATAGTAAATAAAGTAAACTAGATAAAGTAAATGCAAGTAACTAATTTTTTTTGTGTGTTTTTAATATGGAGATTGCAACAAGACAGTAAGTAAAGTAAAACTAGCAACTAATTTTTTTGTGTTTTGTTTTAGTGCAGCAAACAAAGAAGTAAACAAAAGTAAAGCAAGACAAAAACAAAGTAAAGAGATTGGAGGTGGAGACTCCCCTTGCAGCGTGTCTTGATCTCCCCGGCAACGGCGCCAGAAAAAGAGCTTGATAGCGTGTATACACACGTCCGTTGGGAACCCCAAGAGGAAGGTGTGATGCGTATAGAAGCAAGTTTTTCCTCAGTAAGAAACCAAGGTTATCGAACTAGTAGGAGCCAAGAAGCACGTTGAAAGTTGATGGCGGCGGAGTGTAGTGCGGCGCAACACCAGGGATTCCGGCGCCAACGTGGAACCTGCACAACACAACCAAATTACTTTGCCCCAACGTAACAGTGAGGTTGTCAATCTCACTGGCTTGCTGTAACAAAGGATTAGATGTATAGTGTGAAAGATGATTGTTTGCAGAAAACAGTAAAACGAGTATTGCAGTAGATTGTATTCGATGTAAAAGAATGGACCGGGTCCACAGTTCACTAGTGGTGTCTCTCCCATAAGAAATAGCATATTGGGTGAACAAATTACAGTTGGTCAATTGACAAAAAAAAGAGCATAACAATGCACATACATGTTATGATGAGTAGTGTGAGATTTAATTGGGCATTACGACAAAGTACATAGACCGCTATCCAGCATGCATGTATGCCTAAAAAGTCCACCTTCAGGTTATCATCCGAACCCCCTCCAGTATTAAGTTGCAAACAACAGACAATTGCATTAATTATGGTGCGTGATGTAATAAAAAATACATCCTTAGATATAGAATTGATGTTTTATCCCTAGTGACAACAGCACATCCACAACCTTAGAGGTTGCTGTCACTCCCCCAGATTTAATGGAGGCATGAACCCACTATCGAGCATAAGTACTCCCTCTTGGAGTTACAAGCAATGACTTGGCCAGAGCCTCTACTAGCAACGGAGAGCATGCAAGATCATAAACAACACATAGATAGATTGATAATCAACATAGCATATTATTCATTATTCATCGGATCCCAACAAACGCACATGTAGATTTACAGATAGATGATCTTGATCATGTTAGGCAGCTCACAAGATCAGACAATGATAGCACAATGAGGAGAAGATGACCATCTAGCTACTGCTATGGACCCATAGTCCAGGGGTGAACTACTCACACATCAATCCGGAGGAGACCATGGCGGTGTAGAGTCCTCCGGGAAATGATTCCCCTCTCCGGCAGGGTGCCGGAGGCGATCTCCTGAATCCCCCGAGATGGGATTGGTGGCGGCGGCGTCTCTGAAAGGTTTTCCGTATCGTGGCTCTCGGTACTGGGGCTATTATCGACGAAGGCTTAAGTAGGCGGAAGGGTAGGTCAGGGGACCTCACGGGGGCCCCACACGACAGGGCGGCGCAGCCCCCCCTTGGCCGCGCGGCCTTGGTGTGGCGGCGCCTCGTGGCCCCACTTTGTCTCTCCCCCGGTCTTCTGGAAGCTTCGTGGAAAAATAGGACCCTGGGCGTTGATTTCGTCCAATTCCGAGAATATTTCCTTGCTAGGATTTTTGAAACCAAAAACTGCAGAAAACAGCAACTGGCTCTTCGGCATCTTGTTAATAGGTTAGTGCCGGAAAATGCGTAATAATGACATATAATGTGTATAAAACATGTGAGTATCATCATAAAAGTAGCATGCAACATAAGAAATTATAGATACGTTTGAGACGTATCAGGCGCTTCGGCCGCGCAGTGATGGCAATGATGACGACGACGCAGACGGGCCGCCTCTCACATGCGGGAGCTCGGCGGAGGCCATGGCGGAGGGCCGCGAGTTCCAGTTGCTAGACACGATGGCCGATGATGAGTTTGCGCGGCTCGGCATCCTCGTGTCGGAGGTGGACCGACCGGTGCTTCCGCTGCTGCCCCGGTACGACACCGATATCATGTCGTAGCGCCTCACAGAAGATGAGCCCCCCCAACAGGCGCTGCAGAACTCGGCCCCGTACCCGCCACCGCATCCACCTCCGTCGTTCAAGCCGTGGGCTTCTCCACCTCCACCTCTGTCGTTCAGCACCGGCGTACGCTCCGCCGGCTGCCAACTGGCCGTGGCCAATGCCAGATTTCATCGTGATCAACAACGAGGATGAGCAGTAGGGTAGGGTAGCAGGCGGTACATGCGCTTTTTAATTTAATTTTTTTATTTTCCCCTATTCACTATTTAAATTATGTTTCTCTTCAAATAGTGCAAAAAACGAAAAAAATTGTGTCGTGCGCTGGGGGCACTTCCGGGGCAAACGAACGCCTGATTGAATTCAACCATTTGTGTAGACGCAAATGAACGCGCGCGTCCACTTTCGAGTGTCCATTTTGCGTCGTCCAGTTGGACATGTCTTAAGAAAAATAGCTTGAAGAACTACCACAGTCTGGTTCATGAGTGTACACGTGATGGAAAGGAACCAACACCTATCCACCAATTTGAATTTCTAGGCGGCACTTAACAAAAGCCAAAAAGCCTAAATGTGTTATCATCTACAGGTCTACCCCATCTACAACGCAATGTCAAAACATAATGCAAGCGGCGAGGCGAAACTCGTATGTCCACCTAGTGAGTTGTACCTCTGTATAAAAAGACAGTCAATGGGGAGGGGGAGGCAATGTGCAGCATAGACAGTTCATAAACTTCATCACTTTCCAAAAAACCTAAGATGGCTTCCAACGCGAGCAGCAACACCATTGCTTTGACAGTCTTGTGTGGCGATCGATTTGGACTGGTTTGTGGGGAGAGGAGGTACTACAACTTAACCGAGCTCGTATGTTTGTTAACTATATTTTTGCATTTTACCTCAGATATAGATGTTTTTGTTTTGTTTAGCAAAAAGTTACATGAGGGTGAAGGTCTTGTACACGGTACAAGAAAAGTGCGCACGTCATGGTCTGTTTGGGCTCAAACGGTCGACTGGAACAAGACAGGTGCTGAGCATGTGGGACCGTGCACTGTTCAATGAGGGACTATATGCGTGAATACACACTAGAATACGCGGGACCAGCAGGGATCACGAGAAAGTTTGATGGTGGAGATAATATGATCATCTGGACCTCAGACCCAAAACAGATTTCCGACTCAACCCACCCAACCATGTGGTTTGCATCTGTTCCATCCTAGTCTAAGGAGAAGAGGATGCACCATCACATTCACCATTGCCGCAGACTACCGCTCAGGATTATAGTCAAGTCTACTTAATTTTTTAATAAAGAAAATATATTAATATCACGAAGATACTAATTAAATCTAACCTCTATAATAAGGCCGTGCCCTAATATCAATATGGATGCACACAACTAAAAAAATTATAAAATGTTTTCCTTGTAGCAGCGAACCAAACATCACCAAGACAATACCAGAAATCAATCCTCTCCAGAAGTAACGCCTCCAAGAAGATCAAGTCTACTAAATAACTAGAGATTTTTAACCGTGACATCTAGTATTTCTCAAGAATTAAAAAACCAAGTATTCAAACACTCTTTTGAGCAAGCAACACTACGGGAACTAGTCATGGTGCCGACGGCCAGATCCTGTGTCGACGGCAAAATATTGGGGCCGTCGGCACAAGAATCGTTCCGGCCAGGCCAGCAGGTCAGCCATCGGTACAGGTAAACCGTCGGCACATGACGGTCTGTACCGACGGCAACCGTCGGCACAGTTTCGGCCGTCGGTACAGCCTCTCTGTCCTAATGGCGAGGTAACAGCGTCAGCCCTGTGCCGACGGATTTTCCATTTTACCACATTAATCTTCAAAAAATCATAATTAAATCATTATAATTCAGAAAAATACAAATAATATATCAAAATTTTCATAAAAATAAGTTCTATCTAGGAAAAATATCAATCTTGGAATATTTGAAATATCTGAAAGAACCTTCTAAAAAATGAGCTATCATATCCGATGTTTTATGGCTTTCACACAGAACAACCAATGTTATGGATAGAATCGCGGCATAGTTTTTGATAATGTGCTCATATTGTGCACACATGTGCATATTGGGATGTCTTACGATGTTGCAGGAGAAAGTTTGCCATTTCATCGCACGAAAAACTATTTTCCATTTTTGAGGTGTCGAAAACGGGGTGTTTTGTGAAGCAACCGCCAAATTAAAGTTTCACATTGGTACCAACACATTTTTCAAAAATACTAGACCACATAAGATGGACAATTATTAACCGGTGTATCTGGAACCTTTCCGTTCACCCTCATGAAAAAGACAAATTCCTGCCGTATCGGTAGGAGACCGACCAAATTTGAACTACAGGTACATGATATAATGCTCAAGATTTTTTATAAAAATAATTTTTAGATTCAAAACATGCTATTTCATCAGAGATCCAGTGCAAGTATGGCGAGCCTCAGCCCCGGGCAAAGGATCTTCATGCCCACCGTTTTGAATATAGTTTGAAACGGGCATAAAAAATTCCAAAACGATCCAAACAATGTGAAAGCTTCGCGTGGTGTCATATTATGTGTCATAGTTGCAAGGAAAAATATTAAAGTTGGAAAATTGTGAACATCACAAAAAATCATTCACAAAATGAGCTATCATGTTCGAGGTTTCATGACATTTAGGTCAAACGATCAATGTTATGGATAGAATCGCGGCATAGTTTGTGATAATGTGTCCATATTGTGCACACATATGCATATTGGGATGGCATACGATATTGCAGGAGGAAGTTTTCTATTTCATCGCACGAAAAAACCATTTTCCATTTTTGAGGTGCCGAAAACGGGGTGTTTTATGAAGCAACCACCAAATTAAAAATTCACATAGGTACCAACACATTTTAAAAAAAATACTAGACCAACTAAGATGGAAAATTTCTCAACCGGTGTATCTGGAACCTTTCCGTCCACTACTCATGAAAACGACAAATTTCTGCCGAATCGGTAGGAGGCCGAACTACAGGTACATGATATATTGCTCAAGATTTTTTGTAAAATTATTTTTAGATTCACAACATGCTATTTCATCAGAGATCCAGTGCAAGTTTAGCGAGCCTCAGCCCCGGGCAAAGGATCTTCATGCCCGCCGTTTGAATATAGTTTGAAACAGGCATAAAAAATTCAAAAATGATCCAAACAATGTGAAACCTTTGTGTGCTCTCATATTATATGTCATAGTTGCAAGGAAAAATATTAAAGTTGAAAAATTGCGAACATCACAAAAAATCCTTCACAAAATGAGCTATCATGTTCGAGGTTTCATGACATTTAGGTTAAACGACCAATGTTATGGATAGAATCGTGGCATAGTTTGTGACAATGTGCCTATATTATGCACACATGTGTACCTTGAGATGTCTTACGATGTTGCAGGAGGAAATTTTCCTTTTCATCGCGCGAAAAAGCCATTTTCCATTTTGAGGTGCCGAAAACGCGATGTTTTGTGAAGCAACCACCAAATTAAAGTTTCACATTGGTACCAACACATTTTAAAAAAATACTAGGCCACCTAAGATGGAAAATTTTACAACCGGTGTATCTGGAACTTTTCCGTCCATCCCTCATGAAAAAGACAAATTCCTGCCGAATCGGTAGGAGGCCGGCCAGATTTGAAATACTGGTACATGATCTAATGCTCATGAATTGTTGGAAAAATTATTTTTAGATTCAAAATATGATATATATGTCATATTTGGATTCCTCTTATTTTTCTAATAGTTTTAGACATATTATTTGTCAAATTTTGATTTACAGATTTAAAGATATTAATTATTCCATATTAAATAAAAAAATCATTTTATTGTCCATTTGAATTCAAGATTAATATACTTATGCTTGTAGTTTATGTAGGTAATTGTTTGGAATTCAAAAAATAATGATGTGCAACATCAAGTAATAAGGGTTAATAGTATTGATATGGTATTATTGTCAACAAGGTGTCATTTCTTTCATGGAATCTAGTCTAAATGGAACCGAGAAGTTAAGCGTGCTAGGGGTGGAGTAGTGTGAGGATAGGTGACTGACCGGGAAGTTTGACCATGAGTGGAATTTGACCTAATATTAAGTGTAGTTAGAGTTAAAATGGTGCATGTGAGAGATTATAAAAATGGGATAACAAAATTTGAAAAAAAAATTGAAAAAATTCGAGCCAGAATTACCAAACGGCGTTATTTCTATACCGACGGCTTTGCCGTCGGCACAAGATGCTGTGCCGACGGCAACTTTGTCTGTGCCGAGGCGTTATTGTGCCGACGGCCCGTCGGCACAGGCGTGGGCCGACGGCAGGTGATGTTGTACCGACGGCTGCAGGCCGTCTGCAGCTTGCCTGGTTCCCGTGGTGCGACACTACTCCAAATAAAATCGTGTTTAGTTCTGCACAAATTAAAATACGCAGCATGGCAAATTATAATCCGCAGCACGAGAGCATGGAAGATGACGTTTGGTCAAAGGCTAGTTCTTGATCAAATGTTTAACTGAGAAGGTGAACGCTATATATAGATCACTTTTGATTATTACTGGTGGCATCGCACTACACTTAGGAGGTCTTGCTCAATTTTGTCTCCACTACTATGATCTTCATCGTAGTCGTCTTGCCGCGGTGGCGGAGACAAGGCGAGAGGCGAAAGCAGGGTCGGGCGGTAACCGCAGTAGATGTCCCAACTCATATCCCACTGGCATATGAACGGCCTATACACTTCCGTATCCTGCTCGCACTTGAATGACGACGGGGTGGTCGCCGGGAGCTGGAGTTTCTGGTCGTATGGCGGGCAATCAGCCATGGGGTCGGGGAACACCGAGTGTCTTCTCGTGTCATGCTTGTACAAGGTGTCCCCATGCCTGTAGCACAACATCCCACCGCCATCGAGCCAAGCGGCCGTCATCTGGAACTCGGAATAGGGATCATCGACGCGGAAGCTGTAGCGCAGGTCCCAGTACAGCTTGTAGTCATCGTTCTCCTTGCCATCGTCCTCATCCTCGTCGCCGGCATCAAGGTGTTGATCATCCCGTGGCGGCGACATGACCCAAAACTGGATCTTCCGGTCGCAAGGGTCGTGGTCGTGGTCGTGGAGGACGTTTACGGCGAGGCACAGCTTCCCGTTCATCTCGAAGGCGTCCACTAGTGGGTTCCAGGGCCGATACTGCGCTCTCGGGTACGGCAGGCGATACATCCGCCGCGTCTCCGTAGCCACATCAAGCACCATCATTCTGTCGGCCATCCTGCGGTAATCACTATCAGATGAGCCAGCGTTCACTAGGTATAGCTTGCCGTCGATGTACAACGGAGGGTTGTATCTGATCGGGCGGGCCACGGAGAGGTAAAAATGGTGACGCCATCCGCCCCCGCCGGTGGCACCTAGCGTCTGCACGTGCACGTGGACACGGTTGCCGGGGTAAGAATTATCTGGGCAGAAGGAGAAGCGGAACAGCTTGTACTCGTGGGTGCAAGGACTGAAACCCAGGGCGACGAGGTGCGACAAGTGGTCGCCGGGCGCTGGAGCATCCCTCGGGAGCGTCAGCTTCTCGCCGGTGACAGGGTTGCACACAACGGTGGGCGCCTTGGCCTCGTCGCCGTGGAAGAAGCAGAGGAAGCCGTTGCAGACGTTCGCGAGGCTGTATCCTCGAGGGATGGCGACGGGGAGCATAGGCTTTCCTGAGGAGACATTGAAGATGCTGGCCTCGTCGGTCCATCCCGGCACACGCCTCTCCGAGACCAGCAGGAGCTCGGCGTCGGCCGAGTCCGCGGCGTGGTTGGCGGCGTGGAGGTCGCGGAAGGAGGGTTTGGTGACGACGGCGCGCCACAGCCTGCAGACGTAGCAGCATCGCGCCACGTCCCTGGTCGGCAGCTTCACCAGGATCGCACGCAACAACTCCTTTGGGACATTCATGCTGCTCTAAAAGCTTTGTGGTCGAAGAGCACTTGTCCTGCCCCAGTTTTGTTTTTCTTTCTCCTGACTCGCGCGCGGTGGTACAATTAATCTGGTGTTTACACAGCGTGACAAGACGTGCATATATAGACGCCTGGCCAGCAAGTTGCAAAGACCAGATCATGTACTACTCGGGCTAGGACTCCAACCTGACTAGTAGTTATTAGGGAACTAACAAACCTAACGCGACTCGAACTCTGCGCACCAACACAAACAGACCTACCAGTGTGTTAGCGTTCTCAATCCCAGCTCCACATACTAGTGTCGTGTTTAGGTGTTTAGAGCATCCGGCTCTTCCACTTATAGACATGAATATCGTATGGTATACTACTTACCCGCAGAATTCTGCGTTGTTAACAAAACATGGTAAGGCAAAACTCATATCGACTTCGTGTCCAACGCCATCTTCGAGATGCTCGGGAACCAGCCACTCACCTCAAACCTCTCTACATCAGAGGGCATATCAACGACAAGACTCGGATGATGGTCAATGGCGGTGTGGTAGTTAATCCGACACCGTTATTCGATGTTTAAGAAACTTCAGCTAGACGAGGCCGATTTAAGGGAGATCAATATGGCACTCCGTGCGTTTGAGGGCAGAGAAGAGGTAGAGGCTAAATGTATGATTAGTTTTGATCTTACCTTTGAGACTAAAACTTTGGCCACGGCCTTTTTTTTGGACTATATGGACTGTGAGGGAAAAATCCCCACAACAATTTATTTCAAAAGATAAGTGTACATATATACAAAGAAGAAACTGAGACTAACGGCTAACTATCTACAAAAATATGGCACCCAATCATGGAAGGGAGTAAGCCAATGAACGAAACCACCTTCTTTATTGCTGATGTGCACGGGAAATTACAACGTTGTGTTGAGACGAGATTGGGTTCATGGCAAGCCATGTGTACCATCTACTATACACCAACAACTTATCCAGCGGGTGATCGACGAAGTCAAAGTTGTTCCTTGATGTTTCAGCCTGCATCACTCTATGTGGGTCGCAAGTCGACTGTCAATCCTCCAATGCTACATGCCTCTTGGGGCCCGACCTATTCGAGTTCAGTTTATTGAGTGCCACCACGGACGGATTTGTGCCAGTTAGTCTAAAGACGATTGTTAGTTATTGGCTCCATCATTTCAATTAATGGATCCCAATGGTGCGTGGCTCTAGAAGCGTCTAAATGAGTATCATGCGGGGGACGATATGTGAGAAGGTAATGAAGAGCTAGGTAATATGGACAAGTTGGGATAAGGATCCATGTCGACCAACCCACTAGAGGAAGTGGACATTGGAAACGACAATGTCCCAAGGCCAACTTATAGAAGTCGAAATCTTACATCCTATTACAGGTCCACCTTAATTGAGTTAGTCAAGCAGTACGTAGATTGTTTCGCGTGGGAATAGCACGAGATGTATGGGTTAAGCTGAAAGTTAGTCGAACATCGATTGCCAATATATAAATTCATGTTTTACACCTCACAAGAAACCAGCCAAAAAGTTTAACTATAAGATCTATTACCAGATCAAGGCAGAGATAGATCAACTCATTAGGGTGAACTTCATTCAACGTTGTGGATATGTTGATTGGGTCTTAAATATTGTACCTGTCGGAAACAAAGGAACCGGGTGTGCACATACTTAAAAGATCTCAACAGGGCAACACCCAAGGATGGGTATCCTATGCCAATAGTCAAAAAGATCATCATTCATGCGTCAGGTCACAAGATCATCAATGTCTTAGGGTAACACGGCGTACAACTAAATATTCATGGTTGAGGATGACTTGGACAAGACGGCATTTCCCTGCCCCGTGGTTTCTTTTAGTGGACGATTTTTGGATTAAAGAATGTCGGAGCCACGTAAGAGAGAGCGATGAACTTGATCTTTCACGATCTTCTTGGAGTCGTAGTAGAGTACATAGATGTTGTAGTGGTCAAATCGGCTACTAAGAAGTACTTATCACTTAGAGCATGTCTAACAGGACCCCGTATTTTTTCGCCCCGTAAAACGTGAGTAGAGGGCCCTGTATCCGGTTTTCACCGGCCGAAAACTCGGACGAGCTAGCAGATTCTGTTTTACGGGGTGGGGATACGGGTTCTGCTAGCTCGTCCGAGTTTCCGGCCCCTCAAAACAGGGTTTTAGACAGCAATTCGCACAACAATTTCACATCAAACATAGCACATCCAAAATATGTGATTCATAATTCATAGTTTTAACATCACAACGCGATCATAGGCAATGTTCAAGCCACGGAAGTTCCCAAATATGATCAACTATCAACGGATCCATCGCCACCGGCGCCACCGCTCGCCGGAGACTCACCTTGAGCACGAGCTTGACGCGCAGCCTTCTTCCTCGCAATGATGTCCGCCTTGGTCTCGTTCCACCACGCCAGCTGATCCTCGTCCATGCCGTCGGTGCGCATCATCATGATTTCCCTCTCCTCGGCCAAGAGCTCCTTCATGGCCTTGGCTTCTTTGGCTGCGCTCGGCCTTCAACTTGGCATCTTCCCTCCTTGCTTGCACCTTGGCAAGCTTCACCTCACTCTTCTTGTCGGTGATGAGGAGCTTGGTCTCCAACGTCTTCATCGTCAATGCCTCCTTGGACTTCATGAGTTGATCCAACTTCTCCCGGAAGCTAGCTGCTTCAAGTTCTACCTTGACCCTCTCCTTGGCCTTCTTGTTGCCCTCGGGCTTGCCGGTGTTTCTCCCACTCATGTCCTCCGCTTCATCATCCATGGTGAGAAGTGCCTCCTTCTTGCACTTTGGCTCGTTGTCCCGCAACTTCCACTTAGGAAGATGTTGAAGGATGGAAAAGCAATGTTGGAATTGAACTTCCTTGTTCTTCGAGCCGGCCATGTCCTTGTACCGTTGTTGAGCATACTTGGGCTGCACAACAATAGTATGAGGAGATGTTTCCACATCATCAACACATAAATGGATAGCACATCATCAACACAAGGAAAACTTACATAGTCCTCCGGCACGCATCCACTAGGGGGGTTGTCGGCCACCTGATCCATGGCAGCACTCCAACGAGAACAAGCCGGCTTGATGATGTTCCATCGTCCTTCAAGGGAGCGGTAGGATCTGTCCGCCATGCTCTTCGTGCGAGGCTTGAGCTGGTGGTACAGATCCTCAATGCGCTGCCAATAGCGCTTGCCGCCTTGGTCCACTCCGGTGCACGCATCCATCCCCACCTTGCTCCAAGAACGGACCAAGATGGCGTCTTCGATCTCGCTGTAGTTCGCCGTGCGTGGCTTCGGCGTCGACGAAGAACCGGCGGCAGCCGGATCAACCTCAACCACCTCCTCCTCGTCACCCTCATCCTCATCCTCCTCATCAATCTCTTCGACGTTGCACTCGGCATCGAATGCATCGATACCGGCGTCCAAATTCACCGCGGAACCGTTTAGCATGTCCATGTAGGATGTTGTGGACTCAACATCGAACACCTTGTCTACGTCCATGGTGGATGGCGGCGGCGCGGGCGGCGCATCGGACGGAACGGAGGGAGAAGAGGGCGTGGCCTTGGAGGGCGGTGGAGGCGCGAGGCCGATGCGGCTGATTGCCTTTGTCCGCACCTTGGCCGGCGCGACGCCCCTCGGCCCGGCCGCCTTGGTCTTCAGCCTGCCCCTCTTCTTGGCAGTCGGCGGGGCTACGGCCGGCGAAGCTGCGGCCGCCGCGGCAGGTGCTTCGAAGAATTGCTTCGGGATCCGCTTCCTCTTCGACGGGATGGTGGCGAAGATCATGGCCGACACGACGCCGGCGTTCGGCGCAGCTCCGACGGCAACATCGACCACCGCGGCCGGAGGAGATGCATCGCCGGCGGTAGGCGGCTCTTGCGGACGATCCATGGCAGCGGGATCCGGCCGGGAAGGGCGCGGGGGAGGAGATCGGTCGGCGGTGGCGGCGGTTAGCTTCAGCGAAATGCTTCGCGCGCAGTGGAGTGGGCGATACTGGTTTCGCCCACTATCCCCGCTCCCACCCCGCACAAGTAGGGGGCGACGACCCGCCCCGTAGTCAAAAACAGCAAAAAACGATGCGGGGGCCGTTTTTACGGGGCGTGCTAGACGGCCGGGTAGAGTCGAAACCCTCAAATCGGCGGTTATTATATGGGTTTGCCCCTTTTACGGGGTCTGTTAGACCTGCTCTTAGCCGTCTTAGCCGACTTACGACTTGCATTTGAGAGTTACAAGAAAAGAAAACGAATGTCTCTTTTTACCATGTGACGGCATGACAAGGAGAGATAAGATAGGGAGTACTACCTTCCCAACCATGTGATGCAGGTGCATCTTCTCTGCGACGACCGACCAAGAATGCAGGAAGTCGTGGGGTGATGTGTGCGTGAGACTGACATGCGACTGACTAGAATCAGATCGCACCCCTTTAGGCCATTTCTAATGCATGGTGGCTTTTGAGAGTTTGCATCGGACCGAGCTGACTTTGCAAAATCCTTCACTAATTAGTACCTCATCTGTTCCGATTAATTGACTTCAATCAGCATTATGGTTTGCTCATTCTCTCATTTCGTTAACTAAATCAAAAACAGAGGGAGTATTAGCTAGTGTAAATTTATATAGGATCGATGTCTCCACCGAAACAGATTGAATATAGTGATGACCCCGGTGCCATTGTTTTCCAGCTTCACCCCGGTGCATCATCGGTGTACCGTGTACATTGGAGCAAGCTAATATATAGGAGCAAGGAACCATGGCCGACCAAAGAGGCCGCATCCACACAATCTTTTTACAACCACACTGTCTTTTGTGCGTGTACTACCGAAAGTATTATGCATAGATTCGGTTGGCAATAAAGTTTGATATTTTCAAATGGGCGAGCTAGATAGGACCTGAGAGTCGACACCATTCACAAGAGAGCATCAAGAAACATAGTGCAACTCCCATCGGAAAAGTCCCAGTTGAACCTGGGTGCACGTGAACCCAGGTGGGAAATACATTTTTCAAATGTTAAAAAATTCTGAAATAAAAATAACGGGGTACGTATGCATGTTCCATGTGTGCGTAAAAAGTTTTCGCGGAGAAACCATTTTTTTATTTCAGAATCTAAAAAAGACAAAATACGTCACATATATACTGCTATATAGCCCTGCAAAATTTCACTTTTTTGCCGAGGCAAAATAAAAGGTTTTTTCGTCACGAAACTCATGTCCAGGGCACATGTTTGAGATCACCTTTGCATTCATTTTGTGTTTCGATTTTTAAAACATATTTTTACATCACAAACACACTTTTGAAATAATGGGTTCACATGCACCCAGGTTCTGAAAAGCTGTACTCAACTCCCATCGGAAAAAACAGTACAGCTAGTCTGCTAAAAAACAATGGCAACAAACGGTGACGCGAGAATCCATTATTTTGCTGCGTATGCTGAAGAAACATCTGCGAAACATGATCAACCAACAACAGGCCAGCCCCAAAATATCCTCTCCTTTTTTTAACAGGCCGATCAGACAATACTCTGAATTTGGTACAGTGCATATATAGTCACTCTCAAAATAATGTTGGAGGTGGCCAGAGCTACAAGACCAGGACGACGGTGATGGAGGGAGGAGTTCGAGGTCGGATTAATCGAAGCCATGGCATGGTCTCCTCCTCGAAGCAAATTTTAAGTAGCAACACTGGCAAAGAAACACAATGTCAGATGAGACGATGAATGCGAACAACAATTCTGCCTGCTTGTGTGACGGTCAAAATTCAAAGGTGGTGTGCATGTATGAAATTTATTTAAAAATAATACTTTGGAGAGCCTTGAGTTCAGGTGTTGTCTTGATGTTGGATGTATTATTGCTGTTAGGATTAGAATACCCTACCAAAACTTTTTATTTTTATTTATCGAAAAGAAAACAATAGTACTTTGGCTTGTAGTTTCCCCCGATGATCAGAAATGGCTTGGCGCGCTTCCAACTCAATGGTCAACCTGGGGGTGTGTAGTGCATGGTGACTCCTGCCGCACACGTATGCAAAGAAGGAATGGCTTTCTTTTTTGAACAGTTGCATGGACTTAAAAGTGTGTAAAATGATGTATCGGTAGTCTTTCTTCGGTCACATCGAGTAGGCTTTCCGGTGATGTCGAAAACTTACCTGCAAATAGAACAAAAAAAACGAATGGTTTCTTTCTACTGCATTGCATATATTTGTCGGATGACATGGCGAGGGGAAAAGAGATATTTTCACGATCATGGTATATTTGGTACAGTGATGCATGCTCTCCACTCTCCAGGATGACCGGCCAAGAAGTCGTGGGTGATATGTGCTAGGGACGCGACGCGACTGTCTAATCTAGAATAAAGATATCCCTTTTGCTAGCGGCAAAGAACGGAGGCCGACCAAAGAGGGTCATCTTTTTTTTCAACCAAAAATGTTCTTTTTTTGTAAAAAAGAAATGTCCCCCTTTTTCACATGTAGTACTCCTATTACTCCCTCCGTTCACAAATAAGTGTACACGCGAGTTTTTCAAGACAAATTATGAAGTGGAGTAGAAAATGCATTGGAAAGATGTATCTCTCATCTTTAATTATTTCACTCCCAATGAGCTAAGTGCATGTAGAAAACAAGGAGAACATATACTCAATGTTATTGGGTTTGATTTTCGTGTGAGAGAAGCAATTAAAATGCGTTGGAAATATAGGAGTACACTCTTTTCTGGATAAAGTTTAGAGCTAGATATCCACTTATTTGAGGATGGAGGGAGTATGGTTTTGTTTGGCAATGTGTATGTCGGTATGTGTAGAACCAAGGGTATGTTTGGTTGGTACTCAATTTTTTCTAGAAAGGCAAAAAGGCTTGCTTTAATAAATTCATTAATAGAAAAAAGGTCCATAACAAGGTCTTAGGATACAAGGAACCAGAAAAAAACAAGAGACTAATCTCCTGGCAATACGAGACCCAAATGCTTCGCCCCGGCTAAAACCTAAGTTTTCGCCTCCATCTTGATCCTTGCGAGGAAAATTGCGGGCAAGGTGTTGATTTTCTTGAATATTCTCGCGTTTCTCTCATTCCAAATCTTTCATGAGACAAGCATAACTAAAGAATCCATCGCCTTATTACATCCCGGATAAGTAAGGAAAAGGTGACTCCACCAAGATTCGACATCCTCAAAGCCGACCCAAGAGAGGAGAGGTTGTAATCATAAAGCCCAAGCCGACTTTTGATCATGCTCAAAATCCTGACGAAGTAGCGACAATGTAGGAGCAAGTGGCATGCCGACTCTTCAACACATCTACAAATTAAGGGGGCAACGTCTCTCATTGTGCCCTCCTCTTCTCTCAAGGTGGTCTGCCGTCTGCACCCTAGTTTGAAGAATGAGTCACAAGAAGAGCTTGCATTCAGGGGGGACCGATTCTTCCAAACAAGAGCATCCATGGGCAAGCGAGTGGTCCCAGCAAACTGGACCTTGTAGGCCAAGGCGCAAGAGTAGGTTATGAAAGGAGTAAGCTTCAAAACAATCAAATCCGGTATGTCCTCAACGAGGTTTACTTGCGAGGTTAATTGCCAAAGATTGGTGAACTCTTGGAGGTGTTGCACCGAAAGGCTGCCAGAGGTGTCAATGTGTAGGATCCAAGAATCATCGATCAGTGAGATCTTTTCGAATAGACCAAGACTTCCGATTAGACAGGGACAAAATGGATGGTGTGATGACTTTTGGATGAGTCCTTCTACCGAAGGGGCGTCCCAAACAACTAGCCTTATTGCCATCGCCATTCATTACTTTAGTCATGGCATAGAAGAATTCTATATCAACCTCACTACAAATGTTTTCCATTCCAACCCAAGGTTTTCCCAGAGCGGTCCAAGCGAAACATGGCCAACGATGGCGCAAAGCTCTTCTGAATTTGTCCATGTTTAGAATGTCAAGGCCTACAAGGGAGGTGGACCTACATACCATTGTCTGATTAAACTTGCGCTTTCCTCCAGAAGCTCTATCGGAACCCTCCCACAAAAGGCTCTAGTGATTTTTTGGATGACGAGCTCAAGGCTCCACCGGAATCTCGAGGATGGTGAGAGGGTATATCGCATGCGAGGTGAGCACCGATTTAACAAGGCATTTGCGGTCCGCATTGTTCAAGTATTTTCCATCCCAAAGTAAGAGACGCTTGGCTGCTTTGTCTTCGAGGTATTGCAAGTGGATTCTTTTAAGTATCTTAACCAAGAAAAGGAGGTTGAGTATCTCACTGAGAATGTGGTCGTAGTAGCCAAGAGGTCATGAAGGATGGAATGAAGGTACTCCTCATCGCATTAGATATATAGGAGCCATAAGGGTCTTGCAAAAATTAGTCATTATACCCATGACCAGAATGCAGGAGAGGTTGGAGATATCATCAAGGAAAGGTGCCACGAAGATGGCAGCATCATCGGCATAGAGAAAAGTTCTAAAGTGTGCCACCTTCTCTGGTAGGCGACGAAGAACACCATAATTTGTTCCCAATTGGAGGATGCATTGAAGGGGTCTATGGCAATGTCGAAAATCAAAGGAGAGAGTGAGACTCCTTGTCAGAAACCCCTCCTAATCTGGATAAGGGAGCGTGGAATACAATTGAGAAAGATCCGCGAAGAAGAGGAGTGAAAAATGCGCCACAGTCCAATCACGAAAACAGGGCGGGAACCCAAGGTGTTGTACAAGCTTCAATATATATCACCACATCACTGAGTCAAATGCTTTCTTCATATCGAGCTTGAGGAAAATGGTGGCCTTCTTTCGCCGATGGAGCCATCTTGCATAGTTGCGCAAAAACATGAAGTTGCCATGGATGTTTGTTTGTTTAACAGAGGCACTTTAGATAACCAGAACAAGATGATTCATGTGAGGAACGAGCCGCAAGGATAAAAAGAATTTCCACAATCTTGGCAAAACCATGAATGAGACTAATTGGCCTATAGTCGGTGATCTCCACCGCCACATCTTTTTTAGGGATCGGAGAAACAGTTGATGACCACCATCACATCCCATTTGATTGTTTGCCCTGCCAATCAGCCTATAGTTGGTGCCCACATTTGCCCTACAAATTTTTGGCAGCCCATGAAGTTTTGGTCCTTCATGGAGATCAGCGATTCATATGCCATAATCTTAGTTTACTCTTTTATTCCTTCTCGTTCTTGTTTTGGCTTCCTTTCTTTTCTGTTGGCTTTTGTATCGAGGCTACCCTAACTTGCTTGGGAAAAGGCTTTGATGTTGTTGTTGCTGGTGCATGAAGTTTTGGTCCTTCCTTGGTTTGTACATCTTGCCAACTCTTCTCACATTTCCTTCATAAATCTTGCCAACTTTTCCACCAACACGAGATCAAAGAATATCTAACCAATATTTTGGCTAGCCCGTGCTTGCCAAAATTTTGGTAAGCCATGCTATGGCATGAACCAAACATACCCCAAGGCTCCAAGTACTGCAAGTTTGCAACAACTCAACACAAGTATCATTCCAGGTAAGGTAACGGACAAGTTAGACACAACCTGGGACCGTGAGGCAGACACCATTTAGTTAAATTTTTCTACACTACAACCCTATGAAAAATTGCATAGACACAGAAAAGAAAAAAGTCAATCGCTGAAAAATAGTAAGTACGACAAAACGGTACAGATACATTGACAGCAAAAGGCGAGAGAAAGCAGATGGCCTTGAAACATATCAATAACCAGGACCAACAGGCCAGGCAAGCCGATCAAACAACCCTCTGAATTTGGTACATGGTCACCCTCAAAAAACGCCTGCAGCATACAACACGTACAGGGAAACAAGAGTGATCATGCCCCCGAACCGTATACCCATCGAAATCACGCAAGAGAAGAAGAGTCGTCGTCACATGAAATTGTTTCAGCCCTGACCAAAATAAGCAGAAAGAAGGGTATAGAAAGTGTTGCTAGCCTGAGCCAGTGTGGCCTGCCTTTGCAGTTACATGTATCTACAAAGCTAGAGGGAGCGGTTCAGTGGGATCGGTTGTTTCGGCCCCACGACGACCCGACGCACATCATGAGTCATTTCTAGACGGTAAACCGTTGTCGCATCTGTACACCTTTCATCTCGAATGTGCTAGGGATCTCTTTGAGCCAGGAGTACCGAATTTCTCCACCTGAAATATGATGGCATTGTCCTTAGCAAGCAGAAGTAAAGCATACAGATGTTTTTTCAGTTCAAGTTCCTATCTCATTGTGCATCCAGATGCTTTTTGATGTCAAGTTTAAGTCTCATAGTGCTGCCTTCACAGATCAAATTCAAGAGTGATAACAGATTGGCATTAGACAAGGAACTTACCAGTATCTGAGTATGCGGACTCGTCGTAGTATGCACAATCCCTTCCATCAGCGCTGCTATAGGGGGGTCCCATCACGTCAAGCACTGCACAAGGGGTTAGCGCCGTGAAACAGTGCAAATTGCCTCCATTTTCCGGGTAGAGAACTATAGTCTCTGCTGAAGCATCAACAACAGCATCCGTATTTATCTTTGCTAAACGAGCCCCTGCGGTCACGACGAGAAATGGATCAGAAAACGAAGTCTGATCGGCAGGTTGATTTTCCAAAATGGGAACTTCACTATAGAAGAGACGGAAATAGAGGAACCGAAATCGTAACTACAAACTTACCATCTGAGGAGGTCGTGAGTGTATTACTATCATTCTCTGGGCTACTTGTAGCCCAGTCATATGACTTGAGGTGCATGGAACCAAAGAGCATCTTGCTGAACACGGTCATCCCGGGATGGTTGTGGAGAGGAATGACAGCCGACTTGGGTAAACAGAAAATACCAAACTGCAGAGATCACACACAATCTTTCAGCAATACATCCTAAGACACATTGGCTAGCAAGTTCTTGGATGGAGCTATACAGTAAAATGTGGAGGGTGGGTAGTAGCTTACCGAAAACTTGGAGCAATCGTAGAAATGTAGGTACGTCACTGAGGGAGGCCCTTTAGACTCGGTGTGCCTGAAACATGGCAGACTTGGGTCTATGCCGACATCGCGTGGCTTCAAATCATCTGAAACCAAAAGCATAGTAGTGATCAGACAAAGTGCATTCCAAGTTACGGATTGTCAGGTCAAGCATGGAACGGCATTCGGATATATAATAACAAACGCACGTGCCACAAGACTCTGAAATTGCTTTCAAGAAGAAATGACAATAGAACGCCCACGCATTTATTCAGAATGGCAAAAGATACTGCAAAATACCCGAATAGCACTAGCACGTAGTACCAGACTACAGATAAGCAATGGAGTAGCTCATATTTGGTTCAGCAGTATACAGACAAATAATTACGTAAAAATCTGGAATTCAGTAGGCAGCCGAGTGCCAAGATGAGCAGCTAACTTGAGTAGACTTGGCGTCACGCAAGTGTCAGTTGTGCATTAGGCTTTTACTGAAACATTTCTAGCATGGAGGAGTGTAAGCAAAGGACAACGGGGAGCAGCAATGTTTGAAGGAAACTACGTGCGCAGTCTCATTGGACGAATAAACACTCGGCAGGAAAAAAATGAGCAGTGCCGACAGCCTTAGAAACGGTGAACGCTGTGAGGTCTAGCAGAATGCTCCTGCATACGGAGACGCATTCTCAGTCCTGCAGAGCACTGCTGCTTTGTTTTTCTAGGGACGCAGAGCAGCGGTGCTGCAACGGCATGGCACACGGGCGGGCGGGGGGCAGACTTGCCGGCGCATGCATAGGAAAGTCCCCGAGAGGGCGAGACCTTGTGGCATGCCAAAAGTGGAGTACCGGAGGAAGGAGTCACGGGTCGGGCGAAAGGAACCGCGACGTGGACACCTCGGACTCGAAGGCGGGCAGGCCGCAGCGCCCATTCCCGCGATCTACTAGCTAGCTCCATGCCCTAACAATCATTGCGCTGTCGCTGGTTCCTAGATTCGTAATCACGGGAGACACGGATGGGCAGAGACTGGATAGAATTTGCCGGATCGACGCGGCCGTCGAATCGGACTTTTCAACGGCCGGTGTACCTGGGAGTAGAGGATTATCGAACTGGCTGCGGGCCGACCGCCGAGAGCGCACGCGTAGTTTTGCGGGCTATGAGAGGTAACTGGGCAGAGCGGGGGTACGTACTGAGGATGGCGGCGAGGCGCGCGACGGCTTCGGGCGGCGGCACGAAGCCGGGGGCGGAGGCGGAGAAGACCTCCCGGCTGGTGTCGAAGAGGCGCTGCATCGGGGTCGGGGTCCGGGGCGGGCTCGGCGTCGGGGAGGCGGCGACGAGGGCGGCTGCCGCGGCGGTGGCGGCGGCGGACTTCCTGTGGCGGCGGCGCGGCTTGCGGGACGAGGCCCGGGCGTCGGTGGTGATGTCGGCGGTGGCCCTGCCCCTGGGGTCCCCTCCGACCTGCGCCACCGGCATAATAGTGGGCGACGGGAGTAGGCGGGATCACCGGCGGGATCTCGGGGTGGCGCGGCTCGGCGGCGTGGACGAGGGTCGGGGTGAGGGGCTGGGGCAGGTATAAAATGGCTGGGCATCGTCCATGTACTAGGTATGTATCGGAAGAGAGGAAGGAAGGCGACGGAGCGGGGGAACCCGGGAAGAGGCAAAACCGGGGGCGGACGAGGGAAGGAAGAAGAGAGCGGCAGACCAAACTGCTTTCCTTCTCTCACCAGTTCCCTTCCCGTGGGCGCATACTGCTTCTGGTTTCCTTCTTCCCATCCACTATACTACTCCTGTTTATATATCTATTTATTTATTTCTCGTATCCGTATATATCTTTATTATTGTTATTCGATTCTGTATTAAATATACGGATTCTCTCACGGTCTCCCTCAACTCTCAAGTCTGAAGAACTGCATCGGTCTCCCGGTTTGCCAGGTCACGCGACCCCGGGCAGGGGAGCGAGCGACCACCACGTGGACGCGCGTGCCCGGCACGTGTGCGTGCGTGCCACCGTGGACGCACCAAGCGCTTTCTTCTCCCTCACCAATTCGCTCCAAATCAAAAATTTAGCGCATATATCTACCCAACAAATCGGTGAACCAAATGGTCCGTTTCTACCCATCTAGGCAGGCCCACGTACACGATGCGTCTCGCTGTCCAATCGGCCCGGACACCGCGTGCAGAGGCCCAATCCATTCGGTTCGCGCGTGCAGCGGAAGCGGCGGTCGTGGCCACGTCCTCGCCATATCACTCGGAGACGAGCGCCGGTGGCTGGAGTCACGTCCTCCATCTCGCAGTACTCCTCGTCGTCGTCGTACAAGACCTCGTCTTCACTGTCGGGAGCAACGTCGATGAAATCCCGGCGCGCCTCGCGCTCCCAGGCGAGGAACTTCCGTCGGTACACCTCTTGTTGTTGCATCTCCAACTGAAGGCGGCGGGCGCATCTCCTGGCCTAGAGAGTGTCGGCCCGTCGGAGGAGGCGGAACAGGGAGCCTCCCCCTGTTCAAGTGCCACCCGTGCGGGTGGGAGACATCGCGGTGGCGGCAGGGAGTGGGGGAGAAGATGCGGGCACGATCGTGGCTTAAGTACTGTTGTCCATCAATGTCGAGACAGAATCTAAGGTGACATGCGATGCTTTAGTGGCGCACTAGGTCGAGGGTGAGCCATTGGTATGTCGGGGAAGGTGGCTGAAAAATGGGGCCACTTAGCAATCGTGCACTATGGCATGGCGCGCCACTGGTATGTGAGATACCATTGGCGCACCAAGGCATGGTGCGCCACTGCTATATGGTCCCAAACCCCCACCCCCATCCCGGACCACCTTTTTAGTTTTTAAAAATAAATTGATAGAAATTTTTTAAAAAAATCTTTTGAGATGCCCATATATCATCTAGTTTTAAGGAAAATTTAACAAACATAAATTTCAACCTTTTTTGCAAGATGGCGCTATCTTTTGGTAAAATGGCGTTTCCGGTTGCATACGAGCTCCGATGAAAAGTTTTTTATATGAAAATGTATCTACGAAAAATTTATATCCAATTTTAATGGCACAACCGTTTAGAGATATTTTAGATTCCCCAAAGTCGAAAAGAAAACTGTATTTTTTAAATTTTAGTTTTTGGTCAGAAAAAATTCAAAAAGATATAGTAGTGGCACACCTAGCCTTGTGGTGCGCCACTGATGGCGTGTAACTCACACGTTCGTTGGGAACCCCAAGAGTAAGGTATGATGCGCACAGCAGCAAGTTTTCCCTCAGAAAGAAACCAAGGTTTATCGAACCAGGAGGAGCCAAGAAGCACGTTGAACGTTGATGGCGGCGGGATGTAGTGCGGCGCAACACCAGAGATTCCGGCGCCAACGTGGAACCTGCACAACACAACCAAAGTACTTTGCCCCAA
Source organism: Lolium perenne (assembly GCF_019359855.2). Classification (NCBI taxonomy): domain Eukaryota; kingdom Viridiplantae; phylum Streptophyta; class Magnoliopsida; order Poales; family Poaceae; genus Lolium; species Lolium perenne. The sequence continues at coordinate 266,774,193 of NC_067244.2, read as the reverse complement.
CGAAACAGTGATGTTGTCAATCTCACCGGCTTGCTGTAACAAAGGATTAACCGTATTGTGTGGAAGATGATTGTTTGCAGAAAACAGTAGAACAAGTATTGCAGTAGATTGTATTTCAGTAAAGAGAATTGGACCGGGGTCCACAGTTCACTAGAGGTATCTCTCCCATAAGACGAACAGTATGTTGGGTGAACAAATTACAGTTGGGCAATTGACAAATAAAGAGAGCATGACCATGCACATACATATCATGATGAGTATAGTGAGATTTAATTGGGCATTACGACAAAGTACATAGACCGCCATCCAACTGCATCTATGCCTAAAAAGTCCACCTTCAGGTTATCATCCGAACCCCCTCCAGTATTAAGTTGCAAAGCAACAGACAATTGCATTAAGTATGGTGCGTAATGTAATCAACAACTACATCCTTAGACATAGCATCAATGTTTTATCCCTAGTGGCAACAGCACAACACAACCTTAGAACTTTCTGTCACATCGTCCCTGTGTCAATGCGAGCATGAACCCACTATCGAGCATAAGTACTCCCTCTTGGAGTTACAAGCATCTACTTGGCCAGAGCATCTACTAGTAACGGAAAGCATGCAAGATCATAAACAACACGTAGATATAACTTTGATAATCAACATAACAAGTATTCTCTATTCATCGGATCCCAACAAACGCAACATATAGAATTACAGATAGATGATCTTGATCATGTTAGGCAGCTCACAAGATCAGACAATTAAGCACAATGGGGAGAAGACAACCATCTAGCTACTGCTATGGACCCATAGTCCAGGGGTAGACTACTCACTCATCACTCCGGAGGCGACCATGGCGGTGTAGAGTCCTCGGGAGATGAATCCCCTCTCCGGCAGGGTGCCGGAGGCGATCTCCTGGATCCCCCGAGATGGGATCGGCGGCGACGGCGTCTCAGTATGTTTTCTCGTATCGTGGCTCTCGGTACTGGGGGTTTCGTCACGGAGGCTATTTGTAGGCGGAAGGGCAGGTCAAGAGGCGGCACGGGGGGCCCACACCATAGGGCCGCGCGGCCAAGGGGGGGCCGCGCCACCCTAGGGTTTGGCTCCCTCGTGGCCCCTCTTCGTCTCTCCTTCGGACTTCTGGAAGCTTCATGGAAAAATAGGCCCCTGGGCTTTGATTTCGTCCAATTCCGAGAATATTTCGTTACTAGGATTTCTGAAACCAAAAACAGCAGAAACAAAGAATCGGCACTTCGGCATCTTGTTAATAGGTTAGTTCCAGAAAATGCACGAATATGACATAAAGTGTGCATAAAACATGTAGATAACATCAATAATGTGGCATGGAACATAAGAAATTATCGATACGTTGGAGACGTATCAGCATCCCCAAGCTTAGTTCTGCTCGTCCCGAGCAGGTAAAACGATAACACAGATAATTTCTGGAGTGACATGCCATCATAATCTTGATCATACTATTCGTAAAGCATATGTAGTGAATGCAGCGATCAAAACAATGTATATGACATGAGTAAACAAGTGAATCATAAAGCAAAGACTTTTCATGAATAGCACTTCAAGACAAGCATCAATAAGTCTTGCATAAGAGTTAACTCATAAAGCAATAATTCAAAGTAAAAGCATTGAAGCAACACAAAAGAAGATTAAGTTTCAGCGGTTGCTTTCAACTTGTAACATGTATATCTCATGGATATTGTCAACATAGAGTAATATAATAAGTGCAATAAGCAAGTATGTAGGAATCAATGCATAGTTCACACAAGTGTTTGCTTCTTGAGGTGGAGAGAAATAGGTGAACTGACTCAACATTGAAAGTAAAAGAATGGTCCTCCATAGAGGAAAAGCATCGATTGCTATATTTGTGCTAGAGCTTTGATTTTGAAAACAAGAAACAATTTTGTCAACGGTAGTAATAAAGCATATGCATCATGTAAATTATATCTTATAAGCTGCAAGCCTCATGCATAGTATACTAATAGTGCCCGCACCTTGTCCTAATTAGCTTGGACTACCGGATCATCACAATGCACTGTTTTTACCAAGTGTCACAAAGGGGTACCTCTATGCCGCCTGTACAAAGGTCTAAGGAGAAAGCTCGCATTGGATTTCTCGCTATTGATTATTCTTCAACTTAGACATCCATACCGGGACAACATAGACAACAGATAATGGACTCCTCTTTTATGCATAAGCATGTAACAACAATTAATAATTTTCTCATTTGAGATTGAGGATATATGTCCAAAACTGAAACTTCCACCATGGATCATGGCTTTAGTTAGCGGCCCAATGTTCTTCTCTAACATATGCATGCTTAACCATAAGGTGGTAGATCTCTCTTACTTCAGACAAGACGGACATGCATAGCAACTCACATGAAATTCAACAATGAATAGCTGATGGCGTCCCCAGTGAACATGGTTATCGCACAACAAGCAACTTAATAAGAGATAAAGTGCATAATTACATATTCAATACCACAATAGTTTTTTAAGCTATTTGTCCCATGAGCTATATATTGCAAAGGTGAAGAATGGAATTTTAAAGGTAGCACTCAAGCAATTTACTTTGGAATGGCGGAAAATACCATGTAGTAGGTAGGTATGGTGGACACAAATGGCATAGCGGTTGGCTCAAGTATTTTGGATGCATGAGAAGTATTCCCTCTCGATACAAGGTTTAGGCTAGCAAGGTTTATTTGAAACAAACACAAGGATGAACTGGTGCAGCAAAACTCACATAAAAGACATATTGTAAACATTATAAGACTCTACACCGTCTTCCTTGTTGTTCAAACTCAATACTAGAAATTATCTAGACTTTAGAGAAACCAAATATGCAAACCAAATTTTAGCATGCTCTATGTATTTCTTCATTAATGGGTGCAAAGCATATGATGCAAGAGCTTAATCATGAGCACAACAATTGCCAAGTATCACATTACCCAAGACATTTATAGCAATTACTACATGTATCATTTTTCAATTCCAACCATATAACAATTTAACGAAGGAGAAACTTTGCCATGAATACTATGAGTAGAAACCAAGGACATACTTGTCCATATGCTACAGCGGAGCGTGTCTCTCTCCCATAAAGTGAATGCTAGGATCCATTTTATTCAAACAAAACAAAAAACAAAAACAAACCGACGTTCCAAGAAAAAGCACATAAGATGTGATGGAATAAAAATATAGTTTCAGGGGAGGAACCTGATAATGTTGTCGATGAAGAAGGGGATGCCTTGGGCATCCCCAAGCTTAGACGCTTGAGTCTTCTTAATATATGCAGGGGTGAACCACCGGGGCATCCCCAAGCTTAGAGCTTTCACTCTCCTTGATCATGTTGCATCATACTCCTCTCTTGATCCTTGAAAACTTGCTCCACACCAAACTCGAAACAACTCATTAGAGGGTTAGTGCACAATATAAATTGACATATTCAGAGGTGACACAATCATTCTTAACACTTCTGGACATTGCATAATGCTACTGGACATTAGTGGATCAAACAAATTCATCCAACATAGCAAAAGAGGCAATGCGAAATAAAAGGCAGAATCTGTCAAAACAGAACAGTTCGTATTGACGAATTTTAAAATGGCACCAGACTTGCTCAAATGAAAATGCTCAAATTGAATGAAAGTTGCGTACATATCTGAGGATCACTCACGTAAATTGGCATAATTTTCTGAGTTACCTACGGAGAGGTGGACCCAGATTCGTGACAGCAAAGAAATCTGGAACTGCGCAGTAATCCAAATCTAGTACTTACTTTTCTATCAACGGCTTAACTTGGCACAACAAAACACAAAACTAAGATAAGGAGGGGTTGCTACAGTAGTAAACAACTTCCAAGACACAAAATAAAAACAAAATACTGTAGGTAAAAACATGGGTTGTCTCCCATAAGCGCTTTTCTTTAACGCATTTCAGCTAGGCGCAGAAAGTGTGTATCAAGTATTATCAAGAGACGAAGTGTCAACATCATAATTTGTTCTCATAATAGAATCAAAAGGTAACTTCATTCTCTTTCTAGGGAAGTGTTCCATACCTTTCTTGAGAGGAAATTGATATTTTATATTACCTTCCTTCATATCAATGATAGCACCAACAGTTCGAAGAAAAGGTCTTCCCAATATAATGGGACAAGATGCATTGTATTCAATATCCAAGACAACAAAATCAACGGGAACAAGGTTATCGTTAACGGTAATGCGAACATTATCAACTTTACCCAAAGGTTTCTTTGTAGAATGATCAGCAAGATTAACATCCAAATAACAATTTTTCAGCGGTGGCAAGTCAAGCATATTATAAATTTTCTTAGGCATAACAGAAATACTTGCACCAAGATCACATAAAGCATTACAATCAAAATCTTTAACCTTCATCTTAATGATGGGCTCCCAACCATCCTCTAGCTTTTTAGGAATAGAGGCTTCACGCTCTAATTTCTCTTCTCTAGCTTTTATGAGAGCATTTGTAATATGATGTGTAAAAGCCAAATTTATAGCACTAGCATTAGGACTTTTAGCAAGTTTTTGCAAGAACTTTATAACTTCAGAGATGTGGCAATCATCAAAATTCAAACCATTATAATCTAAAGCAATGGGATCATCATCCCCAATGTTGGAAAAAATTTCAGCAGCTTTATCACGATGCAGTTTCAAATGAGTTTTAGCAGTTTCAGGCAGTTTTTCGCGCTTTGCATTAGAAGTGGAAACATTGCTAACACCAATTCTTTTATTAGTATTAGTAGGAGGTGCAGCAACATGTGTAGCATTAGCATTACTAGTGGTGGTAATAGTCCAAACTTTAGCTATATTCTTCTCTTTAGCTAGTTTTTCCTTTTCTTCTCTATCCCACCTAGCACGCAGTTCAACCATTAATCTTATATTCTCATTAATTCTAACTTGAATGGCATTTGCTGTAGTAACAATTTTATTATGATGATTCTCATTAGGCATAACTTTTGATTTCAAAAGATCAACATCAGCGGCAAGACTATCGACTTTAGAAGCAAGTATATCAATTTTCCCAAGCTTTTCTTCAACAGATTTGTTAAAAGCAGTTTGTGTACTAATAAATTCTTTAAGCATGGCTTCAAGTCCAGGGGGTGAACTCCTATTATTGTTGTAAGAATTCCCATAAGAATTACCATAGCCGTTGCCATTATTATAAGGATATGGCCTATAGTTGTTACTAGAATTGTTCCGGTAAGCATTGTTGTTGAAATTATTGTTTTTAATGAAGTTCACATCAACATGTTCTTCTTGTGCAACCAATGAAGCTAATGGAACATTATTAGGATCAATATTAGTCCTATCATTCACAAGCATAGACATGATAGCATCAATCTTATCACTCAAGGAAGGGGTTTCTTCGACAGAATTTACCTTCTTACCTTGGGGAGCTCTTTCCGTGTGCCATTCAGAATAGTTGATCATCATATTATCAAGAAGCTTTGTTGCTTCACCAAGAGTGATGGACATAAAGGTACCTCCAGCAGCTGAATCCAATAGGTTCCGCGAAGAAAAATTTAGTCCTGCATAAAAGGTTTGGATGATCATCCAAGTAGTCAGTCCATGGGTTGGGCAATTTTTAACCAGAGATTTCATTCTTTCCCAAGCTTGAGCAACATGTTCAGTATCTAATTGTTTAAAATTTATTATACTACTCCTCAAAGATATAATTTTAGCAGGGGGATAATATCTACCAATAAAAGCATCCTTGCATTTAGTCCATGAATCAATACTATTCTTAGGCAGAGATAGCAACCAATCTTTAGCTCTTCCTCTTAATGAGAAAGAGAACAATTTTAGTTTAATAATATCACCATCTACATCTTTATATTTTTGCATTTCACATAGTTCAACAAAATTATTAAGATGGGCAGCAGCATCATCAGAACTAACACCAGAAAATTGCTCTCGCATAACAAGATTCAGTAAAGCAGGTTTAATTTCAAAGAATTCTGCTGTAGTAGCAGGTGGAGCAATAGGTGTGCATAAGAAATCATTATTATTTGTGGTTGTGAAGTCACACAACTTAGTATTTTCAGCGTTGGCCATTTTAGCAACAGTAAATAAAGCAAACTAGATAAAGTAAATGCAAGTAAACTAATTTTTTTGTGTTTTTGATATAGCAAACAAGATAGCAAATAAAGTAAAACTAGCAACTAATTTTTTTGTATTTTGATTTAGTGCAGCAAACAAAGTAGTAAATAAAATAAAGCAAGACAAAAACAAAGTAAAGAGATTGAGAAGTGGAGACTCCCCTTGCAGCGTGTCTTGATCCCCCCGGCAACGGCGCCAGAAAATATGCTTGATGGCGTGTAACTCACACGTTCGTTGGGAACCCCAAGAGGAAGGTATGATGCGCACAGCAGCAAGTTTTCCCTCAGAAAGAAACCAAGGTTTATCGAACCAGGAGGAGCCAAGAAGCACGTTGAAAGTTGATGGCGGCGGGATGTAGTGCGGCGCAACACCAGAGATTCCGGCGCCAACGTGGAACCTGCACAACACAACCAAAGTACTTTGCCCCAACGAAACAGTGAGGTTGTCAATCTCACCGGCTTGCTGTAACAAAGGATTAACCGTATTGTGTGGAAGATGATTGTTTGCAGAAAACAGAGAACAAGTATTGCAGTAGATTGTATTTCAGTAAAGAGAATTGGACCGGGGTCCACAGTTCACTAGAGGTATCTCTCCCATAAGACGAACAACATGTTGGGTGAACAAATTACAGTTGGGCAATTGACAAATAAAGAGAGCATGACCATGCACATACATATCATGATGAGTATAGTGAGATTTAATTGGGCATTACGACAAAGTACATAGACCGCCATCCAACTGCATCTATGCCTAAAAAGTCCACCTTCAGGTTATCATCCGAACCCCCTCCAGTATTAAGTTGCAAAGCAACAGACAATTGCATTAAGTATGGTGCGTAATGTAATCAACAACTACATCCTTAGACATAGCATCAATATTTTATCCCTAGTGGCAACAGCACAACACAACCTTAGAACTTTTACATCCTTTGTCCCAGGTGTCAATGCAGGCATGAACCCACTATCGAGCATAAGTACTCCCTCTTGGAGTTACAAGCATCTACTTGGCCAGAGCATCTACTAGTAACGGAAAGCATGCAAGATCATAAACAACACGTAGATATAACTTTGATAATCAACATAACAAGTATTCTCTATTCATCGGATCCCAACAAACGCAACATATAGAATTACAGATAGATGATCTTGATCATGTTAGGCAGCTCACAAGATCAGACAATGAAGCACAATGGGGAGAAGACAACCATCTAGCTACTGCTATGGACCCATAGTCCAGGGGTAGACTACTCACTCATCACTCCGGAGGCGACCATGGCGGTGTAGAGTCCTCCGGGAGATGAATCCCCTCTCCGGCAGGGTGCCGGAGGCGATCTCCTGGATCCCCCGAGATGGGATCGGCGGCGACGGCGTCTCAGTATGTTTTCTCGTATCGTGGCTCTCGGTACTGGGGGTTTCGTCACGAAGGCTATTTGTAGGCGGAAGGGCAGGTCAAGAGGCGGCACGGGGGGCCCACACCATAGGGCCGCGCGGCCAAGGGGGGGGGGCCGCGCCGCCCTAGGGTTTGGCTCCCTCGTGGCCCCTCTTCGTCTCTCCTTCGGACTTCTGGAAGCTTCGTGGAAAAATAGGCCCCTGGGCTTTGATTTCGTCAATTCCGAGAATATTTCGTTACTAGGATTTCTGAAACAAAAAACAGCAGAAAACAGCAACTGGCACTTCGGCATCTTGTTAATAGGTTAGTTCCAGAAAATGCACGAATATGACATAAAGTGTGCATAAAACATGTAGATAACATCAATAATGTGGCATGGAACATAAGAAATTATCGATACGTTGGAGACGTATCAGCCACTACTAACTTTTTAAAATTTCGAACCAGCAACCTACTCCCACTATATCCCTCTTCCACACTTACCGAATCCACCAGTGCCTCATATTTCTCTTTCTCCCTGCCTACTTGCCTCCTTGTCCTTTTCCTCCATGCCACCTCCTACGTACCTATTCCTCCTTATCCATGCCCTCGTCCACCTCCATGCCTCCTTTTCCATGACTCTTCATCATCCTCCATTCCTATTCCTTCCCCTCCTCCTCCTCCTCCTCCTCATGCCTCCTCATAATCCTACTCCTCTTCACCCCTACCCCGGCCTCTCCGTCGGACCCCTTGCTCCGACTCCATCGCCTGTCGTGTCAATCTCCAACGCCTCTACCAAGATGCGGAGCAGCTACCAAGATGACAAGAACGAAAATTATTCAAAAACAAAACAAGAAAAATGGTGCCAGATCCAAATGTCGAGGGAGCTCCTCGACAATGCCCACCATGATGGGCTTAGGGTTGACGGAATCCTGCATGTTAGCACGCGATATCAGATACCAATCAAACAGAAGGCAAATTTTTACCCAGGTTCGGGGCCGTCGATGAGGTAAAACTCTTACTCTTGCTTGTCTGATCTTGATTTATCGATGAAAAAGGTTATAATGGGGCAGCCGATGGACTGTGTTGTGGTGGAATCGCCGGAAGGCAAGGTTTCTAGGGTTTGGTGTTTACGGGAGTGCATAGGATGAAATCGATGTCTTCCGGCAGGTCCTCTCCAGGCCTTTAGATAGGAGGCTAGGTCCCGAGAGTCATACACATATTCCACTATGTTACATTAATATCTAATCTAATCTTTACTTATTCAACCTTTCCTTTCCTTGTCCATCAAGAATTCATCTCCTTCCCTTCGTACTTTGCAACAACCGAAGTATTGATCCATCTTGGGCTTTGGTAATCTTCATGGGTCCCTTGCTGGGCCAAAGGAGGTAGAAAATGTTAGTTACCCGAAAGGTAATGTCCACATCAGTATCCCCCGAGTGACAAGGTATCAACTTGTCAATGCCTACAAGTAGTAGACTAGGGTTTCGTTGGATGTAGAGGGCAAGTAGATCTCGAAGGTTTCAGCCGAAAAGTACTCGACGATGTAAAAGCTAGGGTTTGTCAAACAATGATTCGATCCGCTCTTTGTCCCTCGACTCCCCCTTATATAAAAGTTGGAGCCGAGGGATTCGTAATACACAAGTTTACAGAGTCCGGGAGGGTTTCTGACCCGTGCCGCAAGATTACAATTAACACTTCCTATTACAACTCTATCTTTCCATAATAACATCTTGGGCTTCCGAATCTTCTTATCCTTCGGGTCGTGGGCCTTGAATAAATCCCGGGTACCATCTTTGGCAGGCCCATTGGGGATGCCTATGTCACCGAGTGACTGGTCGAGGCGAAGCTTCGGGCAGGGACTAAATGTTGTCTTCATCCGAATGTCTTTGATCAGTCGAAGAATTTTGAGTCTTGTGCTTGACGTAAATTTGAAAATGCCTGCTATCGGTGCGCGAACAACGCTCCCGATGGGAGTAGCCCCCGAGTCTATGGACGTACACTTAACCGTGCGTAGACTCAAGTTGTACTACTCGAAGATCTTGATGTTGATGTGTTTGCACTTTCTTCTGCATCCAATGTCTTTTGAATATATCGGGTCCTTAAGAAATGCACATTTTGAGAGAAGCCGAATAATTGATCATACGTAAAGCCCAGTTTTACTGGTTAACTACCAAAACAAAACAACGTTATCCTACACAAGTTCAAGTCCCCGGGCTTGAACCTGGATTGTTAGAACCTTCGGGTCCGTTTTTCTTTGATTTTGTCTGTCAATGATGTATTTAATATTTTATTAGGTGCGCGTTCAGCGCTCCCGATGGGAGTAGCCCCCGAGCCTGTGGATGACTGTGAAGCAGCCATGCATAGGCTTAAAGTTGTTGAGTCAATATCATGAGTTTCTGTCAGGCTTCGTAATTATTTGGGTGTTCCAATTCAGAGAAGTCGATGATCTTGTTGATGTCATTAGCGACGTGGCTACTGCTGCAACGAGATTGACGGGACATGATCTAGTGGGCCCACCCTCTGTCTGCGCGGTCAGTTTGGAAGTGATAGGACATTGCGCTTTTACCGCGTTTCCTCGACTTTCACGCGTAGTGGGGGTGATGTACCGTCAGTTTACTTCTTTCTGCAACACGTGTATAACCAGATCTTCGTCCATTTTCAATGATGTGTATCTGATAGTCCAAATCCAATGTAACTTTCCCTTATAAAGAGTATCTAGAGTCTGGTTTGTTTCACCCACGCCTCTCTGTTCATCTTATTCCTTAATTTCTGCTCTCCATTACCGCCACGTCTGAGCTAGCTTCCCAATTTCGAAGGGAAAAACTCAATCACTATGGGCAAGAAGAAGGCCGCAGCATCCTCCAGCGCCACTGCGAGTGTCGCCGGCCCCAAGGCAACTAGTGCTGCGCCGAAGTCCACCGGCGCCGCCACAGATCCCCAATGTGATTGGGCAGCGTCTACCATCACCAAGCGTGATGAAAAGAGGATCAGGAGTTTGCGCTGATCTCCAGCAACGCGGGTGACATTCAATTTCCAGGTCCACACTCTCGTCCTAATCCTCCCACCGGATTCATCGTCATGTTTTATGCGTTCTTGTACCGTGAGCTATCTTTTCCAGCCCACGAGTTTCTTCGTTGTCTTTTCTAAAATTAGTTTTTTTAATTTATAAAATCTTTAATTTTTAAATATCTTTTATTCTAGATTGTTTTGATATTTTTTATTTTTATATTTAAAGGTTTTAGATTTTTTAGATTTTATAACTTTTTAGATTCTTTTCTATTTTTTGCACTTGAAGAATTTTTTGATATTTTTGAAAATTTATTTTTTTATTTCTAAAAATTTAGAATCTCTTGATTTTTGAATTTTTAAAATTATTTTCATTTTTTTACATTTTTCTAAAATTTTCATTTTTTGGGAATTTTTTGAAATTTGTGTATTTTCTCTTAAGAGGGCTGATATGATATTAATATCAATTAGAACTTTAGTAGCATAAGGTAGCTCAATTAAATAGAACTTATAAATTAAGTGTGCTTGGTTGGAGCAATTTTAGAATGGGTGACCTAGTGGGATCTCATCAATTGAGATACATTTGTAGTGTTAGTAGATGTTCACAAAATTCAAATATTTGGTTTTTTCTAGATTATTTTATTTTTAGGTTTTCCTGATTTTTTTTAATTTGATTTTTTTAAGAATTCAGTGGCGCATTTTGTATGGATGTGCCACAAAAATATAATTTAGTGGCGTGACTTTTGTTGCGCATGCGCCACAGAAAGTAAAAAATGTGCGCCACAGATATGCAGTTTCCTACTAGTGCCCCCTTCTTTGTATTCTCAAACCCTGCTTGGTTTCTGGCATGTCGTCGAGCTCCTTTGGGCAGCAGTGTTGGTGTGGTGGAGTTTTTATTAGATAGGTGTGGTGGAGCTTGTACATTTGGCATGCTTGGTGTTGCTCCCATGTTACAAAAGACAAGTTTCCTTTAATCTGGTTCAAGCTAGCTTATTTTTGCTAGGCTATTTGTAGTCCTGAATTGTTTTTTTCTTTGCTTGTTCTTTAGAGCCGGGAATTCCAGCATGGTGATGTTTGTTATAACTCCTGCAAGGTTGATAATTCATTAATTTAAAGACGGTCTAAAGCTAAGGGGGTGTTTGGTGTGGCTTTTTTTGGCTTTTGGCTTTGGCAAAAGCCACCAAAAGCACCTAAATAGGTGTTTTTTTTGGCTTTTGGATTTTGGAAGCCAAAAACAAAGATCATATTCTTTTGGCTTCCAAAATCCAAAAGCCAAAAAAAGCACCTATTTAGGTGCTTTTGATGGCTTTTGCCAAAGCCAAAAGCCAAAAAAAGCCACACCAAACACCCCTTAAGCCGCGTGTTCTGGTGGCCGAGTTTGAATTCTGCCACCCGGGAGGAAGCAAGTTTGGTTGGATGCACCGGCGTTTGGCTGTCGTACCTTGTAAAAAGAGAAAGATATATATGTCCATCCGAGGTTAAGCAAAAAGGCGTAGTAGTTTGGTTGAGATTTAAAAAGTTTATCATCCTTGCTCCGCGTGTGTGCGTGCGTGGATGGTCAGTGGTTTCAGGCAATTCCTGTGGGTACATGGATGCTATACCGGCCGGCCGTGACGTATATTAACATGTCGATTACTTGCCTGCTGCATTGCTCCCCTCATTTGTTAAGTGCAAGTAGCAGCATATATGTATACGCAAGTTGGCATCCGCATGGTCTCTGTCTACCTACCTTAATCAGCTGCACCATGTCGAAACCACCTACGTGACTACGTGCCGAGTATATATATATATCTCAAGTCACCCGAAAAATAAAGATGCAACCATGCATGCATGCATGCCGATGTAAATATCACCGACCGGATTCGTCTTTAGCTTAGTTTAGTCCTCCGACCTGAAAGTAACTTTTGCTTGCGTAGTGAATGTACTCCTCCTTCTACATTAAGTTTACGTTAAAATTTTGAATAATTTTATAGAAGAAGGCAGAAATTCAATTCGGCTCCCGAGTGCGTATGCTCCCTCTACCAAAAAATCTTATTTCGTAGTGTCAAAAAAATTTGACAAAAAATTCTACAAGTACATCTTCATAATATATGTGTGTTCGTCAAGTTTCAAGAAAAAACCAACATTTTTTGTGGACTATGTAAAAAAGAGAAATTTTATCTTGTAAAAAGCATTATTTCTAGCACTGAGTTTTGTCTTTTTTACACACGTCACATGACAAGTCGATTTTTTATGAAACAACTTTGTAAGCGTGTAGCACGTGAAGATGTACGTGCGAATTTTTTGTTTCAATTTTTTGAAATTCAAAATGTGTGTAAAATGCATTTTAAACTAAAGGGAGCATATGCTCCCACGTTCCAAAACATCACTCCCGACCAGAAGCTATATATATGACATTAAGTTGATACATTAAAACCTACATTTCAAAATAAATCTAGTTAGACTAAATTAGTGGTATAAATGTTGATCAAATTTTAATAAATATGACTTAAGACAAATCTAGATGTACACTAATTAATCTTGCGTGCACCTACTCCACTTTTGAAAAAAGATATCCACATTGAAACAACCTACATAGAGGGTCTTCTAGCTCTTCCTAATCGGTGTGAAGAGGCATCAACGACTATGAGAATACTAGTGTCCTCACGTTCTGTATTTGTCAGATGAAGCTTAGCCACCTACGACTCAATCAGTGCAATTGTGAGTTTTGTATCCCCCATCTCTGTCTCCTGGCTCACCTTGGTAATAGCTTCTCTAGGACGATGATTTGTCAAAATCGTTGTCACAAGCGTCTTTTGATCTACAAGGTTTTTTTAAATTTCCTCTGTACGAACTTCACTATGCCTTATTTTACGAAACCGATGTAGTACTAGGAATCCGTTTATTCTTGATCTATTCCTGTGGGTGCATGGTCATTCCTGTGGGTGCATGGGCATAGGTGCTATACCGTCGTGCCATTAGGATAATCGAGTATAATGATGTGTTTGGTTTATGGCTTGCTCTACCAAATATTTGGGGTTAGCCCAAATTTTGGTGGATGTGTTGCTTGCTAATGAATTGGCCAACATTAGCTGAAAAATGTGTAGGATAACGTTGCATAGAAAACAAAAATTTTCCTACCGCGAACACGCAATCCAAGCCAAGATGCAATCTAGAAGACGGTAGCAACGAGGGGGTATCGAGTCTCACCCTTGAAGAGATTCCAAAGCCTACAAGATGAGGCTCTTGTTGCTGCGGTAGACGTTCACTTGCCGCTTGCAAAAGCGCGTAGAAGATCTTGATCACGATCGCTTCCGGCGCCACGAACGGGCAGCACCTCCGTACTCGGTCACACGTTCGGTTGTTGATGAAGACGACGTCCACCTCCCCGTTCCAGCGGGCAGCGGAAGTAGTAGCTCCTCTTGAATCCGACAGCACGACGGCGTGGTGTCGGCGGCGGTGTAGAAGTCCGGCGGAGCTTCGCTAAGCTATGCGGGCAATATGGAGGAGAGGAGCTTGGCTAGGGTTTGGGAGGGGTGGCCGGCCACTCTATGGGGGGCGGCCAGCTTATGGTCTTGGGGTGGCCGGCCCCCTCCCTTGGCCCCTCATTATATAGGTGGATCCCAAGTGTTGGTGTCCAAGTCTTCGAATAAGACCCGAAACCAAAACCTTCCATAGGAGGGGGGAAACCTAGCCCAACTAGGACTCCCACCCAAAGGTGGGATTCCCACCTCCCATGTGGGGGGTGGCCGGCCCCCTATGTGGAGTCCACTTGGGACTCCACCCCATCTAGGGCTGGCCGGCCATGGTGGTGGAGTCCCATGTGGACTCCACCTTCCTTGGTGGTTTCTTCCGGACTTTTCTAGAACCTTCTAGAACCTTCCATAGAACCTTCCGCGACATTTTATTTCACATAAAATAACATCCTATATATATGAATCTTATTCTCCGGACCATTCCGGAACTCCTCGTGATGTCCGGGATCTCATCCGGGACTCCGAACAAATATTCGAACTCCATTCCATAATTCAAGTGCTACCATTTCAACATCCAACTTTAAGTGTGTCACCCTACGGTTCGAGAACTATGCGGACATGGTTGAGTACTCACTCCGACCAATAACCAATAGCGGGATCTGGAGATCCATAATGGCTCCCACATATTCAACGATGACTTTAGTGATCGAATGAACCATTCACATATATTACCAATTCCCTTTGTCTCGCGATATTTTACTTGTCTGAGGTTTGATCTTCGGTATCACTCTATACCTTGTTCAACCTCGTCTCCTGACAAGTACTCTTTACTCGTACCGTGGTATGTGGTCTCTTATGAACTCATTCATATGCTTGCAAGACATTAGACGACATTCCACCGAGAGGGCCCAGAGTATATCTATCCGTCATCGGGATGGACAAATCCCACTGTTGATCCATATGCCTCAACTCATACTTTCCGGATACTTAATCCCACCTTTATAGCCACCCATTTACGCAGTGGTGTTTGGTGTAATCAAAGTACCTTTCCGGTATAAGTGATTTACATGATCTCATGGTCATAAGGACTAGGTAACTATGTATCAAAAGCTTATAGCAAATAACTTAATGACGAGATCTTATGCTACGCTTAATTGGGTGTGTCCATTATATCATTCACACAATGACATAACCTTGTTATTAATAACATCCAATGTTCATGATTATGAAACTAATCATCCATTAATCAACAAGCTAGTTTAAGAGGCATACTAGGGACTTCTTGTTTGTCTACATATCACACATGTACTAATGTTTCGGTTAATACAATTCTAGCATGATATATAAACATTTATCATAAACATAAAGATATAAATAATAACCACTTTATTATTGCCTCTAGGGCATATCTCCTTCAGTCTCCCACTTGCACTAGAGTCAATAGTCTAGTTTACATTTGTAAAGATATAACACCTTGGCCTTCTGGTGCTTTATCATGTATTGCTCACGGGAGAGGTTTTTAGTCATCGGATCTGACACGCTCAGAAACGTATGTATTTTGTAATTCATTTGCGTCTCAACGCATCACTCATTTCCAAATGAGCTGGCATTAAATATGTTTGATCTTCTGGTGGAACCTTAATTCCATTGTCTGAAATATGTCACTAATATTGTCACACACAATATAGCTTCAAAGTTCGACTCTGTCGAACTACACCAAGTTCTCAAAGAACCTCTTGACTTAACATCCTTTGTCATTGTCAAAACAATGACATACTCTGCCTTCTTTTGTAGAATCCGTCACCATATTTAGAACCCTTCTAAATCTAGCATAGACAACTTCTAGCTCATTGTGCTACCTTTTAAACAACACTTCGTCTAATTTGAGATTGAATTTATATTTTATATGTGATAAAACCAATATCGGTGTAACACCTTACATCGATTTGTTTGTCATTTCTTCATACAAAAATATATATATATATCCTTAGTTCTTCTAAAGTACTCAAGGATATTCTTCTTGTCGTCCAATGATCATCATATGAATCATTCTGGTATATGCTCATAACACTTTATAGCACATGATATCTGATTGTGTACATATTATTCGTGATCTATAATCACTCATGTGTTTTTAATCATTGAGTGTCGATACACTCAAGTCTTGTTAAACCTTCACATGACAAGAACATTTTCTTAATATTTCTATATTGAACTACTTCAATATCCATCATATGCACTTTGACTTAAACTTATTTATGTGTTTCAATCTATCTTCATAGATCTTGACACTAAATTTGTTTCAGATCCATATCCTTTCATTGAAGTTAATTCTCAATGAAACCTTTTAATCAAGTATATAATTACATCATTTATAACCAACTATATGTCACCTACATAAAGTATTATAAATGTGTCTTAGCGCTCCCACTTAATTTCTTGCAAATGCAAGCCTCTTCATTGTTTCGATGAAATCAAAAACTCTTTGACTATTTCAACTAGTGAAGAATCAAACACCGCTATACTAACTTCAACAAATTGAAGTTTGTATACCAATCTAGTATTCCACGGATCAGAAAAACTCTTGGTTGTATCTTGTATACACCATTAATACACACTTCGATAAGTAATGTATTTTGCCATCCTACTAACATATCTCATAAAGAAAATATGTAGTGATTACTAGAATAATCCATATAGACTTTAAGCATTGCTACGGAAGATCTAATCTTGTCGTAGTCAACTCTTTGAACTTTGTCGTAAACAATTTTTCGACAAGTTAAGCTTCTTCAAGGATATTTCATCCAAGTCCATCAATTTTATAGATCTATTTTCTTTCAAAAAGTATTCATCTATCTTGGATTTCATGGCGTATGGCCATTTTAACGGAGTCAGGGCCCATCATAACTTCTTTGTTTTGTAGTTGGTTTATCATTGTTCAAAATCAATCCTTTGTCCACAAATCATTTATTTGATCACAAAGTAAACCATACCTACAAGGTTCAATATGTACTTCGATCTCCATGGCTAAAACACTTTGTAGTCATGGGAGCCATGATCGTTGTGGCCGCTTTCGAAACCAATTCCGATGCTGCGCTACTCGATCATTATGCTCGGGTTCATAAACCTTATCAAAATATATTGTCCTCCCACTCAAATACTTCACTAGAAACAATTTCTCGGAAATAAGAAACATTGACAAACACTTTTGTCTCGTGGGAAGAATTCCCAATCAAATCTCTGGGATAACCAACAAAGACATTCATCCGATTTTGGTTGACTATTAGGGTTTATACCCATGCCATAACTTGTATGGTGTCATTTCAACGGATCATGATGATGCTCTATTCAGTGTAAAAGCGGTAGTCACTAAAGCATAATCCACAAAAATATAATGGCATCAATATTTTATCTCATCATTGATCCAACAAAGTTTGGATATATCTCTTGGATACTTCATCATCACTATGATACTCCAAGAAACGTAAGTTGTAGAACAATTTCATAACTCTCTTAGATGTTCGCTAAAACTCGTAATTCAAATATTTCCACCATGATCCAATCATAGATATTTGATTTCTATTACGATAATTTCCACTTCATGCTGAAATTTATTTGAATCCTATTCAAATGTTTCAAACTTTTCCTTATTGAATATATCCACATATATACTCAATTCATTGTTTGAAAGTTTTCATGAAGTAGAAGAATCTTCCGCACACAACTATGCCCAGTGAACCACATATATCATTATGTATGTTTTCACTAAGTTAGTTGCCCGTTCAACTCTTCGGCCTATGAACGGTATTTCCGTCATTACCTTTTAGAAAAGATTTTGCAAGTGCCAAACGATTCAACAAATCGAATGACTCCAAAAATCCATTTGCATGGAGTTCCTTCATGCGATCCTTTCTAACATGACCTAAATTGCGGTTCCACAAATAAGTGGAATTCAAATCATTTGCCTTATGGCATTTTTAGCGTCAGTGTTATGTATGTGTGTTTCACCATTTAAGATTTATAATAACTTATCCATCATACATGGAGTAATGTCATAATTTGAACAACTCATTGTTTTCATTTGACCAGAGCAAAATAACAATTTATTAAGCTCTTTATTATAAATTCTAAGGGCTAGATAGAATGCCAACGACGAACATAATAACACTTTATTTTTGTTCCGTGCGAACATTCTTATCATATTCCTTGTCGATCACTTAGGCCATTGTATTCTTGAATTGCGTTGTTTTGTATGACACTTCATACCAACCAATATGGTATTAATACCCAAGAATTTCATTGTGTGACTTAACTAGGAATACAACCATAACATGTATATCATTTATATACACCTGAGCTAGACTTTCTAGTTTTTTTCTTTTCTGTTGCCAAAATATCTTTTGCAGTTTCTCTTTTAGCTTTCCTCATTATTCAGAAAAACATTTCAACATCAATAACTTCTAGGTTTGTTGGTCAAATACCAATAACCTTGAGGTTCTTACTTTGAAGTTGATCATCATATGACAAGTGTTCTAGATTTCACATATTAGTAACTATGATGAACAATTTCACTCATAATTTTATCCATCAATTCATGACAACTTTTTGAGACCATGTCTGTACATGCTAGGCTCATAAAGTTTAACCTTAGTATTCGCATGTGCAAATCAGGCTTGCACCCATTGTAAGCACACGTAGAATCTATAACACCCGATCATCACGTGATGCTTCGAAACGATGAGTCTTAGCAACGGTGCATACTAAGGATGATAACTTCATGGATATGCGAATATCATTAGTGCCCCAATAGCTGGAGGATTGTGACGTCTTGCGTCTTCAACCTTCATACATTCCCATAAAACTTATGAGTTTATGTAGTCTCACCAAATTATATTCTATCATCTTGCAATAAGGTCTTAGATATCACATATATCTCATACTTTGATTATTTCTGAAAACTAAATTTTCAGCTCCTTATTTTTCAAACATATTTGAACTTTCAAGTTTCATGGAGACAAGATAACTTTTAGGTACTAATTGAAACCATAGCTCTTTGAATCAATAATGTGAGGTTTACTAAAAGTTTGCAATAGGACTTAATCAATTCTTGATTCTTTAACAATACGGTACCAATCCGTAAAGTTTCTTGTCAGATTTTAACAGTATTTCTATCTCAATAACAAGACTAGCGCATAGTAGTAAACGGATGCCAATACTACAAAATTAATTCAAAATACTACTCAGACTATGTTTATGATAATTAGTTCATGTTTTAATCTAATTACTAATGAACTCCCACTTAATACAACATCCCTCATAGTTGTTAAGTGGTACACGATCCAAATCCACTACACCAAAACCGATCTTCACGTGAGATGATGTAGCTTCAATGGTGAACATCAACATGTTGATCATATCATCCATATGACTCGTGTTCAACCTTTCGGTTTCCGTTGTCCCGAGGCCATGTCTGTACATGCTAGGCTCGTCAAGCAAACCCAAGTATTCCGCGTGTGCAACATGGCTTACACCCGTTGTATGTCAAGTTTATCACACCCGATCATCACGAGATGCTTCAAAACGTCGAACAATGCAACGGTGCATACGAGGGAAGAACACTTTATTATCTTGATATTAATGTGAGGGATCATCTTATAATGCTACCGTCGCGATCTAAGCAAAATAAGATGCATAAAAGGATTAACATCACATGCAGTTCATATGTGATATGATATGGCCCTTTTGTCTTTGCGCCTTTGATCTTCATCTCCAAAGCACGGATATGATCTCCATCATCTTCGGGCATGATCTCCATCATCGTCGGTGTAGCGTCAAGGTTCATGGCGCCGTCTTCATGGTTGTTCACCTCATGTAGCAACTATAACAACTACTTTGAAATACTACTCAACATGAAAATTAAAGACAACCATAAGGCTCTGCCGTTGCCACAATACAATAATGATCATCTCATACATATTCATCATCATATCATGGCCATATCACATCACCAAACCCTGCAAAAACAAGTTAGACGTCTCTAATTTGGTTTGCATATTTTACGTGGTTTAGGGTTTTCGAGAGAGATCTAATCTACCTACGAACATGAACCACAACGTTGATACTAATGTTTTCAATAGAAGAGTAAATTGAATCTTCACTATAGTAGGAGAGACAGACACCCGCAAAGCCTCTTATGCAATACAAGTTGCATGTCAAACGAGGAACAAGTCTCATGAATGCGGTCATGTAAAGTTAGTCCGAGCCGCTTCATCCCACTATGCCACAAAGATGCAAAGTACTCAAACTAAAGATAACAAGAGCATCAACGCCCACAAACCATTGTGTTCTACTCGTGCAACCATCTATGCATAGATACGGCTCTGATACCACTGTAGGATAACGTTGCATAGAAAACAAAAATTTTCCTACCGCGAACACGCAATCCAAGCCAAGATGCAATCTAGAAGACGGTAGCAACGAGGGGGTATCGAGTCTCACCCTTGAAGAGATTCCAAAGCCTACAAGATGAGGCTCTTGTTGCTGCGGTAGACGTTCACTTGCCGCTTGCAAAAGCGCGTAGAAGATCTTGATCACGATCGCTTCCGGCGCCACGAACGGGCAGCACCTCCGTACTCGGTCACACGTTCGGTTGTTGATGAAGACGACGTCCACCTCCCCGTTCCAGCGGGCAGCGGAAGTAGTAGCTCCTCTTGAATCCGACAGCACGACGGCGTGGTGTCGGCGGCGGTGTAGAAGTCCGGCGGAGCTTCGCTAAGCTATGCGGGCAATATGGAGGAGAGGAGCTTGGCTAGGGTTTGGGAGGGGTGGCCGGCCACTCTATGGGGGGCGGCCAGCTTATGGTCTTGGGGTGGCCGGCCCCTCCCTTGGCCCCTCATTATATAGGTGGATCCCAAGTGTTGGTGTCCAAGTCTTCGAATAAGACCCGAAACCAAAACCTTCCATAGGAGGGGAAACCTAGCCCAACTAGGACTCCCACCCAAAGGTGGGATTCCCACCTCCCATGTGGGGGTGGCCGGCCCCTATGTGGAGTCCACTTGGGACTCCACCCCATCTAGGGCTGGCCGGCCATGGTGGTGGAGTCCCATGTGGACTCCACCTTCCTTGGTGGTTTCTTCCGGACTTTTCTAGAACCTTCTAGAACCTTCCATAGAACCTTCCGCGACATTTTATTTCACATAAAATAACATCCTATATATATGAATCTTATTCTCCGGACCATTCCGGAACTCCTCGTGATGTCCGGGATCTCATCCGGGACTCCGAACAAATATTCGAACTCCATTCCATAATTCAAGTGCTACCATTTCAACATCCAACTTTAAGTGTGTCACCCTACGGTTCGAGAACTATGCGGACATGGTTGAGTACTCACTCCGACCAATAACCAATAGCGGGATCTGGAGATCCATAATGGCTCCCACATATTCAACGATGACTTTAGTGATCGAATGAACCATTCACATATATTACCAATTCCCTTTGTCTCGCGATATTTTACTTGTCTGAGGTTTGATCTTCGGTATCACTCTATACCTTGTTCAACCTCGTCTCCTGACAAGTACTCTTTACTCGTACCGTGGTATGTGGTCTCTTATGAACTCATTCATATGCTTGCAAGACATTAGACGACATTCCACCGAGAGGGCCCAGAGTATATCTATCCGTCATCGGGATGGACAAATCCCACTGTTGATCCATATGCCTCAACTCATACTTTCCGGATACTTAATCCCACCTTTATAGCCACCCATTTACGCAGTGGTGTTTGGTGTAATCAAAGTACCTTTCCGGTATAAGTGATTTACATGATCTCATGGTCATAAGGACTAGGTAACTATGTATCAAAAGCTTATAGCAAATAACTTAATGACGAGATCTTATGCTACGCTTAATTGGGTGTGTCCATTATATCATTCACACAATGACATAACCTTGTTATTAATAACATCCAATGTTCATGATTATGAAACTAATCATCCATTAATCAACAAGCTAGTTTAAGAGGCATACTAGGGACTTCTTGTTTGTCTACATATCACACATGTACTAATGTTTCGGTTAATACAATTCTAGCATGATATATAAACATTTATCATAAACATAAAGATATAAATAATAACCACTTTATTATTGCCTCTAGGGCATATCTCCTTCAAAATGAACTAAGGCTGATAGTGTGGTAGTGGTATGTCAAAAAATTGGCAACCATGTAAACGCACACCAACCTTTTAGACATAGCCAATAAATTGGTAAGATATAGTTTGGCTACAATTCAAACACATCCGAAAAATGCTAATCTGCCTACCCTGTCTGTTTTTGCGCCCTTCACCGTGGCTATTTTTTGGTGGGGGAGGGGGGGGGGGGGGAGAAAAGAAGCTCATCGTGGCCATTTGTTAAGTGCAAGTATGAAGGGTTATGTATACACAACTTGACATGGATCTCTACCTAACCTAATCTACTGCATCCTCCCTTCAGCATGGGTGTTAAGCTGTCTTGACTTTGAATCGAGACCCCAAAAATTTCCTCGGTACGAACTTCACTATGCCTTATTTTACGGAACAAATGTAGTACTAGGAATCATTTTATTCTTGATCTATTCCTGTGGGTGCATGGTCATTCCTGTGGGTGCATGGGCATAGGTGCTATACCGTCGGTCCATTAGGATAATCGAGTAAAATGACGTGTTTGGTTTATGGCTAGGGTTGCTCTACCAAAGATTTGTCTAGCCAAAATTTTGGTGGATGTGTTGCTTGCTAATGAGAATTAGCTAGCATTAGCTAAAAATGAACTAAGGTTTATGGTGTGGTAGTGATATGTTAAAAAAATTGGCAACCATGCAAACACACACCAACTTTCTAGACATAGCCAATAAATTGGTAAGATATAGTTTAGCTACAATTCAAACACATCCTAAAATACCAATCTGCCAGTCCTGCCTGCTTTTGCTCCCTTCATCGTGTTCTTTTGCAGGAGAAAAGAAGCTTATCGTGCCCATTTGTTAAGTGCAAGTAGGAAGTGTTCTATATACACAACTTGACATGGATCTCTACCTACCTTAATCAATTGCATTCTCCCTTCAGCACGGCGTTCTGCTGTCTTGAATGATGTGGATGACCAAAAGAAAGAAGCTATAGATCATTTTTATATGCTAACAATGGAGTGTGTCTTAGGGTTTTAGACCTGTCCCGGATGGCGATCAGCCATCGGACTCGCTGGATCAAGAGGATGCGTATCGACCTATTGTGACCTTGGCATGACCTTGGTATGTAATTCTCTAAGATTGGGCTTAAGATGTTTGACGCCTACACAAGGATGGTGGTGGACGACGGAGAAACAATTCTCTTTTCGATGGACAAATGGTTGGAAGGGAAGGTCCTCAAGGAGATTGTGCTGGAGCTCTTCGTGCTAATCTCGAAGCGCGCTCGGAAGCACCACACGGTGAGTGACACACTAGTAGAGTACCGATGGATTGTCAATATCTTGGGCACACTCAGTTCGTGGGCCCTTTGGAAATACGTCCAGCTTTGGTTGAGGGTGAGAGACGTCGAACTCATGACATGGCCAAATACTAACCTTTGGAGATGGACTTTGGACACGTAGTACACTCCTCCAAGTCTTGCTATGAGTTGCTCTTCCATGGAGCCAGCGTATCGATATCTTGGAGGCTAAACCAGTGCTCTTGGGCCCGCCGCGATCTAGTCAAGTTCTTCATATGGCTTGCTTGTCAGGACATATGTAGGACGGTGAATAGGTTCGCAAGACTAGTTGGAAGATACCATGCAACACCTGCTCAGAGGTTGCCTGTTCTCAACGACGATCTGGTACGCGGTGCTCTCATAGATCGATCTATTTTTTGCCCTTCGGATGAAGAGGAAGACTTCATCGACTAGTGGTTGAATACTATCCAATCTACACGCGCCATGCGCAAGGGTGCATCGTCGCTTGTCATGCTAGCGACGTGGTGGATTTGGAAGCTTGAGAACACTTTCATCTTCGACAACCTATCTGCCAGGATTGACAGTCTCCTCGCCATGATTCGATCAGAGACTCGATCTTGGGCTGCAGCTGGTAGCCTGGTACTGTCGAGTTAGATGCCTTAATCCCTGTCGCTTCTTAGATCTAGTGAGTTGAGTTTTAAGGTGTTTGTTGTATCGAGCTTATAAATATTAGTATAAATTTTCTTTTTCATCAATGCATCGAAGTGCAATATTTTTGTGTTCTTGCGAAAGCCAATAGAGGGTGTCAGTTATGTTCCTAAAGTTACAAAGCACAGACGTCTGTATCTAGCTCCTGGTAAATTTCAAGGATGCAATGCCCCATTGGTTGAGACTTCAGCTCGTGCGTACTTCTTCTTCAACCAGTGCAGACCGTAGACACCGGAGATCCCCGCGGTACACATGCCCAGAGCGGTGAAGAAGCTGGTTTCCCGTTGCGCTCTCCGGCACGCGCGCCATAAAGGATCCATCGGTCTCGGCTCGATCTGTGTAGACAGCCGGTGCAGCAGCTGGCTGTGCCCCCATGACATGCTCAAGGGAGTCCTGCAAGTTGTGTGGAAGTCTGCGACGAGATCGAACAGCTCCTCCTTCTTCTCCAGGATCTCGGCGAAGCGGGCCACCGCGGTGCTGTCATCCGCTGCGGTCGCCTGCAAGCAAACACGGTTTCCACCGGACAGCAAATTAACCGAGATGCAATTCGATCGATGGTGGGGGCGGGGAGAAAGATGTCAACTTCGCAAGGAACATAACGCACGCACCATGGTAGGGTTGTGGAGGAACCTTGCCGGCAACCGCCGCCCCTTCTCCGACGTAATTGCCGACCTTGACCGCTGGACCACGTCGCCGCCGAGCCTCTTCCCCGCCTGCCGAAGTGCCGCCGCCATGTCTGATTTCGACTTGTTTGGGATCCTCTGCCTATACTATCTCCCTAGCTTATTATGGGGATCAGAAAAGGAGATCGCGATCGTGTATTCGTGTCTGCTTCCGGCTCCGACTCAAATAATGGACACGCTTTGTTTCCCTTTCTTTCTTCTTGTCCAGCCTACAAAGTTTCTCATGATTTTTCTTTTGGGGGGAGTAAAACGAAGTCTACAATGGATACACGAACCACGAGTTCTCCAAACAATAGGCCCAACTAGGCTCACTTCAAGCTTCAAAAACTTGGCCCAATTTCTGCTCCGTCAAATCGTCACAAAATGCACACACCTATCGTGGGCCTGGCCCACCATAACCACACCGTCTCCTTCCTCTTTTCTTCTTAAGCGAAGCCCCCGCCTCTGTCGTCGGCCATGCCACCTGCCACCACCACACGTGGCCCGCATCGCTCCCTCGGTGCCTCGCTACCCAACCCTCCACGACCACAGCCCACAACCGGCCCCGACTTTCCTCTAATCCGAACCGCCTTCTCCAGCTTTGGCGGCCCCGCACCCCTGAACTCTAAGAAACCGCATCCCCGGGACCCTAAGGGCATCTCTAACGGGAGACCCAAACTGACGCGCTTGAACATATGTTTTTATCGTTTGGGTCATCCTCCGGACACACGGATACGCGCGGACGGTCGTGACCCATTTTGCTCCCCAACGGTGCAACCCAAATCCCCTAGTACTAGTTCCCCAACGATGCACATGGCAAGCTCCGGCCACGGCCCCGTCGAGGCGCGCAAGGCGAGCTCCGCCCCCGCACGTGGCTCGCGCGGCTGGCGACCGTGCTCGCTGCGGCGTGGCGAGCGGCCGCCCCGTGCCCGCCCGTGGCTCGCGCGTCCGATGTCGAGGCCAGCTCCGCCCCACCCGTGCTCGCGCGGCCGGCGCCGTGCTGTCCGCTGCTCGCGCGGCCAGCGTCGAGGTGCGCACGGCTAGCTCGCCGTGGCCGTCACCACCCCGCATGTGGCCGACGCGCCGGCGCCCGATGGCGGAGTCTTTGTGTAAGTGTTGGGTTCAAGTGAACCCAACAAAATACATATATCCTTCACTAATCTAATCTTTGTCATTGCTTATTAGTGAATAATTACACTATAAAATAGAGACCGAACCCAATGGATTTAATCCCTAGCTTCGCCATCGCCGGCGCCTCCCCGCCCCTGCCTCGCGCGGCCGGCTCCGCCCCCCCCCTGGCTTGCCCGTGGCTCGCACGGCCGACGTCGAGGCGCGCACGGCCAGCTCCGCTCCCGCCCGTGGCCGACGCGGCCGGCGACCGTGCTCGCGGCGGCATGGCTCGCACGGCCGGCACCCGTGCCCGCGCCCTTGGCCGTCACCTTGCGTGTCGCCGTCGACGAGGTTTGCCGTCGGAGCTCCTTTTGGAAGCAGCAACTTCCGACATGGATGAAAAGAAATGAGGAGCCGGTGACGGGGGACTCCATGCGAGGGCGACGACAGCAGTTGGCCAGGCCAGCCAAAATTCGGTGGCCATGCCGGTCATCTCCATGGGAGAAAGAAGACAGAGGAGAGAAAAGGTGTGGAGCTGGGTGGATAGAAACGGATGTGTTGAGCCGTCCCGAGACATCCGGGCTGACCCCAAAGGACGCCTAGATTTGGGATAGCTTTGGATTGTTCCGAACTTTGTGGTTGTCCGTTTTATGTTTAGGTTGTCCCCTTAGGTGCTGATTTTGTCCGAAAAAACCCAAACATACGAATCTTTGGGTCTCTCCGTTGGAGACGATGCCTCACCTTGGACGAATAGGCATCTAAGGCATCCATATGATATGCAGCATCAATAGTCAACTCAACTTGTACGTACCCATCAACTGCTTCTCCCATAATACTGCGAGTTTATTTGCATTAGGTACTGCTACACAAAAGTTCAAATGCTAGTATTTCTTTTTTACCTGAAAGTTCAAATGCTGAGTTAGTTGTGTTATCCGCGGGCTCAATCTTCCAAGCACCCTCAAGAGTCTCGCAGACGCGGGAGAGAAAGAGGCCCCAGTTAGAAAGAAGCCCCAGTTAAACAGTTAGAAGAAAAAAAAGAGATGACCGAGTTATCCGAATCATCCCCCATCACCATCAGCGAGCAGAGAGCGACAGCGAGACCATCGCGCTGCCCCGCCGCCGCCTCGCCGTCGCCGGCCAGGAACCCCTTCCCCAACTCCTCCACCCACTCCCAGACTGCGCCTAGGCTCCCGAGGAGGTCGGTAGGGGGCGGCGGAGGCTGCAGGTGCAGTACTACCACGGCGACGGCGCCGGCAGGGGCTACGATCGCGTCCCCAAGCAGTTTGGCGGGGAGAACCTCAAGGATGACGTCGTGAGACCCACTACCCCCCCTCCCCCCTCGCTGAAATTTTACAACATCTTCTTGCTAGCGTGCCCATCATGGAGTAGTGGACTTATCCTGTTAAGGTGGGTGTTGAAAATACAGTACTTAGTTTTTCGTGCGAGAAATTACAGTATTTAGTTGAGTGAATAGACGACTTGTATTCCGTCTTAGAGAGGTTTCCTGCTCTGATTCTGGTAGAGAAAAACATAGTCAGACCTCCACTGGCATTGAAACCATCAAAACTCAAAAAGAAACCAAACGAAAACAATGTGTACAGATTATGACTGTTTCAAGTTGAGTTGCTGGGTTCTGTATTTTAATGCTCAATTTCAGCATGCACAGTTCAGAACAAACCGTTATGTATAAACAGAATAAAACGATGCAAGCAAGCAATAGACTAATCAAAGCCTTGTGTGCAAGGGAGTCGAAAATAAGATGCTCCTCCTAGCTACTATGAACTACACAGTCATTTATGATCGCTTCAAGTTAAGCTACTGGGTTATAGGTTTATTACTCCCTCCGCTAGTATCGAACGGAGGGAGTACTGCATTTTACATTTTTACTGCTCACGTTCACAATTGGATACTAATAATTGGTGTGACCCGCTACCTCTTCCTTTCTTCAATTCTTCTCACTGTTTTTCTCGGAATATATCTTGCTAGCTAGATCATCATGTGGTACAGTAGTAGTGGACTTATCCTGAGTAGCAGCCCGTTCCTGTCAAGCTGTTGAAATACAGTATTTAGTTGACTCAGTAAACCGTGAGCGTTTCTTCTTAGAGAATTTTCAGTCTTCTTTTTCTGCTAGATAGTAGAGTACAACCTAGTCAGAGCATCACTGGTATGCAACCATCGAAAGAAAACCCAAAAGAAAAAATCTGTACACATTATGATTGTGTGAAGTCCAGTTAATAGTTTAAAGGTTCAGATAGTTTATCACTGCAATTTACTGATTGTTTCCTTAGTTCACACAAATTGTTCTGTATGATCTCGTAGCTGCGATAACCTACATAGAATTGTTACCGAGAAGCCAGTGACGCCAGAATATAGAAATATGCCATCGAGTACACATCTCATTTAAAGTTTTGGCTTTTTGATACCAGAATGTTGATAACCAACCCCGTTGACTACACATTTCTTTCAAAGTCTCGGCATTTCAAATACAGTTCAATTAACTATGACTAGGAGGTGAGGCTATTGATATTAATTAGCAGCGGTTGTCTATACTGTACAGTACCAAATGTTTGTGAAAGTTCACTAAGTGTGCAGTGCATTGTCTCAATTTTGTAGTCCTTTGCCCCTCACTGAATTTTAAGATCTTGCTCCGCTTGTCGTGTACCAAATGTTTGTTAATGTTCACTAAATATGCAGTGCATAGTCTCAATTTGGTAGTCCTCTGCCCCTCACTGAATTTTAAGATCTTGCTTGCTTGTCGTGTAGTAGACTTGCTATGCGTCATCTTGTCTCACAGTAATAGCTGTGCATTCATGTCAGCTGTTGAAAAACAGTATTTATTAGTCTTTAGTGAGCACATGATGGAACCACTCACTTAAAAAAAACAGATTTTATACAAATTATGATTGGTTCAAATTAAGTTACTAGGTTATAGGTTCAGATAGTTTATTACTGCATTTTACTTCTCAACTTCAACGTTCAGACTTGACTACGCATCGTTCTGTAGAATTTTACAAAACCATGTGAACAAAATCTCAAATAAGCCCTGTGCGGCACTAGGGAGTTCAAGGTGAGATGCTTCTCAGCTTCTCCTTGCTGCTATCCCTAGACAGGTCTTCATAGAGCAATAGTAGAATGTACTCATGTATCTGTTTCAAATTCTGGCATATTGGTATACTATTGAACTAACTATGGCTAGGAGGTGAGCTACTAAAATTAAAAAGCTATGGATGCTCTACAGTAGCAAGCATGTGTGGAAGTTCTGTAGTTCCTGGATTCACCTAATTTACTTTATCTCATGTTTGTCTGCCAAGGACAAGGAGTTAGCAGTGGTATCTGGGCAGGACTCTTCCCATGTTGTCTCATGTATCCATGGTCATGGCGAGATGTGGGTATGGGTATGTATCCATCCGAGGTTAACCAAAAAGTAGTGTAGAGAGTACTAGGCGATATTAATTTAGTGCGACAGGTTTTTCTTTGGTTAGCACGTGCACGTGCATCGACCGCACACAGTAGCAACTGGCGATCATTGCTAGTGGTTTCAAGGCGACTCCTGTGGGTGCACACACGTACGCTACTAGGCAATATTAATTTAGTGCAACAGGTTTTTCCTTGGTTAGCACGTGCATGTGCATCGACCACACACAGTAGCAACTGGGCAGCGATCATTACTAGTGGTTTCAAGGCGACTCCTGTGGGTGCACACACGTACGCTACTAGCCTGCCTACTGTGAACGATCGACGAGGAGAGACCGTCC
Source organism: Lolium perenne (assembly GCF_019359855.2). Taxonomy (NCBI): domain Eukaryota; kingdom Viridiplantae; phylum Streptophyta; class Magnoliopsida; order Poales; family Poaceae; genus Lolium; species Lolium perenne. The sequence continues at coordinate 266,744,540 of NC_067244.2, read as the reverse complement.
CTTCAATTGCGTGGAGGTGTGATGGGATTACATACATTACTAGCTTCCAATCTAGCCATTTGTTAAGTGCAAGTTGCAGCTGCAGGTAGTATATATATATGTGTGTATGCAAGTTGACGCCCAGTCTATACCTACCTTAATCAGCTGCGTCCTGTCCAAACCACGTAGTACATACTTTAGCTGTAGCATCCATATATAACATTGGATTTCAGAGGGACCAAGAAAAGGTGAAAACAGCTGGCGGACCTTGCCACTAGGATATAATTCATTTTACTGTTCAATTTCAATGTTCAGACTTGTTCAACTATACAGAACCATGTAAACAAGCAATGATCTGAAACAAACCTCGTGATGTACTAGTGAGTCAGATATGAGATGCTCTCCTAGCTGCCATGGACTACACGCATATTTTTAGAGCAACAGTAGATAATGCTATTTCCCACAGATTTCTTTCCATGTTTTGGCATTTTAGCATACAATTGGCCTAACTCTGGCTACAAGGTGAGGCTATTGAAAGTAATAAGCTACGGATGATCTATACTAGCAAGCATGCATGAAAGTTCAGCAGTAGACTGATCCACAATATGTTACTTCCATTTTCTCTTACCAAACGTTTTGCAAGTTGGCTATGCATGAAGTGCCAGAAAATGCCAGGATCATGTTTTAACCTAAGCGATCTTGTTTCGTAGAGTGCTTGATGTAAAATGTCCTCAAGTGACAATTTGACGCGCACATGCAAATCATAACTGTTTGTTACTTTTTTATGTTGAGGTGATCAGTAATTCTCCACCCTATTTTACCTCTGCGACTTGTTGCTTATACACCTATGACTTTTTGGTCCAGTTATTTGTTGTGCTGGTTTAAGGTCTTGTGCCTTCTTGCAGTGATGGATAATTACAAGAATGATCCTCAATTCCTTTATGGCTTAAGTCCATCCCAGATGGAAATGTTTATGACTGATGACAACCCTTATAACCGGAAATCAACAAAAGTTACAGAGGTTAGTCATCTCATATAGAGCTCTGTTCATTTGTCATTTTGTTATGTGACAGTCATACATTAAAGTTAACATAGAGTTTACCTCCAATAAATGCAGGAAAGCGTTGCTTCTTCTAGGAGTTACAGCATGAGCGCCCTGTAAGTTACAACATGGGTATGGGCAATGCCCAGCATGAGTATGGGTAGAGCAGGGCGAGGATATAGAAGAATGAGAAGCTCAGCACCAGATCTACCATCATTACTATTGGACTCTCGAATTATATTTCTTGGAATGCCAGTAAGAGATCAACTTTCTATCTTATTTCTTGTCTGCAACATTGTATCTATAAGGTTTCAGTTGATAGATTGGTAACCCTGTCTTTTCCTTCTTCTACTGGTAGATTGTTCCAGCTGTTACTGAGCTTATTGCTGCTCAGTTTCTGTGACTAGATTATGATGACCGCACAAAACCAATTTACTTATATATAAACTCAGTGGGAACAATGGTAAGTACATGTCTTAAATATCGATACCAGAAACAACATTTCATAAAATTGTTAGCATGCCATTTTTCATTTGCTTCCTTTATTGTTTGTATCAACATACTCAAGTATGGTTTATGGTTATTCCTATTCTCTGTGCTGCAACAGGATGAAAATAATGAGCTGGTTGCATCAGAAACTGATGCATATGCAATTGCTGATTTCATCAATGTAAGCCTTTATCTTTTCTCAGTCAGATTAACTGCAATTTCGACCTATCTTTATATCATTCTCATAATGTTTTACATAATAAATTTGCATATCGGGGTGCATCCATGGACAATGTTCACATTAGTGATGTATAACTGTTTACATGGCATATTCATGTTCTAGTTTGGATAATAATTATGCCATTATGTTTCAAAAAATTTAACAACATGATAGGGAAGCACGCGTGTTGGAGCTGGGCGATGGTCGACTCCAACTGCTCCTAGATAGGTTAGAAAGTTACGGTACGCTTAGGCTACTGTCCTACGCACTAGTCGTGCATGTTGTAGTTTAAGAGCATCTCGGCCAGAGTCTGGGCTAGATTCAGCCTGCGGAAAACGTTGCACACTATACGGCTGCACCTGTAGTCCTCTATGTTCAGTCCTTGCCACAGATACTGTATTTTCTGATAGATTTCACCTCTGGAGTTGCCAATTTTTTGCAAACTTTGGTTGTACCAGATATTGGCATGATATATTGATTGATGTTACTTGTCTCATTGTACCCACTTTAATTACACAAATACTAGCTTTACATGATTGTTGTGTCAATATGTACACACTTTAGTTACATCTTTCCCTGTACATTTACAGCTTCACTTCCTGAAGAGTTTCTGGGAGACGAGGAGCCCAAGCGAGAAGGCGGCGATGCCGACAGCCACCACTTCCTTGTTCTTCTTCGCGGACTCCACCATTTGGTCCGCCCACTTCATGTCCGTCAGCACCTTCAGCTCCCCCTGCACGCGCTCCTTCCAGCTGATGCACGCTGCTAACGCCTTCTTCTCCCCATCTGTTTTCGCTCGCTTGGCTGCTGCCATCGTGGCAGTACTTGCACCCTCTTCCTCGCGGCGCCGCCTTACCCTCTCCGCCAGGCTCTCAGGGGCGGCCACTGCCGCCTTGGGCTTGTTGGCGCCGCTGGCAGCCTCGGGCGCCGGTGCTGGCTTCTCGGGTGGTGATGCAGCTGCCTCCTGAGATGCCTTTGGCTTCATTTCTTCTTCTTTTTTCACTGGCGCCGTTGCTGCCTGAGGTGCCTTGGGCTTCACTTCTTCCTTCTCCACCTGTGCCGGCGCTGGCTTCTGTTGCTCTTGCTTGCCTTTGCTGGCCTCTTCCTCTTGCTTCATTGGTGGTTGCTGAGTCTTCTTCGTGACCTCATCCATGGCCTTCTTCTTCGAAGCATCCTCCTTGTTGCTGATATCGTCTTCCTTGGGCTTGTTCTCCTTCGCCGCACTGGGCTGCTTTCTCTTAATGTCCTCGATGCTTGTCGGCATTGGGGCAGCGGAGGCGCGCTTGGGCACGGTGAGCGTGAGCACGCCGGCCTCAAACCTGCCGGTGATGTCGTCTAGGCTGGCAGCAGAGGGCAGCTGGAAGACCTTGTTGAACGAGCTCTGTCCGGCTGCTGAGCCAGTGCCAGGCCTGGTGCCGTGGACGGTGAGCCTGCCGGCGCCGCCGACCTGCACACGGAAGTGGTCCTTCCTGAATCCCGGGAGGGCCAGGCGAAGCACGTAATTACCGGCATTCTCCGCCCACTCGAACTTGGGGTCTGCGGCCGCTGCCGGCTCGCCGCCTCCTGCCGGCGCCAGTGGCTGCTTCTTGGTGGCCGCCGCCATGAGGAAGCGTAGGCAGGGAATGGTGGATGCTATGGTGTTCCGATGGATGGATGCTGGCCCTGTGGTCGTGTGGTTTATTCTGATGGTGTTTGTGATCGAGAGATGAGCAGGTAAGTATTGTGCGTTGTGTATATATAGGTGCTGGCATGCGTAGCCTGTGGGTTGATCCGAAACTTGTTTAAAAAGGTTTGTGGATCGACGGAGTTAATCGAAGTGGCTGCATAGAGACGCCTAGGAAAGGGATCTTTGTAATTGCGCTATGAAGTAAACAAAGAACGAATGCTTGTTGCCTGTGCTATCGTCGCAGCCAAGCCACCTCTCCGGATCGATATGGACGGTAAAATGCCTTCAATTGGCTCAAGCATCTCTCTGTACATGTCGAACCTTAAACCCCATCTGGTATGTACATATAAGTAATCTTTTTCACCTTTCTTTTCAATCTTGCTTTCTTATATTGATGATTTTCTTATTAAACATCGATCTGTACATGTAGATGTACATGTACATGCATGCACTACCTTTTTTAGAACAACTAGGAAATATGCCCATATGCTTGCAACGGCCAATTAATTTGCTACGCTATGTAGGAATTTTGTGTAACAAATACATAATTTTAGATAAAGCATAAATGTTGGCAACAGATACCTAAAGTCTCAACATGTGACCCAAGGAAATACACGGGTCAATCTATCGAAGAAATGACAAGGACCATGATGTAGGTCATCATGTGCATAACTCGATCTTTTTAAGTACGAATCTTGCTATTAGAGCATCTCCACCGGCGCACCCCATAGTGGCCCATTAGCGTTTTGGGTGCTGGCAGCGGAAATGGTCTCACACCGGCGCGCCCCAAATAGCGCCAACGCTTTTTTGAACGCTTTTTTGAGCCCAATAGAAGTGTTGGCAACCCCGTGCCGACCCCTTGGCTAAGGGCGCGAATTGGGCGCGCCGGCGAGGCGGAAAATTTTGGGCGTGGGAGCCACCTGTCAGTGACGCCAGGGCACCGCGCGGGAGATTTTACCGCCACAACGCCGGGCTGGAAACTCTCCCGCCACGATGCCGCGCGGGAAACTCTCCTCCCACGACGCCGTGCGGGAGGTTTCCCGCCTCGCCGCCAGTCTATATTATCCCTCCTCCCTCGCCTCATTTGTCCAAAAATCTAAACCCTAAAAAATACCACAATATTCGATTTGTGGGAGGAGGCGGCGCTAGAGGCGGCCGTAGAAGTCGTGGAGGAGCACCCGCAGCTCACAGAGTACAAGGCGTGAGAGGAGGCGGCGCTAGCGGCGACCGTAGATGCCTTTGTCGCGGACGAGCGGTAGGACCAGGAGGCGTAGCGGCGACAGCGGGAGGAGCCGCGGTGGCGGCGAGAGGCGGAGCGCCAGCGCCGGTGGGAGGTGCGCCAGCAGCATGGGTGTGAGCATCTTGCGTTGCGGCGGTTGATGCGGGAGGAACAACAACGTCAGGATGAAATCTACGAGCGGCGGCGTTTGGCGGATATGCGGCTCCGACCAGGAGTTGGATCACCATCGGCGGTGGGAGGAGCTGGAGCAGTAGCTGCGTCAGGTGGCGGTGGCCACGGATAGATCCACATACTTGACGTTCGTGGCCGAGAGAGCAGCGGGGGATCGACGATGGAGGAGCAGCGGAGAGAGCAGGGGAGAGAGCATCGGAGAGGCGACCGTCCACCTCCACAGAGCCGGGTGGCCAGTAGGTAGTAGGCTAGAGATAAAGCATGTTTCACATGTCATTCGGGGTCGACGAGTGAATAATATTTTACTCGGATTTGCTCTATAATATTATTCATTTCTCGATCCTGGATGACATTAAAAGGAAACTAAAAGTACAAATGTTTAGTTTGTCTAAAAAAACTCCTATCGGGGTCACCGGTTTGGGGGCGCCGGTGTGGGAACATCACCCCCAAATAGAGGATGCAGTGCCAGCGTCCCCATACAACAGTGCCGGCGCTCCTGCCGGCGACTATTTAGGGGCCGTCGGTGGAGATGCTCTTAGAACTAATTCTGGCTATTTATTTGCCTTTGGAACTTTCTTGCATCCAACAATGCCATATTAAGTTTTGCACGTGGAACGCATTGACCAACCAAAAATCATGCTATCACAAATAAACATGAAAATATTCTAGAAAAATAGAAATTAGAAGTGAGACACCATTATTTTCACGTTGCTGCATACGCAAAACTTTATGGACAAATAAGCATGAAAATATTCTAGAACAATAGAAATTAGAAGTGTGACACCATTATTTTCACTACCTACAATAATGTAAGCCCACGGGTACGTTGTCCTTAATCATCACTATAATCATTTATGCATTGAGGTGTGGTCTGAAAGTGTCCCTTTCTGTTGGCAGCTTGCAGTCTCATTTTGCCCGCCCCCACCCCCCCCCCCCCCCCCCCCCCCCCCTTTTTTTTTTTTTTGCCTTTAGCAGCTTCTCGTTGGATCAGACAAGTTGTTTGCATTCATGTTCTTTGAGCTCTATTTAGTCATTCAGTGGTAATAGTCTTTAATGGGATGGCCTATCGACTATGGTGCCGCAGCGCTCATGTTCGGGTGATGGCGGTGTCCCATTTTTTTGCACATCATGCTACTCAAGTTTTGGCTTGGTCAAGGGTGCTAGAGAAAAGGAGACACAACTGTTGTACTGAACTGACTGGCACATATCCTGGATGGAAATCTGAAAACAACACATTGTTTAAGCAAAGGTTTTACAAGATCATGTATTCATGTTGGTTTTGAATCAAAGGTGTGTCATGATGATTTGGAAGTTCAAAAGAGATTCTGCTGCAGGTTGTATTATCCAGATGGTGGGTTGAGTTGCGCCAGGCCATGATGTTACGTTTGGATGTTTGGCTAGCACACAATAAGTTTTGCTCCACCACCGCATGGTGAAGAAAAACAACGTTTGATAGCACAGCTGGAGAACGGTTTACCTATGTCTGCATGGTGAAGAAGCCCAAGAACTCCTGGTTAACAAACACAAGCGCTTGGCTTTGAGAAGCATAACTCTGTCAAGTATGTCTTGAATATGCAAGAATTCAGCAAAAAGATATCAAGCACAATAAAAAAATTGTGTGGCATGCTACATGACAAAAAAGCAGGGTATGATACATATAATTCAGATCATGTTGGCTTAATCACAGCACCAGTAAAGTGACCGATTCCAGGGAACCTAACATCCCAGGTGAAAACTTGTAGAACAAGCATGCGATGGTAAGGAGACACGCCATGAAACACTTAATATCACAGTCAAAAAGCTTTTAAATATACCATACAATAGCTTGACATTTTAGCATCACCACAACCGACGTTTTGTTTTTACTAAGCGACCTCGTACACAAATACTAGCATATATACACAATAATTTAGAGAACTAGCAGTAGCAGATGGTTCATCTTCGCTTCTTGCTCTCCCCCGGGATTGAAATACCTGCTTCACTGATTTTGTTTATTCCACCAGCCCATGACCATCCTCTTCTTCTTTTCTAGGTGCTCCTTCCTTTCAGGATGGGCAGCTTCTTTGAGGCACCAAACCAAACCATCTCCAGCGAAATTGATAGTCACAACTAACCCAACAAACCAGAGGAAACGGTTTAATATTTCCATCCTTTGGCATGACCTCCTGCATATCAGACGATACGAAGCAAATCTATCAACTAAAAAGTAAAAACAGGAAACAAGAGCATACATAATGAGTACGTAATTGCAACAATTGTGTATATATATACCTGAAAGTGTCGCCGGGTCTAGGCTTGACTTCCATGGAAAGCGGATACAATATCAGATCATTATTATAGTAATGTAACCTAGAAATATAGAATTTTCTACGAAACTCAGTGATCTCATCAAACAGCTCCTCTTTCAGCGTTTCGATTTTAGCGTAGCGCATCTCCCCCTCTATTCTCTCTTCCACAGTTACAGGCTGCATGCAGGAGCAAACAAAGAGTTTGTACTATCAGAGAAATTAATGGAGTTTCTTTTTTCCTTCATTGCAAACATAAATCTAGCTTGGAAATAAGCACAGATACAATACAACTCCTGTGTACACTGATGGCAGCTACAATTACTTAAGAGTTGCTTGCGAGTTACCAGGAATATATCCAGGATACGTAGTACTTACTCCGTCTCGGCTTAACAGGCATGCACGTTGTTCAAAAATAGGGTTGACCATTATTTTGGTCAATAAAAAAATGGAATATATATCAATTTTTTTAATATCATTTGAAACATTTTTTAAATACGAATCTAATGGTATAGTTTTTGTAGACATATAATTTATATTGTGTTGACCAAATTAATGATCAAACGTTATTTTAAACTACATGCTTGCCTGTTAAACCGAGGCGGATGGAGTAGCAACCAATGGAAATTGAATTTAGACAGTATATAGCAAAAAAATACTGTAGTAAAGGCACACAGATTCATAGACGCAGTGCAATTTACGGGCTTAAATATTATTTGCTTGCGAGCTAAACACTAAACAGTTCTGCCAGATCCTTGATGGATAATAAAAAATACTATGTGAATTTTGCGGTCACAAAGCAGAAAGTAATATTAGTCACAAGGGGTGGAAACGCTACCCACCCTGGTGTGAACGATCCTTGCCGGCAACCGCCCCGGGACGTTCGCCGCCTGGACTGCGGCGCGGCCGCCTAGCCTGGCGGCTGCGTTCCGAAGCGCCGCTGCCATAAGGTGACCCTGGTGCTATCTTCTGCATGTTTATTTGTGCGTCGATTAGCAGCAGAGTCCGGACCTCGAACACGAAATAGATTTGCTAGAAACAAAGATCAACACCACTAGATCGATCGTACCTTGCGGATTTGGGGATGTCTAGGGTTAGGGTTCGTGCGTCGCTTCAAGTAACGCCGACACACGCGCGCTCTCAAAAGCTGAGCAAAGTTATGCGCTGGCCGGAGACCAAAAATACCGTCCTAGCATATGCCCTAAGCAGTCAGGACTGCAAAAATTAAATTTAGAGGCCCAGCATAATGGTGTTTTGGGCCTGCATATGTAAAGCTCCGACCCTAATATGAATAGACATCCCAACTACTAAAATATGAAATGCAGTCTGTTATAGTTTGGTCTCTAAATATGTGATAATATAAATATGTGATAATATAAATATGTGATAATATAAGTATGTGATAACCAGTAAGTGTGCGGAATAGTTGTAGCACAATAAGATAAGTATCGAGTGTCAAATCCACGTGAAGCCGAAGGTAGAATAATTCTCTAAGGTCCTATAACGCTTTTATATGACCGTTCATGCAATGCGATTTAACAAAGATGCATGGTTGATTTTAGTTAACAATTATATATTAGAAACTAGAAAACTATAAATCTTAAAGAGCTTAACTTAAGAGAATAAACCTAAAACGAGTGTGAAAGGTGTGAGCAAGTGGTAACCAATGGTAGTAAACACTTCTTGGCAAATAGTTATTTCATTTGTTTTAGTTATCTTTAAGTGAAGCATAGAGTATCATCTAGATGCACGAGTTCTTAAACTTGTGCAAGTCTCACAACTATCCTATCTACGGCTTACAAGTAGACAAGGCATTAAGATTAAATAACTTGATGGTCAAACTCCCAACCACATTCATGAGAAATAAATGAATTAATTGAGACTATGCCTAACCACACATTAGCTTTTAGACATAAATATGTCTTTGTTTCTTCAAGAGATGAACCATAAATAGGTGCAACCATATACATGAGAAATTTACACCTTAGTGATTGATCTGAAGGCCACATACATGACCAAGCAAGAGGTTTTATAAGTCACAACCAACGTTATGAGTTTAACTATACTCTCTATTACATGTAAGATAAAAAAGGCTTGCATATTTTTTATCACTCCCACATCCTAATCAAAGTAACATACAATAGTGATCATTGTATGCATTCCCCAACATATGTGTACAGTCAAACATCATTACATAAGACTATCATAGAAGTTAACAAAAATGTATGCAACCAACAAGACAAATAATTTCACCATGCCCATGGGAAAGTTACTACTCAAAAGTTGACACAGAAACAATACATCATAGGAAAATAATTTATTGCATCGATCATCATGTTCGTGAAAGATTACAGTGGGGAGTAATGAAGGGCTAATGTAGATGGTTATGAAGAAGAGCGTCCCCAAGGGGGGAGAGGCGACCATGGCAAGGAGGCGGCACGGTGGTGGTGCTGGGCACCCTGCCGCGCCCAGCCCTAGGGGAGCACATTGTGATACATGTAAAATGTATCCATGAACTTTGGTGTTTACTATATTTATTGGGACTAACCTATTAATATTTGCAAAAGTGCACAATTTCTTGTTTCATACTTTGTTGTGTAGGAATTGCACAAATATGGAAAGAAATCTCCCATTGGAGTCGGATTTGGAGCTTCATGAAATCTGTCTCCTCAAAACAATTGTTTAAATATTGTCACGCGGACCCTCGAAGATAAAGTCAAATTGAAAAAACTTATAGCTATAAAGTTGTATGGAATTTTCTTGGCATAATTCTGGACATAAAGTTCGTCAAATTTTGAGTTCGGATGCGCTACAAAATCCGGTTTTACTAAAGGGCGGAAGCATTTTCGGGATTCCGAAAGTTGGTACCGTGTTTGACTCAAACTCTTGCCATATTTGATGAACTCGGCCAAGCCACGACCCTTGTGGGGACATAGAGGAAGGCTTAGGAAGGTTCTATAGTTTTGTAAGAGCCCTTAGATCAAAGGGACATCCATAGATGCAATCTCGTACACAATATATTAATAAGAAACCCTTTTTTTGGAGGAGGGAACCCATTGTCATGAATTTTCCTATCCCTTGGAAACCCTTCAAGAGGGAGAGAGGTCTCTCCATTGCTGCTCCAACATCAAGGAATAGGGGGGCCAAGGGGCCGCCACCCCATAGAGTCGTCGCCCTCCCCTACGGGCGTTGCCACCATGGGCACCATGGCCACCATCACCTCGGGATGCATCCTCTTCATAAACACCATTATTAACCCGCTGACGAGCTGCGACGTACTACTCAACAAAAAAAACTGACCCGCTGTGGTGTTTCATGTGGCTTGATCACCCTGATAGAAATTTATTTATTTATTTGTACTTATTATCTTTGCCGAGAAGCCACCGTTATGCCTTTTCATTTGATTGGTGGGTCCTGCCAATCATTGATTTGCCGACTACCACTAGTAGAAAAATAGGCTTTGGTTCAGAGCTGCCTGGAGCTTTAGCACTGGACCGGCTACGAACCCAGACTAATGGGTGCATTAGCACCGGTTCGTGGCACAAACCGGTGTAAAAGGTTTTTCTGCTCCCCACGCACCTCCACCCCATGGTGGATCGCCTTTTTAGCTCTGTAAAATACAAAAGAAAATGATAGAAAATTCAAAAAATAAAATCTTTTGAGATTCATGTATGTTACGTAAATTACTATTAGAGAAAATTTACGAATTTGAATTTCGACTTTTTTGCATAATATTTTTTAGAAAATGGTAAAATAGCATTAATTTTTCATACGACGTTGGAAAAAAACATATAATATATCAAAATGATAAAAAATAAAAATATGAAAGCAGGAAGATTTTAATTTTTGCTAGAAGTTCGGGATTTTTAGTTTTTTTATTTTAAAAAATTAAAATTACTAATTGCATCGTGCATAAAGACTTTTATCCAATTTTTAGATTTTCAAATTTTTAGGTTTTAGGTTTGGCAAAAAAATAAAGATGTAAAAAAATAAAATTTTAAAAATAATACAAATTAAAATGTTAATGTTTATTTATTTATTTATTCAAGATTATTATTACATCATTACTTCTGTTTATTAATTTTTTTATTTCAAATTAAAACAATAAAGAAATGTGACATCAACCAACATGTAAATAGGATTGATATGATACTAGTATCACATACATACGCGTGAAGCACTTAGATGAGAGAAGGGAAGGAACTCAAATGTTATGCGTGCTAGTGCTAGAGTAGTGGGAGGATGGGTGACCAAGCGGGAAGTTTGACCACGAGAAAGTAATTGACTAGAGATAAGTGTCGTTGCCTAATCGACGATGCCTCAGAGGAGGGATCCTCACGAGGGGGAGAAGAAGTAGGGGCCATAGGGCGGAGTGCACACGGGACGGTGGTACGCGATTTACCCAGCTTCGGAACACCTGCACGATGGCAGGGCCTACTGCTGCTTGTCTGGAATTATCTGGGTGCTTTCGCGATGTTACAATGAGTTGAGGTTCTGCCTCTAGGGCTCCCGGGATCCGGCTTATAAAGGCGCACGGATCTAGGGTTTACATGGAGAGTCCTAGCCGGATACAGGTTGCCTAACTACGATACAATGTCTTGCCGTGCACGTCAAGGATCCGCCTTCCCATCTATGTCATCCCGGATCCGGGTTCCTTAATGGGCCTCCGTGGATCCGGGTTCCTCCTCAAGGTCAGCCGAATCCGGCTCCCTGCTCCTGGGCCGGACTTCTTCCATCAGGATCAATAGCAACTGGGCCGCCCGATGGGCCACATGCCTCATCACCATCTGTGTGCCACCCGGGCTTGCCGGATCTAGGCACTGTCGATGGTACACCCATGAAGTATACCCACAACAGTAGCCCCCAGAGTTCTCCGAGTTTCGCCTGCTGTTTCCGCCTTGCTAGTCCATCATGGTCTCCGGCAATGTTGGTAACGCGGAAAAACTTGAAGAACTCCAACTTCACATTTTCTTCTTTTCCCAACCTTTAGTCGGAAAATACTCCCATCCTGCGGGACTTCATCCATCGACGGTTCAAAATACGTCTCCGGGTTACTCCCCTGGTTTGCGAATGAGAGCTATTTATCTTCACGCGATTACCCAGAATCTTAAAAGACTCAAACGGTTCCGCCAATTCTGGCGCCATCTTCGCGCGATTTGCGCGGTAACTTATCCTTAGCCATTTTTACCGTTTAGGGTTGGGACACGTGTCGCGCATCCAACGGCGCGACGCTTGCGTTCCGACCACAGGATGCGGAGCACGAATCTCGTCCCCCCGGCCTATAAATATCCGCCGTCTACCCTAACTCGCATTCACCCCCCTTTCTCACCTCTCTGCGAAGCGCCGCCCGCGAACTCTTCTTCCGCCGTGCCGGAGTCTGCCGGAAACCCGCTGGAGCATCGCCGGAGCGTTTTCGCCACCGCAGTGTTCATCCAGTTCTTAACTCCGGCGAGCCACCGCACGAAAAACCTCGTCGCCGGCGACTCCGACCACCGCGGAAACCATCACGGTGAGTTCTCCGAACTTCAAGCTTTCGCCGTAGCTGGTAGGGATGAATCTTAGGACGAAGACGTGGATCCGACTAAGACCTGTTCTTCCGCGATATTTCTGCCTTCAGATGTCTTCCGCGACTCCGCCTCCAACCAGCGAGCCGATCATGGCAACACCACTCTCTTCCGCTCCGCCTCCCTTCGTCCCGGTCCGTCTGGATTCCACCAAAGACTCCGGCAAGGACACCGAAGGCACCTCAGCCATCCCGGAGAAAACCTCCGAGGCGGAGCAGGCGGAGAAGAAGGCGGAAGAAATAGCTGCCAAGAAATCCAAAGCCCGCCAGCGGGATTCAGAATCCAAAGGGAAATGGTGGCCCTGCACCACCACCGAGACCGAGCTGAAGAACTTGGAGGGGGAAGGCTTCTGCAACCCGGAAGCTAGAGGACAGTTCCGAATGCACTAGCTCCAGCCCCCCAAGACAACGAGATGGTGCTGACGAAAGCACTAGTGGAGCGAGGCTTCTCATTTCCGCCTTCAGACTTCTTCCTGGAGATCATGAAGGTTTACGGGCTCCAGCCCTACAACATTTCTCCGAACAGCGTGCTTGCAATTAGCAATCACGTCACCCTCTGCGAGGGCCATCTCCGGGTAAACCCCGACCTCCCTTTGCTCCAATACTACTTTTCCGTCAAGAAGGAGAGGATCCGGCAGTCCACCGAGCTTGCGACGTGCGGATCCATCACCTTTATGATCCGCCCGGGCCGCGTCTACCCCCACACCGACCGCCACGAATCCACGCGGTATTGGTCTGGGGGTTTCTTCTACTTGAAGGACGTCTCCGACCCGGCGAGCAAAAGGAGATTGCCGCCTTTCAAGAACTACCCCGCCACCGAGATTCCGTCATGGACACACTGCCCCCACCTCTCCGAGTCGCCCCAACTCACACGCGCCGTTAGGCGGATCTGCAAGCTAACGGAGGAGGGGCTGACAGGGAAGGACTTGACCCTTTCCTGGTTCACCAAGCGGATCCAGCCGCTCCAACACAGGGACCGCCTGATGTTCCAGTACACGGGGCGCGAGGACCCAATGCGCGCCACGAAGGATAACCTTTCCGCCGACGCCATTGACAAGAGGATCCGGCTCCTCATTAAGATTCCGCGTGAACTTCATGTTCATGTGTGTAACAAAGATATCCACACGAATGGCTCCGGAACCGCGGTACGTCGTCTTGACTTAGTCCATTGTTTTTCTTTGCATTCAAACCTTTTTGTGTAAGTGCTAACTCTGTGCCTTAGCTCGAGGCCCTCGAAGAAAGCGAACTCGGAACTCTCGTCCGGGTTCCTTCCACCGGCAACACGGATCCGGAAGCTGCTTCAGAGGCGGAAGCTCACGACGCTCCGCGCCCTTTTAAGAGGAAAAGGCCTGCTCCCTCCAGCCCCGCCGCTAAGCGCGCCCGCGAAGTGCCTAGCACTGCGACTACCCGGAAAGCGGAGGCAGAAAAGAAGCGCCTCAAGCTGATCAACACCAGCAACAAGGGGCAGCCCGACATCCAGCACTTCTACAAGCCTTCCGGGTAAGTGTCTGTTTCCGAGATCCAAGTTCTGGTTTCACAAGCAAACCCTTAATTAGTTGCTACGCTTTTTTCTTTTACTGATGTTCCGGAAGCCAGCCCCCCAAGGCTCCAAGGGTCTTGAAGAAGAAGGTCAAGCCGTCTCCGGCTTCAGTCCCTGTTACTCCTGAGGTGGAGGTCCCACCCAAGGCTTCGTCTGCCTCCAAGCTGGATCCCAAGGATGTCATGAACCTTGATGACCTTCCTGAAGATCCCATCGACCACGGCGACTCCACCAAAGGCGCCTCCTCGTCTGCTCCTCCAGATGATCAACCAGGCGCCTCTTTCGCGGAGCCCACAGAGGAAGAGTATGAACAAAAGGTACAGCTCATTCAAGCCTCCAACACGGTTCAGGCCAACCCTCAACCAACTCCGTCTCTGCAAAAGCGTTCCCTCGCGGAACGCCACGCGGAGGTTTCCGCCATGCTGAACAAGGTGTGGGGGAAGGCGGACGAGGAGATGCAAGAGCTCACCGATCTGGAGGACGGTCTGAGAGTGTTTTTCGCCAAGCACAAGGAGGTGCGCCAGGTAATACTAGCCCCCAAGCATTGGGTCAGACATTTCCGTGTAACATGTGTTAGCCGATGCTTTCTCCAAGTTGTACCTTAGGCGGAAATTTAAAATTTTATACCTTCAAGACTTTGAATTCCTCGCCAGCCCCCAAGATTTTAAATATCCGGCTAACTCCTCTCTGCTTCTCAGACCACGCGGAAATTGCACGAAGATCTACGCGTTCATGTGCTGGAGCAGATCACGGAGATTGAAGGGCTGCGCCAGAACGCGGAAAACAGCCAAAAGGCTATCCAGCTTCTTGAGACCCGCCTTCGTGGTACGAGATCCGAGTTTTGATTTCTTATGCTGATATAACTGTTCATGATGCATAATATGTGCAACATTCCGCCTACAGAAGAGACTGCCAAGCACTCCACGTTCGATGAGCTGTCCGCCAAAGTCAAGGTGCTTGAAGCGGAGAACGAGTCCCTCAAGACCTTCATCAAAGAATCCTCCGACAAGGAGAATGAGGCGAGGAAGGAGATTTCCGAGAAGCATGCCCGCGACCTGGCGGATCTGAACGATAAACTGAAGAAGAGCCAGAGTCGTGTGACTTCCTTGGTGGCCAAAAACAAAGCTCAAGAAGCGGAGGCAGAAGCCATCGACAAGCTTATCTTCCGTAAGCGTTTTTCCTTGTTGTTGCTCCGACTACTTCATATGCTATTCTCTCCGTAACGGAACTGAAACTCCTCCTTCCACAGCGAGCCTTGGCTTCGAGTGGTCAAAAGAGTCGAACCTTAAGAGGACGGAAGCATATGACGAAGCGCGGATTTCCATCGACGCGCTATTTGAAGCCTCTCGCGGAATCGCCAAGACCCTGTCTTTGAAGAAGGCCAAAACTTCAGTGATCGACACGATGACCAAGCTAATGGAGCAAGTGCCGGAGTTCATCAAGGATTGGCAGAAATCTTCTGCGCGCGGAGTCGCCTCCCTGGTCTTAGCCACCTGCAAGGCTCACTTCCCCTCACTCAACTTTGCAGATGTTGCGCGCGGAACTCCAGAGGGTTCCGACATGGGCGCCATCCTCTCAGAAACCCAAGGATATGAGCAGTTGTTTGTCAGGCGAGTGAACCACTTGTTCTGGTATAACAAATACGATCTGCCCAAGGGATTTTCCGATGAAGAGGAGGAAGAAGGCGAGACGGAGTATTACGCGAAAGGCTCCGGGTCAAGCATCGAGCGTTCCGGAGAAGGCTCTGGTGATGACTCCGAGGCCGGCTCCGGCGACAGCGACGGCGATGGCTCCGCCTACCAAGAATCTGAAGAAGAGGACTCCGAGTAGAGTTCTTGTTTGAACAATGAAACAAAGTTGCATCATTTTGGCCCCAGAGTGGGTTTGTAATAAGACTTTAAATTCTTAAGTAGCTAGGAACGAAACAACTATGCATGGGGCGGAAACACTTATCCTGCTATCCTTTAATATAATGCGCATGTTTCGTTTTGTGTCGGAAAGCAAGTGCTGATTTTATTGTTTTCCGGCTTGCCCGCTTGACCTTCCGCGAGCCGGAAGACCTTAGCTGGAAACACTCGCCGGCTGCGACGAAGCCCAATGGCAATCCGTCAATAACCGCGGAAACAAGCCCCCAAGCATAGGTGCCGGAAATCGCTACCAGGAATCCACGAGTTCGCGACAGATAACAATTTAATCAGAAAACTTAAGCTTACGTCCTAATGGACGATTTTTGAAAAATCACAACTTTTATACTCGCCTAGGCGGAAGTATCCAGCTCTGCGGTTTTAGTCAGAAAACATACACGATCTAAAAATGAACAAGTAAAGGAGGTAAAAGACTCAGAGAGTGAACCACAAGCTTTATTTCATTGATCATGTATAACTATTACAGAGTTTGTAACTCGGAAAAAATACGCTAAGTGTAGAAAGGACGTAGCTGTGCAATGTTCCAAGGGCGATCTGTCTCGTCGTAGATGTCATCCGGATCCTCACGCTTGCGTTTCCGGTGCCAATTAGCAGGTCTGTCCTTCAGCTCCCGGAAATCAACAAGGTAGTATGACCCGTTATGAAGCACTTTGCTAACGACGAAGGGTCCTTCCCATGGAGACTGCAGCTTATGGTCTTTCTGAAGGAGATATGCCCTTGAGGCAATAATAAAGTGGTTATTATTTATATCTTTATGTTTATGATAAATGTTTATATATCATGCTAGAATTGTATTAACCGAAACATTAGTACATGTGTGATATGTAGACAAACAAGAAGTCCCTAGTATGCCTCTTAAACTAGCTTGTTGATTAATGGATGATTAGTTTCATAATCATGAACATTGGATGTTATTAATAACAAGGTTATGTCATTGTGTGAATGATGTAATGGACACACCCAATTAAGCGTAGCATAAGATCTCGTCATTAAGTTATTTGCTATAAGCTTTCGATACATAGTTACCTAGTCCTTATGACCATGAGATCATGTAAATCACTTATACCGGAAAGGTACTTTGATTACACCAAACACCACTGCGTAAATGGGTGGCTATAAAGGTGGGATTAAGTATCCGGAAAGTATGAGTTGAGGCATATGGATCAACAGTGGGATTTGTCCATCCCGATGACGGATAGATATACTCTGGGCCCTCTCGGTGGAATGTCGTCTAATGTCTTGCAAGCATATGAATGAGTTCATAAGAGACCACATACCACGGTACGAGTAAAGAGTACTTGTCAGGAGACGAGGTTGAACAAGGTATAGAGTGATACCGAAGA
Organism: Lolium perenne; assembly: GCF_019359855.2. Taxonomy (NCBI): domain Eukaryota; kingdom Viridiplantae; phylum Streptophyta; class Magnoliopsida; order Poales; family Poaceae; genus Lolium; species Lolium perenne. The sequence continues at coordinate 266,727,077 of NC_067244.2, read as the reverse complement.
TCAAACCTCGGACAAGTAAAATATCGCGAGACAAAGGGAATTGGTAATGTATGTGAATGGTTCATTCGATCACTAAAGTCATCGTTGAATATGTGGGAGCCATTATGGATCTCCAGATCCCGCTATTGGTTATTGGTCGGAGTGAGTACTCAACCATGTCCGCATAGTTCTCGAACCGTAGGGTGACACACTTAAAGTTGGATGTTGAAATGGTAGCACTTGAATTATGGAATGGAGTTCGAATATTTGTTCGGAGTCCCGGATGAGATCCCGGACATCACGAGGAGTTCCGGAATGGTCCGGAGAATAAGATTCATATATAGGATGTCATTTTATGTGAAATAAAATGTCGCGGAAGGTTCTATGGAAGGTTCTAGAAGGTTCTAGAAAAGTCCGGAAGAAACCACCAAGGAAGGTGGAGTCCACATGGGACTCCACCTCCATGGCCGGCCAGCCCTAGATGGGGTGGAGTCCCAAGTGGACTCCACCATAGGGGGCCGGCCACCCCCCACATGGGAGGTGGGAATCCCACCTTTGGGTGGGAGTCCTAGTTGGGCTAGGTTTCCCCCTCCTATGGAAGGTTTTGGTTTCGGGTCTTATTCGAAGACTTGGACACCAACACTTGGGATCCACCTATATAATGAGGGGCCAAGGGAGGGGGCCGGCCAACCCAAAGACCACAAGCTGGCCGCCCCCATAGAGTGGCCGGCCACCCCTCCCAAACCCTAGCCAAGCTCCTCCACTCCATATTGCCCGGATAGCTTAGCGAAGCTCCGTCGGACTTCTACACCGCCACCGACACCACGCCGTCGTGCTGTCGGATTCAAGAGGAGCTACTACTTCCGCTGCCCGCTGGAACGGGGAGGTGGACGTCGTCTTCATCAACAACCGAACGTGTGACCGAGTACGGAGGTGCTGCCCGTTCGTGGCGCCGGAACCGATCGTGATCAAGATCTTCTACGCGCTTTGCAAGCGGCAAGTGATCGTCTACCGCAGCAACAAGAGCCTCATCTTGTAGGCTTTGGAATCTCTTCAAGGGTGAGACTCGATACCCCCTCGTTGCTACCGTCTTCTAGATTGCATCTTGGCTTGGATTGCGTGTTCGCGGTAGGAAATTTTTTGTTTTCTATGCAACGTTATCCTACAGTGGTATCAGAGCCGTGTCTATGCATAGATGGTTGCACGAGTAGAACACAATGGTTTGTGGGCGTTGATGCTCTTGTTATCTTTAGTTTGAGTACTTTGCATCTTTATGGCATAGTGGGATGAAGCGGCTCGGACTAACTTTACATGACCGCGTTCATGAGACTTGTTCCTCGTTCGACATGCAACTTGTATTGCATAAGAGGCTTTGCGGGTGTCTGTCTCTCCTACTATAGTAGAGATTCAATTTACTCTTCTATTGAAAACATTAGTATCAACGTTGTGGTTCATGTTCGTAGGTAGATTAGATCTCTCTCGAAAACCCTAAACCACGTAAAATATGCAAACCAAATTAGAGACGTCTAACTTGTTTTTGCAGGGTTTGGTGATGTGATATGGCCATAATGTGATGATGAATATGTATGAGATGATCATTATTGTATTGTGGCAACCGGCAGGAGCCTTATGGTTGTCTTTAAATTTCATGTTGAGTAGTATTTCAAAGTAGTTGTAATAGTTGCTACATGGAGGACAATCATGAAGACGGCGCCATTGACCTTGGTGCTACGCCGACGATGATGGAGATCATGCCCGAAGATGATGGAGATCATGTCCGTGCTTTGGAGATGAAGATCAAAGGCGCAAAGACAAAAGGGCCATATCATATCACATATGAACTGCATGTGATGTTAATCCTTTTTATGCATCTTATTTTGCTTAGATCGCGACGGTAGCATTATAAGATGATCCCTCACTAAAATCTCAAGATAATAAAGTGTTCATCCTTAGTAGCACCGTTGCCAAGACTTGTCGTTTGAAGCATCTCGTGATGATCGGGTGTGATAGAATCAACAAGTGCATACAACGGGTGCAAGACAGTTTGCACATGCGGATACTAAGGTGGCCTTGACGAGCCTAGCATGTACAGACATGGTCTCGGAACACGTGATACCGAAAGGTAGAGCATGAATCATATGGTTGATATGATGAACACTTTGAGTGTTCGCCATTGAAATCACACCTTGTCTCGTGATGATCGGACATAGGTGCGGTGGATTTGGTTCGTGTGATCACTAAGACAATGCGAGGGATATTGTTTTGAGTGGGAGTTCACCTAGGGTTTTAATTATGTTGAATTAAAATTTGAACTCAATTTGTCATAAACTTAGTCTAAACTATTGCAAATATATGTTGTAGAGATGGCGTCCCCAATCAATTTTAATCAGTTCCTAGAGAAAGAGAAACTTAAGAGCAACGGTAGCAACTTCACCGACTGGTTCCGTCATGTGAGGATCTTCCTCTCTGGCGGAAATCTGCAATTTGTGCTTGATGCACCGCTAGGTGACCCTCTTGCAGAAGATGAATCCGATGAAGTAAAAGCTGTTTACGCAACTCGGAAAACTCGGTACTCTCAAGTTCAGTGTGCCATCCTGTGCAGTCTGGAATCCGATCTTCAAAAACGTTTTGAGCACCATGATCCTCATGAGTTGATGAATGAGCTGAAAGCTATATTCGAGACTCACGCGGCAGTGGAATGCTATGAAGCATCGAAACATTTCTTCACTCGTATGATGGAAGAAGGCAGCTCCGTTAGTGAGCACATGCTCGCCATGACCGGGCATGCGAAGAAACTCGATGACTTGGGAATAGTGATTCCTAACAGTGGGATTAATCGTGTCCTTCAATCACTGCCACCAAGTTACAAGAACTTTGTGATGAACTACAATATGCAGAACATGAACAAGGAGCTACCTGAACTCTTTGGCATGCTAAAAGCTGCAGAGATTGAGATCAAGAAAGAGCACCAAGTGTTGATGGTCAACAAGACCACCAGTTTCAAGAAACAGGGCAAGTCTAAGGGAAAATTCAAGAAGGGTGGCAAGAAAGCTGCCACGCCTCCTATGAAACCTAAGAACGGCCCTAAGCCTGATGCTGAGTGCTATTACCGCAAGGAGAAGGGACACCGGAAGCGTAATTGCTCCAAGTATCTGGCTGATCTGAAGAGCGGCCTTGTCAAGAAGAAGAAAGAAGGTATATCTGATATACATGTTATAGATGTTTATCTCACTGGTTCTCGTACTAGTACCTGGGTATTTGATACTGGTTCGGTTGCTCATATATGTAACTCGAAACAGGAACTAAAGAATAAACGAAGACTACTGAAAGATGAAGTGACGATGCGCGTTGGAAATGGATCCAAAGTCGATGTGATCGCTGTCGGCACACTTCCTCTACATCTACCTTCGGGATTAGTTTTAAGCCTAAATAATTGTTATTTTGTACCCGCGTTGAGCATGAACATTATATCTGGATCTTGTTTAATGCAAGACGGTTATTCATTCAAGTCTGAGAATAATGGTTGTTCTATTTTTATGAATAATATCTTTTATGGTCGAGCACCACAAAAGAATGGCTTATTTCTGTTAGATCTCGATAGTAGTGATACGCATATACATAACATTGATGCTAAGCGAATTAAATTGAATGATAATTCTACTTATATGTGGCACTGTCGTCTTGGTCATATTGGAGTGAAACGCATGAAGAAACTCCATACCGATGGATTACTTGAATCACTTGACTTTGAGTCACTTGATAGATGCGAAGCATGTCTAATGGGAAAAATGACAAAGACTCCATTTTTGGTATGATGGAGCGAGCTACCGACTTATTGGAAATCATACATACCGATGTATGTGGACCAATGAGCGTAGCATCGCGGTGGTTATCGTTATGTTCTAACCTTCACAGATGATCTGAGTAGATATGGGTATATCTATTTCATGAAACATAAATCCGAAACTTTCGAGAAGTTTAAGGAATTTCAAAGTGAAGTAGAAAATCAACGTAACAAGAAGATCAAATTTCTACGATCTGATCGTGGAGGTGAATATCTGAGTTATGAGTTTGGCATGCATTTAAAGAAATGCGGAATACTTTCACAATTGACACCGCCGGGAACACCACAACGAAACGGTGTGTCCGAACGTCGTAATCGAACTCTCTTAGATATGGTTCGTAGTATGATGTCTCTTACTGATTTGCCGTTATCATTTTGGAGTTATGCATTAGAGACAGCCGCATTCACTTTAAATAGAGCACCATCAAAATCCGTAGAAACGACACCGTATGAATTATGGTTTAATAAGAAACCTAAGCTGTCGTTCCTGAAAGTTTGGGGTTGCGAAGCCTATGTAAAGAAGTTACAACCGGACAAGCTAGAACCCAAAGCGGAGAAATGCGTCTTCATAGGATACCCTAAGGAAACTATAGGGTACACCTTCTATCACAGATCCGAAGGCAAAATCTTTGTTGCTAAGAACGGAACCTTTCTTGAGAAAGAATTTCTCACTAAAGAAGTGACTGGAAGAAAAGTAGAACTCGATGAGATTGATGAATCTATACTCATTGATCAGAGTAGCGCGATAGGAAGTTGTACCTGTACGCCTACACCGGCAACAGAGGAAGCTAATGATAATGATCATGAAACTTCGAACGAGGAAACTACTGAACCTCGCAGATCGACAAGGGAACGTGCCACTCCTGATTGGTATGATCCTTGTCTAAATGTCATGATTGTGGATAACAATGATGAGGATCCTGCGACGTATGAAGAAGCGATGATGAGCCCAGATTCCAACAAATGGCAAGAAGCCATGAAATCCGAAATGGGATCCATGTATGATAACAAAGTATGGACTTTGGTAGACTTACCTGATAGCCGAAAGGCTGTCGAGAATAAATGGATCTTCAAGAGAAAAACAGATGCTGATGGTAATATTACTCTCTATAAAGCTCGACTTGTCGCAAAGGGTTTCCGACAAATTCAAGGAGTTGACTACGATGAGACATTCTCACCTGTAGCGAAGCTAAAATCTGTGAGGATTTTGTTAGCAATAGCTGCATTTTTCGATTATGAGATTTGGCAGATGGATGTCAAAACGGCGTTCCTTAATGGAGACATTGAGGAAGAGTTGTATATGGTACAACCCAAAGGTTTTGTCGATCCTAAAAATGCTGACAAAGTATGCAAACTTCAGCGTTCAATCTATGGACTGAAGCAAGCATCAAGAAGTTGGAACCGACGCTTTGATAAGGTGATCAAAGACTTCGGGTTTATACAGTGTCATGGAGAGGCCTGTATTTACAAGAAAGTGAGTGGGAGCTCTGTAGCATTCCTGATATTATATGTAGATGACATATTATTGATCGGGAATGATATAGAACTATTAAGCAGTGTTAAGGGTTATTTGAATAATAGTTTTTCAATGAAAGACCTTGGTGAAGCATCGTATATATTAGGCATCAAGATTTATAGAGATAGATCAAGACGCCTAATAGGGCTATCACAGAGTACATATCTGGACAAGATTCTAAAGAAGTTTAGAATGGACGAAAGTAAGAAAGGGTTCTTACCTATGTTACCAGGCAAGGTATTGAGTAAGACTCAAGGACCGGCTACGGCAGAAGAAAGAGAAAGCATGAGTAACATCCCCTATGCCTCGGCAGTAGGATCTATCATGTATGCCATGCTATGTACTAGACCGGATATAGCACATGCTGTTAGTTTGACTAGCAGATATCAAAGTGATCCAGGAATGGAACACTGGACAGCGGTCAAGAATATCCTGAAGTACTTGAAAAGAACTAAGGATATGTTTCTTTGTTATGGAGGTGACCAAGAGCTCGTTGTAAACGGTTACACCGATGCAAGTTGGAACACTGATCCCGATGACTCTAAGTCACAATGCAGGTACGTGTTTATATTGAATGGTGCTGCAGATGGCTGGGCAAGCTCGAAAGGCACGGTGGCGAAGTCTTCAACAGAATCAGAGTACATAGCGGCTTCCGTAGGCTTCATCGAAGCGGTATGGATGAAGAGGTTCATTGTAGAGCTCGGTGTGGTTCCTAGTGCATTGGACCCATTAATCATTTACCTTGTGATAACATGGGTGCCATCGCCAATGCACAAGAGCCAAGGTCACACAAGAGGCTGAAGCATATCAAGCTGCGTTACCACTCGATTCACGAGTACATCGAAGATGGAGAAGTAAAGATTTGCAAAGTACACACTGATCTGAATGTAGCAGATCCGTTGACTAAAGCTCTCCCTAGGGCAAAGCATGACCAACACCAGAATGCCATGGGTGTTAGGTATATTACAATGTAATCTAGATTATTGACTCTAGTGCAAGTGGGAGATCGAAGGAGATATGCCCTAGAGGCAATAATAAAGTGGTTATTATTTATATCTTTATGTTTATGATAAATGTTTATATATCATGCTAGAATTGTATTAACCGAAACATTAGTACATGTGTGATATGTAGACAAACAAGAAGTCCCTAGTATGCCTCTTAAACTAGCTTGTTGATTAATGGATGATTAGTTTCATAATCATGAACATTGGATGTTATTAATAACAAGGTTATGTCATTGTGTGAATGATGTAATGGACACACCCAATTAAGCGTAGCATAAGATCTCGTCATTAAGTTATTTGCTATAAGCTTTCGATACATAGTTACCTAGTCCTTATGACCATGAGATCATGTAAATCACTTATACCGGAAAGGTACTTTGATTACACCAAACACCACTGCGTAAATGGGTGGCTATAAAGGTGGGATTAAGTATCCGGAAAGTATGAGTTGAGGCATATGGATCAACAGTGGGATTTGTCCATCCCGATGACGGATAGATATACTCTGGGCCCTCTCGGTGGAATGTCGTCTAATGTCTTGCAAGCATATGAATGAGTTCATAAGAGACCACATACCACGGTACGAGTAAAGAGTACTTGTCAGGAGACGAGGTTGAACAAGGTATAGAGTGATACCGAAGATCAAACCTCGGACAAGTAAAATATCGCGAGACAAAGGGAATTGGTAATGTATGTGAATGGTTCATTCGATCACTAAAGTCATCGTTGAATATGTGGGAGCCATTATGAATCTCCAGATCCCGCTATTGGTTATTGGTCGGAGTGAGTACTCAACCATGTCCGCATAGTTCTCGAACCGTAGGGTGACACACTTAAAGTTGGATGTTGAAATGGTAGCACTTGAATTATGGAATGGAGTTCGAATATTTGTTCGGAGTCCCGGATGAGATCCCAGACATCACGAGGAGTTCCGGAATGGTCCGGAGAATAAGATTCATATATAGGATGTCATTTTATGTGAAATAAAATGTCGCGGAAGGTTCTATGGAAGGTTCTAGAAGGTTCTAGAAAAGTCCGGAAGAAACCACCAAGGAAGGTGGAGTCCACATGGGACTCCACCTATGTGGACTCCACCTCCATGGCCGGCCAGCCCTAGATGGGGTGGAGTCCCAAGTGGACTCCACCATAGGGGGCCGGCCACCCCCCACATGGGAGGTGGGAATCCCACCTTTGGGTGGGAGTCCTAGTTGGGCTAGGTTTCCCCCTCCTATGGAAGGTTTTGGTTTCGGGTCTTATTCGAAGACTTGGACACCAACACTTGGGATCCACCTATATAATGAGGGGCCAAGGGAGGGGGCCGGCCAACCCAAAGACCACAAGCTGGCCGCCCCCATAGAGTGGCCGGCCACCCCTCCCAAACCCTAGCCAAGCTCCTCCACTCCATATTGCCCGGATAGCTTAGCGAAGCTCCGTCGGACTTCTACACCGCCACCGACACCACGCCGTCGTGCTGTCGGATTCAAGAGGAGCTACTACTTCCGCTGCCCGCTGGAACGGGGAGGTGGACGTCGTCTTCATCAACAACCGAACGTGTGACCGAGTACGGAGGTGCTGCCCGTTCGTGGCGCCGGAACCGATCGTGATCAAGATCTTCTACGCGCTTTTGCAAGCGGCAAGTGATCGTCTACCGCAGCAACAAGAGCCTCATCTTGTAGGCTTTGGAATCTCTTCAAGGGTGAGACTCGATACCCCCTCGTTGCTACTGTCTTCTAGATTGCATCTTGGCTTGGATTGCGTGTTCGCGGTAGGAAAATTTTTGTTTTCTATGCAACGTTATCCTACACTTTCACCTGCCGAAGGCGGAGGACCAGGTCTCCTGCCATGAAAGAGCGATTCTGAACTCGACGACTATGATAACGTCGGAGCTTCTGCTGGTATATGGCGGACCGCTGGTCAGCTAAGTTCCGAGCTTCCTCGATCAGGTCCACAGATAGCTGTCTGGCCTCGTCAGCTGTTTCTTCATTGTAGGCGGAAACTCGCGGTGAATCGTGGATGATGTCGGAGGGAAGCACGGCTTCGGATCCGTATACCAGGAAAAATGGGGTAAACCCTTTTGACCTGTTAGGGGTAGTTCGTAAACTCCACAAAACGGCTTCCAACTCGTCGGCCCAAGCTCCAGCTGCTCGTCGCAGCGGTTCTTCAAGGCGTGGCTTAATTCCTGATAATATTAGGCCGTTAGCCCTTTCAACTTGACCATTGGATTGTGGGTGAGCCACAGATGCAAGGTCCAGTCGAATCCCTACTGTCTCACAATAATCCTTCAATTCTCCCTGTGCGAAGTTTGTGCCATTATCTGTGATTATGCTGTGTGGGATGCTGAATCTCATCACGAGGCTACAGACAAATTTTAGTGTCGTAGCACCGTCGGCTTTTCTCACTGGCTTTGCCTCGATCCACTTGCTGAACTTGTCAACAGCGACCAAAAGGTATTCGAAACCGCCAGGAGATGATCTTTTTAACTTACCAACCATATCGTGCCCCCAGACCGCAAACGGCCAGGTGATAGGTATGGTCTTAAGCTCTTGGGCTGGAGCGTTTGGTTGAGTAGCGTAGTACTGACAACCTCGGCAGGTCTTGACTATCTTGTCAACATCTTCTTTAGCTGTGAGCCAGTAAAAACCTAGCCGAAAAGCTTTTGCAACGAGTGACCTGGGAGCGGCATGATGCCCGCAATCCCCTGCATGGATCTCTCTGAGGATTTCAATGCCATCTTGATTGGAGACACATTTGAGAAATACCCCTGTTGCACTTCGTTTGTAGAGCTGTCCGTCAAAAATTGTGTAGGATCTTGCTCGTCTGACGATCTGTCGCGCGAGGACCTCGTCCTCTGGCAACTTCTGATCAATGAGGTAGTCCAGGAAAGGCTGTGTCCAAGCCGGAGTGACAGCCATCACTTCGTTGGCCGGAGACACTGCCACCTCTGGGTTTTCCGGGTTAGCGCCCTTCACCGAGGGTATCCGTAGATGCTCCAGGAAAATACCAGGCGGAATTGGCTTCCTGCCGGATCCGAGATTGGATAGCATATCTGCCGCTGCGTTATCGTCTCGCCTGACGTACTTGACTTCATATCCGAGGAAATGTTTGGCGATCTCGTCAACTTCGTCTCTGTAAGCCGCCATGACGGAGTTTCTGGCGTTCCAGGTTCCGGCTACTTGCTGTGCCACCAGGTCTGAGTCTCCGCAACATATGATGTGCTTGATCCCTATCTCCTTGGCAATGCGCAATCCGTGTAGTAGAGCCTCGTATTCCGCCATATTGTTTGTAGCTTCGAAGTGGATCTGCAGAACGTACTGCAGTTCTTCTCCGGTAGGGGACTTCAGGGTGACTCCGGCTCCTGAGCCTTGATGCTGCTTGGATCCATCGAAGTGCATAACCCATGTCTCTGGTTTCGGCTCCAAATTAGCATCCGGAGCTTCCGTCTAATCTGCGACGAAATCTGCCAAGACCTGGGATTTGACCGCGGTCCTGGCTTTGTAGTTGATGTCGAAGGCAGATAATTCAATGCCCCATTTTGCTGTGCGTCCTGTTGCGTCAGCGTTGTTGAGAATCGTTGACAGCGGAGCTTTGCTCACAACTGTTACTGGATGCTCCTGGAAGTAGTGTCTTAGCTTCCTGCTACCCAGGAATACTCCATAGGATAGCTTCTGAAAGTGGGGGTATCGTTGTTTGGACTCCGTAAGGACTTCGCTAATATAGTAGACTGGCCTTTGGACTCCATACTCATGACCTTCTTCCTGTCGCTCCACCACGATGACGAGGCTGATGACTCTGTTGGTAGCTGCCAGGTAAAGGAGCATGGGCTCTGACTCTCCTGGAGCTGCTAGGATAGGTGGGGAGGTGAGTATTTCCTTCAACCCTTGAAGTGTTGCATCTGCCGCCTCATCCCAGACAAATTTGTCTGTTTTCTTCAATAGCTTGTACACGGGTAGTGCCTTCTCGCCAAGACGGCTAACAAACCTGCTGATTGCTGCGACACAACCAGTTAGCCGTTGCACATCTTTGAGACAAGTTGGCCTTTTTATGCACAGGATTGCCTTGATTTTTCCGGGTTAACTTCAATGCCCCTGTTAGAGACAATGAAGCCAAGGAGTTTTCCAGCTGGTACGCCAAAAACGCACTTTAGCGGATTCAACATCATCTTGTACCGACGGAGATTCTCAAACGTTTCTGTGAGATCGCTGATCAAGTCGGATCCTTTCCGGGTCATGACCGCGATGTCGTCGACGTAAGCGTGCACGTTCCGACCAATCTGGTCCTTCAAGCACCGCTGCATCGTACGTTGGTAGGTGGCACCTGCGTTTTTCAAGCCAAAAGGCATAGTGACATAGCAGTAAGTGCCAAATGGGGTGATGAACGAGGTCGCCTTTTGGTCGGACTTTTTCATCCGGATCTGGTGATACCCGGAATACGCATCAAGAAAACACAGAAGTTCCGCCCCTACCGTCGAATCAATGACTTGGTCAATGCGCGGCAGGGGAAACGGATCTTTCGGGCAATGTTTGTTCAGGCCAGAATAATCGATGCACATTCTTAGTATTTCAGAATTCTTTTTGGGTACAAGGACGGGATTTGCGATCCAATCTGTGTGGATAACTTCTATTACAAAACCTGCCTCTAGTAACTTTGCTAACTCCATTCCTATGGCGCGGCACTTCTTGTCTCCAAAGCGTCGCATAGCTTGCTTCACCGGTTTAGCCCCCGGGTTTATGTTGAGGTAGTGCTCGGCGAGTTCCCTTGGTACTCCGGACATGTCAGAAGGATGCCATGCGAAGATATCCATGTTAGCGCGGAGGAACTCGACGAGCGCGTCTTCCTATTTAGGATCCATGTTGGCTCCGACTGAGACCTGCTTGGAATCATATTTAGGATCCTAAGCTCCTTGAAGTTGACTTTCTTGGTCTCTATCGCGGCCTTGAAGGAGTTTTTGTGCTCGGAGATCTGCTTCTTGGTGGTCTGCATTTTAGTCGGATCCACCACTCTGTAGCCTTTCAGCTCTTCTCCAGATATCACAGACTCTGCGAAGGCGGCTTCGCCCAACTCGCACTCATGAGCCTTTTTGTAGTCTCCGGATACGGTAATCATACCATTAGGACCCGGAATCTTGAGCTTGTTGTAGATGTAGCACGCTCTTGCGTGAAACTTGTGGTAGGTGGGCCCGCCGAAGATGACGTGGTAGGAGCTCTTGAAGGGCACAACTTCGAACGTGATCTTCTCTTCGCGGAAATTATGAACATCGCCGAAGGCCACGGGAAGTGTGATGCTGCCGAGGGAACTCGCCTTCTTACCCGGAACCACGCCATGAAACTCAGTGTTGCTGTGTTTGAGCTGTTCCTTGGTAAGGTTCATCCGCTCTAGAGTCTCCAGGTACATGATGTTCAAGCTGGCTCCGCCATCCATGAGGCACTTGGAGAAGTCATACCCATCTATACGGGGACTTACAACCAAGGCGTAGCATTCTTTTGGCACAATGGTGGGGTGATCCTCCCTGTCAAATGTGCACGGGACTTCCGACCACCTGACATACTGCGGCACAGCCGGAACTGTGGCGTTCAGGATCCGTATAGCTGACTTGGTAGCGCGGACAGTTGGGGTTCCGAGGAAGGTGTGGTACGCGCCCACACTCTTTTTCTCAAATGGGTTGGATTTACCTGCGGACCCTGCCTTGGGATCCGGCGAGTTATCATCCTCGTCCATTGCCTCGGAACTGTCTTCCTCTTTGTCCTTGTTCTTGCCCTTGCCTCCTTTGCCGCGTGGGCGGTGCTTCCGGGCTCGCTTGTATCCTGCTTCCGGGTCGTTCTTCAAATCATTGACCCACTTGCAGTTGCGGTTGGTGTGAGTGGACTTCCCCGTAAGTGGATCCAGGTGGGCCAGGCAGGGCATGTCTCTGTACTCCTCGTAAGTTTGCGGGGCGCGGGATCCGGCAGCTGTGACCTCAGTGCCATGCTGCTGGCCCCTGCCGGCTCCGCCTCCACGGCCGCGTCCTCTTCCGCCTCCTGGACCTCCGCATTGGAACGCCATGGCGACCATCTCGGATCCGCCACTCTTCTGGTCATCAGGGTTTTTGCGCTTGTGGCTGCTGCTGTTGCCGTTATCACGGTTCTTCTTTTGTTGGTGTAGGGGAATTGCTGTGGCTGCGAGATCTCCGCCTGCGTCATCATCGGCGGCAGTATGATCACTGGCAATGGAGATCATGTCATCCAAAGTCAGTTTATTTGCGTTAGCCGAACAAGTGAGCTTGTGCCTCAGCAATGCTCCTCTCTGCAGTCCACCAATGAAGGCGTACATGGCAGTGGTGTGGTCGACGTTTTCGCACTCGTTCCTGCATGCCAACCATCATGTGAGGAAGTGTCTTGAGGATTCTCCCTTCTTCTGGATACATGCTTGTAAGTCGCTTGCTGTGGCAGGTCTTTTGTAGGTGCCCCTGAAGTGTTTTTCGAAAGCCGTCTTCAGGTCGAACCAGCAAAAGATGGAATTATTCTCGAGGTCGCTGAGCCAGATCCGGGCTGGACCTACAAGGTACAACTGAAGCATGCGGCAGGCGATATTAGGGGTTCCTCCGGCAAAGGTTACTGCATTGTAGTAATCCTCTATCCAGGTATCCGGCCTTTCGGTGACATCATAATGCTTCAGGTTTCTGGGTAGCTTGAGGTTCATCCTTGGCTTTGGTTCCTCTCGAATCATTCTGCCAAAGCACTTCGGACCGATGTAGTCGGTTCTGTATTCGTTGAGGCGTTCCCGCGCGTCGCGCGAGCCGTGGCGAGGAGATTGTGAGCGAGAGCGAGATCTCCGGCCGCCGCCTCCGCCTCCACCTCCGCCGCCACCGCTAGGTGGTGGTGAGGGAGACCTGCGAGGGGGTCGATCCGACTTCTTGCTTCCGCCTTCAGATTCTCCTCGGCCCTCCCGATGCTGGCTCCGGCTCCTGTGGCTGCCTTCGCCTTGGCGCTGGCTGCCCTGGTCGTTCCGGCTCCGGCGAGGCTCCGGGTCGCGCTCCTCATTCCGACTCCTCCTAGGCTCGGGCTCACGATCGTTGTTCTGGTCCCGGCGAGGTTCCGGCGTGCGCTCCCTGTTCCTGTTTCTTGAGGGCAGCACGTTGTCGCGGATAACAATTCCACCATGCCCCTGGGGCCTGGTGTTTCCGGCTGGACTACGACGGCGAGGGGGATGCGGGTAACCGTTGGGCGGAGGAGAGGGGTTGCGGTACTTGTCCCGTCCAGAGTACATTGCATCATTTCCCTTCCTTGGATCTGACGGAGGCATCCTTGATGGGACGGGGATTGGATTTGGGTGTTCTCTGGCTTTCCTTCTGCGTTCCGAGGATCCGGTTCGCGACTCGTCATCTCGATGGCGGTTGTCGTAGGCGTCCTTCTGCGCGGTGGAGACGCAATGCTCTGGGTTAGATTCCAGTTTGCGCGAAGTGTCTGCCTTGCTCTGCTGCCTCATTGCTGAAGCGACGAGCGTGCGAACGTAGTCGATGTCGATCTCCTCATTCTTTTTCTTCAAGATCTCTGCAGCCTTCGTCATATTGTCCTTTGGAGTTGCGAACGGCTGCTGCTCAGTTGGCGTTGAGAAGGTGATCTTGCGGGGAGCTATCAACTCTCGCCGAACCCTTTCGACCTCATGATGAGCTTCAACGATCTTGTCCTCCCAATGCTTTCGGAGTTCCTTGACCTTTGCCAGTCCTTCGTCCACCTCCTGCTCGCGCTGGATGAAGTCTTCCACAAAAACTGCGGCGTGCTTCCTTTCCTCCAGCATGGCGGCTGCGGTGTCCTTAAACTTATTGGCTGTGGCCAACATCTCCAGTCTTTTAGCTTCTAATGCTTCTACGTCTTCGGGAGTGATGGGTTTGTTAAGAATATCCGAGCGATAAACTGCATCCATGCATGCTTGTGCAACCATCTCTTCAGGCGACAGGAGGTCTTCGAAGGAGGAATCCTTCTGGGGTAGCTCCCGCGACATTGGAGATCCTTGACGGGATGGCTGGGGGTCGGATTGGGTGTTTGCATCTTCTGATCCAGGTTCTCCCAGCGCCGCTACAGTCGCAAGTACCTGCTTAGGCTGGGCGGATTCAACTTCAGGCTGATCACCGAAACCGTATTCCCCTAGCTTGCGGTTGAACTCTTCAGTATCCATGGAGGGGGTATCCCCGGAAATTGGGCTCAGATTGCCCAAAATCGACTCTTCAGCCGGAGTTCCGCTTTCTCCGACAGGCTCGACCTGATCCGGAACAGCGTCGTTTTCCGGTGCCTCGACCTGCTCGGGACCAGCTCCGTCTTCTTGAGGGGCGGTTCCGGCGGTATGGGCCAAGAAGTGTACGAAGTGGCACCTCTGCTTTTCTAACACCTGGGAGACCCAGGCGGATCTGCATTGGTCTTCCACCGTTATTTCCTGCTCAGGGGCGGATTGGGTGGGGTTTGAAATTTCCAGATCCGAGGCGGAATCTTCCTTGGGAAGCTCCTGCATCTCAGATCGGATCTTCGCGACTGCGTCCAGCTCTGCGGCGGTCGCGTCTGCGTTACTTACCAGTGGGTTTCCGTCGGAATCGACGGTTTCCCCGATGAAGATGTGTATGCCGCCAACTGGGACGATGGAGAGCTTGACGGGGTTTGTCTTAGCCGGAATCCAGCACTCATCCGGAGGGACGAACGGCAGATTTCCGGCGTAGAGGACGCGCCCCACAGCCATGGTGTCGTCGTAGCTTCCAATGGCGGAACCCTCCCGGTTCCGGCCTCCAGACGCCGCAGGCCCCACGGTGGGCGCCAACTGTCGTTGCCTAATCGACGATGCCTCAGAGGAGGGATCCTCACGAGGGGGAGAAGAAGTAGGGGCCATAGGGCGGAGTGCACACGGGACGGTGGTACGCGATTTACCCAGCTTCGGAACACCTGCACGATGGCAGGGCCTACTGCTGCTTGTCTGGAATTATCTGGGTGCTTTCGCGATGTTACAATGAGTTGAGGTTCTGCCTCTAGGGCTCCCGGGATCCGGCTTATAAAGGCGCACGGATCTAGGGTTTACATGGAGAGTCCTAGCCGGATACAGGTTGCCTAACTACGATACAATGTCTTGCCGTGCACGTCAAGGATCCGCCTTCCCATCTATGTCATCCCGCATCCGGGTTCCTTAATGGGCCTCCGTGGATCCGGGTTCCTCCTCAAGGTCAGTCGGATCCGGCTCCCTGCTCCTGGGCCGGACTTCTTCCGTCAGGATCAACAGCAACTGGGCCGCCCGATGGGCCACATGCCTCATCACCATCTCTGGGCCACCCGGGCTTGCCGGATCTAGGCACTGTCGATGGTACACCCATGAAGTATACCCACAACAATAAGTGTAGTTAGAGACTAAACTTGTCAAATAACTAAAACATTAGAAATTCTGAAAAATAGAAAAAAAGCGGAAGTGGAAAATAATTTGAAAAAAAGTATATAAAAATGGCACCGGTAACGGGGTTCTGCCGCGACAGTGTTTTGGGACGTTTTCCTGCTGGGGTAGACCCTTTAGCACCGGTTCATGTTACGAACCGGTGCAAAAGGTCCTCTCGCCCGGGCGCTCGACGGCCGCCACGTGGTGCCCCTTTAGCACCGGTCCGTAATTGAAACGGTGCTAAAGGGGGGAGGGGGGCCTTTAACACCGGATGCTTTGCACCGGTAAAAAAGCCCCTTACTAGCCGGTGTTAATGCCTCGTTTGTCACTAGTGTACTATCAGCGACAAACGATAGCTCCGTGACAAACAAGACTAAGGCCATACCTAAGAAATTGGAGGCCGGGTGCAAAATACGAAATTTAGCCCCACATAGTTCTTTTCTAAAAAAAACACCCCACGAGTTAGCGAATATTTTTATTTTCTATTTTTCCTCAAAGAATTCAACCGATCTATTGTACAAACAACCCAAAAGTAATAAAATTATAAAATTGGCCTTTAGACCGCATTGGGGTTGCCCGTGTCTTTATCCGGCCAACCTCGATGGTGGGGGTCAAAGGAGGGGCTCGAAACCGGTCAGGACTCATCAATTAAGCTCAAGGGAGCACTGATTTGGGGAGTTCTAGAGCTTCTCATCTCTCCTCCTTGCCATCATAGGGCCGGCCGGAAGGGGTTGGGTGGAGGAGTATGTTCTTGCGTTTAGACTGTTGTCGCTTTCTCGAGACGGCAAACACCGGAGGTTTTCACCCCCTTTTCTGTTCAACAGTGGGAGTTGGGGCGATGCGAACCTGGATCACACAAACACAAATACACACTCTTTTTATCCAGGTTTAGGGCGCAGAATGCGGACCCCTAGGTCTTGCTTGTCTGATTTTCTTGCTTATGAATGGTGTACGGTGTACACGGGGAGCTGAGACTCCCCCTTCCTTTCTCCTCCTTGAAAACCTTTCTCCTTCTACCTCCCGGCTAGCCTCTCTAGAAGCTAACTCTTTTCTACACAGCTAAGATCCTCCTTTTATATCATAAGGGGATACCACAAGTAAATCTTGCATGTCCTACCGGTGGCAGCGAGCGGGCTGGGCGGCGAGCTGGCCGAGCACGCGCTCTACTTCGCCGATCCTTGACGCAACTCCATCGATCCGTCTTGTCGCCCCTATGAAGTAATTGCGTCTGCATGCCATCGCATGGAAGTAATGCCATGTGTCGCGCATGCGTTCCCGGGCATGGGAGTGCACCAGCACCCCGGGAGCGCCCTAGACACAGGACTCGTGACTCCCCTGATAACAGTTCCTAAGGTTTTGTCGTCGCAGCCGGCGCTTGGCGGGGATAGCGCTGCTGGGTGGTCGCCCTCATGCGTCTCGGGCAGCCGTTCCCGGGATGGGATCCCTAAAGATGTCGTTGATGAGCGAGTTCATCGCCGTGCATGGCTCGGCGGTGAGCCTCGGTACGCCGGTAACCTTCCGTAGATACCTTAAAGTTGTAGATTTTGTAGGTCACCACACCTTCTTCCTTTCTGACCGGTATTTTCATCCACGCATCCGTCAATAGTTGTGAAGCTACACATGTGTAAAATGAGCTTTTTATGGCAGGTAAAAACAACATGCCTGCAACACATGTGGACTTTAAGTGCCGGGCTGAAGTGAAAGAACAAACAAATGCGAGCAGTCGGGGACGCGGACGATGTGCACCATGGGGGGGCGGGGGGCATGTTCACCTGGCTTTTAAAAAACTGGAAAATCCACTTAGAAGTTTCAAAAAAAATTGAAATAAAATTTTTTCATGTACATATTAGGCTGATGCTTACTTGTTCAAATCTGCACGAAAAAATTGGATTGTATGTGCGTTATGCGAAAATGACAAAATATTCAAATAACACTATAGTAGTGGGTGAGGTACTATTCACGGAAATAGGGATTTGCAGTTTCACATTTTTGTGTAGGTCACATATAATCGTTTTTTGTCCCAAAATCTGCACAAATGAGTATCAACATAATATCTAGATACGTGAATTTTTTTCAAAAAAAATCCACAATTTTTTTTTTGGAATTTTCAATATAGGGTGTATGTCACCCGGGTGTAACCGGGTATTTCCCACGCAGTCGGCCCAATAATAACTAACCCTCTTTTCCAACGTAGTAATCTTAAAAAAAAAAAAAAAAAATGAAACCGTGCCTAGGAGGAACTAGACACTTTTTGATATAGTAGAAGCGGGACTTGGCGTGACAATTCCGAAATTCGTCCCTGACAGGAATCGAACTCCGGTCGTTAGGGTGCGCCACTGCGACCCCAACCACTGGGCTAAGCCCACGTCGTCCAACGTAGTAATCTTACCTGGTTTAACATCTAGGCGGGCAATGGCGGCAGCGCTTCGAGGAGGGGCGGCGAGGAGTCTCGGCGCCCGGGCTGTTCTCCGGCGGACGGTGCAGGTGGGGGAGCAGCGCCGGCTCTCGCCAAGGCTCCTCCACACCGACGAGGTACGTTTTCTTGGTTGATCTGATTACCTTCATCACCGCCGATCGCCAATGCGTACTAGCTCGGTAGCGGTAGCCCGAACAGTAGAACCAAACCGTACGCACGTGCGTTGCTCTCACCGTATGATTTCTTTTTATAATTTCCAAACGACAATTCACTCATCAGCTAGTTCATCCGCACTTCATAATTGGTGCATGCATAATGATCTAAACCCACAATAACAATTTGAACAGGGACAGCTGGCTCAAAACTTACATCTATATATACTGTATTACCTTTTTTTTCCTGCGAATCTGTATTACTCATTCTTATACAATGTTTATATGTTTGGTCAAACTGAGAGCCTTCCAAGTTAAACAAATTAATCTGCTTTATGAGAACTCGGCCAACTTATGATTATTGTTTGTCTGAGATCAATACTATTCTAGCAATTCAAGATTACTCTTTCTTTATACATGGATATACATATTGTCGAACTGAGCAGTTGAAGCAAACCAAGATTACTCTGGTTTAAACGCGCTTGTCTGTTATGTTGATTGTTTGTCTGGCATCAATACTCGAATCCTTTGGTTCTAGCAATTCAGGGATCTGCAAACGAAGTACATTGACGCAATTGAACGTAATGCCGATTTGAACAAAGAGCTTCAAGACACAAAGGCGCTTCTATGTAATGCTGATTTGAGCAGAGAGCTTCAAGCCACAAAGGTGAGGAACAAAGTTCATGATCTGTCTTTTAAGAAAGGGTACTTCCACCATATCTGTATAGGTATAGTCATTATGCATGCCCTTGTTGATCGCGACTAGGTAATTGGTCATTCTATGCCTTCTGTTGCAGATTGTTAGTGAGAAACCCCCAAAATTCGTTGATCCGAAGGTGCAAATCCAAGAGAAGAGAGAAGAGTTTTACGATCTGATGGAGAGGCACGGTGACCCTTGGGAGATGTACTCCCGCAGCTCGCTGTGCACATCAAGCCTAGACCGGATGATTGGATGTGGTATATACATACTTTCAATCTCCAATGCATTATCTTTTTTTTTAGAACTTTCCAATGCATTATCTTAATCCACCTTGTTTTACAAGAGTTATGGATATTTCTTAATGTCATCTTCCAACCTACATGCAGGGGTATCTTGCGCAATGTAAAATATGTTAAACTGTGTTATGCCCATGTTAGCTTGCTGCCTAACAGAAAGCATCGAGCTATGAATAAACATTAAAAAAAAGAATATGCAATTGCAATGTAACAAATTAGAATATTCTTCCTGAGCAGATAGGAGGAAGCTCGACGCAAGCTGTCCGCCAAGACATCCGGTGGCCCATTCAGAATAATTATTCAATTAAATTTGTTTCTGATACCAATTGATGTGAAATAAAATATTTTAATACTTATACTTATATTTAGAACAAATGAATTACAGTAGTGTAATACAAACTAAATGAAGCCATGGACAGAAAATAGATTCACTTACTAACATCACTGCAGGAACCTATATAACATATGTTCTTGCTACCAATAGTGCAATGTACATATATGGTTTCAGCATGGCATTGAACATATAAACAACGCCGTCAAGTTTCCACCAGATATGCAAGGAACATAACATCTGGCACAATGTCAAACAGCACAATATTAAGAAACACACTGCTCGACGTGCAGAAGCATCAGACATAAAACGAATTAGGATCCAAAATAAGGAAAAATATGTGTTATATGTGAGAAGGCAAAATCTGAGACACAATGGACATGCATATGATTCAGCAAACTCCGTCCGTAAGAACTATTCATATCCAAATCAAGCCACCTTAGAAGTGAAAATGGAATCCCATGCGAAACCGATCTGCTTCGACGTCAGGAAGAAATCACAAGAAAGAAATAAAATATGGCCTAAAATTATAGGATACCATTGGCATTGCTTGTACTCAAGACATATAATACAGAAACAATGTACCTATCTCTCGAAAAACAATTAAAATATATGGTTACGCACTGGATCCACGAATGGTCATACCTACTACCGGAGGCTCAGCGTGCGCATATGGATTCTGGATGCAGCCGTCTGGAGACGGTTGCTCGGGATATCTACAACCAGGGTGGCTGACAGCCTATTAAGAGATTGCAACTTGTATAATTATATTTCCTTTTTATTTTCCGTTGGTTAAGTTTTACGTACACCTTATGTGTCTCTTGAGTTGTATAACTTCTGAATATTAAACAATGCAATAAAACAGTTGTGTGCATCTATTGATGCAGAGGTTGGGGCGATGCTCCCATTTCTTAAAAAAAAAGTAGTTCCTTTGATCTAAACATGTCAATATACTTTGATCTAAACATGTAAATATTTTATGTCCTGGAGAAAGATGAGATGTTTCTTGATGTGAAAACCGGCAATGGTACCACCAATCAAGAGAAGGGGCATACCACCAATACATCTTCATATAATATTTACGATACATACTGTAACATCACTGTTTTAGCAAACCTAATTGGGAATTGTTTTCCCATCATGATAATATTTTCCAATACATTTTCATATAATATTTACGCATCATGCTATTTTCCTAAGAAAAATGTACAAAAGTAATAAGTGTGAAAACCACAATAGGTGCAAATCGTACTCTTTTTCAATATTTTTAAAATGTTTCAAAGTTTCAAACTAAGTTACATGGAACGTCTGTAGTAAGTTAAGAAGGTCATTGATGTTTCGAAAATGTCAGGAAAGTTTGGATCCTCAAAATAAATTTCGAAATTGCAGCTAAGTTAGGAAACAGAAAATAGGGTCTAAATCAGAAAACACAGAAGAAAAAAAACCCTCTCGTCTCTTTCTTTGATCGTTTCTGGCCCGTCACCTTCTGTCCTGCAGCCTAGCAGAAGCCCAACATTTTTTTTGCTATAGTGGGTTATTAATATCAAGTACACCTGGGCAAAGTTCGGGACGGGCCAGGCTTCGGGCCGGGTTTAAAAAATCCTGTGGCTAAAAAGTCAGGTCTGAGCCCGGCCCGACCCGACCGTCGGGCCTGTAATTTAAGCCCGAACCTGGCCCAAACAAGCAAAAAGCCCGGCCTGGCCCAACCAGGCTAAAATGCACGAAAATGAAAGCCCGAGCCCGGCCCGGCCCAGATTTTAGGCCTGAGCCTGGCCCGAAGTGCAAGCCCGACCCGGCCCGGCCCAGAATTTTCGGGCCGGGCTGCCCATGCCCAGATGTAATATCAAGAAGGTAACAATTACAACCAACTTCGGTACCAACTCTATATATACACATTTGTAGCATAGACTCATAGAGAGAACATGACAAGGGCTCAAAGTATAAGTAAGTAACACATTATGAATGTTGTGTTTGTGTTTGTGTTTGTGGCATATAATATAGCCGGCAGTAACGAAGCTACCGCTAGCGCATAGGCCAGTGCGCCGGCAATAGTCATTTACCACCGGCCCGTTCCCAACGGCGGGCTTAGGTGCGCCGGCAGTAGATGATTTAGATGCGTCGGCAGTAGTGCTTTTCTTAGGGTGTGTTTGTTTGGGCTCTAAGAAGCAGCTCCACCAGCTTTCGGACCCTTGAAGCTGGAGCCCAAACAAATCCTCATTTTTGGGCCAGCTCCTTCCAGCAGCTTGCCTGGAGCGCTCCATATCGATGCTTCTTCCAGCCGCTGCAGCTCCAAACATAACTTTTACTGAAATGCCCTCTCACCAAACTCCATAATACACACAAAATATCACAAAACGGTTTGTTTCTATTTCGTCTTTTGATCGTCCTGGCTTGATTCCGTCGAAGCCTTCCGCCACTGTCTCGCGAGCTTCTATACGTCGGCCTCACAGACACGGTTCCCTTCCTACGTGCTAGCTATTGCTGCGACATACAAGCTGCGAGCGGCCGAGCGTGCGCTGCACTACTTCAGCGGCGACATACGTGCTAGCTATTGCTGCTGTCGCACGTACATACAAGCTGCCGCATGTATACTATACTGAGATGCATGTGTATGTATAGAATACAAATTAGTTGCATCGTAACCAAACCACTGTTACATGCTTAGAGAAGACATGACAAAGAATATTACTCCGTAGTAATAATGAAGCGCTGACCATGAAAGCGTTGGTCGTGGAAGCGATGCCCTTGATACAGGCTCGCTGCCAGGCGGTCCCGTGAGGAAGCAAACGGACGCTCGGTGCGACCGCGCAGCGTCCACGGAGATGCAAACGTGCCGCATATTTGCGCCGCGTGCGTCGCTACGGACGCCCGGACACGATGCGTCACCCCGCTGGAACAGTGTGCAGATGCATTTCCAGTCCGCGCCGACGCAAATGGTCGCACATCGTCCGTTTGCGTCGCCCCGTTGGAGATGCCCTAACCCAATCAACAAAACTAAGGGGCATTCAACCGCTGCTGCAGCTGCAACAGCCGACGAAACAAACAGACACCAATCGGCTCCAACCTTCCAACTCCAGCTAGCAGTTACCGCTGATTCTTGCAGCTGCAGCTGTGGAGCTCCAGCCCAAAAAAACACACCCTTGATTTGTCTAGGAATCTTTTTGTATTTTTCGATGTTTAATGATTTTATCTGCAAATTTAGGATAATAATTTTATCGAGGTTTGTCTTTTAGTTTCCACGTGTGTTGGTTCATATAACTTACATAACTTGATTTTTGATTAATAAAGTATATGATTGCTATAGAAAAAATGTAATGGCTTGAGCCGCTTGTTCCTTTTCCCTGTTCAAAACTCGGCAAGGACTACTATCGCCGTTGTATTTGAAAGAACAACACTACCGAACTACAGGGCCTTCTGTACTACAAATCGACATGAAAGGTGAAGCTTAGATGGGCCGGGCCTGCTCACGAGAGTATAAGATGGCGTAGCGCCTGTGCACCAAGAGTTTATCGGTCAATCTATATGGTGGTGCCGCATCTTCGACACGCCGCGAGGAAGCTCGCCGGCGGCCAGCAGATGCCGGCAGCGGCGCGACTCCGGCTCTTGCCGAGGCGCATCCACACCGACGAGGTATTCCCATCTCTCTCTCTCTCTCTCTCTCTCTTCGCGTGATTTCTGGCCGATCGAAACTACAAGATATGCTTTGCGCGCGCCTTTGCCTAGACATGAGTTTTCCCATTGTAAGTTGTAACCCAAATTCAGGCTACAAAATTTCCTGTTACCACCTGTGTACCGATATTTACATCTTCTCGATCTTTTTATTCTCTTCGCACGGTTCGTAGTTGATTACTTGGCTGTACTGTACAAACAACTCCTTGTTCGCGTGTGTGGACAGGCGAATCATCGTTCGAAATTCGCCGCGCGAGGGCGGGAAGAAGAGGCCCTGACCGCGATCGAAGACAAGAAGGTGGAGCTCTACGGCATGATCACCAAGGCTCGGAGGAACGAGCACCGGATAGGTTGGCGGAACAGATGGCTGCTCTGGTACCTCTCCTCCACGCCACGACCGCATGATCTTAAACGGTACACACAGAAACACATCTCAGATGTACTCACAAACCTGTGCAGACATGGTGTGTAATTCTTTTTACATCTGGCTGATCGATCGACCTGTAGGCCCAATGTACGACCATACAAGATAGAGAGCACTTTCAGCAAATTTGCGTGGTTCACGATGACGACGGCGATCTTGCTTCTGCTAGGCAGATCACCTGAAGAAAGCAAGGAGGCCCCAGGAGAGGACGAACTGCAGTGAAGACGACAGAATAGGGTACATTATCTTGTTATTACATGCTAGATTACACGCACGAGCTTCGTTTGGTATGAAAGATTTGATTAGTACGTACAACTTATTGGGTGGAAATGTAACGCTGTTGGATGCCGGATTGCATCACAGCTGGAGCAAAGTTGGTCACAAACAGTTGTAACTCTGGCCGTCGTCTAGAAAACTTGCATCAACCTTAAAATTTCCCAGCCTGCTTCTTGTTTCTCGCAGCACACTACTGTAGCTTCAGTATCAGGTAACATATGGTCGTCAGTATAAGTGACCAAGGCAGATGCTCATGCAGTATATAAAAGTACTCATGTAAAAAGCGAAAGAGTTTGTGATGGATGCATCTGATTAGCCAAAAAAAAATGTCAGTTTGGTCATGTCATCATATTCACAAGATGAACATCATTCCACCAGATGAACATCATTTTTTCTCTCGCAATTGGCGGGAGCTTGTCCAGTATAACTAGACCCATTCCCTTCTTGTAGAGAGCAGCTCATACTGAGCCCATAGGTCCCAAATTTCACTCAACCCTTGCCCTAGAGCTAGTACAAAAAAAACCGGGGCGACCCATTTTTTGAATTGCAACATAGTAAAAACATTTAAAGTAGTACATAAAAATGCATAAAAACTATACAAAGTAGATCTATAGGCCTAAACTACTTGCTTCCTGACGGGCCGGCACCGTCGTTGCCTCCCTCCGTCGCCTGCTTCTCTGCCGCCTCCCGCGCGGCCGCTATGGCTCGGTGCGCCGCCGCGTCCTCTTGCAGGCACTGCTCCAGCCTCGCGTTGGCGGCGTCGTCCTTGAGCGTCTCGAAAGACTCGACGAGGGCCCTATGCTCCGCTGCCTTCTCCTCCGGCGTCAGCGCATCAGGGTCATCGGAGGACCAAGATATCTCCGAGTCGGAATCCTCTGTTGCAGCGGCGGCCGCCAGCCTGCGCTGTTCCAGCTCGGCGTCCAACGCCGCGTGGCCCGCCAGCTCCTCCTGTGCTTCCTTCTCCGCTTCAGCCAGGGCCGCGGCGTCCCTGACCGGGTGGAGGAGGTCGGTGCTGTCTTCGGAGTCGAACTCCTCGGAGGAGCTCGAGGCCGGAGGAGGTGGAGTGGGAGGTGAAGGTGGAGGTGGAGGTGGAGGCGCGGCAGCCTGGCCGCGTCCGGTGCTGCTCATGGTGGATCTGCTGGAGCCTGAGAGGAAGCGGCGCTACGGCAGCGGCGGTTAGGGTTTAGTGGGGAGGAGATGAGATGCTCGCGCCCCTGTATATATAGGTCGGAGGCAGGGCGACGGCCGCGCCACGCGTGGCATCGCCATACTACGTGCGCAGAGGTAGGCGACGGCCGCGCGCCACGAGAGGCATCGCCATTAACGCGGCCGCAGACTGCCGAAGCGACGCCTCGCTGCCAGTACTGGCGGAGAAGACGCATCGACGCTACGTCACTGCCAGGCGGGCCCGACGAAACGTCCGCCAGACGCGAGCGGACACTTTCCGCGTCCGCCAGAGACGCATCCTAGGCGCATATTTGGGCCAGGTTTGCGTCTCCGCGGATGGCCCGATCACTTTGCGTCGCCCCGCTGGAGCAGGCCCCAGACGCATTTCCGGTCACGGCGGACGAAAATGGTCGCTCAGCGACCATTTGCGTCGCGCCGTTGGAGATGCCCTTAATAAAACCGCGGACAGCTCTGCCGGTATTCGAAAAAAAAATAAGGATATTATTCGAAAGAGGCGTCTTTTCAAGCAATCCTAACGTATTGCGTGTTTGTATGAAACCATCATAAAAGTCACTCTACTGTACGGCGGGATTGATCGATCAAGATCAGTTGCTCCATCAATTTTCTCATCAGAAATGCATGGATAGAGTTTAGAGAGGCCCAGAAGCTAGTAACAAAACGTGATAGCATTCGGGCCGGTGCAGTGCAGTGAAGTCCGGGCTGTACAACTATAAGGTTAGCTAGAACCTAGAGCTAGGTTGGTGCAGGTGCAGGAAGGGAGTTAGAGCGAAGCTCAGCTGACTGGGAGTGGCAGCTTGAGTGAGACTGCATGTGTCGTCAAATCCATCAGAGCAGCCAGCCAGCAGCATGATCGTAATCATTCCGTTTCCAGTACCAACTTCCACGAAAACAGAAGGCCCGACGATGCCTGCCTCATGCCGGTGCCTTGACATGCCATGCCCATCAGCCCATGCTGCATTTATACATCTGTGCACAGATCGCTGATATGCAAGATAGCACCAGCTATGGCCTGCGGAAGACGACTAGCGAGCACGCGCGTTCATGGCATGCATGTTCCAGTTTATTGGCTGCTTTGTCCTCCGCCTTCAGTTTTCTTCAGGGAAGAATATGGTGTAGCATTGACTGAATCACCTTCCGGGTGGGCGTAGGGGCTCATCGATATGAAGCATCTCCAAACGATTTTGTCGGTTTTCTTTTTTCGTAATCGTATGTCCCTTCTTTTCTAATTCTGCAAACCATGGAATATTTTTTCGTGGACTTTATTTGCACCGTGTTCGATAGGGAACACTACACCCTCCTACCAAAAGTACACGACCAAGGCGAAAAAATACTCAACAAAGTCTTTGTTTGTGTGACATGCCATTGTCGGCAAAATAAAGTGAACTAACAGAGGAGTGGACCATTACTGAGGGACGCATTTTTGCCAAGTGTTTTTAGGAAACACTCAGCAAATCCTAATTTTTTAAATAAAAAATAGGAGGAGTTCGTGGTGTCGCTTGCCGATGCTCGCTCTTCCACAGAGAGCTATTTTATTAATTTTTTGAAAAATATGAGATTTAAGCATGGAGTATAGATGCTGGATTATGCAGCTATCAAGTATGGACAAAAAATAACTGCGTGGTCATGTGATGATGGAAAAAAAAAGAGGGTACCATGGAAGTAGCACTACGCTCCAGCTCCAAGTTCCCGGAGCAAGGATAGCGTGTGCTGGCTGAAAAAGGCGATGGACGGTGGGCCAAGTTTTTTTTTTACCCTTTCGTGATCGCAATACGATAAAAAAATAGAGTAGTGTAGACAGAAATGACTGAGTGGCCATGGGTCGCTGGGAAAAAGAGGGTACTATGGGAGTAGCACTACACTCCAGCTGCAAGTGTCCGGAGCAATTCAGTATTATTTTCTTCGGTAAAGAGGGAACGAATAGCCTGTAGGACAACCGTGAACTATTGTGAAGAAATAACAATTGAGAAATTAGCGTTGAAAAATTATGGCCGAAAAAAATCGCCGAAATTTTCTAGAAGTTGCCCTAAGATAACTCTGGAGCTACTATGGAAGAAGTCAGCTTTCGTTAAAGAAGTGCTAGAGATATTAGTCGAAGGTATACTCCTTAAAATATATTGTCGAAGAACTGCGCACTAGCGAAGTTTTAATGATGGGTAATTACCGTCAGAGAATTAGTATGAAAATTTATGAATAATTATCATCAGGTTACTATGGACAATGTTCATACAATGATATTATTGGTAGATTGCATGAATACTAGCCAAAGCTCTCTCCTTGTAGGAGATAGGCAGCTTTAATATAGGTAATAATATTTTGTTTTTTTATACTAAATTTTTATATTTGTTTACAAAAAAATCATTATATCTACAAACTTAGTTACATAATTAATTTAGTGAATATAACAATTTATAGTAGCACGTGTTTTTTTATTGAGTTCTGATGACACACTCATTGTGTGTTAAACTTATGTCTTATTTCCAAACAAAAAAATTGGTTACTCCCTCCGATTCATATTAATTGACTCTAATATGGATGTATCTAGACACATTTTAGTTCTAGATACATCCATATTGAAGTCAATTAATATGGATCGGAGGGAGTACTTATTTAGGTGACATTGTGTCTTAACAAAGATCATTAATTCAAAAAAAGCGATGCAATTTACGACACATGCGTAAAATATGGTGTGAATTTATTCGTGTTTGTGAAATCCATAAATATTATGATGGATATATCTAGGCAATACGGTTTAACAAATATCTTGCTATCGATTTCGATGAATGATTAGGTGTAGGCATCTTGGATCCCTTGCACCGAATCTTGTTTTCCTTTCGTAGTTGGTGGTTTGGCGAAATCCCTTGGATGACACAAGGATCGACATGGTCTTAGACTGAGTCAAACTTTTTTTTTTTTGCATCATCATGTCTGCTCCTCTCTTTGTGCTTTGAGACGATAATTTTTCACCACGAGAGCCTCATCCTATAGCCTATAGGACACCGCTCATTAGTGTCGCACCACTATCGATACACGGCACTGGTATTTCCCCAAACTACCGTGGCATACTAAAAATTGTGACGCCACCGACCATAACTACTGGTGGCGTGTCAAAAAAATTGCATGACACTAGGTTGTGGGACTAGCTAGTGATGCCTAAGTCAGTTGTGTCTCAAGTCGGCCTGATAATCCAATGCCACTAATGATTTGGGCCATACCAGGTTTAACCGTGCGCACCTCTAGTTCTAAACCTATCTCGCTCGATTTCCTATGTACATCCGACGGTTGGATCTCTTGGAAAAATTCATATACGTTTATGATAACTATGTTATGTACTTAATCTCTATAGATATTTTCTATAGCTTTCCTATACAACCAGTTAAACCAATTTTCATAGGTTTCTTTCCCATAGGATTCAAGGCGGCAGATCATACCCATTCTCAATTTTTTCTATTCCTCCACTTTTCCTAACTATGAATCAAACAAGCCCAACCAAACCTTCTCAATAAAACACATCTAAAAAAATACATTTCTAGATGTATTTTGCACGCTAGATAGGCTTTTGGGGTTTCATATCCAGCACACTACATATGCTTTTGGGGCGTAGTATGGGGGACTAGAGTTGCTCTAGAGATTTTCATGGTTAGGTACAACGTATTGAGCAGTACCGTACAATTTTGACGATCTTCAATCCGCTGTAAGACCTGGATGTCAGATCACATCCCAGCTGGAGAGAGATGTTGGGGAACTGTTGTGCGGAACAGCAACACGTAACAAGATTAACAGAAAGCAGCATGAGCACACAAGAAGGGGGGCATGATAAACTATGTACTTATATATAGTTATCCCAGGATCACGGCAAGATCTACAGGCTTGCTGCTTGCCCATCCATACAAGTTGAAGTTACCACTAAATTAATCATGGCTGCCACCCAAAACAATCATCCACGGTGACAGCGTATGAGAGATCAGCGCTAACAAAACAAAACACCCAAACTAGTCTGCAACTTGTTACCCTTTGGTTGGTTAGGACTTATAAATATTTTCTGCACTGCTATCACGGCGCATGTTGGTCCTATATAGATCAGGACGAAGTGATCGCGGTCTCCAGCTCTGGGACCAGGCTGTTGCCTGGCTTCTGGCTCTGGTCCTCCCAGACCAAGCCGATGTTATACTCAGGGACATAATCCTGCAAACGGGCACATGGATACTGTTATAGGTTTTAGGTTATAAATGAAGTCTGTCATACTATGAACTACAATATGCAGCCAGCTTCCATTGGATTGAGCAAAGGAAGCTCCAATTTCAGAGTTGTGGTCATCAACTGATAAGTAATAGAGTTGGGATCTGACCTCCAGCTTCATGACTAGTTCCTTGACTGTCGGAGCTGAGATGATGATCTGTCTCGCCTCCTCAGTGATGAAGCCTTCACTGACGGCCAAGTCGATAAATGACAGCAGAGGGTCGTAGAACCCGTCAACGTTCAGTAGACCGACCTGGTATTCGATTGTGCAACAGGCACCACGAATAAGTATAGTGATAAACAAGAATGCAGATCAGGATTCAACAACGTTGATTACTGAGTGATCCACTCACACCAGCAGAATCGTATCTGATATCAATAGGCAAATAAATAGAAATTTGACAGGCTGGCAGATCCAATAATAGTGGCAGGAGGTAGAGAAGATGGATGCAGAATTGACTGTTCTATATATCCCCTGAAGCATTCAGCTTTTCATATTACTTAGCAATTATTCATCATAGAGACATTTTCTTGCACATACGACACACACTGCCTTTTTCATATCCCCAAACATTGATCCTGATAGCAGTACAGGAATATTCATATAGTGTGCAGGATTATCTTACTAGATGCGAATAATAAAGTGGAGAATGCTGATTGCATGCCCTTCAGTTCCAGCAATATTCTAAGGCAGTGATGCAGACAACTCCTTTGACTAAACCATGTTTACAATAATCTATCGCCATGTGGGTGAAGATCGTGCTCAAATGTGAACAGAGGAGGCAGCATCAGATCATAACGGCCCTAACGACATGATAATAAACAAACAATGTGTTCATACCTACTAAAATGAAGTGGGTTGACAAACAATAAACAGACAAACATGCCCTTTCTAGATGATTGGGACTGTATAGTTTTTGTGTGAAAAAGCACAAGGAACAAGTACAAGATAGTGTTTACCGGCTTCTTGTGTATTCCTAATTGTGCCCACGTGATAACTTCAAGCAACTCCTCCAAGGTTCCATAGCCACCTATCAATAGAACTGGATTATCAAGCGCTGCAGCACAAATATGATTATACTCAGATTTCTCTCATTTGTAGTAAAATGGACTATACCCGGTAAAGCAATAAAAGCATCAGCATAGCGAGCCATTTCCGCCTTTCTCTCATGCATGCCAGAAACAGCTCTAACTTCCCCTACAGGGTCCCCAGTTACCTAGAGAAAAAAAAGTATGAATTAGGGACAGTAACTAATCAACGAGCATCCAATAGTATAAGCTGCATCCTCAGATAATTCCATACATAAAATTGACTACTCAACAGTACTAGTAGTAATTTATTTAGTTTGTTATGATTAACAATCTTAACTGCGAAAGCCTAGACTAACTGCAATACATCTTGCAGATATGGAAAATAAGAAGGTGAAAATTGCCAATCCATGTAACAAAGATGAATATCTGCCTAAGAAGATTACAAGTTACTGTAGTGTTTTGAACCGTTGCAAGAATAGTGCAAAGTCCATATGGTGTTACTAGTTGTACTAACAATAATTTTTATACATTTTGTCATCCTAGAAGGAAAAAATACTACCATGTGACATCATAATCATATTTTTTTTCCAGACATCAAATTCATTAAAAAAATGGTTATCTGACTAAAAAGGTTATAATGTACATTCCTTAACTGTTACCAGATCAGTGCAAATTCCATATTTCGTAATTGCTAGTTGTATAAATCACAGTTTTCACCAAAAATAATATTAAATTATAATGCCAAGCTACATGGCAAAAGAAAGAAGCTATATCAGATTCATATAATTGTTTTAAGCATTAGATTCATATGGTAATGCATCATACTGAATGGAGAATAAAAAATAATTCTCTGCACACCCAGTCAAGATTCCATAAACTAGAATTGGAGCGTTTGACTGACCTCTCTGGGCATGAGTGACTTGGGGATGATCCTGGATGGAAAAAAAGGGGACCAAAAGAGCCACATTAATTCCAGTCCAAAGCAGTCAAACTAGCACTGTAGCAACAGCAAGTTGGTCTTTCCCCATGAAAAGAAACTGGCAAGCCCCTAGAGAGAGAGAGCTACAGCTAACCAGCCAGAAGCAGGCCTTTCAAGAAGTATACTTCCAAGTATAAATGCATAATAATACAACTACTGCAGCAATAATTTTGATCTAAGAAAGGATCATAACTGTAACCACTGCAGAAATAATCTAAACTAAATTGCAATAACACTAGTACTGCCTTGCACTTGCACAGCTTGCAGTAGCTGGGCTGAGGAGTGCCTGCCCATGGTGGCCATTGCAGGCATGGAAACAACTGCCCTTTCGAGAAGGACACGAAAAGTAGCTTCCGTTTCCGTGAAAAAACGAACGCGACCGGCATGGGCTGCCCTGCTCCAACTGGCATGCAATGGAGCCCGGACCCCCAGCACCCCGAAGGCTGCCATTTTTGGCGCAGCTGAGCTTCTGCTGTGCTGGGGCTGGGAGCAAAGCACCCAGAGCAAAGAACACCATAAAAGCACGAGGCATGTAGGGAGACAATGCAGGCAGAGATGGCGATGGATAGGGGATGGGTGTGGTGTGGCGATGGTCACATACATACCCAATGACATGTCGGCCTCCGTCGTGGACGGCGTGGGAGACGAGCCCCATGAGGCCGATGGAGCCGCCCCCGTAGACCAGGTCTATGCCCCTCTCCACCTGCACAAGAGAACCAAGCAGTCAGGCACACAGACTGGTGTAGCACACGCAGTGACAGGAAATTCCAGTCTGTTTGTTTGCTCGAGTGCGGTAGCAAGCAGCATTGAATTTTTCGGCGCATGCAGGCAAGACAAAATGTTTGTGCGTCTGGGCAAGCAAGCATGGCGATTGTTTGTGCATTTCGGCAAGCAAGTGAGGTCACGGTGTGATGATGGGGATGATGCCAAGCTAGGTAGAGGGAAATTGACAAGGGTGGAGAAATGGCAAGGCCTTTGGGCAACAGGAGGCGATGGCAGAGGAAGGCGGAAGACGCCATGAGCGTCCGTCGTCCTGTTCTGGCGCGCGCTCGCCACGTGATCATGCAAGAACGCTCCGGCGGCCGCCCATGGTCACCGCGGCGCGCGTGTACCGGACTAGCGAACCCCGCCCTCTATCAGTGACAGCTCGTCGCCATTGACAAAATCGAGTTCGGGCGCCTCCACCAGATTGATCCGAAGACGAGAACGGGAAGGACCGAATCGGCGAGGAAATGGACTGGAAAGGCGGCCCTTTTTGTCGGTAAGGAAGTAATCAAAGAACCTAAACCCTCCCTCCCGGGGACGAGGCGGGCGACGGAAAAACCCCTCGGGACGGAGAGTGACGGCGGCGAGCGAGCCGCGGGACGCAGCGAGCTCGCCGGCGGGCGGGCGGGTGAGGTGGTTTGCGATCTTACCAGCTCCTTGCCGAGCTCGACGGCGGCGTCCTGGTAGCTGGCCTTGCGGCCCTTGGCGCTGCCGCAGTAGACGCAGATCCGGCGGAACCGCGACGCCCGCCGCTCCGACGCCCCGGCGCCTCCGTCCTCCGCGGCGTCGACGTCGCCGTGCACGCCGCGGCTCGGCTCCGGCGGCGGCGGCGAGTCGACCGCGCCCACCTCGACGGGCCCGAACGCGGGCGGCTCCACCGCTACCGCCGCCGCCGCGAGGCTCATGGCGGCGAGACGATCGCTCGCGTGCGGGCGCGGGCGCGAGCGAGATTGGAGCGGTGGAGCAGAGGGGGATGGGAGGAACGACGCGGCAGGATGGAGGGAGAGAGGTGGCGTCGTCGTCTATATAGGCCGTGCCCGTGCGTGGTGTCTGTGGGCGCAAGAGTGGGGCCATGGCTAGGGTTGTTGCTCTTTCATGAGACACGCTTTTGCCAACACCTAACCTTTATTTTTTTATTTCATTTTTGTTTTTTTCTACTCTCTTGGTTTTATTTGTTGAAAAAATAATACTACTCTCTTGTTTACAAAAAAAAAGGAGGATCATGGCATTTTGGGTGATATGTAATTCGGTGGGAGGGTCATCTATCATTTAAGAAACAATACTGACTTTATTATTAGATATAAAATATAGATAAAGATATAGATGTAGATTTAGATAGATTTAGAATATTATATAGATATCAATATCGACATAGATTTAGATATAAATATAGATACATGTATAGTTAGGTATAGATATGGATAAAAGATCGTATTTTTCGAAATGATGCGCGCAATTTTTTTTTTGTTAAAATGATGCACGGAACCTACAAGAAAAATATAAAGAATAACCTGAAACCACCTCACAAACAACATCTTGATGAACGGGGTGACCCTACTAAGGCCTCATGCATGGGCCTCACCAACACGCACGTCATCAGAAAACTGAAGGCCTCAACAAAACTCCCTATAGGAAGTCGATCTGCCATCGACGGACACCACCACCCTGTGTGAGTCCATCAAGATGTGTCCGTCACCGAGACCCCATTGCACTACGCCACCGAGACTATACAACATCGACGAGGTAGATGCAGACCACTCCGCCTGAAGCCCCTCCAGCTAGCGTCAACTCCAAAAATGATGCCCACATGAGGGACAATGACGCCGCACGCTGCCATCGCCCGATCCGGGAGAGCTTGAATTAGAGTTTCTCCAGAGCTACATGAACAAGAGACGAGAATTGAACACAACAAAGAAGCTCATAGACGACGCCTCCATGGAGGGTATGACGCTGAGACCGCCAACCATCGACTGATCTTGGGATCTAAGCTTTCCTCTAGAGATTGTACTTTGCATGAGATATATCCGTCCCATGAAGTGCAGCACCACCATGGCCTGCACCACAATCAAAGGCGTTGACGACGAGACCGAGGGAGATGACCAACCCCTCTAGGAGGAGCGTCGTCACCACCAAATCTAGGCCGCCGCCCTAGGTACCAACCTCCACCGCTGAAATGCCGCAAGGCTGGTGTCCTCCATGCAGTGGAAAGTTGTGAGATTTTTCTGCTAATAACATGTCGAAAAATTCGATAAAAATATACTACGATATAACATAATGTTTTTTCAATGCAATTAATTATTGAACTTTTGCACGCAGTAGTAGTGGTGAGACAAACTTTGTTCTTTCCCAGCACATGGGGATCGATATACTTTCGAACTAGAAAATGCAGATGGAACATGAGACCTCCAATAATGATGGTTCGTTCATGTTCTCGTTGTGCCACGTGTTGGTTCTGTTCCGTGAGATAATATTAAGATCGAGGAGAAACGTGAGAAGGGTCACCCATTATGAACGTGTCCCAAGGATATGTGGAAAAAGCTCTGTAAAAAAAAAACGGATGGAACAAGCAGAGCGCACGGCGACACGGCCACGGGCAGCTAGCACGTGCACAATTTTTTAATCCTATATTTGAGATGATTTATCTATTACTTTCGTGTAGTCTTGTACCTAAATATTTATTGCATACTTAGACATAAGCTATAAAATGTGCCTTATTCATTAAACTTGTGATAAATATTTAGAACCACAAAGTATTATTATTGTTCAAGTATAAAACGTGTCAGAACAAACGTGACGAAGAAGGATAAATTTAGAGAAATAACTTAAATTCAGAAGAAAAAAATATAGTGAAGAAGGAGTATGTTAGAATTATTAAGAGGACAGTGATATCTCCAACTCACCAAATATTAAGTATCAACTTGGACGCATTGGTGTCTAATAAAACCGAAATTTTTAAGACCGACGCTTCCACTTTGTAGATTTTTAAGACTCAGTCTTTCAAAGATATTTCTTCCATCCTCAAATAAGTGGACATCTAGCCCTAAACGTACTTTGTCCACAAAAGAGTATACGTCTATCTTCCCAATGCATTTTAATTGCTTCTCTCTTCTTAAACGAAAATTAAACCCAATAATATTAGGCATATATTCTTTTTATTTTTTACATACACTTAGCTTATTGGAGGTAAACCAATTAAAGAGGATGAATGCATGTTCCTAATATATTTTTCACTCTACTTCATAATTTATTCTACAAAACCCGCATGTAAACTTATTTGTGAACAAAGGGAGTACCTATAATAATTTACGCGTTTTTATAAAGGTGAGTGTATTGGGCCACAACGTTGATCCCTGCTCAAAAGTTTGTTTGAGTATGAAGAAGTTTCCGTAGTCACCATAACCAAGCTTTTTTTTAGAAAGCTAAATACTGTACTATATGCATACAAAATGGAATATTGATCGAACATAATGTCCCAACAGCACGGTAGGAAGAGAAATAGCATACGTGACGGCTTTTAGTCGACTGTACCCAGCTGAAAGGATGAGCAGTACGGTACAGGGTGACACGAGCGCAATGTGCAGCCGCTAGCTGTATGAGAGTTTCTTTTTCTCAATATATGGGAACTGTGCATAGATGAGATCCGCTAGCTTAAACAAGCATTTTTTTTCCAACACTTTTTTGGTTGCTAACACCGTATACCACGAGGTTAAACAAGCATTACTTATCATCACTCCTTTTTTGCTGGAAATTTATCAGCACTCCTTAATTGAATGTGCTTTGTTTGTAGTTTGATTAAATGTGCTTTCTTGAATACTCAGAGTCCCGTGCATGGATACCTAGCCACTATTGTAGTACGGTTGGTTGCTTCTCTGTCCGACCTGGGCGCCATCATACGTGCTTTCATGTTTATCTGAAGAAACATAAGGAAATATAGAAATCACGAACATAAATATGAAAACGTGTACACTCTGAAATAGAAACGGGTCAAACACTGTATGGATAGGGATACAATAGCGGATGATAGTGGGACTAGCAGCGCCACCACAACAGGATATAGGGTATGCCAAACCCTAAGGTGCATGGGTGCACCTGCAAGATAAGGAGGGAAGGATAGATAAATTATTTGATGGGGTGTGCCTAACCCTAAGGTGCATGGCTGATATCTCTTTTCATCATTCGGCATATTTAAGAGATTGGAGATAGCCGTGCCGAGAGGATCTCCATCCGCGGTTTCAATAGCACACCCTATAGATTTATTTGAGCGTAGATAACATTATAAGCTTATATCGGTGCGTTTAACAATGTGTCGGCATAAATTGGAGCCCGATAAAATGCCAGCAACCTCATGCTAGCCCCTACGTGCAGAGTGTTGGAAGGTCGCGTTGGTGCCTCGCACCATGATGGATGTTGCCGGTGGGACCGCCATGGCACGGTACAAACGACGTTCAAACTCTTTAATAACCGGGAGGAGGTTGGTCGGTGTCTTTAGTGGAAGCACCGGTTCTTCGAGAAGAGACGCCTCGTGTCCTCTAGTGTAAGTGTGCAAGCCAGCCTCCTCCTATTTAATTTATTGTGAGAGATCATAGTGGTATCATAGATAGGTATTGTCAAATAGATCTTGTACACAAACATGCATTGTGATTGTACAAATCAACAAATATAATGAGACGATGTTACTATTACATGACACCATGGATTATAGATATAATTAATATATTACTATAGTATACTACCAACTGTTATCACAGAGCTTTTTAAAACTGTTATGAATTATGAGATATCTATCATGTATTTTCTTAATTTCCGTGAGTAACTAATGCGGATTCTCTCTTTTCTCTCGATCCTCTAGTATATTATTTCCTCCTTTAACATGCGTCTTCTTCTCTCTCTTCTTCCATGGATGCAAAATAATTGTTGGTGCAAATAATAATTAATGGCAATAAGTAATATCCTTGGTCGTAGAAAATTTCCCTCTAACCTTAGTCTTTTACAATCGAGGATTTTTAGCACGGTATTCCAAGTATTTTGCTTATGGGGAACTATAGTAAATGAGAAAATAAATTGGTGTTGTGTACACTATATTAAAGAGTATATCTTAGAGATATAACTCTTGCATGGAGTCATAGGCGAAAAGAAACTAAGAATACCTTGGTGGTAAGTAATTATTATTTGTTGTTGGCACCATATTAAAGAGTATATCTTAAAGAGTACATATTTATACCCCAATCTCATGCATATCCTAGAATCATTAAATATATACACCCTTATGACACTTACAGTGCATCATAAATATCTAAGACAGATTGCACTATCTCTCTTTTGATGAATAAGCTGCACAATATTCCAAGATAAATTTTGATCGTAAAAATTGAGCATCTAAATCTTTATTATATTGTACATAATTAGTATCGTTGGATTGTATCGAAAAATACTTCTAATGATGCTAATTTTATATCAGCATTTTTTATTGAAGTGATTGCTGATTAAAGAAAAAGCACGGCAAACAAGAACAATCTACATAAAAATAAAGGGAGTATCTTAGTGCACTAAATACACGTATGGGTATTACTTCGTCTTTTGAGATAAAAAAAATAACATCTAAGATCACCGCGTTGGGACTGCATGTGTGGCACAAGCTGATATCACTGGGTTGGGACTGTCCACAAGAAATAATACATTTTTAATAAATATTATTAATATTAAAATGATAACAATTACACATGGTCTCTGCAACAACGTAATTAAAAAAACAAGTCAAGACATCAAAGATGCACGAGGCTAAAATATTAAGCAAAAAAATAAACAAAAAAGGAAAAGCCCTGCCAAAGCAATCAACGTTTGCAATAATAAAAAACTTGGTACTCAAAGAGTATCACAAAAAATGAAGTCATCCTGTTGGCTCCCCCACTTGCTAAGAATCATTGTTGCAAAACACTGATCGCCAGACTTACAGTCGCTACATGCACGGCCTTGTCGTGGGCATGTATGCCACACAAACCAAACCATGTTCATGCTGAAAGTGCTGCCAAGTAGCATCTTCAACCCAACACACCGCCATCAAACTTGGGGCTAATCTGCTGCATGAGGTCAACCACCCAGGACGCATTGAGCGGTATCACAGAGTTCTCGAATTTGTCACTGCACATGTTGTAGCCAACGAACACTCCAATACACCAAACTGAAGATGGGTGATATATGCTGTACCCATCAACAGTATGGAACGCCTAACGCACGTGCGGCATCCAACGGAAGTCCCACCACCAGCACAAGACTGGAGAGCGAAGCCCGCCGCACGGGATCGTGCGAGACTCCGATTTACTCAGTGACATGCCGTCATGCACGGCTGAATTTCCTCGAACGTGGAACGCTATGCCGGAGAGCGCGTGGAATTTGATCCCTGTCAACCCATCTCTTCCGCCGCATCCACCCCAGAGCATGGGTATCATCTTCTGCACGGAATTCCCGGCCGCCGTGGAACACCGTCGAGCTTGGCGACGAATGGCACCACACAGATGCGTCGAAGGGCCAGAGACAACTCTCTCCTAGAAGTCATTGGTGGCGGCAGAAAATGGAGAGGATCTGGAGCAGATGGCAATGGGACGGGAAATGATGGGGGAGCTCCGCCGCCATGCATCGTCAGCTGTCGGAGGCCTAAGAGCATCTCTAACACAGCGTCTGATTTTCTTTTACAGCGCGTGAGACATGCGACTGTTTTACCAGGCGTTGCATATTTTCACGCGCAGATAGCATCGTTTCATCACCCGCCCAATAACACGGTGCATAGACATATCTTTTAACAAACGGTCCACGCTTCCTCGCGCCGATCCAACGATCACAGATGGTTGGGAAGAAGTCCACATAACCCCCACAACTTTGAGGTCCCAGGCGCTAACCCCCCCTAATTTTAAACTGGGCCAAATCACACCCATAACTTTGCAAAACCGGGCAAATTACCCCCCTAGGAGATGAATAGCGGTTTTGCGCCACGTCGGACTGGTTTTGGGCCACGCTGGAGCCTGGTCGAGCCGCACCTGCGCGAGCTACCCTGTTGCGCCGAACCGTCGCGCCGCACCCCGCCCCGCACCCCGCCCCACCCTCACCAATCTCGCTCGCGCGGCGGCGGCAGCCCCGGCCAATCACGCTTGCGCCGCCCCCCACCCCGCACCCCGCCCCACCCTATCCAATCTCGCTCGCGCGGCGGTGGCAGCCCCGGCCATTTCCTCCGCCATCCCTGTTTCCCTCACGAGCTCCGGTCAGGCCGCCTCCCGTGGCCACCCAAATCAGGCCGCCTCCGGTCAGGCCACCTCCCGTCCACCATTTGCATCCAAAATTTGCATATGGTTTCAGCAAGTTGAAGATGAATTAGCACAGAGCAATGGAGTATCATTTTGGAGTAGAGGTGTAGGTTGTAGCAATGTAGTCGGCTGTAGCAATGTAGTAGGATTTTGGAGTAGAAGTTTGGGTTGTAAATTAGTAGGAGATGAATTGCTTTGCAATTTGGTAACCAGACAGCAAATGTAATGTTCCTCACTGTTCCTATGAATATATGAAGCATTATGATGTCTGTCTTGTTGGCCGCTTTTCTCTTTGTCACTTCCTTCTGATCTCAGTTTTTTTGTATGCTACATATCAGTTAATTGTTTTTAGAAGATGGCAGGAGTAATTCCCTTTCACTGAAGAGCACAAGCTGGGTGTGAGGATACATGCTGCCACCCAGGTGATGTCTACATTTGAGGTACAGTTGCTGATTTTCTCGAAAGTTATACCGGTTAATAAATTATAAGCTACCATATCATGTTGGTGACTGCACCGCTGTCCTCTTCCATAGGGGATAAACCTTTTGGTTTCTTCCTTTTATTTCCTGGGGTTAATTGGTGCTGTGATAGATCATTGAACTTTACGTTTCTTTATTATACACAGTACAAGGTCTTACAAATTTATGAATTGAAGGGCTTGAATAAGTGCATTCCCTGTTCAAGTAAGAAAATCAACTCATCCTGACAACCATATCCATGACAGGCCTGAATTTAATACCTGGCTTCATGGCATGCATAGATCATATGGCACCTCTTGATTTGGAAATTGCATGTAGTCCAGGTAACAGTCGTCGCCGTCCAGGACGGGGAAGAGACCTGGCTGCAGGGAAGACCAGAGAGGGTTACACGGCAGGCTTTGGTGGCTGCTACAGAGAGATGCGAGCCGACGGTGCGGTGCTCCTACCTCGTCGCCGTCGAGGAAGATCAGATCAACTGGCGGCGCGGTGCTCCAGCCGCCTCACACGGCGGTTCTCCACAAACCTCGCGGGTCTTGATCGCAGGTGCCGACCAGTTGTGGCTCGTCCAGGTGCGTATTCAAGTATTCATCTGGTCCATCTCAACCATGCTGACGTGGAGCAATACCACTGTCCACCGTGTCAAAATCCTGTGACCAAACAACCATTCACGACCTGGGGGGGGTATTTTGTCCGGTTTTTCATACTTAGGGGGGTAATTTGCTCCACTTAATACATAAGGGGGGTTAGCGCCCCAAACCTCATACTTAGGGGGGTGATTTGGACTTCTTTCCAGATGGTTGCCGGTTTTAAACTGTTTTTCCCGCTAATCTTGCTTAAGCCTTGTAATAAAGCTACTTTGAACTAATGCGTGGTCCTGCCCTTGTTGTATAAAAGGGTGGGAGAGGGTGGATGGGTGGCACACATAATGAAAACCCTAAATTTATCTTCTTGTTTTGCACTTTACCTTACCTAGCTGTGTAGATCTGAGCCGCCGGAGCTCCCCTCCTTCCCCTTCTCCGGCATGGCCAAGTCTTGACCATCAGGTCCTGACAAGGTGGTATCAGAGCGAGTCGACTCCCTCCCACCCTTCCCCAGCTCCACCACGCTTACCCACCCTCCTACCCCAGCATCCACCACCATGTCGGCGGACACCAGATCCCGATCCGCCTCGCGCGAGCGCCGCGCCCGTGGAGAAGGCCGCGCCGCCACGACGGAGGAAGATGATCCCGAGGACGAACAACGCATGGCCCGGCTGCCGCGTGAGGTCCGCGCCATCCGCCGCCGCCTCGACAGGCACGAGCAAGCCTCCACCGACACATCTTCCGCCCTGGTCGCGATGCAAGGTGAGATGTCTCGTATGACCCAGATGCTAGCTGCTTTGTTCACGTCCATGTCGTGTGCTAGCGTTGCAGGGATTGCCTCCGCTGACCATCCCACCCTCAACACCACCCAAAGACACCTCCTTTCTACCCCACCACCACCGCCCCAAATCTCCCTATCCCCGATCTTGGAGGTTACCACCCCGGCAGCCACGCCGGTCACCACCATTCCTCCACCACCCCAATTCGGCGCCTTGACGCCGAGAACCTGCCCCATCCAGCCTACCCACCCAAAGCCACAACCTTTGCACCACCCACGCCGCCGGTTTTCACTTACACTGCGCCGCTCGTCGCTACCTCCATCACACACACCACACCACCACCGATCCATCAAATCCACCAAGTCTCAAACCCACACACTGTTGGAGATATGCCCAAGAGGCAATAATAAAAGTGGTTATTATATATCTTTGTGTTTATGATAAATGTTTATATACCATGCTATAATTGTATTAACCGAAATATTGATACATGTGTGTTATGTAAACAACAATGAGTCCCTAGTAAGCCTCTTAACTAGCTTGTTGATTAATATATAGATGATTAGAGTTTCATAATCATGAACATTGGATGTTATTAATAACAAGGTTATATCATTATATGAGTGATGTAATGGACACACCCAAATTAAGCGTAGCATAAGATCACGTCATTAAGTTATTTGCTATAAGCTTTCGATACATAGTTACCTAGTCCTTTCGACCATGAGATCATGTAAATCACTTATACCGGAAAGGTACTTTGATTACATCAAATGCCACTGCGTAAATGGGTGGTCATAAAGGTGGGATTAAGTATCCGGAAAGTATGAGTTGAGGCATATGGTCAACAGTGGGATTTGTCCATCCCGATGACGGATAGATATACTCTGGGCCCTCTCGGTAGAATGTCGTCTAAATAGCTTGCAAGCATATGATCCCTAGGCCTTGTTCCTAAATACTGCTATCGCTGCTTGTTTACTGTTTTACTGCATTTATACTGCCTGCAATATTACTACCATCAACTGCAC
Source organism: Lolium perenne (assembly GCF_019359855.2). Classification (NCBI taxonomy): domain Eukaryota; kingdom Viridiplantae; phylum Streptophyta; class Magnoliopsida; order Poales; family Poaceae; genus Lolium; species Lolium perenne. The sequence goes on along the minus strand of NC_067244.2, from coordinate 266,684,724 downwards.
GCCAGCAAGCACTTTTTTGGCGCCGTACTACTGCTTATATTCATTCATACCACTTGTATTTCACTATCTCTTCGCCGAACTAGTGCACCTATTAGGTGTGTTGGGGACACAAGAGACTTCTTTCTTTGTGGTTGCAGGGTTGCATGAGAGGGATATCTTTGACCTCTTCCTCCCTGAGTTCGATAAACCTTGGGTGATCCACTTAAGGGAAACTTGCTGCTGTTCTACAAACCTCTGCTCTTGGAGGCCCAACACTGTCTACAAGAATAGAAGCACCCGTAGACATCAAGCTATTTTCTGGCGCCGTGATACGTCTCCGACGTATCGATAATTTCTTATGTTCCATGCCACATTATTGATGTTATCTACATGTTTTATGCACACTTTATGTCATATTCGTGCATTTTCTGGAACTAACCTATTAACAAGATGCCGAAGTGCCGATTCTTTGTTTCTGCTGTTTTTGGTTTCAGAAATCCTAGTAACGAAATATTCTCGGAATTGGACGAAATCAACGCCCAGGGTCCTATTTTGCCACGAAGCTTCCAGAAGTCCGAAGAGGAGACGAAGTGGGGCCACGAGGTGGCGACACCATAGGGCGGCGCGGCCCAAGCCCTGGCCGCGCCGACCTAGGGTGTGGGCCCCTCGTGCCCCTTCCTGACCTGCCCTTCCGCCTACTTAAAGCCTCCGTCGCGAAACCCCCAGTACCGAGAGCCACGATACGGAAAACCTTACTGAGACGCCGCCGCCGCCGATCCCATCTCGGGGGATCCAGGAGATCGCCTCCGGCACCCTGCCGGAGAGGGGATTCATCTCCCGGAGGACTCTACACCGCCATGGTCGCCTCCGGAGTGATGTGTGAGTAGTCTACCCCTGGACTATGGGTCCATATCAGTAGCTAGATGGTTGTCTTCTCCCCATTGTGCTTCATTGTCGGATCTTGTGAGCTGCCTAACATGATCAAGATCATCTATCTGTAATTCTATATGTTGCGTTTGTTGGGATCCGATGAATAGAGAATACTTGTTATGTTGATTATCAAAGTTATGTCTATGTGTTGTTTATGATCTTGCATGCTCTCCGTTACTAGTAGATGCTCTGGCCAAGTAGATGCTTGTAACTCCAAGAGGGAGTATTTATGCTCGATAGTGGGTTCATGCCTGCATTGATACCTGGGACAAAGGATGTAAAGTTCTAAGGTTGTGTTGTGCTGTTGCCACTAGGGATAAAACATTGATGCTATGTCTAAGGATGTAGTTGTTGATTACATTACGCACCATACTTAATGCAATTGTCTGTTGCTTTGCAACTTAATACTGGAGGGGGTTCGGATGATAACCTGAAGGTGGACTTTTTAGGCATAGATGCAGTTGGATGGCGGTCTATGTACTTTGTCGTAATGCCCAATTAAATCTCACTATACTCATCATAATATGTATGTGCATGGTCATGCCCTCTTTATTTGTCAATTGCCCAACTGTAATTTGTTCACCCAACATGCTGTTTATCTTATGGGAGAGACACCTCTAGTGAACTGTGGACCCCGGTCCAATTCTCTATACTGAAATACAATCTACTGCAATACTTGTTCTACTGTTTTCTGCAAACAATCATCTTCCACACAATACGGTTAATCCTTTGTTACAGCAAGCCGGTGAGATTGACAACCTCACTGTTTCGTTGGGGCAAAGTACTTTGGTTGTGTTGTGCAGGTTCCACGTTGGCGCCGGAATCTCTGGTGTTGCGCCGCACTACATCCCGCCGCCATCAACCTTCAACGTGCTTCTTGACTCCTACTGGTTCGATTAAACCTTGGTTTCTTACTGAGGGAAACTTGCCGCTGTGCGCATCACACCTTCCTCTTGGGGTTCCCAACGGACGTGTCAACCACACGCATCAAGCAAATTTCTGGCGCCGTTGCCGGGGAGATCAAGACACGCTGCAAGGGGAGTCTCCACTTCCCAATCTCTTTACTTTGTTTTTGTCTTGCTTAGTTTTATTTACTACTTTGTTTGCTGCACTAAATCAAAATACAAAAAAATTAGTTGCTAGTTTTACTTTATTTGCTATCTTGTTTGCTATATCAAAAACACAAAAAAATTAGTTACTTGCATTTACTTTATCTAGTTTGCTTTACTTACTGTTGCTAAAATGGCCAACCCTGAAAATACTAAGTTGTGTGACTTCACAACCACAAATAATAATGATTTCTTATGCACACCTATTGCTCCACCTGCTACTACAGCAGAATTCTTTGAAATTAAACCTGCTTTAATGAATCTTGTTATGCGAGAGCAATTTTCTGGTATTAGTTCTGATGATGCTGCTGCTCATCTTAATAATTTTGTTGAATTATGTGAAATGCAAAAGTATAAGGATGTAGATGGTGACATTATAAAATTAAAATTGTTCCCTTTCTCATTAAGAGGGAGAGCTAAAGATTGGTTGCTATCTCTGCCTAAGAATAGTATTGATTCATGGACTAAATGCAAGGATGCTTTTATTGGTAGATATTATCCCCCTGCTAAAATTATATCTTTGAGGAGTAGCATAATGAATTTTAAACAATTAGATACTGAACATGTTGCTCAAGCTTGGGAAAGAATGAAATCTTTGGTTAAAAATTGCCCAACACATGGACTGACTACTTGGATGATCATCCAAACCTTCTATGCAGGACTAAATTTTTCTTCGCGGAATTTATTGGATTCAGCTGCTGGAGGTACCTTTATGTCCATCACTCTTGGTGAAGCAACAAAGCTTCTTGATAATATGATGATCAACTACTCTGAATGGCACACGGAAAGAGCTCCACAAGGTAAGAAGGTAAATTAATCGAAGAAACCTCTTCCTTGAGTGATAAGATTGATGCTATTATGTCTATGCTTGTGAATGATAGGACTAATATTGATCCTAATAATGTTCCGTTAGCTTCATTGGTTGCACAAGAAGAACATGTTGATGTAAACTTCATTAAAAATAATAATTTCAACAACAATGTTTACCGGAACAATTCTAGTAACAACTATAGGCCATATCCTTATAATAATAGTAACGGTTATGCTAATTCTTATGGGAATTCTTACAACAATAATAGGAATTCACCCCCTGGACTTGAAGCCATGCTTAAAGAATTTATTAGTACACAAACTGCTTTTAACAAATCTGTTGAAGAAAAGCTTGGGAAAATTGATATACTTGCTTCTAAAGTCGATAGTCTTGCTGCTGATGTTGATCTTTTGAAATCGAAAGTTATGCCTAATGAAAATCATCATAATAAAATTGTTACTACAGCAAATGCCATCCAATTTAGAATTAATGAGAATATAAGGTTAATGGCTGAACTGCGTGCTAGGTGGGATAGAGAAGAAAATGAAAAACTAGCTAAAGAGAAGAATGTAGCTAAAGTTTGGACTATTACCACCACTTGTAATGCTAATGCTACACATGTTTCTGCACCTCCTACTATCAATAATAAAAGAATTGGTGTTAGCAATGTTTCCACTTCTAATGCAAAGCGCGAGAAACTGCCTGAAATTGCTAAAACTGCTGAAACTGCTTGTGATAAAACTGCTGAAATTTTTTCCAACATTGGGGACGATGATCCCATTGCTTTAGATTATAATGGTTTGAATTTTGATGATTGCCACATCTCTGAAGTTATAAAGTTCTTGCAAAAACTTGCTAAAAGTCCTAATGCTAGTGCTATAAATTTGGCTTTCACGCAACACATTACAAATGCTCTCATAAAAGCTAGAGAAGAGAAACTAGAGCGCGAAGCCTCTATTCCTAGAAAGCTAGAGGATGGTTGGGAGCCCATCATTAAGATGAAGGTTAAAGATTTTGATTGTAATGCTTTATGTGATCTTGGTGCAAGTATTTCTGTTATGCCTAAGAAAATTTATAATATGCTTGACTTGCCACCGCTGAAAAATTATTATTTGGATGTTAATCTTGCTGATCATTCTACAAAGAAACCTTTGGGGAAAGTTGATAATGTTCGCATTACCGTTAACAATAACCTTGTCCCCGTTGATTTTGTTGTCTTGGATATTGAATGCAATGCATCTTGTCCCATTATATTGGGAAGACCTTTTCTTCGAACTGTTGGTGCTATCATTGATATGAAGGAAGGTAATATAAAATATCAATTTCCTCTCAAGAAAGGTATGGAACATTTCCCTAGAAAGAGAATGAAGTTACCTTTTGATTCTATTATGAGAACAAATTATGATGTTGACACTTCGTCTCTTGATAATACTTGATACACACTTTCTGCGCCTAGCTGAAAGGCGTTAAAGAAAAGCGCTTATGGGAGACAACCCACGTTTTTACTTACAGTACTTTGTTTTTATTTTGTGTCTTGGAAGTTGTTTACTACTGTAGCAACCTCTCCTTATCTTAGTTTAGTGTTTTGTTGTGCCAAGTAAAGTCGTTGATAGAAAAGTTCATACTAGATTTGGATTACAGCGCAGAAACAGATTTCTTTGCTGTCACGAATCTGGCAAAATTCTCTGTAGGTAACTCAGACAATTATGCCAATTTACGTGAGTGATCCTCAAATATGTATGCAACTTTCATTCAATTTGAGCATTTTCATTTGAGCAAGTCTGGTGCCTCGATAAAATTCGTCAATACGAACTGTTCTGTTTTGACAGATTCTGCCTTTTATTTCGCATTGCCTCTTTTGCTATGTTGGATGAATTTCTTTGATCCATTAATGTCCAGTAGCTTTATGCAATGTCCAGAAGTGTTAAGAATGATTGTGTCACCTTTGAATATGTTAATTTTTATTCTCGCTAACCCTCTAATGAGTTGTTCTAAGTTTGGTGTGGAGGAAGTTTTCAAGGATCAAGAGAGGAGTATGATGCAACATGATCAAGGAGAGTGAAAGCTCTAAGCTTGGGGATGCCCCGGTGGTTCACCCCTGCATATATCAAGAAGACTCAAGCGTCTAAGCTTGGGGATGCCCAAGGCATCCCCTTCTTCATCGGCAACATTATCAGGTTCCTCCCCTGAAACTATATTTTTATTCCATCACATCTTATGTGCTTTGCTTGGAGCGTCGGTTTGTTTTTGTTTTTTTGTTTTGTTTGAATAAAATGGATCCTAGCATTCACTTTATGGGAGAGAGACACGCTCCGCTGTAGCATATGGACAAGTATGTCCTTAGTTTCTACTCATAGTATTCATGGCGAAGTTTCTTCTTCGTTAAATTGTTATATGGTTGGAATTGGAAAATGATACATGTAGTAATTGCTATAAATGTCTTGGGTAATGTGATACTTGGCAATTGTTGTGCTCATGATTAAGCTCTTGCATCATATGCTCTGCACCCATTAATGAAGAAATACCTAGAGCATGCTAAAATTTGGTTTGCATATTTGGTTTCTCTAAGGTCTAGATAATTTCTAGTATTGAGTTTGAACAACAAGGAAGACGGTGTAGAGTCTTATAATGTTTACAATATGTCTTTTATGTGAGTTTTGCTGCACCGGTTCATCCTTGTGTTTGTTTCAAATAAGCCTTGCTAGCCTAAAACCTTGTATCGAGAGGGAATACTTCTCATGCATCCAAAATACTTGAGCCAACCACTATGCCATTTGTGTCCACCATACCTACCTACTACATGGTATTTTTCCGCCATTCCAAAGTAAATTGCTTGAGTGCTACCTTTAAAATTCCATCATTCACCTTTGCAATATATAGCTCATGGGACAAATAGCTTAAAAACTATTGTGGTATTGAATATGTAATTATGCACTTTATCTCTTATTAAGTTGCTTGTTGTGCGATAACCATGTTCACTGGGGACGCCATCAACTACTCTTTGTTGAATTTCATGTGAGTTGCTATGCATGTTCGTCTTGTCTGAAGTAAGAGCGATCTACCACCTTATGGTTAAGCATGCATATTGTTAGAGAAGAGCATTGGGCCGCTAACTAAAGCCATGATCCATGGTGGAAGTTTCAGTTTTGGACATATATCCTCAATCTCAAATGAGAAAATTATTAATTGTTGTTACATGCTTATGCATAAAAGAGGAGTCCATTATCTGTTGTCTATGTTGTCCCGGTATGGATGTCTAAGTTGAGAATAATCAATAGCGAGAAATCCAATGTGAGCTTTCTCCTTAGACCTTTGTACAGGCGGCATAGAGGTACCCCTTTGCGACACTTGGTTAAAACATGTGCATTGTGATGATCCGGTAGTCCAAGCTAATTAGGACAAGGTGCGGGCACTATTAGTATACTATGCATGAGGCTTGCAACTTGTAAGATATAATTTACATGATACATATGCTTTATTACTACCGTTGACAAAATTGTTTCATGTTTTCAAAATCAAAGCTCTAGCACAAATATAGCAATCGATGCTTTTCCTCTATGAGGACCATTCTTTTACTTTTATGTTGAGTCAGTTCACCTATTTCTCTCCACCTCAAGAAGCAAACACTTGTGTGAACTGTGCATTGATTCCTACATATTTGCATATTGCACTTATTATATTACTCTATGTTGACAATATCCATGAGATATACATGTTACAAGTTGAAAGCAACCGCTGAAACTTAATCTTCTTTTGTGTTGCTTCAATGCCTTTACTTTGAATTATTGCTTTATGAGTTAACTCTTATGCAAGACTTATTGATGCTTGTCTTGAAGTGCTATTCATGAAAAGTCTTTGCTATATGATTCACTTGTTTACTCATGTCATATACATTGTTTTGATCGCTGCATTCACTACATATGCTTTACAAATAGTATGATCAAGATTATGATGGCATGTCACTCCAGAAATTATCTGTGTTATCGTTTTACCTGCTCGGGACGAGCAGAACTAAGCTTGGGGATGCTGATACGTCTCCGACGTATCGATAATTTCTTATGTTCCATGCCACATTATTGATGTTATCTACATGTTTTATGCACACTTTATGTCATATTCGTGCATTTTCTGGAACTAACCTATTAACAAGATGCCGAAGTGCCGATTCTTTGTTTTCTGCTGTTTTTGGTTTCAGAAATCCTAGTAACGAAATATTCTCGGAATTGGACGAAATCAACGCCCAGGGTCCTATTTTGCCACGAAGCTTCCAGAAGTCCGAAGAGGAGACGAAGTGGGGCCACGAGGTGGCGACACCATAGGGCGGCGCGGCCCAAGCCCTGGCCACGCCGACCTAGGGTGTGGGCCCCTCGTGCCCCTTCCTGACCTGCCCTTCCGCCTACTTAAAGCCTCCATCGCGAAACCCCCAGTACCGAGAGCCACGATACGGAAAACCTTACTGAGACGCCGCCGCCGCCGATCCCATCTCGGGGGATCCAGGAGATCGCCTCCGGCACCCTGCCGGAGAGGGGATTCATCTCCCGGAGGACTCTACACCGCCATGGTCGCCTCCGGAGTGATGTGTGAGTAGTCTACCCCTGGACTATGGGTCCATAGCAGTAGCTAGATGGTTGTCTTCTCCCCATTGTGCTTCATTGTCGGATCTTGTGAGCTGCCTAACATGATCAAGATCATCTATCTGTAATTCTATATGTTGCGTTTGTTGGGATCCGATGAATAGAGAATACTTGTTATGTTGATTATCAAAGTTATGTCTATGTGTTGTTTATGATCTTGCATGCTCTCCGTTACTAGTAGATGCTCTGGCCAAGTAGATGCTTGTAACTCCAAGAGGGAGTATTTATGCTCGATAGTGGGTTCATGCCTGCATTGATACCTGGGACAGTGACAGAAAGTTCTAAGGTTGTGTTGTGCTGTTGCCACTAGGGATAAAACATTGATGCTATGTCTAAGGATGTAGTTGTTGATTACATTACGCACCATACTTAATGCAATTGTCTGTTGCTTTGCAACTTAATACTGGAGGGGGTTCGGATGATAACCTGAAGGTGGACTTTTTAGGCATAGATGCAGTTGGATGGCGGTCTATGTACTTTGTCGTAATGCCCAATTAAATCTCACTATACTCATCATAATATGTATGTGCATGGTCATGCCCTCTTTATTTGTCAATTGCCCAACTGTAATTTGTTCACCCAACATGCTGTTTATCTTATGGGAGAGACACCTCTAGTGAACTGTGGACCCCGGTCCAATTCTCTATACTGAAATACAATCTACTGCAATACTTGTTCTACTGTTTTCTGCAAACAATCATCTTCCACACAATACGGTTAATCCTTTGTTACAGCAAGCCGGTGAGATTGACAACCTCACTGTTTCATTGGGGCAAAGTACTTTGGTTGTGTTGTGCAGGTTCCACGTTGGCGCCGGAATCTCTGGTGTTGCGCCGCACTACATCCCGCCGCCATCAACCTTCAACGTGCTTCTTGACTCCTACTGGTTCGATTAAACCTTGGTTTCTTACTGAGGGAAACTTGCCGCTGTGCGCATCACACCTTCCTCTTGGGGTTCCCAACGGACGTGTCAACCACACGCATCACGCCGTTGCCGGGGAGGAAAGGTAAATGGCACACCCACACCGGATCCCGGCAACGAAGCACTTTTCTGGCGCCGTTGCCGGGGAGGAAAGGTAAAAGGCACTCGTACTCCGGTCCCAGGTAACTAAGCACTTTTCTGTTGCCGTTGTGTGTGTGCTCGAAGCTATTTCCTTTAGATCCTGCAATTGCATCTTTTTGTTTCTTGTTTACACTAGTTTGGCATAATGGACAACAATGAGCTTCTTATTCTATTTCCTGATTTAAGACATGGATGGTTTGATGCGAAAATTAAAAAACCTATGGAACATATTAGTATGAACGCTTTGAACACCATTGTTGCTAATGATATGGAAAATTCTAAGCTTGGGGAAGCTGGCTTTGATGAGCATGATATTTTTAGTCCCCCAAGCATTGAGGAGAAAATTTACTTTGATGATACTTTGCCTCCTATTTATGATGATTATAATGATATTGGTCTTTGGGTGATGCCTACTATGGAGGATAAGTTTAATTATGATTACAATATGCCTCCTATATTTGATGATGAGAATAATAATGATAGCTACTTTGTTGAATTTGCTCCCACTACAACTAATAAAATTGATCATGCTTATGTGGAGAGTAATAATTTTATGCATATAGCTCATGATAAGAATGTTTTATGTGATACTTATATTGTTGAGTTTGTTCATGATGCCACTGAAAGTTATTATGAGAGAGGGAAACATGGTTATATGCATCTTAATAATATTAAGTTTCCCCTCTTTATGTTGAGAATTTTGAAGTTGCGCTTGTATTGCCTTCTTATGCTTGTCACTTTGCTCCTCATGAATTTATTTATTTACAAGATTCCTATGCATAGGAAGCATGTCAGACTTAAATGTGTTTTGAATTTGCTTTTTGATGCTCTCTTTTGCTTCAACTCTTATTTCTTGCGAGCGCATCATTAAAACTGCTGAGCCCATCTTAATGGCTATAAAGAAAGAACTTCTTGGAAGATAACCCATGTGTTTATTTTGCTACAGTACCTTTGTTTTATATTTGTGTCTTGGAAGTTGTTACTACTGTAGCAACCTCTCCTTATCTTAGTTTTGTTGCATTGTTGTGCCAAGTAAAGTCTTTGATAGCAAGGTTCATACTAGATTTGGATTACTGCGCAGAAACAGATTTCTGTCTGTCACGAATCTGGGCAGAATTCTCTGTAGGTAACTCAGAAAAATCTGCCAATTTACGTGCGTGATCCTCAGATATGTACGCAACTTTCATTCAATTTGGGCATTTTCATCTGAGTAATTCTGGTGCCACTTTAAAATTCGTATTTACGGACTGTTCTGTTTTGACAGATTATGCCTTTTATTTCGCATTGCTTCTTTCGCTGTCTTGGGTGGATTTATTTGTTCCATCAACTTCCAGTAGCTTTGGGCAATGTCCAGAAGTGTTAAGAATGATTGTGTCACCTCTGAACATGTGAATTTTTGATTATGCACTAACCCTCTAATGAGTTTGTTTCGAGTTTGGTGTGGAGGAAGTTTTCAAGGGTCAAGAGAGGAGGATGATATACTATGATCAAGAAGAGTGAAAAGTCTAAGCTTGGGGATGCTCCCGTTGTTCATTCCTGCATATTTCAAGAAGACTCAAGCATCTAAGCTTGGGGATGCCCAAGGCATCCCCTTCTTCATCGACAACTTATCAGGTTTCTTTTCTTAAAACTATATTTTTATTCAGTCACATCTTATGTACTTTACTTCGAGCGTCTGTGTGCTTTTGTTTGAATAAATGCTTGTGTGGGAGAGAGACACGCTCCGCTGGTTCGTATGAACACATGTGTTATTAGCTTTTAATGTTCATGGCGAAGGTTGAAACTGCTTCGTTCATTGTTATATGGTTGGAAACGGAAAATGCTACATGTAGTATTGGTAAAATGTCTTGAATAATTTGATACTTGGCAATTGTTGTGTGATACGTCTCCGACGTATCGATAATTTCTTATGTTCCATGCCACATTATTGATGTTATCTACATGTTTTATGCACACTTTATGTCATATTCGTGCATTTTCTGGAACTAACCTATTAACAAGATGCCGAAGTGCCAGTTGCTGTTTTCTGCTGTTTTTGGTTTCAGAAATCCTAGTAAGGAAATATTCTCGGAATTGGACGAAATCAAAGCCCAGGGGCCTATTTTTCCACGAAGCTTCCAGAAGTCCGAAGGAGAGACGAAGAGGGGCCACGGAGGGGCCACACTATAGGGCGGCGCGGCCCCCCCCTTGGCCGCGCCGGCCTGTGGTGTGGGGCCCCCGTGCCGCCTCTTGACCTGCCCTTTCGCCTATAAAAAGTCTCCGTGACGAAACCCCCAGTACCGAGAGCCACGATACGGAAAACCTTCCAGAGACGCCGCCGCCGCCGATCCCATCTCGGGGGATCCAGGAGATCGCCTCCGGCACCCTGCCGGAGAGGGGAATCATCTCCCGGAGGACTCTACGCCGCCATGGTCGCCTCCGGTGTGATGTGTGAGTAGTCTACCCCTGGACTATGGGTCCATAGCAGTAGCTAGATGGTTGTCTTCTCCCCATTGTGCTATCATTGTCGGATCTTGTGAGCTGCCTAACATGATCAAGATCATCTATCTGTAATTCTATATGTTGCGTTTGTTGGGATCCGATGAATAGAGAATACTTGTTATGTTGATTATCAAAGTTATGCTTATGTGTTGTTTATGATCTTGCATGCTTTCCGTTACTAGTAGATGCTCTGGCCAAGTAGATGCTTGTAACTCCAAGAGGGAGTACTTATGCTCGATAGTGGGTTCATGCCTGCATTGACACCTGGGACAGTGACAGAAAGTTCTAAGGTTGTGTTGTGCTGTTGCCACTAGGGATAAAACATTAGTGCTATGTTCAAGGATGTAGTCACTAGTTACATTACGCGCCATACTTAATGCAATTGTCTGTTGTTAGCAACTTAATACTGGAGGGGGTTCGGATGATAACCTGAAGGTGGACTTTTTAGGCATAGATGCAGTTGGATGATGGTCTATGTACTTTGTCGTAATGCCCAATTAAATCTCACTATACTCATCATGATATGTATGTGCATGGTCATGCTCTCTTTATTTGTCAATTGCCCAACTGTAATTTGTTCACCCAACATGCTGTTCGTCTTATGGGAGAGACACCTCTAGTGAACTGTGGACCCCGGTCCAATTCTCTTTACTGAAATACAATCTACTGCAATACTTGTTCTACTGTTTTCTGCAAACAATCATCTTCCACACAATACGGTTAACTCTTTGTTACAGCAAGCCGGTGAGATTGACAACCTCACTGTTTCGTTGGGGCAAAGTATCTTGGTTGTGTTGTGCAGGTTCCACGTTGGCACCGGAATCCCTGGTGTTGCGCCGCACTACATCCCGCCGCCATCAACCTTCAACGTGCTTCTTGGCTCCTACTGGTTCGATAAACCTTGGTTTCTTACTGAGGGAAACTTGCTGCTGTACGCATCACACCTTCCACTTGGGGTTCCCAACGAGCGTGTGCTTTACGCGTCATCAAGCTAAATTTCTGGCGCCGTTGCCGGGGACCTGAAGAAAAGTTACACCACAAAGATTTCTAACTCCCACGTCAACTACGCGCCAGCAAGTAAATTTCTGGCGCCGTTGCCGGGGAGATCAAGACACGCTGCAAGGGGAGTCTCCACTTCTCAATCTCTTTACTTTGTTTTTGTCTTGCTTAGTTTTATTTACTACTTTGTTTGCTGCACTAAATCAAAATACAAAAAAATTAGTTGCTAGTTTTACTTTACTTGCTATCTTGTTTGCTATATCAAAAACACAAAAAAATTAGTTTACTTGCATTTACTTTATCTAGTTTGTTTTATTTACTGTTGCTAAAATGGCCAACGCTGAAAACACTAAGTTGTGTGACTTCACAACCACAAATAATAATGATTTCTTATGCACACCTATTGCTCCACCTGCTACTACAGCAGAATTCTTTGAAATTAAACCTGCTTTACTGAATCTTGTTATGCAAGAGCAATTTTCTGGTGTTAGTTCTGATGATGCTGCTGCCCATCTTAATAATTTTGTTGAATTATGTGAAATGCAAAAGTATAAGGATGTAGATGGTGACATTATAAAACTAAAATTGTTCCCTTTCTCATTAAGAGGAAGAGCTAAAGATTGGTTGCTATCTCTGCCTAAGAATAGTATTGATTCATGGACTAAATGCAAGGATGCTTTTATTGGTAGATATTATCCCCCTGCTAAAATTATATCTTTGAGGAGTAGCATAATGAATTTTAAACAATTAGATACTGAACATGTTGCTCAAGCTTGGGAAAGAATGAAATCTCTGGTTAAAAATTGCCCAACCCATGGACTGACTACTTGGATGATCATCCAAACCTTCTATGCGCAGACTAAATTTTTCTTCACGGAATTTATTGGATTCAGCTGCTGGAGGTACCTTTATGTCCATCACTCTTGGTGAAGCAACAAAGCTTCTTGATAATATGATGATCAATTACTCTGAATGGCACACGGAAAGAGCTCCACAAGGTAAGAAGGTAAATTCTCATCGAAGAAACCTCTTCCTTGAGTGATAAGATTGATGCTATTATGTCTATGCTTGTGAATGATAGGACTAATATTGATCCTAATAATGTTCCATTAGCTTCATTGGTTGCACAAGAAGAACATGTTGATGTAAACTTCATTAAAAATAATAATTTCAACAACAATGCTTACCGGAACAATTCTAGTAACAACTATAGGCCATATCCTTATAATAATGGCAACGGCTATGGTAATTCTTATGGGAATTCTTACAACAATAATAGGAGTTCACCCCCTGGACTTGAAGCCATGCTTAAAGAATTTATTAGACACAAACTGCTTTTAACAAATCTGTTGAAGAAAAGCTTGGGAAAATTGATATACTTGCTTCTAAAGTCGATAGTCTTGCTGCTGATGTTGATCTTTTGAAATCAAAAGTTTTGCCTAATGAGAATCATCATAATAAAATTACTACTACAGCAAATGCCATTCAAGTTAGAATTAATGAGAATATAAGATTAATGGCTGAACTGCGTGCTAGGTGGGATAGAGAAGAAAATGAAAAACTAGCTAAAGAGAAGAATATAGCTAAAGTTTGGACTATTACCACCACTAGTAATGCTAATGCTACACATGTTGCTGCACCTCCTACTCATACTAATAAAAGAATTGGTGTTAGCAATGTTTCCACTTCTAATGCAAAGCGCGAAAAACTGCCTGAAACTGCTAAAATTGTTGAAACTGCCTGTGATAAAGCTGCTGAAATTTTTCCAACATTGGGGATGATGATCCCATTGCTTTAGATTATAATGGTTTGAATTTTGATGATTGCCACATCTCTGAAGTTATAAAGTTCTTGCAAAAACTTGCTAAAAGTCCTAATGCTAGTGCTATAAATTTGGCTTTCACGCATCATATTACAAATGCTCTCATAAAAGCTAGAGAAGAGAAACTAGAGCGTGAAGCCTCTATTCCTAAAAAGTTAGAGGATGGATGGGAGCCCATCATTAAGATGAAGATTAAAGATTTTGATTGTAATGCTTTATGTGATCTTGGTGCAAGTATTTCTGTTATGCCTAAGAAAATTTATAATATGCTTGACTTGCCACCGCTGAAAAATTGTTATTCGGATGTTAATCTTGCTGATCATTCTACAAAGAAACCTTTGGGTAAAGTTGATAATGTTTGCATTACCGTTAACAATAACCTTGTCCCCGTTGATTTTGTTGTCTTGGATATTGAATGCAATGCATCTTGTCCCATTATATTGGGAAGACCTTTTCTTCGAACTGTTGGTGCTATCATTGATATGAAGGAAGGTAATATAAAATATCAATTTCCTCTCAAGAAAGGTATGGAACACTTCCCTAGAAAGAGAATGAAGGTACCTTTTGATTCTATTATGAGAACAAATTATGATGTTGACACTTCGTCTCTTGATAATACTTGATACACACTTTCTGCGCCTAGCTGAAAGGCGTTAAAGAAAAGCGCTTATGGGAGACAACCCATGTTTTTATCTACAGTACTTTGTTTTTATTTTGTGTCTTGGAAGTTGTTTACTACTGTAGCAACCTCTCCTTATCTTAGTTTTGTGTTTTGTTGTGCCAAGTTAAGCCGTTGATAGAAAAGTAAGTACTGGATTTGGATTACTGCACAGTTCCAGATTTCTTTGCTATCACGAATCTGGGTCCACCTCCCTGTAGGTAACTCAGAAAATTAAGCCAATTTACGTGCATGATCCTCAGATATGTACGCAACTTTCATTCAATTTGAGCATTTTCATTTGAGCAAGTCTGGTGCCATTTTAAAATTCGTCAATACGAACTGTTCTGTTTTGACAGATTCTGCCTTTTATTTCGCATTGCCTCTTTCGCTATGTTGGATGAATTTCTTTGATCCACTAATGTCCAGTAGCATTATGCAATGTCTAGAAGTGTTAAGAATGATTGTGTCACCTCTGAATATGTCAATTTATAATGTGCACTAACCCTCTAATGAGTTGTTTCGAGTTTGGTGTGGAGGAAGTTTTCAAGGGTCAAGAGAGGAGTATGATGCAACATGATCAAGGAGAGTGAAAGCTCTAAGCTTGGGGATGCACCCGGTGGTTCACCCCTGCATATATCAAGAAGACTCAAGCGTCTAAGCTTGGGGATGCCCAAGGCATCCCCTTCTTCATCGACAACATTATCAGGTTCCTCCCCTGAAACTATATTTTTATTCCATCACATCTTATGTGCTTTTTCTTGGAGCGTCGGTTTGTTTTTGTTTTTTGTTTTGTTTGAATAAAATGGATCCTAGCATTCACTTTATGGGAGAGAGACACGCTCCGCTGTAGCATATGGACAAGTATGTCCTTGGTTTCTACTCATAGTATTCATGGCGAAGTTTCTCCTTCGTTAAATTGTTATATGGTTGGAATTGGAAAATGATACATGTAGTAATTGCTATAAATGTCTTGGGTAATGTGATACTTGGCAATTGTTGTGCTTATGATTAAGCTCTTGCATCATATGCTTTGCACCCATTAATGAAGAAATACATAGAGCATGCTAAAATTTGGTTTGCATATTTGGCTTCTCTAAGGTCTAGATAATTTCTAGTATTGAGTTTGAACAACGAGGAAGACGGTGTAGAGTCTTATAATGTTTTCAATATGTCTTTTATGTGAGTTTTGCTGCACCGGTTCATCCTTGTGTTTGTTTCAAATAAGCCTTGCTAGCCTAAACCTTGTATCGAGAGGGAATACTTCTCATGCATCCAAAATACTTGAGCCAACCACTATGCCATTTGTGTCCACCATACCTACCTATACTACATGGTATTTTCCGCCATTCCAAAGTAAATTGCTTGAGTGCTACCTTTAAAATTCCATCATTCACCTTTGCAATATATAGCTCATGGGACAAATAGCTTAAAAACTATTGTGGTATTGAATATGTCATTATGCACTTTATCTCTTATTAAGTTGCTTGTTGTGCGATAACCATGTTTACTGGGGACGCCATCAACTGTTCATTGTTGAATTTCATGTGAGTTGCTATGCATGTTCGTCTTGTCTGAAGTAAGGGCGATCTACACTGAGTTGAACGGTTTGAGCATGCATATTGTGAGAGAAGAACATTGGGCCGCTAACCGAAGCCATGTTCCATGGTGGAAGTTTCAGTTTTGGACAACAATCCTCAAATCTCAAATGAGAAAATTATTAATTGTTGTTATATGCTTATGCATAAAAGAGGAGTCCATTATCTGTTGTCTATGTTGTCCGGGTATGGATGTCTAAGTTGAGGATAATCAAAAGCGAGAAATCCAAATGCGAGCTTTCTCCTTAGACCTTTGTACAGGCGGCATAGAGGTACCCCTTTGTGATACTTGGTTAAAGCATATGTATTGCGGTGATAATCCAGGTAGTCCAAGCTAATTAGGACAAGGTGCGGGCACTATTAGTACACTATGCATGAGGCTTGCAACTTATAAGATATAATTTACATGATGCATATGATTTATTACTACCGTTGACAAAATTGTTTCATGTTTTCAAAATCAAAGCTCTAGCACAAATATAGCAATCGATGCTTTTCCTCTATGAGGACCATTCTTTTACTTTCAATGTTGAGTCAGTTCACCTATTTCTCTCCACCTCAAGAAGCAAACACTTGTGTGAACTATGCATTGATTCCTACATACTTGCTTATTGCACTTATTATATTACTCTATGTTGACAATATCCATGAGATATATATGTTACAAGTTGAAAGCAACCGCTGAAACTTAATCTTCTTTTGTGTTGCTTCAATATCTCTACTTTGAATTATTGCTTTATGAGTTAACTCTTATGCAAGACTTATTGATGCTTGTCTTGAATTGCTATTCATGAAAAGTCTTTGCTATATGATTCACTTGTTTACTCATGTCATATACATTGTTTCGATCGCTGCATTCACTACATATGCTTTACAAATAGTATGATCAAGATTATGATGGCATGTCACTCCAGAAATTATCTGTGTTATCGTTTTACCTGCTCGGGAAGAGCAGAACTAAGCTTGGGGATGCTGATACGTCTCCGACGTATCGATAATTTCTTATGTTCCATGCCACATTATTGATGTTATCTACATGTTTTATGCACACTTTATGTCATATTCGTGCATTTTCTGGAACTAACCTATTAACAAGATGCCGAAGTGCCGATTCTTTGTTTTCTGCTGTTTTTGGTTTCAGAAATCCTAGTAAGGAAATATTCTCGGAATTGGACGAAATCAAAGCCCAGGGGCCTATTTTTCCACGAAGCTTCCAGAAGTCCGAAGGAGAGACGAAGAGGGGCCACGGAGGGGCCACACTATAGGGCGGCGCGGCCCCCCCTTGGCCGCGCCGGCCTGTGGTGTGGGGCCCCCGTGCCGCCTCTTGACCTGCCCTTTCGCCTATAAAAAGTCTCCGTGACGAAACCCCCAGTACCGAGAGCCACGATACGGAAAACCTTCCAGAGACGCCGCCGCCGCCGATCCCATCTCGGGGGATCCAGGAGATCGCCTCCGGCACCCTGCCGGAGAGGGGAATCATCTCCCGGAGGACTCTACGCCGCCATGGTCGCCTCCGGTGTGATGTGTGAGTAGTCTACCCCTGGACTATGGGTCCATAGCAGTAGCTAGATGGTTGTCTTCTCCCCATTGTGCTATCATTGTCGGATCTTGTGAGCTGCCTAACATGATCAAGATCATCTATCTGTAATTCTATATGTTGCGTTTGTTGGGATCCGATGAATAGAGAATACTTGTTATGTTGATTATCAAAGTTATGCTTATGTGTTGTTTATGATCTTGCATGCTTTCCGTTACTAGTAGATGCTCTGGCCAAGTAGATGCTTGTAACTCAAAGAGGGAGTACTTATGCTCGATAGTGGGTTCATGCCTGCATTGACACCTGGACAAAGGATGTAAAGTTCTAAGGTTGTGTTGTGCTGTTGCCACTAGGGATAAAACATTAGTGCTATGTTCAAGGATGTAGTCACTAGTTACATTACGTGCCATACTTAATGCAATTGTCTGTTGTTAGCAACTTAATACCGGAGGGGGTTCGGATGATAACCTGAAGGTGGACTTTTTAGGCATAGATGCAGTTGGATGACGGTCTATGTACTTTGTCGTAATGCCCAATTAAATCTCACTATACTCATCATGATATGTATGTGCATGGTCATGCTCTCTTTATTTGTCAATTGCCCAACTGTAATTTGTTCACCCAACATGCTGTTCGTCTTATGGGAGAGACACCTCTAGTGAACTGTGGACCCCGGTCCAATTCTCTTTACTGAAATACAATCTACTGCAATACTTGTTCTACTGTTTTCTGCAAACAATCATCTTCCACACAATACGGTTAACTCTTTGTTACAGCAAGCCGGTGAGATTGACAACCTCACTGTTTCGTTGGGGCAAAGTATCTTGGTTGTGTTGTGCAGGTTCCACGTTGGCGCCGGAATCCCTGGTGTTGCGCCGCACTACATCCCGCCGCCATCAACCTTCAACGTGCTTCTTGGCTCCTACTGGTTCGATAAACCTTGGTTTCTTACTGAGGGAAACTTGCTGCTGTACGCATCACACCTTCCACTTGGGGTTCCCAACGAGCGTGTGCTTTACGCGTCATCAAGCTAAATTTCTGGCGCCGTTGCCGGGGACCTGAAGAAAAGTTACACCACAAAGATTTCTAACTCCCACGTCAACTACGCGCCAGCATTGTGCTCATGTTTAAGCTCTTGCATCATATACTTTGCACCTATTAATGAAGAAATACATAGAGCTTGCTAAAATTTGGTTTGCATATTTGGTCTCTCTAAGGTCTAGATAATTTCTAGTAAAGAGTTTGAACAACAAGGAAGACGGTGTAGAGTCTTATAATGTTTACAATATGTCTTTTATGTGAGTTTTGCTGCACCGGTTCATCCTTGTGTTTGTTTCAAATAAACCTTGCTAGCCTAAGGCTTGTATCGAGAGGGAATACTTCTCATGCATCCAAAATCCTTGAGCCAACCACTATGCCATTTGTGTCCACCATACCTACCTACTACATGGTATTTCTCCGCCATTCCAAAGTAAATTGCTTGAGTGCTACCTTTAAATAATTCAAAATTTATCACCTCTGATTTGTGTCAATGTTTTATAGCTCATGAGGAAGTATGTGGTGTTTATCTTTCATTCTTGTTGGGCAACTTTCACCAATGGACTAGTGGCTTCATCCGCTTATCCAATAATTTTGCAAAAAGAGCTGGCGCGGGGTTCCCAGCCCCCAATTAATCAACCTTCATTAATAATTCTCTTCACATGTTTTGCTCTGATTCATCAGTAAGCAACTTAATTTTGCAAATAGACACTCCTTCATGGTACGTGAATGTTGGAAGGCACCCGAGGATTCGGTTAGCCATGGCTTGTGTAAGCAAAATGTTGGGAGGAATGTCATCCATAAATAAAACTAAAATACATGTGTAAACAAAAGAGAAGAGGGATGATCTACCTTGCTGGTAGAGATAACGTCCTTCATGGGAGCCGCTCTTTGAAGGTTTGTCTGGCAAGGGGGTTAGAGTGCCCACTACCATTCGTTGACAACAACAAACACCTCTCAAAATTTTACTTTTATGCTCTCTTTATGTTTTCAAAACCAAAGCTCTAGCACAAATATAGCAATCAATGCTTCCCTCTGCGAAGGGCCATTCTTTTACCTTTTATGTTGAGTCAGTTCACCTATTTCTCTCCATCTCAAGAAGCAAACACTTGTGTGAACTGTGCATTGATTCCTACATTCTTGCATATTGCACTTGTTATATTACTTTGCATTGACAACTATCCATGAGATATACATGTTATAAGTTGAAAGCAACCGCTGAAACTTAATCTTCCTTTGTGTTGCTTCAACACCTTTACTTTGATTTATTGCTTTATGAGTTAACTCTTATGCAAGACTTATTGATGCTTGTCTTGAAAGTACTATTCATGAAAAGTCTTTGCTTTATGATTCAGTTGTTTACTCATATCATTACCATTGTTTTGATCGCTGCATTCATTACATATGCTTACAATAGTATGATCAAGGTTATGATGGCATGTCACTCCAGAAATTATCTTTGTTATCGTTTAGCTGCTCGGGACGAGCAGGAACTAAGCTTGGGGATGCTGATACGTCTCCGACGTATCGATAATTTCTTATGTTCCATGCCACATTATTGATGATATCTACATGTTTTATGCATACTTTATGTCATTATTATGCATTTTCCGGAACTAACCTATTGACGAGATGCCGAAGGGCCATTTGCTGTTTTCTGCTGTTTTTGGTTTCAGAAATCCTAGTAAGGAAATATTCTCGGAATCGGACGAAATCAACGCCCAGGGTCCTATTTTTCCACGAAGCTTCCAGAAGTCCGAAGGGGAAACGAAGTGGGGCCACGAGGTGGGGACACAGTAGGGCGGCGCTGCCCAAGCCCTGGCAGCGCCGGCCTAGTGTGTGGCCCCACCAGGACTCCACCGACCTTGCCCTTCCGCCTACTTAAAGTCTCCGTCGCGAAAACCCTACCACGTTCGACGAAACCAGAGAAAACCTTCCAGAGCCGCCACCATCGCGAAGCCAAGATCTGGGGGACAGGAGTCTCTGTTCCGGCACGCCGCCGGGATGGGGAAGTGCCCCCGGAAGGCTTCTCCATCGACACCACCGCCATCTTCATCAACGCTGCTGTCTTCCATGAGGAGGGAGTAGTTCTCCATCGAGGCTCGGGGCTGTACCGGTAGCTATGTGGTTAATCTCTCTCCTATGTGCTTTAATACAATAATCTCATGAGCTGCCTTACATGATTGAGATTCATATGATGATGCTTGTAATCTAGATGTCATTATGCTAGTCAAGTGGATTTTACTTATGTGATCTCCGGAGACTCCTTGTCCCACGTGTGTAAAGGTGACAGTGTGTGCACCGTGTGGGTCTCTTAGGCTATATTTCACAGAATACTTATTCGCTGTTATGAATGGCATAGTGAAGTGATTATTTATATCTCTTTATGATTGCAATGTGTTTTGTATCACAATATATCTGCGTGCTACTCTAGTGATGTTATTAAAGTAGTTTATTCCTCCTGCACGGTGTAATGGTGACAGTGTGTGCATCGTGTAGTACTTGGCGTAGGCTATGATTGTGATCTCTTGTAGATTATGAAGTTAACTATTGCTATGATAGTATTGATGTGATCTATTCCTCCTTTCGTAGTGTGAATGTGACAGTATGCATGCTATGTTAGTACTTGGTTTGGTTATGTTGATCTGTCATGCACTCTAAGGTTATTTAAATATGAACATTGAATATTGTGGAGCTTGTTAACTCCGGCATTGAGGGTTCGTGTAATCCTACACAGTTAGTGGTGTTCATCATCCAACAAGAGGGTGTAGAGTCTAGCATCTATCTATTTATTCTGTTATGTGATCAATGTTGAGAGTGTCCACTAGTGAAAGTATGATCCCTAGGCCTTGTTCCTAAATACTGCTATCGCTGCTTGTTTATCTGTTTACCGCATTTATACTGCCTGCAATATTACTACCATCAATCGCACGCCAAGAAGCACTTTTCTGCGCCGTACTCGTTTATATTCATTCATACCACTTGTATTTCACTATCTCTTCGCCGAACTAGTGCACCTATTAGGTGTGTTGGGGACACAAGAGACTTCTTGCTTTGTGGTTGCAGGGTTGCATGAGAGGGATATCTTTGACCTCTTCCTCCCTGAGTTCGATAAACCTTGGGTGATCCACTTAAGGGAAACTTGCTGCTGTTCTACAAACCTCTGCTCTTGGAGGCCCAACACTGTCTACAAGAATAGAAGCACCCGTAGACATCAGCCCCACACAACACCCTGGCGCGGCCAGAGGGGGGGCCGCGCCCCCCTAGTGTGTGGGCCCACCAGGCCCCCTCCGAGGCTGCCCTTCCGCCTATTTAAGGTCTCCATCGCGAAAACCCTATCACGTTCGACGAAACCAGAGAAAACCTTCCAGAGCCGCCGCCATCGCGAAGCCAAGATCTGGGGGACAGGAGTCTCTGTTCCGGCTCGCGCCGGGACGGGGAAGTGCCCCCGGAAGGCTTCTCCATCGACACCACCGCCATCTTCATCAACGCTGTTGTCTCCCATGAGGAGGGAGTAGTTCTCCATCGAGGCTCGGGGCTGTACCGGTAGCTATGTGGTTTATCTCTCTCCTATGTACTTCAATACAATAATCTCATGAGCTGCCTTACATGATTGAGATTCATATGATGATGCTTGTAATCTAGATGTCATTATGCTAGTCAAGTGGGTTTTACTTATGTGATCTCCGGAGACTCCTTGTCCCACGTGTGTAAAGGTGACAGTGTGTGCACCGTGTGGGTCTCTTAGGCTATATTTCACAGAATACTTATTCACTGTTATGAATGGCATAGTGAAGTGCTTATTTATATCTCTTTATGATTGCAATGTGTTTTGTATCACAATTTATCTGTGTGCTACTCTAGTGATGTTATTAAAGTAGTTTATTCCTCCTGCACGGTGTAATGGTGACAGTGTGTGCATCGTGTAGTACTTGGCGTAGGCTATGATTGTGATCTCTTGTAGATTATGAAGTTAACTATTGCTATGATGGTATTGATGTGATCTATGCCTCCTTTCGTAGCGTGAAGGTGACAGTGTGCATGCTATGTTAGTACTTGGTTTGGTTATGTTGATCTGTCATGCACTCTAAGGTTACTTAAATATGAACATTGAATATTGTGGAGCTTGTTAACTCCGGCATTGAGGGTTCGTGTAATCCTACACAGTTAGTGGTGTTCATCATCCAACAAGAGGGTGTAGAGTCTAGCATCTATCTATTTATTCTGTTATGTGATCAATGTTGAGAGTGTCCACTAGTGAAAGTATGATCCCTAGGCCTTGTTCCTAAATACTGCTATCGCTGCTTGTTTACTGTTCTGTTACATGTTTACTTCCTGCAATATTACTACCATCAACTGCATGCCGGCAAGCACTTTTCTGGCGCCGTTACTACTGCTCATACTTACTCATACCACCTGTATTTCACTATCTCTTCGCCGAACTAGTGCACCTATTAGGTGTGTTGGGGACACAAGAGACTTCTTGCTTTGTGGTTGCAGGGTTGCATGAGAGGGATATCTTTGACCTCTTCCTCCCTGAGTTCGATAAACCTTGGGTGATCCACTTAAGGGAAACTTGCTGCTGTTCTACAAACCTCTGCTCTTGGAGGCCCAACACTGTCTACAAGAATAGAAGCACCCGTAGACATCAACCCCCTCCCAAGGAAAGGTGGGAATCCCACCTCAAGTGGGAATCCCACCTTGGGTAGGTTTCATGTCATATGGAAGGTTTTGGTTTGGGGTCTTATTCGAAGACTTGTAGACCAACTCTTGGGTGTTCCACCTATATAATGAGGGACAAGGGGAGGGGGCCGGCCACCTCAAGCCATAGCGTTGGCCGCATCCCATAGTGGCCGGCCACCCCCTCTCCCCAAACCCTAGCCGCCCCACTCCTCCCCCTCTCCCACAACGCTTAGCGAAGCTCCGCCGGAGATCTCCATCGCCACCGCCACCACGCCATCGTGCTGCCGGATTCAAGGAGGAGCTACTACTTCCGCTGCCTGCTGGAACGGGGAGAAGGACGTCGTCTTCATCAACACCGAACGTGTGACCGAGTACGGAGGTGCTGCCCGTTTGTGGCACCGTCAAGATCTTCTACGCGCTTTTGAAAGCGGCAAGTGATCGTCTACCGCAGCAACAAGAGCCTCATCTTGTAGGCTTTGGAAATCTTCAAGGGTGAGTCTTGTTCATCCCCTTGTTGCTCCTGTCTTCTAGATTGCATCTTGGCTTGGATTGCGTTCTCGCGGTAGGAAATTTTTTGTTTTCTATGCAACGAATCCCTACACACACCCACCCCCAGATGTACCAACAAACATCTACTCCCCAAACACACCCCGCCTCCGTCCCCAACACCAGCCAAAACCCATACTACCCACAACAGTATCATCCACCATTCAGCCAAACCCAACAACTACCACCACCTCCTCTCCCACAACAGCCACCACCACAGTCTCATACCCCACACCAAACCCAGCATAGCCAACCCACCTACACACAACCACAACCACCTCAGAGATTTCCACACCCACAACAGCCACAAACCAATTATGAGGTGCACTTGCGTACACCACATGTCGAATTGCCTATTTTCTTAGGTGAAGCTCCAAGAGTGTGGCTGCTTGAATGCGAAGACATTCTGGAACTGGTCAACATCCCAGCTGAACATAGAGTGAAATGGGGTTTGGCTCACATCAGAGGACAGGCAAAGACGTGGATCAGTACATCTGGTCCGAATCTGCAGACATTATCCTGGGAGCTGCTGAGTCAAGTTCTTATCGACCGTTTCCCTGATTCAGTTCCTAATGACCCAATGGATCAGTTGCAGCTTCTGAAGCAATTAACTTCAGTTAACTCCTATATTGACACATATGAAACTTGGATGACTCGGATGAAGAGGGAAAGACCTTACCTTCCACAAGACTTCTTTGTCGATCGATTCATCAGTGGCCTCAAAGAGAATATCAAACACAATGTTCACTGTCAGAAACCAGAATCCTTGCTGTCAGCATACTGGTATGCTCGTCAGTATGAGAAAGCGTCCCTATCAGCAATGCGACGTGCTGTCCCTGCTCCTCCTGCTGGTCGTTTCCCACAGCCACATCACAATAGACAATATCCCCCTCGTGATAATAGGAGCAGAGCTCCCAATGATCGACCCAGAGAGCCACGAAAATGTTGGTATTGTACTGACAACTGGTTCATGGGGCACAGATGTCAGCCAATGCAAAGAGCACTGATGACGCGTAAAGCACACGCTCGTTGGGAACCCCAAGTGGAAGGTGTGATGCGTACAGCAGCAAGTTTCCCTCAGTAAGAAACCAAGGTTTATCGAACCAGTAGGAGCCAAGAAGCACGTTGAAGGTTGATGGCGGCGGGATGTAGTGCGGCGCAACACCAGGGATTCCGGCGCCAACGTGGAACCTGCACAACACAACCAAAGTACTTTGCCCCAACGAAACAGTGAGGTTGTCAATCTCACCGGCTTGCTGTAACAAAGAGTTAACCGTATTGTGTGGAAGATGATTGTTTGCAGAAAACAGTAGAACAAGTATTGCAGTAGATTGTATTTCAGTAAAGAGAATTGGACCGGGGTCCACAGTTCACTAGAGGTGTCTCTCCCATAAGACGAACAGCATGTTGGGTGAACAAATTACAGTTGGGCAATTGACAAATAAAGAGAGCATGACCATGCACATACATATCATGATGAGTATAGTGAGATTTAATTGGGCATTACGACAAAGTACATAGACCGTCATCCAACTGCATCTATGCCTAAAAAGTCCACCTTCAGGTTATCATCCGAACCCCCTCCAGTATTAAGTTGCTAACAACAGACAATTGCATTAAGTATGGCGCGTAATGTAACTAGTGACTACATCCTTGAACATAGCACTAATGTTTTATCCCTAGTGGCAACAGCACAACACAACCTTAGAACTTTCGTCACATCGTCCCGGTGTCAATGCAGGCATGAACCCACTATCGAGCATAAGTACTCCCTCTTGGAGTTACAAGCATCTACTTGGCCAGAGCATCTACTAGTAACGGAAAGCATGCAAGATCATAAACAACACATAAGCATAACTTTGATAATCAACATAACAAGTATTCTCTATTCATCGGATCCCAACAAACGCAACATATAGAATTACATATAGATGATCTTGATCATGTTAGGCAGCTCACAAGATCCGACAATGATAGCACAATGGGGAGAAGACAACCATCTAGCTACTGCTATGGACCCATAGTCCAGGGGTAGACTACTCACACATCACACCGGAGGCGACCATGGCGGCGTAGAGTCCTCCGGGAGATGATTCCCCTCTCCGGCAGGGTGCCGGAGGCGATCTCCTGGATCCCCGAGATAGGATCGGCGGCGGCGGCGTCTCGGAAGGTTTTCCGTATCGTGGCTCTCGGTGCGCGGGGGTTTCGTCACGGAGACTTTTTATAGGCGAAAGGGCAGGTCAAGAGGCGGCACGGGGGCCCCACACCACAGGCCGGCGCGGCCAAGGGGGGGGCCGCGCCGCCCTATGGTGTGGCCCCTCCGTGGCCCCTCTTCGTCTCTCCTTCGGACTTCTGGAAGCTTCGTGGAAAAATAGGCCCCTGGGCTTTGATTTCGTCCAATTCCGAGAATATTTCCTTACTAGGATTTCTGAAACCAAAAACAGCAGAAAACAGCAACTGGCACTTCGGCATCTTGTTAATAGGTTAGTTCCAGAAAATGCACGAATATGACATAAAGTGTGCATAAAACATGTAGATAACATCAATAATGTGGCATGGAACATAAGAAATTATCGATACGTCGGAGACGTATCAGCATCCTCAAGCTTAGTTCTGCTCGTCCCGAGCAGGTAAAACGATAACACAGATAATTTCTGGAGTGACATGCCATCATAATCTTGATCATACTATTTGTAAAGCATATGTAGTGAATGCAGCGATGGAAACAATGTATATGACATGAGTAAACAAGTGAATCATATAGCAAAGACTTTTCATGAATAGCACTTCAAGACAAGCATCAATAAGTCTTGCATAAGAGTTAACTCATAAAGCAATAATTCAAAGTAGAGATATTGAAGCAACACAAAAGAAGATTAAGTTTCAGCGGTTGCTTTCAACTTGTAACATATATATCTCATGGATATTGTCAACATAGAGTAATATAATAAGTGCAATAAGCAAGTATGTAGGAATCAATGCATAGTTCACACAAGTGTTTGCTTCTTGAGGTGGAGAGAAATAGGTGAACTGACTCAACATTGAAAGTAAAAGAATGGTCCTCATAGAGGAAAAGCATCGATTGCTATATTTGTGCTAGAGCTTTGATTTTGAAAACATGAAACAATTTTGTCAACGGTAGTAATAAAGCATATGTATCATGTAAATTATATCTTATAAGTTGCAAGCCTCATGCATAGTGTACTAATAGTGCCCGCACCTTGTCCTAATTAGCTTGGACTACCTGGATTATCACCGCAATACATATGCTTTAACCAAGTATCACAAAGGGGTACCTCTATGCCGCCTGTACAAAGGTCTAAGGAGAAAGCTCGCATTTGGATTTCTCGCTTTTGATTATCCTCAACTTAGACATCCATACCCGGACAACATAGACAACAGATAATGGACTCCTCTTTTATGCATAAGCATATAACAACAATTAATAATTTTCTCATTTGAGATTTGAGGATTGTTGTCCAAAACTGAAACTTCCACCATGGAACATGGCTTCGGTTAGCGGCCCAATGTTCTTCTCTCACAATATGCATGCTCAAACCATTCAACTCAGTGTAGATCGCCCTTACTTCAGACAAGACGAACATGCATAGCAACTCACATGAAATTCAACAATGAACAGTTGATGGCGTCCCCAGTAAACATGGTTATCGCACAACAAGCAACTTAATAAGAGATAAAGTGCATAATGACATATTCAATACCACAATAGTTTTTAAGCTATTTGTCCCATGAGCTATATATTGCAAAGGTGAATGATGGAATTTTAAAGGTAGCACTCAAGCAATTTACTTTGGAATGGCGGAAAATACCATGTAGTATAGGTAGGTATGGTGGACACAAATGGCATAGTGGTTGGCTCAAGTATTTTGGATGCATGAGAAGTATTCCCTCTCGATACAAGGTTTAGGCTAGCAAGGCTTATTTGAAACAAACACAAGGATGAACCGGTGCAGCAAAACTCACATAAAAGACATATTGAAAACATTATAAGACTCTACACCGTCTTCCTCGTTGTTCAAACTCAATACTAGAAATTATCTAGACCTTAGAGAAGCCAAATATGCAAACCAAATTTTAGCATGCTCTATGTATTTCTTCATTAATGGGTGCAAAGCATATGATGCAAGAGCTTAATCATAAGCACAACAATTGCCAAGTATCACATTACCCAAGACATTTATAGCAATTACTACATGTATCATTTTCCAATTCCAACCATATAACAATTTAACGAAGAAGAAACTTCGCCATGAATACTATGAGTAGAAACCAAGGACATACTTGTCCATATGCTACAGCGGAGCGTGTCTCTCTCCCATAAAGTGAATGCTAGGATCCATTTTATTCAAACAAAACAAAAACAAAAACAAACCGACGCTCCAAGAAAAAGCACATAAGATGTGATGGAATAAAAATATAGTTTCAGGGGAGGAACCTGATAATGTTGTCGATGAAGAAGGGGATGCCTTGGGCATCCCCAAGCTTAGACGCTTGAGTCTTCTTGATATATGCAGGGGTGAACCACCGGGTGCATCCCCAAGCTTAGAGCTTTCACTCTCCTTGATCATGTTGCATCATACTCCTCTCTTGACCCTTGAAAACTTCCTCCACACCAAACTCGAAACAACTCATTAGAGGGTTAGTGCACATTATAAATTGACATATTCAGAGGTGACACAATCATTATTAACACTTATGGACATTGCATAATACTACTGGACATTAGTGGATCAAAGAAATTCATCCAACATAGCGAAAGAGGCAATGCGAAATAAAAGGCAGAATCTGTCAAAACAGAACAGTTCGTATTGACGAATTTTAAAATGGCACCAGACTTGCTCAAACGAAAATGCTCAAATTGAATGAAAGTTGAGTACATATCTGAGGATCACACACGTAAATTAGCTTAATTTTCTGAGTTACCTACAGGGAGGTGGACCCAGATTCGTGACAGCAAAGAAATCTGGAACTGTGCAGTAATCCAAATCTAGTACTTACTTTTCTATCAACGGCTTAACTTGGCACAACAAAACACAAAACTAAGATAAGGAGAGGTTGCTACCGTAGTAAACAACTTCCAAGACACAAAATAAAAAAAAAGTACTGTAGGTAAAAACATGGGTTGTCTCCCATAAGCGCTTTTCTTTAACGCCTTTCAGCTAGGCGCAGAAAGTGTGTATCAAGTATTATCAAAGGGTGGTGCATCGTTATCATGAGCTCCCCCATCCATAGTGGTACTAAGGGCTTTGTCAATTTTAGGCCTATAATAATACTTCTTTGGTCTAGGCACTTTAGAGACATACATAAACTTTTGCTCCTTACCCACATAAGCTTTCTCCTTATATTTAAGAGAAGAAAATGTTGAACCCAAGGTTCCCATAGCTTTTTCAAGTTCGTCAATCCTATTGATTTGATCATCATGGACAGCATTAGTTCCTAGGACACTAATTCTTTCATCAATTCCTCCTAAGGATTTATCAAGTTCATCAGTTTTATCAAGTAATATTTCCAATTTAGCTTCAATACTTGGAAAATTTTTCTCAATGGTTTCCAATTTTTTCATAACATCTTCAAGAGAGATTTCAGTTTTAACTTTATCAACAGGGGGTATTCCAAATAAGCTCTCAATAATGCAACTAGCTTCTAATGCATGGGTACTTAGGAAGTCACCTTTTGCGAGACTATCAAGAACATATCTATTCCAGCTAGAGATACCAACATAAAAATTCCTGAGTAAAATAATGGTGGAGTGCTTCTTAGTGCATCTATTATGAGCATCGCTAATTCTATACCAAGCATCTCTCAAACATTCTCCCCCTCGTTGCTTAAACGTGCGAACTTCAACTTCAGGATTACTCATTTTAGTAGCAGTAAATAAAGCAAACTAGATAAAGTAGATGCAAGTAAACTAATTTTTTTTGTGTTTTTGATATAGCAAACAAGATAACAAGTAAAGTAAAACTAGCAACTAATTTTTTTGTATTTTGATTTAGTGCAGCAAACAAAGTAGTAAATAAAACTAAGCAAGACAAAAACAAAGTAAAGAGATTGAGAAGTGGAGACTCCCCTTGCAGCGTGTCTTGATCTCCCCGGCAACGGCGCCAGAAATTTAGCTTGATGACGCGTAAAGCACACGCTCGTTGGGAACCCCAAGTGGAAGGTGTGATGCGTACAGCAGCAAGTTTCCCTCAGTAAGAAACCAAGGTTTATCGAACCAGTAGGAGCCAAGAAGCACGTTGAAGGTTGATGGCGGCGGGATGTAGTGCGGCGCAACACCAGGGATTCCGGCGCCAACGTGGAACCTGCACAACACAACCAAAGTACTTTGCCCCAACGAAACAGTGAGGTTGTCAATCTCACCGGCTTGCTGTAACAAAGAGTTAACCGTATTGTGTGGAAGATGATTGTTTGCAGAAAACAGAGAACAAGTATTGCAAGAGATTGTATTTCAAGAAAGAGAATTGGACCGGGGTCCACAGCTCACTAGAGGTGTCTCTCCCATAAGACGAACAGCATGTTGGGTGAACAAATTACAGTTGGGCAATTGACAAATAAAGAGAGCATGACCATGCACATACATATCATGATGAGTATAGTGAGATTTAATTGGGCATTACGACAAAGTACATAGACCGTCATCCAACTGCATCTATGCCTAAAAAGTCCACCTTCAAAGTTATCATCCGAACCCCCTCCAGTATTAAGTTGCTAACAACAGACAATTGCATTAAGTATGGCGCGTAATGTAACTAGTGACTACATCCTTGAACATAGCACTAATGTTTTATCCCTAGTGGCAACAGCACAACACAACCTTAGAACTTTCTGTCACTGTCCCAGGTGTCAATGCAGGCATGAACCCACTATCGAGCATAAGTACTCCCTCTTGGAGTTACAAGCATCTACTTGGCCAGAGCATCTACTAGTAACGGAAAGCATGCAAGATCATAAACAACACATAAGCATAACTTTGATAATCAACATAACAAGTATTCTCTATTCATCGGATCCCAACAAACGCAACATATAGAATTACAGATAGATGATCTTGATCATGTTAGGCAGCTCACAAGATCCGACAATGATAGCACAATGGGGAGAAGACAACCATCTAGCTACTGCTATGGACCCATAGTCCAGGGGTAGACTACTCACACATCACACCGGAGGCGACCATGGCGGCGTAGAGTCCTCCGGGAGATGATTCCCCTCTCCGGCAGGGTGCCGGAGGCGATCTCCTGGATCCCCCGAGATGGGATCGGCGGCGGCGGCGTCTCTGGAAGGTTTTCCGTATCGTGGCTCTCGGTACTGGGGATTTCGTCACGGAGACTTTTTATAGGCGAAAGGGCAGGTCAAGAGGCGGCACGGGGGCCCCACACCACAGGCCGGCGCGGCCAAGGGGGGGGCCGCGCCGCCCTATGGTGTGGCCCCTCCGTGGCCCCTCTTCGTCTCTCCTTCGGACTTCTGGAAGCTTCGTGGAAAAATAGGCCCCTGGGCTTTGATTTCGTCCAATTCCGAGAATATTTCCTTACTAGGATTTCTGAAACCAAAAACAGCAGAAACAAAGAATCGGCACTTCGGCATCTTGTTAATAGGTTAGTTCCAGAAAATGCACGAATATGACATAAAGTGTGCATAAAACATGTAGATAACATCAATAATGTGGCATGGAACATAAGAAATTATCGATACGTCGGAGACGTATCAAGCACTCAATGCAATTGAAATGCAGGGCAATGAGGAAGATCAGGATGAACAAGCAGTGGCACAACCTATGATCCCACCAATCATGCCAGAGCAGGAACTAGAGCAACAACACCAAGCTGTAGAAATGGAACAGAATGCAGCACCTGAACAGCTGATGAATATTTCCTCTGCTGCTTATAATGGTTGTCCCAGTGACTCTGCAATTTCCCTCATTCTTCAGATCAACAAAGCACAAGCTATAGCCCTGGCAGATACTGGCAGTACCAATACCTTTATGGATCTTGCATTTGCTCTAGCACACAACATCCCTCTTACCAAAGTCAAACACAAAACTGTCAGAGTTGCTGGGGGTGGCACTCTGTCTTCTACTGCCATGGCCTATAATTGTTCCTTCTGCATCCAGGGACACAAGTTCACACCAAATTTCAGAATTCTGGAACTACAAGGGTCTGACATCATCTTAGGAGTGAATTGGTTCAAAGAACACAACCCTGTGACTTTTGATTTCATTGGCCGTCAGTTAACCCTCGGGGTGCATGGGAAACTATTGGTACTCAAAGACCACTTATTTCCTCAAGACAAAATGTTGATCTCTTCAGATGAATGCAACAAATTGATTGCTCAAGGAGCCTCTGGATATCTGCTAGTACATACAGAACAGGAAAGTGACCTAGAGCACAACATTTTCCTGATACTCCTTCTTCTGCTATTGCCAACCTGCTACAGACATTCCAAGACATTTTTCAGAAACCTATGGGTTTACCACCAGCCAGAGAATTTGACCATCAAATTCCTCTCACACAGGATGCTAAACCTCCTAACATCAGGCCCTATAGAATGTCACATAGCCAGAAAAATGCAGTGGAACAGCTCATAAGAGAAATGCTTCAGAACAGGGAAATCAGACCTAGCAAAAGCCCATACTCCTCACCTGTACTGTTAGTGAGGAAAAAAGACAAATCTTGGAGATTGTGTGTGGATTTTCGAGCTCTCAATGAACAAACCATCAAGAACAAGTTCCCCATACCTGTCATTGAGGATTTACTGGATGAATTGCATGGTGCAATATTTTTCTCTAAATTTGACCTGAGATCAGGGTATCACCAGATAAGAATGAATGAAAGTGACATTCACAAGACCGGCTTCTCCACACATCAAGGACACTATGAATATTTAGTGATGCCTTTTGGCTTGTGCAATGCCCCAGCTACATTCCAGGAACTAATGAACACTATCTTCTCCAAGCAGCTCAGGAAATTTGTTCTGGTCTTCTTTGATGACATCTTGGTATACAGCAAGACCCTGGCAGACCATACAGATCACTTACATACAGTACTACAAATACTCAGACAACACAACCTCAGAGCAAAACTGTCCAAGTGCCAGTTTGCTCAGCCACAGATTGAATATCTGGGCCACATCATTTCTGGTGAAGGAGTAGCAACTGACCCAGCAAAAATACAAGACATAATCCAATGGAAGCCACCAACATCAATCAAGCAATTGAGGGGTTTTCTGGGATTAACTGGCTACTACAGGAGGTTTATTCCCAACTATGCACAAATATGTCAGCCACTTCATGCTAGTCTGAAGAAGAATGCATATCAATGGGAGGCTGCACAACAAGCTGCTTTTGACAAACTTAAGCAAGTTATGTCTCAACCACCTCTCCTGGCCTTACCAAATTTCTCCCTGCCTTTCACCCTTGAAACAGATGCTTCTGACACAGGACTGGGAGCAGTTCTCATGCAACAGGCCAGGCCCTTGGCTTTCTTCAGTAAATCACTAGGGCCACATAACTCTGCCAAGTCAGTGTATGAAAAGGAAGCCATGGCAATACTGGAGGCGCTCAAAAAATGGAGACACTATTTCCTTGGAAATAAACGGGTAATCAAGACAGACCAGAGTAGTCTGAAATATCTCTCTAGCCAGAAATTGTTAGAAGGAATACATCACAAGCTAATGCTGAAATTATTGGAATTTGATTTCTCTATCCAATACAAAAAAAGGCAGTGAAAATTCTGTGGCTGATGCTCTCTCTAGGAAATATCAGCCTGATGAAACTACATCTAAAACAGTAAACAACAACACAATTTGCAGTGCTACCTCCATGGCTATTCCATCTTAGTCTGCTGATATTACTGCATCTTATGAGGGTGACAATGAATGTGTCAAATTGCTCCAAGAAATAACTATAAACCCTGCCAGTCATCCACACTATACCACCCAGTCTGGTATACTCAGGTACAAAGGGAGAATCTATATCACTCCATGCATCTGCTTCTGGTGGACATTCTGGTATTAGGGTGACTTACCAAAAACTCAAGCAAATATTTTACTGGCCCAAGATGAAGCAATACATTACAGAGCAAATTGCTACTTGCCCTACATGTCAAATCTCCAAGACAGAAAAGGTATCCTACCCTGGCCTGCTGGATCCACTCCCCATTCCTGCTTCTAAATGGTTAGCCATAAGCATGGATTTCATAGAAGGACTACCCAGGTCCAAGGGACATGATGTCATTCTGGTTGTGGTGGATAGACTGACAAAATATGCCCACTTCCTTCCACTGTCTCATCCCTACACAGTACACAAAGTGGCCACTCTCTTTATTGACAATATCATCAAACTTCATGGTCCTCCTACTGTCATCACAACTGACAGAGACAGAATTTTCCTCAGCAAGCTTTGGACTGAAATATGCACTGCAATGAAAATTTCCCTCCATTTCTCTACTGCTTACCATCCTGAGACAGATGGCCAGACAGAAAGGGTAAACCAATGTTTGGAGCAATACCTAAGGTGCATGGCATCACAAGAACCAAAGAAATGGGCAGACTGGCTACCTGCAGCTGAGTTCTGGTATAACAGCAGTTACCACACTGCAATTAAAATGTCTCCATTTGAAGCATTGTATGAATATTCTCCACCCATACTTACTGAGCTGCCAACCCTCTCAACCTTATCTCCTGATGCCCAAGCCACCTTGAGAGAGAAGGAGAAGATGATCACAGTGCTTCAGCAAAATCTGGCCAAGGCACAGAAGACTATGAAAAAATATGCTGACCTACACAGGACTCCCAGGTCCTTCATTCAGGGGGACATGGTCTATCTGAAGATGCAGAATTACAGAGAGCACGCGCTGGGTACTGGTGCTCCACTCAAATTAGCCCCATGCTGGTATGGACCTTTCAAGATCATCCAGACGGTTGGCAAACGTGCATACAAACTACAGCTACCGGAGGGCACTCTCCTTCATGACGTGTTTCATGTAAACCAACTGAAGAAGCACATTGGTCCGACTGCTGTGCCAAATCCAAGACTGCTCATGGTAACATCGTCTGGTAAGCTCAAGACTTTTCCTCTGTTTATTCTCCAACGCCGTCAGGTATCCAGGAAAGAAGGTGCTTATGACGTCGCGGTTCCACAATGGCTCATACACTGGGACGGATTGGAAGAAGCTGAAGCTACATGGGAAGACGCGGACTTCATCACCCGCACCTTTCCATCGTTCAAGTCCCGAGGCCTTGTCTTCAGGGGGGGGCACTGTCAAGACTCTCTCGCTGCCTGCTGATCAAGAGGACAATCCGTCAGTTATCCAACGGTCCACGCTTCCCCGCGCCGATCCAACGGTCACAGATGGTTGCCGGTTTTAAACTGTTTTTCCCGCTAATCTTGCTTAAGCCTTGTAATAAAGCTACTTTGAACTAATGTGTGGTCCTGCCAGTATAAAAGGGTGGGAGAGGGTGGATGGGTGGCACGCATAATGAAAACCCTAAATTTATCTTCTTATTTTGCACTTTACCTTACCTAGCTGTGTAGATCTGAGCCGCCGGAGCTCCCCTCCTTCCCCTTCTCCGGCATGGCCAAGTCTTCACCATCAGGTCCTGACAGGTGGCCGCCTGGCCGGCCTTGCCTGCCGTGTGCTGCCGTGCTTGTCTTCCCGAAGCAATCTAGCAATGATTACATCCTCTGAATTTTTGCATATGGAGTGGCAGTAACTCTGAGCACTACTGACCTTGCTTGCCTCGCTCCCGCAGCTCGATCCTAGTCGTGTCCTAGCTAGCAGTCTAGGCAGTCCTGCATCGATCAGTCGTCAATGCGGCTACAAGCACGATCGATCGGCGGTGCAACGTACCGACGGCCGGAGTCGAGCGTGTCGTTCGTGCTGTTGGCGAGAAGGTACGGCCGAGGCACGGCCGGCAGACGGGAGGTGCTCGCCGCCGCGCGCGGCATGGTCTGACGTACTGTGTGTCGCGCTGTTCCGGCCGACCGATCCCTCCTTGTTGGTCGGGCGAGCAGCAGTGCACGGCCACGGGGCGACGCAAGCTCGATCGGTTCGACGACATGGCCGGCGGCCGACAAGCCGGCCGGCGGCATGTGCTCAGCCATCAATCGCCGGGCAGTTCGTCCGTGCCGTGCGTCATTCATCCCGTCTCACGTCGGTATGTTCCCTTCCATTGTGCACCGGATAACAGCAGGTGGTACGAACGGCGGGTATGTCCGTCCCGACCGACCGTATGGCCAACTAAATATTAGCCGTCACGGGCGACGTCATCCACTCCAGGCTTGTCGGGGTCTCAGGCCACCGTGAGTGACGCCAGCCCCTGCTCAGGCGAAACGTACGAACAGGTCCGGCCGGCGTGTTTGCCGGATCCGGCGGCGTGTGCATGTAGTGCGTCTCCCCATCATATGCGTCCTCCATTGTCTGCTGTAACAGTTTGTTTATCCAGTAATAAAATGATATTTGTTTGCAGGTAAAACTTTTCCATTTTGAGTTTTTCATAGCTCACTAGTAGAAAAAAGGTTTTCCTTCGGGAGCTTTAGTCCCGGGACTAATGTGAGCACTGTTTCGGTTTTACCGGCTGCAACACCGCACGGACACGCACGGACACGATCAGCTTTAGTTCCAGTTGAAGATACCAAATGGGATAAATGGGGTTGCGGCAGACTGCGGTCAGTACTAGCCTATTTAGTCCTAGTTGTTGTCTTCAACTGAGACTAGAGGTCTATCTTTAGTCCCGGCTGGAGACACCAATCGGGACTAAAGTTTTTCTATGTTTTTTGCTCCACCCACTCTCTCAGGATCGTTTTTAAACTTTGTATAATACAAAAGAAAATGATAGAAAGTTCAAGATTAAAAATCCTTTCAGATGTAGGTAAGTTGCGTGATCTAGTTATTATGAAAAATAACAAACACGAATTTCGACTTATTTTGCAAAAACAAAATATTTTGGTAAAATGGTTATAACTTTTGCATACGAACTTGAAAAAAGGATAATATATAAAATGTATCTATGCTAAAAGTTACATCCAAGTTTAGCCAATTTTTTAGATTTTCAAACTACCAAAGGGAAATATGAAAAAAATCAGATTTTAGGTTTTGCCAAACAAAAAAAATATTTTTGATCAAGATTATAATTACTTCATTATTTTTGATTGTTCAAATAATTATTTGGAGTTCAAACGTTAAAAAAGTGTGACATCGTGACCAAGAGGTTAATAGAATTGATATAATATTAATATTAATAAGGTGTGTTGGATATAATAGTAATAGAATTGCTACTCAAGATTATTATTATGTCCGTTTTACAGGTTGCAGTTGAAGATAGCCTTAGGGCATCTCGAGCGGGGCGACGCCATTTCGAACGCCAAAATAGACACGTCGCGTCCGTTTGCGTCGGCCCAAATGGTCGAAATAGACCATGCGTCCGTTTGCATCGGGAGTGACTCCAGCGGCACGACGCTTAATTTTTTCCCCTTTGATAAAAGCTATAATTTACATTAATAAAAAAGACTTAAAAAAGGCAAGAAAGGCATGCTA
The DNA here is from genome assembly GCF_019359855.2 of Lolium perenne. Taxonomy (NCBI): domain Eukaryota; kingdom Viridiplantae; phylum Streptophyta; class Magnoliopsida; order Poales; family Poaceae; genus Lolium; species Lolium perenne. The sequence continues at coordinate 266,647,283 of NC_067244.2, read as the reverse complement.
AAACCTAGCTATTGGCTACTGTTCGGCGATGGAGGGGGAAGGGCAGGCTGTGGCAACTGCGGCCATGCCGTCGGTGGCGCAAGAGGATGTGGGGAAGGTAGCCACGGATCCCGTTGAAGGAGCAGCAGTCGGCGCGCGGTCGTTGGAACGCGTCAGCGTGGCTGGAGGAGTCACCGGCCTCCCCTGCGCAAGGGCCGACTAGCCAAGATGGATGGCGAGCTTGTCCCACATAGCGAGCTCGTTGAGCTCGTCGAGCTCGCTATTGGCCAGTGTCATGGCAATGACCTCCTCCTCGCTAATGTCCGGCGGCTGGGTCTCCGGATCCCATGCCAGCCCGCCGTCGTCGTGGTCGTTGTCTGCGCGCTCAGCCTCGACGGCGTAGTCATCCTCCTCGTCCTCGTCTGCATCCTTGTCATCGTCGTCGTTCTCCTCTTCTTTCGTGGCGATCTCGTGGTCGAAGTAGTCGAGGTATCCATCTCGGCGGCGCGTGTCGAATTCCCACGTCTCGAACGAGATCCAGTTGTAGGAGTTCAACGCGTACGCCGGATCTTGTCGGAGATCGGCCGGAAAGATCGCTCGGTGGTGGCGCACCTCGTCACAACGCTCTCGGCCCTCGCGTGGCAGGGGGACCGGCACGCGCCTGGAGCTGAGGTACCAACTTCCTCCAGGCAAGTTTGCGTCCGACCATGGCACCGACCGGTTTTCCTCCGAGAGGCGGAGCGTGAACTCGATGAGGACGTACCGCCCGACCAGCGGCTTCTTGCCGGACTGCTAGCTGCTAGCCTCGTGGTCGTTCTTCGTCTTATTGAACGGCCAACATTTCTTGCCTGGCGTCGGTCAGGTGGATATGGTGGACTCTAGCAATGGTGTGGTCGGGAAAACGGGCACCGACAACGAACCTTTAAGAGGCTCGGACACCATCTCGCCTTCAATGTCCTGCCACTGAACGTCGCCCACCAGCGCACGCTCGCGAAAGCCGAGGCACACCATTAACGCTGCCCTGAAAAGCTGCAGCGCGCCACCCATAAGTCATGCCGCTGAAGACGAAGCATATGTGCCGCTGCCAGGCAGGCCCGTGCGAGGACCGTGCGGACGACCGCTGCGTCCGTGCAGAACGGGTTCCAAATGCATTTTTGGTCCGTGTCGTCACAAACGTAGCTCCGTTGGAGATGCCCTTACACCGGAAGGTGATTCATTAGAGCATCTCCAGCCGTGTCCCCGACTAGGCCCCCGACAGGCGTTTATTTTTACATCCGGACGGCGTTATTCGGCCCAGATTCGCCCCCGGTTCCTTGTCCCCCCTAGAATACCTTAATCCATCCGGAGAGCCTAGGCCATACCCGCCCCCCCCCGGGGTGCGCTCGGGGACTCCGGACGAGAGAAAAGCAGGGATGGGCCTACTCTGTCGGCGAGAGAACACACGAACCCCACCACTTTCTCGTCGCAAATCCCCCTCCCCTCTCTTTTCTCTGTCACCGCCAGCACCACCCCTCGCCATCCGTCGGCCGGTTGCCTGAACTCCACCGTCCATCCACCCAGCAGCCTATATTCCGTTGTTTCTGGTGTCGTTTGCCTATATTCCGCTGTCAGGCAACTCCCTCGCGTTGCGCCTCGTCAACATGCCCGATAGGTGTTCGTCCAATTGCTTGGCCGGACATGGACTCCGACGACGAGGAGGAGCAGATGTTCGCCGAGCTTTTTGAAGAAGAGATGGCAGCCACCGCCCAAGACGAGGAGCACATGTTGATCCTAGCTTGTATGTCCAGCTTGTACACTGCTGGCGCGTGGGAGTTAGAAATCCCTGGGAAGCTGCTCCTTGTGACGGTAAAGCACACGTCCGTTGGGAACCCCAAGAGGAAGGTATGATGAGCACAGCGGCAAGTTTTCCCTCAGTAAGAAACCAAGGTTTATCGAACCAGTAGGAGATGAAGGCCACGTGATGGTTGTTGGTGAAGGAGTGTAGTGCAGCGCAACACCAGTGATTCCGGCGCCAACGTGGAACCTGCACAACACAATCAAACTACTTTGCCCCAAGCTTAGTTCCTACTCGCCCTCGAGTAGGTAAACGATAAAAAGAATAATTTCTGAAGTGACATGCTACCAACATAATCTTGATCAACACTATTTGTAAAGCATATGAGATGAATGAAGTGACTCAAAGCAATGGTATATAGTTTGCTAACAAAATGATAATGACTAAACAACTGAATCATATAGCAAAAACTTTTCATGAATAGTACTTTCAAGACAAGCATCAAAAAGTCTTGCATAAGAGTTAACTCATAAAGCAATAGATTATTAATAAGAAGTTTTGAAGCAACACAAAGGAAGATGTAAGTTTCAGCAATTGCTTTCAACTTTCAACATGCATATCTCATGGATAATTGTCAACATAAAGTAATATAACAAGTGCAATAAGTAAGCATGTAAGAATCAGTGCACACAGTTGACACAAGTGTTTGCTTCTAAGATAGAAATAAGTAGGTAAACTGACTCAACATAAAGTAAAAGAAAGGCCCTTCGCAGAGGGAAGCAGGGATTAGTCATGTGCTAGAGCTTTTTATTTTGAAAACATGGAAACAATTGTGTCAACGGTAGTAATAATTCATATGTGTTATGCATAAAACCTCCTATAAGTTGCAAGCCTCATGCATCGAATACTAATAGTGCCCGCACCTTGTCCTAATTAGTTCGGACTTCCATGGATTATCATTGCATTACATATGTTTCAACCAAGGTTGGAAAAAGCGCTAGGCGTAAGCGAGGCGGTTGGCATTCGCCTAGTGCCTAGGCGATGCTTAAGCGGCCTAGGCGCAGCCTAGGCGGGCATAGTTTATATCATAAAGTGTTTATATGGATTATTATATGTGAATAAATATTAATTTAGAGCATGTAAATGTGTAAATTTCTGATAACTACCTTTAGAAAAATTCCCATCTAGCTCAATCGTGAAGTATGGCATGATTTCTTATTGTGGAAGACAATTTCTTGGTTACACTGCCTAGACTTCCGCTTATGCCCTAGGCGAGGCGGTTGTCCATCGCCTAGTGCCTAAGCGTGCTTAAGCGGTGCCTAGGCGTCGCCTTGTCCAACAGAGGTTTCAACCAAGTGTCACAAAGGGGTACCTCTATGCCACCTGTACAAAGGTCCAAGGAGATAAATCGCATTTGATTTCTCGATTTTGATAGATCTCAACTTGAGGACATCCATACCGGGACAACATAGAAAACAAATAATGGACTCCTCTTTTATGATTTAAGCATTCAACAACAGATAATATTCTCATAAGAGATTTGAGGATTAATGTCCAAGCTGAAATTTCCACCATGATACATGGCTTTGGTTGGCGGCCCAATGTTCTTCTCTAACAATATGCATACTCAAACCATTTAATCATGAAAATATCCCTTACTTCAGACAAGACGAACATGCATAGCAACTCACATGATATTCAACAAAGGTGTGACAGGTTGATGGCGTCCCCAGAAACATGGTTACCGCTCAACAAGCAACTTATAAGAACTAAGATACATAAACGACATATTCATTACCACAATTGTTTTTAGGCTACTTTCCCATGAGCTATGTATTGCAAAGACAAGGAATGAATTTTTTTAAAGGTAGCACGCAAGCAATTTACTTTGGAATGGCAGAAAAATACCACATAGTAGGTACTTATGGTGGACACAAATGGCATAGGTTTTGGCTCAAGGTTTTGGATGCACGAGAAGCATTCCCTCTCAGTACAAGGCTTTGGCTAGCAAGGTTGTTTGAAGCAAACACAAGTATGAACCGGTACAGCAAAACTTACATAAGAACATATTGCAAGCATTATAAGACTCTACACTGTCTTCCTTGTTGTTCAAACACTTTTACCAGAAAAATATCTAGACCTTAGAGAGACCAATCATGCAAACCAAATTTCAACAAGCTCTACGGTAGTTCTTGACAAGGTATTAACTTGTCAATGCCTACAAGTAGTAGACTAGGGTTTTGTTGGATGTAGAGGGCACTCGAAGGTTTTCAGCCGAAAAGTACTCGACGAAATACAAACTAGGGTTTACTCAACAATGATTCAATGATCCTCTCGTCCCTCGACCCCCCTTATATATGAAGCGGAGCCGAGGGATTCATATTGTACACGTTACAGAGTCCGGGAAGGTTCTTAACTCATCCCGTAAGATTACAAAACTCTTCCTATTACAACTCTAACTTTCCTTAATAATATCTTCGGGCTTCCGAGTCTTCTTATATTTCGGGTAGTGGGCCTTCATCAAACCCCGGGTACTATCTTTGGCAGGCCCATTGGGGATGCCTATGTCAGTAGCCCCCGAGATTTTGCTTGAATCGTATAATCAGGGAAAATCTCCCCTGTTTATTTTACTCGACAACTTTGACTTGTCTACATTTCTTTACATGAATTTCTATATTGTACAGGGATAATGGTAGTTGGGGCTAGTTCATCTGACGGATCAGGTACTAGTTAACTGCTCTAGTGGCAATCCGCAAAAACCTACTTCAAGATCGCGTCCCCGGACATGATCTCGGGATACTGGTGTAAACTTCGACAGGTGCCGCTTAAGGTCTTACCATTCTGTCGAGTCCCAGTTAAATTTATCGGGTACCTAACGCGTCCGTTAGGATTTTTCTTCGTATCTGTTGATACGGATAAAAGTAGCAAACCATCGTCAGAGATGGGGCCACGCCGCACGTAACGGATCTGGGGTCTTACCTTCGCAGTGTTTTGCGGCATTCAGAATTTATTCGCAACTTTTGGCGTTCTGAGAATATATTGTCGAGTGCTTATTCGGCTGTTGGAATAGCACATTTCATCGAGTCAATTTTTGACTTATATTGCTCTCCCGATGGGAGTATATGTAGAGTTATCTTTATAACTCGAAATATGCTCCTTCTTCCGTCCTTTACTTTTTTCTTTTCTATTTTTCTTCTTGATAATTTTCATCAGGCACGCGAACAGCGTTCCCGATGGGAGTAGCCCCCGAGGCTACAACCAAGGACTTGTGCTTGGTTGTAGGCTCAACATTTTAGTCCACCTTGTCGCTATATTGTCATTATTTCTCGATATTATCTTCTTTTCATCTCTCGGGTGCGCGAACAGCGCTCCCGATGGGAGTAGCCCCCGAGGCTACAGCCAAGGACTTGTGCTTGGTTGTAGGCTCCCACAATTTCTATATTGTCATACTCGAAATTTACTTTTGTCGAAGTAGCCCCCGAGCATTTGGGCAAAAACTTGTATTTGATCAAAGGCTCCCGAAGTATTCAATAACTTCTCCTGTCGCCAATCTTCTTTTATTTTTCTTGTCGACATGTTTCCCTTAGTCAAATTTACTTCATCTCTGTTAATAGTCGTAATTTTTCTGCCTTGTGGATCCATTGTTTCCACCACGTTGACACGTCGTGCAAGTGGGGGACACACGTCCTCCGCTTTTCCTGGCGCACGTACTGTAATGCATGTTCTATTCCATCTCAGTAAAAATACCTTTTTACCCTTCATCTACAAGATCTTTTTTCACCGCACGATTTCTTCATCCAACGGAGCATTGCTTCGCCCAATTCCTATATAAACCTTTCTTCAACCTCCGTTCGCACCTTCGTTTGCGCCGCACCTCTGTTCCTCTTTGCAAAAACTTCCACTGCGCCCAACTCTCTTTGATCTTACGCACGCACGAACTTTGCTTCTCCAGTGCCGTTGATGCCACCGCGCGCGCGACTCACTCGCCACAGTACTCCAGAGTCCAAGATGGCCGCTGAAGATCTTGAGTGGGAGAGATCTAAAATCTCCAACCAAGACGTCAACATGCTGAAGAGGCTAGGCCTGATGAAGAAGGAGGACGCCATCCGCTTTCCCAGCGAAGAAAGCTACCCAACCCCTCCAATGGAGTACCGGGTTAGTTTCGTTGATCACCTCATCCGCGGCCTTTCTGCCCCAATTCACGATTTCCTCCGCGGCCTTCTTTTTGTTTATGGGATTCAGCTGCACCAGCTGACCCCTAATTCCATCCTCCATGTCGCCATTTTTATCACTCTTTGCGAGTGCTTCCTCGGAGTCCCTCCTAACTGGGCTCTGTGGAAACGCATTTTCTGCCTTCGCCGCAATGGCTCCCACAACGCCACCTATAACATAGGCGGCGTTGTTATCTGTGTCCGAACTGACGTTGATTACTTCGACGTCAAATTTCCTGATTCTGTCCAAGGGTGGCACAAAAGGTGGCTCTACATACACGAAGAAAGTGCCAATTCTGTTGAGCACAACATAGTCCCTTTTGACGGAAGTGCCAAAATTCTGCGCCGCCGCTCCTGGGATGCTGAAGCTTCCGAAGAAGAGAAAACGACGACAGAAGCACTTATGTCTCGTATTCATCAACTTCAAAATACCCGAGGCAAGGAGCTGTCTGGTATCCAAATCACCGCCTACTTCCTTAGGATTAGGGTGCAGCCTCTTCAGGCTTGCAAAAATCCCCTTTGGACTTATACTGGTGCAAATGACGCCAATAGGCTCTCCAAGGATCTTTCTGTGAAGGATCTGGAAAAGCTTATTCGAAGAATTTCCTCGCTCAGCAAGAAGGATCCTATTCCCTCCTCTTGCCGCGTGGAACCATACAGTGCCGCCAATCCTCTCCCGCAAGTATTTTGTCTTCTCGAATTTTTGTCTTGTCCCGAAATTTTCCTGCATCACATTTTATTGAATTGTTCTTTTGTCGTTATTTTCCTGCAGAACCATCCTACTTTGGCTTCCCTTCCTCCTCTTCCTGAGGATGGAGAAGTCGAAGAAAGGGCTATCGTCGCCGACGACAACCAAGACGCCCCCTCGTTTATGAATGAGCCCGTAGATTCTCGAAAATCTGCGGGTTCTTCCGAAAAAGACGCTGCCTCCGAGGACACCACATCGGCACAATCTCCTCCTTCTGCTGTTTCTCCAAGGAACAAAAGGAAAAGGAATGACGCCGAGGATTCCGGCACTTCCAAAGCCGAAGAAGTTGATCCTTCGCATCAGAAGGCAGCTTATGATCCATATCTTGAATCCCTCATCAGCTCGTAAGTTGTCTTTACTTCTTCTTATCTTTGTACTCGAAGTGTTTTGTCTATCTTGCTTTTTATGCTGTCGTCTTTTGTTCGCAGTGATGATGAGGAAGAACCACCAACTCTTGACGCGGCTGCTCGAACGAGCTCGTCGCGTACTCTAGTTGTTTTAGAGACACCAGCTGAAGGAGAGAAATCCTCGCCTCCTCAACTGAATGTTGGTGCTCCCACTCCTCCTTCGAGCCCCCTTGTTCCTTCCCCAAAAAGGACAAGGGTGGAGCCAGTCGTGAAACCTACCCTTGAATTGGGTAACTCCTCCAATTCCTTCTTGGATGACGTAAGTTCTTAATCTGCTTATCACTGTCTAAATTTCCTCTTGTTTTCTTCTGCATGCCTTCGTAATTTTCCCATATCGACAGTTTTGCTTTCTTTTCCATTTGACAGCCCATGGTCAAAGAGCTTCTTCGCATCGGTGCCCAATTTGTTGGGTACCGTGAATGTGCTAGCAAAGCTGAAGGTACTAATTTTTTATGACACCCGCTTTACGATTTCCTGCTCCTGCTTTGCTTGTATTTTTTAAAAACTTCTTGATTATTGTTGCAGAGAAACTTGCAGAAGCCAACAAGCTTGTCGACACTCTCACTCAGAAACTAGAGCAGAGTGAAATGGCTCGCAAGAAGGCTGATCTTGATGCTAGCCGAGCTAAAACAGAGGCTGAAGAAGCCACAGCCAAAGCTGCTGGTGTCGAAGATCTGCAGAGGAGATTGGCTGACGCCGAAACTGCTTTGGATGAACATAAGGCCTCCCAAGCTGCTCGTGAAAAGGCAATCACCAAACGCTTGACCTCGCAGAACCGGCGCTTTGTCGGTAATTTTATCATACCCTTCTATCCTTTCCTTTTTTAATATTAATTTTCCCTCCTGCTGGCAACCAACGTGTATTTTCCTCGGCAGCCAAAACAAACCAAGAATTTGAGCTTGAAGATCCCGACAATGATCCTCTTCTAGACGCACTCTCTTTCTTGGAATTTCATGGAACTGAAGTTCGCGAGGGCATAGATCATGCTGACGCGGGTTTATCCAAGTTGTTCCCCTACTTCTTCCCCAAGAAAGAGGAGCCCAAGACTTTCCTTGCCCTTGCTAAGGAATTTAATTCGTCAGAAGATCTTGGACTGAAGATGCGCCAGGAGAACATGAAAGTTGCTGTTGAAAGCACTATTGCCTTGGTCGCGGGCAGCCAACAAACTGTCGACTGGACGAAAGTTGGCGCCACCGAGCAGATAGAACAAACGAAGTGGCGTTCGTTGATCAAGGCAGCTAAGCCCAACACGAAGAAAATCTTGGCCTATCTCGGGATCAAGCCAGCTTCGACTCCCAGCTCCTCAAAGCCGGAGGTCTAGTTGAACGCCTTGTCTTTTTCTTTCTTTTGTTTTGAATGATGTCGCCAAAGTAGTTTTTGACGACACGTACTCCATTAGCTCCACTGTAACGCCTTTGTAATTATTCCGAAAGATTAATGAAAACTCTATCTTGCTTGTTGATTGATGTCGACTTTTGTTGTTAAATTTCAGTTGGTATTTGATAACTATACTCCGTCTTCCGCTCCTTCCAATGCTTCTCCTTCTCGCTCAAGGAGAACTCTTGCTAATACTACACCTGTCGAAGATTCCTTGCCGCAAGAATTGGATGAACTTCGGCAGCAACTTCAGTATGCAAAGAAGCAAACACTTGTGATGATGGAACAGTCTCGTAAGTCATCTGAAGCCGAAAAAATTGCGCTTCAGCAAGCTCGCGAGGCCGTGGCTGCTAAGGAAATCGCTACTGCCGAGGCTGAAAAGGCGACTACTCGAGAAAATTTCATGCTCGAGTTAATGAATGAAGCCAGCGCGGATATGTCGGGTACGCTTGTCGCTTCCCCCCTCTTTTTTTATAAGACCACGATACCTTCCGTCTTCATGCCACGTCTCGTAAAATTGTCTGCTCTATTTGTTTGATAGGTTCCTTTATTGATGCTGCTGCCGAAGAAGAGAGGGTAAATACTAGGACGAACCTCCTTGTTAACCTTGCCCTTGACCATGGTTCTCTGTTCTGGGCTACCCCGGAGAGGACCCGACAGATTGTCAGATTTCAGGATCGCACCTCTCAAACTCGCGACTTCCTTGACTTCTGTACCAGGACCCTGTCTATGGTTTATAACTCCATGTTTCCTCGGAACGTTCAGCCACAAACTCTTCCCGAGCTAATGGGGAGATTTAAGGATTCCCACAAGATCCATGGTTTTGTCAGAGCTCAACTGGTAGCTGGCACCAGGTTTGCTCTTATCATGCTTCAGATCTGCCACTCGAAGCTTGACCTGACCCAAGTTGTTGCGAAAGTTCATGAGAAGGTAAGGCGCCGAAGAGTTGGTGTCGACCGAATTAACACGAAGGTTTCGCCTATAGCCGAAGAAATGATTGAAGACCTTCTTCGGATGGATGCCGACTTTTTTGCAGATGGTCATTATGCTGATTTTCTTGGCGCTGCTCCCGAAGAAAGCAGAATTACCCTTGATAACATATTGAATCATGACTAATTATTTTCCTTTGGTAGATGACTCTTCTTTGTAAACCACGATTGTGATTATACTGTGAAGCAATCATCATATTTCTATATTTGTCTAGCCCCCGAGTGTTTCGGTGGCTATTTTCTGTATTTGTGTTTTGCGAGGTGTTGAACCAAGGCATTTATTCGATATGTAGTTTTGGTGAGTATCAGCCCCCGAGCTTCTTTGTCGAGTACTATTTTGTATTTTTATTGACTCGCGAGGTATTTTAATACCAAGGCGAGGCTTTCTTTTTTCGAAGAACTATATTGAAATTCGTCGGGTCGGAGCCTTTGAGCGTGTCGATGAAGAAAAGCTATATTGACACTATCTTTATTATATTGCAGCACCGTGAGCCCGCCTCATTAAAAACCTTTCCCGGCCCCACTCGGTGCCCCGAAAAAGGAAAAGAGTGCGTCTGAAAACTCGCGGGCGTTTCAGTACATTGAAGTTTTACAAGGACTATATTTCAGCTCTAGGCGTAGAACCGCCTGAGTTGCGCCACGTTCCAGGGGTTTTGCTCCTCCACCCCTGTCTTCTTATCCTTTATCCTGTATGCTCCTCCTCCGATTACTTCCGTGACAATGTAAGGGCCAAGCCATGGTGACTCGAGCTTTTCATGACTTTTTTGCGTGAGCCGAAGAACTAGGTCTCCCACCTGAAAGGATCTTGGCCGCAAACGTCGACTGTGTTAATTCTTCAAGTCCTGTTGGTATTTGGTTACCCTAGACAGTACTTCGTCTCTAGCCTCGTCGAGTGCATCGACGTCGTCTTCTAGCGCTTTTCTCGACACCGCTTCATCATATTCCACGACTCGTGGAGAATCATGCTCTATCTCGATTGGTAGTACTGCTTCTGCTCCATGAACCAAGAAGAACGGAGTTTCTTGTGTTGCTGTGTTTGGTGTTGTTCGTATGCTCCATAATACACTGGGCAGCTCCTCTGGCCAGGTGTGTCGAGCTTTCTCCAGTGGTGCTAATAAGCGTTTCTTGATGCCGTTGCAGATGATTCCATTAGCTTTCTTGACTTGGCCGTTGGTCTGCGGGTGCGCAACTGACGCAAAGTGTAACTTGATACCCACTTCTTCGCAATAATCTTTGAACTCGTGGGATGTGAAGTTACTGCCATTGTCTGTGACGATGCTGTGGGGCACTCCAAATCTGAAGACGAGGCCTTTTATGAATTTTACTGCGGATGCTCCGTCTGGTGAATTTATCGGCTTCGCTTCTATCCACTTTGTAAATTTGTCGACAGCTACTAGCTTGTACTCCTTTCCTCCTGGCCAGGATTTGTGTAACTTTCCCACCATATCGAGGCCCCATTGAGCAAAGGGCCAAGACAAGGGTATTGGCATCAGCTCTGCTGCAGGTGAGTGGGGTTTTGCGGCAAACCTTTGGCACGCGTCACAGGTTCGTACTATCTCCTTTGCGTCCTCTATTGCTGTCAACCAGTAAAATCCAGCTCGAAAGACTTTGGCAGCAATAGCTCGGCTACTTGCGTGGTGACCGCAAATTCCTTCGTGTACATCCTTCAAGATCATCCTTCCTTCCTCGGGTGTGACGCATCTCTGTAGTACTCCCGAAATACTTCGTTTGTATAGCTCCCCTTTGACCACAGTAAAGGCCTTAGATCGTCTAATAACTCGCCTTGCTTCGACTGGATCGTCGGGTATTTCCTTCTTCAGGATGTATGATATGTACGTCTGCATCCATGGTATCTGTATCATCATGACCAGGTCCTGATCTTCTTCTTCCTCTTGATCTTCCTTGGTAGCCCCCGAGGGTTTTTTCTCCTTCTTTTTTGGTTTTGTCGATTTCGTAGATCTCTCTGCTATCTCTTCCCAAAATACACCTGGCGGAGCTGCAAGGCATTGCGATCCGATGTTTGCAAGAACGTCGGCTTCGTCATTGCTCAATCTGCTGATATGATTTACTTCGCATCCATCGAACAACTTCTCGAGCTCGTTGTAGACTTCTTTGTATGCTATCATACTATCGTTGACTGTGTCGCATTGGTTCATGACTTGCTGAGCCACCAACTGCGAGTCGCCAAAGATTTTTAGTCGAGTTGCACCGCAAGCTTTTGCCATCTTCATCCCATGTATGAGGGCTTCGTATTCTGCCTCATTGTTAGAAGCGTTTGGGAACGTCATCCTCAGGACGTACTTCAGCTTGTCGCCTTCTGGTGATATTAGTATTACACCTGCACCAGCTCCTTCTAATCTCTTGGATCCATCGAAGTTCATGGTCCAAGTTCTCGATAAATCCGGTGGTCCTGTGTTTTGCAGCTCCATCCACTCTGCGATGAAGTCTGGCAAAATCTGCGACTTGATTGCTTTTCTTTTTTCATATGTGATGTCCCGAGGGGAAAGTTCTATTCCCCAAAGGGAGACACGACCCGTAGCTTCTGGATTGTTTAGTATATTTGACAAGGGAGCTTCGTTGACCACTATGATCGGGTGTGCCGAAAAATAGTGGCGCAATTTTCGTGCTGTTATGAACACTCCATATGCTAGCTTTTGGTACTGAGGGTACCTTTGTTTTAAGGGCGACAAAACTTCGCTGACGAAGTATACTGGCCTCTGCACTCCGTGGAGTTTTCCTTCCTCCTCCCTTTCGACGACAAGGACTGTGCTTACCACCTGGGGTGTGGCCGCAATATACAGCAACAGAGGCTCCTTCTCTTTTGGCGCCACCAAGATGGGGGGTGTCGATATTTTGCGTTTGAGGTCCTCAAAAGCTCTGTCCGCTTCTTCGTTCCATTGGAACTTGTCTCCCTGTTTGATCAAGGCGTAGAATGGTAACGCCTTTTCTCCTAGCCTGGCGACGAATCTGTTTAAAGCTGCGACTCGCCCGGTTAATTGCTGTACTTCTTTCAACTTAGTTGGCTTCCTCATCGTTACGATGGCCTGTATTTTTTCGGGGTTTGCTTCGATCCCTCTTGCTGATACTAGGAACCCGAGAAGTTCTCCTGCAGGGACTCCAAAAGAGCACTTTGTCGGGTTCAGCTTGAGGCAGAACTTGTCGAGGTTGTCGAAAGTTTCCCTCAGATCCTCAATTAGAGTGTCGCCTTTTTTGGATGTTATGACTACATCGTCGATGTATACTTGTACATTTTTCCCGATCTACTCTGCTAGGCACTTCTGCATCATCCGCTGATATGTTGCTCCCGCGTTTTTCAACCCGAAGGGCATTGTTCGATAGCAGAACACGCCGTAAGGGGTGATGAACGCTGTTTTCACCTCATCATCTTCTTTCAATCTAATATGGTTATAACCAGAATAGGCATCCAGGAAGGAAAGACGTTCACATCCTGCCGTAGAGTCGATAATTTGATTGATCCTTGGAAGGGGAAAGTGATCCTTTGGGCAATGTTTATTAAGACACGTAAAGTCGACGCACATGCGAAGGACCTTCGTGTTTTTCTTCGGCACCAGCACTGGGTTAGCTACCCATGTGGCCTCTGTATGTATTTCTTTGATGAAACCTGCTTCTCTGAGTCTATTAATTTCCGACAGCATAGCCTTGCGGTTTGGCTCCGAAAAACGTCGCAGAGGTTGTTTGATTGGTTTCGCGATTGGATCCAAGTGTAGGTGGTGCTCGGCAAGTTCCCTGGGTACTCCTGGCATGTCAGCTGGACACCATGCGAAGATTCTCCAGTGCTCACGGAGGAACTCGACGAGCGCGCTTTCCTATGCGAGGTCCATGTTATTTGCGATGGACGTCGTTTTCTTCGGGTCTGTCGGGTGAATCTGTACTTCCTTGGAATCTTTTGCTGTGTTGAAGGTTGACTCCTTGCTAGGCCTCCCCACATCTGGTAATACATCGTAATCTGTCGTGAGCTTTGACTCCATATATTCTGCTTGCATCCCGAAGGTTTCTGAGAGCCGATGAAAATCCTTATCACATTTATCGGCAAGCGAAAAGCTTCCTTTAATCGTGATTGGCCCTTTTGGTCCAGGCATCCTCCACAACAAGTATGTGTAATGTGGTACTGCCATAAACCTAGCGTATGCTGGGCGCCCCAATAGAGCATGATATTGTGATGGGAAATCCACGACTTCAAACTCCAACCTTTCGATCCTGTAATTCTCTCGGGTGCCGAACTGAACGTCGAGATTAATCCTTCCCAGTGGGTAACTTGGTTTATCTGGTGTGATGCCATGAAATCGCGTATCCGTTGGTTTGAGGTTTGCCAAGGATATATTCATTTTCCTTAGTGTATCTGCATACATAAGGTTTAGACTGCTTCCCCCGTCGATGAAAACTTGAGACACGTCGAATCCTGCGATTACTGCAGGCAAAATAAGTGTTGATTGCCCTGGTCGAGGAACTTGCTGCGGGTGATCCGCGATTGTGAAACCAATATCTTGTCCCGACCAATTGAGATACTCGACTGTTGGTGGAGGCATCTTTTCTGCCATGAACACCTGCCGCGAAATTACTTTCTGAGCTCTATTGGATGGCCTGCCTTTCTGAATCATCGAGACCGCTCCATGGGAGTTGGGATCGACGTATGGTGGTGGTGCTGGTGCTGCCGCTATCCTGAGCTGGTGTCGATTTTCTTCCGTAATTGCGGGAGGAGGTGGTAGATGGATCTCACTCCTAGGTCCTTGGGGATTTCGACTTGCTGCCTGGGCGTGGGCTTGCGCGGCAACCCTCATCATTGCTTGGAAGTTCCGACAATCTTTCTGTAGATGTCCTGACTGTCTTACCCCATTGTTGTCGACGAAAAAGTGCATCTGGCATGGACCGTTCATCATATCCTCAGGGGTCACAAAGGGCCTCTGAAACCTAGGACCGTTGTTTGGCCTGTTATTTCGCGAGTCGTCTCTGTTGTCACTTCGCTGTTCGCTGCTGCGTTGATAGTTATCTTTGTTGTTTCCTCCAGTGCCTGATCGAAACCCAGCCGAAATTTGGCCAGGTGGGTCATAACTCGAAAATCGAGAGAATCGTCGCCTGCCCTGGTAATTTCGACTGCGGTCCTCCTCTGGTGACCTGTGTCGCTTGTTGTGCACAGCATCTTCGCCATCTGCCCATTTGTTTGCTATCTCCATCAATGCTGATACTGTTTTTGGGTTAGTTCTCCCCAGATCCTCCACGAAATCTCCTCGTCGGACTCCTGCCACAAATGCATCTATGGCTCTCTCGTCAGATATGTTTTCTGTCGAGTTTTTGATGATATTCCACCTTTGGATGTACTTCCTCATTGATTCATCGTGTTTCTATCGACATGATCTCAGCTCCTCGAGTGTTGCAGGCTTTTTGCAAGTGGACCGAATTTTTTTGATGAATATGTCCTCAAAATCAGTCCAGCTGTCGATGGAACTTACTGGAAGCTTCTTTATCCAAGATCTTGCGGCTCCACTCAAGTGCACCTGAATGCTCTGCATTGCCGTTGCCCTTGTGCCGCCAATTAATTTTACTGTCTCGAGGTAATCTACCAGCCAATCCTCAGGATCCTGCAATCCGTCGAATTTTTTGAAATTATCGGGTAGCTTAAACCCTGAGGGCACCCGAGTTTTTCGGACCCTCCTCGTAAAACATGGTAGCCCGCACATATCCTCTTCGGCTAAGTCTGGAGAATGTCGATGTTCCCTTCTATGTTGTCATGCCCTGTCTACCCTTGCCTGGGTTTCTGCGTACCTTGCCTCGCCTGTTCTTTCGGAAGCTGCTGCTGCAACCGCGGGTCGTGGACTATTTTGCCTTGCTGATCCTTCGGGAGGCGTTGATGCGAACGCTGTTCCCATGGCTCCAACGCCTGCCATGGCCATATTATACAATGCTTCCCTTGGATCTCCAGGAGGTGGTCTAGATGCGAGGATAAAGGCTTGTGTCGCCATGTACCCAGCTTCCGGTGTTTTGGGAATAATGTTTCCTCTCGTGTCTATCGACATAAAAGACATGTCGAGGTTTTGGACTAGATACTCTCTTTCTGCTTCAGGTCTGTTTTGCAACCTTGACCTTCCCCTGTTCCGAGCTTCTCTGTGACTATCTCCCGAAGTTCCTGAATGTCGACTGAGGTCTGCCCTTCGCCTGCTTGAAGCGGAAGCTGCCTCCCTTCTTTTGTTCAGAACCTCTGTTTGTTTTTCCAGTTCCCTTCCAGCTCGAGTGAGTCTATATTGGTATGCCTGCAATTCCTCGACCGTGGCGGTTGTCGCCATTGGTTCTGAACCATCCATAGCTCTTGCGGCTCTATCACATGCTGCTTGTGGCAACTGAACTCTCATACGTGGTGTAGGCCCAGCGTATTTGTTGCCCAATCCTCGCCTTAAGTCAGAGGGATCGACGTATGGATTTCCCAGATCGTCGAAAGCCTCCGACGTTTCATCCTGATCACGACTTGCTTCTCCGATGACGTAGATTTGATGATATTTAGAATTCTGCGCCTTGCTGGATTCAGTGACACCATCATAGAGATTGGTGAAGACCTTTCCAATGGTAGTAGATTTGTCGATGAAGTCGAAGCTGTCGACACTTTCGGAATCGCTGCTTATATAGGAGTCCGCAGACGACTCGAAAGACATGTCGCTGAAGATCTTGGCGAGTTTTTCGCTTGCCTTGGTGCTGACGAAGCGTGGCGAAGAGATTTCTTCATCGCCTGACTCGATCGATGATGCCGAGCTTGAAGATTCAGTATGCTCCTGTTGCGGTCAAAACCCACCGGCGAGCAGCGACGGGCAACACAGGAGAGCCGGGAACAACTTAGGGCTGCGGCTGGCCCTGGTCCCTCCGAGCGACGGCCCGTAAAGACTCCGGCACGCACGTCCGATGCTGATGCAAGGGCGTGCCACCTGACCTATACCTGGTCAGGAAGGTGATGGAGATGCCTCGCTTAGTTTCCTGCATGGCATACACGTAAACATTAAATACGAGCCTCGATCGGCTCTCAGGTTGTCCTGTGAATCGGCTCAAGGAGCCGATCTACCCATGATTCGTACGAGGTGCACGAATATATGGTGGTCCTGCTTGATCAAAATAAAGCTAAAACGATCTACGACGATTTAGGGTTTTCACCGCATAATCGGATCATCCTACTCACGATTGGGCCTCGCGGCCACGCACGGTGATCGTAAGCCGATCCTAGACAAGGCCTAAAAACCAACACGAGGTTGATCCTCGGAACATCCTGTCTAGGACTAGCAAACGACACCCTACGTGCCGCTGGATCCTCCAACCCTTTGTAAGGCCTAACTATTGCAGATATTAAACTAATCCTTGAAGAACAAGGAGCAACCGTAACGGATCGGATCTACTAAATAATGATCAAGCGGGGTGCCGCCCCTACACCTAAGATAGGTGTAAGGGCGGCTAGATGTATAAGGGTTGCACGACGATAGCATATGATACGAAGAACAATGCTAACCCTAACACATCTAAGATAACTACGTTGCTCGCCATCAAAAAGGCTTCAGTACGAGCAACGCATGAACAACGAAATAAGCTTGTGCTGCCTAGATCGCAAGATGCGATCTAGGCAGCATGATGCTTACCGGAAGAAACCCTCGAGACGAAGGAGTTGGCGATGCGCCAAGATTGATTTGTGGTGAACGTTGGTTGTTGTTTATTTCATAAACCCTAGATACATATTTATAGTCCGTAGACTTTCTAACGTGGGAATAATCCCCACCGTGTACGAGATAAACTCTAACTAACCGACACGTATCCTACTATATTACAGATACACGGGCAAACTAGCCCAAACTTTGCATAACAGGCCGATTCACGTATTTCTTCCATGTATATTCTTCAAGTCCATCTTGATCGCGGCCCACCTCTGATTCGGTCAAATTCTGGTGATAACACATGCCCCCCTGGTTTTGGAATTTGATAATTCCAAAATCACTCTGCTTCTCTTCGTCGGGTCATGTCGTGGCAGAACCGTCGCAGTATCCTTCATCATGATACCTTGTCCTCTCAACCTCTCTTCCTCGGGAACTGCAATGGCATTAAATCTCCACCAGGCTACTCCTTATTTAACTGTGCCGATTGATTAGCCCTCTTCATCCCCTTCCCCTGTTCTGGCTATCGGCACCGAAAAAACCCTCTTTCCCCGTAGCGATGTCTTCCTCTTCCTCCGTCGCCTCCGGCCTCTCCCTCCAGTCTTCCTCCTCGAGCGAGCCGGAGTGGAACTTTGATCACGTGCCAGACGGCCCACCCGAAGCATTCGTCGGGTCAGATGGCGACCTGCCTCTGACCAATGGGGAAGACGACCTGAAGTTCCTCATCGAAGGGGAGCTGATAAGCGAAAGCGAAGACGACCTCCATCCCTGGGTGAAACCCACCTCCTCCGACGGGAAGGAGGAAGAAGAAGAAGCAGAGGAAGAAGAGGAAAAGGAGGAGGATGATCCCTCCTCCCCCGCTAAGCATCCGCCGGCAAAGTGATTTCGCGCTTGGGCGGACAGCGAGGATGATGATGATGACGAGGAGGACGAGGAAAAGGAGGAGGATGAATCCTCCTCCTCCGCCGGATATCCGCCGGCAAAGCGCTTCCGCTCTTGGGCGGACAGCGAGGATGATGATGATGACGAGGAAGAAGAAGCTCCGGCCGAGGGCTGGGGCAGCAGCGACGAGGAACTCCCTGGGAGCAGCGCCGACGGCAGCTACAACGGCAGCGGCGAGGACAACGACGACTAGTAGAGTAGGACTAGTAGTAGCAGTGCACTAGGCATCAGATCCCCCTTTTGAGAGCCATTGGCTCTTTCCTGTAAAGCCGCTCCTTTGAATCAATAAGAGTTGTTCTTCCAATTTGTCTTTCAATTAATCCAATTTCAAGCCTTCCGCTCGCCACACCAAGACCGATAGCAACGTATCGGACCTTTTCTTTAGACGCCCATGAAGCCAGCCTCAGATATCGATTAGACCGTCAGTCAAGCACTTCTCAAATTCAGACTGTGATTTGATACCTGACCATAATATTTCGCAATCCTATAGCCGATGACTGTTCATCGGCTATTTTGAGAATCCAGTCTCCTTCATTTTCTCGCAGCGACAGGACGGTCCAAACCCTGTAAATGACAACAGCTTTCCTTTCCGGCTCCTCTCCGTAGCTCTAGCAGTCTTCTTCTGCAACAACTCACCGCTTTCGGAGAAGGTTATGATGCAGGGTCAGCCGATGCAACTCCAATCGGCTCCCAAAAACAGAGTGTCTACCAAATCTGCTGCCCCCCGAGCCTCAGTTACAGTGAGAACAGTGGCGAGGATGCACAGTTCAGTCCAAGGGCCCTGAACTCAGGCAAATTGAGACAGCCGCCATGCAGAGGTCCTAATCACGCCTACGAGCGCAGCTGGGAAAGTGGCCAACTTAGCCAGGTCGACGTTAGACGCATCAGAGCCGATCACCCTTCTTCCTTTGAAAGCCGATATTGCAGATGAAGTACCAACGGCTTAATGAGCAAAGTGCTGCCTTGTGCCAAAACTGACGTTTCTGCTAGTACTGCTGAGCTGGCGCAAAGGGTTTGGAAGCCCTCGACAAGAAGGCTCAGGCACCAACATCGGCTCATTGCAGCTGAGGAAGCTCTCATTGTTCACTCCCTCGAGGACGCAGAAGGCCTCACAGCTGAACTGGACTTGGTGAAGATCCGTGTCTTGAACAAGCCGCAAGTAGATCCTGTGTAATTGTACTAGAGTCGATGGCTGTGCATCGGCTTCGTTCCTTAGTTCTAAAGTCGATGTCCTTGCATCGGCTGTATATCAAAAAAAATTTACTGGCCGATTTTCCTATCGGCCCCCAATATTTCACTGCACACATGTTCATCTGCACATGTTCCTATGATTAAGTGCCCCCCCGAGCCGAATCTGTCAGGGAACTGCAGATATCGGCTCTGTAGTTAACCAAGGCACTGTATTTGAACGGCGGCTCCGTTAGGATTCGTGTTGACTCTCATCAGCCGACGTAACCTCTGCCCGTTAGATCAACGTTGAACCCAGGCAGAGCGTGTGGGTAAGATAATTTTGGCCGATTGCTGGAATCGGCCTCCATATTGATCGAAGCGCGCAATGAAGGTTTTGTAATGTTCCTTCATAGATCTTTGGGGCCGATCCCAAGGATCGGCCTCGCCACGTTTGCTCATTGGTTTGCTCTTGCTATATGGTCAGGCCGGTGGGTAAAACCAGCCTAACCCCATCCTTTGTCGCGTCGATGCGCTCGCAGTCGTCCAAATTGGGTGCCCCATCTAATCCTGGAGCACTAAACTCCGTCGGAATTATGAGCACCACGTTTGTGCCAGCCGATGTTTCATCATCGGCTTTCCTTTGTTTGGGGCGCCACTCCATTTTTTGTGGTCGACCCTCTTCATCCAGGGTTCGCTGAACCTTTGCGGCCAGATCAGGCCGTGCTTTTGGGAACGGCTGAGTCCATCAGGGCACCACCTTGGGCGGTGGTACCTGTCTTCTTCTTCTTCATTGTCTTCCAAATCCTCGAGATCTTCTACTCGAGGGGACTCAGCGTGCTTGTTTCGAGGCGGGAGAGGCCCTAAGCGTTGGAACACGGACACGTTAGCTGCCTCCTTCTTCTTCTGGTTGCATTCTGGGCAATTGCCGATTGTAGACAATCGGCTCATTCCTGAATCCCAGCAGTGTCTGAAGAAGGGGCAGTCCTAGTGCCTATCTTCGTCTTGCTCCCTTGCCTTTTCCTTGGCACGGCGCTCGTACTCCTCCTCATCGCGATCATGCCGACGATGTCTTCTGGCTTCTCTAGCCAGACTCTCTCTTTCATCATCATTGCTAGGTCGTCGGCGTTGGTCATACTGACTCACATACTTGTTGAGGAGGTGATCAGAGAGAGGTCGCTGATATCTTACATTCTTCACTTCTCCCTCTGTGATGTAGCGCTTGCCGTCGTGCCGGAGCCGATCGCGTGGAGCGGCCTCCTCTGTGTCCTTACTACGAGAGCAGCTGCCCTCGTCTCCGTCCTTGCCAGCGTGGTGTCCAAGTTCTACCATGTTGATGCTGAACGAGGATCCTGGCTGGCCACCTTCAGGGTAAGTGCACTCCACCATGTTAACGGCAGGGAAGGGGTGGGTATCGACCTTCATGGCGTACTGGTTGAAAATCAGACGTCCTTGTTCTATCGCCATTTGGATCTGCTGACGCCACACCCTGCAGTCGTTGGTGGCATGGGAGACCGAGTTATGCCATTTGCAGTATGGCTTTCCGTTCAGCTCCTGTACCGTGGGGATTTTGAGGCCTTCGGGTATCTTCAACTGCTTCTCCTTGAGTAGGAGGTCGAAGATTTGCTCAGTTTTGGTCACGTCAAAATCAAACCCTCTGGGCGGACCTGGTGGCTTGACCCATTTGCAGGACACGGGGGTTGCCCCCCGAATCCATTCAGCCATTGCTACTTCTTGATCTCCCACAGAGCCTTCATCTTCGTCTGCCTCAACCAGGACTACCGCACGCTTGAATTTATCCTGGTACAAGTCCGGGTGGTGATGTTCATATGCTGACAGTTTCTGAACCATGTGCGCCAGTGAAGGGTAGTCTGCTTGAGAGGCCATGTCCTTGATTTGTGATGCAAGGCCCACCACTGCCAACTCGACTGCTTCCTTTTCAGTCACACGAACCGAATAACATCGGTTCCTAAGATTTCTGAAGCGCTGGATGTATTCTGCCACAGTTTCTCCATGCTTCTGACGTATTTGTGCTAGATCGGCAAGGCCAGACTCGGAAGCGTCTGAGTGATACTGCATGTGGAACTGTTCTTCCAACTGCTTCCAAGTCCGGATCGAGTCTGGTGGCAACGAAGTGTACCACCCGAAAGCCGATCCTGTGAGGGACTGTGCGAAGAACCTCACACGTAGTGGATCCGACGCTGAGGCCGTTCCTAGCTGCGCCAAATATCGGCTCACATGCTCGATGGAGCTGGAACCATCTGATCCACTGAACTTGGAGAAATCAGGGAGCCGATATTTGGGTGGTAGCGGGACCAATTCGTATTCGTCGGGGTACGGCTTGGAATAGCCGATTGTCCTCCTTTTCGGCACCATGCCGAACTGGTCTCTCAGGATCGTACTGATTTGATCCGCGGTGCTGGCTGCAGGAGTCGAACTCTGAAGATTCGCCGGGGTGGCGTACTTAGCCAGCCATGCTTGCTTTTCCAGCTCTGAGCCAACTGCAGGAGCTGCGCTCTGGAGGTTTGTCGGAGTGGCATATTTAGCTAGCCACGTCTGTTTCTCAAGATCGGTCGCTGACGTTCCTCCTGCTTTTCCAGAAGTCCCTACTGTTGTGGCCGGGTTTGTGAGCGCCCAGTTACCGCAGTCTGGCACGTATGTGCACATGTACCCGTGAGGGATCTCCTTAGGCGCCTCATGCAAGAACTGGCAGTCACTAGGGTCACCACCGATCTTGTAGACGACGAATGCCGGTGAATTCGGCACCTCTGGTGCTGCCAACGCAAATGGCGGCGGTGGATGGGACTGGAGTGGCATCTCTCCCTGGTATGTCCCGAGAGCTGGTCCTGACGGAGAGTATTGACGACTCATGATTTTCTGGATCACTCGAAGAGCAACACGCTCCAAAGTGTTCACCAGGTTCTCAGAGTGGCGGTGTAGCGAGTGAGCCACCATGTAGTTAATCTCCTGACGAAGGGACCTGGTGCGTTCTTCTGATGGGGCAGACAGGTCTATTCCATCGAGCGCACCTTGAGGCGAGAACCCTTTCCACCTGATGCCATGTGAACGGGTCCTGTGAAACGAGCCGATGAGGTCGGCTTTGAGGATCGTTTTGACCTCGTCATACTTCTTCTTGAGCTCCTTGGTCAGATCCTCGTACGTGACTGGGGTGCCGTCCGCCATCTCGGATGTAGATGGCGATGTGGTTGATGTAGAAGCTTGTCCCACCGGGCGTGCCAGAATGTGTTGCGGTCAAAACCCACCGGCGAGCAGCGACGGGCAACACAGGAGAGCCGGGAACAACTTAGGGCTGCGGCTGGCCCTGGTCCCTCCGAGCGACGGCCCGTAAAGACTCCGGCACGCACGTCCGATGCTGATGCAAGGGCATGCCACCTGACCTATACCTGGTCAGGAAGGTGATGGAGATGCCTCGCTTAGTTTCCTGCATGGCATACACGTAAACATTAAATACGAGCCTCGATCGGCTCTCAGGTTGTCCTGTGAATCGGCTCAAGGAGCCGATCTACCCATGATTCGTACGAGGTGCACGAATATATGGTGGTCCTGCTTGATCAAAATAAAGCTAAAACGATCTACGACGATTTAGGGTTTTCACCGCATAATCGGATCATCCTACTCACGATTGGGCCTCGTGGCCACGCACGGTGATCGTAAGCCGATCCTAGACAAGGCCTAAAAACCAACACGAGGTTGATCCTCGGAACATCCTGTCTAGGACTAGCAAATGACACCCTACGTGCCGCTGGATCCTCCAACCCTTTGTAAGGCCTAACTATTGCAGATATTAAACTAATCCTTGAAGAACAAGGAGCAACCGTAACGGATCGGATCTACTAAATAATGATCAAGCGGGGTGCCGCCCCTACACCTAAGATAGGTGTAAGGGCGGCTAGATGTATAAGGGTTGCACGACGATAGCATATGATACGAAGAACAATGCTAACCCTAACACATCTAAGATAACTATGTTGCTCGCCATCAAAAAGGCTTCAGTACGAGCAACGCATGAACAACGAAATAAGCTTGTGCTGCCTAGATCGCAAGATGCGATCTAGGCAGCATGATGCTTACCGGAAGAAACCCTAGAGACGAAGGAGTTGGCGATGCGCCAAGATTGATTTGTGGTGAACGTTGGTTGTTGTTTATTTCATAAACCCTAGATACATATTTATAGTCCGTAGACTTTCTAACGTGGGAATAATCCCCACCGTGTACGAGATAAACTCTAACTAACCGACACGTATCCTACTATATTACAGATACACGGGCAAACTAGCCCAAACTTTGCATAACAGGCCGATTCACGTATTTCTTCCATGTATATTCTTCAAGTCCATCTTGATCGCGGCCCACCTCTGATTCGGTCAAATTCTGGTGATAACAGCTCCACAGGAAACCTCGGGAAGGTCGGAATTTCGAGACGATAACTTCCTTCCTTCCCGACGCGAAAGTGGAACCTCCCGAACGTCATCTCCATGGGCTCCTCCAGATATGTATATGCATCCAAACGGGAGGGCGGGTGAGGTACAAAATCAACGAGACCAGTTTCGATCTGTTTAGCTCTATCCATGATGTTGCTTGCTGCCGATGAAGTCGATGATTCTGAGCGTGCCATCGAGATCAGCTCCTTGTCGCCTCTAAATCCCACAGACGGCGCCAATTGACAAGGTATTAACTTGTCAATGCCTACAAGTAGTAGACTAGGGTTTTGTTGGATGTAAAGGGCAAGTAGATCTCGAAGGTTTTCAGCCGAAAAGTACTCGACGAAATACAAACTAGGGTTTACTCAACAATGATTCGATGATCCTCTCGTCCCTCGACCCCCTTATATATGAAGCGGAGCCGAGGGATTCATATTGTACACGTTACAGAGTCCGGGAAGGTTCTTAACTCATCCCGTAAGATTACAAACAACTCTTCCTATTACAACTCTAACTTTCCTTAATAATATCTTCGGGCTTCCGAGTCTTCTTATATTTCGGGTAGTGGGCCTTCATCAAACCCCGGGTACTATCTTTGGCAGGCCCATTGGGGATGCCTATGTCAGTTCTCCACTAATAGATTTAAACTACATGATGCAAGAGCTTAAACATGATCTACTTGAGAGATCAAAACAATTGCCAAGTATCAAATTATTCAAGACAATATGAAGCATTTTCTGTTTCCAACCAAATAACAATAAGTGCAAGTGCTGTGGCTTTCAGCTTTCGCCATGAATATTAAAGTAAAACGAAGAACACAAGTGTTCAAATGAAAAAGCGGAGCGTGTCTCTCTCCAACACAAGGATTGCTAGGATCTGAAATTATTCAAACATAAACAAAAATAAAAACAAACAGACGCTCCAAGTAAAGCACATAAGATGTGACGGAATTAAAATATAGTTTCACTAGAGGTGACCTGATAAGTTGTTGATGAAGAAGGGGATGCCTTGGGCATCCCCAAGATTAGACGCTTGAGTCTTCTTGAAATATGCAGGGATGAACCACGGGGGCATCCCCAAGCTTAGACTTTTCACTCTTCTTGATCATATCATATCATCCTCCTCTCTTGATCCTTGAAAACTTCCTCCACACCAAACTCAAAGCAATCTCATTAGAGGGTTAGTGCATAATCAAAAATTCACATGTTTAGCAAGGACACAATCATTACCAACACTTCTGGACATTACCCAAGGCTACTGAAATTTAATGGAGCAAAGAAATCCACTCAACACAGTAAAAGAGGCAATGCAAAATAAAAGGCAGAATCTGTCAAAATAGAACAGTCCGTAAAGACGAATTTTTTCGAGGCACTTAACATGCTCAGATGGAAAATCTCCAGTTGAACGAAAGTTGGGTACATATCTGAGGATCACGTATGAATTTTTTCAGCATTTTACGAGTTTCCTATAGAGAGAAAAACGCAAATTCGTGACAGCTAAAAATCTGTTTCTGCGCAGAAATTCAAATCTAGTATCAACTTTTCTACCAAAGACTTTACTTGGCACAACAATGCAATAAAATAAAGATACAAAGGTATTGCTACAGTAGTAACAAGCACCTTGACTCAAATATAAAACAAAATTGCAGAAATAAAATAATGGGTTGTCTCCCATAAGCGCTTTTCTTTAACGCCTTTCAGCTAGGCGCAGAAAGTGTAAATCAAGTAACATCAAGAGAAGAAGCATCAATATCATAATTTTTCTTGAAAACACAACTTGTCGCAGAGGGTACCTTAGATGCTCCATTATCTAAATTTCCCATAGTGGTACTAAGGGTTTTATCAATTTTAAGCTCATAATGATTCTTTGGCTTTGGCATCATAGGGACATACATGAACTTCTGCTCCTTACCCACATAAGCTTTCTCCTTAAACTTAAGAGAAGAAAAAGTTGAACCCAAGGTTCCCATAGCTTCTTCAAGTTCACCAATTGTTGCGGTCAAAACCCACCGGCGGGCAGCGACGGGCAAAACAGTAGAGCCGGGAACAACTTAGGGCTGCGGCTGGCCCTGGTCCCTCCGAGCGACGGCCCGCAAAGCCTCTGGTACACACGTCCGATGCTGGTGCAGGGCGTGCCACCTGACCTATACCTGGTCAGGAAGGTGATGGAGATGCCTCGCTTAGTTTCCTGCATGGCATACACGTAAACATTAAATACGAGCCTCGATCGGCTCTCAGGTTATCCTGTGAATCGGCTCAAGGAGCCGATCCACCCATGATTCGTACGAGGTGCACGAATATATGGTGGTCCTGCTTGATCAAGATAAAGCTAATACGATCTACAACGATTTAGGGTTTTCACCGCATAATCGGATCATCCTACTCACGATTGGGCCTCGCGGCCACGCACGGTGATCGTAAGCCGATCCTAGACAAGGCCTAAAAACCAACACGAGGTTGATCCCCGGAACATCCCGTCTAGGACTAGCAAACGACACCCTACGTGCCGCTGGATCCTCCAACCCTTTGTAAGGCCTAACTATTGCAGATATTAAACTAATCCTTGAAGAACAAGGAGCAACCGTAACGGATCGGATCTACTAAATAATGATCAAGCGGGGTGCCGCCCCCACACCTAAGATAGGTGTGAGGGCGGCTAGATATGCAAGGGTCGCACTACGATAGCATGTTATACGAAGAACTATGCTAACCCTAACACATCTATGATAACTACGTTGCTCGCCATCAAAAAGGCTTCAGTACGAGCAACGCATGAACAACATAAAGCTTCTGCTGCCTAGATCGCAAGATGCGATCTAGGCAGCATGATGCTTACCGGTAGAAACCCTCGAGACGAAGGAGTTGGCGATGCGCCGAGATTGATTTGTTGGTTGAACGTTGGTTGTTGTTTATTTCATAAACCCTAGATACATATTTATAGTCCAGGGGACTTTCTAACGTGGGAATAATCCCCACCGTGCACGAGACAAACTCTAACTTTTAATCTAAGATGCGATCTACTATATTACAGATACACGGGCAATCTAGCCCAAACTCTTCGTGTAAGGCCGCTTCAGAGATCTTCCACGTGTAATCTTCCAAGCCCATCTCCCTCACGGCCCACCTCCTGATTTGGCCAAAATCTGGTGATAACACATGCCCCCTGGTTTTGATAATGATAATTTCAAAACCACTCTGTTTTTCTACGAAGGGTCATGTCGTGGCAGAGCAGAACTGTTGCAGCATCCTTCATCATGATGTCCTGTCTTCTCAGCTTCGCTGCAATTCGATAGCTTTAGCATCTCCTCCTCGGAAACTGCAATGGCATTAAATCTCCACCAGACTTCTCATTATTTATCCGTGCCGATCGATTAGCCCTCTTCATATCCCTCCTCTGTTCTAGCTATCGGCACCAAAAAACCCTCTTCCCCTGTAGCAATGTCTTCCTCTTCCTCCTCTTCCGTTTCTCTCCAATCCTCTTCCTCAAGCGAGTCGGTTCCAGAGCACGACCAAATGGAGGCGTACAACCGTCATGCTCCCAAGCATTGGGACAAGCGGGAGTGGGACTTCGACTTCGTGCCAGAGGGTGAGGACCTCGTCTGGTCAGATGGGGCCATGCCCCTAACCGACGGGGAAGATGACCTCCGGTACCTGGTTGACGGAGCACTGGAGGCGGAGAGCGACGACGACGACCCTCCCTTCCGGGGTAAATTCACCTCCGTCACCAAAGAAGAAGAGGATGACGAAGACGAAGACGTCTCCTCCGACCTGAAGAAGGAACAGGAGGACGACACCTCCTCCGACGAACCCCCACCAAAGCGCATCCGGGGCTGGGCTTGGTCAGACGAGGACGATGATGATGACGAGGAAGAAGCCTCTGCTGAAGGTCACAGCAGCAGCAACGAGGAACTCGTCGACAGCAGCAATGACGGCGGCTACCCCAGCGATGGCGAAGACAGCAACAGCCCTTAGAGTAGGGATCTAGTAGCATAGGGCTAGCAGTAGTAATCTGTCCCTTTTTGTCGAACAATCGGCTTCTCTTTGTAAGAAATCTTAGTCATCCTTCCAAATTAGCCAGCTCTGCCGATGATAGCACTGGGTGCAGCCGACTGCAGCAGACCGGCGATTTGAGCTTGAGCGGGCGTCTTTAAAAGAGCCCCGGAACTGTTGCTGAATCAACTCGGATGCTGAAACTGATAACTCTGTAACAAAAGCACCATCCTTCAGAACAGTCGCGATGTAGAGCCAGCTGATTTCGACAAAATCGGCTCCCAAAGCCAAGGACCTCTCAGGCGAGTTGCCCCCCAAGCCTCATCCAAAGCGAGCCAAATGCGTCGCCATCGGTTTCCAAGTTATAATGCAGAACCAGCCGATTCCAAATAAATCGGCTCTCCAAAGCAAAGATATTTCAGGGCAAGCTGCCCCCCGAGCCTCTCGATCTGTATGCTTGCATTGGTACTGCTGAACTTGGACACTCTGCAGAAGGAGTTGGAAGTCTTGAAAAGGAAATTATCCAGCAGAGCTTCTCCTTGTAACTCAACAACTGCTCCACTGGGCTTCTGCTTATATCAGCTGTACCTCCTTTCATTCTAAAGTCGATGTCCTTGCATCTGCTAGAGATATTTTTTTACGGGGCCAATTTTTCTATCGGCCCCCAATGTTTTACTGCACACAGGTTCATCTGCACCTGTTCATCTGATTAGATGCCCCCCCGAGCCGAATCTGCCAGGTGACTGCAGATATCGGCTTTGTGGTTAGCCAAGGCACTGTATTCGCACGTCGGCTCCGCTAGGATTCGTGTTGATTCTCATCCGCCGACGTGACCGCCGCCCAATAGATCAATGCTGAACGTAAGCAGAACCTGTGGTGAAGATAATTTTGGCCGATTGCTGAAAATCGGCCTCCATATTGATCGAAACGCTCAATGAAGGTCTTGTAATTTTCCTTCATAAAATTTTTGGGGCCTATCACAAGGATCAGCCTCGCCACGTTTGCTCATTGGTCTGCTCCAGTTACATGGTCAGGCCAGTGGATAAAACCAGCCTAACCCTGCCCTTTGTCACGTCGATGCGCTCGCAGTCGTCCAAATTGATGCCTGAGAGGGGCTCTTGGCCTGCTGCTTCCCACGCGTTCATGCCAGCCGTTGAAATTTCGGCTGAGTCATCAGCCTGGACAACTTCTACCTCATCTCCATCCCACTGTATTATGCATTGGTGCATCGTGGAGGGAATGCAACAATTGGCGTGGATCCAATCTCTTCCTAGCAGAACAGCATAGGTGCTCTTCCTATCGACGATGAAGAACGTCGTAGGGATAGTTTTCCTTCCTACGGTCAGATCCACGTTCAGGACACCTTGTGCGTCAGATGCTTGGCCATTGAAATCACTCAATGTTACGTTGGTCTTGATCAGATCCGAGCTAGAGCGTCCCAACCGACGTAGCATAGAGTATGGCATAATGTTGACTGCCGCTCCGGTGTCCACCAGCATCTTATTGACAGGCCTCCCATCGATGTAACCTTGCAAGTACAGGGCCTTCAAATGTCTGTAGCTTCTTTCTCGTGGCTTCTCGAAGATAACCGGCCGTGGGCCGCAGTCAAGTTGTGCCACAGGTGCCTCGTCTAATCCTGGAGCACTGAACTCCGAAGGGAGGATGAACACCATGTTTGTGCCAGCCGATGTTTCATCATCGGCTTTACTTTGCTTGGGCGCCACTCCATTTTCCGTGGACGACCCTCTTCGTCCAGGGTTCGCTGAACTTTCGCAGCCAGATCAGGTCGTGCCTTCCTTAGCGTATGCAAGTATAACCTTTCGGCTTCCTCCAAGCCGCGCAATCGCTGAACCCTGCACTTTTGGGAACGGCTGAGTCCGTCAGGGCACCACCTTGGCCGGTGGTACCTGTCTTCTTCTTCTTCTCCCTCGTCTTCTGAATCTTCGAGATCTTCCAACCGAGGGGACTCAGCGCGTTTGCTTTGTGTTAGGAGAGGCCCTAGACGTTTGAACACGGACACGTTGGCTGCCTCCTTCTTCTTCTGGTTGCATTCTGGGCAATTGCCGATTGTAGGCAATCGGCTCATTCCTGAATCCTAGCAGTGTCTGAAGAAGGGGCAGTCCCAATGCCTATCTTCGTCGTCTTGCTCCCTTGATTTTCCTTTGGCACGGCGCTCGTGCTCCTCCTCATCGCGATCATGCCGACGATGTCTTCTGGCTTCTCTAGCCAGACGATCTCTTTCATCATCATCGCTGGATCGTCGGCGTTGGTCATACTGACTCACATACTTGTTGAGGAGGTGATCAGAGAGGGGTCGCTGATATCTCATGTTCTTCACTTCTCCCTCTGTGACGTAGCGCTTGCCATCATGACGGAGCCGATCGCGTGGAGCGGCCTCCTCTGTGTCCTTGCTACGAGAGCAGCTGCCCTCGTCTCCATCCTTGCCAGCGTGGTGTCCAAGTCCTACCATGTTGATGCTGAACGAGGATCCTGGCTGGCAACCTTCAGGGTAAGTGCATTCCACCATGTTAACGGTGGGGAAGGGTTGGGTGTCGACCTTCATGGCGTACTGGTTGAAAATCAGACGTCCTTGTTCTATCGCCATTTGGATCTGCTGACGCCACACCCTGCAGTCGTTGGTGGCATGGGAGAGCGAGTTGTGCCATTTGCAGTATGGCTTTCCGTTCAGCTCTTGTACCGTGGGGAATTTGAGACCTTCGGGTATCTTCAACTGCTTCTCCTTGAGCAGGAGGTCGAAGATTTGCTCAGTTTTGGTCACGTCAAAATCAAAACCCCTGGGCGGACCTGGTGGCTTAACAGATTTGCAGGACACTGGGGTTTCCCCCCGAGTCCATTCAGCCACTGCTACCTCTTGATCTCCCGCAGAAACTTCGTCTTCCTCTGCCTCGACCAGGACTACTGCACGCTTGAATTTGTCCTGGTACAAGTCCGGGTGGCGCTGTTCATATGCCGACAGTTTCTGAACCATGTGCGCCAGTGAGGGGTAGTCTGCTTGGGAGGCCATGTCCTTGAGTGGTGCTGCAAGGCCCGCTACAGCCAACTCGACTGCTTCTTTTTCAGTCACACGAACCGAATAACATCGGTTCCTAAGATTCCTGAAGCGCTGGATGTATTCTGTCACAGTTTCTCCACGCTTCTGACGTATTTGTGCTAGATCGGCAAGGCCAGACTCGGAAGCCTCTGAGTGGTACTGCGTATGGAACTGTTCTTCCAACTGCTTCCAAGTCCGGATCGAGTCTGGTGGCAACGAGGTGTACCACCCGAAAGCCGATCCCGTGAGGGACTGTGAGAAGAGCCTCACGCGTAGTGGATCTGACACTGAGGCCGTTCCTAGCTGTGCCAAATATCGGCTCACATGCTCGATGGAGCTGGAACCATCTGATCCACTGAATTTGGAGAAATCAGGGAGCCGATATTTAGGTGGTAGCGGGATCAACTCGTACTCGTCGGGGTACGGCTTGGAATAGCCGATTGCCCTCCTTTTCGGCACCATGCCGAACTGGTCTCTCAAGATAGCACCGATCTGATCCCGTGTGCTGGTTGCGAGAGTCGAACTACGAAGATTCGCCGGGGTGGCGTACTTAGCCAGCCATGCTTGCTTTTCCAGCTCGAGCCAAGCTGCAGGAGCTGAGCTCCGGAGGTTCGTCGGGGTGGCATATTTAGTTAGCCACGTCTGCTTCTCAAGATCTGTTGCTGACGTTCCTCCTACTTTCCCAGAAGTCCCTGATGTCGCGGCCTGGTTTGTGAGCGCCCAGTTACCGCAATCTGGCACATACGTGCACATGTACCCGTGAGGGATCTCCTTAGGCGCCTCATGCAAGAACTGGCAGTCACTAGGGTCACCACCGATCTTGTAGACGACGAATGCCGGTGAATTCGGCACTTCTGGTGCTGCCAACGCAAATGGCAGCGGTGGACGGGATCGGGTGGCAACTCTCCTTGATGCGTCCCGAGAGCTGGTCCTGACGGTGAGTACTGGTGCCTCATGATCTCCTGGATCACGCGAAGAGCGACACGCTCCAACGTGTTTACCAGGTTCTCAGAGTGGCGGTGTAGCGAGTGAGCCACCAAGTAGTTGATCTCCTGCCGCAGGGACCTGGTGCGTTCTTCTGACGGGGCAGAGAGGTCTATCCCATCGAGTGCACCATCAGGCGTGAACCCCTTCCACCTGATGCCATGTGAACGGGTTCTGTGGAAAGAGCCGATGAGGTCGGCTTCGAGGATGGCTTTGACCTCGTCATACTTCTTCTTGAGCTCGTCGGTCAGATCCTCGTACGTGACTGGTGTGCCGTCCGCCATCTCAGATGTAGATGGCGATGTCGTTGATGTAGACGATTGTCCCACCGGGCGTGCCAGAATGTGTTGCGGTCAAAACCCACCGGCGGGCAGCGACGGGCAACACAGTAGAGCCGGGAACAACTTAGGGCTGCGGCTGGCCCTGGTCCCTCCGAGCGACGGCCCGCAAAGCCTCTGGTACACACGTCCGATGCTGGTGCAGGGCGTGCCACCTGACCTATACCTGGTCAGGAAGGTGATGGAGATGCCTCGCTTAGTTTCCTGCATGGCATACACGTAAACATTAAATACGAGCCTCGATCGGCTCTCAGGTTATCCTGTGAATCGGCTCAAGGAGCCGATCCACCCATGATTCGTACGAGGTGCACGAATATATGGTGGTCCTGCTTGATCAAGATAAAGCTAATACGATCTACGACGATTTAGGGTTTTCACCGCATAATCGGATCATCCTACTCACGATTGGGCCTCGCGGCCACGCACGGTGATCGTAAGCCGATCCTAGACAAGGCCTAAAAACCAACACGAGGTTGATCCCCGGAACATCCCGTCTAGGACTAGCAAACAACACCCTACGTGCCGCTGGATCCTCCAACCCTTTGTAAGGCCTAACTATTGCAGATATTAAACTAATCCTTGAAGAACAAGGAGCAACCGTAACGGATCGGATCTACTAAATAATGATCAAGCGGGGTGCCGCCCCCACACCTAAGATAGGTGTGAGGGCGGCTAGATATGCAAGGGTCGCACTACGATAGCATGTTATACGAAGAACTATGCTAACCCTAACACATCTATGATAACTACGTTGCTCGCCATCAAAAAGGCTTCAGTACGAGCAACGCATGAACAACATAAAGCTTCTGCTGCCTAGATCGCAAGATGCGATCTAGGCAGCATGATGCTTACCGGTAGAAACCCTCGAGACGAAGGAGTTGGCGATGCGCCGAGATTGATTTGTTGGTTGAACGTTGGTTGTTGTTTATTTCATAAACCCTAGATACATATTTATAGTCCAGGGGACTTTCTAACGTGGGAATAATCCCCACCGTGCACGAGACAAACTCTAACTTTTAATCTAAGATGTGATCTACTATATTACAGATACACGGGCAATCTAGCCCAAACTCTTCGTGTAAGGCCGCTTCCGAGATCTTCCACGTGTAATCTTCCAAGCCCATCTCCCTCACGGCCCACCTCCTGATTTGGCCAAAATCTGGTGATAACACCAATCCTATGGGTTTGATTATCATGGATAGCACAAATTTCTAAGACAGCAATTCTTTCATTAATTCCTCATAGGAATTTATCAAGTTTATCAGTATTATCAAGTAATATTCCCAATTTAGTCTCAACACTTGGAAGATTTTTCTCTATGACTTCCAACTTTTTCACGACATCCTCAAGAGAGATTTCAATTTTAGCTTCATTAATAGGTGGTATTCCAACTAGACTCTCAATGATGCAACTAACTTCTAAAGCAGGAGTACCTAGGAAATTACCCCCTGTAAGAGTATCAAGAACATACCTATTCCAGCTAGATATACCAACATAAAAGTTCCTAAGGAGGATAATAGTGGAGTGTTTCTTAGTGCACCTATGATGAGCATCACTAATTCTATACCAAGCATCTTTAAAACTTTCTCCCCCTTGTTGCTTAAACGAACGAACTATAAAAATAAACAAAGCGGAACCGGAATAAATAAAGTAAAACAAGTAACTAATTTTTTTGTGTTTTTGATATAAAGAAAGCAAACAAGACAGAAAATAAAATAAAACAAGACAATAAACAAAGTAAAGAGATTGGGTGTGAGAGACTCCCCTTGCAGCGTGTCTTGATCTCCCCGGCAACGGCGCTAGAAAAATTGCTGCTGGCGCGTGGGAGTTAGAAATCTCTGGGGAGCAGTGATGTCTACGCACGCTTCTATTCCTGTAGACAGTGTTGGGCCTCCAAGAGCAGAGGTTTGTAGAACAGCAGCAAGTTTTCCCTTAACTGGATCACCCAAGGTTTATCAAACTCAGGGAGGAAGAGGTCAAAAATATCCCTCTCAAGCAACCCTGCAATCACGATACAAGAAGTCTCTTGTGTCCCCAACACACCTAATACACTTGTCAGATGTATAGGTGCACTAGTTCGGCGAAGAGATAGTAAAACACAGGTGGTATAGATGGTGGTAATATTGCAGGAAGTAAAGATGCAGTAAAACATTAAACAAGCGGTGCCAGAAAATAGCTTGCTGGCGTGGGAAGCAATTCTCTGTGGTGTAACTTATTCGGAAACAAGGCCTAGGGATCATACTTTCACTAGTGGACACTCTCAACATTGATCACATAACTGAATAAATAAATACTACTTTCTCTACACTCTCTTGTTGGATGACAAACACCATTCATTGTGTAGGGCTACAAGAGCTCCCTCAAGCCGGAGTTAACAAGCGCCACAACATTCGGTGTTCATATTTAAGTAACCTTAGAGTGCATAATAGATCATTGCAAATTAGACCGAGAACTAACATAGCGCACACACTGTCACCATTACACAATGAAAGGGGGAATAGATCACATCAATACTATCATAGTAATAGTTAACTCCATAATCTACAAGAGATTACAATCATAACCTATGCCAAGTACTACATGATGCACACACTGTCACCATTACATCATGAGGAGGAATAGACTACTTTAATAACATCACTAGAGTAGCACATAGATGATATTCAACTAGATCACAAAGCTCATGATCACATAAAGATCACATGGGAGAGAGAGATGAACCACATAGCTACCGGTACAGCCCTTAGCCTCGAGGGAGAACTACTCCCTCCTCATCATGGGAGACAGCAGCGGTGATGAAGATGGCGGTGGTGTCGATGGAGATGCCTTCCGGGGGCACTTCCCCGTCCCGGCGGCGTGCCGGAACAGAGACTCCTGTCCCCCAGATCTTGGCTTCGCGATGGCGGCGGCTCTGGAAGGTTTTCCGTATCGTGGCTCTCGGTACTGGGGGTTTCGCGACGAAGGCTTTAAGTAGGCGGAAGGGTAGGTTTAGGGGCGACACGAGGGCCCCACACGCCAGGGCCGCGCGGCCAAGGCCTGGGCCGCGCCGCCCTGTTGTGTCGGCGCCTCGTCGCCCCACTTCGTTTCCCTTTCGGTCTTCTGGAAGCTTCGTGGAGAAATAGGACCCTGGGCGTTAATTTCGTCCAATTCCGAGAATATTTCCTTTGTAGGATTTCTGAAACCAAAAACAGCAGAAAACAGCAACTGGCTCTTCGGCATCTCGTCAATAGGTTAGTGCCGGAAAATGCATAATAATGACATATAATGTGAATAAAACATGTGAGTATCATCATAAAAGTAGCATGGAACATAAGAAATTATAGATACGTTTGAGACGTATCAAGCAGCTCCTTGTGACGGTAAAGCACACGTCCGTTGGGAACCCCAAGAGGAAGGTATGATGAGCACATCGGCAAGTTTTCCCTCAGTAAGAAACCAAGGTTTATCGAACCAGTAGGAGATGAAGGCCACGTGAAGGTTGTTGGTGAAGGAGTGTAGTGCGGCGCAACACCAGTGATTCCGGCGCCAACGTGGAACCCGCACAACACAATCAAACTATTTTGCCCCAACTTAACAGTGAGGTTGTCAATCTCACCGGCTTGCTGAAAACAAATGATTAAACGTATGGTGTGGAGAATTATGTTTGCTTGCAGAAAACAAAAGAGAACAATGATTGCAGTAGGTTGTATTTCAGATGTAAAAGAATGGACCGGGGTCCACAGTTCACTAGTGGTGTCTCTCCAATAAGATATATAAATAGCATGTTGGGTGAACAAATTACAGTTGGGCAATTGACAAATAGAGATGGCATAACAATGCACATACATATCATGATGACTAATATGAGATTTACTTAGGGCATTACGACAAAGAACATAGACCGCCATCCAGCATGCATCTATGCCTAAAAAGTCCACCTTCGGGTTAGCATCCGCACCCCTTCCAGTATTAAGTTGCAAACAACAGACAATTGCATTAAGTACTGTGCGTAATGTAAACAATACAAATATCCTTAGACAAAGCATTGATGTTTTATCCCTAGTGGCAACAGCACATCCACAACCTTAGGGGTTCTTTGTCACTCCCAGATTCAATGGAGACATGAACCCACTATCTAGCATAAATACTCCCTCTTGGAGTCACAAGTATCAACTTGGCCAGAGCCTCTACTAGCAACGGAGAGCATGCAAGATCATAAACAACACATATATGATAGATCAATAATCAACTTGACATAGTATTCCATATTCATCGGATCCCAACAAACACAACATGTAACATTACAAATAGATGATATTGATCATGATAGGCAGCTCACAAGATCTAAACATGATAGCACAAGAGGAGAAGACAACCATCTAGCTACTGCTATGGACCCATAGTCCAAGGATGAACTACTCACGCATCAGTCCCGAGGCGGGCATGGTGATGTAGAGCCCTCCGGTGATGATTCCCCTCTCCGGCAGGGTGCCGGAGGCGATCTTCTGAACCCCCCGAGGTAGGGTTGACGGCGGCGGCGTCTCTGGAACTATTCTCGTATCGTGGCTCTCGGTGATAGGGTTTTCGCGACGGAAGGATTATATAGGCGAAGGGGCAGAGTCGGGGGACGCTCGAGGGGCCCACCCCATATGGCGGCGCGGCCAGGGGTGGGGCCGCGCCCCTATGGTGTGGCCGCCTCGTGGTCCCTCTTCGTCTCCTCTTCAGTGTTCTGGAAGACTCCGTAGAAAATAAGACCGTGGGCTTTTGTTTCGTCCAATTCCGAGAATATTTCCTGTGTAGAATTTCTGAAACCAAAAACAGCAGAAAACAGGAACTGGCACTGCGGCATCTTGTTAATAGGTTAGTCCCGGAAAATGCATAAAAACATTATAAAGTATGAACAAAACATGTAGGTATTGTCATAAAACAAGCATGGAACATAAGAAATTATAGATAAGTTGGAGACGTATCATACACCGAGAAGGCCATTGGTCGCCGTGGTGGGTCGGCACCAGGTCGCCGGAAGTGCAAGCCGAGGCAGCGAATGGAGGGCTACTGCATGCTCTACGCCGACTACTTCGTCGACAATCCATTGCACGGTGATGCTGTTTTTAGGTGTCGTTTCAGAATGAGCCGGAAGCTCTTCTTGAGAATTGTTTATGCCCTTCAAGAGTACAACTCCTATTTCAGATGCAAGTTGGATTGCACCGGCATGGCAGGGTTTTCTGCCCTCCTAAAGTGCACGGTGGCTATGCGGATGTTGGCATATGGAGCTCCTGGTGATTCTGCCGATGACTATCTTCGGATGGCGCAGTCCACCGCCCTTGATTGTTTCTACCGGTTCTGCAAGGCAGTGATAGCAGTATTCGGGGACATCTACTTGAGATCATCCACTGTCAAAGACACTGCTCAGATCCTCGCTTTCAATGAAACTCGAGGATTTTTAGGGATACTTGGAAACATTGACTGCATGCACCGGAAATAGTAGAACTGTTCGTTTGCCTGGCAGGAAATGTACAAGGGTAACAAAAAAGGCTGCACTGTGATACTTGAGGCAGTGGCTACCCATGATCTCTGGATTTGGCACTCTTTATTTGGTATGCCGGGATCCAACAACGACATCAACTTCTTGCAGTGGTCGCCGATCTTCTCCAAGCTTGAGGGTCATGCTCTCCCGGTTAACTTTGTGATCAATGACCGGCAGTACAACAAGGGATACTATCTTGCAAACGGTATCTATCCAAAATGGGCAACATTTGTGAAGACTATCTTAAGCCCCGTTCTCCCGAAGGGGGTGGAGTTTGTCAAGGAACAAGAAGGTTACCGAAAGCACGTCGAGCATGCATTTGATGTCCTTCAGCAGAGATTTGCTGTAGTCCGGTTCCCTGATTTGACTTGGTCGAAAGATCAGATGTGGAAGGTGATGAACTGTTGTGTGTGCTTACACAACATGATTATCGAGAATGAGCGAAAGTATCTCGGAGCGAACAAGCTGCACCATACGACAGACAGGATCCTTTTGCACAGCCTAATCACCAGGTGCCGGTATTGTGGGATGCGTTCATCGTTATGCGTTAGGAGATCCGAGACTCCATAATACATCAACAACTGCAGGATGATCTGGTTGAACACATATGGAGGCTTCGAGGCAACACCAACTAGTTTCAATTTGATTTGTTTAAAAACTTGTCAAATTATTTGCTTGTTTTGTTGAACTGTAACGATTATTTGTAAACATAAACCAAATGTTGGCAAAATTTGTCAAATTCGCCGAACTATAAAACGTTTATTTGTAAAAAAACGCCGATCACGGAGCGGGAAGACGACTGAAACTTTGGTGCTCCCCACGCTAAACTTTCATCCAATCAAACATTATTTAGCTTCGGATTTAACCGTGGGGAGCGTCAACCGGCTGGAGGTGCTCTTAAAAACATGCCATATTGCTGGCTGGAGAAAATTGAAGGCGCAGAACAAAGCAGCGAAAGAAGTAGAGCATGCATGCGATGAAGGCTCGTGCGCTGGAACACCTGCTTGCTAGTCATCTGCGCCAGGCCATAGCTGGTGCTATCTTGCTATACATTGAACATGCATAGATGCATGGCATGTCACGGCAGCAGGCATCAGGCGTCGTCGGACCGGCAGGGCGGGCGACGTGACGGGGCCTTGTGGAGTTGTGGAGGTTGGAAATGGAAACCGAATGATTGCATTTGACGTACGATCGTGCTGGGAGAGTGACTACTCCAACAGTCCAACTTGCAGTCTCAGTCGGCTGCCAGTCTGCCACTCTCAGCCCAACTCTACCTTCGTGCTGAGCCCTGCACCACCTAGCTGGAGCTGGAGCTAGAGCCCAAGCTTCACTTCGCTACACTGCGCCGGCCTGCTAGGCGTCTGGGCCTCTCTCACTCTAGCTACCATTTCTACCGAAATAATTGAATAAGCCATGTGCAATAAAATATGATGTATAATGAATTATTTTTTAGTCTTACTTTTATTAGTTAGACATTCTAAATATGTGGTGAGAGAGACACTGCTAAGTGATCATCTCTTAATAATTAAGATAAGATATTTTTTGACCTTCTCTTTCCTTCACCTCAGTATTTATCATTCGTGTTGCTGCTAAGATATCACGATTGTACATGTCCTAATGAGACGAAGGTAGCAGATGTTAAACGAATTCGATAAAAGATTATTTTCCATAAGAAAGTTTGTTTTTAAAATAAGGGTATCTCCAACGGAACAACGCATATCGTACGTCTAAAATGGTTCCGCGTGTCTATTTGCACCGCATATACGAAAATGGTGGCTGACAAGCAAAACATAGTCAAGTAAATGATGCATCCACACTGACGCATTTTTCCGTCCTAGAAAAACAGTTATGCAAATTTATGTTACAAACTTGCAAGCATTGAACGAAGATTTAGAGAAAACACCCAGAATAGTTGTAGCGGCTAGCTCCCGTGTTCGCCTCGAAACAAAGATGGACAATTTTCTGAGTGCCTTGTACTATAACTCGTACTCCCTCCGGTCCTATTTAATTGACTCGGAATTAGTATAAAGTTGTACTAAATTCGAGTCAATTAAATAAGACCGAAGGGAGTACTTCGCTAGATCGGGCTCGTCGGCTATCTAGGCAACATGGACTCATCTAGGGATGGCAATGAGGATCTATTGCTGGCAAATCCGTGGAAAATTCATCTATTAGGTGGCGCATATTTGGGTATCTCCGATGCGTTACAAGTTGGATACTACGAGTGGCGCGATACCATGCGCCAGGGTAGCACAATTTGGTGCGCCATAGGTAGACTTTTTCCTACTGGTGCAAGGAGATCCATTAACACCCATGTTATTTAACATATTAGTTGATATGCCTGCTATAATTATTGGCCGTGCATGCTGATGGTCGACTATCTATTCTTCAGTGCCCGATGATACAATTTATGGAACATGACTTTGTGAAAGCAAGAAATCTGAAACTACTTTTAAGAAAATTTTAGGTCTAAAGATTAACTTTCATAAAAGTGAATCGTTCTGTTTCGCTGAGGCCCAAGACGATGCTAACCTCTATGCAGAGTTTTTCAGCTGAGGGCTAGGCCAGTTTACAATTAGCTATTTAGGCATTTCGATTTATTTCGGAGGCTCACAAATGCTGAATGGAAACACGTCGAGGGGAGACTTGAGTAATTGGAAAGGAAAATTACCATCTTTGGGTGGAAGATTGTTCCCTTAAATTCGGTACTAACAAATATGATACTGTATATGATATCCTTTTTCAAGTTACCAAAAGGAGTCTTATATCGTTTGGATTATTTATGATCAAGGTTCTATTGGCAAGGAGATAGCAAGAAAAAGAAATACCAACTTACTAAATAGAGTGCGATTTGCCGTCCAAAATATCAAGGTGAGCTTGGTGTGCACGACCTTGAAGTTAAGAATAGAGCTAGGTAAATGGCTGGCCAAGTTTCCCATTGAGGATGGGGTGTGTCAAACCTTACTGAGGAGAAAATATGTTGGCTCAAGGACGATATTTAAGGTTTATTGGGATTTCACAATTTTAGGCTGACCTTATGGCATTGAAGAAACACTTCTTCCCATATGGTTCTTTTTTTTTTATTAAGGATGGAGATAAGATAAAATTCTAGGAGGATAAATGGTTAGAAAATACCACTCTCCGGGAACAATATCTAGCTCTGCACAACATTGTGCGTCACAAAGGTGATACATTGGATAAGGTGATGGAATCATCCCCACCGAATATGACGTTCAGAAGGAACCTTGTCGGCCCCAACTTGCATCTTGGAATGTATTGCTACAATGTTTGTCTTTCGTCCATTTGACACAAGGGGCTGAGGAGTTCCGATGGATCCTAAATGAGAATGGAAATATCTCTGTGAACTCCATGTACAGAGCGTTGATCCAGCCTATTGAGCCGGTAGTTAACAATAAGCCGATTTGGAAGTTGAAAATACAGCTGAAGACGAAAGTTTTCGCGTGGTATCTTCGTAGTGGTGTTATTCTCTCTAAGGACAACCTTGCAAAACAGAACTAGCAAGAAAGTAAGAAGCTACTCTATCTTTTTTCATCAGGATAAGACAAGTAAAGACTTATTTTTCCAATATCTCTTTGCAAGATCTATATGGTCAATCATCGAAATAGGTTCTACCTTATACCCACAACGTAACATTGCCAATATTTTCGCCTACTGCCTTAATGGGGTGGATCATAGGTTCACAATACTTATTAGGGTGGGAGTGCTTGCAGTTATATGGTCGTTTTGGGTATGTAGAAATGACAATGTTTTAATGATAAAAACTCATCTCTTATGCATATTATATACTGGTGCACCACTTTGCTATGTTCATGATAGCTTTTGGAGAACCGTGAACTATTTACGAAGGTGTCTACACAATTAGAGGGCTTGACAAGGGGCTTTCTTATCCGATATGGGTGGCAGCATAATCTGGGGATTGGAGCTCCATCATCTTAGGAGTCAATAGAGTCTCATTTTGATTTCGTGTATCAGGCCTTTTTTCTGTATTGTTATGTTTTTTTTTTGAGAAATTTGTAATGTTATGTTGTATGTTGGATAGATGTGTGCATTCTTAGTTATCCAAAGGCCGAATGTAATGTTTAAACGTTTTCAATAATAAAACGTTCTTTATCGAAAAATCCAAACACTCATTCGAGATCTATACCAAAAAACGCATTTTTTTAAGGGGACTGTAAATAAGTAATGTTACACCTATAGAAATCTTTTACATAAAAGGCTTACACTCACAAAGCAGCGGTGAAAATCAAAAATCTGGCCCGGTTATTCGGGATGGGATTAAACTCGAACCAACCAAAGCGGCCCACATTAGTTTGTAATCTTTCCGTAACCGAATTCGTCCCTACGTGGCAGATTTTTTTCCACCGCTGCTCTGCGCCGGTTAAAGAGAACAGTGCAGTTGTCAAGATGGATTTTCTGGGGAGGGATGGCATCGTGGTTTCTTGCTACTTTTTTTATTGGCCGGAAACAAGTAGAATTTGCAAGAAAGAAGGAACCTTTTGTCTTGGGCAAAGCTGAAGTATGCAGCCAGCGGAGGCCAGCTGTTTCTCGACTTCAGAATGCAGTCGGCTCTGACAGAAGAAGTTGCACAAGAGGAGAATGAAGATGGCTGGGCCTAGGGCAAAGCAAAAGTAGCAGTGGCATGCCAAAAGTGTGTATCCACTACAACATAAAAGACACGTAGAGACGTTAAATTTAGGTGGTTAAAACGCTTTAAAGCGTCATTATGTGCTTGTAGAGCCTTTTGTGTAAAACGTCGTAGAAGCGTCTTCTTATGCACCGTCTCAAGTTTTATAAAGACGCATTAGAAGCGTGTTTATATGGCATGAGACGTCCTTAAAGCGTGTCTATCCCTTTAGAGACGTTGTAATGATTCCCCCACAAATCGTCTTTACATTTACGTTCTTGCGTCCTAAAGAATCGTAATAGACGTTTTCTTTTACATAAAATAATTATTTTTATAGTCGAGACAAATTCCTTTCACGTATTACGATAATATAATATATATGCTATCAAACACGATAACACAAAATACAATGCATTCTTTGGGGAAAAACTTTATTTATCGGGGACAACAGTACATTACAAGCGATTTGAACATATTCATGAAACAATTACAAACTCGACCATGCAAAATCCTCTAAATCTCATACACTTTCTTCTATAGTAGTTGAAATATCTCTACAAGCTTCTGCATGGAACAATGGTACATAAGCTCTCCATCGCCACGTGTTGCTTAAAAACCATCACAAGCAATTTCACTGTAGACAATGGAACAATGTTAGTTGGAATATCAGTATCAATATCTCTACAAGCTTACCGATGGAGCAATGGTGCATCAGCTCTGGTTTGTCTTGCAATATTCCGTGTTGCTTAAAACCGTCACAAACAATTTCACTGTAGACAAAGTCAATCGAAAAGTAAATAAAGTATCTTGCAATAAATTTCAATAGCAAGTTCTACTTTTCACATGCACAAATGGAGCGCACGCCATGAGTGTTTTACCATCAGAGCGGTATATCTGCAAAATGCAGCACCATCTGTTCACATTGGCTGCTGCAAGAAAAAGAATTACCAAATACTAAATAGCCATACAGAAAAATAGAGTGCTTGCTTGTGTAGAAAACGAAAGTTAAGTAGAGACTAATTCTGTAGAAAACATAGAGTGCTTACCTCTGTAGAAAACAGAAGATAAGTAGAGATTAGTTCAGACAACACACTAAGGATTCAGTGTGTGAACCATGTACATCGAAAATGATACTTTGTTATGTACTTGATCAAAGCAAGTCTTAAGATGATTACATAAATGGATGCAGTTAGATAAATAATACTTTAGAGGATTAGATAATTGCTCGTGGTATCTAATGAAACATGCTTAGAACTTAGAAGAGAAAAAATGGAACGTACCTTAGCATTGCTTTTATGAGTACAGCATCCTGAAGCGCCAATTATTTCAGTTCACAACAATGACTAGATTAGAAATGCAAATAATCTCCCGAAGCTGCAGAACAATGTAACATAAAGTATTTAGGTCAAAGAATAAAAACAATTAGTTTGCATGGTTCACGTCTATGTCTTCACTAAATTATGTCTTCGAGGCCACCATAGTTTACTTATAACTGTCACAGCAAATCGAAGTGAAATACTTGAAAAGAAGGAATAGATATGATTGAGTTAATAAAGCATCGAGATATATATAGATCAACATACAAATACTCTGGAAATAGTCATATGAATTTCATGCTTTTCGTGGCTTAATACTAAAGATTGCTTATGAGCTTTCAAAATGTTCATATTTTTCATGATATGTATATAATGCTAAGAAAACCATCAGTCAGCCTGTAGAATAAATAACAACAAATTATATATATTAATGTTAAGTATAAGACGGTGAGTATAAAACTTCTTAATTTGGCATAGAGAAATTTACCCGTGGAAGTACTATGTTGCATCTTTCATGGTTCTGCATCTACCTAGATTTCAAAAGAGAAACGGAAGTAAACAAAAGCAATCATATT
This sequence comes from Lolium perenne, assembly GCF_019359855.2. NCBI lineage: Eukaryota > Viridiplantae > Streptophyta > Magnoliopsida > Poales > Poaceae > Lolium > Lolium perenne. The sequence goes on along the minus strand of NC_067244.2, from coordinate 266,603,205 downwards.
GTATATGGTTACTTCAAACATCTGACGCCAGCCTGATATGAATAGAGAAAAAAACATAAGACCAAATGTAGAGAATAATTTCCCAAGACCATGCTATATATTATGGCATACCTTGTAGGCCAAGAAATTCATCAAGATAAATCAGTTGTTCAGTACTGTAAAAAGCAAGACAATGCCATAATTTGCCCTTTCGATACGAAAATGTAAAAAGTGGTTAACATATTCGGATCAAACAAGCATGTAAACTGGACAAAGCAGAGCAACTTAATCATCTGTCCAAACGAACCCACCTGATTGGGTGATTGCAGATGACTTGAAAAATACTGGATCTGTCCCGCATATCTGCTTGCAACAGCCAACCACAACCTGTATTGGCTATTGATCTGTACCCAAGGAAACAATTTATATGATAGCAAAAACATAAAAGGGCAAGACATAGAGAGGCGGTAGGAACTAACTTAGGTACCTACAGATTGGAGCCTTTGCAGGTCACGCCCGCACTGCCGCTGGCCAATGCAACATGGAGGTGACGTGTGATCGGTGGGCACAGTCTAATGGATGGCGTTTGGTCGTGGAAGCACGGCATCGACGCAGCGAATTACCTCTCACGAAGGGCATACGGAGATGTCGCTGGGGTGAGATCCAACCGGCGGCGACGCTGCTAGGTTTTACATGCCCCCGATATGTTCAGAGAGGTTGGAAAGACAAAGTTTTTTTTTCTTTCATGGTGGAGAACCGTGGGGCAGGAATATGGCATACGAAATTAGACGAATTGTACAGCGTCTCAAAGTACGTCTCTACCGCACGATATTTTTCCCTCTGTCTTGCACATAAAGATGAGTTGGAAAGCGTCCTATGGAAGACGTCTTTAGGTGATTGATTTCTTGTAGTGATCCCAAGGTCTTGTTTGATAGAGAACCAAAGGTGAGAAACATGAACTTGTTCTATCAATTATATAAGCCGGCTAGTTGAATGCCTTTATGTTTGCCACATAATAATTGTAAATCAATAGGGTTTGGGTGAAATGCACACAACCCTAATGTGGGTGGGTGTAGGCCTTTTATATTGCATACATCATATTTACAATAGATTTACATATATGTACATATAAACCTCAAATACATATACCATCAATAATAATACGAGGGGAAAATCCTAATACTAAATGCTTCTTTTTTTTCATTTCACCCATCTATCTATCTATTTTCCCCTCTGATCGTCTGTCGACTCTTCAGTGTTTACATGGCCACTCTGTTTTTTTTTTTACTTTGGAGGAGCATGATCCCGCTGGTGTCACATTTCGTGGCATGTGCTCATTTTCTTAATCGACGAACCTCTGTTGAAGTCGTCTTTAATGATCTTGTCAACTAGGGTGTCAAGGTGGGATCCCAGTGGGATGTCATTTTGTACTATGTAGTTCAAATTTTGATGTCAAAATTTGTACTAGAAAAGTCAAATTATACTACAAGTGGGACAAAAGTGGGATCCCACTTGACACCCTTATTGTCAACTAACTCTTGGCTCTACGGCTGGCTACGTTGTTTTCAATCACTCCAACATATTCTTGCTCGATATTTTTTCGTCTCGTAACCTTCTTGGGGAATCTTTGACGAGGTTTATGTTGTCTGTCACATCCTCCTTTGTAACCTCTCAACTCTACATCCGACATTGTCATTGCGATGTTGCTCGACTCCAATCATTTTACTTTGCCGTGACATGCATGCATTCACATATGTTTTTAAGTAGCTGTCCTTTTCATATTGCCTCATTTGTCCTCTTTGCTTCCGTCTTTGACTCTATTCTCTATTGTTGGCATCCTACTTGCATTGCTTGAACCAACACCCATGCAGCTTCGCCTACTCCAACAAATCTCGACCACGGCTCAACTAGTCCCAGTGCAGAACAATGGAATGTTATCGAACAACAAGGAGACCATTAGAGATGGGAAATCGGTTCGGTTCCATCGGAGGAGAATCGTCAACGGTCTTGTATGTTATGTTGTGTTCCAAATTCACATAAAGGCTAACTTCTGAAAAGCGGAGCGAGACCGAGGCTTGGGCCGACTGGCGATTTTCCATCGACCAAGGTTACTGGTAATATAGACACCTCTTTGTAAGCCGGCGCATGGGATAAGTCACTACTAGGAAAACATCTAGCATTGGCGCACTTGTTTTGGCCTTTAGTGACGCAGCAGGGATGCTACCACGCCATTCCTAACAACTATCGGTGGCGCACTAGGTGGTGTGCCACTTGTAGTTGATGGCAGTGGCGCACCACGGTGATGCGCCATTGGTAAATTTTTGAAATCTTGAATTGGTACAATTTTGTTTTAGTTTTTTTTCCCGTTTTCCCAATAATTGTTGTTCTGCATCTGCTACTCCACATCCTGGTGGCGGCTCCGCATCTTCGAGAGGAGGTACGTGTCCACCTGCGTTGGAGAGGAGGGATGTGGCCACCGGTGTTGTAGAGGACGGACGTGGCTGTTGGCGTTGGAGAGGCGGGGCGCGGTGGAGGCGGGGTTGACGTGTAGGAAGAGGTGGGGGCAGGGCTGCTGGCGAGGGCAAGGCGAACCCTCATGCAGGTGAGGGTGGGATCGTCAGGTCAGGACACGTATGGACGAAGGAGAAGAGGAGGTAGAAGAGGAAAAGGATGCATGGAGGTAGGAGAAAGAGGAGGCGAAAGAAGAGGAGGAAAGCATGATGGAAGGGGATGAGACAGGGAGGAAGAGGAGGGTGAAAAGAGAAGTTGTGTCCCTTAATTTTTTTTTTTGAGGGCAGTCTCCCTTAATAATTTGTCGGATAGAAAAGCAATTGCCTATTTCTTATAATAATAAACTTTTGGGGCAGGGCCCGCGCGTCAGAGAGTGGAGCCTGGAGGAGACACCCCCACGGCCACGGGCTGCTCCTCAAAGTCTACTACCCGTAAAGCCGGCGATCACGGCCCTATCCAACGACCCACCGGCCCAGTCAAAGTCCAACCCACCCGCCGCCTCGAGATCCGTACAACGACCAGCTCACTCTCACTCTACCCACCGCCCGCCGGGCCCACACGTCATCCCCAGTCCACGCTCGTTCGCAAAGCCACATCCTTTCGCTTATTTTTATTTCCCGCTTTTACTTTCTTCCCCAACACTTTATTCTTACCACTAGCTGCCGCCCTCCCTTCCGCCATTGTCCATCTCGCCGCCGACCTCGCCCGCCGCCTCCTCCTCGACCTCCCCGGTGACTCCTTGCCGCGGCAGGCGACCAGGGCTCGCGCGCTCGCTCGGCGACCCGTGCATCGGGGCGCGCGCGCGGCAATTGGTTCCCGCCGCCACTCCTAGGTAGGTAACGTCGATCCTGATCCCGCGCGCGCGCTGCTCCTCTTCCCACGGATTTCTCTACACTCCCTCTATGATTCCGGCAGCTGTTTTCCTTACGGGGTCCGGCCGTCCGGGCGGCGGGTGTGGGCAATGCGGCGGGCGGGTTCCTCAGGCCGTCTCGCTAGTTCACAGTTTGACCATCCCAACTCCCAAGGGAGGGATCCTCGGGCAGATCTGCGTCTGCGCGCGCGATTGTATTCTCGGCTGTATTTTTTTCTCTCGTATCGGTAGGAATCATCCTGTCTAGTTAGTCGTATGGCCCTGAAGAAACGCTCAGGTTCCTTCATCCGTTCTGGACTTGAGGTAATGCTCTGCTGGGGATCATGTGTCTCTATTGCTCACACCTGAGATTATGTGCTGTCCTTGGCATTCTGTTTTACTCATCATGTTTTTGTGACTGCACGATTGGCTCGGATACACAGACAACCGTAGCCGTATGTGCAATCATGGTCCAGTATATTACCGATTGCAGGTTAGCTAGCAAAAACTAGCTGCGGTTCAACGGCACTTAGTACCTCAGCCAAAGGATCGGCCAGTTCCTTAATGTCGTGCTTGGTGAAATTGCTCGATTACCATGCTGCTTGATGCATTGGCCACTTCACTAGGAATTTATAATGGTTCCCTGCCCAACTAAATATACATACCTAGTACAACAATAGCGCTGCATGGAACCAATTTATATGTTACCACTATATATTAGTGGTTCATGTTATGTTACAAATTTTTTTTGCATGGCTCTCCAATTGAATATGTGAACTGATTAGTTGCAACATCTTATCCATCTTGCAGCAGAAGAGGCTCTTGTGGCCGTGGTTCTGTATCTAGTGAGGTGAGGAGCTGGACTGGTAAAAGTCCAGTGGACCGGCACGTGTGTGCAGAGACTTTTTGAGATCACAAGTTTCGAAACAAGGTACATACTCAAAATGTTCTATGCACCTTGTTATAGTAACTAGCTGATAAATACCATGTTGGCTCTCAGTCTAGTGACCAAAAGACACCAGTTTTAACTCTTCAGAGAAGCATGTTTCCCTTGCTATCCAATCTTACACCTGTGTCTGTATCTATTTGTAAAAATAGACTAATTACGCACTTCAAATGTTTGTTGGAAACAAGTAAAACTCTGGAAATATATCTTGTTCGTTAAAAGAGGAAATATATCAAGCAAAACCTGCTGACAACTGGCCTGCAAACCCAACTCCAACCCAGCGTGACTCTGAATCTCTCAGCCTCTAGTGTACGGCCACCTGCCCTACAGCTACCGCTGCTCCGTGCCTTACAGACCGCTATTGCCGACGCCTCAATCCTGCCCCATGCCCCCTCTCCTACAAACAACCCTGCGTCCCACGTGCATTGCCGCCATCGCTGCTCCCCTTTTCTCTCATCGTGATATCGTGCTTCTACTGTTTACATCCCGCATGCAATCTTTGGCCATTGGGTTTTGGGGTATGAGCATGTTTTCATCCAGTGGTTAGTTCAATCCTGCTGCCTTCCACGATTTCTGGGTGCACACCAGCTAGATCCACCCTGGTCTGATAGCTGGATCTGTGTCTCTGTGTGCATGGCTGTTTTTCACTAGAGTATCTTTTTGTTGCACTGGTAGGATCTTTGGTTAGGTATGTCCATGAACCATTGAGCTCAACTTCTGTATAGGATGCCGTTGAGGTTCAGATGCAGACATTCTAGACTTGCAGTGCGTCTGATCAAGATAATAGACATGTAGCACTGAGATTATGTCCATTTTGAGGTGGAGTTTCTTTCTTCCGGTACCTTTGTTTTCTCTTCTATCAACTGACCACCAACCTACCAACTCTGGTCCAACCCAACGTGCCTCTAAATCTCTCTATTGTATTGCAGCAATACCGTGCCATACTCTCCCCCAAACAATGTGACCTCCATCTACTGCTGACGCCTCAATCTCACCCCATGTTCCCACTCTCCCCCAAACAACCCAGCTTCATGCCCATCGCTGCCCCTTTTTCTCATCATGACAGCATGCTCCACTCTAGCCCTGTTACCGCAATCTTTGTCGATTGGCTTGAGGTATGAGCTTGTTTTCGTCCTGTGATATATTAAACCCCACTGCCCTGTACAATTTCTGGGTGCACACCCCTGGCCTGATTGCTATATTTGTGTTTATGTGCATCCTGTTTTTCAATCTCCTTTTGATGCTCCAGTAGGATATTGGGTAGATATGCCCCTGAAATATTGAGCAGAACTTCTGAATGCGTTCCTAGGATGCTATTGGGGTTCAGATTATATTCCCTTTATCGAAAAATTGGGGTTCAGATGCATGCATTTATAGTGCTAAGATTATGTCCGTTTTGAAGCATTTGTTTCTTGCTTGGATCCATGATGTTTTCGTGACTAACAGGTTCAGGTAGACAGTCAACTGTAAGTCCAGTTAGGGCTGATGGAGAACTTAGTAACAACTCCCGTTCTCTTTTTGCCTGGATGAAAGTTTGCTGCTAAGCAACATTATTTAGTCAGGGAGAAATCTAAACCAAAGAATAGGTACCTTAATTGCGCACTTGAATAAATTGTTCACGCCTCCCATAATCTGACTAGAATAGTTTTCTGCTCAGTTTACCTAGTACTAGAAATCCAACAATACCACACAATGGATGTAATGTATAGCTGTGTAGTAATACTGATGAGTCGTTAATCTTACGTGTGTCTTAGATTACAAAATGGACATGCCCCACCGAATGAATTAATGGCCTGATGAGTTCCAACATCTTAACCTTCTTGCAGAAGTTACAATAGCAGTTGAAGATATTCTGCCCTGCGCTTATTACTATACACTTTTGGCGGTCTGGTTCTTGTTTGAGCTGTCTGTAAGATTTCAGTTCATGGTGGCTGGATGAGCAGCTGAAATGCTACTGGCTGTGGAGGGAGGAGGTTTTTTCTCGTCATCTGCATCAGGATACAGCCATGGCCTTGCGCTTTTGCTACTCGGACGGAAAAGTGAAGAACAGCCTGTGAAGGCATCGCCCTGGAACCACTATCGACTAGTTGACCGAGATGCTGGGCATGGTGGGCAGCTGGCTTCAGCGAAGGACGATGTTCCTGGTAAATGTGCTTCCTTTACCTGCTTTGGCTGCACACCTGCTAGGCTTGAGGGCGCATCTCCTCCGAAATTGAGCTCAAGTAACACGCCTCAGAAATTATCAAGTTCCACAAATGGGAACCGAATAGCGAATGGTTCCATCAACGGAATTGGGAAAAAAGGTTGTCTTAAGAGTAACTCGAAAAGGGACTCTTCTGACCGTAGTTCTATTGTAAGTGATGGTGAGGAACCACGGGAGTCTCTGGAAGAGGTGCAAACTTTGAGAACTGGAATGGAGCGAAGAAAAGTCCACTGGACTGACACATGCGGGAAGGAACTTTTTGAGATCAGAGAATTTGAAACAAGGTACTGTTTCTAATCTGTACAAACTATGTTTGTGATAGTACCTCTCTACTAGCAATTGCTCTTATATACCATGTCTAGCTGTCACTGGTCACTAAAAGATGCCAACTAACTTATCAAAGATGCTCCGGGACAATCTTGATGATGGATAAACCTTGCTGTGTCCTCTAGTATTAGCTGTTTTCAGTTTCCTCAGTAGAATCAGTTTCGTCAGTCTTTCAGTGAGCCGTTTTTTCAGTTCGCAATTTTTTGCTTAGAGTTTAGCTCACAGTTTAACAAACTTGACCAAGTCACACACAGGCACGAACACCCTGGATCCTGGTCCACATTTCCCTTTCTGTAACCCAAATAAAAGGAGAGGATCAGAAAAGCTGCAGAAGTTTGAGCAGTGCAAAACGCGTGTCTCTGTTTAGTTGTTCAGTTCATCCCCAGTTCACTTGATTAGGACCAACACAGGAGTGTTCCAGCTTGAGTATTAACACCATGTTTAGCTTATGAGCCTATCTTTGGTTGAATGGTCTGCTGTTTCTTAGTACTAAAATGAGTCAGCCATTCCTTATTTGTCTGAGTGTTCCAGATTCATGGGGATTCAGTGTGAATGTTCTGACATTTTTGTTCTGTTTATCTCTCGTTTATGCACATGTTGAATTTACTCCCAAGTTCTGGCATTGATAGTTTCAAATATTGACTGTACTGCATGCACAGTTATATCTTTTGGAGATACCTTATCTGACTGCTGAATCTATATTTCCACAGCGATGAAGGTCTATCAGACGATGAAGGGGAGAACGATGGTTTCCGGAAATGTGAGTGTGTGATCCAGTAGCCCAGTCTCTCCGTGACGACAACGATGCTTCATGGCGTCCTGAAGCTCTCTGGTTGTTCTCATAGACGCGGTGCTGGGTTCCTACTTTAGGCTTACAATTTTGTCTGGGCTGACCTCTCCATTCCCCACCTCTGTTAGTTTCTTTTGTTTTTGTTCCTCTTTGTTGGGTTCGGCCTGCCGATGTACCATATGTAACTTCCCCATTCTTTTTTTCCCCAGAGTGGCTCGCTGATGTTGATTTGGTGTTTCGGTTTTGGTTCGCCGTTGAATGTTGATATATATACTGTGGATGAAAGGTGTAGCTGATCAATTGACCTGTTAATCACTTGCATGTATTGATTTCAAGAAGGGAAGTGTTAAATGTGCCATTTGTGACGGGTGATTTCAATCCAAGTGTTGATTCCCTGGTAGGAGCTGTCGTTGATTCCCTCATTCCAGAGCTCTAACTGTTACACTACTGCGTTTACAAAGTTCTCACGTGATGAGGTCTAAGACCCCGTTTGTGGCCCGATCTTGCGAATTGACCCGGAAACGAAAGGGGAAAAGAGGAAGAACACGAAAAACACGACGAACACGATGAACACGGGGACACACGCACGCACACCGACCCGATACAACGATGCTTACCCTCGTGGCTCGATGGACCACGCCGAATAGAATCACCCACGGAAGAGACCGCGGTAGAATTCCGAGGTGAGAGATACGGTGTTGGAGACGGAATCGGTGAGGGAGAGAGAGTGCACACACTAGAATCTCACTCACAAACTCAATCAACAACAAGGGTGGCCTTGATTACAGAGGGATGATACCCTAGGGAGACATAGCTCAAATCCTATTCTAAGCCAAATCTTGTCTAGCCCTAGCAAATGGGGATACGGGAGATACATATAGCCCAGATTCGTGCAAGGGTACTTTAGGTATTACAAGGTATGAAATCAGGGACGTTCAGATGAAGAGGAACGGTCCAGATTTGAGCTCGTTTCGGCTGAGCGGTACCTCGGGCGGAGGTACCGGCCGTGGTACCGGAAAAAGCACCAAAACTTGGCCAAGTATCCAGTATGGTTGGGCGGCCGAGCGGTACCTCGGGCGGTACCTTGGCCGGAGGTACCGGAGTGGCTTCCTTTTCCGCAGTGAAGTTGGAGCACTTGGGGCAGGCCGGTAGTACCGGCCATGCATGGCCGGTAGTACCGGTCCTACCCTCCCGCGCGCAGCCTCCTTCTCCAGGGAGAGGTACCGGCCAGGGGGGCCCTGGAGGCTCCGGCCAGAGCTGCCTGGAGGCTCCGGCCTAGCATGGTGGCCGGCCAAGGCAGCCTGGAGGCTCCGGCCTCATCTTGGTGGAGGCTCCGGCCTCCACTCTCTCTTCCTCTCTTCTCTTCTTTCCTTCTTCTCCTCTTCTCATGTTCTTCTTCCTTTCTTCTTCCTCCTCCCTTGCACCAAGTGAGTGACTCCTCTTCCCTTCCTTGTCGTCCCTCGTACCTAATGATACATACACATATCCATGAGGTAGTATACCATCCAATGTATTGTCGACGTCGAGTGTCGAAAGGAAAGGGTTCACCTTGTCATGTATCGCGTAGGTTCGGGTTGTCGGTCCACTTGGGGGATTCCGTGGCCATGGTGTAGCGTCGTCGTTAGGCGGGGCTACATCATCTCCCCCCCTTGGGGAAGAGTCGTCCTCGACTCTTGTTCCTCCTCATCTCCATGGTGTGGCGAGAGGTCCGAGAGGGTGAACGTCTTGCTCACCAAGTAGTTTGGAGTTTGTTTGTCGAAGAAGCGGTCGAAGAAGCACTTGGGGAAAAGCAACTTGCAAATGGAAAGCTTGTGGATGCCAATTTGGTGATCGGCGAACAAGAGGCTCTCAGTCAAATACGAAGCATCAAGTCGTTTCTCCAAGAGGCATTTTGCAAAAATGGGAACCAAAAGAGTGTCGATGTATCCTAAATTTGGTGGGGCAAAAGTTTGTGCAAGTAAAGGTTTGCTTTGTAAAGTGTCAAAAATGGTGTGTGTAGCATTGTCCCACACAAATGGAACAATCAAAAGGCAAGTATCGGCGGCAAAATTTGGGGCAAAATTGTTATGTGCAATGGCAAAGCTATGGAGACTTCTAGCTTGGGAAAGTATGGTTGGCGTGAGCCGAGTATGGGTATCCTCAAGTGTCAAAGAATCCATTGCAATTGCCAAAGATGAAATGAGAAATCCAAAGGAGAGCAACTTTTTGTGAGACATGTGGCACAAGATGCATAAGGTGTCTCTCACATGTATGACATGGTCCTTGAGATTCTCGGAGTGTATGATGATAACATCAAGACATACAACAATCATTGTGCCAACAAGATGTTTCAAGATATGTTGCATAAGAAGCAAAAGAGGTGACGAGGTATTGGTCCAAACCGGAAGCTCGACAAGACAAGCCGGAAACACACGAGGCCGAAGGCGTTTGGGAACATACCCTTTGGCGTGGATCCCATGGGTTGGATCATATATCTCGTCCGTGTTGGGGTAGCTCTCAATTGCGCGTTTCGTGAGCTCATGCTCCGTAGCGGTGGAGGTAGTCATTCGGGTCCCTATACACACAAAAGAGAAAACAAAAAGCGTATGTGCATGGTAGAGGAACACATCATCCATCATGATGTTCCAAGACTTGTGCACATCACCATTAGTGTCAAGCAAGATAGTATGAAATGCTTGGCGATAGTGCAAATGGCATGAAGGTGCATGTGTGGTATGTGGGTACTCATGATCATCAAAAATGGAGAAGGCTATGGGGGCCATCTCGTGGACAATGAAATAAGCATGTTTGCATACCAAGCATAAGAAAGGGGAATTGTTCACAATCTTGGATGCAACGATCATGGAGTAGTGCAAACATTTTGGGCAAAGCATGCGGAAGCTAATATCATCATTGTCATTGCAAGCAATACATGCGAAAGAGCAAGTAGGTAACATATTGCAAGCAATGGTAGGAAAATTGAAGCTCTCATAGCATGGCATGGTCATGGTATCACAAGCACTCAATTCCACATGATCAACAATGTTATCAAGCAAAGCATCACATGGGAAAGTGAAAGTAGCATGTGACGTAGCAAATGGGTCATCAAGATCATGCATGCATTCATGAGTCATCATGTCCACTAGTGGGATCATGGCATCATCAACACCTATGTTGTTACCTTTGTAGGCCGACTCATTTGAGGTAGGTGTTGTGGAAGTAGGAGGATCCATGTGGTCGACATATCCATCTTGGAGCAAGCATGGTGAGATATCATCATCGTCATGCACCATGTACATCGTCTCCATGAGCGGAAACTCGTCCTCCGTGGAACCTAGTGCAACAGAAGAAGACACAAACGAGGGAGAGGTTAATGTGTTAGCAAATGCGATGTCCTCCATGGACCTATCATCTACCTCTCTCAACTCACTTAGTGTATCACTCATGTCCTCCAAATGGAAGCACTCAAACTCGCATATGGGGTGGAAGTCACTCAACTCACTATCACTCTCACTCAAGTGGGCTAAGTGGCTCTCGTTCTCACATGGAATTGGTACCAACTCATCAATCAAGCATATAGGAGTAGGCTCGACTTTCTCATCTCCATGCGCCTCCTTGGTTGAAGGGAAATTCCCATGCTCAACCATCTCAACTCCATCGCCTCCCAAGTCGTCCTCCGTCGGTGGCACCGTAGTGTTGTGGAGAGCTAGGCTCGGATCCACATCATCCTTGTGATGGCCTTGGAGGTCTTCATCGTGAAGTGTGGGCGCCGTAGGCTTCTTGGTGGCTTGGGCTTGTAGCTCGTCGAAGTAGAGCGTCTTGGCGCTTGGCTTTGTGCATTGCCATGCCTCGTGACCCTTGGCCTTGCATACCTCACATAGGAGATTGGGACATTCCCGAGGGCGGTGGCCTTTTTGCTTGCACTTGTAGCATCGGAGTCCATAGGCATGTGATGAGCTAGGGGCCATTGTGGTGGTGGCACGAGAGGCGGAAGTGGCCATATGAGGCTCTCGTCGTCGTGCTTCATCACCATGGCTTGAGTGGTGTCGTCGAAGACTCATGGAAGATGTTGGTCGATGGCGATCATGAAGTGGCTTGTGGCGGCGATGCTCATGTGGTGACGTATGTCGATATAGACCATGAGGTGGTAGTGGTCGACGACTATCATGAGATGGTGTGTGTCGATGACGATCCTCGACACGCCTAGATGATGGCTCATGCGACTTGGCATGTTGCTTGCGGCGCCTTGTGGAGCTTGGAGAAGAGTGTCGATGACGATCATTTTGGGGACGCTCTTGATGCTCCATATGATGTACTTGAGGTCGACGATCTTGTGCATAAGCACTCTCATGGTGGCGCCTTGTGGAGCTCGGAGAAGTGTGTCGATGACGCTCATGATGGAGACGCTCTTGATGATCCATATGATGGTGCCATCGTGGAGGTCCTCCATCTTCATATGTAGCTCCATTGGTCAAGTAGGGGTATGCGGAAGCATCGGTGTTGTTCATGGTGGAGTCGAGGTGAAGCTCCGTCACGGTGTCGATGTCGAAGGCGTGGCGTTGCTCTACCATGTCGTCCATGCTTGGTGAGCCATTGTCGATGTAGAGCTCGTCGAAGTCGTCCTCAAGATGGCGCTTCACCATGTCGTCCATGTCGATGATGCTTGGGGAGCCATGGTCGTTGCCGAGCTCCTCGATGTCGGAGATGTCGGTGATGCTTGGGGAGCCATGGTCGTTGTCGAGCTCCTCGATGTCGGACATGTCGGTGATGCTTGGGGAGCTATGGTCGGAGTAGAGCTCCACATGTTCCTCCACATCCGCGGTGCTTGAAGAGGTGTCCTCCTCGAAGTGCTCCGTGTACTCCTCCGTATCTTCTTCGTCGCTATACATGTTAGCACGACAAGATCTATATGGTGTATGTTAGTGGAAGAACACTACCTCGCATCCTTACCATGGTATGATAAGATCGGGGTGATCCAACAAAACCGAGAGTTAGAACAATTGTATCGGGTACTCACGCAAAAACACACGCAAAAGCTAGCAAATATGGTGTTAGGTGAGTATGGTGGAAAGCCAAAAGACGAAATCCGAAATCAAGTATGTTGTTAAAAGTGGGCGAGGTCCAAAAATCCAAATGTCAATGTGAAGATCACTATAAACACGGAAAAGATATGGAAAGCACACACGAGATAAACGGGGTTAGTGCGACCAAGGAATGAGCGGAAAAGTGTAAGAAGCCCTTAAGCAAGGGTGCTCGGTGTCACACTAACACAAGAAGAGATCAAAGCTTTGGTTGCAAATGAAGAGACAACAAGATTCACACGCGGCCTCTCTTCTCTTATCTCTCTTTGCTTAAAAGCTTTTTCTCTTTTGTATATGGTGGCACTTGCACTCGTTTGTATCTTTGGTGGCACTTGCACACTTTTGTATGTATGGGTATATGGATGTATGGATGTATGGATGTATGGTGCTACTCGCACTCTTTTTGTGTTTTTGGGGCTTTTTCACGCACTATGTTAGCGTTAGCCTCGCTTTTGCTATCTTGCCACACGAGTTTTGCTTAGAAGCTTGACTCCACACTACACACACACCTCACAATGCGGGGCCACGTGCAATGTCTCGCAACACTCAATAAGCAATGCTCGATAGGATAGATCGCAAAAGAAGAGGGGTTACAAGGTGGGGAGCAAGTTATACCTAGATGAAAATGTTAGGCGGTGTCAGAACACACAACTTGCAATGATGGCGGTGGTGTCAAGAGTACGTTTGCAAGTTCGGGGTGCCGAGGATGTCGTCGCTTGCTTCGGAGCTGCGGGTTAGTTTCACAAACAAGGCACTCAAACCGGAACAAGCAAACACAAGTTAGGGGAAAAGTCGGGTCAAAGTAGCTTGGCGTTGATGGCGGTGGTATGCCGGTGGTGATATCGGTGAGCTCGCGGTGGCGGCGGTGGTGGTGGTGGTGCCTTGACGGTGTTTGCCGACGGTTTGGGGGGTGGCGGTGTTTGCCGGTGATGAAGGGGGGTGGTGGTGCTTGCCGGTGGTATGCCGATGGCGGTATCGGTGAGCTCGTGGTGGCGGCGGTGGTGGTGGTTTGCCGCGGCGGTGTTTCCCGATGGTTTGGGGGGTGGCGGTGTTTGCCGGTGATTAAGGGGGGTGGCGGTGTTTGCCGATGATGAAGGGGGGTGGCGGTGCTTGCCGGCTGCGGAGAGGAGTGGTGGTGGTCGGCGGTGGTGGGGTGGAGATGGTGGTGGTGGCCGGCCCTAGGGAGGATGGGCGGTAGTGGAGGGTGGAGCCTCCACCCGGAGGTACCGCTCGTGCACGGGTGGAGGCTCCACCCGGAGGTACCGCTCAGCCCTTCTTCTTCCCTGGGAGCTCACGAGGCAACCTTTTCTCTCTCCTGTTCTTCCCCAAATCCAAATCCAATTGACCCAAAACTCGAAAATCGAAGGAATTTGTGGATAGAAAGTGGGGGAATTAGTAGATCAACACTAGAGACACCAAATCCATGGACCAAAACCACTCAAAACGCAACAAAATCGCAGATCCATCAAAAGGCAAATTAGGGCTATTTTTGGGGAAATTTTTGGGAAATTTTTCAGAGATGAAATTGGGTGGGTGGGGGGTCAAATTCGCGGAAACCAAAGGCTCTGATACCATATGATGAGGTCTAAGACCCCGTTTGTGGCCCGATCTTGCGAATTGACCCGGAAACGAAAGGGGAAAAGAGGAAGAACACGAAGAACACGACGAACGCGATGAAGACGATGAACACGGGGACACACGCACGCACACCGACCCGATACAACGATTCTTACCCTCGTGGCTCGATGGACCACGCCGAATAGAATCACCCACGGAAGAGACCGCGGTAGAATTCCGAGGTGAGAGATACGGTGTTGGAGACGGAATCGGTGAGGGAGAGAGAGTGCACACACTAGAATCTCACTCACAAACTCAATCAACAACAAGGGTGGCCTTGATTACAGAGGGATGATACCCTAGGGAGACATAGCTCAAATCCTATTCTAAGCCAAATCTTGTCTAGCCCTAGCAAATGGGGATACGGGAGATACATATAGCCCAGATTCGTGCAAGGGTACTTTAGGTATTACAAGGTATGAAATCAGGGACGTTCAGATGAAGAGGAACGGTCCAGATTTGAGCTCGTTTCGGCTGAGCGGTACCTCGGGCGGAGGTACCGGCCGTGGTACCGGAAAAAGCACCAAAACTTGGCCAAGTATCCAGTATGGTTGGGCGGCCGAGCGGTACCTCGGGCGGTACCTTGGCCGGAGGTACCGGAGTGGCTTCCTTTTCCCGCGCAGGTGAAGTTGGAGCACTTGGGGCAGGCCGGTAGTACCGGCCATGCATGGCCGGTAGTACCGGTCCTACCCTCCCGCGCGCAGCCTCCTTCTCCAGGGAGAGGTACCGGCCAGGGGGGCCCTGGAGGCTCCGGCCAGAGCTGCCTGGAGGCTCCGGCCTAGCATGGTGGCCGGCCAAGGCAGCCTGGAGGCTCCGGCCTCATCTTGGTGGAGGCTCCGGCCTCCACTCTCTCTTCCTCTCTTCTCTTCTTTCCTTCTTCTCCTCTTCTCATGTTCTTCTTCCTTTCTTCTTCCTCCTCCCTTGCACCAAGTGAGTGACTCCTCTTCCCTTCCTTGTCGTCCCTCGTACCTAATGATACATACACATATCCATGAGGTAGTATACCATCCAATGTATTGTCGACGTCGAGTGTCGAAAGGAAAGGGTTCACCTTGTCATGTATCGCGTAGGTTCGGGTTGTCGGTCCACTTGGGGGATTCCGTGGCCATGGTGTAGCGTCGTCGTTAGGCGGGGCTACATCATCACGTTTCTCTGAAGCCATAGGCTTCTCATACCTGCAATGGCTAGCACAATGAGGCTTTTCCTTCTCTTCCTCAGCTGGCTTGTCGCAATCGAATAGCACAACTGTCGGACAGTATCATGTTGCATGGGCCTTTTTTCTTCCTCTCTTTGCACTTGTGCATGGGATTTATGTGCTAGCTTCTGATCTCTAAGAGCATCTCCAGCCACGTCCCCCAAACCGCGCTGGATTGAGCGTTTGGGATGTATTTTGTTCGTGCCGCGTTTGGGGCGTGTTTTGTTCGTGCCGCGTTAGGGGACGTCGCTCTCTAGCCGCGTCCCCCAAACGCCTCACCCAAACATTTAAAATACTTTTTTTGGCATTTTTATTTCAATTTCCACAAACTAATACATAATTGGGAACGTGGTTTTCACAAACTAATACATAGTTTGAACCATGGTGGACACAAATATAAAATATTGCAAAAAAACTAAACCTAACTAGGCCGTGCATCGAAGGTTTCCTGTGTTCGCTGCTAAGAAAGAACACTCGAGGGCACACCCAGTCACCCAAACTGGAAAATCCAGCGGGAGGATGGTGCCCTTGTTGGTTCTACCGATGAGACGAACATCCAGAAACCTCCGTGTACGTATTCGCTGCGAACAAACAACACTTAGTCGTCCTCCTCGTCGGTGCTGTCGCCGTGGTAGTCCCGGCGGCAGCGCGTCTCGTCGAAGACCTTGATGCTCATGTCCCTGTCGCCGAAGTAGGAGAACAGGAGGATGAAGTCGGCTTCGAGGCTATGGTGGCGCACGAACTTCTCCCAGCCGATGTTGAGGTACATCTTGCCGCGCGCGTCGTAGATCGCGTCGACGATCCACCGGTAGTAGCCGTACGCAGCTTCCCGCAGATGCAGCGTGTCCGGGCGGTCGTCGTCGGCGACGTACTCGGCGAAGGAGTCCGGCAGCCTCTGGATGCCGCGCGGGTCGCCCTTGAGGACGAGGACGAACTCGAACAGCACGTCCGGCTCCACGTCCATCCCCGACGATGAAGACGACGGCGTGGGAGGCGACGGCGAGCGTTCAGCTCTGCCGCGGGCACGACCACGACCACGGCCGCGAGGTCGGCCTCCGCCTCTACCAGACATAGCGTCGAGTCTTATTGAGATGGTGGCGGCTAGGGTTTGGGAGAGAGGCGCTAGGGTTTGTGTGTGAGAGGGACGATGAGAGGCGGCCCTTTTATAGCCCGGAGGGAGGCGGAGGAGCGGTGGCGCTCATTAACGCCGGCACGCAGAGCTAGGCGCGACGGGACGCGTCGCTGCGCCTCTGCGGGAACTGCACCGTCGCTGCAAAGCCAATAACTTCCATCGCGAGGTAGGCGACGGTTAGGTTAAAATTTATTGTGCCGATGACGGGTCGGCCCCGCCACTCCCCGCCTCGCTTTTCGGTGTGTCCGGCGTACCCGGAGCGTCACC
The DNA here is from genome assembly GCF_019359855.2 of Lolium perenne. Lineage (NCBI taxonomy): Eukaryota > Viridiplantae > Streptophyta > Magnoliopsida > Poales > Poaceae > Lolium > Lolium perenne. The sequence goes on along the minus strand of NC_067244.2, from coordinate 266,586,328 downwards.
TTTGGAACGGAGACGGGCTCGGGCCGCCGGACACCGTATCGAGCCGCGCCGGACAAAAATGGGCTTTGGGGGACGCGGCTGGAACGGATTTTTAGTCCGACGCGCCTCAAATTGCTTTGGGGACGCGGCTGGACATGCTCTAATTTTGAGATATTTCTTGTCGAGCACCTTCAAGGCTTGAACGGCACCTGGCATCAGGCGCTCTCCTATTCATCGGCCGGTGGGCGGTGGTTGATGAGCATTCGTCTCTGCCCTGGCCAGTGCTCGCAGCAGGTAGGTGTCGAGCACAGCATGGCATTTCTCGATGAGGTAGGTGCAGGTCGCATCGAAGATTGAGCTCGTTCCAACCGCAGATGTCAAGAGCCCATGAGGTAGCACTTAACCGCACGTATGTTCTTCCGGTGTTTGGGCTGCGTACCAACTTGGCTGCAAGTTCCATGCATCTCGATCAGGAGCTCAAGAGCAAGAGCATCCATTACCAGCCCATTTTATTTTGCAAGATCAGCAAAGAAGTTTCTCCCCCTCAAAAAAAAAAAAAAAAAAAAAGCAAAGAAGTTTCTGTCTGGAAGATGCCTCACTCGATCTGTGGTCATTTGACACTGCCTGTTAGATGATCGCACTTGAGCAGTCGAATTGCCTAGTTAACTGGTCGTCAAGCAGGCCATGATTGATGATACATGCTTGGATGTGGCGCTTTAAGGGTAACAACTGTTAGATGTATATATTTGTCTATTGTACTTTCCCCATATGTGCACCTGTACATGTACTATATATTGTGGCCTTTGGTCTCCTGATAATACAACAAGCATATTGCTCTAACATGGTATCAGAGCTTTAGGTTAGCTCCTCCTCCTCCATCGCCGCCGCCGCCGCCCGCCCCGGCATCTTGCCGCCGCGACCCGGCCGCCGCCACTGCCTTTTCCCGACCGCCCTCCCAGCCGTGGTTGCCGCTCTCCGTCCGGCCGTCTCCGCGGTCGTCTCCGTCGCCCGTCTTCTTCCCTGCTCGATTGCTCGATCGCCCCGCGCGCGCCCACCCAGGCCAGCGCCGGATCAATCTGATCTCCGCGCACGCCCGCCGATCCCCACGCTCGCCGATCCCCACGCCCGCTGGATCGGTCCGTGCTGCTCCACGCGCGCGTGGCCGTGCTCCACGCGTGGCTCCTGCTTTGTCTCCTGTGCTGCGCGTGGAAACTGGCTCCTGTGCTGCGTGGCTGTGAATCGATCCGTGCTCCTGTGGCCTGCTCCACGCGTGGCCGGATCGGATCATCTCCCCGGATCTCCTGTGCTGTTGAGCGTGGCCGTGCTCCTCTCTGCAGTTGACTTTCTTCTGAGGTAAAAAAAAAAAACGAAAAAAAGCAAAAAAAAAAAAAACTGTCGTCAGCTATGTCTCCTTCCGCTGATCCCGCCTTCTCTTCGGGTCTCCCTTCGGTACTTGGTATTTGTCCGATGCCTCTGTGTATGACGGGTAGCCATTCTTCGTCGTCGTTTGCAGCCTCTTCACGCGGCTCTGCCCGCGCTTCACCGACTTCGTCTACGTCTGCTCGCCGCTCTACATCGACTTTTGCGGCCTCTTCACGCGGCTCTGCCCGCGCTTCGCCGACTTCGTTTACGTCGGCCCGCCGCTCTACATCGACTTTTGCGGCCTCTTCCCGCGGTTATGGCCCCGCTTCGTCGACTCCGTCTGTGTCGGCTTGCCGCTCTACATCGACTTTCGCGGCCTCTTCACGTGGTTATGACCGCGCTTTGCCGACTCTGTCTTTATGGGCGTGTTGCTCTCTCTCGCCCCCTTTGGTGGCCTCTGTGCGTGTGGATGATAGCTCCTCGTCGGCACCTGATTGTACGTCGACCTCTCCAGTCGCGCCCCTCTCTGCGTATGAGATAGCGCAGCTTCACTGCCTGCTTGATGCTTGGGATTCCAGTTTACGTCAGCAGCCTCGCGGTCCGAGTCTCCGCCCTCGTCCTCATTGCACCTACTGTGGCCAGGTTAGCCACACTTCCTCCACCTGCTGGACGCAGGATCCCAGTTTACGTCAGCAGTTCCAGGATCGTCAGCAGGCTGGCTCTTCAGGATCTTCTGCAGTTGCACTCTCTGATCAGGACATTCTCAGGGGTCTTCGTGGTCTGCTCGCTACTCCAGACTCTTCCTCGCCGGGCGCTGCTGGTTCTGTGACTGGCTCTTCTGGCACTGCGCGACCACCACTTTCTACACAGTCAGGTACGTCCCCGTGGTATCTGGATTCTGGAGCTTCCTTTCATATGACTTTTGAGTCTTCTATTCTGTCTGCTCTTCGGTCTCTTATTTCTCCTGTCCGTGTTGTCACGGCTGATGGTACCTCTATTCCTGTTTCTAGTACATGCACCATTTCTACTCCCTCTTTCTCTGTCCCTGATGTTTCTCATGTTCCTCGTCTTCAGATGAACCTTTTCTCTGCTAGCCAGCTCACCGATTCTTGTTGTCGCGTCATTCTTGACGCTGAGTCTTGTGCGGTTCAGGATCGTCGCACACATGCCCTGGTTGGAGCTGGTCCTCGTAGCCGTCAGTCTCCGGGGCTTTGGGAGTTAGATTGGCTTCGTGTTCCTTCCGCTGACACTTCATCTGCCAGTTCTCCTCCGGTTGTTGCCTCTGTCACCGGCTCTTTTCAGCAGTGGCATCATCGTCTTGGTCACCTTTGTGACTCTCGCCTGTTGTCTTTGGTTCATCGTGGCCTTCTGGGTCTGTCTCTGGAGATGGGTCGTTACACTGTCAGGGTTGTAGGTTAGGCAAACAGATTCAGCTTCCCTATCCTACTAGTGTGTCTGTCTCTCAGCGACCGTTCGATTTAGTCCATTCAGATGTTTGGGGTCCGGCTCCTTTCGCTTCGAAAGGGGGCCATCGATACTATATCTTATTCATTGATGATTTTTCACGGTACACCTGGGTGTTTTTCATGCGCTCTCGCAGTGAGGTGCTCTCTATTTATCAGCGTTTTGCGGCCATGGTCCGCACTCAGTATTCCTCACCCATTCGCGTGTTCCGTGCTGATTCTGCTGGTGAGTATATCTCTCAGCACCTTCGTGGTGTCCTTGCTGAGGAGGGCACCCTCGCTCAGTTTTCTTGTCCCGGCGCGCATGCTCAAAATGGCGTCGCCGAGCGTAAGCATCGTCATCTTCTTGAGACCACCCGTGCTATGATGATTGCCTCTTCTCTTCCGCCACATTTCTGGGCTGAGGCTGTCGCTACGTCGGCCCACCTCATTAACATTCAGCCTTCCGCTGCTCTATAGGGTGGCATTCCTCTCGAGCGTCTCTCTGGTGTTTCTCCAGACTACTCGACTCTCCGTTCATTTGGTTGCGTCTGCTATGTCCTTCTGCCTCCTCGCGAACGCACTAAACTGACCGCTCAGTCTGTTGAGTGTGTTTTTCTCGGATACAGTGATGAGCATAAGGGCTATCGCTGTTGGGACCCCGTTGGTCATCGGATGCGCATCTCTCGTGACGTCACATTTGATGAGACGCGTCCCTTCTATCCTCGCCCCACCTCGGGTACTTACCCGGTGGACGATATCTCTTTTCTTCTTTTTCCGGATGCACCCCCTGCTATCCCGTCTCCTCCCCCTCCTAGTCCTGATGCGCCCCCTTCGGCGCCATCCTCTCCTCCGTCTAGTCCCCCTAGTACTCCTCGTTCTCCGGTTTCGGATCCTTCTGATGTTGTCCCTTCTTCCTCTTCTTCTGATGAGTTGTCCTCCGCTGATGACCTTCCCCCTTCACGGCATGTTCGTCAACGTCGTGCTCCAGCTCGTTACTCTCCTAGTCAGTATGGTCTTTCTGTCGTTTCCGAGCCGACTTCTTATCGGGATGCCGAGCGTCATCCTGAATGGTAGCTTGCCATGCTGAGGAGATCGCTGCGCTTGAGCGCACTGGCACTTGGGATCTTGTTTCTCCCCCTTCTGGTGTTCGTCCTATCACGTGTAAGTGGGTCTATAAAATTAAGACTCGCTCTGATGGATCTCTTGAGCGCTATAAAGCGCGTCTTGTGGCTCGTGGCTTTCAGCAGGAGCACGGCCGTGACTATGATGAGACTTTTGCCCCTGTGGCTCATATGACTACTGTGCGTACCCTTCTTGCTGTTGCTTCTGTTCGCCGCTGGTCTGTCTCCCAGCTTGATGTTCAGAATGCCTTTCTTAATGGCGAGTTGAGTGAGGAGGTTTACATGCAGCCTCCTCCTGGGTATTCTGTTCCCGATGGGATGGTTTGTCGTCTTCGACGTTCTCTCTATGGTCTCAAACAGGCCCCTCGTGCCTGGTTTGAGCGCTTCACCTCTGTGGTGACTGCTGCTGGTTTCTCTCCTAGTCTTCATGATCCCGCACTTTTCGTTCACACTTCTCCTCGTGGACGTACTCTTCTTCTTCTCTATGTTGATGATATGATCATTACTGGTGATGATCCTGAGTATATTACCTTTGTCAAGGCTCGTCTTCGTGATCAGTTTCTTATGACTGATCTTGGTCCTCTTCGCTATTTTCTTGGCATTGAGGTTTCCTCCACTTCTGATGGCTTTTCTATCTCTCAGGAGAAGTACATTCAGGATCTTCTTGCTCGTGCTGCTCTTGGGGATGAGCGCACGGTCGATACTCCTATGGAGCTTAATGTTAAGCTTCGTCCTACTGATGGTGATCCTCTTCCAGATCCCACCCGTTATCGCCATCTTGTTGGGAGTCTTGTTTATCTTGCTGTCACTCGTCCTGATATTTCTTATTCTGTTCATATTCTGAATCAGTTTGTCTCAGCTCCTACCACTGTTCACTATAGTCATCTCCTCCGTGTTCTTCGTTATCTTCGTGGCACGATCACTCGTCGCCTTTTCTTTCCCCGTTCCAGCTCTCTCTAGCTCCAGTGCTATTCGGATGCTACGTGGGCGAGTGATCCTACGGATCGTCGTTCGCTTTCTGCTTACTGTGTGTTTCTTGGTGGTTCGCTTGTTGCTTGGAAGACGAAGAAACATGTCGCAGTTTCCCGTTCGAGTGTTGAGGCTGAGTTGCGGGCTATGGCTTTGTTGATTGCTGAGGTGACTTGGTTACGGTGGTTGCTTGCAGATTTTGGGGTCTCTGTTACGACACTCACTCCACTTTTGTCTGACAGTACAGGTGCTATCAGTATTGCACGTGATCCGGTCAAGCATGAGCTGACCAAGCATATCGGTGTTGATGCTTTTTACACACGTGCACAGGTACAGGATGATGTTGTTGCGGTTCATTATGTGCCTTCAGATTTGCAGTTGGCGGATTTCTTTACGAAGGCCCAGACTCGAGCGCAGCATGATTTCTTACTCTCCAAACTCAGTGTTGTGGATCCACCATGAGTTTGCGGGGGGGTGTTAGATGTATATATTTGTCTATTGTACTTTCCTCATATGTTAGGGGCTTTCTGCATATATGCACCTGTACATGTACTATATATTGTGGCCTTTGGCCCCCTGATAATACAACAAGCATATTGCTCTAACAACAACATTGCCCCGACAGCAGTCCTTCTGTTCATCCATTTCTGGTAATCTGGAACACTGAACGCGCATCGCAAATGCCAACTCTTTATGCTTCCTCCGTTCCACCAAAAGTGTCTTCACTTTATGAAAATTTGGATGTATCTACCTACTAGATAGTGTCTAGATACATCTTATTTTGATAAAGTTGAGATATTTTTGGTGTGACGGGGAGTATGTCTAGCTGCCTCACTGCCTACTCGTTGACTCTTCTTATGCGCCACTGTGCTTTCTCTTTTTTTGTAATATCCATGAAAGTAGCCCGCTGAGCGTCTTTGTAAAAAAGAAACAAGACTATAATCCTTTGCTTGTAGTCTAAGACTCTAAGTAATAATTAGCAAAATATCGCAAAACGGATTTCAGCTAGGAATAGTAAGGTGACGTATAACATATGCTAAATTTGTTCCATATTATAAGAAGTTTTCGTCAGGCTAATCTCGAATGAAGATATATAGTACCCTATACAATATTTGGCATGCTCATTAATTTTTATATGTACCAGAAATAGCGGTATATATCGTACTAATTAAATTGCTGCAATTACCACCGCGTTAAATATTTTTGGTGCTCCAATATCTTCTCATCCGCCTCTATATAACCCCGTGGCTAATTGACAAACACAACACTGCAACTGACCACACATCAGAAGTCATAGGACTACTGAAGTATACGAACAAAAAAAGAGAGAGCAAACCAATGTTGAAGATGAAGAAGAACGGCACGCAGGCCCTGTGCTTGGGGGCTCTGGTGATCATGGCGACGCTCCTCGTCTCCTCCGAAGGACAACGTTACCCAGGACTGAGTACGTACCCTGTATACAGTATACATTGATTATATTCCTCCTTCAACTCCATTATATTCCTCATACAGTATACAGTATACATCAGAAGTCATAGGACTACTAATTAGTACGTATGTCATTGTATTTCTCATGCAAGTACATATATCTTGCAATGTCAAGCTCGACGATCATGATTTTCGTTGATACTAATATTACGTTGCTGCATATGTGTATGCAGTTGGATGCTTCGAGGCGCACCAGAACTGCTTCGACGATGATTGCCAGAAGAAGTGCATTGACGCGAATTTTGGGATACGCGTGAGAGGCATCTGCCAGGCCGACCCGTTCCCAAACCCATACAACGCGATCGACTGCTGCTGCTTCCGACGATGATTAAGTGCTTCCGATCGACTGCTGCTGCTTCCGAGGATGATTATATGCTTCGGTGATACGTTTTGCGTTTCAGATTACTTCTAGCTTTGTTCTTAGTCGAATTTCTTTATGTTTGACCAAGTCTATTCAGCAAAGTACTGTAATATCCACAATATCAAATACGTACTTTTTTATTTAAAATTTTCTATACTGCTCTATAGACTTGATCAACCTTGAAAAGTTTGACTTGTGATGAAACTAGAACATCAAATGTTTTGTAATAAATGAAGTTGATGCATGACAACTATATAAATAAATATCATCGGCCCATCATTCATGTCTTGATCGATCAGAACAACTTACAAAACGTACCACGGATGCATGGGACAGAGATCGATGGACCTCAGCCGATGGCCATACGCAGACACGCTAATATCGTTACCATTGACACGTACGTGCGATGCCAGTGCACGCGTATATATACTTACCTTGGGGAGTTGGGAAGATTGTTGCAAGGACCAGCGACTCAAAATGTTCGTTGCAAGGACCAGCAACTTTAGGTGTGATTGCTTGCAAAGAACTTTAATCATCAGACAACACAATTAAACAACTAGTCTGTCCTATTGCACCCAGACACGTCTGGTCGGCGACCAGGAGTATGCGTTTCGTCGTAACGATACCAGACATATGCATGGACCAAAGTACATGTGCGTCTCTTGTCTAGTTCTATATATTTATAATTCTTCGTGCCCCAGACAAGAAATTTATTAACGGGCTCAATCGATCACTCGACGGATCAAAAAGAATAACGAACACCAAATTTTTAGTCTCCAACGTATTACTGGTACTAGAAAATTAGACACGTCTGGTGTCGCAAGACATAAGAGACACCGGTTGATCAGACACTACTAATTCGCACTAATAATTATCTAACGGCTACACCCCATGGATGATTTTGATTGCATCTCCAAAAGAGCTTAATGCCACCGTGCAAAAGTTATTAACGTGAGCGGAAGTCCCCAGAGCAGGATTCCGGCGATCAACTTAGCTTGGTGCTCTTCCAACCGTTCAGACCTGGCCTTCAAATCCCTGCATAAAAAAAATAATTATCAGTATGACCATCCACGATGCGTATGGGTTATATGTAGTACTGTAGTTAGCTAGGGTTTATACGGTACTATGTTTTTTTTAAAAAAATGGGAGCATAGCCCCAGGCTCCGCATCAATTGATGCACACAACCATTAATGCAATAGCTAATAGTTTACTCTACTCTTACTATCTCTGTAGAATAGTTAGAAAAGATATAAGAAACTAATACTCCCTCCGATTCATATTAGTTGCCACTAGTATGAATGTTCCTAGAACTAAAATATATCTAGATACATCTATGTTAATGACAACTAATATGAATCGAGGAAGTATAATTAAAGGATTTTTTTGTGATATGCATAATTTTTTTAGATTCACAGGGAGACATCCTCCCCGGTTCCATTCATAGCATGATATGCATAATTTACCTAGTCTAAACCGACAGAGCACCTACGTAGGTAGAGGTAGAAAAAAAAGAACACGGGTACATACTCTAGGACGAGGGATTCTCGGTGGCGACGGGCGAGGGCGGCGAGCTCCTCCATCTTCTTCGTGTACTCTTTGCCGCCGTCGGCTCGCAGTAGCAGTGAAATCAGCTCAAGCTTCTTGTCCTGTATCTCGCTCCTTGCCAATGCTGCTTGCCTGAAAATTAACATGCATGCTTGTTTGTTGACATGAGAAAGTCTCCTGATCGACATAGTGAAGTAGTTTTCACTTACATTTCATGTTGGTCGCTGCAGGCATCTTCGGAGGACAGCAGATTGAGCAGCGCGTCCATATTCTCAATCTCCTTGTCGGGGTCGGGGCTACGCTCCTTCATCAGATCTGTCGCCAACTGCTTCTTCTCGTAGTCCTAGTTAACACACCAACTCGATACGATTACGAATCAACCAATGCTACTCCTTGGTTCATATATAGATGCATCAATACGCTAAATATGTTTTGGTACCAGGAGGTAGCTGCTTATGTATCTGTTGGAGGACGGCGCCAGGGCGCGGATGGGCTGAAGATGGAGCTCGCCGCCGACGGCTGCTTGCCGGAGGAGACCCGGAGCACGACGGAGGAGCATACGGCCAGCACCAGCACATCGGATCGCCGCCATCGATGGAGAAGAATCGATCGATCTGTTCGAGTTGCTTTCTCTTGCTCTTGCGAAATCTCGTAGCAAGGCGTGGCCTTGTAGAGGTAGGTATATATACACGCGCGCCTTGCGTTGGCGTCTGCGTACGTGTCAATCGTGATGACATCGGACTCCTGCATTGATATATCATATATGTACGGCATGTGTTTTCTCTTCCTCTCGTTCTCGGAGAAGAATTTGACGTACCTACGGCCATCGGCCGATCGCCGTCGACCGTCGTATTCTCTGTTCTTGTCGGACAATAAAAAGACTTTGATTTAGGTACAGCCGTCGCCCGATCCATGTAGGGACCGATCTCGTACCAAGCTAAGTTAGCAGTCTCCTGATGGTATTTGCTACTTTTTTTTTGAGGTGGAACACAGTTATTCCATTAGACTGGCACAACTAACTCTGACCAACACATTTAGGGTGTGTTTAATTCTGGAACAGTGTGAAATGGAATGGAATGGTCCAGAAGAATGGAATGGTTCCATCACCGTATTTGGTTTGGACAAAAAGGGGGAACGGAATGGTACTGTTTTTTTTGTTCGGTTGCAAGAATTGGAGAGCAGAACGAAATGAGGTTAAACTAATCTTTTGTCTCAAAATCGTAATTAACAATGATCAATGGCCCTTTAATCTCAAAATCGTAATTAAAAATGGCTAGTGGCCTTTTTATTCTTGGGGAGCAGAACGGAATGAGGTTAAACTTTAATCTTTTGTCTTAAAATTATAATTAACACTAGCAAATGGCTTTTTTTTAATCTCAAAATCGTAATTAACAACATCTAATTATTTTTTGGCTAGATTAGTGGAGTGCTTCGCAATTAACATCGGCAAATTAACAGCCGTTCCACCATATTCCACCGATTTGGTGGAATGGGTGCATTCCGCACATGGGGAGAATATTCCTTTTGGAGGAATCAATCGGTTCCGTTTCATTCCACAACCGAACACAAGAATAGGCTCTATGTGTGGAATGGTTCCGTTCCATTTCACTTGGTTCTGGAACTGAGCACACCCTAGCATCTCCAATCACGTCCCTCAAAGCGTCCCCAAAGGTTTTTGGGGTGCGCTGGACATTTTTTCGATCCCAATCGCGCTCCCCAAAGGCCCTTTCAGATAAATGTAGAACCAGAATGGATGGTTCTCTGCTTATTACCAGTTTTTTTTAGATAAAGGGAGCCCCGGCCTCTGCATCAAATGATGCACACAGCCAACTTATTACCAGTTCTCCCCCCGAATTGAGACCCATTGTTTATAGGGCTGGACATAAAGTGTATGATGCATATTTCGCAAAAAAAATGTCGGTGCATGACAAATATATAAATATCATCGACCTATCATTCATGTCTTGATCGATCTGAACAAATTTAGAAAACCTACATGGCATGGGGCACAGATCGATGGACCTCAGCCGCTGGCCATACGCAGATACGCTAATATCGTTACCATTGACACGTACTTGCGACGCTGGTGCACACGTTTATATTATAAACCTAAGGGCTCCTTTGATTAATAGGATTGATATATGAATTATGTAGGAATTGGATCCTATAGAAAAATTTCCTATACAAGTCATTTGATTCATAGGAACATATCTTATAGGAATTATTCCTATAGAAATCTTGTAGTACAAATCTTATAGGAAAAAAGCATTAGCTTATACCCCATGGAAAAATTCATTTGCTACAGTTAAAGACATACCATAATCCTATAGGATTCATCTTGGCAGGACATTCCAATCCTACACCTTTCCTATTCCTACACTCTTCATATTCCTATGAATCAAAGGAGCCTTAAACTTTTATTTAGAGGATCTTGGCAACACTAATATTCAACAAACATGATATTACTTTATAATCTTATTTACTAACCTTGCTCCATGTTAGCATTTGACATGATGTCTTTCTTCCTTTCTCTACCTCTAACTTTAATCGTTCTTCGGATGGATGAAGCAACAAAATATCAGTGTGTGCAATGCCTTCCTACTGTCATGCGACGAGGACCGTCACCTTCCCTAAGTCTCTATCCGCATGTAGTGCCAGCCTTTATATAGGAGCGGAAAAGACGCGAGTACGTCCGGACGCATCTCCTCGAACAGTCGCCATGTCGTTCGGCAACTGCCGTCACTTCACGTGCTAATTAACCTTCGCCAATTACCGAAAGGACGCAATTCTTGCCGAAGCGACGTGCCTGTGCGTCAAACGCACGCATACACGCGACTTCACTCATTGAGTGGCTGGGGCACATGTGATTACCGAATAGGCACATGCACCAAAGACAAAACTGGTCCATGCACTTTGAATGATCGATGCATTACCGAATAGGCCCAACCCTCCCGCACCCCCAACCCTCCCAACCCTAGCTGCCTCCCGCCGCTACCGCCGGGGCAAAGACTTCGGGGCGTGGCGGCGGGGCCTTCCCTCATGACACGGCGGGGATGGCGGCCAGGGAGTTTCTCACGCGCGGCGACGGCGGCCCTCCTGCCTCCTGATACGTCTCCGACGTATCGATAATTTCTTATGTTCCATGCCACATTATTGATGATATCTACATGTTTTATGCACACTTTATGTCATAATTATGCGTTTTCTGGAACTAACCTATTAGCAAGATGCCGAAGTGCCAGTTCCTGTTTTCTGCTGTTTTTGGTTTCAGAAATCCTAGTAACGAAATATTCTCGGAATCGGACGAAATCAACGCACAGGTTCCTATTTTGCCCGGAAGCATCCAGAACACCCGAGAGCCGCCAGAGGGAAGCCCTGGGGGCCCCACACTACACCCTGGCGCGGCCAGAGGGGGGGCCGCGCCGCCCTATGGTGTGGTGGCCCCAGGCCCCCTCCGAGGCTGCCCTTCCGCCTATTTAAAGCCTCCGTCGCGAAAACCCTGATACGTTCGACAAAACCCACAGAAACCTTCCAGAGCCGCCGCCATCGCGAAGCCAAGATCTGGGGGACAGGAGTCTCTGTTCCGGCACGCCGCCGGGACGGGGAAGTGCCCCCGGAAGGCTCCTCCATCGACACCGCTGCCATCTCCACCGCCATCTCCATCAACGCTGTTGTCTCCCATGCGGAGGGAGTAGTTCTCCATCGAGGCTCGGGGCTCCGCTGTAGCTATGTGGTTCATCTCTCTCCTATGTACTTCAATACAATAATCTCATGAGCTGCCATACATGATTGAGATTCATATGATGATGCTTGTAATCTAGATGTCGTTATGCTAGTCAAGTGAATTTTACTTATGTGATCTCCCGAGACTCCTTGTCCCACGTGTGTAAAGGTGACAGTGTGTGCACCGTGTGGGTCTCTTAGGCTATATTTCACAGAATACTTATTCACTGTTATGAATGGCATAGTGAAGTGCTTATTTATATCTCTTTATGATTGCAATATGTTTTGTATCACAATTTATCTATGTGCTACTCTAGCAATGTTATTAAAGTAGTTTTATTCCTCCTGCACGGTGTAATGGTGACAGTGTGTGCATCCGTGTTAGTACTTAGCGTAGGCTATGATTATGATCTCTTGTAGATTATGAAGTTAACTATTGCTATGATGGTATTGATGAGATCTATTCCTCCTACATAGCATGAAGGTGACAGTGTGCATACTATGTTAGTACTTGGTTTAGTCGAATTGATCTTTCATGCATTCTAAGGTTATTTAAATATGAACATTGAATTGTGGAGCTTGTTAACTCCGGCATTGAGGGTTCGTGTAATCCTACGCAATGTGTTCATCATCCAACAAGAGTGTAGAGTATGCATTTATCTATTCTGTTATGTGATCAAAGTTGAGAATGTCCACTAGTGAAAGTATAATCCCTAGGCCTTGTTCCTAAATACTGCTATCGCTGCTTGTTTACTGTTTTACTGCGTTACTACTGCTGCGTTACTACTGCTTGTTTACTGTCCTGGGCAAAGCACTTTTCTGGTGCCGTTGCCACTGCTCATATATATTCATACCACCTGTATTTCACTATCTCTTCGCCGAACTAGTGCACCTATTAGGTGTGTTGGGGACACAAGAGACTTCTTGCTTTGTGGTTGTAGGGTTGCATGAGAGGGATATCTTTGACCTCTTCCTCCCTGAGTTCGATAAACCTTGGGTGATCCACTTAAGGGAAAACTTGCTGCTGTCCTACAAACCTCTGCTCTTGGAGGCCCAACACTGTCTACAGGAAAGGAGGGGGGCGTAGACATCAAGCTATTTTCTGGCGCCGTTGCCGGGGAGGAAAGGTAAAAGGTACTCACACTCCGGATCTCGGCTACTAAGCTATTTTCGCCGTTGTAAGTACTCGAAGCTATTTCCTTTAGATCCTGCAATTGCATCTTTTTGTTTCTTGTTTACACTAGTTAGGCATAATGGATAAAAATGAGCTTCTTATTCTATTTCCTGATTTAAGACATGGATGGTTTGATGCGAAAATTAAAAAACCTATGGAACCTTATTTGCATGCTGGTAGTAATATTAGTATGAACGCTTTGAACACCATTGTTGATAATAATATAGAAAGTTCTAAGCTTGGGGAAGCTGGTTTTCATGATCTTTTTAGTCCCCCAAGCATTGAGGAGAAAATTTTCTTTGATGATACTTTGCCTCCTATTTATGATGATTAGAATGATAGTGGTCTTTTGGTGCGACCTACTATGGAGAGTAAATTTTGTTGTGATTATACTATGCCTCCTACACTTGATGAGAATAATAAGGATAGCTACTTTGTTGAATTTGCTCCCACTACAACTAATAAAATTGATTATGCTTATGTGGAGAGTAATAATTTTATGCATGAGACTCATGATAAGAATGCTCTATGTGATACTTACATTCTTGAGTTTTCTCATGATGCTACTGAAAGTTATTATGAGAGAGGAAAATATGGTTGTAGAAATTTTCATGTTACTAAAACACCTTTCTATGTGCTGAAATTTTTGAAGCTACACTTGTTTTATCTTTCTATGCTTGTTGCATTATGCTTCTTGAACTTGTTTACTTACAATATTCCTTTTCATAGGAAGCATGTTAGACTTAAAAGTGTTTCTAATTTGCCTCTTGATGCTCTCTTTTGCTTCAAATACTATTTCTTGCGAGTGCATCATTAAAACTGCTGAGCCCATCTTAATGGCTATAAAGAAAGAACTTCTTGGGAGATAACCCATGTGTTATTTTGCTATAGTATTTTTTTTATATTTGTGTCTTGGAAGTTGTTTACTACTGTAGCAACCTCTCCTTATCTTAGTTTTGTGTTTTGTTGTGCCAATTAAAGTCTTTGATAGCAAGGTTCATACTAGATTTGGATTACTGCGCAGAAACAGATTTCTTTGCTGTCACGAATCTGGGCTGTTTTCTCTGTAGGTAACTCAGAAAATTATGCCAATTTACGTGAGTGATCCTCAGATATGTACGCAACTTTCATTCAATTTGAGAATTTTCATTTGAGCAAGTCTGGTGCCTCGATAAAATTCGTCAATACGAACTGTTCTGTTTTGACAGATTCTGCCTTTTATTTCGCATTGCTTCTTTTGCTATGTGGGATGGATTTCTTTGTTCCATTAACTTCCAGTAGCTTTGGGCAATGTCCAGAAGTGTTAAGAATGATTGTGTCACATCTGAACATGTGATTTTTTGATTATGCACTAACCCTCTAATGAGTTTGTTTCGAGTTTGGTGTGAAGGAAGTTTTCAAGGGTCAAGAGAGGAGGATGATATACTACGATCAAGAAGAGTGAAAAGTCTAAGCTTTGGGATGCCCCGGTGGTTCACCCCTGCATATTCTAGGAAGACTCAAGCGTCTAAGCTTGGGGATGCCTTGGGCATCCCCTTCTTCATCGACAACATTATCAGGTTCCTCCCCTGAAACTATATTTTTATTCCATCACATCTTATGTGCTTTGCTTGGAGCGTCGGTTTGTTTTTGTTTTTTGTTTTGTTTGAATAAAATGGATCCTAGCATTCACTTTGTGGGAGAGAGACACGCTCCGCTGTAGCATATGGACAAGTATGTCCTTAGGCTCTACTCATAGTATTCATGGCGAAGTTTCTTCTTCGTTAAATTGTTATATGGTTGGAATTGGAAAATGACACATGTAGTAAATTGCTATAATGTCTTGGGTAATGTGATACTTGGCAATTGTTGTGCTCATGTTTAAGCTCTTGCATCATATACTTTGCACCCATTAATGAAGAAATACATAGAGCATGCTAAAATTTGGTTTGCATACTTGGTTTCTCTAAGGTCTAGATAATTTCTAGTATTGAGTTTGAACAACAAGGAAGACGGTGTAGAGTCTTATAATGTTTTCACTATGTCTTTTATGTGAGTCTTGCTGCACCGGTTCATCCTTGTGTTTGTTTCAAATAAGCCTTGCTAGCCTAAACCTTGTATCGAGAGGGAATACTTCTCATGCATCCAAAATACTTGAGCCAACCACTATGCCATTTGTGTCCACCATACCTACCTACTACATGGTATTTCTCCGCCATTACAAAGTAAATTGCTTGAGTGCTACCTTTAAATTTCCATTCTTCACCTTTACAATATATAGCTCATGGGACAAATAGCTTAAAAACTATTGTGGTACGGTATTGAATATGTACTTATGCACTTTATCTCTTATAGGAAACATACCCATGCGTTGCTACGGTTTATTTTTTAATAAATGTGGATGGAATATACGTGCTGCTGAGGGTGGAATTGAACTGCTCTCATTTGATGCACTCAATTTGTGAAATTACGTTTAGTAGAATGTAGGGAATATAAATCATTCCGTTTTCGGATCAAGAACAATAAATTAAAAAGAAATTGTATCCAACAGTACATATTGTTTCCAGTATCTGTACAAATACGTGGATTAAATAATATACTGCGTTATGAGCTTAAACAAAATATTTTTGTGAGTTATACAGAAATAGCAAAATGTTTGTCCGTGCACAGAAACTGTACACAGAGACGACATTGTAGGAACCTAAGCTTTCTCTGAAACTATTCGTTGCCAATAAGTTTTAGCAATCACCTCTCACTTTTGACTTTTGATGTTTTTTTTCCTGTTTTAGTTGTGTTCGCTCTGCAACGATTGATTCCTTGACAATCAGCTGCAAAGAAAGTTTCCACGAGACCGAAAAAATGAAGTGTGGAGAATAGGTTGGAACGGACATGCGAATTGGATGATTAGATTAACAGGCGACGGTCAAATGGCTTATATCCAGTAACAAAGCACGAACCACTACAGGCCTCGATGGGCATCGGAGTCCCAAATTCCCAACCCACGAGCTTCCTCCGCGAGATAGAGATGGTGCCGATGAAGCGCCTGCGCCCTCCTCGCTGTCCCAGTCCTCCTCTCCTACTCCTTCCTCCTCCTCAGTCCCTCCTAAGTCCTACGAGCCACTTCAATGCGCTCGGACCTTCGACCCCGACCAGCGATGCCGCCTCAATGTCTACGTCGGCACGTCGCCGACCTCCGGTGAGCGCTCAACCACAGCCTCCTCGACCTCTGCTGGTCAATCCCCATTGCTGACGCCCGCATCCCGACCTCAACTGTCCAGGACCCCGCGCCGCCAAATCCACTCAGCCGCCTGGAGCAACGCGTGTTTGCCGTGGTGGATTGGGCAGGAATAGGATCGATCCCTACTATTTTTTCTTCGATATTTTGGTGCGGGATCGTAGGAAGAAGTAGGAGCTGGCTGAGACACATGGATAAATTTGCGGACTGAAATCATGCCCATGCGTCTAGGAGGCGGCGAATCACGCATCGGGCGCCGTGGTCTCCCTGGTGGAGCGGTGGTGGATTCCTAGGCGGTCGTTCGGTCGAGGTAGCCGGGGCAGCGAGTTGGGCGGCGGACAGCGTGCGACCAGGAGAAGGCAGGGATTAGATGAGCCGCGGTGGCGTACACAGAATTGGGAAACTGAGCGCCAGGATCCAGAGCGAGGCAGGGGAGCCGCCGAGCCGGCCGCGCGATGGTGACAAAAGGCCTGCGAGCCGGGTCAGCGGTACGAAATCGTGCAGAGACGAAACGGTACGTAACTTATCGGTGGCAGTGGGGTAATTTTTACTAACTCTAAGGGCAATTAAAGACGGACGAACAAGAAGCCTTATTTTCTTTATTATTAGGTATAGATTAAGTTGCTTGTTGTGCGATAACCATGTTTCTGGGGACGCCATCAACTACTCTTTGTTGAATATCATGTGAGTTGCTATGCATGTTCGTCTTGTCTGAAGTAAGAGAGATCTACCACCTTATGGTTAAGCATGCATATTGTTAGAGAAGAACATTGGGCCGCTAACTAAAGCCATGATCCATGGTGGAAGTTTCAGTTTTGGACAATATCCTCAATCTCATATGAGAAAATTATTAATTGTTGTTACATGCTTATGCATAAAAGAGGAGTCCATTATCTGTTGTCTATGTTGTCCCGGTATGGATGTCTAAGTTGAGAATAATCAATAGCGAGAAATCCAATGCGAGCTTTCTCCTTAGACCTTTGTACAGGCGGCATAGAGGTACCCCTTTGTGACACTTGGTTAAAACATGTGCATTGCGATGATCCGGTAGTCCAAGCTAATTAGGACAAGGTGCGGGCACTATTAGTATACTATGCATGAGGCTTGCAACTTGTAAGATATAATTTACATGATACATATGCTTTATTACTACCGTTGACAAAATTGTTTCATGTTTTCAAAATAAAAGCTCTAGCACAAATATAGCAATCGATGCTTTCCTCTTTGAAGGACCATTCTTTTACTTTTATGTTGAGTTAGTTCACCCATCTCTCTCCACCTCAAGAAGCAAACACTTGTGTGAACTGTGCATTGATTCCTACATACTTGTATATTGCACTTATTATATTACTCTGTGTTGACAATATCCATGAGATATACATGTTACAAGTTGAAAGCAACCGCTGAAACTTAATCTTCCTTTGTGTTGCTTCAATACCTTTACTTTGATTTATTGCTTTATGAGTTAACTCTTATGCAAGACTTATTGATGCTTGTCTTGAAGTGCTATTCATGAAAAGTCTTTGCTATATGATTCACTTGTTTACTCATGTCATATACATTGTTTTGATCGCTCAATTCACTACATATGCTTTACAAATAGTATGATCAAGGTTATGATGGCATGTCACTCCAGAAATTATCTTTGTTATCGTTTTACCTGCTCGGGACGAGCAGAACTAAGCTTGGGGATGCTGATACGTCTCCGACGTATCGATAATTTCTTATGTTCCATGCCACATTATTGATGATATCTACATGTTTTATGCACACTTTATGTCATAATTATGCGTTTTCTGGAACTAACCTATTAACAAGATGCCGAAGTGCCAGTTCCTGTTTTCTGCTGTTTTTGGTTTCAAAAATCCTAGTAACGAAATATTCTCGGAATCGGACGAAATCAACGCACAGGTTCCTATTTTGCCCGGAAGCATCCAGAACACCCGAGAGCCGCCAGAGGGAAGCCCTGGGGGCCCCACACTACACCCTGGCGCGGCCAGAGGGGGGGCCGCGCCGCCCTATGGTGTGGTGGCCCCAGGCCCCCTCCGAGGCTGCCCTTCCGCCTATTTAAAGCCTCCGTCGCGAAAACCCTGATACGTTCGACAAAACCCACAGAAACCTTCCAGAGCCGCCGCCATCGCGAAGCCAAGATCTGGGGGACAGGAGTCTCTGTTTCGGCACGCCGCCGGGACGGGGAAGTGCCCCCGGAAGGCTCCTCCATCGACACCGCTGCCATCTCCACCGCCATCTCCATCAACGCTGCTGTCTCCCATGAGGAGGGAGTAGTTCTCCATCGAGGCTCGGGGCTCCGCTGTAGCTATGTGGTTCATCTCTCTCCTATGTACTTCAATACAATAATCTCATGAGCTGCCTTACATGATTGAGATTCATATGATGATGCTTGTAATCTAGATGTCGTTATGCTAGTCAAGTGAATTTTACTTATGTGATCTCCCGAGACTCCTTGTCCCACGTGTGTAAAGGTGACAGTGTGTGCACCGTGTGGGTCTCTTAGGCTATATTTCACAGAATACTTATTCACTGTTATGAATGGCATAGTGAAGTGCTTATTTATATCTCTTTATGATTGCAATATGTTTTGTATCACAATTTATCTATGTGCTACTCTAGTAATGTTATTAAAGTAGTTTTATTCCTCCTGCACGGTGTAATGGTGACAGTGTGTGCATCCGTGTTAGTACTTGGCGTAGGCTATGATTATGATCTCTTGTAGATTATGAAGTTAACTATTGCTATGATGGTATTGATGAGATCTATTCCTCCTACATAGCATGAAGGTGACAGTGTGCATACTATGTTAGTACTTGGTTTAGTCGAATTGATCTTTCATGCACTCTAAGGTTATTTAAATATGAACATTGAATTGTGGAGCTTGTTAACTCCGGCATTGAGGGTTCGTGTAATCCTACGCAATGTGTTCATCATCCAACAAGAGTGTAGAGTATGCATTTATCTATTCTGTTATGTGATCAAAGTTGAGAGTGTCCACTAGTGAAAGTATAATCCCTAGGCCTTGTTCCTAAATACTGCTATCGCTGCTTGTTTCTTGTTTCTTTGCGTTACTACTGCTGCGTTACTACTGCTTGTTTACTGTCCTGGGCAAAGCACTTTTCTGGTGCCGTTGCCACTGCTCATATATATTCATACCACCTGTATTTCACTATCTCTTCGCCGAACTAGTGCACCTATTAGGTGTGTTGGGGACACAAGAGACTTCTTGCTTTGTGGTTGTAGGGTTGCATGAGAGGGATATCTTTGACCTCTTCCTCCCTGAGTTCGATAAACCTTGGGTGATCCACTTAAGGGAAAACTTGCTGCTGTCCTACAAACCTCTGCTCTTGGAGGCCCAACACTGTCTACAGGAAAGGAGGGGGGCGTAGACATCAAGCTATTTTTACGGCGCCGTTGCCGGGGAGGAAAGGTAAAAGGTACTCACACTCCGGATCTCGGCTACTAAGCTATTTTCGCCGTTGTAAGTACTCGAAGCTATTTCCTTTAGATCCTGCAATTGCATCTTTTTGTTTCTTGTTTACACTAGTTAGGCATAATGGACAAAAATGAGCTTCTTATTCTATTTCCTGATTTAAGACATGGATGGTTTGATGCGAAAATTAAAAAACCTATGGAACCTTATTTACATGCTGGTAGTAATATTAGTATGAACGCTTTGAACACCATTGTTGATAATAATATAGAAAGTTCTAAGCTTGGGGAAGCTGGTTTTCATGATCTTTTTAGTCCCCCAAGCATTGAGGAGAAAATTTTCTTTGATGATACTTTGCCTCCTATTTATGATGATTATAATGATAGTGGTCTTTTGGTGCCACCTACTATGGAGAGTAAATTTTTTTGTGATTATACTATGCCTCCTACACTTGATGAGAATAATAAGGATAGCTACTTTGTTGAATTTGCTCCCACTACAACTAATAAAATTGATTATGCTTATGTGGAGAGTAATAATTTTATGCATGAGACTCATGATAAGAATGCTCTATGTGATACTTACATTGTTGAGTTTGCTCATGATGCTACTGAAAGTTATTATGAGAGAGGAAAATATGGTTGTAGAAATTTTCATGTTACTAAAACACCTTTCTATGTGCTGAAATTTTTGAAGCTACACTTGTTTTATCTTTCTATGCTTGTTGCATTATGCTTCTTGAACTTGTTTACTTACAAGATTCCTTTTCATAGGAAGCATGTTAGACTTAAAAGTGTTTCTAATTTACCTCTTGATGCTCTCTTTTGCTTCAAATACTATTTCTTGCGAGTGCATCATTAAAACTGCTGAGCCCATCTTAATGGCTATAAAGAAAGAACTTCTTGGGAGATAACCCATGTGTTATTTTGCTACAGTATTTTGTTTTATATTTGTGTCTTGGAAGTTGTTTACTACTGTAGCAACCTCTCCTTATCTTAGTTTTGTGTTTTGTTGTGCCAAGTAAAGTCTTTGATAGCAAGGTTCATACTAGATTTGGATTACTGTGCAGAAACAGATTTCTTTGCTGTCACGAATCTGGGCTGTTTTCTCTGTAGTAACTTAGAAAATTATGCCAATTTACGTGAGTGATCCTCAGATATGTACGCAACTTTCATTCTATTTGAGCATTTTCATTTGAGCAAGTCTGGTGCCTCGATAAAATTCGTCAATACGAATGGTTCTGTTTTGACAGATTCTGCCTTTTATTTCGCATTGCTTCTTTTGCTATGTGGGATGGATTTCTTTGTTCCATTAACTTCCAGTAGCTTTGGGCAATGTCCAGAAGTGTTAAGAATGATTGTTTCACCTCTGAACATGTGAGTTTTTGATTATGCACTAACCCTCTAATGAGTTTGTTTCGAGTTTGGTGTGAAGGAAGTTTTCAAGGGTCAAGAGAGGAGGATGATATACTACGATCAAGAAGAGTGAAAAGTCTAAGCTTGGGGATGCCCCGGTGGTTCACCCCTGCATATTCTAGGAAGACTCAAGCGTCTAAGCTTGGGGATGCCCAAGGCATCCCCTTCTTCATCGACAACATTATCAGGTTCCTCCCCTGAAACTATATTTTTATTCCATCACATCTTATGTGCTTTGCTTGGAGCGTCGGTTTGTTTTTGTTTTTTGTTTTGTTTGAATAAAATGTATCCTAGCATTCACTTTGTGGGAGAGAGACACGCTCCGCTGTAGCATATGGACAAGTATGTCCTTAGGCTCTACTCATAGTATTCATGGCGAAGTTTCTTCTTCGTTAAATTGTTATATGGTTGGAATTGGAAAATGATACATGTAGTAAATTGCTATAATGTCTTGGGTAATGTGATACTTGGCAATTGTTGTGCTCATGTTTAAGCTCTTGCATCATATACTTTGCACCCATTAATGAAGAAATACATAGAGCATGCTAAAATTTGGTTTGCATACTTGGTTTCTCTAAGGTCTAGATAATTTCTAGTATTGAGTTTGAACAACAAGGAAGACGGTGTAGAGTCTTATAATATTTTCAATATGTCTTTTATGTGAGTCTTGCTGCACCGGTTCATCCTTGTGTTTGTTTCAAATAAGCCTTGCTAGCCTAAACCTTGTATCGAGAGGGAATACTTCTCATGCATCCAAAATACTTGAGTCAACCACTATGCCATTTGTGTCCACCATACCTACCTACTACATGGTATTTCTCCGCCATTACAAAGTAAATTGCTTGAGTGCTACCTTTAAATTTCCATTCTTCACCTTTACAATATATAGCTCATGGGACAAATAGCTTAAAAACTATTGTGGTACGGTATTGAATATGTACTTATGCACTTTATCTCTTATTAAGTTGCTTGTTGTGCGATAACCATGTTTCTGGGGACGCCATCAACTACTCTTTGTTGAATATCATGTGAGTCGCTATGCATGTTCGTCTTGTCAGAAGTAAGAGCGATCTACCACCTTATGGTTAAGCATGCATATTGTTAGAGAAGAACATTGGACCGCTAACTAAAGCCATGATCCATGGTGGAAGTTTCAGTTTTGGACAATATCCTCAATCTCATATGAGAAAATTATTAATTGTTGTTACATGCTTATGCATAAAAGAGGAGTCCATTATCTGTTGTCTATGTTGTCCCGGTATGGATGTCTAAGTTGAGAATAATCAATAGCGAGAAATCCAATGCGAGCTTTCTCCTTAGACCTTTGTACAGGCGGCATAGAGGTACCCCTTTGTGACACTTGGTTAAAACATGTGCATTGCGATGATCCGGTAGTCCAAGCTAATTAGGACAAGGTGCGGGCACTATTAGTATACTATGCATGAGGCTTGCAACTTGTAAGATATAATTTACATGATACATATGCTTTATTACTACCGTTGACAAAATTGTTTCATGTTTTCAAAATAAAAGCTCTAGCACAAATATAGCAATCGATGCTTTCCTCTTTGAAGGACCATTCTTTTACTTTTATGTTGAGTTAGTTCACCTATCTCTCTCCACCTCAAGAAGCAAACACTTGTGTGAACTGTGCATTGATTCCTACATACTTGCATATTGCACTTATTATATTACTCTATGTTGACAATATCCATGAGATATACATGTTACAAGTTGAAAGCAACCGCTGAAACTTAATCTTCCTTTGTGTTGCTTCAATACCTTTACTTTGATTTATTGCTTTATGAGTTAACTCTTATGCAAGACTTATTGATGCTTGTCTTGAAGTGCTATTCATGAAAAGTCTTTGCTATATGATTCACTTGTTTACTCATGTCATATACATTGTTTTGATCGCTCAATTCACTACATATGCATTACAAATAGTATGATCAAGGTTATGATGGCATGTCACTCCAGAAATTATCTTTGTTATCGTTTTACCTGCTCGGGACGAGCAGAACTAAGCTTGGGGATGCTGATACGTCTCCGACGTATCGATAATTTCTTATGTTCCATGCCACATTATTGATGATATCTACATGTTTTATGCACACTTTATGTCATAATTATGCGTTTTCTGGAACTAACCTATTAACAAGATGCCGAAGTGCCAGTTCCTGTTTTCTGCTGTTTTTGGTTTCAGAAATCCTAGTAACGAAATATTCTCGGAATCGGACGAAATCAACGCACAGGTTCCTATTTTGCTCGGAAGCATCCAGAACACCCGAGAGCCGCCAGAGGGAAGCCCTGGGGGCCCCACACTACACCCTGGCACGGCCAGAGGGGGGGCCACGCCGCCCTATGGTGTGGTGGCCCCAGGCCCCCTCCGAGGCTGCCCTTCCGCCTATTTAAAGCCTCCGTCGCGAAAACCCTGATACGTTTGACAAAACCCACAGAAACCTTCCAGAGCCGCCGCCATCGCGAAGCCAAGATCTGGGGGACAGGAGTCTCTGTTCCGGCACGCCGCCGGGACGGGGAAGTGCCCCCGGAAGGCTCCTCCATCGACACCGCTGCCATCTCCACCGCCATCTCCATCAACGCTGCTGTCTCCCATGAGGAGGGAGTAGTTCTCCATCGAGGCTCGGGGCTCCGTTGTAGCTATGTGGTTCATCTCTCTCCTATGTACTTCAATACAATAATCTCATGAGCTGCCTTACATGATTGAGATTCATATGATGATGCTTGTAATCTAGATGTCGTTATGCTAGTCAAGTGAATTTTACTTATGTGATCTCCGGAGACTCCTTGTCCCACGTGTGTAAAGGTGACAGTGTGTGCACCGTGTGGGTCTCTTAGGCTATATTTCACAGAATACTTATTCACTGTTATGAATGGCATCGTGAAGTGCTTATTTATATCTCTTTATGATTGCAATATGTTTTGTATCACAATTTATCTATGTGCTACTCTAGCAATGTTATTAAAGTAGTTTTATTCCTCCTGCACGGTGTAATGGTGACAGTGTGTGCATCCGTGTTAGTACTTGGCGTAGGCTATGATTATGATCTCTTGTAGATTATGAAGTTAACTATTGCTATGATGGTATTGATGAGATCTATTCCTCCTACATAGCATGAAGGTGACAGTGTGCATACTATGTTAGTACTTGGTTTAGTCGAATTGATCTTTCATGCACTCTAAGGTTATTTAAATATGAACATTGAATTGTGGAGCTTGTTAACTCCGGCATTGAGGGTTCGTGTAATCCTACGCAATGTGTTCATCATCCAACAAGAGTGTAGAGTATGCATTTATCTATTCTGTTATGTGATCAAAGTTGAGAGTGTCCACTAGTGAAAGTATAATCCCTAGGCCTTGTTCCTAAATACTGCTATCGCTGCTTGTTTACTGTTTTACTGCGTTACTACTGCTTGTTTACTGTCCTGGGCAAAGCACTTTTTTGGTGCCGTTGCCACTGCTCATATATATTCATACCACCTGTATTTCACTATCTCTTCGCCGAACTAGTGCACCTATTAGGTGTGTTGGGGACACAAGAGACTTCTTGCTTTGTGGTTGTAGGGTTGCATGAGAGGGATATCTTTGACCTCTTCCTCCCTGAGTTCGATAAACCTTGGGTGATCCACTTAAGGGAAAACTTGCTGCTGTCCTACAAACCTCTGCTCTTGGAGGCCCAACACTGTCTACAGGAAAGGAGGGGGGCGTAGACATCACCTCCCGAGGCGGCGGCGGTCTAACGAGGATGGAGGGGCAACGGCGGCCCTCCCGCCTCCCGCATGGATGGATGGGGACGGTGGCCAGAGCCTGTGTTGCGGCCTCCCCGCCTCCCATCGGCGGCACGCCGATGGTGGCTGGTGGTGGCGGACAGCGCCATTCCCTCCGCCTCTCGCCGGTGAGGGGCGACGATCTTGGGCTTCTCCCGTGGTACGAGGTCGCCCGGGGCAACAGCCTTGGGTTCGATGGTGGAGGTGGCCTTTTTCTTCGCCGGAGGAGGTTGGCTGGTTGCTGGGGTGGAGGATCACGAGATCCCTCTATCCCGGCGATGAAGATCTAGTCGACGACGAGCTAGCAGCGAAGGGGCCACTGGTGAACACTGAGCCTTGACTTCATTCTTGGCGGATGATGGCGGCAGCTATTGGCGTCGTTCCCCTGCGAAGGCATCATCTTTGCTGGCCTCTTCGTTTGCTCTCGCCGAGTTGGGGACTCGCGGCTGTCAGTGAAAACCGTGTCAAGATTGGCGGGCGATGGCGGCGTTAAGCGTCGCTTCTTTCTTGAAGGCATCGTCGTCGCAGTCCGCGGGAACTCACTCGTGCTGCTCCGGGGGAAACCCTAGATCCAGCCAGGATCGGATAATGACGGCGCTTCTTGCATCGTGCTACCTCTTGGGGCATCGTTTTTGGAGCAGCAGCTGGATGGAGGTGGTTTTTGGTGGAGTGGTGTTCATCTACCACGTTGTCGTCGATGATTCTCAGCGGCGTGGAGCTGCGGGGTATCGAAGACGGGCGAGGATTGCTGGACGTGAGCAGGATGGTGGAGCTGTTTGGTGTTATGGTGACATCGACGATAGGCCTGACACGGTCAATACGTATATCTCGCTTGGAGATGGGTTTGAGATAGATGGCGGTTGCGAACTGTGTGACGTGTGCAAGGGCACACCCCGAGGGTATTGCTTTTTGGATGATGTGTGTTGGTGTACCGTCAGGGAGTATGGCCTTGTTCATGGTCCCCCCTTCATCGTAGGTATAGCGAGTTTTCGCTAGGAACGAGGCTTCGAGATTAATCTTTGTATTCCCCTTGTAAGGCAATGCGAATAATTTAATAAAGAAGAAAGTTGTGTGCATCATTTGGATGCAGAGGCTGGGGCTATGCTCCTTGATCGAAAAAGCTATCTTTGTACATACATACTATTTTGGGATTTCTATTTCCGTGCCCTCAAGTCCTTAGTTGTGCTCAGTTTTCCCCAGCTCCTTAGTTTTTCCTCAGTTTTCCCCAAGACCTTGTCTGAAAACATCACAGGTGCTGTAACGGCCGGTTGCCCGACGGTTGACCGTTATCTTCTGACTAGTGGGGCCACATAGAGCCCGCAAAGACACGTCGGACCATCCATCTTTGTTTGACCGTAAGCATCGCTGTATCCCTGACCAAAACGCGAACGAGTGGGGCTTCGGTATATCGAATGACAAGTGGGGCCATGACGCTGATACAAGGGGCAATACACGGGTAGGATTAGATTTTTAAACGGAGCTCTACAACGATGGCATGGAGGAGGTGGCCTGCTGGGTTCCGAGATGAGATCGGCGTCCACAAAGAACTGCATGAGGCGAGACCATATGCATTAGATAGATATGAACTAGACGCGTTTAACCATGCAAAGAAGAGAAGAAATGGTCGATGATATCGATGACTATCTCAAAACTTTGACTGACCGTGTCGGACACGAACGCGAGCAATGTAGAGAAAACTAGTGTCTCTCCTTTCTGGCGTGTATAGATGGGTGCTAGAAGAGTGTGGTGGCGAAGGGAAAGACCTCGCGGTGGTCTGTGGCATCCAGCATAGCGGGGCGGCGTGGCCGTGCCCACAGCGGCGTGCATGCATGTTCGGCATTGGCATCAGCATGCACGTTCGGCATTGGCCTCGGCGTTATCTCTGGTGTGTCAGTGATCGAATGAGGGACGGGATTGAGGGTGCATCCAGATGGTGACCTAGCAGTGGCGGCAAGCATAGCCTATCTGAACATGCCGATATCGGCATCGGCATCGTTTGGAGGCTGTGGTGCTCGAATGAAGGTGGGATTTGTTTCTTGTACGCCAAAATGAATTTGAAACAAGTTTCATGTTGTAGGTTAGGTAGCGAAAGTTTGTAACTAAAAATTATACTAGCGCCATGGTGAGGTTCTTTTTGATAAAGCTATACGGTTGGGCAAACTTTTTGACACTTTTTAGATAGGGTTCCTTGTTGTTACACGTATGACATCATGCATGACAAATTTGGGGTCATTTGGAGATGTTCGAAAAAATCACTGTGCTTAAGCGCATGCCGTTTCGTCTCACTGAAACCAGCTTTTCTAACAAGGTGATTTTTTCTACCTTCTCTAAATGACCTCAAATTTCATACAGCTGATCTTCTATGCATAGATAGATAGATAGATTGTTTCGTTTTTACATTTTTTGAACTTTTTATTTCCCTTTATAATACCCAATTGATTTTCAGGTCAAAACCTCGAAAAACAGCATCATGTATGGCATCATTTTCACCCTAAATTTCAAATTTTGTGAAACTTTCCCTTTTAGATATTCCTCGTTGTTATAGGTATGGCATCATGTATGCCAAACTTGGTTAGGTCTCACTGAAACCAGCTTTTGTAACAAGTTAGGTTTTTTCGACCTTCTCAAAAGGGATTTTTTTCTACCTTCTCCAAATGACCAAAATCATACGGACATATTCTATACAAAGATAGGTAGATTGTTTCATTTTTACATTTTTTTGAACTTTTATTTCCCTTTATAATACCCATTTGATTTTCAGGTCAAAACCTCGAAAGTTAACATAAGTAGATGGTGAACCCTCCCAAACTTCAAATACAAAGATAAATAGATTGTTTCGTTTATCATTTTTACCGTGAATAGTAATGGCTACAAGAAATCGGTGATGGTTTATCATTTTTTGCGTGAAAAGTAATGCCTAAAAGAGTTGGGCTTAACGCGTGAAAAATAATACAGAAAACCGCCCTTTAGCATACTTAGAGGGTGGAAGCTAACCGCCGACAAAGAGAGAGAGAGAGAGGGGTTATCCTGCCCGTTAGATCATACGATCAACGGTCGGTGGGCACGATCCGCGTGACATGGGCTAGACCAATCAGGGCAATGTTGCACGTCTGCGAGAATTTGTGAAGGGAGAGGGCAAAATTGAGTAGTATCAACAAACCAAGGGCACCTGAGTAGTAAACAGACTAAGGGATTCAAATATGAGATTTAAAAAATGGAAAATGCGTGTTTTGTACAATGAAACCCATCTTGGCCCACCTCAAACTATTTGCAATACAAATATACATGAGTGTGAGAATTGTGGCCTCATTTAGACAAAGTATGTTTTGGGGAAAGCTGTTTTAGGAAGGGCTTATTGTGGAAAACCATGCACCTTCATAGCTACTAGGTGATTTGAGAAGTGGAAATTTGTGGTAAAAATTGATTTATATATGACTTATCTATGATTTGAGAAGTGGCAATTTGTGGTAAAGTCTCCATGAGTAAGTGCCACTCTTTTTCGGAATTTTTTGCACATTAAATGACCCATTTAACTAGTTAATCCCATTTGTTGACTCTCTGTTGACCAGCCACTTGAGGGTAAAACTGAGCATATTGCACTAGCCAGTATTAGCACTCAAGGGGAAAACTGAGCACACAAAAAATGCTAGTATAAGACTCGAGGGTATACCTGAGTATATCAAAATTTCCAGGGTTAGACTCGAGGACGCGTGTTGCGGTGCAGAAATGGAAGACGTGCCATTGTTGACGCGTAGACGTGGGTCGCGGTGCAGAAGTCGAAGACGTGCAATCGTGGACGCGTGTCGCGTTGCAGAAGTCCAAGACGTGCAGACGTGCAACGGTGGATGCGTAGGACGCGGGTCGCATTAACCACCCTCGCCTTTATAGACGCCTCCTCGCACTATCTCTGTCACTCTCACTCGCTCACGCAACGCCGCCTCTCTCATGTCCCATCATCTTCTCCAAAGCAAAAACCCTCTCCCTCTCCCTCTCCTCTGCCGGTGAGATGGACAAGGAGAATGCCAATCCCATCGTCCACGATACCGTCGACTCCAAGCGCGACGCCTCCCTCTTTGATGTCATCCCCTCAACGGCCATCGCCGCTGGTGCATCGGAGGCTGCCGCCGGTGGCAGTCAGATCCCCGCGGGATGGGACCCCTATGAGGAGGTGCCGTTCTAGGCGCCCCCGAACCCCTACGACACCTTCATGGACGACCCATGAAACAAGGTAACTACGGTTTTATCCATTTTTTGTTCCCCATTCCTTTTTGAACCCTATTTTTGCTGGTGTAGATGGATCTGTAGATGGATGAGTATTGGGTTAATATTTGCGCCGATTTTATTCCATTTTGTTTTGATCCCTTCTTGATTTATGCAACTAATAATGGGATCTCAATCGGTTAATTTATGCAAGTAATCATGGGATCTCAATCAGTTATTTTCAGATCTGGAATCTATTTCTTTGCCTATGATGAATCGTTGGGCACAAATTTTTACAAGGAGGGTTCAGCGAACCATTGCTGTGTATAAATCTGTTGTGCATGAGCTTTGGTTCGCTAATCCCTTCCCTGTAGATATATAATCGTGTCCACTCTAACTGAGGCTGCCTCTGTTTTTCCTAACTTTGTTATCATGCTCGTTAGTTATCGTCGCAACTCATTCACTCATAGTTTCCGTTTGATATGGATCAGCTGTCTGGCAGCGACGTCGGCAGCGACGACGAGCACCATGACACCAAGACTCGGCAGGTGCTGCAGAGGCTGCAGGTCGGCCAGTACGTCTCCTACTTCGCCAAGGGTGTCTACAGATGCCCCTTCTGCACTAGGAGACTCGGCGGCTGATACGTCTCCAACGTATCTATAATTTCTTATGTTCCATGCTAGTTTTATGACAATACCTACATGTTTTGTTCACACTTTATATCGTTTTGATGCGTTTTCCGGAACTAACCTATTGACGAGATGCCGAAGGGCCAGTTGCTGTTTTCTGTTGTTTTTGGTTCTAGAAAGGCTGTTCGGGCAATATTCTCGGAATTCGGCGAAACGAAGACCCAACATCTTATTTTTCCCGGAACCTTCCAGAAAGTCAAAGGGGGGCCAGAGGGGAGCCCTGGGGGCCCCACACGTGTGGGCGGCGCGGCCCAAGGGGGGGCGCGCCCCCTAGTGTGAGGAGGCCCCGTGGCCCCTCCGACTCCGACTCTTCGCCTATTTAAGCCATCCTGACCTAAAACATCGACACCGATTGACGAAACTCCAAAAAGACCCCCTCCGACTCCGCCTCTTCGCCTATTTAAAGGTCCCTGACCTAAATCTTCGAGACGGAAAAAGGCACGGTACGAGAAACCTTCCAGAGCCGCCGCCATCGCGAAGCCAAGATCTGAGGGACAAGAGTCTCTGTTCCGGCACGCCGCCGGGACGGGGAAGTGCCCCCGGAAGGCTTCTCCATCGACACCACCACCATCTTCATCACCGCTGCTGTCTCCCATGAGGAGGGAGTAGTTCTCCATCGAGGCTAAGGGTTGTACCGGTAGCAATGTGGTTAATCTCTCTCCTATGTACTTCAATACAATGATCTCATGAGCTGCCCTACATGATTGAGATTCATATGAGTTTTGTATCACTATTCATCTATGTGTTACTCTAGTGATGTTATTAAAGTACTCTATTCCTCCTTCATGATGTAATGGTGACAGTGTGTGCATCATGTAGTACTTGGCATAGGTTATGATTGTAATCTCTTGTAGATTATGAAGTTAATTATTGCTATGATAGTATTGATGCGATCTATTCCTCCTTCATAGTGTGATGGTGACAGTGTGCATGCTATGTTAGTACTTGGTATAATTGCAATGATCTATTATGCACTCTAAGATTATTTAAATATGAACATCGAATGTTGTGGAGCTTGTTAACTCCGGCATTGAGGTGCTCTTGTAGCCCTACACAATTAGTGGTGTTCATCATCCAACAAGAGAGTGTAGAGTGGTTTTATTATGTGATCAATGTTGAGAGTGTCCACTAGTGAAAGTATGATCCCTAGGCCTTGTTTCCAAGCACTGAAACTCCGTTTACTTCATCGTTGCATTGCATGTTTACTCGCTGCCATATTTTATTCAGATTGCTATTACCACTCATATACATCCATACTACTTGTATTTCACTATCTCTTCGCCGAACTAGTCCACCTATACATTTGACAAGTGTATTAGGTGTGTTGGGGACACAAGAGACTTCTTGTATCGTGATTGCAGGGTTGCTTGAGAGGGATATCTTTGACCTCTTCCTCCCTGAGTTCAATAAACCTTGGGTGATCCACTTAAGGGAAACTTGCTGCTGTTCTACAAACCTCTGCTCTTGGAGGCCCAACACTGTCTACAGGAATAGAAGCGTGCGTAGACACCAAGCACTTTTCTGGCGCCGTTGCCGGGGAGGAAAGGTAAAAGGCACTCATACTCCGGTCCCAGGTAACTAAGTACTTTTCTGTTGCCATTGTGTGTGTGCTCGAAGCTATTTCCTTTAGATCCTGCAATTGCATCTTTTTGTTTCTTGTTTTTATTTTTCACTAGTTAGGCATAATGGAAAACAACAATGAGCTTTTTAATCTATTTCCTGAGTTAAGATATGAATTGTTTGATGCGAAAATTAAAAAACCTATGGAACCTTATCTGCATGATAGTAGCAATGTTATTAGTATGAATGCAATTACTGCTAATGCTATGGAAGAGTCTAAGCTTGGGGAAGCTAGTTTATATAAAAATAATCTTTTTTGCTCCTCAGCTTTGGAAGAAATATTTTGCTCTGATAATGCTTTATCTCCCATATGCGATAACTCTAATGATGCTTTTGATATTTTAAATTCACCTGCTGAAAGTGTTTCATATAAAATACCTATGAAAATTATTGAACGTGTTATGGATAACCGCTATGAAGGGGATGGAACTGTCCATCCTTGAGATCATTTACTGTTTTTGCATGAATTATGCGGGTTATTCAAGTGTGCAGGTATCTCTATGGATGAAGTGAAGAAGAAATTATTCTCCATGGCGTTGTCTGGTAAAGCGGCGCATTGGTATAAACTGCTGAAGGATGGGCATTCTCTTGATTGGAAGGATATTGTGCCTCTATTTTATTCTAAATTCTATCCTCCAAGTGAAATTCACAAAGACCGAAACCGCATATATAATTTCTGGCCTCATGATGGAGAGAGTATTGCCCAAGCATGGGAGAGATTGAAGTCTTTAATGCTCAAATGCCCCAATCATGAGCTTCCTGGTAATATCATCATTGATAATTTCTATGCAAGACTTTCTTTTCAGGATAAAACCTTGCTGGATACTACTTGTTCTGGATCATTTACATGCAATGAAGAAGAGTTTAAAAGGGACCTTCTTGATCGGATTGAGGAGAACGCTGAAGATTGGGAGAACGACAAAGGTAGAGAGTCAGGTATAAATTATGATTATGAATGCATTGAAACTTTTATGGATACTGGTAAATTTCGAAATATGAGTGCTACCTATGGTCTTGACTCTCAAGTTGCTGCAAATCTTTATAAAGCTTTTGCCTCTCATTTTGAATTGCCTAGGAAGAATTTTGATAAGTATCATGAACCTTTTAAAGAGGCTTGCATGAACGATAAAATTGTTGTTAATGATTGCAATAAACATGCTCAAACTCTTAAGAATGCTATTTCCTATAAGCATGTTAATTTTTGTGGAATGCATAGACCTTGTGGAATTAATCAAATCAAAGATGAATATTGTATCCATCATATTAATGAAAAAACTAGAAAGTGGTTTAGGGCTCTAGATGATCTTGGTAAAAAAGTTTGTGCCCTCTATCCTTTTATTTGTGAACTTTGCCATAGAGTGGGTCATTTTAATTTTCAATCTCTTCCAATGATAATTTGAACCCCATGAGTGTTGCAAATTTGTATTGTGATGATGAAATTACTCCTAATCAGCATGATGAACTTACTTTATTTTTGTGGTGTGAAGAGTTATCAAGAAAAATCTCTTTGTTACATATGAGTGATCTTGATATTGATGATGTCCTGCATGGGTGTTCTTCTTATTGCATTTATAATTGCCATACAAATACTTACATACAAAATATTTTAGAAGATGACACTTTGCCAAAATATGATAGGACCGCTGTGTGTTTTGAACTTATTAATGAAAAGGAGGAATCCTCCCAAGTTTCTTCTATTGTTTCTGGAAATAAATCAGGTTATGTGGAGAAGCCCCCCCTTCAAACCTCTTCCTCCTAAAGAAGGGAACGAGGAGAAGGAAGAGAAGAAGAAGAAGGGAACGAAGAAGAAGAAGAAGAAGGGGAATAAAGAGAAAGAGATAACGATGGGTAACCGTAAGTATGTTGCTCCTAATGATTATTATGATAATGAATCTGAATACAATGATCTTCCTATGCCCTTTACCTACATTAGTGATTATGATTTGAAAGAGCACACTACTTTTGATATTGCAAATCTCTGGGAAACTAATTCCGAAAATGATAATGTTAATAATTGCCATAGTATCAGTACTATCCATGCTTCCTCCCATAATGATATTGAAAGCTCTAGGCTTGGGGATGAGGTGTTTGAAAATCCTTTTTCTACTGATCATTATATGTTTGATACATCTCCTTCTAGTAACAATGATGGTATGGTCACAGATGAACATACTGTGAAAGATAACTATTCTATTTCTTATGATGACACTGTGCCTCCAATCTTTGATGATTATTATAAAGAATGCTATGATATAGGTTATAACTATCCTTATGAAACTTGTCATAGTTATGATTGGATTGCCAAAAATAATTCCCTTAGTATGCAACTTGTTTACCATGTTCAAATTCTTGATAATGATCCTGCTCCAATTACTATTAATGAGAAGAGTTTTTCTTATGCCAAAAATAATGATACTTTTATACATATGAACCATGATAAGAATGTTTTAAGTGATGGATATATTGTGGATTTCATCAATGATGCTACTGAAAGTTATTATGAGAGAGGGAAACATGGTTATATGCATCTTAATAATATTAAGTTTCCCCTCTTTATGTTGAGAATTTTAAAGTTGCGCTTGTATTGCCTTTTTATGCTTGTCACTTTGTTCTTCATGAATTTATTTGTGTATAAGATTCCTTTTCATAGGAAGTGGGTTAGACTTAAATATGTTTTGAACTTGCTTTTAGATGCTCTCTTTTGCTTCAACTCTTATTTCTTGCGAGTGCATCATTAAAACTGCTGAGCCCATCTTAATGGCTATAAAGAAAGCACTTCTTGGGAGATAACCCATGTTTTTATTTTACTACAGTACTTTTGTTTTATATTTGAGTCTTGGAAGTTGTTACTACTGTATCAACCTCTCCTTATCTTTATTTTATTGCATTGTTGTGCCAAGTAAAGTCTTTGATAGTAGGGTTGATACTAGATTTGGATTACTGCGCAGAAACAGATTTCTTGCTGTCACGAATTTGGGCAGGGTTCTCTGTAGGTAACTCAGAAAAATCTGCCAATTTACGTCTGTGATCCTCAGATATGTACGCAACTTTCATTCAATTTGAGCATTTTCATCTGAGCAAGTCTGGTGCCTCTAAAAAATTCGTCTTTACGGACTGTTCTGTTTTGACAGATTCTGCCTTTTATTTCGCATTGCCTCTTTTGCTGTGTTGGATGGATTTCTTTGTTCCATTAACTTCTAGTAGCTTTGTGCAATGACCAGAAGTGTTAAGAATGATTGTGTCACCTCTGAACATGTGAATTTTTGATTATGCACTAACCCTCTAATGAGTTTGTTTTGAGTTTAGTGTGGAGGAAGTTTTCAAGGGTCAAGAGAGGAGGATGATATAATATGATCAAGAAGAGTGAAAAGTCTAAGCTTGGGGATGCCCCCATGGTTCATCCCTGCATATTTCAAGAAGACCCAAGCGTCTAAGCTTGGGGATGCCCAAGGCATCCCCTTCTTCATCAACAACTTATCAGGTTTCTTCTCTTGAAACTATATTTTTATTCGGTCACATCTTATGTACTTTACTTGGAGCGTCTGTTTGTTTTTGTTTTGTTTGAATAAATTCATGCTTGTGTGGGAGAGAGACACGCTCCGCTGTTGCATATGAACACATGTGTTCTTAGTTCTATCTTTAATGTTCATGGAGGATTTGAAAACCGTTTCGTTAATTGCTATTTGGTTGGAAACAGAAAATGCTTCATGTGGTAATTGGTATAATGTCTTGAATAATTTGATACTTGGCAATTGTTGTGCTCATATGGATTATGTTTAAGCTCTTGCATCATGTACTTTGTACCCATTAATGAAGAATTACATAGAGCTTGTTAAAATTTGGTTTGCATGATTGATCTCTAGAGTCTAGATATTTTCTGGTTGAGGTGTTTGAACAACAAGGAAGACGATGTAAAGTCTTATAATGCTTAAAATATGTTCATATGTGAGTCTTGCTGCACCGTTTTATACTTGAGTTTGCTTCAAACAACCTTGCTAGCCTAGCCTTGTATTGAGAGAATTCTTCTCGTGCATCCAAGTCCTTGAGCCAAAAACTATGCCATTTGTGTCCACCATACCTACCTACTACATGGTATTTCTCTGCCATTCCAAAGTAAATTACTTGAGTGCTACCTTTAAAATTTCATTCTTTATGTTTGCAATATATAGCTCATGGGAAAATAGCTTAAAAACTATTGTGGTATTGAATATGTTGCTATGTATCTTATTTCTTATAAGTTGCTTGTTGAGCGGTAACCATGTTTCTGGGGACGCCATCAACTTTTACACCTTTGTTGAATATCATGTGAGTTGCTATGCATCTTCGTCTTATCTGAAGTAAGGGCGATTTTCATGATCAAATGGTTTGAGTATGCATATTGTTAGAGAAGAACATTGGGCAGCTAACTAAAGCCATGAATCATGGTGGAAGTTTCAGTTTGGACACAAATCCTCAATCTCTTATGAGAATATTATCTGTTGTTGAATGCTTATGCATTAAAGAGGAGTCCATTATCTGTTGTCTATGTTGTCCCGGTATGAATGTCTAAGTTGAGAATAATCAAAAAGCGAGAAATCCAATGCGAACTTTCTCCTTAGACCTTTGTACAGGCGGCATAGAGGTACCCCTTTGTGACACTTGGTTGAAACATATGCTATGCAATGATAATCCATGTTAATCCAAGCTAATTAGGACAAGGTGCGAGCACTATTGGTATACTATGCATGAGGCTTGCAACTTATAGGATATCTTATACATAACACATATGCTTTATTACTACCATTGACAAAATTGTTTCTATGTTTTCAAAATGAAAAGCTCTAGCACAAAAATAGTAATCCATGCTTCCCTCTGCGAAGGGCCTTTCTTCTACCTTATTGTTGAGTTAGTTTACCTATTCCTTCTATCTTAGAAGCAAACACTTGTGTCAACTGTGCATTGATTCTTACATGTTTACCTATTGCACTTGTTATATTGCTTTATGTTGACAACTATCCATGCGATATACATGTTACAAGTTGAAAGCAATTGCTGAAACTTAATCATCCTTTGTGTTGCTTCAATGCCTTTTACTTTGAATCTATTGCTTTATGAGTTAACTCTTATGCAAGACTTATTGATGCTTGTCTTGAAAGTACTATTCATGAAAAGTCTTTGCTATATGATTCAGTTGTTTAGTCATTATCTTTACTATCACTTCATATGTTTTACAATATTATTGATCAAGATTATGTTGGTAGCATGTCACTTAAGAAATTATCATTGTTATCGTTTACCTACTCGAGGGCGAGTAGGAACTAAGCTTGGGGATGCTTGATACGTCTCCAACGTATCTATAATTTCTTATGTTCCATGCTAGTTTTATGACAATACCTACATGTTTTGTTCACACTTTATATCGTTTTGATGCGTTTTCCGGAACTAACCTATTGACGAGATGCCGAAGGGCCAGTTGCTGTTTTCTGTTGTTTTTGGTTCTAGAAAGGCTGTTCGGGCAATATTCTCGGAATTCGGCGAAACGAAGACCCAACATCTTATTTTTCCCGGAACCTCCCAGAAAGTCAAAGGGGGACCAGAGGGGAGCCCTGGGGGCCCCACACGTGTGGGCGGCGCGGCCCAAGGGGGGCGCCCCCCTAGTGTGAGGAGGCCCCGTGGCCCCTCCGACTCCGACTCTTCGCCTATTTAAGCCGTCCTGACCTAAAACATCGACATCGATTGATGAAACTCCAAAAAGACCCCATCCGACTCCACCTCTTCGCCTATTTAAAGGTCCCTGACCTAAATCTTCGAGACGGAAGAAGCCACGGTACGAGAAACCTTCCAGAGCCGCCGCCATCGCGAAGCCAAGATCTGGGGGACATGAGTCTCTGTTCCGGCACGCCGTCGGGACGGGGAAGTGCCCCCGGAAGGCTTCTCCATCGACACCACCGCCATCTTCATCACCACTGCTGTCTCCCATGAGGAGGGAGTAGTTCTCCATCGAGGCTAAGGGCTGTACCGGTAGCTATGTGGTTAATCTCTCTCCTATGTACTTCAATACAATGATCTCATGAGCTGCCCTACATGATTGAGATTCATATGAGTTTTGTATCACTATTCATCTATGTGTTACTCTAGTGATGTTATTAAAGTACTCTATTCCTCCTTCATGATGTAATGGTGACAGTGTGTGCATCATGTAGTACTTGGCGTAGGTTATGATTGTAATCTCTTGTAGATTATGAAGTTAATTATTGCTATGATAGTATTGATGCGATCTATTCCTCCTTCATAGTGTGATGGTGACAGTGTGCATGCTATGTTAGTACTTGGTATAATTGCAATGATCTATTATGCACTCTAAGGTTATTTAAATATGAACATCGAATGTTGTGGAGCTTGTTAACTCCGGCATTGAGGTGCTCTTGTAGCCCTACACAATTAGTGGTGTTCATCATCCAACAAGAGAGTGTAGAGTGGTTTTATTATATGATCAATGTTGAGAGTGTCCACTAGTGAAAGTATGATCCCTAGGCCTTGTTTCCAAGCACTGAAACTAAGTTTACTTACTGTTCTGTTGCATGTTTACTCGCTGCCATATTTTATTCAGATTGCTATTACCACTCATATACATCCATACTACTTGTATTTCACTATCTCTTCGCCGAACTAGTGCACCTATACATCTGACAAGTGTATTAGGTGTGTTGGGGACACAAGAGACTTCTTGTATCGTGATTGCAGGGTTGCTTGAGAGGGATATCTTTGACCTCTTCCTCCCTGAGTTCGATAAACCTTGGGTGATCCACTTAAGGGAAACTTGCTGCTGTTCTACAAACCTCTGCTCTTGGAGGCCCAACACTGTCTACAGGAATAGAAGCGTGCGTAGACATCAGCGGCACCAACTTCAACTGCCTCCTCATGCATGCCGAGAACATCGGCAACACCTTCCCCAAGGTCGGCACGACGGTGAACCCCTACTTCTTCCGCGCCAAGCACAAGACGCTCGGCATTCACCTCCACAGCTTCCAGCGGGTGGAGATCGCCGCCGGCCGCATGCCTCCGCTCAAGCCCAAGGTGCCCAAGCGGAGCAACAAGTGGAGGCAGAGCCAGATGGGGTAGGTGGAGTCCTGGACGTGTGCTGCTGCTGCCTCCTCCATTTTGTTGTTAGCTAGGATCCCTTGTTATGTTGTTAGTATGATGGTGCTGTCAAGAACCTCGAACCTGTTACTATGTTGGCTGCTGTATGCAATTTATTATCTAGGGAGGGATCCCTATTATCTACCCTATTATCTATCCCTATTCTACTATATGACTGTGTGAATTTATCGTACATTACCCTGGAGATTTTCTTCTAGATTTAACTACATACATATGGACCAGAGAGAGTGCTAGATTTGCTGCCGTATTGGGCAAACAACGAGGGCCAAAAGGCACAATTAATTGAAGAAAGATAGAAATGCAAGCTTCTCTAGATTTGATACTAATTAGGTGAAAAAAGACAGAGAGAAAGAGGGGGAAAAAGTACTCTTAAAAATACCAATTTGGGTCGAGAGAGATAGAACCCAACTCCTGCTCACGTGCAACCAAACGCTGTCTCGTCCTGTCCCACGCGGTCCCTTTCTACCAGCCCCACGCGACGCGGTCCCACATAACGTGGCCCCACACGTCAGCACGGAACGGTCAACTAAACGGGAATCCTGCCGTCTGAGCTCCTTCTGCGGGTTTCAAACAAGGGCTTGGGGAAAACTGAGGAAAAACTAAAGAGCTGGGAAAAAACTAAGTACAACTAAGAATCTGAGGCACGGGAATAGAAATCCCTACTATTTTTACACACTAATACATATTAATACATGGAGAAAAGAGGGAGTTAAAACCCAGATTTTAATCTATTATTTCTAGCAACCATCATACTAGAACTATTAATTAAAATCACTCCATAATTACATTGGCCACTTAAATATTCTTACAATCTCCCACATGGCCGATGTAAAGACTTGACGATTCACTTATAACTTTAAGTGCACGCTATATTGTGAATTTATCAAGTCATCACTAAGATGAAATTAAGTCGTAAGGATCATGGCGGTCACAAGTCTGTATCGACATGATTCCTTCCATGTATCACATATAACTTATGTCATATTTCTATTATAAAGGAAAATTATTTTCCTTTATATTATTCTCCTAAACAATAATTGTATACATCATAATGAGAATACAAGAAGCACGAGGCGAACTTTTATTGAATTCCTAGTGTCGAAATTACAAGCCACAATCGTACATATATATATACATGTATATACACATCAAGCTAACAAGGACTTATCAATAATACCCATCCTAGTGACATGTCCGTTAAATGTCCTGGGCGGTAAACCTTTAGTTAGCGGATCCGCGACCATCAGTACTATACCGATATGCTCAATCGACACCCTCCTTTTCTGTACTTCCTCTTTGACAGACAAGAACTTTAAATCCATGTGTTTCACAACCTTTGAATACTTGTCATTCTTTGAGAAGAAAACAACCGCTCAATTATCACAATACATTCGTAAAGGCTTTTCTATATTGTCAACAAGGCTGAATCTTGAGACAAAATTCCGTAACCATAATGCTTGATTCGTGGCTTCAAAACAAGCCACGAACTCAGCTTCCATAGTTGACATAGCTATAATGGATTGCTTCGAACTCTTCCATGAGACGTACTGCACCTTCGGCCAATAAAAATATATAGCCAAAAGTAGACTTCCTTGTGTCAATACAGCCAGCATAGTCCGAATCAGAATATCCCAATACTTCAAGATGATCCCATCTTTTGTAGGTAAGCATATGTTCTTTGGTGCCTTGTAAATACCTAAGAACTTTCTTTGCAGCTTTCCAATGATCTATTCCTGGATCACTTTGATATTTCTACCGCAAAGCTAATATCTGGCCGAGTACATGTTGAAGCATACATTAAGCTCCCAACAACCAATGCATATGGAATTGATTCCATTGTCTTCCGTTCCATATCATTCTCGGGACATTGCATTGTACTGAATTTATCCCCTTTCAGAATTGGAACCGACCCTGGGGAGCATTTATCCATTCCAAATCTCTCTAAAACTTTATTGATATATCCTTTCTGAGACAATCCTAATAGTCCTTCTTTTCTGTCACGAAATATTTCTATCCCAATGACGTAGGATTCCTCTCCTAAATCCTTCATTTCAAAACTTTCAGAGAGAAATTTCTTAACATCATGCAACAAAGATTTGTCATTCGCAGCAAGCAAAATATCATCAACATATAGGATTAATATAATAAACTTGCTCCCACTGACCTTCATGTATATACACTGATCAACGGTGTTTTCTACAAAACCGTATGATGTAATGGTATCATTAAACTTTATATACCATTGTCGAGAAGCTTGTTTCAACCCATATATTGACTTCTTGAATTTACATACAAGATTTTATTTTCCCGGAGTTATGAAACCTTCCGGTTGGT
This sequence comes from Lolium perenne, assembly GCF_019359855.2. Lineage (NCBI taxonomy): Eukaryota > Viridiplantae > Streptophyta > Magnoliopsida > Poales > Poaceae > Lolium > Lolium perenne. The sequence continues at coordinate 266,545,315 of NC_067244.2, read as the reverse complement.
CCATATTTTTTTTTCTCGATAAAGGATGCTTTATTACTTTTTGAGAAGCAATTACATCCAGCCTCTGCATAACCAGGATGCACACAACCGTTTAAGAGTCTTAAGTCCAAAAAGATGCCAAACGGAAAAAGAACTAGGGGGATGATGACCCACAAGTATAGGGGGTGTATCGTAGTATCTTCGATAAGTAAGAATGTCGATCCCAACGAGGAGCAGAAGGTGTTGACAAGCAGTTTCGATGAAGGATTCACTGTAAATGCTCACAGACAAGTATTCAGGGGGGTTTTGATGTAACAGTTGAATAAAGTACGAGTATGTAAAGTGCGAGAGTAACAATTGCAGCGAGTGGCCCAATCCTTTTTAGCACAAAGGATAAGCCGGTTTGTTTACTTATAATGACCAAACGTTCTCGAGGACACACGGGATTTTAGTCTAGTGCTTTCGCTACATACGGCTAAATAATCTTCATTGTTGTGATAAGTGTTGTGTGGGTGAACCTATGCTAATGTACCGCCCTTCCTAGGACTAATACATACTTGTGATTATACCCCTTGCAAGCATCCGCAACTACAAGAAAGTAATTAAGAATTAAATCTAACCACCGCCTTAAACTCTGAGATCCTGCGATCCCTCCTGCATCGATATACCAACGGGGGTTTAGGTTTCTGTCACTCCGGCAACCCCGCAATTGGCAAACGAGTACAAGATGCATTCCCCTAGGCCCATAAATGGTGAAGTGTCATGTAGTCGACGTTCACATGACACCACTAGAAGAATAACACCACAACTTAAATATCACACCATTGAATATTACTCAACCATAGTTCACTACTAACATTTAGACTTCACCCATGTCCTCAAGAACTAAACGAACTACTCACAAGACATCATACGGAACATGATCAGAGGTGATATGATGATGAATAACAATCTGAACATAAACTTGGTTCAATGGTTTCACTCAATAGCATCAACAACAAGTAGAAATCGATACCGGGAGAGTTTCCCCTATCAAACAATCAAGATCAAACCCAAATTGCTATGGCGGTGACGGTGTCCAGCGGTGATGACGGCGGTGATGATGGTGGAGATGATGATGATGGTGATGGCGATGATGTCCAGCTTGATGACGGTGACGATGGCGTCGATTTCCCCCTCCCGGAGGGAATTTCCCCGGCGGATTCCTGCCCGCCGGAGAGCTCTGTTCTCTCTGGTGTTCTCCGCCCCGCAGAGGCGGTCAGCAACTCTTCGCGAGGTACCCTCTCGTGGCTTAGGTCTTCGGGACGAAGGGTTTGGCGAAGAAAAGGAGGCGAAAAGGGTCGTGGGACCCCCAGACCATAGGCCGGCGCGGCCAGGGCCTCGGCCGCGCCGCCCTAGGGTGTGGGCCCACCCAGGCTCCTCCAGGCTCCACCTACTGGCTTCCTTCGTCATCTTGAAAAATAGGATTTTTGGTATAATTTCCTTCCAGAGTTGATCTTCCGAAATATTGCGTTCTGACGGTGCTTTTTCCAGCAGAATCCTGGCTCCGGTGTTCGATCCTCCAATAATGATGAAACATGCAAAATAGATGAAATAACATAAGTATTGTGTCCCAATATGAAATATATCAATGAATAACAGCAATTATGATATAAAATAGTGATGCAAATTGGACGTATCAACTCCCCCCAAGCTTAGACTTCGCTTGTCCCCAAGCGAAACTGAACTCGATAGACATGACCACATGTTTATGGAGTGAAGAGTCGATAAATAAAATACGGACAAGAAGCATCATATTCATTCACACAGGATATTATAGTAAACAACCTCTTATAACTCATATTGAAACAAGTATAAGGTAACCACAAGTAAAGGTGCATGAGAAATCATGATTGGTGATGGCAAACTTCGTTCTTGGTCAGAGAACAATTAACAGATTATATTTATCTCATTGAGCAGCGCTCTCATGTTAAAGTTTATAAGGCACAACTTGCATACTCAATCATAATGGTCTTCTCATAATCATTGATACTTGCAAAGCTATATTCATTCAGATAAAACTTGTACTAAACAAAGAAGAATAAAAGACATGATGTAGCAAATCACAATATAATGGTTTGATCACAACTACTCAAATGCTTGCTTGAGATGGAGGGAAATAGGTTTACTGACTCAACATAAAGTAAAAGACAGGCCCTTCGCAGAGGGAAGCAGGGATTAAATCATGTGCTAGAGCTTTTTCAGTTTTGCAATCATATAGAGGTAATAAAAGTAACATTTTGAGAGGTGTTTGTTGTTGTCAACGACTGGTAGCGGGTACTCTAACCCCCTTGCCAGACAACCTCCTAAGAGCGGCTCCCATATTATTTTCATTTTGTGTGGCACTCCTTCCAACCTTTCTTTCACAAACCATGGCTAACCGAATCTTCGGGTGCCTGCCAACAATCTCATACCATGAAGGAGTGCCTTTTTATTTAAGTTTTATTATGATGATGACACTCCCCCCAACCTTTGCTTACACAAGCCATGGCTAACCGAATCCTTCGGGTGCCGTCCATCAATCACATACCATGGAGGAGTGTCTATTTAATTTAATTAATTTGGGACTGGGAATCCCATTGCCAGCTCTTTTTGCAAAGTTATTGGATAAGCGGATGAAGCCACTAGTCCATTGGTGGAAGTTGCCCAACAAGATTGAAAGATAAAACACCACATACTTCCTCATGAGCTATGAAACATTGACACAAATAAGAGATACTAAGTTTTGAATTGTTTAAAGGTAGCACATGAAGTATTTACTTGGAATGGCAGAAAATACCATGTAGTAGGTAGGTATGGTGGACACAAATGACATAGGTTTGGGTTAAGGTTTGGATGCACGAGAAGTATTCCCTCTCAGTACAGGTCTTTGGCTAGCAAGGTTAATTAGCAAGCATAAGAGTCGAGGGAAACAAACAAACATACATATGATAGAGACAATCATGCATCTTCCTTGTAAGCACAAACAATTTTAACTTCAGAATAGTAAGCTATGAGCTAACAAGAAAGACAATGAAACATCTACATGTATTTCTCTTTTCTATTTAAACCTCAAAGTGTTGTTGCTATTGACCAATGCTAAGTTTGCCAAAACCAAATAGATTTATTCAATGCTCCCAAAGTGATACCAATACTAACAACAAGGTGAATCATATAGTAGAGATTGCAAACTAAAATAAGATGTGCAATATGTAAATGATAAGACTTCTCATTAATATTCCATAACGATAACTCACACCAAGGGATACATAGATAACCAACTAAAGGAGAGATACTTCCACTGCAACCCATCTTATATGATAACTTCCCTACTCATGATATGACACTACTTGACAATAAAAGTAAAAGATAGTGATAATGTGATACCGCGGCACTCCCCCAAGCTTGGAACAAACCAAGGGGATGCCAATACCGATGATGAATTACTCCTGCGGCGATGGTGGTGATGAACTCCTCCCGAGCTTCTTAATAAGCTCCTTCGTCTTCAGTTTCTCAGCTTGACAATTTTGCACTAAGATTCGAAGAGATTCATTGTTATCCGAAGTTGGCGATGACGACCTTGTGACGCGAATCGAGTGGTATTCAATCATTCTTCGGAGATGGCAATTCTCCTCCTGGAGTATCTCCACTTCTCTTCTTAGAGCCCGATATTGATCACAAAACTCATCGGTAATCCGTAGAACTTCTTCCATCATGGGGAAGGAGTCGAGGCTAAGAGCGGGTGGCAAAGGTCCCTGCAGGTTATGAGAAAAAGAACGTCGAGTGTCAACAGATCCCACCAAGATTTGCTTGCTCCCTCCGGCTTGCTGCTCTTGTCTTGATGGCACCTCCTTCACTTCTTCCTCCGAAAGCCCCTTGCCCTTGTTGTTGGAGGCCATGGTGCTTCTAGACTGAAAACAGATCCTGGCAGAAACAGCTCGAAACAAAACACGTCGAAAACACGATATACGGACTTCCAGGGGTCCGGGGGATTATATAGCAAAAATTTTCGCGACATAAGGAAAGTACCAGATCGAACCAGAGTCGGAAAGGGGCGACGGGGCGGCCAAACCATAGGCCGGCGCGGGCCCAGGTCAGGCCGCGCCGCCCTATGGTGGCACCCCCTCGTGCGTCCTTTCCACTCCGTTTCGAACTCGTAATTTCTCATATTTTCCAAAAACAGCAAAAATATAGTTCGGGAAGTAAATTGCGTACTTTTCATTACCAGTACTGTTACCTATTCAAAGTCGAGTTCTGGCAGACTGTCAATTTGCCCTTTGATGAAAGCTTCCGGTGTTTCCACTTGAATAATATCAACATCAACATTATAAGAATCACCCGAGATATAATGCTTGAGTCTTTGTCCATTCACCACTTGCGTAGCATTGCCTTGGAGAGAGCTAATTTTGATTGCTCCTGAACGATACACCTCCTCGACAACATATGGTCCTTCCCATTTCGAGAGTAATTTCCCTGCAAAGAATCTGAGACGAGACCGATACAATAGGACTTTATCCCCAATATTAAATTCTCTTTTGATAATCCTCCTATCATGCCATTTTTTAACTTTCTCTTTAAAGAGTTTAGCATTTTCATAAGCTTCACTTCTCCATTCATCTAGAGAACTCAATTGCAACAACCTCTTATCACCAGCAAGTTTAGGATCTTTATTTAATTCTCTAACAGCCCAATAAGCTTTGTGCTCTTGTTCTAAAGGTAAATGACAAGCTTTCCCATAAACCATTTTATAAGGTGACATTCCCATGGGATTTTTATAAGCAGTTCTATAAGCCCAAAGTGCATCTTTCAATTTACTAGCCCAATTCTTTCTAGTTTTATTAACGGTCTTTCCCAAAATAGATTTAATCTCTCTATTTGATAATTCTACTTGACCACTAGTTTGAGGATGATAAGCAGAAGCAATTCTATGATTAATACCATACCTAGCAAGAGTTTTTCTAAAACCTCCATGAATAAAATGAGAACCTCCATCAGTCATAATATATCTAGGCACTCCAAATCTAGGAAAAATAATATCTAAGAGCATTCTTAAAGAGGTCTCACCATCAGCACTTTTTGTAGGTATAGCTTCCACCCATTTAGTAACATAATCAACAGCAACAAGTATATGAGTGTTACCTTCCGATGACGGAAAAGGTCCCATAAAGTCAAATCCCCAACAATCAAACGGTTCAATAACAAGAGTATAATTCATGGGCATTTCTTTGCGTCTGGAGATATTACCAACCCTTTGGCATTCATCACAAGATAAAATAAACTTTCTCGCATCCTTGAAGAGAGTTGGCCAATAAAAACCTGATTGTAGAACCTTTTGCGCGGTTCTTTCTCCGGCGTGATGTCCTCCATAAGCACTACCATGACATTTACTCAATATCTCCTGTTGTTCATGTTCAGGAACACATCTTCGCATAATACCATCCACTCCTTCTTTATATAAGTGTGGGTCATCCCAGAAATAATGCCTCAAGTCATAAAAGAATTTCCTCCTTTGCTGAGCTGAAAAGGTTGGAGGCAAGTACTTGGAAACAATAAAGTTAGCATAATCAGCATACCAAGGACTGTCTCGCGAGCTCACCTTAATTACAGCCAATTGTTCATTTGGAAAACTATCATTAACAGGAACAGGATCATAAGCAATATTTTCCAATCTAGACAAGTTATCAGCAACAGGATTATCAGCACCTTTCCTATCTACAATATGTAAATCAAATTCTTGCAAAAGAAGTACCCATCTAATAAGCCTTGGCTTAGCATCTTTCTTTGTCATTAGGTATCTAATTGCAGCATGATCAGTATGAATAGTAACTTTTGAATCAACAATATAAGATCTAAATTTATCACAAGCAAAGACTACAGCTAATAATTCTTTTTCAGTTGTAGCATAATTTCTTTGAGCAGCATCAAGGGTTTTACTAGCATAATGAATAACATTCAGTTTTTTATCTACTCGCTGTCCAAGAACAGCGCCTACAGCAAAATCACTAGCATCACACATAATTTCAAAGGGTAAATTCCAATCAGGAGGTTCAACTATAGGAGCAGTTGTTAAGGCTTTCTTAAGAGTATCAAAAGCTTCCTTACAATCATCATCAAAAACAAATGGCACATCTTTTTGAAGAAGATTAGTAAGAGGCTTTGAAATCTTGGAGAAATCTTTAATAAATCTCCTATAAAACCCAGCATGACCAAGAACACTATGAATACCTTTAACGTCCCTCGGATAGGGCATCTTCTCAATTGCTTCAACTTTAGCTCTATCAACTTCAATACCTCTCTCAGAAATTTTATGTCCCAATACAATTCCTTCATTAACCATAAAGTGGCATTTCTCCCAATTAAGAACAAGGTTAGTTTCTTCACATCTCTGCAAAACTTTATCAAGGTTTCGCAAGCAACTATCAAAAGAATTCCCATAGACGGAAAAATCATCCATGAATACCTCTACAATACTTTCACAAAAACCATGAAAAATAGCAGACATGCATCTTTGAAAAGTAGCAGGAGCATTACATAAACCAAAAGGCATGCGTCTATAAGCATAAGTTCCATAAGGACAAGTAAAGGTGGTTTTCTCTTGATCTTTAGCTTTAACAGCAATTTGTGAAAACCCAGAATAACCATCAAGAAAGCAAAAAATGAGTATTTTTAGACAATCTTTCTAGCATTTGATCAATAAATGGTAAAGGGTAATGATCTTTTTTAGTAACTTTAATAACTTTTCGAAAATCAATGCACATTCTATACCCTACAACTACTCTTTGAGGAATAAGCTCATCATTATCATTAGGCACAACAGTCATACCTCCTTTCTTGGGAACGCGATTACAGACTAACCCATCTACTATCAGCAATAGGATATATAATACCAGCTTCAAGGAGTCGTAATACCTCATTCCTTACCACTTCCTTCATCTTTGGAATTAGACGACGCTGAGGTTCAACAACAGGCTTTGCATCGTCTTCCATATTAATAGCATGTTGGCAAATAGAAGGAGAAATCCCTTTCAAATCATCAAGAGTGTAGCCAATAGCTCCTCGATGCTTCTTCAATATTTCCAATAACCTTTCTTCCTCAATCTCTGAAAGCTTAGAACTAATAATAACAGGATATATTTTCTTATCATCAATATGAGCATATTTAAGATTATCAGGTAAAGGCTTTAAATCAAAAACAGGATCTTCCTTTGGTGGCGGTGTTGTACCCAAATCTTCCACCGGTAAATCATGCTTGAGAATAGGTTGGCGAAGAAAAATTTCCTCAAGCTCATCTCTTTCTTTCCTAAAAATTTCGCTCTCGCTATCCTCCAAATGTTGCTGCAAAGGATTATTAGGAACAAGAACAATAGATGCACATTGCTCCATTTTAAAATCATTACTAGGCAAATCAGCTTTATAAGGAGTTTTAGTAAATTTAGAGAAGTTAAACTCATAAGATTCACCAGCAAATTTAGTCAAAATTTTCTCTTTCTTGCAATCTATAATAGCTCCACAAGTATTTAGAAAAGGTCTACCAAAAATAATAGGACAATAATCACTAGCAGCAGAACCAAGTACCAAAAAGTCAGCAGGATATTTAATCTTACCGCATAAAACTTCCACATCTCGAACAATACCAATTGGAGAAATAGTTTCTCTATTAGCCAGCTGAATAACCACATCAATATCTTCAAGTTCACAAGAATCAATTTCGTGCATAATCTCCGTGTAAAGCTCATACGGAATAGCACTAACACTTGCACCAATATCGCATAATCCATAATAGCAATGATCACCAATTCTAACAGATAGCATAGGAACACTAGCTTGTTTGGGTTTATTAGGATGTGAAACAATATTAGAAGCATCTTCACAGAAAATAATATGACCATCCTCCACATTTTCAGTCACAAGATCTTTAACTATTGCAACAGCAGGTTCAATATTTATTTGTTCCTCGGGTTCTATATGTTTCTTTGCACTTTTGTTAACCACACTAGTTATAACAGAGTACTCCTTCATTTTAGCAGGAAAAGGGGTTTTCTCAATATAAGCTTCAGGAAGAATGTGATCAACAGTTTCAACTTCAATACATTTACCTATAGGTGAATAAGTTCTATCTTTGTAAGGTTCATGATACTTATTAAAATTCTTCCTAGGCAATTCAAAATGAGAGGCAAAAGCTTTATAGAAATTTGCAACAACTTGAGAGTCAAGACCATAAGTAGCACTCATATTACGAAATTTATCAGTATCCATAAAAGTTTCAATGCATTCATAATCATAATTTATACCTGACTCTCTACCTTTGTCGTTCTCCCATCCTTCAGTATTCTCCTGAATCCGATCAAGAAGGTCCCATTTAAACTCTTCTTTGTTGCGCGTGAATGATCCAGAACAAGCAGTATCCAGCAAGGTTTTATCTTGAAAAGAAAGTCTTGCATAGAAATTATCAATAATGATATTACCAGGAAGCTCATGAATGGGGCATTTGAGCATTAAAGACTTCAATCTCCCCCAAGCTTGGGAAATACTCTCTCCATCATGAGGCCAGAAATTATATATGCGATTTCGATCTTTGTGAATTTCACTTGGAGGATAGAATTTAGAATAAAATAGAGGCACAATATCCTTCCAATCAAGAGAGTTCCCATTCTTCAGTAATTTATACCAATGCGCCGCCTTACCAGACAGCGACATAGAGAATAATTTCTTCCTAACTTCATCCATATAAATACCTGCACACTTGAATAACCCGCATAATTCATGTAGAAATAGTAAATGATCTTCAGGATGGACAGTTCCATCCCCTTCATAGCGGTTATCCACAACACGTTCAATAATTTTCATTGGTATTTTATATGGAACCTCTTTCTCACCTGGCGCTTCATCCACTACCTTTGCAGTAGTAGTAGATTTTCCAAATAGGAATTCAAGAGAAGATCTCTCCATAATGAATTATAGCAGCAGGCAGAAATAAAAATAGCACGTACAGTAAAAGTTTTCCTTACCAATTCCACTTACCAATAGCGCTTCACTCCCCGGCAACGGCGCCAGAAAATAGTCTTGATGACCTGATACGTCTCAAACGTATCTATAATTTCTTATGTTCCGTGCTAGTTTTATGACATTACCTACATGTTTTGTTCACACTTTATGTCATATTTATGAATTTTCCGGAACTAACCTATTAACAAGATGCCACAGTGCCAGTTCCTGTTTTCTGCTGTTTTTGGTTTCAGAAAGGCTGTTCGGGCAATATTCTCGGAATTCGACGAAACGAAGACCAAACATCATAATTCACCGAGACGGACCAGGACACCGAAGGAGAGCTGGAGGGGAGGCCTGGGGCCCCCAAACAATAGGGCCGCGCGGGCAGGCCCCTGGCCGTGCCGGCCTATGGGGAGGGCGCCCTGGTGCCCCTCCTGCGCCACCTCTTCGCCTATATAAGCCCTTTCGACCTAAAAACGCGATACCGATTGACGAAACTCCAGAAAGACTCCAGGGACGCCGCCACCATCGCGAAACTCCAATTCGGGGGACATAAGTCTCTGTTCCGGCACCCTGCCGGGACGGGGAATTGCCCCCGGAGTCATCTCCATCGACACCACCGCCATCTCCATCGCCATCGTTGTCTCCCATGATGAGGAGGGAGTAGTTCTCTCCCGGGGCTGAGGGCTCTACCGGTAGCTATGTGGTTAATCTCTCTCTCTCATGTACCCCAATACAATGATCTCATGAATTGCCTTGCATAATTGAGATCCATATGATGAGCATTGTATCACTATTAGTCTATGTGCTACTCTTGTGATGTTATTAAAGTATTCTATTCCTCCTTCACAGTGTAATGGTGACAGTGTGTGCATCGTGTAGTACTTGGCGTAGGCTATGATCATAATCTCTTGTAGGTTATGGAGATAATTATTACTATGATAGTATTGATGTGATTTATTCCCCCTTCATAGTGTAAAGGTGACAGTGTGTATGCTATGTTAGTACTCGGTTTAAATTGCAAAGATCTATTATGCTCTAAAGGTTACTTAAATATGAATGCCGAATGTTGTGGAGCTTGTTAACTCCGGCATTGAGGTGCTCTTGTAGCCCTACACAACGAATGGTGTTCATTATCAAACAAGAGTATACGTAGCACAAAGGAAGAGAACTTATTTATTTATGTGATCAATGTTGAGAGTGTCCACTAGTGAAAGTATGATCCCTAGGCCTTGTTTCCAAATACTGCAATCATCGCTTGTTTACTGTTTTACTGTATCTTTACTTCCTGCAATATTACTACCATCAACTGCACGCCAGCAAGCACTTTTCTGGCGCCGTTACTACTGCTCATATTCATTCATACCACTTGTATTTCACTATCTCTTCGCCGAACTAGTGCACCTATACATCTGACAAGTGTATTAGGTGTGTTGGGGACACAAGAGACTTCTTGTATCGTGATTGCAGGGTTGCTTGAGAGGGATATCTTTGACCTCTTCCTCCCTGAGTTCGATAAACCTTGGGTGATCCACTTAAGGGAAACTTGCTGCTGTTCTACAAACCTCTGCTCTTGGAGGCCCAACACTGTCTACAAGAATAGAAGCACCCGTAGACATCATGACCCCACAAGTATAGGGGGTGTATCGCAGTACTTTCGATAAATAAGAGTGTCGAACCCAACGAGGAGCAGAAGGTGTTGACAAGCAGTTTCGATGAAGGATTCACTGTAAATGCTCACAGACAAGTTTTCAGGGGGTTTTGATATAGCAGATGAATAAAGTACAAGTAAGTAAAATGCGGGAATAATAATTGCAGCAAGTGGCCCAATCCTTTTTAGCACAAAGGACAAGCCGGTTTGTTTACTTATGATGACCAAACGTTCTTGAGGACACACGGGAATTTAGTCTAGTGCTTTCGCTTCATATAGTTGATTAATCTTCATTGTTTTGATAAGTGTTGTGTGGGTGAACCTATGCTAATGCACCGCCCTTCCTAGGACTAATACATACTTGTGATTAAACCCCTTGCAAGCATCCGCAAATACAAGAAAGTAATTAAGATAAATCTAACCACAGCCTTAAACTCTGAGATCCTGCTATCCCTCATGCATCGATATACCAACGGGGGTTCAGGTTGCTGTCACTCCGGCAACCCCACAATTAGCAAACGAATACACGATGCATTCCCCTAGGCCCATAAAGGTGAAGTATCATGTAGTCGACGTTCACATGACACCACTAGAAGAACAACACCACAACTTAAATATCAAACCATTAAATATTACTCAACATAGTTCACTACTAACATTTAGACTTCACCCATGTCCTCAAGAACAAAACGAACTACTCACAAGACATCATATGGAACATGATCAGAGGTGATATGATGATGAATAACAATCTGAACATAAACCTTGGTTCAATGGTTTCACTCAATATCATCAATAACAAGGAGTAATCAACACCGGGAGAGTTTCCCCTATGAAATAATCAAGATTCAACCCTAGATGTTACAGCGGAGACGAGGTGCAGCGGTGGAGATGACGGTGTCGGTGGTGGAGATGATGATGATCCCAATGAAGTCCAGCTCGATGACGGTGACGATGGCGACGATTTCCCCCTCCGGGAGGGAATTTCCCCGGCGGATTTCAGCCTGCCAGAGAGCTCTTTTCTCTCTGGTGTTTTTCCGCCCCGCAGAGGCGGCTGTGTCTATTCTCGATGATCCTTTACACCTTAGGGTTTCGGGTAGATGAAGTACGCGAAAGGGAGATGGCCGAGGGGGATCATGGGCCCCCTCCCCATGTGGCGGCGCGCCTGGCCTGGTGGCCGCGCCGGCCTATGGGGGGCCCATGGCAGCCCTCCTCGGCCTCTCCTTTTGGCTGGCTCCGTCTTCTGGAAAAATAAGAACTTCGGTATATTTTCCATCAATTGTTGATCTTCAGAAATATTGCATCCTGATGGTGTTTTTTTCCAGCAGAATCCTGACTCCGGTGAGTAATTCTCCAATAATTATGAAACATGCAAAATAGGTGAAATAACATAAGTATCATCTCTAAATATGAAATATATCAATGAATAACAGTAAATTATGATATAAAATAGTGATGCAAAATGGACGTATCAGCACCCTCTACCACAAAATTATATTTCGAAATGTCGAAAAAATTTAACAAAAAGTTTAACATGTACATTTTCATAATATATGTTTGTTCGTCAAGTTTCACGAAAAACCAATATTTTGTGTGGTCTATATAAAAAGAGAAAACTTATCTTGTAAAAAGCATTATTTTTAGCACTGAGTTTTGTCTTTTTTACACACGTCAGATGATAAATCGTTTTTTATGAAACAACTTTGTAAGCGTGTAGCACGAGAAGATTTACATGCGAATTTTTGGTTTCAATTTTTTTGAAAACCAAAAATATTTGTAAGATGCATTTCAAAATAGAGGGAGCATATGCTCCCATGTTCCAAAACAGCACTCGGACATGATGTCTTTCTTCCTTTCTCTACCTCTAACTTTAATCGTTCTTCGGATGAATGAAGCAACACAATATTAGTGTGTGTAATGCCTTCCTACTGTCGTGCGACGAGGACCGTCACCTTCCGTAACACTAGTAGAAAAATGGGCAACAATACCGGTCCAGAGGGGCTTTTATACCGGTTAAGTAACCGGTACAAACGCTTCGGTACCAAAGCCCCCCTTTTGTACCGGTTCTTTACGAACCGGTATTAAAGGGGCCTCCACGTGGGCCACCAGGAGAGTGCACGGCTTGCGAGCTTTGGTACCGGTTTGTAATATGAACCGGTACCAAAGGTTGGCAGCCGCGGCAGAGAAAATGCATAAATCTCTGCCGCGGCAAAGAATTCAGGGTTTAGGGTTTTTCGAGGGGTTTAGGGGTATCGGACTGTTTCATATCGCGTCGATGCACCAGAAACGCGTTTGGGTTTAGGTAGTACATGACGATCAAGGTGATGCATATCAACTTGGTGCATATAATATAACACATGTAATTGTATAAGATCGTAAATTAAGTAGTACATGCATGAATATCGATCTTCATGCATATATAGTGGTACTCTCCGAGGCATACTATATATCTATTACATGTAGCATAGTGGTACTCTCCGAGTCAAACTATATGTTACATGTAGATCTTCATGCATAGTGGTACTCTCCGAATGGTGGTATGACACCCCGAAGAAAAAATCCCGCCAATTCCTCGCCAATTGCTTTGAAGCGGTCCTCGATTGAGAGCTTGTCCCACTTTCATGCTAACTGTAAAAGAATAAGATACAAATGAATACATGAGCTATGTGTGTGTGTGTGTATATATCAAATCAAAATCAAACAATTATTATTGAAACTCAGTACAACTTATGGTAACAAAATAAATTTGTGAACATTATTTTTGTACCTCTTTATTTCTTTGATTATTCGTTCTCTCGCTGACCATTCTGTGGATGTACTCGCAAACGTAGTATCCACATAGATCAGTCCCCAGTGGTTGTTTCGCGCATTTCTGTATAAGAATATAATTCAATCAAACAATAATCAAGTATGATAAAGGTGTGTGGACCTAGGTAGTACTACTTACTTTGTTCGCACGCCATGTCAGCTTCGGTGGCTATTCACGGGACTGATCTTCCTTGATGAAAGTTTCCCATACGCTGCCCGACAAAAGAAAATGCATAAAAGAGTTATCAATTAGTTGATATCAGGAAATTAACGAAAAAACCCGATAAGAATTAAAATTACCTTTTGAGCATAATAAAACAAGACTTGTATAGTATAGGCTCTTTGGTTACTGAGTCAAAGACTTCAACTTCTCCATCGTACATTTTAATGACGATAAGAATAAAGTGAAACATGCACACGTTTAAATATGCAGTGTCATATATATAAGTCATCAGTTAAAATTTTAACATATGGTGAGCAAAATAGAATGTGTTATAAGACAGTAACACTCACTGGAAGTTGTAAGGACAAACTATTGTCCTTTTGTCACATTGTCGCTTGAAAAACCTTAGTAAAGTCACCGGTGTATCCCTGTTATAGACGGGTTCTTCTATGGTTCTAACATGCATTGAGTCCGGGTCAATGAACCCAATGTCCGTGATTTCATCCCTTTTGCATTCGAGCATCTTCGGTCTACATAATATAGCGCACAAAATATTATAATTTGTAGACAATGAACGAGCTGAGCTAAAGACTTCTCAAATTACATAAATAAATCACTTACAGATAATAGCAACTGACGATAGATTTGTCGAGGGCCTGGAGATTGTATAACTGGAAAAGCTCGCAGAAGTCAATGCTCAGAGTATTCTTGGAAGTAGTGCTCTCCCTTAACTCGCACCATGATAGTCTCGATCCCTCTTTTTGTGGCATTACTGTACCACGAATGCAAGTTACGCATACTTGTTGGTAGCTTCCTGAGATTCTCGACCAAATCTTTTCCTTGAAAAAATTTATATGCTACTTCAGCAATGGGGTAATCGGTTGTGTCTTGTCGAGAACTTTCAATGGCCTTCTCGTCAAACACCTTGAGAGAGGGGGGGGGGGGATTGGACGGGTTGTTCTCCGAGCTAGTAGACTTGTTGTTTCCTTTTTTTCGCCGTTACACCCGATAGATTGGGTTTCTTCACCTCCATCATCTCGTCATACGACCTTTCAATAGAACGCCTATAGTCAGATGGAGGCGATGGTACAGGGTCATATAGATTCTCAACAGTACACACAACTTTCACCGGATCTAGTGTCTTCTCAAAAGGTATCTCTTGCACTTTCTTAGCAAAAAAGGCTTTCAGCTCAGACTCACAGGTTTCCTTGTTTTCCTCGATAGTTTTTTCCCAAGGTAACTTCTCAATAGGAGGCATTGGTTTCTCCTTTGTAGATCTCATCCTAGGCGGCGTACCGTTCCGCTTAACGGGCGCTGTCTTACGCTGACGTGGGCATTACCCTTTGGGTAACCGATGTTGCTCTACCCTGTACGGTTCAGCTGGAGGCCCATGAAGGTACTCGATGGCGAGATGGGCCACTAGGACGGTGCAACGGAAGGTTCCTTGAAGTACAAGACACGGAAGGTGCCGAACAAGGAAAGTCTAGAGATAGACCTACTGTAAACCTAGTCGTACTCGATTAGACCTCTCGAGACCTGGCCTCCTATATAAAGGCCAGGAGAGGGGCTAACGAGGGACACAATCAATCTTAGCAATCTTAGTCAAACAGAAGCTTAGACCTAGGTTACCCTAGCACCTAGCTATCTCGACGAGATCCCAGCCGAACTATTCGGCACCCCATTGTAATCCATTATCATCATAATCAAGAATAGACAGGCAGGACGTAAGGGTTTTACCTCATCGAGGGCCCCGAACCTGGGTAAATCGCTCTCCCCGCTTGTCTGTGAACCGATGTCTCGTGTCAGCTTGCAGGATTCCATCAACCCTAAGCCCCTATCGGAGGGCATTGCCGAGGAGCACCCTCGACAATTGGCGCCGTCTGTGGGAACCCTGTCGGCACAAGGCAGGGCATCGGCGATACCAGTCACATCTGCAGCGTTCGTGCTCGAGTCACCAACGCCTCCAGATCCAAAGGACCCGATTCGTTGCGGATCCTTCGAGTTCGTACCACACCTCAAGCCGCCACACCCGATTCCTGCAGAGTCGTGTGACGACATGACCGCCACTTTTGGAGGCGTTCACTTCATCATCGACTCCGGAGGCTTTCTTCGCCTCCCTAGGACAAATACATCTAGATTGGGGCCCTCAGTTTCGGCAGATGACACCCCGACAGCAACTTTGGAAATCCCGCCCAGAAGCGCGCAAGGAGGCAGCCGAGGAAGTTTCGATCTCACAACGGGGCGAAAGAAAAGGCGAAGGGACTTGCACCATGGAGAAGAAGAACGTACAGCACCTCACCCTCACCAGTCCGAACGGGGGCAGGAGGGCGTGCAACCGATCCATGGCCGCGCTCGTTCACCGTACTTATCGGCCACGGAGCAACTCGATGCGCCATGCTACCTCCACTCCTACATCGACCCGAAGGACGGTCGAGAGAAATCCAGTCACCTATTGAGGAACTGCCGACACTTCCTGGAGATTCGACAGTTCTGTGATGATCTCAGGAGCGAAGCTATATCAAGAGTTCACATAATGGAGAAGAGGGCAAGATCTTACAGCTATCAGCCAGAACCGTATGTGCCAGAGCCGTACGAACCAATGGAGAATGACGAGTATGTACCAGCTGAGATATTCCCAGAACCGCGCGGGCAGGTCAACATGATCCATAAAACCAGCTTTTCAAAAAGGGAAATCAAGAAATTTTCGCGAGAAGTGAAGTACGCGGAAGTCGCTATGGTTGACACGCCCGAATTCATCGACTGGTCGGAACAAAGCATCTCCTTCGACAGGACAGACCACCCGAAAGCCGTCCCTAGACCAGGTCATGCAGCCCTTGTCCTTGAGGCGCAGATCGGAGGGTACAACATGAGCAAAGTATTCATGGATGGAGGAAGCGGCTTAAACCTACTATTCGCCAACACAATGAGAGCAATGTGTTTAACAGTCGATATGCTGAGAGAATCTGACACAGGATTCCATGGCATTATACCAACTCGACCCGCTTATTCTCTTGGAAAAACGTCATTGGACGTAGTCTTCGGTACGCCCACCAACTTCAGGAAAGAAAAGATCGAGTTCGAAGTAGTCGATTGGGAGTCTCAATATCACGCCATCCTCGGCAGGCCCGCGTTCGCCAAATTTATGGCCGTACCTCATTATGCGTACCTAAAACTGAAGATGCCAGGCAACAACGGGACCCCAATAACCATTCACGGGAGTTTTGCTGGATATAACACTTGTGACAGGGAGTTCCAGAAGATCGCCTCGAAGTTCGGTGCCAAGGAAGAACTCAATGCGATCGACGCTGCCATAGATCATACGCAGCCACCAGCCGACAACCGAAACGTAAGATCCGACGAGTTTGATGCTACGAAGGAAGCCAAGAAGTTGCAGGTGCATCCCACTGACCCGAAGAAAACGGTCAATATATCGGCTGATCTTACGGTCGCATAGAAAGGCGCGCTCATCGAGTTCCTCCGTGAGCGCTGGGAGATATTTGCATGGGAACCATCCGACATGCCAGGTATCCCCAGGGAACTCGCTGAGCACACCCTTAATGTTGACCCGACAGCCAAGCCAGTGCAGCAGTCGATGCGTCGATTTTCTGAACCAAAGAGGAGAGCAATTGGTGAGGAAATCAATCGACTCCGTAAAGCAGGATTCATCCGAGAGCTCAAGGAATCAGAGTGGGTGGCCAACCCTGTCATGGTGCCCAAAAAGGACACCACCGCTCTGCGTATGTGTATCGATTACACTAGCCTCAACAAACATTGTCTGAAAGATCACTTCCCGCTGCCTCGAATTGACCAGGTAGTCGATTCCACAGCCGGATGCGACCGCCTCTCCTTCCTTGATGCGTACTCCGGGTATAATCAGATCAAACTGAAGAAAGAAGACCAGGAGCTAACCGCGTTCATCACTCCACACGGCGTTTTCTGTTACAACGTCATGACCTTCGGGTTGAAAAACGCAGGAGCAACTTACCAACGTTGTATGCAAGCTTGCCTTGGAGAGCAGATCGGGAGAAACATCGAAGTCTATATTGACGATATCGTGGTGAAAACGAAGCACACTGCCACCCTCGTCGATGATCTGCGGGAGACTTTTGATAACTTAGACAAGTATAAAATCAAGTTGAATCCCAAAAAATGTTTCTTCGGAGTACCAGGGGGGCAAGTGTTAGGGTACTTCATCTCGGCCAGAGGGATTGAAGCCAACCCTTTGAAAATCAAAGCTATTCTCGACATGGAGCTGCCAAAGAATCTGCACCAAGTGCAGCAACTGGCAGGACGATTAGCAGCGCTCAGCAGGTTCATCGCCAAGCTAGGAGAAAAAGCTTTGCCCTTCTACAATTTGATGAAAAAATCTGAAAAGTTCGAGTGGAAAAAGGAGGCGCGGGAATCCTTTGACAATCTAAAGAAAATCTTGTCAACATCTCCAGTCCTTGTAACCCCCCGTGAGAAAGAAAAGCTGCTCATGTATATAGCTGCGACAGCCCAAGTCTTCAGCAGCGTCTTGGTCATCGAACGAGAAGAAGCAGGGAGAGTTCATGGCATGCAGAGTCCCGTTTACCATCTCAGTGAAGTGCTCACACCCGCAAGACAGAGGTACCCTCATCATCAGAAGCTGGCATACGCAGTGTGGAGGTCAGCCCGAAAGTTACGGCACTACTTCACAGAGCACCCGATTGTCGTCGTGAGCGAAGCACCGTTGAAAAACATAATGACCAATCCAGAGGCCACAGGTCGAGTGTCCCAATGGGCTATCGAGATAGCGCCACACGACATAACTTACGTTAACCGGACAGCTATAAAATCCCAAATCCTCCCAGATTTTGTGGCGGACTGGATCCAATCCCAGACACCAGCGGCACCCGACATGTCGGGATCATGGATAATGTACTTCGACGGGTCGAAACGAAGCACAGGCGCAGGGGCAGGAGTGGTGTTGATATCACCGCAGGGAGATAAGATGAAGTACATACTACGTATGAATTTCTCGCTGCCAATGAACAATGAAGCAGAATACGAAGCACTGCTGCACGGGATGAAGATGGCAAAGGCATGCGGGGCGACTCGTCTGGAAATCTACGGGGACTCAAACTTGGTGGTGCAGCAGTCGATGAACTTGTGCGACGCGGTCAGCGACAACATGATCGCCTATCGGCAGCTGTATCAAAATATGGAAGCTATATTCGAAGGATGTGCGCTCAAACATATCGGCAGAGCCAGCAACGAGGAAGCCGATACTTTGGCAAACATCGGGTCCATGTGCTCCCCTATTCCAGACGGAGTGTTTTACGAAGTGATCACTCAACGATCAATAAAAGAGAAGGCGTCGGTACCTCCCGAACCTTCGGCTGACGAATTAAAGGAGAGCTCACAGCAAGCTGCCGAAGAAACCCCGACTCCCCCTGCTGAACAAGTCCTCCTCCTCGAACCACTGTGGACCAAGCCGTTCTTAGCATATCTAACGAGGCAGGAGTTACCCGAGGACCCGATAGAAGCAAGACGAATCGCTAGACGATCGAAAGCCTTCACCATAGTAAACGGTGAACTTTACAAGCGCAGCATTTCCGGCATTTTCCAAAGATGCATTGCCATTAATGACGGAAAGGCACTGTTGCGCGAGATACACGAAGGAACTTGCGGACATCACGCAGGAAGCAGGGCCCTTGTGGCGAAGGCCTTCAGAGCAGGATTTTACTGGCCAACAGCGGCATCGGATGCTCGAGATCTGGTCATGAAGTGCGACCCCTATCAGCGATTTTCGCCAAAACCACACGCCCCTGCCACAGACCTAATGACAATACCTCTGGCGTGGCCGTTTGCTCAATGGGGACTCGACCAAGTTGGACCGCGGCCGAGATCGTCGCCTGGAGGACATACGTATCTATTGGTCGTAGTCGACAAATTTACAAAGTGGATCGAGGCAGTACCGGTGCGAAACCAGAAAGCAAAAACAGCAGTACAATTCTTCAGGGGAATAACATGTCGATTTGGTATGCCTCATAGTATCATCACAGACAATGGAACCAACTTCGACTCCAAAGAATTCCGAAAATTATGCGATGACGGAGGAATCAAACTAAAGTTTGCATCAGTGGCCCACCCACAGACCAATGGCCAGGTGGAAAGGATCAACGGTCTCATAGGGGATGGCCTCAGAAACGCCTTACAGGCGCAGCTGGAGCTTGGGTCGAAGAATTGCCATCCGTACTCTGGAGTTTGCGCACTACACCCAACAGGTCGACCCAGTACACCCCATTCTTCTTGGTGCATGGAGCCGAGGCAGTCTTGCCAGCCGACGTTCGGTTTGAAGCACCTCGGGTGACAGCATACACGGAGTCCTCTTCCAATATCGCGCTACAGGACGCTGTGGACCTCCTCGACGAGGCGCGGGACATCGCCTTGGCAAGAACGACGGTATACCAGCAGGCGCTGAGAAATTATCACAGCCGACGAATACGCAGTCGAAGCTTTAATGTCGGAGATATGGTGCTTCGACTGAAGCAAGAGAGACCCTTGAAGCTCGAATCCCCATGGGAAGGACCATATATCGTCACCGAAGTGATACCTGGAGGAGCCTATCGGCTCAAAAACCCAGCTTCCGGAAAAGACGTTGAGAATCCATGGAACGTCGCACACTTGCGACGGTTCTATACATAGGATACGATTGTTTTTAATTACTCGACAGCCCTTAAGGTTGCTTTTGCATTATGAATAAAAATTCTAATCAGGTTCTCTACCTTTTTTCTTGCTCCAGGCCCGATCACCCGAACATACTTTACGGGGCCTCGTCATCGGCTCTTACTCCCATCGGGAGCGCTGGCCTAAAAATAAGCTTACACAGCGGCATTAATTAAATACTCTCAATGGGAGCTAAGATTAATGATGCATACAAACAGCCAATCCAAGCCTCGAGTAAATACACGAGTGCTGCAGTCGATGGTTACATTATCACAAAATAATGCTCAAACCGGTGCACCGTGTGACGAAGCCAAGCGTCTAATTCCCTCGACTAAGTCGATGGGTCTCGCCCTTACAAAACTTACATATAGGCTTCACAATAACATTGCATAATTCAACGAAGTCGTCAAGAGAGCAGGTTGAACTGATCACTCAGCCGCCCTCGACAATAAAATATCAATCAAACTAACATAGCGTGCAACGTACGCAGTAAATTTATACAAAACAATCTTATGCAGGTATAAGGCTATTACATTCATGATCGGGTTCCCCGGTCCGAGTAGGCCTTCAGCTCCTTTTCAAGGCATGACTCCATCCGAGAAACAATGGTGTATGCAGGACCTCTAGCAACATCATAGTATTGGCCTAAGCTCCTCTCAGTGTTGGCCACGGCTCCCAAGTCTAAAGACGGATGGCACGCCAGTATCGAAGCAAAAGCAAGCTCAGCACCAGCCAGGAGTTCCTTCCGTACCAACTGTCGAATCCTTTCGGGAGACTTGAATCGGGTGAACAAGGCAGATAAGGTTTCGGGTGCTTGGTCTAGAGGAAACAAGGTGTTCCAAACCATCGTGAGATGAGTGTGGAACTTATCAAAGTAATAATGCGCCTTCCCCACCCGATACTTAAACTTCGCCATGACAACAGCCTTCGGACGATGCAGCCACAAACCGTGATTCGGGTGCGCAACGTTAGTCATCGCCTCAACCTCTTCATGGATCTTCTTGTTCTCCTCAGTTGCATCCGAAGCCACGACTGGAAAGGAACGAGTTAAAAGAATATTTAGGCTATGTCAGGAATCAAAAGATGGGCTAATACTTACAGCCCAAACTTTCGGTAGCAACATGAAGACCATCGAGAGCGTATTGTTCGATAGCAGTCACTATCTCCCCTTTTTTCTTCACCAAGGCTGCCATCGCCCGAAGAGAAGCAATATCTTTATTTAGACAAGAGACTTGGTCACGCAAGCGACGAACAAGGCCCGATTCATCATTACTCGAAGGGTTCGGCAAAAGCTCGGCACGGGAAGAAGTTGAAGGAATCTGCAGCACAGTCCCCAGTTCAGACCAGCATTAACATAAAAACTCCCATCGGGAGTACTTGGCATATATAATACATTCAAAAGGATGTTTCGATTGGCAACAAAGCCGAAATAAAACTGGACTACGTCAAAGTTACGATAGATCTTGTTTACAACAAGTCAAATAAAAAGTTCAAGGGTTCGCCGACGATGAGGCAGGGGCAGATCCAGGAATGGGCTTGGCTTATGCTTCCTCTACCAGCTTCGGAAGTTGATTGGCACAAATTACTGCTGATCTTTTAAAAGGCTCAAGGTCGACTAAATGGTTGTCATCATCGACAGGCAATGCCTTAGATAACTTCTCCAATTCTGGCCCCATCCCATGACCCATAAGCAATTGGAAGGTAAGAACCGCCCCAAATAAGCGGTTACGGCGTTTCAATACCTCCACAGGCTCGGAAGGATCAACGAGGAAAGCATCCGCCAGCTCGCCGAGAGTCTTGTCCTGCTTCATCTTCGGGAAGATCATCGAGTGCAGCCTCGACAACGCCCCTTTGGTCTTTTGGAGTAGTCCAAGGACTTGGACATTTGACTCAGCAGCAAGTGACAGAGCATCAGATGTGGAGTCCTCCCGAAGCTGATGGCGTCGAGCGACGGTTATATCGGCGGCCTCTGAAAGAAAGGAAAGATCAGTAGCCAAAGAGGATGTATCAGAAATGAAAATTATGTGTCATGAACCTTACCCAATAAATCCTTGACGGATTCACGGAGAACACCTTCCTTTTTATCGACTGCAGCCGCTGTCGCACGCCTGGCATCTTGCTCATCCTTCATCTGTTTCTTCAGATTCGATAGTTCCTCCTTCAGCAAGGCGTTTTGCTTCTTGGCATTGATGGCGAGCCTGTTGGCTTCCAGCACTTGACCAGCCGAAGATTTGACAGTCTTCCGAAGCTGGACGTTTTCGGCCTCCAGTCGGGTAAACTGTTCGGCGAAATCAATCACAGCATCGACTGTAGCAAAAACCGGCTGTCGCAAGGAAAATCAGGGAGATTCAGTCGACGTGAGGAAAATTCGGTAAAAACAAGGCAAAATAAATACTTACATGATCACGACCAGTCGACGGAGTGGGAGCATCGCCAGGAGGGATAACTCTCGACACTGGAATCTTCTCTACACCCGTTCGCGATGGAGGCGTTGACTTGGCGGGAGAGGGGTTTGATTCCTTAGCCGATGCCACTTTCCCAGAGACTAATTTGGCCCTCTTCGCAAGAGGGAGTTCATCATCATCATCATCAGAGCTACTTAAGTGCAGTGCACGGTTAGCATACAAAATGATAGGAAACAAATCGAGAAAAGAGTATAGAAGCTCACAGGTCCAGATCATCCTCGCCTGCAAAGAAACTTGTTGAACTCTTCTTAGCAGGAGGAGGCGAAGCAGTTTCATCGGCATCATTATCTCCTCCACTAGGACTTGATTCAGCTGTTGTAATGAGATCGTCGTGTATCTGCTTACGGCGCC
The DNA here is from genome assembly GCF_019359855.2 of Lolium perenne. NCBI lineage: Eukaryota > Viridiplantae > Streptophyta > Magnoliopsida > Poales > Poaceae > Lolium > Lolium perenne. Next base: position 266,522,202 of record NC_067244.2, on the reverse strand, counting down.
TGCTCCTGATGAAGGCTTCATCTTCAACAGCTTCTTCCTCTTGGACATCGCTGTCCTCGAGGGCATGCTGAGCATCCTCGGTCCCCTCAGAATTATCATCGTCATCCTCTAGCACCACACCGCTTTCGGGTGTAGGAGGATAGCATTGAGCAACGGCGGGGGCCTGTCGAAGAAAAGAAATTTGTGAGACAAAAAGGAAGAAGGAGTGATAACAGCAAGCGGAAAAACAACAAAGGATTACCTCGGTCGGAAGATGGTCGAAATCATAAGGAGGACGAGCCGATGTAAGGACAATGTTGTCCCTCATGCTAAGGCACGTCAAGCGGCGGACTTCATCTCGGAGGTCTTCAGCCGAAAGGTCGGCAGAGCAGACTCTAGACCTATCGTCTTTGCCCGTGTAAAGCCATAGCTGGTGGGGTCGGGACATCAACGGTTGCACTCGACGTTGTAAAAACACTAAGACCACCTCAGTGCCGCACATCGTCAAGCCTCCCGTATTCTTCAAGGCGACGACATGGTTGAATAGCTTGTCGGCTATCACTCTCTCTTCGGGAGAGAGGGCGTTTTGCCAGGACTTCTTCGGCTTAGCTATCAGTTTGTCTTCAAAAGGAGGGAGGTTTGAGCGCCGTCCAGGCACCAAAGGGTCTTGCAGATAAAACCATTTGTTGCGCCAGCCTTGGACGGATTCTTTCATCGGGTAATCGAGATAATCGACTTCCTTCCTAACAACAAAACCGACGCCACCTACGACGGGAGGACCATTGCTGTCATTGTGACGCTTCACGTAGAAGATCTTCATCCAAAGACCCCAGTGAGGGTCGATGCCGAGGAAGGCCTCGCAAACAGTGACGAAGATAGAAAGGTGGAGGATGGAGTTTGGAGTCAGCTGCCAGAGCTGGATCCCGTAAAAGAAAAGAAGGGAGCGAAGGAACTCGTGGGCCGGAAGGGAAAGACCACGGAACAAATAGGCAACAAACATGACAGTGAAACCCTTCGGGGGCTTTGGGCGAGAAACCGCACCTGGAAGACGAATATCATCCTCAGATGCGGAGATGAAGCCGAGGGCGCGCAACCTGTTGATGTCACGATTGGAAATGGCGGAAGCGACCCAATCGCGGCTAACTTTGGCCGCGTCTGAAGTGGTCGCACCCTTCTTCTTGCCCATGGCGTCTGAAGCTTTGAGGGAAGAACAGAGGAAGCAGGAAAGGACGGGCGAAGAAGATGAGCAGTGGGAGGCGTAAAAAAGTGAAAACAAGGAAGCCCTCTATTTATGCCGTAAGAATTTGCGTGAGATCGTGGCCATAACTCCACTAACATCGTGGAAGGTGGAGCGAATCTGGCTGTACACGTGGCGCACGAAAAGGGGATAGAACCGGCGGCCCATTATTCCCACGTCGCGCGAAAATCGAGGAAACGCCCCGGTCGCTGCGCGTGCACTGGTCAAAACCTAAAAACTGCCCGCGCAGAACTAGGGTGGGCCCGGTAGGTCAAGTCTTGTCAATCGAGCCACGGCAGCGGCGCGTCATCAATGACATCATGGGCGCTGTCGAAGACGTTCGAAGGAATGAAAAGCTATCGGATGGTCAATTTGAGTCTATGCACAGATTGCAAAACATCTGCACTTAGACTCGGGGGCTACTCCCATCGGGAGCGCTGGACGCGCACCCGACAGAATGAGGACTCAAAGGAAAAACTCGACTCGAGTCTGCACCCGGACGCAAGCGCCCGTGCCCAGACTCGGGGGCTACTCCCATCGGGAGCGCTGGACGCGCACCTGACAGAACTTTTTTCGCACTCCAGGATCATGCCCGGGGACTTGATTCTGTGTAGGGTAAACGTTGTTTTGCCGTCAGCAGTTAACCAGCAAAAGCTGGGCACGTTACTCATTATCCCTTGCATAAGGAAAATATATCGGATGACCTACAAAGACTTGCAGAAAAACTTCGGCAGAGAAAAATGTTCGAGTGGTACAACTTGAGTCTACGCACGGATTGCAAGCATCCGTACCTAGACTCGGGGGCTACTCCCATCGGGAGCGCTGACGCGCACCCGATAGAAGAAGAATGTGCAGAAAGAAGGAAAACAAGAATGATCAAGGAGAAGGACGTCGGAAGGAGACATGCTTCAGTCTCTACCCGAACTATGTTCGGCTAGACACTCGGGGGCTACTGACGTGGGCATTACCCTTCGGGTAACCGATGTTGCTCTACCCTGTACGGTCCAGCTGGAGGCCCATGAAGGTACTCGATGGCGAGATGGGCCACTAGGACGGTGCAATGGAAGGTTCCTTGAAGCACAAGACACGGAAGGTGCCGAACAAGGAAAGTCTAGAGATAGACCTACTGTAAACCTAGTCGTACTCGATTAGACCTCTCGAGACCTGGCCTCCTATATAAAGGCCAGGAGAGGGGCTAACGAGGGACACAATCAATCTTAGCGATCTTAGTCAAACAGAAGCTTAGACCTAGGTTACCCTAGCACCTAGCTATCTCGACGAGATCTCAGCCGAACTATTCGGCACCCCATTGTAACCCATTATCATCATAATCAAGAACAGACAGGCAGGACGTAAGGGTTTTACCTCATCGAGGGCCCCGAACATGGGTAAATCGCTCTCCCCGCTTGTCTGTGAACCGATGTCTCGTGTCAGCTTGCTGGATTCCATCAACCCTAAGCCCCTATTGGAGGGCATTGCCGAGGAGCACCCTCGACATACGCGGAGGATCTCGAGATGGTGGACTCACGCTGGGGTCCCTCTCAGGTAGGTGTGGACTTTGCTGCTCATGTGGACAGCTACCAGGAGGAGTCGAAGGCCTTTGATGCTCATGTGGACTGCTACGAGGAGGATTCGGTGGCCTTTGCAAAAGGACGATGTATTTCTCTAATCGCCGGCCGCCTCTCGCAACACCGCTTGTATCACCGCCGCCCACTTTTGGTAGCAGCTCTAATCGCAGCATCGCTGCACACCACCGCCCACTGCTGGTAGCAGCGCCAGACGCCGTTTGCAGCTTCACCGACAACCACTTGCAGCACCGCCCTGCCCCGCCACCACAGTCCACAGCTTGCCTCGCCGTCACCAGGTTCCCTGTGGACGCAAATCAAGATGGGGAAGCGGGCGGCGCGTTGGTGGGGAAAAGACGGCAGCGTCACGTTGGAGGGAGAAGGACGGTGACACGGTGGTGAGATGGCGCCGGCGAGCTGGTCAAAGTAGAGGGCTAGATGTCAACCTTGTGCTCAGATTTGTGCTTGGTGGCTGATGGGAGAAAGGAGATGGGGGGTTGAGTGGCTGCGAGCGACCAAGGTGAGGAGGAGATAACGTAGTGGTGGGCTATCAAAGGAACGCGTGGCGGACGCGATCGAACAACATTGCACGGTGCGTGACCCGGAGGCAGCGTGGGACGGAGCCTCTGGAGGAAACACAGCTTTTTCCTTAGGGCATCTCCAGCGGCGCGACGCAAACGGACGCTGAGCAACCGTTTGTGTCCGCCGTGACCGGAAATGCGTCTGGCACCACCTCCAGCGGTGCGACGCAAAGTGACCGGGCCATCCGCGGGGACGCAAACCTGGCCCAAATATGCGCCAGGTTTGCGTCTCGGCGGACGCTGCGCGGACGCGCAAAGTGTCCGCTCGGTCCTCGCACGGGCCCGCCTGGCAGCGACACAACTGTTTCGTCTTCCGCGGTATTACTTCTGGGCGGCGCGCTGCAGCCTTTGCAGGGGCTGCGTTAATGGCGTGCCTCGGCTTCCGCGAGCGTGCGCAGCTAGTAGGCGTTGCACTGGCAGGCCATTGAAGGCGAGATGGCGTCGGAGCCTCTTAAAGGGACGCTGCCGGCGCGCATTTCCCCGACCAAAACCATTGGCAAAATCCCACAGTAACCACCACACCGACGCCATGGGGAAGAAATGCTGGCCGTTCCGGAAGACGAAGAACGACCAGGAGGCTAGGGGCTCGCGTTCCGGCAAGAAAGCATGGGTCGGTCGGTACGTCCGCGTTGACCTCGCTCGGCAGCTATGGGAGGAAAACCGGCCGGTACCATGGCCGGACGCGAACTTGCCGGGAGGGGGCTGGTACCTGAACTCACGGCGCGTGCTGGTCCCCCCCCCCCCCCGTGCCACGCGAGGGCCGAGAGCAGCGGGACGAGGTGCGGCGCCGCCGCGTGGTCTTGCCGCCGGATCTACGGGAGGATCCGGCGTACGCGCTAAACTCCTACAACTGGATTTCCTTCGGGACGTGGGAGTTCGACGCGCGGCACCACGCTGCTGATGTCTATGCATGCTTCTATTCCTGTAGACAGTGTTGGGCCTCCAAGAGCAGAGGTTTGTAGAACAGCAGCAAGTTTCCCTTAAGTAGATCACCCAAGGTTTATCAAACTCAGGGAGGAAGAGGTCAAAGATATCCCTCTCAAGCAACCCTGCAATCACGATACAAGAAGTCTCTTGTGTCCCCAACACACCTAATACACTTGTCAGATGTATAGGTGCACTAGTTCGGTGAAGAGATAGTGAAATACAAGTGGTATGAATGTATATGAGCAGTAGTAACGGCGCCAGAAAAGTGCTTGCTGGCGTGCAGTTGATGGTAGTAATATTGCAGGAAATAAAGATGCAGTAAAACAGTAAATAAGCGATGATTCGATGTTTGGAAACAAGGCCGAGGGATCATACTTTCACTAGTGGACACTCTCAACATTGATCACATAACTGAATAAAAAAATACTACTTTCTCTACACTCTCTTGTTGGATGACAAACACCATTAATTGTGTAGGGCTACAAGAGCACCTCAATGCCGGAGTTAACAAGCTCCACAACATTTGATGTTCATATTTAAATAACCTTAGAGTGCATGATAGACCAACGCAATTATACCGAGTACTAACATAGCATGCCCCTGTCAACATTAGCTATGAAAGGGGGAATAAATCACATCAATACCATCATAGTAATAGTTAACTTCACAATCTACAAGAGATCACAATCATAACCTACGCCAAGTACTACATGATGCACACACTGTCCACATTACATCATGAAGGAGGAATAGACTACTTTAATAACATCACTAGAGTAGCACATAGATGATATTCAACTAGATCACAAAGCTCATGATCACATAAAGATCACATGGGAGAGAGAGATGAACCACATAGCTACCGGTACAGCCCTTAGCCTCGAGGGAGAACTACTCCCTCCTCATGGGAGACAGCAGCGTTGATGAAGATGACAGTGGTGTCGATGGAGAAGCTTTCCGGGGGCACTTCCCCGTCCCGGCGGCGTGCCGGAACAGAGACTCCTGTCCCCCAGATCTTGGCTTCGCGATGGCGGCGGCTCTGGAAGGTTTCTCGTACCGTGGCTTTTCTGTATCGAAGATTTAGGTCAGGGACCTTTAAATAGGAGAAGAGGCGGAGTCGAAGGGCTGACGAGGCGGTGACACAATAGGGGGGCGCGGCCCAGGCCCTGGCCACGCCACCCTGTCATCTGGTGGCCCTGTGGCCCCCCTCTGCTGGCTCTCGGGTGTTCTGGAAGCTTCGTGGAAAAATAGGATGCTGGGCATTGATTTCGTCCGATTCCGAGAATATTTCCTTACTTGGATTTCTGAAATCAAAAACAGCAGAAAACAGGAACTGGCACTTCGGCATCTCGTCAATAGGTTAGTTCCAGAAAATGCATAAATATGACATAAAGTGTGTACAAAACATGTAAGTATTGTCATAAAACAAGCATGGAACATAAGAAATTATAGATACGTTTGAGACGTATCAAGCATCCCCAAGCTTAGTTCCTACTCGCCCTCGAGTAGGTAAACGATAACAATGATAATTTCTTAGGTGACATGCTACCAACATAATCTTGATCAACATTATTGTAAAGCATATGAGATGAATGCAGCGATTCAAAGCAATGATGAAGACAATGAGTAAACAACTGAATCATATAGCAAAGACTTTTCATGAATAGTACTTTCAAGACAAGCATCAATAAGACTTGCATAACAGTTAACTCATAAGCAATAAATTCTTAGTAGAAGGCATTGAAGCAACACAAAGGATGATTAAGTTTCAGCAATTGCTTTCAACTTGTAACATGTATATCTCATGGATAGTTGTCAACACAAAGTAATATAACAAGTGCAATAGGTAAACATGTAAGAATCAATGCACACAGTTTACACAAGTGTTTGCTTCTAAGATAGAAGGAATAGGTAAACTGACTCAACAATAAAGTAGAAGAATGGCCCTTCGCAGAGGGAAGCATGGATTACTATTTTTGTGCTAGAGCTTTTCATTTTGAAAACATAGAAACAATTTTGTCAACGGTAGTAATAAAGCATATGTGTTATGTATAAGACATCCTATAAGTTGCAAGCCTCATGCATAGTATACTAATAGTGCTCGCACCTTGTCCTAATTAGCTTGGATTAACACGGATTATCATTGCATAGCATATGTTTCAACCAAGTGTCACAAAGGGGTACCTCTATGCCGCATGTACAAGGGTCTAAGGAGAAGGTTCGCATTGGATTTCTCGCTTTTGATCATTCTCAACTTAGACGCCCATACCGGGACAACATAGACAACAGATAATGGACTCCTCTTTTAATGCTTAAGCATTCAACAACAGTTAATATTTCTCATAAGAGATTGAGGATTTGTGTCCAAACTGAAACTTCCACCATGATTCATGGCTTTAGTTAGCGGCCCAATGTTCTTCTCTAACAGTATGCATACTCAAACCATTTGATCATGAAAATCGCCCTTACTTCAGACAAGACGAACATGCATAGCAACTCACATGATATTCAACAAAGGTAAAAGTTGATGGCGTCCCCAGAAACATGGTTACCGCTCAACAAACAACTTATAAGAAATAAGATACATAGCAACATATTCAATACCACAATAGTTTTTAAGCTATTTTTCCCATGAGCTATATATTGCAAAGATAAAGAATGGAATTTTAAAGGTAGCACTCAAGTAATGTACTTTGGAATGGCAGAGAAATACCATGTAGTAGGTAGGTATGGTGGACACAAATGGCATAGTTTTTGGCTCAAGGATTTGGATGCACGAGAAGAATCCCTCTCAATACAAGGCTAGGCTAGCAAGGTTGTTTGAAGCAAACTCAAGTATAAACGGTGCAGCAAGACTCACATATGAACATATTGTAAGCATTATAAGACTTTACATCGTCTCCTTGTTGTTCAAACACCTTAACCAGAAAATATCTAGACTTAGAGAGACCAATCATGCAGACCAAATTTTAACAAGCTCTATGTAGTTCTTCATTAATAGGTGCAAAGTACATGATGCAAGAGCTTAAACATGATCTATATGAGCACAACAATTGCCAAGTATCAAATTATTCAAGACATTATACCAATTACCACATGCAGCATTTTCTGTTTCCAACCAAATAGCAATGAACGAAGCAGTTTCAACCTTCGCCATGAACATTAAAAGCTAAGAACACATGTGTTCATACGAACCAGCGGAGCGTGTCTCTCTCCCACACAAGGATGCACTTATTCAAACATAAACAAAAACAAACAGACGCTCCAAGTAAAGTACATAAGATGTGACCGAATAAAAATATAGTTTCAAGAGAAGAAACCTGATAAGTTGTCGATGAAGAAGGGGATGCCTTGGGCATCCACAAGCTTAGATGCTTGGGTCTTCAATATGCAGGGATGAACCACGGGGGCATCCCCAAGCTTAGACTTTTCACTCTTCTTGATCATAGTATATCATCCTCCTCTCTTGACCCTTGAAAACTTCCTCCACACCAAACTCGAAACAAACTCATTAGAGGGTTAGTGCATAATCAAAAATTCACATGTTCAGAGATAACACAATCATTTTTAACACTTCTGGACATTTCCCAAAGCTTCTGGAATTTAATGGAACAAAGAAATCCATCCAACATAGCAAAAGAGGCAATGCGAAAGAAAAGGCAGAATCTGTCAAAACAGAACAGTCCGTAAAGACGAATTTTTTAGAGGCACCAGACTTGCTCAGATGAAAATGCTCAAATTGAATGAAAGTTGCGTACATATCTGAGGATCACGCACGTAAATTGGCAGATTTTTCTGAGTTACCTACAGAGAACCCTGCCCAAATTCGTGACAGATAGAAATCTGTTTCTGCGCAGTAATCCAAATCTAGTATCAACCTTGCTATCAAAGACTTTACTTGGCACAACAATGCAATAAAATAAAGATAAGGAGAGGTTGCTACAGTAGTAAACAACTTCCAAGACTCAAATATAAAACAAAAGTACTGTAGTAAAATAAACACACGGGTTATCTCCCAAAAAGTGCTTTCTTTATAGCCATTAAGATGGGCTCAGTAATTTCAATGATGCACTCGCAAGAAATAGGAGTTGAAGCAAAAGAGAGCATCAAGAAGCAAATTCAAAACACATTTAAGTATAACATGCTTCCTATGCATAGGAATCTTGTAAATAAACAAGTTCATGAAGAGCCAAGTAACAAGCATAGGAAGATAAAACCAGTGTAACTTCAAAAATTTCAGCATATAGAGAGGTGTTTTAGTAACATGAAAATCTCTACAACCATATTTTCCTCTCTCATAATAACTTTCAGTAGCATCATGAACAAATTCAACAATATAACTATCAAATGAAACATTCTTATCATGAGCTATATGCAAAAAATTATTACTACTCCCAACATAAGCATAATCAATTTTATTAGTTGTAGTGGGAGCAAATTCAACAAAGTAGCTATCATTATTATTCTCATCATCAAATATAGGAGGTATAGTATCATCATAATAAACTTTATCCTCCATAGTAGGCGGCACCAGAAGACCACTATCATTATAATCATCATATATGGGAGGCATATCATAATCAACATAAACTTTCTCCTCAATACCCGGAGGGCTAAAGAGATCATTTTCATCAAAACCGACCTCCCCAAGCTTAGAATTTTCTATATCATTATCAACAATGGTGTTCAAAGCGTTCATACTAATATTACTACTAGCATGCAAATAAGGTTCCATAGGTTTTTTAATTTTCGCATTAAACCATTCATGTCTTGACTCAGGAAATAGTTTAAAAAGCTCACAGATGTTTTCCATTATGCCTTACTAGTGTAAAACAAGAAACAAAAAGATGCAATTGCAGGATCTAAAGGAAATAGCTTCGAGCACACACACAACGGCAACAGAAAAGTACTTAGTTACCTGGGACCGGAGTATGAGTGCCTTTTACCTTTCCTCTCCGGCAACGGCGCCAGAAAAATGCTTGATGTCTATGCACGCTTCTATTCCTGTAGACAGTGTTGGGCCTACAAGAGCAGAGGTTTGTAGAACATCAGCAAGTTTCCCTTAAGTGGATCACCCAAGGTTTATCGAACTCAGGGAGGAAGAGGTCAAAGATATCCCTCTCAAGCAACCCTGCAATCACGATACAAGAAGTCTCTTGTGTCCCCAACACACCTAATACACTTGTCAGATGTATAGGTGCACTAGTTCGGCGAAGAGATAGTGAGATACAAGTGGTATGAATGAATATGAGCAGTAGTAACGGCGCCAGAAAAGTGCTTGCTGGCGTGCAGTTGATGGTAGTAATATTGCAGGAAATAAAGATGCAATAAAACAGTAAATAAGCGATGATTCGATGTTTGGAAACAAGGCCTAGGGATCATACTTTCACTAGTGGACACTCTCAACATTGATCACATAACTGAATAGACAAATACTACTTTCTCTACACTCTCTTGTTGGATGACAAACACCATTAATTATGTAGGGCTACAAGAGCACCTCAATGCCGGAGTTAACAAGCTCCACAACATTCGATGTTCATATTTAAATAACCTTAGAGTGCATGATAGACCAACGCAATTATACCGAGTACTAACATAGCATGCGCCTGTCAACATTTGCTATGAAAGGGGGAATAAATCACATCAATACCATCATAGTAATAGTTAACTTCACAATCTACAAGAGATCACAATCATAACCTACGCCAAGTACTACATGATGCACACACTGTCTACATTACATCATGAAGGAGGAATAGACTACTTTAATAACATCACTAGAGTAGCACATAGATGATATTCAACTAGATCACAAAGCTCATGATCACATAAAGATCACATGGGAGAGAGAGATGAACCACATAGCTACCGGTACAGCCCTTAGCCTCGAGGGAGAACTACTCCCTCCTCATGGGAGACAGCAGCGTTGATGAAGATGACGGTGGTGTCGATGGAGAAGCCTTCCGGGGGCACTTCCCCGTCCCGGCGGCGTGCCAGAACAGAGACTCCTGTCCCCCAGATCTTGGCTTCGCGATGGCGGCGGCTCTGGAAGGTTTCTCGTACCGTGGCTTTTCGGTATCGAAGATTTAGGTCAGGGACCTTTAAATAGGCGAAGAGGCGGAGTCGGAGGGCTGACGAGGCGGTGACACAATAGGGGGGCGCGGCCCAGGCCCTGGCCGCGCCACCCTGTCATCTGGTGGCCCTGTGGCCCCCCTCTGCTGGCTCTCGGGCTTCGTGGAAAAATAGGATGCTGGGCATTGATTTCGTCCGATTCCGAGAATATTTACTTACTAGGATTTCTGAAACCAAAAACAGCAGAAAACAGGAACTGGCACTTCGGCATCTCGTCAATAGGTTAGTTCCGGAAAATGCATAAATATGACATAAAGTGTGTACAAAACATGTAGGTATTGTCATAAAATAAGCATGGAACATAAGAAATTATAGATACGTTTGAGACGTATCAGCTGCCTACCTCGCCGACGTAGACTACTTCGAGCGCGAGATCGCCGCCGAAGAAGAAGAGAATGACCACGAGGACGCGAACGAGGACGTGGACGAGGACGGCGACGAGGACGAGGACAGCGACGTGACCATGCCGCAGTACGACCACGACGACAGCGGACCGGCGTGGGATCCGGAGACCCAGCCGCCGGACATTTCAGAGGAGGAGGCCATTGCCATGGCACTGACCAACAGCGAGCAGGACGAGCTCAACGAGCTCGCTTTGTGGGACGGACTCGCAATCTAGTTCCGCGAGTCAGCGCTCGCGCAGGGGAGGCTGGCGACTCCTCCGGCCACGCCGACGCGTTCCAACGTCCGTGCTCCGCCTGCTGCTCCAGCGTGGGATCCCTGGCCACAGCCTCCTGCCCGTGCGGCGGTACCTCCTCCACCACCGGCGTACGAGCTTCCATGGCTGACGCCGCAGCTGATTGACCTCGTCAGCGACGACGACCAGTAGACAGCGCGAATTTTAGGACGCCTTTCTGGCTTTTTTATGTCCTTTTTATTATCATGTAAATTATGGCGTATGAATGAAAAAAAATGTATGCGTCGTGCCGCTGGAGCCACCCCGACGCAAACGGACACCCGGACGTTTTCGACCATTTGGCCCAAACGGACACGACGCGTCCGTTTGGACGTCGTCCGAAATGCGTCGCGCCGCTGGAGATGCCCTTACCGAGTAGGCACATGCACCAAAGACAAAACTGGTCCATGCACTTTGAATTATCGATGCATTAGATCAGCTAGCTATCTTTGTACATACAGACTATTTTTACACACTAATACATATTAATAGAGGGGGAAAAGCGGGAGTTAAAACCCAGATTTTAATCTATTATTTCTAGCAACCATCATACTAGAACTATTAATTAAAAATAACTCCATAATTACATTGGCACTTAAATATTCTTACATATATACCTACCTGGCCAGCGACGGGATTTCGCAAATTACAAAAGAAAAAAAGAGCTCGAACAGATCTATCAATTTCTTTTTGGCGAAACAACAGATCTATCAATTAACATCCATCAATGGCGGCATTAGGCCCTTTGGACAAGAACTCAAATAATCATTGGCACAGCTTTGATACTTTATTAGTATCTGAACTTGAAGTTGTATACGAGTGTAACAGTGTGCTATTGTTTCTTAGATCTTATTTTATAACGCTGAAATGGTTTGTCCGCTTTCATAGTACCATGTATACATGTTACTACAATATTACTTAAGCACATTATTCTACATCTCTGTCAATTTATTTAGTGTGTTTATTAAGTTTTGCTGACTACCTTTGATTGAAGGGTTTTGCTAATTCTCAGAATTCTCGGTGATTGAGAATTAGCAAAACCCTTCAATCAGAGAGCAACGCGTGTCTGACGGTATACGTATTCCATCTGTATATATTTTGTATCTGTAACGTATATCTGACAACACACTTTACATTAACTGCTTTACATTAACTCGATCGATAGCAAGTTGTCTCTCACCAAGCTATCCTCCTCGTTGAGCTGAAGACTCTCCCTCCCCAAACCAAGCAACTCACCGTGGCACCGGACCCCAACTCTCCTTCCCCCTCACCTATTCCTCAACGCTTGGGACTCAAGCTCGATTTTCGGTCGCGCCCGTGGCCGTGCCATGCCGCGCTCGAGCTCGATTTTGGCAGCGCCCGTGTCGTGCCGCTCGAACCCGCACTTCGCCGCTCGAGCTCGATTTCGGCCACGCCCGTGCCATGCCATGCCGCACCGCCCAAGCCCGTGGTCGCGCCGCCCGCATCGAAGCTCCAGCGCCCTTGCTGCGCCCGTGCCGCCCGAGCCCGGGTTGACCGCCGCCGGCCCCAGAATCCATCGATTCTGGCAGATTTCGGTGGGAATGACCATCGCCGGCCAGACCAGGTCGATTCTTGCAGATTCTGGACAGATTGACCTCTGCCTCCAGCTCCTGCGCGGGGAGCTCCTTCCGTAGATGCAGGAGGTGTCGGCGGCGGCCTCGGCCTGGCCCTGCCCACGCAGCGCCTCCGTTCTGGCTGAATTAATTTTTAGTTCTTGCTGTTTTGTGGAGCAGCAGCATATCTTCTTTACCTGCGGGAACGGCGCTGCGTGGCCACGGGAACGCATCGGTCGTCAATGGTGAGTCGATGCGGAGCTTGGCCCGCGTCCAGATACTCGCCGGCACGCGAGCCTCCTGGCCGACGGTGATGCCCACCACGGCGTCAGTTCCGCGCTGCGGGCTAGCTCGGGCAGAGGAGGAGGATTTCCTGCGATCTTGTGGAGGGCTCCGGCGGGGCGCAGTCGCGGAGTCGAGACGGCGCTGGCTTCGTCTTCATCAGCCGAGAGGCCCAGCCAGCAAGACCCACCACGGCGGCGGTGCCGGTCCGTGCCGAAGAAGCCACCAATCAATCTGTACGCGGAGTCGTCTGTCTCTCGTTTCTCTCAGCAGTACTGTGTTTCTTTTGGTGTTCTCTCCGCTGGGTTGGATTTGTACAGATTTCCTTTGATCTCATTCCAATTTAGTAATTTCTTTTAAATTTTTTCTTCTGATCCAAATGGTCATGCGGTATCTTTTCTTCCGATCCAAATGATACTGATTTCCTTTGATCTCATTCCAATTTAGTATTTTTTTTCTTCTGATCCAAATGGTCATGCGGTAACAAAAGAATGTGTATCTTTTCTTCCGATCCAAATGATCCTGCGTTAACAAATTTCATGTTTTCCATCATTGATTAATTGGAAGAACTGCTAATGGATATTTCCATATTTTAAAAAAAGTTTCAAAATACTATTATAACAGAAAACCATTAGTACAAAATGTCCATTTTAGATTAGTACAAAATGGCATCTTATAACATTCAACATTTTATCTTGATGTTTAAATTGCTAATGAGTTTTTGCAACAATGTGAAAAACGCACAAATATGATTTGTAAATAGAGGGTTCTAATTTCAATGGACAAATCGGAGTCTTTGGTATTTCTCTACGGAGGAACTCAAAAATCAACTTCATGTCATGCTAATTGTTACGTAGTGAACGCTTAATTTCCTGTTGCTGCATTTTTTATAGCACTAATTAGTCTTAGTTTGACCAGTCAGAATCATAATTAGTCTGTTAATGGGTGTACACCGGAGCGCGCAATTAAGTGGCATGGTACGCCTAACTATCCTGCACATGCCAATAAATGTCATTAACTGCTCGTCCAGTAGCGTACACGCATGCCGTGTATAGAGCTGAGTATGCGGCAGACGGAAATGGAAGTAAATCATGTATTGATTAGACCCTATATTACATCCTAATCTCGCGGCATGCATAGGCGACGGCGATTTTGACCTCGCGCGTTGCCAGGTTCCGAACGTCCGGGTCGCTGGTTCTATCTCTTTTATTTTGTCGGATGTTATGACTAGTCTGCTATATTGCACTCAGACACGTCTGGTCGGCGAACAGGAGTATGTGTTTCATCGTAACGATACCAGACATGGATGGACCCTGGTACATGGGGAAAGACTTAGGTAGGATCACCCTTTAGATAGGATCTATGAGAACAATTTTTTTGAAGCACAAAACATGTTTAAAATATTATGAAAAAAAATGACAACGCACATATATGTTACATATGCAAGACCAAAAAATTGCAGCTTCAAATTCGACATATACTTAGAGGACCAAAAAAGACAAATTTAGGTGTGAATAGTGTGAACTAGAATTCAATTAGATATGACACTATTCATAGTCAGATTTGTCTTTTTTGTTTCTTCAAGTGTAGATCAAATTTTGAGCTGAATTTTTTTTGGAGTTGTAGATACAATCCATAGGTATGTTGTATATTATTTTCAGATTTTTTTGCATGATAAAAACATGTTTTATATAAGTTGATCCTATGATCTCACTTAATAGATAGATCCATAGGAGCTGAATTGCATTTTTTTGTTGACCGTAATAAGATGCCATTTTGTACTAATCTAAAATGGACATTTTGACTAATGGTTTTGTGTTATAAAAATATTTTTGAAACATTCTTTTTAAAATATGGAAATATTCATGAGCAGTTCTTCCAATTAATCAATGATGGAAAACATGACATTTGTTAAGGCAGGATCATTTGGATCGGAAGAAAATATACACATTCTTTTGTTACCGCATGACCATTTGGATTAGAAGAACAAACTGAGAAAATTACTAAACTGGAATGGATCAAAGGAAATCAGGATCATTTGGATCGGAAGAAAAGATAGACATTCTCTTGTAACCGCATGACCATTTGGATCGAAAGAAAAAATAAATAAAAAATAATAAATTGGAATATGAGATCAAAGGAAATCTGTACAATTCAACCCAGCCGAGAGAACACCAAAAGAAACACAGTAGTGCTTAGAGAAACGAGAGATGAGACGACTGCTCATACAGATTGATTGCAATAAAAGTCTATTGCATTTAAAATTATTAAGTTAAAAGTCAATTTCGTACATGTTGAGTAATCCTCTTTCTGATTTGTCTATGTGATAAATATATTTAGTTCACCAATTATTCGACTGAGTTCTAGACAAATTCATGAACAAAAGTAACATTCTCTTAACACTGACCCATTCGGATCTGAAAAAAAAATATACAGGTCCTTTTTACCAAATAGGAATGAGATCAAGAAAAATCTGTACAAATTAAGGGTACAAGAGGACTGAGAGAAAACAAAAAAAAAAACCACAGTACTTCAAGAGAATCAGATGAGGACGACTAGGCGGCTTAGAGGGAGACGAAGGACGCGACGACCGTGATCGTGCCAGTCGCGAGCACGTCCACGAGGAAGCAGAGCGCGAAGAAGAGGAAGCAGAGCTCACGCACGAACCTGCGCAGCTTCACGATAGCTCCGCCGCGTGACCCGGCAGCGACCGTGACGACCTCGGCCACCCCTGGTGGACACGAAGAGCGTGCCTCCGAGCACGCTAGTTGCGGCGAAGGAGACGACGCTGGCGAAGACATTCGGTGCACCGTTGCCGAGTGAGAGGAGCGTGACGCCGGCCACGGCGGGCAGGAGGCGCAGCGCGGCGAAGAGTCCCTCGAGCGAGGCGCAGAAGTCTCGGACGCGGTGTCCCCGAGGAGGTAGAAGAGCGCCACCATCAAGAGCAGGAACGCGACGTACCCTAAGTGGCGACCCTCGCCGTCGCGGTCCACGCCGTCGTCGTCTCCGTCAACTACCACCTCGCCCCGAAGCACCCCATCTCGGCGGCCTACGACGTCGCCTTCGCAGCCCTCAAGGCGGTCGTCCTCGCATTCCGACCAGACAGCACCGAGCCCTTGGTCGCCGCGTCCTCATCACTTCCGAGCATGAGAAGGAGGCGCCGCCTCGACTCGCTGTCGGCCTGGACGAAGGTGGGCGCCGCCCCGACTCACCGTTGATGCCACTGCGCCTCGCCAAGAAGCCCTCCTCAGCCGCCCGAGTTAGCTCGCAGCGCCGCACTGCCGCCGTGGTGAGGCATGATGGCCGGCCAGGAGGTGCGCTGGAGCTCGATGGCGAGCATGCCAGTGAGCATCTAGTACAACAGCCTGGGACTCCTCTATTCGTGGATGTGATCTGAAAACATAGAGCAAATGAAGGCAATCAACATGGATTCGAACGAGAACCTACACATAAAAACTCGGATTTGAGAACCAGGTATGGATCGACTGAATAATTAGGATTGAACCAAAACCAAAAAACTTACATTGCAGTTCGTTGGAGCGGAATCCGTCCTGGTGCTTGCGGCGGCCGTCGTTCTTATTCAGGTACAGAGTTCGGATTCAACGATGAGGATGAAGAAATAGACACAGTGCCTGGTTTCGCTGAAGAAGAACTAGAGAGGATGGGGAGGTTGGACTGATGAACAGCTGCAGATCTTTGAATTGCTAAAGAGTTGGGGTTCTTGATGAGTTGGGGAAGAGGATGAGGCGTGTGCTTGGTTAAATATGGCAGGAGTCGTCGCCAACCGGCTTTGGTACAGGTCGCGGCCGGAGTTAAAGCCATGCCAACCCTGCTGCCCATGATTTATTGCATCGAGCGTGTAAGAAATACAACAAATACGCGTAGGACATAACTCTGAACAAACTGATAATACATGCTTTGGCGTTAATACAGTGCTAATCTCTAACAACGGGACGGGCACGATATCATCCTCGCCCGTTGCCAGGTTCCGTTGAGCAATTCCGTGGTGTTACCTAGGGTTTATATGGTGTACTACGTCTATCATCTACTACTCAATATCAAAATACTTCATCATAAATACTATCAAGGCAAGAGCTATTAGTAATTAACTCTACTCTTACTATCTGTGTAGAATAGTTAGAAAAGATATAAGAAACTAATACAATTAAAGTCAATTTTCGTGATTTGCATAAGATTCACCTAGTCTAAAGTCTAAACCGAGAGAGCACGTAGGTAGAGGTAGGGAAAAAAAAAAGACGGGTACGCACTCTAGGACGAGGGATTCTCGGTGGCGACGAGCAACGTCAACGAGTTCCTTCATCTTGTTCTTGTACTCGTCGCCGCTGTCGGGTCGCAGTAGCAGTGAAACCAGCTCAAGCTTCTTGTCCTGTATGGCGTTCCTTGCCGCTCCTGCTTGGCTGGAAATTAACCGAGGCATGCATGTTTAATTATTGTCGACCTAAGAGAATCTCCTTGGTCGCTGCAGGTATATATATGTATATATATAGTAAAGTAGTTTTCACTTACATTTTATGTTGGTCGCTGCAGGCATACTTGAACGACATGAGGTTGAGCAGCTCGTCCAGATTCTCAATCTCGTTGTCGGGGCTACGCTCCTTCATCAGATCTGTCGCTAACCGCTTCTTCTCGAAGTCCTAGTTAACACACCAACTCGATACGATTACGAATCAACCAATGCTACTCATTCGTTCATAGATGCGTCAATACACTAATAAATATGTTTTGGTACCAGGAGGCCGCCCGAGTAGTTGCTTATGTATCTGTTGGAGGACGGCGCCAGGGCGCGGATGGGCTGACGATGGAGCACTCCCTGCTCGCTGACGAGGGCTGCTTGCCGGAGGAGACCCGGAGCACGACGGAGGAGCATACGGCCAGCACCAGAACATCGGATCGCCGCCATCGATGGAGAAGGATAGATCGATTTATTGGAGTTGCTTTCTCTTGTTCTTGCGAAATCTGGTGGCAAGGCGTGGCCAGGTAGCTAGGTATATATATACACGCGCGCTTGCGTTGGCGTCTGCGTACGGTACGTGTTTTCTGTTCTCCTCGCGCGTTTTCGTAGAAGAATTTGACATACATACGGCCATCGACGGATCGCCATCGAGCGGTTTCTTTTTTGTTGTTGATAAAAGTAATATAGTAATATCCATAGATACCAATTAAATCCGTCTTTGCTACGACGCAATACACTAATTTTTTTTGATAAAGAGCATATATTAATAAACACAGCCTCTAAAATAGCATTATGCACTACGGGAATGATTGTCGTTGCCGTGCAACCAAATCGCACGGCAAAGGCTGTTATTTGCACGGCAAAGCCTTTGCCGTGCGGTGCCGCACGGCAAAGACCGCACGGCAATGTCTGTCTCGGCAACGGCATCGTTGCCGTGCGTCTCGCCAAAACTGCACGACAACGTCTTTGCCGTGCTTTCCTCCATTTGCCGTGCGCCCATCCTCTTTGCCATGCAACCTCTCATTGCCGTGTGCCTACTGCCTAGTGCCTCTGCCGTGCGTTTTGGTTCTACTGCACGGCAAAGAGATTCAAGCAAAATTTAAAAAAATGCCTATGCGCTGACACCAGCGAGCCGTCGTCGCTGCCAGTCACGCCATGCCGCCGCGCCGAAGGGTGCTCGCCGCGCGCCCGCTTGTCGCCGCGTGTTCCCTCGCCGCCGCAGCCACGCCGGTTTGCCGTGCGCCCGCTCGTCGCCGCGTGTTCCCTCGGCGCCGCAGCCACGCCGGTTTGCCGTGCGCCCGCTCGTCGCTGCGTGTTCCCTCGCCACCACAGCCACGCCGGTTCGCCGTGCGCTCGCTCTCCACCCCGCGCTCGCCATCACGGCCACGCCGGTCGGGGAGAAGAGCGCACGCAGACGGAGCGCCGGCGACGAGGCCGTCCTGCTGCTGGAGTTGCTCACCGGGCGGTCGCCGGAACAGGTGTTGCGCTCGCCGAGGGGCAGAAGAGCGCGCACCACCGCGGCCACGCCGGTCGGGGTCAGGCCGTGCGCTCGTTCTCCGCCCCGCGCTCGCCACCGCGGCCACGCCGGTCGGGGAGAAGAGCGCGCGCAGACGGAGCGCCGGCGACGAGGCCGTCCTGCTGCTGGAGCTGCTCACTGGGCGCTGGCCGGAACAGGTTCGAGGACGCGCGGCCGCTGTCGGGGCTGGCCGAGTCCGGGACGCCGGCGCGCGCAAGGAGGAGGTGGTGGCCGACGAGGCTGTGTGTGTGCGAGGAGATGTGAAGCAGAGCTAGGAGACGTGTCGTGGGCGTGTGCGTGTGCGTGGATATGTGAAGCAGAGGAAGGAGGTAGGAAGAAGATATGATGCAGAGGAAGGAGAAGGGAAGGAGATAATGGGTACGTGGGTTATGGGGCCATGTGGTCGTGGGTTATGGGGCCATGTTGTACGTGGGGTAGGCCACGTCAGCAATCCACTCTAAATTTTGCCGTGTGTGAGATTGAGGCGCACGGCAAAGCCCAGCTGTGCCGTGTGTTCTCTTTGCCGTGTGGTTTTCTGACTTTGCCGTGGTTTTATTCTTTGCCGTGCGCCGAATTATGGCTTTGCCGTGTCAACCCTCTTTGCCGTGCGTCGTTAGTAGTTTTACCTTGCAATGATTCTTTGCCGTGCGTCGTCAGTAGTTTTACCGTGCAATGGTTCTTTGCCGTGCGCCCTTTTTATTTATACACGGCAAAGGCATCTTTGCCGTGCAAAGCCGCATGGCAAAGGCGCGTCGCACTGCAACGCCTTTTTTTCCCGTAGTGATGGCCTAATGGCATAAATGATGCACACAGCCAAAAAAAAAGAATTACAAAAATGAAAAGTTCCACTACAAAGATCGAAAACTTGAAACAACAACACTAATACCATCAAGACAACACCAGAAGATCAACTTCTTCATAAGAGACGCCTCCAAGAAGGAAATATTGCACAAACATTATCGTCGCCCGATCATAGATCTTAGGTTTTCACCCTAAAGAAAGTCATCACTCTCAAAACAATGCCTTCAACAAGAACATTGTCAGGCACAACCAATTAAGGTCAGACCTTGGATTTTCACCCTGAAAGATAGAACTCTGAACTTCTCCTGTGCAGTCGTCCCCACATACAAATCGTTGTTTGAAATCACGAAGCACCAAGCCAATTCCACCTCACCACAAAGATCTGATCACCATTGCTCTTGCACCGATCTTGGCTTTCATGACCTTCTCCGCCGGCACCATCGAAAGAAAACAAGCTCCATGATATTAACAGCCAACAGAGCTTCGAAGCGCTCCCTCTAAAACCAAACGGTCATATAAAAAACATGGCTGCACACGATAAAAACACCCAATCCAGCAATCTTTAGGCATTGATCGTACAATAAATTTTGTCGGCGGGGCCTTTCGGAACACGATAATCCAGCCAGCCTAGTGGGAAGATCAAATGTGTCCCCATCTCAACATTTTTCAACTCATTATCATTGGAAGCATCAGCAACAAAATGTTTGAGTTACTGCTTAAGCCCATAATGGTGCGCCACGGCTAAGCTATCCATCTATAACTCTTTTCCTAGTACTAAAATCTCAACCAGTCCACCCTATGCCCTCGGAAACATGGAGAACTACTCACAACAGAGAGATATTACAAAGATCTGTAGCTTGAGGGAGATGTTGATGGAGAGGTGCAACTTGGTGAAGAGGCGACGATAATGGAGATGGACACAGTGGCGGTAGCCCCCCGGCGATGTGCGACAACCCTTTGTCCCTCTTCCTTGGACTTGGTGTTGGTGTGTGGAGAAGCTTCTCCCCCCCTCCTTGGCGGCTGAAGAGGAGGATTTTTTGTCACAATGGATTGGTACCTCAAAAGATAGGGTTTCTGTAAGGGTATTTCACCCTTATCCATTATTTTGGTAACGATGACACCGTGCTAAAGTATTTGGCCTAATATGTTTATAAGTACAATCTCAGGTATTAGGCAATGAGGCGTAAATGGTGTATCAAAGGAACAAGAAGGCTAAAGGTGACCCCCCATTTCAACAACAATCAAAAAGGGGTTACAGGAGAAATCCGGTCACCTGCCCGGTCCAACCGGGCCAGCAACCGGCCAGTCCGGCCTGGTGGCCGATCAACCGGGCGGCAACCGGGCTCCAAAGGAGGAGCCAGCAGTTCCGGTTTGCGCCCGGTCAACCGGGCTCTCGACCGGCGGGTCCGGTGCTCCGTCCGGTCCACCGGGCGGCAACCGGGCGCCAACCGGCCGCCAACCGGAGGAGCTCTAGGACCAGCAAAAGGCGTCCGGTCACTGGCCCGGTCAGACCGGCCTGACCACCGGGCTGTCCGGTCTGTGGCCCGGTCAGACCGGGTTTGTCGAGGAAAAGCTGAGGTGGCAAGTGGCAATGGCCATATTTCGAAGAACACTATAAATAGCCCTTCTCCTACCTCTAGACAGTTAGGCACTACACTACAAGCTATTCTTGAGCTCTCTCTCTCATACTCCATTGCTAGAAACACCAAAAGCCTCAGATCTCCCTCCTCCTCCACCCAAACTCAAATCCCTCCGGGGAATCATTAGAGGAGGACCCGATCTACCGTTCTACCAAGCCAAATCTCATTCCCCCTTGTATTCATTGAGAAGCTTGCTTCCTAGGGTTCCTTGGAAACCCTAGGTAGGCAAGAGGAGTCTGGAAGCATCCGGGCTATGGATTTGCTCCGGGCAAGATTGTGAAGGTTTGGAGGCTACCTCAAAGTCTACCACAAGTGAGTGAGCTATTCCTTCGTGGGATAGGCTTCGGAGAATAGGGTGAGCCTTCGTGGCGCGGGGAATCCTTCGTGGGACCTCCACTCCTCCAAACGTGACGTACCTTGTTGCAAAGCAAGGGAACACGGGAATACATCCTCGTCTCCGCGTGCTATCGGTTATCTCTAACCGAACTCCTTACTTGTGATTTAATCGCCTCGTGAGAGCCTTCGTGCTCGAGTTAGTTGTATCCTCATATAGGTTGCTTCACCTAGTTTGCATTAGGCTCATCTTTATATTCCGCAAAGCCTAATATTGCAAAGAAAGAATTAAAATTTGTAGAAACCTATTCACCCCCCCCCCCCTCTAGGTTTACCATCTCTATACTTTCAATTGGTATCAGAGCCTGGACTCTTATTAAGGGCTTCACCGCCTTAAGAGTGAGATGGATAAACTCTTCGAGGGTCTAGATGACGACTCTAACCTTTCGGTTAAAGAGATGAAATCTAGATTCTTGGCATATGATGCCGAGAAGAAGAAAAAGGAGGATGAACTACAAAACCAAATGACAGAAATGACTGCCATGCTTAAGAACCTAACTGCGGGTGGAACTCCTAGTGGGGCTTCGGCCTCTAAGGAATCCTACCATGATGTTAACCATGACTATCCCAGAAACACTTCACCCATGCCTCATATAAACCATAGTGGGACCGTTCCCCATTATGATGGAACTCACTTTCCACATTGGAAATCTGCTATGGAATCTCATATTCGCAGCTGCAGTGTGGAGCTATGGGAGCTCATTGTTCATGGACATCGGGAGCCACAAGATCCTACTCGGTTGACCTCCACCGAGTTCTACAACCGTCAACTCAATGCATCCGCACGTGACAAGATTAGAAGTGGCATCAACCGCAAGCTTCTTGATCAAGTCGATGACATTGTCTCCGCTAAAGAGTTGTGGGATCGGATCGTAGTACTCCAAGAGGGAACCGATTTGATCCAATCAGCTCTCTATGAGACCGCAAAGCAAGAGGCCTACCAGTTCATGATTCGAGATGGATAATCCGTATTCGATGCCTATGCTAGGCTTGGTGCTCTGAAAGTAAGGGTCAAGGGTCTTGGTGCTGAGAAGTACAATGACGGATTCGAGATGAACGAAGCCTTCATAAAATCCAAGGTCATTGCTATGATTGCCGTCAAACAAGAAGACACCAACCTTGGACTCAACTTGCAAATCATGACCAAGAGTGCCGATCTCAACTCCGATGATCTAGTCTCCTATGTGGCCGCCAATGAAAGCATGGCCAAAGCCAGAAAGAGGCTCAAGGCAATGAACCGTGTTGATGAAGCCTCACACAACCATGAAGCGTCACACAACCTTGCTCTCAAAGCTAGAGCCGACCATGAAAGCAACGAAGACTATGAAATTGAAGAAGATGAAGAGATGACTTCAACTAGTGACATTGCTACCGACTTTGCTTTCTTTGCCAAGAAGTACAAGGTCAAGTTCCCAATGCTCCTCAATGACAAGAAGAAGAAGAGAACTTGCTACAATTGTGATGAAGATAACCACTTTGCAAATGAGTGCCCTTATGAGAAAAGGGTAGACAAGCCAAAGTTCATCAAAGGGGTCAAGCCAAGATTGAAGCCGAACCCAATCAACGATCGGTACAAGAAGAACAAGGGAAGAGCTTTTGTTGGGGCCGAGTACTTGTCCGATGAAGAAGAGGAAGATGAGGAGAAGGAGGCCGGAGTGGCCGGTTTAGCTTACTCGAAGCCCGGGTCACTCTTCACATATGACTACTCCAAAGATTACTCCACGGAGAATGATGTTGGCTCTTCCTTCATGGCAAGAACAACTCAAGATGATGACTCCGATGACTCTCCCTCCTCTCCAATCATTGGCTCTTGTCTTATGGCAAGGGAAACCAAGGTAATGGAACCTCCACCTTCCCTATCTAGTGTTCTTGATGATGAAAACAAAGATCAAGAAGAATTAATTATGCTTAAGGAACTCTATGATGTTAGATGCACCCTTCGTGGTGAAGCTCTTGTCAAGTTTGATTTCTTGATGGACTCACTCAAAGAAAAGGATGAGTCCATTGAGGAATTAGAATATCAATTGAATGAGAAGGAACGGAGATTCAATCTCCTAAGACAAGAGCTAAACACCGAAAGGTGCATATCTCAAGGCCTTAAGCAACAAATTGAAACTTATGAACTTGATAAAGTTAAGGACCTAGAAACTATTGATAGGGCTCAATTATTGACCCAAGAGCTCAATGCCTCAAAGGAGGAACTTGAAGTTGCTCATGCTTCTCTCACTAGGGATCTTGACCACCTTGAAAGAGCTAACAAGCTTGTCAAGGATGAGCTCAAGAAACTTGGAGAGAATCATGATCTACTTCAAGAATCCTACAAAAGGGCTCTTGGATCAATGAAGGATCCCATTGATGTTGAAAAGCTTGCTTGTTCCTCCATTTCCTTTACTAGTGAGCATGCTAAACTTGTTGAGGAACATGTTCGTTTACAAGAGGAACTTTCTTTGCATGTTGAGACCAATGCATATCTTGAGTCCTTGGTGACCAAATATGGTCTTGACTATCATCCTAATGAATTTTCTTGTGAGCAAGCATCTATTCTTGAGGAAAATGTTAGGCTAACAAAGGAACTTGCAAAGTTCACCACCGCCAAGAACAAGATGGGATTGGATGACCTCTTGAGTAAGCAAAGGTCAAACAATCAAAAGTATGGACTTGGATATACTCCCAAGTCCCACAAGAAGAACAACTACAAGAAGGAGAAACCCGCTCAAGATAAGAACAAGAAGGTCACTAACAATGGCAAAGCCTCAAAGGGCAAAGTCACTAGTGGTGACCGCACGGGGCCAAACGATCACTATGCATTATTTGTTGATTATTATGGTGATGTCTATGCTAACTATGTTGGCCCTCCTAATGGCTATGCTTATAGAGAGTACTCAATTTGGGTACCAAAAGATATTGTTGCCATTGCAAAGGAACCCATTAATCGATGGGTTCCTAAATCCTCTACTTGATTTTGTAGGGGTATTCCTCCGGTGGTCCAAAATGGGTGTTTGATAGTGGATGCACCAATCATATGACCGGAGGAAAAGGTGTGCTTGATCAATTCATTGAAGATATCAACAAGAAGTCAAGAATTACCTTTGGTGACAACTCAAAGGGAAAGGTACTTGGGTACGGCAAGGTAGCAATCTCTAAGGACTTGTGCCTTGAGACGGTTATGCTTGTTGAATACCTTGGCTATAACCTACTTTCTATATATCATCTTGCCGATGCCGGTTACAATTCATATTTCACTAAATATTATGTGCAAGTCTTTAGGAGTGACAATCTCAAATTGGTCCTTGTTGGATATGTGGAGAACAACCTTTACGTGGTTGACCACTCGAAAGAGAGCCCCTCCTTCTCCACATGTCTAATGGCGGCCAAGCATGACGAAGGATGGTTGTGGCATCGCCGCCTTGGTCATGTTAACATGAGGAATCTTAAACAACTCCTAAAGGGTGAGCATATTGTGGGACTAACCGGCGTTTCTTTTGAGAAAGATCGTGTTTGTAGTGCATGTGTAGCCAGAAAGTAACTCAAGAAGAAGCATCCCATCAAGAGTATTGTTACCACATCTAGGCCTTTGGAGCTCCTTCATTTGGACCTCTTTGGGCCATCACATTATGATACTCTTGGTGGGAGCAAGTATGGACTTGTCATTGTTGATGATTACTCAAGATACTCTTGGGTCTTTCTCCTTAAGTCTAAGGACGAGACCCATAGAGAGTTCATCACCTTCGCCAAGAAAGCTCAACGTATGTATGAATCCGAGATCAAGGCGATTAGGACCGACAATGGCACCGAGTTCAAGAACTACACTATGCAAGAGTTTGTGGATGATGAGGGCATCAAGCATGAGTTTTCGGCGCCATACACCCCTCAACAAAACGGTGTTGTTGAAAGGAAGAACCGGACTATCATTGAGATGGCAAGAACCATGTTGAGTGAATTCAACTCACCCCACAACTTTTGGGGAGAAGCCATCTCTACGGCCGTCCACTACTCCAACCGGCTCTTCCTCCGTCCCCTCCACAACAAAACCCCATACGAGCTCCTTACCGGTAACAAGCCTAATGTCATGTATATTCGTGTCTTTGGATGCAAATGCCTTGTTAAGAACAACAAAGGAAAGCTCGGTAAATTTGAAACTAGAACCATAGAGGGTATATTTGTTGGATATGCGGAGAACTCTCATGCCTATAGATACTACAACCGGTCCTCCGGGACTATTGAAGTATCTTGTGACGTGGTGTTCTTGGAGGATAATGGCTCCCAAGTGGAGCAAGTTGTTCCATGTGTTGCAGGTAATGATGAAGATCCATCTAGTGCCATCAAGCATATGGGCATTGGACACATCCGGCCCATGGAGGTTCATAATGATGATCAAGATGATGGAGTAGATGTCTCAAGCACGCCACAAGTGGAGCCTAGCTCAACTCAAGCCGAACCATCAAGTGCAACTCAAGAACCATCCTCTACTCAAGATGAGTCTCAATCCGAAGAACAAGAAGAAGATCCTCATTCCATGGAGCAAGATCATGATGACGATCAAGAAACATCCTCAACTCATGATCAAGCTCAAGTGGTCCCTCATGATCAAGTACTAGCAAGAGATGAATTCATTGATCATGAAGGAACCGTTCGGAAGATCAAGGCCACTACAAGGGCAAGTGACATGAAAGTGGATCAAGTCCTTGGTAGCATCTCAAGAGGAGTGGTAACTCGTAGACACCATGCATTACTTATCACTTATTGTCAACATCATGCTTTTGTGTCTAGTTTTGAACCACTTAAGGTACATGAAGCCTTGGTAGATCCGGATTGGGTAATTGCCATGCAAGAAGAATTGGAGTGTTTCACTCGTAATGAAGTATGGTCTCTAGTTGAGAGACCCAAGGATCATTGCATCAATGTCATTGGGACCAAATGGGTATTCAAGAACAAGCAAGATGAGAATGGCATTGTTATACGAAACAAAGCAAGGTTAGTGGCGCAAGGGTTTGCCCAAATAGAAGGTATGGATTTTGAGGATACCTTTGCGCCGGTAGCCCGTCTTGAAGCTATTCGTCTTTTGCTTGCATTTGCATCTTTCCACAATTTCAAATTATATCAAATGGATGTGAAAAGTGCATTTTTGAATGGTCCCCTAAAAGAAACCGCATATGTGGCTCAAACCCCGGGTTTCGAAGACCCATGCCGACCCAACCACGTGTATTTACTCCATAAGGCACTCTACGGTCTCAAGCAAGCTCCACGTGCTTGGTATGAGTTCCTTAGGGATTTCTTACTACATGATGGGTTTTGCATGGGTACGGTCGATTCCACCCTTTTCACCAAGCGGGTTAAAGGGGGTGGCCTCTTTATATGTCAAATATATGTTGATGATATTATTTTTGGTGGAACTAACCCCAATCATAACAAAGCTTTTGAGCTATTGATGACTAGGAAATTTGAGATGTCCATGATGGGAGAGTTGAAGTTCTTTCTAGGCTTCCAAGTGAGGCAACTTGCAAAAGGCACCTTCATCTCTCAAGAAAAGTATGTGAAGGACATGCTCAAGAAATTCAACATGACCAATGCGAGTCCAATGAAGACACCCATGCCCGTAAAGGGGCAACTTGGTTCATGTGACGGTGAGAAGGATGTGGACATAAAGGTATACCGCTCCATGATAGGATCCTTGCTCTACCTTTGTGCCTCTAGGCCGGATATCATGCTAAGTGTAGGGATGTGTGCTCGTTTTCAATCCGCTCCCAAGGAGAGCCATTTAGTGGCGGTCAAACGGATACTAAGATACCTTGTTCTCACTCCTACTCTCGGGCTATGGTATCCAAAGGGGTCAACCTTTGAACTCATTGGCTATTCGGATTCCGATTGGGCCGGTGATAAGGTTGATCGGAAGTCTACCTCCGGGGCTTGCCAATTTATTGGCCGGTCATTGGTGAGTTGGTCATCCAAGAAACAAAACTCCACCGCCCTATCCACCGCCGAAGCCGAATACATATCCGCGGCATCTTGTTGCACTCAATTGTTATGGATGAAGCAAACCTTGAAAGACTATGGTGTGTCTCTTGGTACGGTGCCTCTTCTTTGTGATAATGAAAGTGCAATAAAGATCGCCAACAACCCGGTTCAACATTGTCGCACCAAACATATTGACATTCGCCATCACTTCCTACGTGATCATGTTGCCAATAAGGATATTGATCTCACTCATGTGGGAACAACCTACCAATTGGCGGATATTTTCACTAAGCCTTTGGATGAAGCCCGCTTTGTTAACTTGAGAGGAGAACTTGGTATTCTTGATCCTAAAAACTTGGATTGATTAACTTCTTGCACTATATTCTTGCATTTATCTTGCTATCTAGCTTAGAGGCATAGCACATATGGGGATAGTCATCTTACCATGTCTTGGTATGATGCATACCTATGTGTGCAACATAAATAGACCCAATGTCATTATATGGACCCAAGCATGTATCTTCGCGGTCACATGACATTTGCGCTTTCACATAGGGGGAGTACTCCCCCGCCCCTCATTGAGCCTTCATTACAAATTGATTTGACTATATAAGGCCCAATGATCTTAGTGCGAGCATCATTTCCAAAATAACTTATGATTCTTGATATACACTTCGAATCATGCCCATTGTTGCTATTCACATCTTGTTTGGATTTTCTCTCCAATGGGTATGCCTAGAGAACTTTGTGTTTCCAACCCCATGTCTATGCTCACCTCATCATCATCTATCTCTCTATATGTACATGTCATCATTTGAGCACTCACACACATTTACACACAGCATAGGGGCAAAAACGAGGCAAAATTAGACAATTCTGGGCTGGCCGGTCCCTGGCCCGGTCGGACCGGGTCCCTGACCGGATGGTCCGGTGGACCGGGCGGCAGCGGTGCAGGCCGGGTCGGCCGGTCACCAGCCCGGTCTGACCGGATACCTGACCGGTCGCGCAGCCTACTATATATTGGGAAGAGATACCCCTTGGGATCTTCTTCCCCATTGTTCCTCAATCCCCAACCTCCATGGCCGGCGCCCTCAACACCTCCACCTAGATCTAGGCACTTCCCACCACAAGAACTTCCCCAAACTTCACCACACCATAGATCGGGGCCATTGGAACATCTCCACCGAAGGATTTGGTCCCTCTCCAACTAGCTTGGGAATTTTTGGAGTTCTTGGTTTTCAAAGCCCTACCTTGTGTTCTTCTTGTTCCCTTGATCAAGGAGGACAATGTCTTCGGGCAATGTACTCTCCTTCCCTCCCTAAGTTCTAGTCCTCCTCACACATTGCAAGTTCTTGCCAAAATTTGAGGAAATCTTAGGGTTAGGTTTAGGGTTTGCAAGTCCTCATGCCTTTAGAGTGTCTCTCAACACAAAGCACATTCTCCACTCTATTGCTATAGCATGTACTCAAGTTTTTCGAGTTTTTGCATGAATTTGTGGTAGAAATCTGGGCATAACATCACAAATCGACAGACCCGGTCACCAGCCCGGTCGACCGGCCGCTCAACCGGCCGGCCCGGCGTGTGGCCCGGTCAACCGGTCGCAAACCGGATCGTCCGGTCTGCTGACCGGTTTGACCGGCCTGTGCGCCGGGTTGCCCAGTTTTCGCACAATCTCATCACTACACTTGGATATATGCTATGCTTTTTGGATTCCCTCTTATTGATGACATGTACACTTACCCCACTGCTATCCTTGCTATATTTTCTCATTCACAGGAAGTTGGAGTGGTGAGCCACCACGTGGCCATGTTGCCAAGCGAGGTAGGACGGCTGATCCTCCCCGCCGTTCTAGTAGCCGTGCACCCCCTCAAGCTCATCAAGGTACTGACACTGGCAGCTCAGCTCGGGGTAGAACCAAGTCTGTTGCTACCAAGCACAAGGATAAGAATGTTGTCCAAGAGGATGATGAGGTAGTACCAACCATCAATGTTGGGGCTGCAAACCGTCTTGAGTGGCAGGAATGGAGGACACTGAATCCGTATCGCTTTGAGAAGCCAACTTACACTCGTGCGGACAAGGCATTCTGGACCAACACACAAGCAGCTCTCTGGGAGGGTTTCTATGATTCTCATGAGTTTATGAAGCATGGTAACATTGTATCACCCAAGGCCATCAATCCTGACGAACTTCCCTTGCATGAAGCTGATGACCCACAAGTATAGGGGGTTTTGATGTAACAGTTGAATAAAGTACGAGTATGTAAAGTGCGAGAGTAACAATTGCAGCGAGTGGCCCAATCCTTTTTAGCACAAAGGACAAGCCGGTTTGTTTAATTATAATGACCAAACGTTCTCGAGGACACACGGGATTTTAGTCTAGTGCTTTCGCTACATACGGCTAAATAATCTTCATTGTTATGATAAGTGTTGTGTGGGTGAACCTATGCTAATGTACCGCCCTTCCTAGGACTAATACATACTTGTGATTATACCCCTTGCAAGCATCCGCAACTACAAGAAAGTAATTAAGAATTAAATCTAACCACAGCCTTAAACTCTGAGATCCTGCGATCCCTCCTGCATCGATATACCAACGGGGGTTTAGGTTTCTGTCACTCCCGCAACCCCGCAATTGGCAAACGAATACAAGATGCATTCCCCTAGGCCCATAAATGGTGAAGTGTCATGTAGTCGACGTTCACATGACACCACTAGAAGAATAACACCACAACTTAAATATCACACCATTGAATATTACTCAACCATAGTTCACTACTAACATTTAGACTTCACCCATGTCCTCAAGAACTAAATGAACTACTCACGAGACATCATATGGAACATGATCAGAGGTGATATGATGATGAATAACAATCTGAACATAAACTTGGTTCAATGGTTTCACTCAATAGCATCAACAACAAGTAGAGATCGATACCGGGAGAGTTTCCCCTATCAAACAATCAAGATCAAACCCAAATTGCTACGGCGGTGACGGTGTCCAGCGGTGATGACGGCGGTGATGATGGTGGAGATGATGATGATGGTGATGGCGATGATGTCCAGCTCGATGACGGTGACGATGGCGTCGATTTCCCCCTCCCGGAGGGAATTTCCCCTGCGGATTCCTGCCCGCCGGAGAGCTCTTTTCTCTCTGGTGTTCTCCGCCCCGCAGAGGCGGCTGTAACTCTTCGCGAGGTACCCTCTGTGGCTTAGGTTTTCAGGACGAAGGATTTCGCGAAGAAAAGGAGGCGAAAGGGGTTGTGGGCCCCCCAGACCACATGGCGGCGCGGCGAGGGCCTGGACCGCGCCGCCCTAGGGTGTGGGCCCACCCTGGGTCCTCCTGGTCCCTCCTTCTGGCTTCCTTCGTCATCTTGAAAAATAGGATTTTTGGTATAATTTCCTCCCACAGTTGATCTTCCGAAATATTGCATTCTGACGGTGCTTTTTCCAGCAGAATCCTGGCTCCGGTGCTTGATCTTCCAATAATGATGAAACATGCAAAATAGATGAAATAACATAAGTATTGTGTCCCAATATGAAATATATCAATGAATAACAGCAAATTATGATATAAAATAGTGATGCAAATTGGACGTATCAACCTCCCCCAAGCTTAGACTTCGCTTGTCCCCAAGCGAAACTGAACTCGATAGACATGACCACATGTTTATGGAGTGAAGAGTCGATAAATAAAATACGAACAAGAAGCATCATATTCATTCACACAGGACATTATAGTAAACAACCTCTTATAACTCATATTGAAACAAGTATAAGGTAATCACAAGTAAAGGTGCATGAGAAATCATGATTGGTGATGGCAAACTTCGTTCCTGGTCAGAGAACAATTAACAGATTATATTTATCTCATTGAGCAGCGCTCTCATGTTAAAGTTTAAGGCACAACTTGCATACTCAATCATAATGGTCTTCTCATGATCATTGATAACTTGCAAAGCTATATTCATTCAGATAAAACTTGTACTAAACAAGGAAGAATAAAAGACATGATGAAGCAAATCACAATATAATGGTTTGATCACAACTACTCAAATGCTTGCTTGAGATGGAGGGAAATAGGTTTACTGACTCAACATAAAGTAAAAGACAGGCCCTTCGCAGAGGGAAGCAGGGATTAAATCATGTGCTAGAGCTTTTTTCAGTTTTGCAATCATATAAAGAGAATAAAAGTAACATTTTGAGAGGTGTTTGTTGTTGTCAATGACTGGTAGCGGGTACTCTAACCCCCTTGCCAGACAACCTCCTAAGAGCGGCTCCCATATTATTTTCATTTTGTGCGGCACTCCTTCCAACCTTTCTTTCACAAACCATGGCTAACCGAATCCTCGGGTGCCTGCCAACAATCTCATACCATGAAGGAGTGCCTTTTTATTTTAGTTTTATTATGATGATGACACTCCCCCCAACCTTTGCTTACACAAGCCATGGCTAACCGAATCCTTCGGGTGCCGTCCATCAATCACATACCA
Source organism: Lolium perenne (assembly GCF_019359855.2). Taxonomy (NCBI): domain Eukaryota; kingdom Viridiplantae; phylum Streptophyta; class Magnoliopsida; order Poales; family Poaceae; genus Lolium; species Lolium perenne. The sequence goes on along the minus strand of NC_067244.2, from coordinate 266,489,975 downwards.
TGGAGGAGTGTCTATTTAGTTTAATTAATTTGGGACTGGGAATCCCATTGCCAGCTCTTTTTGCAAAATTATTGGATAAGCGGATGAAGCCACTAGTCCATTGGTGGAAGTTGCCCAACAAGATTGAAAGATAAAACACCACATACTTCCTCATGAGCTATGAAACATTAACACAAATAAGAGATACTAAGTTTTGAATTGTTTAAAGGTAGCACATGAAGTATTTACTTGGAATGGCAGAAAATATCATGTAGTAGGTAGGTATGGTGGACACAAATGACATAGGTTTGAGTTAAGGTTTGGATGCACGAGAAGTAATCCCTCTCAGTACAGGTCTTTGGCTAGCAAGGTTAATTAGCAAGCATAAGAGTTGAGGGAAACAAACAAACATACATATGATAGAAACAATCATGCATCTTCCTTGTAAGCACAAACAATTTTAACTTCAGAATAGTAAGCTATGAGCTAACAAGAAAGACAATGAAACATCTACATGTATTTCTCTTTTCTATTTAAACCTCAAAGTGTTGTTGCTATTGACCAATGCTGAGTTTGCCAAAACCAAATAGATTTATTCAATGCTCCCAAAGTGATACCAATACTAACAACAAGGTGAATCATATAGTAGAGATTGGAAACTAAAATAAGATGTGCAATATGTAAATGATAAGACTTCTCATTAATATTCCATAACGATAACTCACACCAAGGGATACATAGATAACCAACTAAAGGAGAGATACTTCCAACCGCAACCCATCTTATATGATAACTTCCCTACTCAGGATATGACACTACTTGACAATAAAAGTAAAAGGTAGTGATAATGTGATACCGCGGCACTCCCCCAAGCTTGGAACAAACCAAGGGGATGCCAATACCGATGATGAATTACTCCTTCGGCGATGGTGGTGATGAATTCCTGACAAGCTTCTCAATAAGCTCCTGCAGCTCGTCAATCCTGTATATGAGATTGCGAATCATCTCTGAGTTGTGCTCGACGCGGTTAAAGAGTCTGTCTGATGGCGAGTCCCAGCTCTTGGAGTTATTTCCCCACTCTTCAGCCTCAGGCTCCTTCTCTCCTGCAGTGTTAGAGCGATCTATATCCCACTGGCTAGGCAATGCTGCCTTGGGAGTCCCTTCAATTTGATTATTGAAAATTAGATTGTGGAAGGGGTGATGAGTGCCTGATGGAGATGTTTTCGGAGCTAGGTAATGACGTGGAACCGCTCCTCCAGTGCGAATTCTTGCGCTCTTGTTTGCACTAAAAGGGTTGTCCACCACCTTGATGCTTGCGATGGTAGCACGCGGGTGTGCGCGCGAGTCTTCCTCCACCTCTTCTTCATCTTCTTCCTTGACGTCCTTGTCTTCCTCTTTCCACCCAAGATCTCGATCATCTTCATCCGGAAACTCCTTGCCCTTGTTCTTGGAGACCATGGTGCTTCTAAACCGAAAACAGATCCTGGCAGAAACAGCTCGAAACAAAACACGTCGAGAACACAATATACAGACCTCCAGGGGTCCGGGGGATTATATAGCAAAAATTTTCGCGTCAAAAGGAAAGCACCAGATCGAACCAGAGTCGGAAAGGGGCGACGGGGCGGCCAAACCATAGGGCGGCGCGGGCCCTGGTCAGGCCGCGCCGGCCTATGGTGCCACGCCCTCGTGCGTCCTTTCCACTCCGTTTCGAACTCGTAATTTCTCATATTTTCTAAAAACAGCAAAAATATTGTTCGGAAAGTAAATTGCGTACTTTTCATTACCGATCTTTATTACCTATTCAAAGTCGAGTTACGCGGACTGTCAATTTGCCCTTTGATGAAAGCCTCCGGTGTTTCCACTTGAATAATATCAACATCAACATTATAAGAATCACCCGAGATATAATGCTTGAGTCTTTGTCCATTCACCACTTGCGTAGCATTGCCTTGGAGAGAGCTAATTTTGATTGCTCCTGAACGATACACCTCCTCGACAACATATGGTCCTTCCCATTTCGAGTAATTTCCACAAAGAATCCGAGATGAGACCGATACAATAGGACTTTATCCCCAATATTAAATTCTCTTTTGATAATCCTCCTATCATGCCATTTTTTAACTTTCTCTTTAAAGAGTTTAGCATTTTCATAAGCTTCACTTCTCCATTCATCTAGAGAACTCAATTGCAACAACCTCTTATCACCGGCAAGTTTAGGATCTTTATTTAATTCTCTAACAGCCCAATAAGCTTTGTGCTCTAGTTCTAAAGGTAAATGACAAGCTTTCCCATAAACCATTTTATAAGGTGACATTCCCATGGGATTTTTATAAGCAGTTCTATAAGCCCATAGTGCATCCTTCAATTTACTAGCCCAATTCTTTCTAGTTTTATTAACGGTCTTTCCCAAAATAGATTTAATCTCTCTATTTGATAATTCTACTTGACCACTAGTTTGAGGATGATAAGCGGAAGCAATTCTATGATTAATACCATACTTAGCAAGAGTTTTTCTAAAACCTCCATGAATAAAATGAGAACCTCCATCAGTCATAATATATCTAGGTACTCCAAATCTAGGAAAAATAATATCTAAAAGCATTCTTAAAGAGGTCTCACCATCAGCACTTTTTGTAGGTATAGCTTCCACCCATTTAGTAACATAATCAACAGCAACAAGTATATGAGTGTTACCTTCCGAAGACGGAAAAGGTCCCATGAAGTCAAATCCCCAACAATCAAACGGTTCAATAACAAGAGTATAATTCATAGGCATTTCATTGCGTCTGGAGATATTACCAACCCTTTGGCATTCATCACAAGATAAAATAAACTTTCTCGCATCCTTGAAGAGAGTTGGCCAATAAAAACCTGATTGTAGAACCTTTTGCGCGGTTCTTTCTCCGGCGTGATGTCCTCCATAAGCACTACCATGACATTTACTCAATATCTCCTGTTGTTCATATTCGGGAACACATCTTCGCATAATACCATCCACTCCTTCTTTATATAAGTGTGGGTCATCCCAGAAATAATGCCTCAAATCATAAAAGAATTTCCTCCTTTGCTTTGAGCTGAAAAGGTTGGAGGCAAGTACTTGGAAACAATAAAGTTAGCATAATCAGCATACCAAGGACCTGTCTCGCGAGCTCACCTTTATTACAGCCAATTGTTCATTTGGAAAACTATCATTAACAGGAACAGGATCATAAGCAATATTTTCCAATCTAGACAAATTATCGGCAACAGGATTATCAAGACCTTTCCTATCTACAATATGTAAATCAAATTCTTGCAAAAGAAGTACCCACCTAATAAGCCTCGGCTTAGCATCTTTCTTTGTCATAAGGTATCTAATTGCAGCATGATCAGTATGAATAGTAACTTTTGAATCAACAATATAAGATCTAAATTTATCACAAGCAAAAACTACAGCTAATAATTCCTTTTCAGTTGTAGCATAATTTCTTTGAGCAGCATCAAGAGTTTTACTAGCATAATGAATAACATTCAGCTTTTTATCTACTCGCTGTCCAAGAACAGCACCTACAGCAAAATCACTAGCATCACACATAATTTCAAAGGGTAAGTTCCAATCAGGAGGTTCAACTATAGGAGCAGTTGTTAAGGATTTCTTAAGAGTTTCAAAAGCTTCCTTACAATCATCATCAAAAACAAATGGTACATCTTTTTGAAGAAGATTAGTAAGAGGCTTTGAAATCTTGGAGAAATCTTTAATAAATCTCCTATAAAACCCAGCATGACCAAGAACACTACGAATACCTTTTACATCCCTAGGATAGGGCATCTTCTCAATCGCTTCAACTTTAGCTCTATCAACTTCAATACCTCTCTCAGAAATTTTATGTCCCAATACAATTCCTTCATTAACCATAAAGTGGCATTTCTCCCAATTAAGAACAAGGTTAGTTTCTTCACATCTCTGCAAAACTTTATCAAGGTTTTGCAAGCAACTATCAAAAGAATTCCCATAGACGGAAAAATCATCCATGAATACTTCTACAATACTTTCACAAAAACCATGAAAAATAGCAGACATGCATCTTTGAAAAGTAGCAGGAGCATTACATAAACCAAAAGGCATGCGTCTATAAGCATAAGTTCCATAGGGACAAGTAAAAGTGGTTTTCTCTTGATCTTTAGTTTTAACAAACAATTTGTGAAAACCCAGAATAACCATCAAGAAAACAAAAATGAGTATTTTTAGACAATCTTTCCAGCATTTGATCAATAAATGGTAAAGGGTAATGATCTTTCTTAGTAACTTTGTTAACTTTTCGAAAATCAATGCACATTCTATACCCTACAACTACTCTTTGAGGAATGAGCTCATCATTATCATTAGGCACAACAGTCATACCTCCTTTCTTGGGAACGCAATGCACAGGACTAACCCATCTACTATCAGCAATAGGATATATAATACCAGCTTCAAGAAGTCGTAATACCTCATTTCTTACCACTTCCTTCATCTTCAGAATTAGACGACGCTGATGTTCAACAACAGGCTTTGCATCATCTTCCATATTAATAGCATGTTGGCAAATAGAAGGAGAAATCCCTTTCAAATCATCAAGAGTGTAGCCAATAGCGCCTCGGTGCTTCTTCAATATTTCCAATAACCTTTCTTCCTCAATCTCTGAAAGCTTAGAACTAATAATAACAGGATATATTTTCTTATCATCAATATGAGCATATTTAAGATTATCAGGTAAAGGCTTTAAATCAAAAACAGGATCTTCCTTTGGTGGCGGTGTTGTACCCAAATCTTCCACCGGTAAATCATGCTTGAGAATAGGTTGGCGAAGAAAAATTTCCTCAAGCTCATCTCTTTCTTTCCTAAAAATTTCACTCTCGCTATCCTCCAAATGTTGCTGCAAAGGATTATTAGGAACAAGAACAATAGATGCACATTGCTCCATTTTAAAATCATTACTAGGCAAATCAGCTTTATAAGGAGTTTTAGTAAATTTAGAGAAGTTAAACTCATAAGATTCACCAGCAAATTTAGTCAAAATTTTCTCTTTCTTGCAATCTATAATAGCTCCACAAGTATTTAGAAAAGGTCTACCAAAAATAATAGGACAATAATCACTAGCGTGAGAATCCAAGTACCAAGAAGTCAGCAGGATATTTAATCTTACCACATAAAACTTCCACATCTCGAACAATACCAATTGGAGAAATAGTTTCTCTATTAGCCAGCTGAATAACCACATCAATATCTTCAAGTTCACAAGAATCAATTTCGTGCATAATCTCCGTGTAAAGCTCATACGGAATAGCACTAACACTTGCACCAATATCACATAATCCATAATAGCAATGATCACCAATTCTAACAGATAGCATAGGAACACTAGCTTGTTTGGGTTTATTAGGATGTGAAACAATATTAGAAACATCTTCACAGAAAATAATATGACCATCCTCCACATTTTCAGTCACAAGATCTTTAATTATTGCAACAGCAGGTTCAACTTTTATTTGTTCTTCAGGTTCTACAGGTTTCTTTTCACTTTTATGAACCGCACTATTTATAACAGAGTACTCTTTCATTTTAGCAGGGAAAGGAGTTTTTTCAATATAAGCTTCAGGAATAACATGATCAGCAGTTTCAACTACAACGCATTTATTAATAGATGAATCAATTTTATCTTTATACGGTTCATGATACTTATCAAAATTCTTCTTTGGCAATTCATAATGAGAGGCAAAAGCTTTATAAAGATTTACAGCAACTTGAGAATCAAGACCATATGTAGCACTCATATTACGAAATTTATCAGTGTCCATAAAAGCTTCAATGCATTTATAATCATAAATTATACCTGATTCTCTATCCTTGTCGTTCTCCCATCCTTCAGTATTTTCTTGGATCCGATCAAGAAGGTCCCTTTTAAACTCTTCTTTGTTGCGTGTAAATGATCCAGAACAAGAAGTATCCAGCAAGGTCTTGTCTTGAAAAGAAAGTCTTGCATAGAAATTATCAATAATAACATTACCAGGAAGCTCATGAATGGGGCATTTGAGCATTAAAGACTTCAATCTCCCCCAAGCTTGGGTAATACTCTCTCCATCATGAGGCCAAAAATTATATATGCGATTCCGATCCTTATGAATTTCACTTGGAGGATAGAACTTAGAATAAAACTGGGGCACAATATCATTCCATTCAAGAGAATCCCCATTATCCAGTAATTTATACCAATGCGCCGCCTTACCAGACAGCGATAAAGAGAATAGTTTCTTCCTCACTTCATCCATAGCAATACCTGCACATTTGAATAACCCGCATAATTCATGCAAAAACAGTAAATGATCACCGGGATGGACAGTTCCATCCCCTTCATAGCGGTTATCCATAACACGTTCAATAATTTTCATAGGTATTTTATATGGTATTACTTCCTCACCTGGCGCCTCATCCACTACCGTTGCAGTAGTAGTAGATTTCCCAAATAAAAATTGAAGAGAAGATCTCTCCATAATGACTTATAGCAGCAGGCAGAAATAAAATCAGCACAACAGTAAAGGTTTTCCTTACCAATTCCACTTACCAATAGCGCTTCACTCCCCGGCAACGGCGCCAGAAAATAGTCTTGATGACCCACAAGTATAGGGGGTTTTGATGTAACAGTTGAATAAAGTACGAGTATGTAAAGTGCGAGAGTAACAATTGCAGCGAGTGGCCCAATCCTTTTTAGCACAAAGGACAAGCCGGTTTGTTTACTTATAATGACCAAACGTTCTCGAGGACACACGGGATTTTAGTCTAGTGCTTTCGCTACATACGGCTAAATAATCTTCATTGTTATGATAAGTGTTGTGTGGGTGAACCTATGCTAATGTACCGCCCTTCCTAGGACTAATACATACTTGTGATTATACCCCTTGCAAGCATCCGCAACTACAAGAAAGTAATTAAGAATTAAATCTAACCACAGCCTTAAACTCTGAGATCCTGCGATCCCTCCTGCATCGATATACCAACGGGGGTTTAGGTTTCTGTCACTCCCGCAACCCCGCAATTGGCAAACGAATAAAAGATGCATTCCCCTAGGCCCATAAATGGTGAAGTGTCATGTAGTCGACGTTCACATGACACCACTAGAAGAATAACACCACAACTTAAATATCACACCATTGAATATTACTCAACCATAGTTCACTACTAACATTTAGACTTCACCCATGTCCTCAAGAACTAAACGAACTACTCACGAGACATCATATGGAACATGATCAGAGGTGATATGATGATGAATAACAATCTGAACATAAACTTGGTTCAATGGTTTCACTCAATAGCATCAACAACAAGTAGAGATCGATACCGGGAGAGTTTCCCCTATCAAACAATCAAGATCAAACCCAAATTGCTACGGCGGTGACGGTGTCCAGCGGTGATGACGGCGGTGATGATGGTGGAGATGATGATGATGGTGATGGCGATGATGTCCAGCTCGATGATGGTGACGATGGCGTCGATTTCCCCCTCCCGGAGGGAATTTCCCCGGCGGATTCCTGCCCGCCGGAGAGCTCTTTTCTCTCTGGTGTTCTCCGCCCCGCAGAGGCGGCTGTAACTCTTTGCGAGGTACCCTCTGTGGCTTAGGTTTTCGGAACGAAGGATTTCGCGAAGAAAAGGAGGCGAAAGGGGTTGTGGGCCCCCCAGACCACATGGCGGCGCGGCCAGGGCCTGGGCCGCGCCGCCCTAGGGTGTGGGCCCACCCTGGGTCCTCCTGGTCCCTCCTTCTGGCTTCCTTCGTCATCTTGAAAAATAGGATTTTTGGTATAATTTCCTCCCACAGTTGATCTTCCGAAATATTGCATTCTGACGGTGCTTTTTCCAGCAGAATCCTGGCTCCGGTGCTTGATCCTCCAATAATGATGAAACATGCAAAATAGATGAAATAACATAAGTATTGTGTCCCAATATGAAATATATCAATGAATAACAGCAAATTATGATATAAAATAGTGATGCAAATTGGACGTATCAGAAGCCACAAAGTATCGTTTTGTGGTTCAAACCTTGAGGGGTCTGGGATTGTATGACCTTGTGTGCCTCAAGCCTGATGATACCCAAGATGATCCTACCTTTTGTCCCCTCCTTGTCCGTCAGTTTCACTGCACTGTCTTCTTCCATGATGATGAAGACCGCACCCTCACCTGGATGACCGGCAAGACAAAGTACTCATGCTCCTACTCTCAGTTCCGTGCAGCCATGGGTTGTGGTGATGACAGTAATCCAGGGTACAAGATTCATTCACGGTCCAGGTGTACTAGGGGTGACATCTCTTTCTGCTATCCTGCGAACCCTACGCCTGGACCTCCCACTATCTCTGGGATGTACTACTCCTACTTGGTACTTGCCAAGCTGTTCCGGGAGAACCTCATCAGCAAGTCTGGAGACCACAGTGAAGTCCGGAACTATCACCTCAACTTGATGTACTATTGTCATCCTGACAGGGTGAGGAAGATTGATGGCTGTGATCTTATCTACTGTGAACTGAAGAGAGCAATTATGGACCGCATGACTCCAAACTACACCCAGTATGTTCAGCGGCTCATCAACTACATTGTTCCCGCTCCTCGGAACGCTATTGGTGAGAAAGTCATCATGGATCCATTCAGGTTCCCCATTCAGGAGGCCACTCGTTCAGATGTTCCCTCCATGATGCCCACCACTGAGCGCCGCTCCAAGGCTCACCATGATCATGATGCTAGCTCCAGTCACTCTCGGCGCTCCCAGCATGGGGCCGCTCGGTTCTTCACATGCTTGTTCCAAATGTGCAAGAACAGCAATGATGTTGCCCATCAGACCCTTACTATGACCCAGGAGACACGGAGGCGCCAGAATGAATTCATGGCCTCACGGAACCACCCTGTTCCTCCTCCTGGACCTGAGATGGAGCCTGTGATAGCACCTCAGTGGGAGATGCCTCTTCTTACCGATGAGATGCTCCAGAACTTCGACTTCTCCGTGTACGCTCATGGTGCTCTTCCTACTAGGCCTGCTCGTGCATCCACTCCTACTGCTGGTGATGCTGATGATGATGCTGATGATGATGCGGGTGATGATGATGCACGCGAGAGCTCCTCCTCGCTTGGTTTTGGGCACTACTGATGGGTGCGATAGCATCTCTCCTCTTTTCTTCGCCTTTTTGGTGTTCCGATGCCAAAGGGGGAGAAGAGAGTAGAGTCTAGACCACGGGGTTCTTTGATTGCCACAAGCCATGGGAGTTGCTTTATTTGGATTTTATATGGCTTGTGCTTGTTTACTTTGAGTTTTTCAAGAACCATTTGCTATTTCCAATTATTCATGTATGGATGTGTATGGACGACTATTATGTGTGCTACTCTATGTTAGGATGATTATGCTATGCTTATATATCTTGACATGCACATCTCCATACCATGCTTGTTTCCTAAAGATATTGGGGGAGCTTCTCATGTTTCACGAATGGTCTACTTTGCATTCAAACGCAAATTCTCCAAGTGCACACATTATGGGGGAGCTTTCGTAATATCTTATATGGAATCAAGGTTTAGAGCTTATCATAATATCTATTTGTGACTCTAGCTCGGTTTGTCATCGTATACCAAAAAGGGGGAGATTGTAAGGGTATTTCACCCTTATCCATTATTTTGGTAACGATGACACCGTGCTAAAGTATTTGGCCTAATATGTTTATAAGTACAATCTCAGGTATTAGGCAATGAGGCGTAAATGGTGTATCAAAGGAACAAGAAGGCTAAAGGTGACCCCCCATTTCAACAACAATCAAAAAGGGGTTACAGGAGAAATCCGGTCACCTGCCCGGTCCAACCGGGCCAGCAACCGGCCAGTCCGGCCTGGTGGCCGGTCAACCGGGCGGCAACCGGGCTCCAAAGGAGGAGCCAGCAGTTCCGGTTTGCGCCCGGTCAACCGGGCTCTCGACCGGCGGGTCCGGTGCTCCGTCCGGTCCACCGGGCGGCAACCGGGCGCCAACCGGCCGCCAACCGGAGGAGCTCCAGGACCAGCAAAAGGCGTCCGGTCACTGGCCCGGTCAGACCGGCCTGACCACCGGGCTGTCCGGTCTGTGGCCCGGTCAGACCGGGTTTGTCGAGGAAAAGCTGAGGTGGCAAGTGGCAACGGCCATATTTCGAAGAACACTATAAATAAACCTTCTCCTACCTCTAGACAGTTAGGCACTACACTACAAGCTGTTCTTGAGCTCTCTCTCTCATACTCCATTGCTAGAAACACCAAAAGCCTCAGATCTCCCTCCTCCTCCACCCAAACTCAAATCCCTCCGGGGAATCATTAGAGGAGGACCCGATCTACCGTTCTACCAAGCCAAATCTCATTCCCCCTTGTATTCATTGAGAAGCTTGCTTCCTAGGGTTCCTTGGAAACCCTAGGTAGGCAAGAGGAGTCCGGAAGCATCCGGGCTGTGGATTTGCTCCGGGCAAGATTGTGAAGGTTTGGATGCTACCTCAAAGTCTACCACAAGTGAGTGAGCTATTCCTTCGTGGGATAGGCTCCGGAGAATAGGGTGAGCCTTCGTGGCGCGGGGAATCCTTCGTGGGACCTCCACTCCTCCAAACGTGACGTACCTTGTTGCAAAGCAAGGGAACACGGGAATACATCCTCGTCTCCGCGTGCTATCGGTTATCTCTAACCGAACTCCTTACTTGTGATTTAAGCACTGTGAGAGCCTTCGTGCTCGAGTTAGTTGTATCCTCATATAGGTTGCTTCACCTAGTTTGCATTAGGCTCATCTTTATATTCCGCAAAGCCTAATATTGCAAAGAAAGAATTAAAATTTGTAGAAACCTATTCACCCCCCCCCTCTAGGTTTACCATCTCTATACTTTCAGTTTCCCCTCAATTTATAGAGTTGTAGATGCAATCTAGGTCATTTGATTGATTCCCCTTTCATACAAGGTCTCTTTGGCATCTCTAAAACCTTCCTAGGGACTTCTCTCCATCCCCACAAGTTCATAAAGTCGTGGCTTGGCCGAATTCATCATGTATGGCAACAATTTAAGTCTATCACATCACCATCTTTTAGATTCGGAAACGGATTTTTGAGACCAGATTATTTGGAGCATCTGAGCTCGGAATTTCATGAATGTTATGTGCACGACTATTGCGAGAAAATTTTACTGACTCAACTTTATCTAGATATGCATTTATCTGGAGCTAAAGCACGTCTAGGTACATCCGTATCTAGATAAAGTTGGGTAAATTAATTTGGATCGAGGGAGTACAACTTTTTCAATTGCCTCATTTCCATTTGATTTCATATTTGACGCTTATCGGGATGATCTTTAAAAACTGTTCTACATGGATAGATTTCAGAAACTCCAAATTAGACTCCAATTATGACTCGCTAGCCCATGAAAGCACGTGTTGCGTGCCAAAAAGAAGGCACGTACCAACACATGGCTTTGGTCATGCATGTGTGGTTCGCACAACGTAGCAACTCCGTTGAAATCATAAAAAAATGCACGTGTTGCCACACCCATCTTTTTTTTACCATAGAAAAATGTAATTTCTGTGATAGATACAGCCTAGAAACATGTATTGTTGAATTTGCCAGGCAGACAATCCATGGCAATGCACGTCAAAGATTTCATGTTCTACAAGTGGTTGAGCAAACAACACAACTTCATTGATACTAAACGCACATCATAATATCTTTTGTACTCTTAACAACATAAATCAGATTGTCGTATCTTAGAACAAAACCAGAAGGCAGAGTGCATCATCAAGAAACGAACAATATAGTTGCCTTCATTGGAGACATATTTCTAGATATGATATGCAACATTGGAGAGTGCCATTTGATGCCTAGGAATATCAAAACTCACAATGAGGCAACAACTCTATGTTTCAGATGGATCACATAATTCTAGCATTGCATATATCAACTTTAGATTACTTGCAAAATAAGTGTAGAGAAATGATCACATAAACAATATAGAGACTGGCATAAAAATGATCACAGAAACAATAGCTTTGGTTAGGATCAATGAGGTGGACAAATCATCTTTCTACCTAAGATGCAAAAATCCGATTCTACATATATGTGCGCGTCCCAGGTCTATCCTAGGCATCCAATTTTTCTTCAACATCTGTGCAACATGTTGTGTAATTTGCAGAGAACCCCTCTGGTATATTTTATGTTCGGTACAAAAACAACTCTAATCTACCGACTATGTGCTTTGAGGTCCCTCTGCTGCTAGCTGTACTCTTTACATGGAGGCAGAGGGTGGAGCACGATGATGAGGCGTGGGACAGGAATGAGGTGTACATGTCCACCTTCGGAACTATAGGGGTGCGATTGTGTACAAGGTAAAGGTCCAAGTTGCAAAGATGACTAGCACGAATCTTGATATACTGGTGGCCATTGGATAAGCCAGGAGCCCTACAATTATGTAGAATCGCCACATTGCTGGTACACAAGGGTGATTTTGGAAAACGAAGCAACTTTGTGGCTATCGTTCTAGTCAATTATACCATCTCTTATTCTTCTCAATCTCAAAAAAGATCTCTTATTCTTCTTGTAATGCGAGAAAAACCAGCAGGCCATTTATGCAACATCTCGAGGAACTCGTCGTTGTATTGGAGTGAAAAAATAGATGTGGTCATTGTCTTGAATTTTTTCGATCGATTAATTTACAACCAAATGGACCTCCTTAACATTCATATACACATTTTTGAAGACACAAATTTTGCTATATAGAGTTTTTGTTTTGCGAATCATATATAGAGTAAATATCTAAAACTAATATGTCAAAGAATAGGCCGCGCAAGGAGTGCATCATAATGTACGATATGAAATGAGATTACACGCTGACATGCAAGTCATCGAGTGTATCGGAGTTGTTGGTAACGTGTGCTTGTCGATCCTTCAGGTCGGCGGCTTGGTCTTCTCGCCGCTCTTTAGATCTGGCAAGATCTGTTTCTCGATATGTCGCTGGCGTTTGTCGTTGTCCACGACAGCGTTGGGATCGAGATGAGGTGGATGCTCTGGAGCAAGGATGCTGGTCCGGAGGTGGTGGATTTGTCGTTATTCCTCTACTTCGTCGGGATGAGACGGATGTTGGTCCAAGATAGCACAGGGACGTCCCCGGTAGACGTGCCACAACGGCATGTGCCTCGCTGCTTGCAACAGGTCTGTTCATCAACTCACAAAGCCTCGTTGGCGATGTTGCTCTTTTGGATCTGGCAATGGTGGAGGCTCAGCGTCTCTTCCAACACGCATCTAGGCGACGTTGGAGTTTGGCGGCGAGCGCTGGCTTCGGCGAGTGCAGGAAATCCCAGAGATAGTATTGTATATTTTTATCATTTAGGGTTTTTTTTAAAGTTTTTAGGACGACTGTTTTCTCTTGGTCTGTCTGGTTGTTTCCACGTTTATTTACTCATGTAACTTAATTATCTAATAATGAAATACGTGGTTACTCTAGAAAAAAAAAGCAGACATTATGTCATGATGACGTCGATGCCACCATAAATTAGATCAAATCAATATGGGAAGATTCTGTGTCACGTAATTTGGAATGGAGTGGATTTCAGCAATTCTTGCCTCAGAAGTAAGAAACAAAAAGATAAATTAGAAGTATATATGTGCTGACAATTTTGCCGGGCATATTTTTTTCCTTAATTTCAACCAAAATTAATCTGTGTGTAATGCTGACATGATATCATTTGATCGCATGCTCATTTTGCAATATATCCTTCCATTTTATCCACTATTTATATGCATGATCGACCAGCGTTATCTGCCACAACAAACCTCGCATCGATCTCCATTGTCCACGCATCACCTTCGCCGATGACAACATCGTCCCAACTCGCCTTCTCCCTCCACGACGGCAGCCTCGACGTCGGCGGCGCTGTCCTGCTCTCTGGCGTTCCGTCCAACGTCACGCTCAGCTCTTTCGAGTTCGACAAGTCCTGCTGCGATGCGCCACCGCATCTGCTCGACCAGGCCACCGCCGCCGCTGGCCGTGGCGCCTTCCTCGGCTTCACAGCTCCGGACGCCACCGACCGTGCACCATGCCGCCTCGGCCAGCTTCTTAACCGCAAGTTCCTGAGCGTGTTTCGGTTCAAGACGTGGTGGAGCACCATGCGCGCCGGCGAGCGCGGCCGCGACGTGCAGCCGGAGACGCAGTGGCTGCTCCTTGACGCCCCCGAGCTCGGCCCCGGCGGATGCGTCTTCGTGCTTCCCCTTGTGCAGGGTAGCTTCCGCTCCGCCATCTTTCCCACCTACGGCGCTGGCGACGAGGACGACGGCGTCGTGCTATGCGCCGAGAGTGGCTCGCCGGCCGTAACGGGCTCCGACTTCCGCCGCATTGCCTACGTGCACGCCGGCACCGACCCGTACGTCGTTATGCGCGAGGCCTACCTGGCCGCCCGAGTCCACCTCGGCACCTTCAAGCTCATCGAGGAAAAGGCCCTGCCGCCCATTGCGGAGCGTTTTGGGTGGTGTACGTGGGACGCGTTCTACCTCACCGTCGACCCCGTCGGCGTATGGCAGGGCGTGTCCGAGTTCGCGGACGCTGGGGTGCCGGCTCGCTTCATAGTCATCGACGACGGCTGGCAGAGCGTGAACCGCGACGACGACCCTGTGCACGCCGACGCGCGCGGGCTCGTCCTCGGCGGAGACCAGATGACTGCGCGCCTCCACCGCTTCGACGAGTGCGAGCGATTCCGCCGCTACAGAGAGGGCGACCTGCTCCGCTCACCCCCGGAAGTGTTCTACGACAAAACCCTACCCAAGACCATCGTGCGCAAGGCCTGCGAAATCGAGGGCATCGTCAAGGCGAAGAAAAAGGCGGGATTGCAGGGCGGCGCCATTGACCTGTCTGGCTTCGACGCCAAACTTCAACTACTGCAGGGAGAGCTGGAGCAGCTCCTCGCCAAGAGCGCGCATGCCCTCGACAATCTCCGCGAAGCCGGCAGCGGCGACAATGGCGGCGATGTAGGGCTGAAGGCGTTTCTGAAGGACATGAGGCAGAAGTTCCCAGGGCTGGACGACGTGTACGTGTGGCAGGCTCTGTGCGGCGCTTGGGGCGGTGTGCGTCCTGGCGCAACGTCCCTGGACACTGTCATCGAGCCAGCGCGCCTATCCCCCGGCCTGGCGGGCACCATGGAGGACCTCGCCGTGGACCGTATCGTGGAGGGCGGCATCGGGCTCGTGCAGCCGCACCACGCCGGCAAGCTCTACGACGCCATGCATTCGTACCTCGCCGGCGCCGGGATCACGGGCGTGAAGGTGGACGTCTTCAACACCCTGGAGTACTTGTGCGCCGACCATGGCGGCCGCGTGGAACTCGCCAAGGCCTACTACGCCGGGCTGTCGGACTCCATCGCCGCCAACTTCAGCGGCACGGGTATCATCGCCAGCATGCAGCAATGCAACGACTTCTTCTTCCTGGGTACCCGTCAGGTCTCCATGGCGCGCGCTGGCGACGACTTCTGGTTCGACGACCCCAACGGCGACCCCATGGGCGTCTACTGGCTGCAGGGCGTGCACATGGTGAACTGCTCCTACAATAGCCTGTGGATGGGCCAGTTCGTGCGCCCCGACTGGGACATGTTCCAGTCCGACCACGTCTGCGCTGCCTTCCATGCGGCCTCCCGCGCCGTCTCTGGCAGCCCCATCTACGTCAGCGACTCCCTCGGCGGCCATGACTTCGCACTGCTCAAGACGCTTGTCTTCCCGGATGGCACCCTGCCCCTCTGCCTGCATTACGCGCTGCCCACTAGAGACTGCCTCTTCAAGAATCCTCTCTTTGATGAGGAGACCGTTCTCAAGATGTGGAATCTTAACAAGGTACATTTCTTTCTTTTCAGTTTCATGTCATCATGTCATTTAATTAATTTTCAGTTTGCAATCTCGTTTCATCTCTGAATACTCCGCTTGTAGATTATAATTGTCAAAAAATTCCATAACGAGTTTGCAATCTCATTTTCTAGTTGTAGTCCTTGTGGATGAATAATTGGTATTGTAGTATCTCTGAATTTCAGTTAACTATTACTGTGCCATGAAATTTTCGTATCAATATCGTGTATATTCTTGCACATCTGAATCATCTGAAGCTAAAAAAAGTTTCCACGTTTATTACAGTATTACCTCCGTTGTAAAGTATGAGCCTTTTTAGAAAGCTAGTTTAGCTTTATTAAAAGCCGTATATTTGGGAATGGAGATAGTAGTATGCAACAAAAAGTTTCTGAATTCTAAAACTGTAATATGTTACATCACTTTTTCAGTGTACATTCTCGTTTTATTCTTTGTATCTCGAAATTGGATATCTCCAAGTTTATTACTCCCTCCGTCTATAAATAGATGCCAAAGATTTATTTAAATTTGTATGTATCTATACACTAAATCGTGTCTAGATACATTAAAATTTAGACAAACTTTTGGCATCTATTTATGGACAGAGGTAGTACATAATACTTTTCTGATTTCTAAAACCATAGCATGCTAATTATGCCACTGCATTTTCTATTTGTAACTTCGATTTGTTACATCTCTGAATTCTATGTAATTTAAAGTTTCTTTCTTAACTATGTGATGATGTTTTTCTGCATTCTCGAACAAAAACTTGTTAATCTAATCTGAACTCTGAACTGTCAAATTTTAATAGTATTGCAGTTTCATGATAAATATGACATGACCTTTCTACTAATTCTCTAACTATAATATGTTAATTATGCCATAGCATTTTAAGCTAGCGTTATTTTTATGGAGTAGTAGAAATATAGGAGCAGAAACCCCCTGTTTTATTTTCAACAAATGAAACATAGGTTAACTTTCAGTTTGCACTGTCGTTTCTCTGAAACTTCAAAATTTAAATGTTGCAGTTTGGAGGTGTGATTGGGGCCTTCAACTGCCAGGGAGCAGGGTGGGACCCTGCTGAGCGACGTATCCGTGGCTATGCACACTGCTACAAGGCGATATCTGGCACCGTTCAGCCCTCCGACGTCGAGTGGGGGCAGAGGGAGGACACCGCGGCAATGGCCAACGCCGCAGAGTACGCGGTGTACAAGCACCACTCCGGGGAGCTGGACCTGATGACCAGAGAGTCTGATCCCATCGACTTCGCCCTGCAGGCATCCTCGTACGAGATATTCACGTTCGCGCCCGTGATGCTGCTGGCTGGTGGCGGCAAGTTCTCGCCCGTCGGGGTTGTTGACATGCTTAACTGCGGGGGCACCATTGTCGATGTCGAAGGCCATGGTGATGTGAGGGTGAGGGTGAAGGGGGCTGGGAAGCTGGTGGTGTACTCGTCGGTGAGGCCAGTGAAGAGCTTGGTGGATGGCTGTGAGGTTGAATTTGAGTGGGGAAGTGGCGGGAAGCTGGAGGTTTCTGTCGCTTGGAAGCAGGACAAGGAGGGCGTCTCTGACGTGGTTTTCTGCTACTAGATTATGGCTCTGCTTAGGAATAAATTGTCGTTTATTGTGCTTTCTGAATTCTGATGCACGCAACAGCGCAATATAAGACTTTTTCGTTGCTTGGTTTTGAGTTACAATTTGGATTGACATATCACGTTTTATTATAATATGAAGCTGCAATGCAATTATTTCTGATAAGACGAGCCCTACATGTTGAGTCTATCAGAAATTCAGAATCTGTTTTATGGGTCTGTTTATATTACAGTATATCATGGCAATGCTAGTTTGTAAATTTTTTTTATGATGAAGTCAAGAGAAACCTACTGCTGGAGTACAACTTTTGAGATTCGAACACTGAATATTGGAAACAAAATAGTTAAGAATATAACTCGCTTTGTTAAATCCGGATAGCTAACACCCGGTTAGCTGGGAACTAAGTTAGAGCCCGATCAACTCGATGACCGTTAGATTTGCATCATGATTCGTGCATACGAAAATTACACATGGATATGTAATTGCACGTGCATGTGCAATTGCATATCCTTTCTCCTAGTTGCACGTGAATTACACATGAAACCAGGTTGACCAGGAATTAAGCGAACTCCTGGTCGACCGGGAATTAGCCACGTCCTTGTTAAATAGAGGATACCTCCACAGTCCACACTGGGGCAGGAGACCTATTTTCGACGGACGAGTACGAGTAATTGAGCACCAGATTACTAGTGATGAGGGCATGATCTTGCCACGGTTGGCCTGTTGCGCTCTTGACATTTGTTGCTATCAACGCTGGTTAGATTTTGTTACTGTCAGCTATTGTTAGATTTTGTCGAGAAGTAAAACTGTCGGGTACGAGATAACGCACAATAGCACAACACATGCTACTCTCGGAAATGCTTTCCCAACTCATCTGATGTTTCCTTGAATATCTACATGTCTCTTTCGAGCTTTTTATTTTTCTACAAATATGAAAATATCTTGGGACAATTTTCTAGAAAGCAAGAAAATCAACTTAATGCTAAGAAATAGATAATTCTAGAGTGTATGAGATGTTGATATTCCGGCAGGGGTGACTGGCGGCGTGGGGCTGTTTGTCTCCAAAATAAAGGAGTTGGTCCTAGGATTCTTCTTGCGACAAGATGAAAATATCAGTTGCCTAACCACATTGATCTGGTAGGAGTGTCGTGTTTCGGAAGGCTCCATCGATGTACTCTACTAGGCGCTTCATGCCTAGAGTTTGCTCGATCGGATGGGATTCGGTTGTGTGTACCCTGGCGATGATGAATTGGCTTGGTGATTTGTGTTTTGGAGCAGCGGTTTCGGAAGTGGATGCGACAACACAGGAGAAGTTCAAACTTCTACATTCTAGGGTGAAAATCTAAGGTCTGACCTTAATTGGATGTGTCTGGCAATAGCCTTCATGAAGATATTATTTTTGGAAGCGTGGACTTTTTCTTCAGGGTGAAATCCTAAGATCTATGATCGGACGACGATGACGGTTGTGCGATGTTTCCTACTTAGAGCGTCGTTTTTGGAGAAGCTGGACCTCTGGTGCTGTCAAGGTGGTGTTAGTACTGTTGCTTCAAGGTATAGATCTCTGTAGCAGGACTTTTCTTCTGTTGCAATTTTTCTATTTTGGTTGTGTGCATCCGTAATGCCGCTAGGGCAATGCGTTTGACAAGGTTCTAACTTGTCAATGCCTACAGATTGTAGACTAGGGTTTCGCGGAAAGTAGAGGGAAAGTAGATCTCGAAGGTTTCAGCCGAAAAGGTGCTCGACTGCTAAAAACTAGGGTTTGTGTTGACAAATATTCGATCCTTTCTTTCGCCCTCGGCTCCCCTTTATATAGGAGGTGGAGCCGAGGTTTTCGTATCATACAAGTTACAAAGTCCGGGAGACTTATTTGAGTCCTTCCCGTATTGATACAAGTCTTTTATTCCTATTCTACCTCTATTTTCCATATCGGTGCTTATTGGGCTTCCGAGCTTCATAAACTTCGGGTCGTGGGCCTTCAATTATCCCCGGGTACCTTATTCGGCAGGCCCATCCGGGATGCCTATGTCAGTAGCTCCCGAGATTTTGCTTGAATCGTAGAATCGAGTAAAATGTCCACCGTAGAATCAATCCATAAATTCTACGAATCATTATAATATTTTGCTCGAGGTACTTATATCTTGTACAGGGATAATGGTAGATGGGGCTGGTTCATCTGACGGATCAGGTACCAGTTAACTGCTCTTGTGGCAAACCCGCAAAAACCTACTTCAAGGTCAAGTCCCTGGACTCGACCTCGGGATACTGGCGTAATTCGACATGCGCCGCTTAAGGTCTTACCATATGCCGAATTTCAGTTGAATTTTATCGAGTACCTAACGCGTCCGTTAGGATTTTTCTTCGCGTCTGCTGACACAGATAAAGTAGTAGAGCGCATTCATGTACGATACCACGCCGCACAGGACGGATCCCGGGGACTTACCTTCGTAAAAGATTACGACATTCAGAAATTTTATCGCGGCGGACGCGTTCTGAGAATATATTGTCGAGTGCCTTTTCCGGCTGTTGGAATGGCACATTTATTCGAGTCATATGATGACACAATATCTTGACCTCCCGATGGGAGTATATTCTCGACTTATATAGACTCGAGAATGTATTGATCTCATATTTCATCGGGTGCGCGAACAGCGCTTCCGATGGGAGTAGCCCCCGAGGCTACAGCCAAGTGCTTGTACTTGGTCGTAGGCTCAACTTGTACTGCCTTTGTCGCTATTTTTATCTCTCTTCGTTTTTTTTTGCTGCTACTCCTCCTTTTTTTTTCTTCAATTTAATCGGGTGCGCGACCAGCGCTCCCGATGGGAGTAGCCCCCGAGGCTACAACCAAGTGTTTGCACTTGGTTGTAGGCTCAGCCTGTTATTTTTCACCAACCCTGTATTTTTCCTTGTCGACTTGTCCTCTTATCAGAAGTATGAACAATACTTCTGATAAGAGTAGCCCCCGAGCCTTCGAACAAATGCTTGTATTTGATCATAGGCTCCCGAAGTTTCCCTGTTGGAGCACTCGAGGTTTTTCACTCGAAGCACTCGAGTTTCCTGGTGATATATTTGAGAGAAGTACTCGAAGTTTTCTTTGGAATGGCATCACTGCTGACAATAGCCACGATTGCCTCCTTGGGAAACCACAGCTCCTGTCATTTCACTGGAACGTGGGTCCAAAGTTCTGCACCAACGACACATTGCGGAGGTGGGGGACACACGTCCTCCGTAATTTCCGGCACGCGCGCAGTAACTTCTGTCCAGTAAGTTCAGGCTGAAAAGACCGTTCTACCCATTTGGACACGCGTAAGGCGTGAGATGCATTTCCTTTTCATCCAACGGCGCGACGGATCGAATCCTCGCAATAAAGCCATGCCATCTTCTTCCTCTTTTCCCCTTCGCCGCGCCGCACATCTTCTTGTTATCTCTGCTTCCGCCATTGCCATTCCTCTGAGCTCCTCAAGCCTGCTGGCGTGCGACAGGGATTGCAACGGCGCCAGAAAGTAGCTTCCTTGTGACGGTAAAGCACTCGTCCGTTGGGAACCCCAAGAGGAAGGTGTGATGCGTACAACATCAAGTTTTTCCTCAGTAAGAAACCAAGGTTTATCGAACCAGTAGGAGATGAAGGCCACGTGAAGGTTATTGGTGAAGGAGTGTAGTGCGGCGCAACACCAGGGATTCCGGTGCCAACGTGGAACCTGCACAACACAATCAAGATACTTTGCCCCAACTTAACAGTGAGGTTGTCAATCTCACCGGCTTGCTGTAAACAAAGGATTAAACGTATGGTGTGGAGAATGATGTTTGTTTGCAAAGAACAACAGAGAACAATGATTGCAGTAGGTTGTATTTCAGATGTAAAAGAATGGACCGGGGTCCACAGTTCACTAGTGGTGTCTCTCCAATAAGATAAATAACATGTTGGGTGAACAAATTACAGTTGGGCAATTGACAAATAGAGAGGGCATAACAATGCACATACATATCATGATGACTAATATGAGATTTACTTAGGGCATTACGACAAAGAACATAGACCGCTATCCAGCATGCATCTATGCCTAAAAAGTCCACCTTCGGGTTAGCATCCGCACCCCTTCCAGTATTAAGTTGCAAACAACAGACAATTGCATTAAGTACTGTGCGTAATGTAAACAATACAAATATCCTTAGACAAAGCATTGTTGTTTTATCCCTAGTGGCAACAGCACATCCATAACCTTAGAACTTTCTGTCACTGTCCCAGATTCAATGGAGGCATGAACCCACTATCGAGCATAAATACTCCCTCTTGGAGTTACAAGTATCAACTTGGCCAGAGCCTCTACTAGCAACGGAGAGCATGCAAGATCATAAACAACACATATATGATAGATCAATAATCAACTTGACATAGTATTCCATATTCATCGGATCCCACCAAACACAACATGTAGCATTACAAATAGATGATCTTGATCATGATAGGCAGCTCACAAGATCTAAACATGATAGCACAAGAGGAGAAGACAACCATCTAGCTACTGCTATGGACCCATAGTCCAAGGATGAACTACTCACGCATCAATCCGGAGGCGGGCATGATGATGTAGAGTCCTCCGGTGATGATTCCCCTCTCCGGCAGGGTGCCGGAGGTGATCTCCTGAATCCCCCGAGATGGGATTGGCGGCGACGACGTCTCCGTAACTTTTCTCGTATCGTGGCTCTCGGTACTAGGGTTTTCGCGACGGAGAGTTTAAGTAGGCGAAGGGGCAGAGTCGGGAGGCGCCCGAGGGGCCCACCTCATAGGGCGGCGCGCCCAGGGGTGGGGCCGCGCCCCCCTAGGGTGTGGCTGCCTCGTCGCCCCTCTTCGTCTCCTCTTCGGACTTCTGGAAGGCTCCGTGGAAAATAAGACCGTGGGCTTTTGTTTCGTCCAATTCCGAGAATATTTCCTATGTAGGATTTCTGAAACCAAAAACAGCAGAAAACAGGAACTGGCGCTTCGGCATCTTGTTAATAGGTTAGTGCCGGAAAATGCATAAAGATGATATAAAGTGTATATAAAACATGTGAGTATTGTCATAAAACTAGCATGGAACATAAGAAATTATAGATACGTTTGAGACGTATCAAGCATCCCCAAGCTTAGTTCCTACTCGCCCTCGAGTAGGTAAACGATAACAAGGATAATTTCTGAAGTGACATGCTACTATCATAATCTTGATCAATACTATTGTAAAGCATATGAGATGAATGAAGTGATTCAAAGCAATGGTAAAGATAATGACTAAACAACTGAATCATATAGCAAAGACTTTTCATGAATAGTACTTTCAAGACAAGCATCAATAAGTCTTGCATAAGAGTTAACTCATAAAGCAATAAATTCTTAATAGAAGGTTTTGAAGCAACACAAAGGAAGATATAAGTTTCAGCAGTTGCTTTCAACTTTAACATGTATATCTCATGGATAATTGTCAACACAAAGTAATATGATGAATGCAAATAAGCAAGTATGTAGTAATCAATGCACACAGTTGACACAAGTGTTTGCTTCTAAGATGGAAAGAAGTAGGTAAACTGACTCAACATAAAGTAAAAGAAAGGCCATTCGCAGAGGGAAGCAGAGATTACTCATGTGCTAGAGCTTTTTATTTTGAAAACATGGAAACAATTTTGTCAACGGTAGTAATAATTCATATGTGTTATGCATAAGACATCCTATAAGTTGCAAGCCTCATGCATCGAATACCAATAGTGCTCGCACCTTGTCCTAATTAGCTCGGATTTCCATGGATTATCATTGCATTACATATGTTTCAACCAAGTGTCACAAAGGGGTACCTCTATGTCACCTGTACAAAGGTCCAAGGAGATAGATCGCATTTGATTTCTCGTTTTTGATAGATCTCAACTTGAGGACATCCATACCGGGACAACATAGAAAACAGATAATGGACTCCTCTTTAATGCATAAGCATTCAACAACAGATAATATTCTCATAAGAGATTGAGGATTAATGTCCAAACTGAAACTTCCATCATGATACATGGCTTTGGTTGGCGGCCCAAAGTTCTTCTCTAACAATATGCATACTCAAACCATTCAACTCATGGCAAATCACCCTTACTTCAGACAAGACGAACATGCATAGCAACTCACATGATATTCAACAAAAGTTGATGGCGTCCCCAGAAACATGGTTACCGCTCAACAAGCAACTTATAAGAAATAAGATACATAAGCGACATATTCTTTACCACAATAGTTTTTAAGCTACTTTCCCATGAGCTATATATTGCAAAGACAAGGAATGAAATTTTTAAAGGTAGCACGCAAGCAATTTGCTTTGGAATGGCAGAGAAATACCACATAGTAGGTAGTTATGGTGGACACAAATGGCATAGGTTTTGGCTCAAGGTTTTGGATGCACGAGAAGCATTCCCTCTCAGTACAAGGCTTTGGCTAGCAAGGTTGTTTGAAGCAAACACAAGTATGAACCGGTACAGCAAAACTTACATAAGAACATATTGCAAGTATTATAAGACTCTACACTGTCTTCTTTGTTGTTCAAACACTTTTACCAGAAAATATCTAGACTTTAGAGAGACCAATCATGCAAACCAAATTTCAACAAGCTCTACAGTAATTCTCCACTAATAGGTTCAAACTACATGATGCAAGAGCTTAAACATGATCTATTTGATAGCTCAAAACAATTGCCAAGTATCAAATTATTCAAGATAATATACCAATTACCACATGAAGCATTTTCTGTTTCCAACCAAATAGCAATAAACGAAGCGGTTTTCAACCTTCGCCATGAACATTAAAAGTAAAGCTAAGAACACCAGTGTTCATATGAAACAGCGGAGCGTGTCTTTCTCCCACACAAGGAATGCTAGGATCCAAATTTATTCAAACAAAAACAAAAATAAAAGCATACAGACGCTCCAAGTAAAGCACATAAGATGTGACGGAATAAAAATATAGTTTCACTAGAGGTGACCTGATAAGTTGTTGATGAAGAAGGGGATGCCTTGGGCATCCCCAAGCTTAGATGCTTGAGTCTTCTTGAAATATGCAGGGATGAACCACGGGGGCATCCCCAAGCTTAGACTTTTCACTCTTCTTGATCGTATTATATCATCCTCCTCTCTTGACCCTTGAAAACTTCCTCCACACCAAACTCAAAACAATCTCATTAGAGGGTTAGTGCATAATCAAAAATTCACATGTTCAGAGAGGACACAATCATTCCTAACACTTCTGGACATTACCCAAAGCTACTGAAAGTTAATGGAGCAAAGAAATCCATTCAACACAGTAAAAGAGGCAATGTGAAATAAAAGGCAGAATCTGTCAAAACAGAACAGTCCGTAAAGACGAATTTTTTTGAGGCACTTAACATGCTCAGATGAAGAAGCTCAAATTGAATGAAAGTTGCGTACATATCTGAGGATTACTAACGATTTTTTTAAGAATTTTTAGATTCTCCTACAGAGAGAACAGCTCAAATTCGTGACAGCTAGAAATCTGTTTCTGCACAGAAATCCAAATCTAGTATCAACTCTCTATCAAAGACTTTACTTGGCACAACAATGCAATAAAGTAAAGATAAGGAAAGGTTGCTACAGTAGTAACAACTTCCAAGACACAAATATAAAACAAAAATTACAGAAATAAAATAATGGGTTGTCTCCCATAAGCGCTTTTCTTTAATGCCTTTCAGCTAGGCGCAGAAAGTGTAAATCAAGTAACATCAAGAGAAGAAGCATCAACATCATAATTTGTTCTAATAATAGAATCAAAAGGCAACTTCATTCTCTTTCTAGGGAAGTGTTCCATACCTTTCTTAAGAGGGAATTGATATTTAATATTTCCTTCTTTCATATCAATAATAGCACCAACAGTTCGAAGAAAGGGTCTTCCCAAAATAATAGGACAAGATGCATTGCATTCAATATCCAAGACAACAAAATCAACGGGGATAAGGTTATTGTTAACCATAATGTGAACATTGTCAATTCTCCCCAAAGGTTTCTTTATAGAATTATCAGCAAGATTAACATCCAAATAACAATTTTTCAATGGTGGCAAGTCAAGCATATCATAAAGTTTCCTAGGCATAACAGAAATACTTGCACCAAGATCACATAAAGCATTACAATCAAAATCATTGACCTTCATCTTAATGATGGGCTCCCAACCATCTTCTAACTTCCTAGGAATAGAAGTTTCAAGTTTTAATTTCTCTTCTCTAGCTTTAATGAGAGCATTTGTAATATGTTTTGTAAAGGCCAAGGTTATAGCACTAGCATTAGGACTTCTAGCAAGTTTTTGCAAGAACTTAATAACTTCAGAGATATGACAATTATCAAAATCAAAACCATTATGATCTGAAGCAATGGGATCATTGTCCCCAATACTCTGAAAAATTTCAGCACTTTTATCACAAACAGTTTCAGCAGTTTCAGGCAATTTTGCATGCTTTGTATTAGAAGTAGAAACATTGACAACACCAATTATTTTACCATTGATAGTAGGAGGTTTAGCAACATGTGAAGCATCAACATTACTAGTGGTGGTAATAGTCCAAACTTTAGCTACATTATTCTCTTTAGCTAGTTTTTCTTCTCTTTCCCACCTAGCATGCAATTCAGCCATCATTCTAATATTGTCATTAATTCGAACTTGTATAGCGTTTGCTGTAGCAAATGACTTAATATCTTTATCTTCATTAGGCATAACTTTCGATTTTAAAAGATCAACATCAGCAGCAAGACTATCAACCTTAGAAGCAAGAACATCAATTTTACCAAGCTTTTCCTCAACAGATTTGTTAAAAGCAGTTTGTGTACTAATAAATTCTTTAAGCATGACTTCAAGACCAGAGGGTACACTCCTACTATTGTTGTAAGAATTACCATGAGAATTACCATAACCATTACTATTATTAGAAGGATATGGCCTATAGTTGTTACCAAAATTATTCCTATAAGCATTGTTGTTGAAATTATTATTTTTAATGAAGTTCACATCAACATGTTCTTCTTGAGCAACCAATGAAGCTAAAGGAACATTATTAGGATCAACATGAGATCTACCATTAACAAGCATAGACATAATAACATCAATCTTATCACTCAAGGAGGAGGTTTCTTCAACAGAATTTACCTTCTTACCTTGTGGAGTCCTTTCAGTGTGCCATTCAGAGTAGTTGATCATCATATCATCAAGAAGTTTTGTTGCGGCACCCAAAGTGATGGACATAAAAGTACCTCCAGCAGCTGAATCCAATAGGTTCCTTGAAGAAAAATTCAATCCTGCATAAAAGGTTTGGATGATCATCCAAGTAGTCAGTCCATGGGTAGGGCAATTCTTTACCAAAGATTTCATTCTTTCCCATGCTTGGGCAACATGTTCATTATCCAATTGCTTAAAATTCATAATGCTACTTCTCAAAGATATAATTTTAGCAGGAGGATAATATCTACCAATGAAAGCATCTTTACATTTAGTCCATGAATCAATACTATTCTTAGGCAAAGATAGCAACCAATCTTTAGCTCTTCCTCTTAAGGAGAAAGGAAACAATTTCAGTTTTATAATGTCCCCATCTACATCCTTATACTTTTGCATTTCACAAAGTTCAACAAAATTATTAAGATGGGCAGCAACATCATCAGTACTAACACCAGAAAATTGCTCTCTCATAACAAGATTTAGTAAAGCAGGTTTAATTTCATAAAATTCTGCTGTAGTAGCAGGTGGAGCAATAGGAGTGCATATAAAATCATTATTATTGGTGCTAGTGAAATCACACAACTTAGTGTTCTCAGGAGTATTCATTTTAACAGCAATAAAAATAAGTAAAGCAAACTGAATTAAATAAAGTAAATGCAAGTAACTAATTTTTTTGTGTTTTTGATATAAAGAAAGCAAACAAGACAGAAAATAAAATAAAGTAAAGCAAGACAATAAACAAAGTAAAGAGATTGGATGTGAGAGACTCCCCTTGCAGCGTGTCTTGATCTCCCCGGCAACGGCGCCAGAAAAAGTGCTGCTGGCGTGCGACAGGGATTGCAACGGCGCCAGAAAGTAGCTTCCTTGTGACGGTAAAGCACTCGTCCGTTGGGAACCCCAAGAGGAAGGTGTGATGCGTACAGCAGCAAGTTTTCCCTCAGTAAGAAACCAAGGTTTATCGAACTAGTAGGAGATGAAGGCCACGTGAAGGTTGTTGGTGAAGGAGTGTAGTGCGCCGCAACACCAGGTATTCCGGAGCCAACGTGGAACCTGCACAACACAATCAAGATACTTTGCCCCAACTTAACAGTGAGGTTGTCAATCTCACCGGCTTGCTGTAAACAAAGGATTAAACGTATGGTGTGGAGAATGATGTTTGTTTGCAAAGAACAACAGAGAACAATGATTGCAGTAGGTTGTATTTCAGATGTAAAAGAATGGACCGGGGTCCACAGTTCACTAGTGGCATCTCTCCAATAAGATAAATAACATGTTGGGTGAACACATTACAGTTGGGCAATTGACAAATAGAGAGGGCATAACAATGCACATACATATCATGATGACTAATATGAGATTTACTTAGGGCATTACGACAAAGAACATAGACCGCTATCCAGCATGCATCTATGCCTAAAAAGTCCACCTTCGGGTTAGCATCCGCACCCCTTCCAGTATTAAGTTGCAAACAACAGACAATTGCATTAAGTACTGTGCGTAATGTAAACAATACAAATATCCTTAGACAAAGCATTGTTGTTTTATCCCTAGTGGCAACAGCACATCCATAACCTTAGAACTTTCTGTCCTTGTCCCATTCAATGGAGGCATGAACCCACTATCGAGCATAAATACTCCCTCTTGGAGTTACAAGTATCAACTTGGCCAGAGCCTCTACTAGCAACGGAGAGCATGCAAGATCATAAACAACACATATATGATAGATCAATAATCAACTTGACATAGTATTCCATATTCATCGGATCCCACCAAACACAACATGTAGCATTACAAATAGATGATCTTGATCATGATAGGCAGCTCACAAGATTTAAACATGATAGCACAAGAGGAGAAGACAACCATCTAGCTACTGCTATGGACCCATAGTCCAAGGATGAACTACTCACGCATCAATCCGGAGGCGGGCATGATGATGTAGAGTCCTCCGGTGATGATTCCCCTCTCCGGCAGGGTGCCGGAGGTGATCTCTTGAATCCCCCGAGATGGGATTGGCGGCGACGGCGTCTCCGTAACTTTTCTCGTATCGTGGCTCTCGGTACTAGGGTTTTCGCGACGGAGAGTTTAAGTAGGCGAAGGGGCAGAGTCGGGAGGCGCCCGAGGGGCCCACCCTATAGGGCGGCGCGCCCAGGGGTTTTGTTTCGTCCAATTCCGAGAATATTTCCTGTGTAGGATTTCTGAAACCAAAAACAGCAGAAAACAGGAACTGGCGCTTCGGCATCTTGTTAATAGGTTAGTGCCGGAAAATGCATAAAGATGATATAAAGTGTATATAAAACATGTGAGTATTGTCATAAAACTAGCATGGAACATAAGAAATTATAGATACGTTTGAGACGTATCAAAGCCCTAATTCCCTTTCGCTCCTCAGCTCCACCAAAGCTTTCTCCCATGCCGCCGCGCACAAAACTAACCAAGCACATAGCTCCAGGCACCAACGCTCCCATGGACAAGGCTGAGATCTGTGGATGGGTGATACGTCTCCAACGTATCTATAATTTCTGATGTCCCATGCTTGTTTTATGACAATACCTACATGTTTTGTTCACACTTTATATCGTTTTGATGCATTTTCCGGAACTAACCTATTGACAAGATGCCGAAGTGCCAGTTCCTGTTTTCTGCTGTTTTTGGTTTCAGAAATCCTAGTAAGGAAATATTCTCGGAATTGGACGAAATCAACGCCCAGTATCTTATTTTTCCACGAAGCTTCCAGAACACCGGAGAGAGACCAGAGAGGAGCCAGGGGGGCCCACACGCCAGGGCGGCGCGGCCAAGGCCCTGGGCGCGCCCCCCTATGCTGTGGCCCCACCAGGGCCCCTCCGAGGCTGCCCTTCCGCCTACTTAAGGACTCCGTCGCGAAAACCCTAAACGAAGAAGCCACGGGACGAGAAAAGTTACGCAGCCGCCGCCATCGCGAAGCCAAGATTCGGGGGACAGAAGTCTCTGTTCCGGTACGCCGCCAGGATGGGGAAGTGCCCCCGGAAGGCATCTCCATCGACACCACCGCCATCTTCATCGACACTGCTGTCTCCTATGATGAGGAGGGAGTAGTTCTCCATCGAGGCTAAGGGCTGTACCGGTAGCTATGTGGTTCATCTCTCTCTCCCATGTACTTCAATACAATGATCTCATGATTTGCCTAGCATGATTGAGATCCATATGATGAGCTTTGTAATCTAGATGTCGTTATGCTATTCAAGTGGGTTTTACTTATGTGATCTCCGGAGACTCCTTGTCCCACGTGTGTAAAGGTGACAGTGTGTGCACCGTGTGGGTATCTTCGGCTATATTTCACAGAATACTTATTCACTGAGTTATGATTTGAGTTGGATGTCTCTATGAAATTGTGGTGTGTTAGTACCTCCTATGAATGCTCACAGTGACAGCGTGGGGTGTTTATTAGTACTTGGGAATACATCTTTAAGGTTTGCTTTTGCAGCCCTATACGGTGAATTAGTGTTCGTTATCCCGCCAGAGAGTAGTTCAGAATAGCATAGTGAAGTGCTTATATTTATATTCCTTTATGATTGCAATGTTGAGAGTGTCCACTAGTGAAAGTATGATCCCTAGGCCTTGTTTCTAAGCATTGAAACACCGTTTCCAACAAGTTCTGCTACATGTTTGCTTGCTGCCATCTTTATTTCAGATTGCAATTACTACTTACAATCATCCATATTACTTGTATTTCACTATCTCTTCGCCGAACTAGTGCACCTATACATCTGACAAGTGTATTAGGTGTGTTGGGGACATAAGAGACTTCTTGTATCGTAATTGCAGGGTTGCTTGAGAGGGATATCTTTGACCTCTACCTCCCTGAGTTCGATAAACCTTGGGTGATTCACTTAAGGGAAACTTGCTGCTGTTCTACAAACCTCTGCTCTTGGAGGCCCAACACTGTCTACAGGAATAGAAGCGTGTGTAGACATCAAGCTATTTTCTGGCGCCGTTGCCGGGGAGGTAAGGTAAAAGGTATTCGCATCCTCCGACTACTAAGCTATTTCCTAGCATTGTTGCCGGTGTGTGAGTGCTCGAAGCTATTTCCTTTAGATCCTGCAATTGCATCTTTTTATTTCTTGTTTTTATTACACTAGTTAGGCATAATGGAAAACAACAGTGAGCTTTTTAAGCTTTTTCCTGAGTTAAGACATGGATTGTTTGATGCGAAAATTAAAAAACCTATGGAACCTTATTTGCATGCTAGTAGCAATGATATTAGTATGAACGCTTTGAACACCATTGTTGCTGATGCTATGGAAAATTCTAAGCTTGGGGAAGCTGGTTTGGATGAGCATGATATTTTTAGTCCCCCAAGCATGGAGGAGAAAACTTACTTTGATGATACTTTACCTCCTATATATGATGATTACAATATGCCTCCTATATATGATGATTATGGCGATGAGAATAATAATGATAGCTATTTTATTGAATTTGCTCCCACTACAATTAATAGTAATGACTATGCTTATGTGGAGAGTAATGATACTTTTATGCATGTGAATAAGAATGCTTTATGTGATAGTTATATTGTTGAGTTTGCTCATGATACTATTGAAAGTTATTATGAGAGAGGGAAATATGGTTATATGCATCTTAATAATATTAAGTTTCCCCTCTTTATACTGAAATTTTTGAAGTTACACTTGTTTTGTCTTCCTATGCTATTCACTTTGTTCTTCATGAATTTATTTGTGTACAAGATTCCTTTTCATAGGAAGTGGGTTAGGCTTAAATTTGTTTTGAACTTGCTTTTTGATGCTCTCCTTTGTTTCAACTCTTATTTCTTGTGCGAGCATCATTAAAATTACTGAGCCCATCTTAATGGCTATAAAGAAAGCACTTCTTGGGAGATAACCCATGCTTTTATTTTACTACTGTTTTGTTGTGTCTTGGAAGTTGTTACTACTGTAGCAACCTGTAATGTCCCAGGTTTAGAGACGATCGAGGGGTAGATTTTAGAAAGGGATGTGCATTGCATAGTAAATTCTGGGGAAATTTCGCGCTTTTAAACAAAAACTACATCGAAGGGGGACAAGTTTCTCTCTCGACACCTTACAGAGTTAGGGTTTCGAGAGTGCGACAAACTTGTTTCTTACTTCACTAGTTTAGGGTTTTAAGATGAGAGAGGAGGGTTTACTTGATTGAATTCCAAATGATATGACATGGTTGAATTCAAACCAAGGTTGAATTTGAATTTCAAATTTAAACAGCATATGAATATCTCATAATTCAAAATTGAGGAAATTCATTAAACAAATATTAATAATCAAGAATATAAACATTACATTTATTTAGTAAAGCTCATTAAGGAAACTTTGAGCTTTATTGATCATCACACACATTACAATGTCATTACAATATTCATAAGTGAAATAAAAGAACAATACAACACATTACAAGAATTGAAAATAGAAAATAAAAATTACAAAGATATTGTAAATGGCTAAACTAGATAAGAAAATCTTCATGATTTTCTTGGACATCACTTGATTGAACTTCTTGATCATTTCCTTAAACCTGCATAGTAAGACAACAAAGACAAGAAAATAGGGATTATGCCAAGTGGTAAAACCACTTGGCAGGTTAGCAAATATGATCAAATTGAGAGGATAACTCAAACACTGCCGGGGTGTCAAGCCAAAGGACCAAGTCCCAACCTGTGAAGCACACAGGCAGCTCACAGGGATAGCTGCATGCCTCACAGCACACACAGACCAGGGGAGAGTCACCAAAGTGACCAGGCACAAGCTGTCGACCAGGGAGAGTACAGCAGCACCATATATAACATTTTCAGTGCTCAAACCCTAGCCATTTGCTCATCCATCGACAAAGCAGCGGTGGTAAGAACACCAAGAACAGCCAAGAACACCAAGAATGTATGAACGGCTAGAGCTGTTTCATCTATTCCCAATCACCAGAAAATAAACCAAGCTTCACAAGCTAGCCGGGAGGAGCAGGGCAAGTAACTCAACCAGCGAGATCAACACTGAAGCAATCCTCTACTCCAACACACTATTTCTAGGAGCTGGAGTAAGGTACAAATATGAACATGAACAGACCAGATGGTTCTGTTCATAAAATTGCACAAGCATGATTTCCAGCACACCAAAAAGGGTAGATACCCTATGTTTGTGTCATCATCTGGCTGTAAAGCCATTTGGTGCAAGCAGATATGGGTAAAGACCACTAGGCAGTCATCCTATGGGAACAGTAGTTATGCAAATCAGTGCATAATTAAAGGAATCCAAAGGGATGATGTCACAGCTAGCTTAGCCCACACACTTAACACCTACAGCTACCTATGCCATCGCACTATAGACAATTCCTTGTCTATATCCTTTGTCAACATCAAAAGGCCACTGGAAGTCCAATACTGGATCAAGCCGGTGAGCGGTTGTTCCATTCCAAACAAGCAAACCCCAACCATAGCAAGTCACGAGAGGCGGGAGCAACCATTCTAGCAGATCAAGCCTGCTAGGGTCACATCAGCTACCTAGCCACTTAAACAGATCACCAAAGCATCACATCATCACCCGGTAGGGTTCGGGATGAGCTAGGGTACCCAACCGATGGTTGGCATCCCTTTATCCTCATTATTCCATCCATGAGATCATTATCGCTAAACAGTTCACATCATTTATCCATCTAATAAAGCCAGAAACACAGATAAATGAAACAGTCAAGTAATCCAAGCATCGATTGATGCTTGAGCAAGCATCACCTGGCACCAAAGACAAGATATGGTGTCACACAACTCAAAAACAAACACCAGAGAGGCACATACAAGAGATTAGCCGACAACAATCAAACGGTGATGATCATAGGATCATCGAGCTTGGCATGCTATGCAAGTGATTGTCGAGACAAGCCTTGCATCCATTCATGAATTATATAAACCAAACGAGTCACATGTTAAGCAACAATTGAATTACAGATAATTACATAAATCATTTTATGATTGTATCCGAGAAGCATATCAACAAGAAGTTAATGTATATGGATAACAATGAAGCAAGGCAGAGCCTACCATGAGCCATCAATATGTCATCATCACACAAACAACACTGGTGCTGGCTCAACCGCAAGAATCACTCACGATAGTGAACCGGGGAGCCAGAGCATAAGCATAGCACCAACGAGGCAAGCCACGGCGGTGGTTAGGGATGCTCAATTGAGCATCTAGATAGATCATACCATGCATAACCACTAGGGTGAGCAGAGTCGATAGACAAAGGAAGCATACGCCACGGTAGGGTGAGCACACGCGTTTAGACTAGGGCAAGTAGAGTAGCGACACGGCGGCGCAAACGGCAGCACGGCACGCAAGCTTGCACAACTAGCTAGACGGCGGCGAGCATGGACACGGCAGGCATCTCCACGGAATGGAGCAGCCGTGGCGAGCTAGAGATGGAAGAAGGTCGAGGCACGGGAGGGGAGCAGAACGGAGGCGCACTTACCCGGAGTCGAGGAGAACAGCGCAGCCATGGCGGCCACGGCGGCACGCCGGAGCGCGGCGGCGCCGAGCCAAGCCAGGCCATGGCAGCACCATAGCACCACGGCCTGGCACAAAGAACACCGCAGACATCGGGGCGCCGGCAGCGCGCATCACCATGAATCCATGCGGCCAGGGTTGCAGGCGAGTTGGGGCCGCATGGTAGCGTGGATGAAATCCAGATCGACGCGGACCACCATGTCCGCCGTCGAAAGGCGGATCAGATCCATCTGATCTCGCCGGTGGCGGCGGCCTGAGTTGGCCGGAGAAATTCCGAGAAGGGGGCGGCGACGAGGAAATCGCCAGAGAGGCGAAGGGGATTAGGGTTAGGTCGAGCGGCGCGAGGAGAGGAAGTGAGCGACCGACCGCTCGGGTCGATTGGACCCGAGCTGGTCTAACCCAACCCACCTTTGGGCTCCAGCGACATGTGGGCCCAGGGCAAATTTGGTATTTCACAAATTCTATAAATACTGAAACTTTGAAAATTCATACTAAATGTTTAAAAGCTCCACAAAAATAATTAAAAATATGAAAATCACTCAGTATAAAAATCTCTATCATAATAAAATATGAAATAGAATTTTTGGAGTAAACAAGAATAAGTTAAAATTTGATGATTTAAATAATTACTTAAATCACATATATTATTTTCAATAATGAAAATAAGTCCATTAATGCATTTGTACTCCAAAAACACCTTGACAAAATTTCAAGGTTGTATTTTACTTTAAATCAGGTATTCCCAAATTATTCTTAGTATTAACCTCTTACATGGAATAATAACGATATCGGAAGGGGGGAACAAACCCTAAAAATGGAATCATGCATAATTGCTTCTTTAACCATTGCCCTTATCGGACAATGATGCTATTTTTCAGAACAAGAGGACAAGGGTCAGTCCATACCTACCAACTGCAGAACTTTGCAGTGTTCAGGCAAGTTCATCACTTGCTCATGTCATTTGAGTATTTCTATCAAATTACTTGCAAAGTATTATGGTTATCACTATTGCATAAAAATCAAAACCACTACTTTCATAACTATGAATATGACTATGTGGTGGGCAATGGAACCATGGATTGTGTTGATATGGTGGAGGTTCCATTGCAAGGGTTTATATCCATCTAGGATTAAATAACAAATGTCGCCAGTGATTCTTGTGCCGTAATACCCGTGTTAACCATAAGATCCGGAGTGGGACGGAGTAGTCAAAAGTGTTTCCACCTCTCGTTCATCAACGGATGCTCATTACCGGGTGCTCATGATCTTGCGAGACTTGATGCAGGGGTGGGAACCCGTAGAAGTCCCAACGGTAATGAGGTCTATGATGGGTTGCATCTGCCGGCGTAGGAATGTATGGTAGAGCCCTGCATTGACGTCGTGGTCGGAGTCCACCCTGAAATACGGGAATAATGGGACCGACGTGGACCCAGGGTCGGCGCATGCAACAAAGGGTGGGTGTTCGAGGTAGCGGAGGAACATGATTGGCTAGACCTTATACCGGGCCTCACACCAAAGGAAGTGTGGACGGGAAAGCTGCCCGGTTGGCATTAAGGTTAAGATCTCTTATGGGTAAAGCAACACACCTCTGCAGAGTGTAAAGAACTGTGACATGTCACTCCCTGTTCCGGGATTGAGGAACTGCGAACGCGGCCGGAAAGGAGCTCCATGAAGTTCTAGTAAACCGGTGAAGGCTGACGGACATAGCTCTTTGAAATAAAAGCAATCTCTTGAAGAAATGTTTATCAAAACTTGCATTGGTATTAGACTTTCTGGTCTAATATCGTAGCTAGTGCATTAAACACCTCTTATCTATAATGAACTTGTTGAGTACGCTCGTACTCATACCACTCTTAAATCCCATGCTTAGATTGTCTGAACCATCTGGAGGAGGACAACGACAACCATGATGGAGCCGAGATCATCGGCTACGAGGAACCAGACCTCTCAGGAGGTGTTGAAGGTGTAGACTACATCATAGTCTACGGATCCGGAGAGGCTGCCGGAGGAGAACAAGTCTAAGGATATCAGGAGGAGTAGTAGTAGCCGAGCAGCACAAAATCTTACTAAAAAGCTGCTCGATTAAATAAATGTTTAGTTTAATGAGACAATGGTATTGTAAGTTAAGTTGGGTTCGCCTCGAACCCAGGAGTTATCCTCTTAGGACCCAAGAGGAACTCCAAGACGACTTGTGTATGATGATTGTAATAATATGTGAATGAGTTATGGACCTTGCTATGTTCTGTTGTACTACTCTGAGGGATGTAATATTTGCGGAATGGTACTTCGCGAATGTTATATCAACGACTGGCATACTACAACATGCAGTGGTATGCAGGGTCACCACAGTTGGTATCAGAGCAAAAGCTTTGACCTTAGGTTGGAACCTAGTAAATGGGACCAAACGTTAGGAGTCAAATAGGATTAGTAAAGAATTCTCTAAAAATATGGTGTATATTCAATTGAGAATACAACAATCATATCTTTTAGTGCGATAATTCTTTATTATCTCTATTATGATGCATTATTACTAATCTTATAATCTTTCTATTTCTACAGCCAACATGGCTAGTGCACGACCGGGAAGAAACGTGAAAGTTATGGATTCCACACTGAACGAATATCGAGGAGGACTTGCTGATATCTTACGAGCCATGTTATTGGAATTTGGGTGTGATCCCCAGATTCCAGTAAAGAAGTACATGTTCTATGATGGACCGGTGTTAGCCAAGTGCAGAGTAGGACTGCGACTTCCCGAATCTTTGGGAATGAGCGTAGTCATGCCAGCTGGAGAAGCTAGGACAACCAACACAGCCTATCATATCGCTGTTATGAGAGCCATAACCGACATACTGTTGATCGCCAAAACCCACCGGCGGGCAGCGGCCTGTCAACACGGTAGAGCCGGGAAGAGCCTAGAGCTGCGGCTGGCTGAGACCCCTCCGAGCGACGGCCCGCAATGCTCTTCTGGTCACACGCGGCGATGCGAAGTGCAAGGGCGTGCCACCTGACCTATACCTGGTCAGGAAGGTGATGGGGATGCCTCGCTTAGTTCCTGCATGGCATACACGTAAACATTAAATCAGAGCCTCGATCGGCTCTCAGGTTATCCTGTGAATCGGCTCAAAGAGCCGATCCACCCATGATCCGTACGGGGTGCACGAATACTTGGTGATCCTGCTTGATCAAGATAAAGCTAATGAGATCTACGACGATTTAGGGTTTTCACCGCATAATCGGATCATCCTACTCCAGGTTGGGCCTCGCGGCCACGCACGGTGCTCGTAAGCCGATCCTAAACAAGGCCACACAACCAACGTGATGTTGATCATCGGAACATCCTGTTTAGGACTTGCGAACGCCACCCTACGTGCCGCTGGATCCTCCCCCCCTTCGTAAGGCCTAACTATTGCAGATATTAAACTAATCCTTGCGGAGCAAGGAGCAATCGTAACGGATCAGATCTACTAGATGATGAACAAGCAGGGTGCCGCCCCCACGCCTGAGATAGGCGTGAGGGCGGCTAGACATGCGAGGGTTGCACTACGTAAGCATGTTTATACGAAGAGCTATGCTAACCCTAACACATCTATGATAACTACGTTGCCCGCCATCAAAGACGCTTCAGTACGGGCAACGCATGAACAACGTGGGGCTTGTGCTGCCTAGATCGCAAGATGCGATCTAGGCAGCATGTCGCTTACCTGATTGAAACCCTCGAGACGAAGGAGTTGGCGATGCGCCGAGATTGGTTTGTTTTGGGGTGAACGTTGTGTTGTTGTTTATTCCATAAACCCTAGATACATATTTATAGTCCAGCGGACTTTCTAACGTGGGAATATCCCACCGTGCGCGATACAAATTCTAAATCTTGATCTAAGATATAACCTACTATAATTAAAGATACACGGGCAAACTAGCCCAAATTCTTCGTGCAAGGCCGCTTCAGAGATCTTCCACGTGTAGTCCTCTAAGCCCATCTCTCTTACGGCCCACCTCTGGATTTGTCCAAAATCTGGTGATAACACATGCCCCCCTGGTTTTGGAAATAATTTTTCCAAAATCATTATATTTTCCTCTCGAAGGGTCATGTCGTGGCAGGACAGAGCCATTTGCAGCTTCCGTCATCATTATGCCCTGTCCTCTCAGCTTCGATAGCTCTGGCGTCATCTCCTTGGAAACTGTAATGACAGTAAATTTCCACCAGGCTCCTCATTATTTAACTGTGCCGATCGATTAGCTTTCTTCATCTCCTTCCTCTGTTCCAGCCATCGGCACCCAAAAAACCCTCTTCTCCCTCAGCAATGTCTTCCTCTTCCTCCTCCTTTTCAAACCTTTTCCCCCCATTCTTGCCGAAGAAGAATGAGGACAAACCTTCTTCCGAAGTGAACCCCCACCCCTCCGATGATGAGAAGAAAGAAGGAGAAGCAGCGAAGGCTAAGGCCTTCCCCTCCATCAAGCTCCCGCCGAAGAAGCGCTCCCGCATGTGGGCGGACAGCGAGGATGACGACGAAAAAGAAGAAGAGGAGGAAGAAGATGAATCTTCCTCTTCCGCCGGGTACCCGCCAACCAAGCGCTTCCGCTCCTGGGCGGACAGCGAGGACGATGATGATGACGAGGAGGAAGAGGCTCCGGCCACAGGCTGGGGTAGCAGCGACGAAGAGTTCCCCGGGAGCAGCGCCGACGACATCGACGGCGGTGACGAAGAGGACAGCGACGATTAGTAGAAATAGGACTAGCAGTAGCAGTGCGCTAGGCACTAGATCCCTCTTTTGAGAGCTATCGGCTCTTTCTTGTAAAGCTGCTCCTCTGACTTAATGAAATTGTTCTTTTGATTCATCTTTCAACTGCCCCAATTTCATTCCTTCCTCCTGCCATGTCAAGACCGATAGCAACGTATCGATTTTTTCCCTCCTTTTGGCCGCCCATGAAGCTGGATTCTTATGTCGATTAGCTCGAAGGCCAAGAACTTCTCAATTTCAGGCTGCGATTTGGTATCTGACCATATTTTTTCGCAATCCCAATCCCTTAGCCGATGACTATTCATCGGCTATTTTGAGAATCCAATCCCTGTGCAGCGACAGGACAGTCCAAAACCTGTACAAGCCGACGGCCTCCCTTCCTGATTCCTCTCCATAGCTTCAGCAATCTTCTTTCGCGAACAAAACTGCTTCCAGAGAGGATCACAACGCAGGATCAATCGATGCAATTTCGATGTAGTCCGTTGCCCCCCGAGTCTTCATCAAGGCGAGGACAGTCGTGAGCTAACCACATGTGTCACCATCAGCCTCCGAATCGTAATGCCAGCCGATTCCATCAAAATCGGCTCTCTAAAGAACCTCTAGGGCGAGCTGCCCCCCGAGCCTTCATCAAGGCAAGAATACCGGCGAGGATGCATAAGTCGTTGATCAGCTTTCTTCTACTGAACATCGACGTCACTGTAAACCCTTGAACACATAGCCAGTAGGTCTTGGTCCCGTGCAACTGTACTAGAGTCGATGGCCGCGCATCGGCTTTGCTTCGTGCGAAATTTTTTTTTTATTTGGCCGATTTTTCTCCTTAATCGGCCCCCAATGTTCCACTGCACACAAGTCTGCACATGTTTATCTGCACACGTTCATCTGACTACATGCCCCCCGAGCCGAATCTGCCAAATGATTGCAGATATCGGCTTTCTTGGTAAGCCAGGGCACTGCACTTGCACGTCGTCTTCGCAAAGATTCATGCTGACTTCCATCTGCCGACGTGGCCGCTGCCCAGTAGATCGTTGCTGACCATAAACAGAATATGTGCAGAAGATAATTTTGGCCGATTGCGGGAATCGGCCTCCACATTGCTTGCTCGATGAAGGTTTTGTAATGTTCCTCCATAAAATTTTTGGGGCCGATCACAAGGATCAGCCTCGCACGGTTTGCTCATTGGTTTAATCTTGCTACTCGGTTAGGCTGGATAAAACCAACCCAACCTCTGACTTGATGCGCCTGCTGTCATCCACCTTGAGTGCATCGTATAATCGTGGAGCACTAAGCTCTGTCGGCAAGACGAGCACCATGTTTGTGCCAGCCGATGTTTCATCATCGGCTTTCTTTTGCTTGGGACGCCACTCCATTCTCCGTGGACGACCCTCTTCATTCAGGGCTCGCTGAACCTTTGCAGCCAGATCAGGCCGTGCCTTCCTTAGCGTATGCAAGTATAACCTTTCGGCTTCCTCCAGGCCGCGCAACCGCTGAACCCTGCGTTTTTGTGAACCAGGGCACCACCTTGGACGGTGGTACCTGTCTTCTTCTTCTTCTAGTCCCTCGTCTTCTGAATCCTCAAGATCTGCCCAACGAGGTGACTCAGCGCGTTTGCTTGGTGGTGGGAGAGGCCCTAAGCGCTCAAACACAGACACGTTGGCTGCCTCCTTCTTCTTCTTGTTGCATTCTGGGCAATTGCCGATTGTGGGCAATCGGCTCATTCCTGAATCCCAGCAGTGTCTGAAGAAAGGGCAATCCCAGTGTCTGGCGTTGTCATCTTGCTCCCTTGGCCTGTCCGCGGCACGGCGCTCGTGCTCCTCCTCATCGCGATCCTGCCGACGATGTCTTCTGGCTTCTCTAGCCAGACGATCTCCTTCATCATTATAGTTGGACCGTCGGCGTTGGTCATACTGACTCACATATTTGTTGAGGAGGTGATCAGAGAGAGGTCGCTGATATCTTATGTTCTTCACTTCTCTCTCTGTGACGTAGCGCTTGCCATCATGATGGAGCCGATCGCGTGGAGCGGCCTCTTCTGTGTCCTTGCTATGAGAGCAGCTGCCCTCATCTCCATCTTTGCCAGAGTGGTTCCCAGGCCCCACCATGTTGATGCTGAACGTGGGACCTGGCTGGCAGCCCTCGGGGTAGATGACTTCTACCATGTTAACGGCGGGGAAGGGCTGGGTGTCTACCTTCATGGCGTATTGGTTGAAAATTAAACGCCCCTTCTCTATCGCCGCTTGGATGTGCTGACGCCACACCCTGCAGTCGTTGGTGGCATGGGAAAGCGAGTTGTGGAATTTGCGATACGGCTTTCCGTTTAGCTCTTGCGCCGTAGGGAACTTGAGACCTTCGGGAATCGTCAACCTGTTTCTCCTTAAGCTGGAGGTCGAAGATTTGTTCAGTCTTGGTCACGTCAAAATCAAATCCCACAGGCGGCCCTGGTGGCTTTACCCATTTGCATGATACGGGGGTTCCTCCCCGAGTCCACTCAGCCATCGCTATTTCTTGGTCCCCCGCAGCACTTCACCTTCCTCTGTATCGACCATGACTACGCACGCTTGAACTTGTCTTGGTACAGTGCAGGTGGCGCTGTTCATATGCTGATAGTTTCGAACCATGTGCGCCACGAGGGATAATCTGCTTGGGAGGCCATGTCCTTGAGCTGTGTTGCAAGGCCAGCTACCGCCAATTCGGCGCTTCCTTTTCAGTTATACGAACCGAATAACATCGGTTCCTAAGA
Source organism: Lolium perenne (assembly GCF_019359855.2). Taxonomy (NCBI): domain Eukaryota; kingdom Viridiplantae; phylum Streptophyta; class Magnoliopsida; order Poales; family Poaceae; genus Lolium; species Lolium perenne. The sequence goes on along the minus strand of NC_067244.2, from coordinate 266,448,323 downwards.
TTCCTGAAGCGCTGGATGTACTCTGTCACCGTTTCTCCGCGCTTCTGACGTAGTTGTGCTAGATCGGCAATGCTAGACTCGGAAGCTTCTGAATGGTATTGCGTATGGAACTGTTCTTCCAATTGCTTCCAAGACTGGATGGAGTTTGCTGGCAAAGAGGTATACCATCCAAAAGCCGATCCTGTGAGGGACTGTGAAAAGAGCCTCACGCGTAGCTGATCCGACACTGAAGCCGGTCCTAGTTGCGCCAAATATCGGCCGATGTGCTCGATGGAGCTGGAGCCATCCGATCCACTGAATTTGGAGAAGTCAGGGAGCCGATATTTAGGTGGCAGCGGGATCATCTCGTACTCGTCGGGGTACGGCTTGGAATAGCCGATTGCCCTCCTTTTCGGCATAATGCCGAACTGGTCTCTCGATATGGTACCGATCTGATCCACCGTCTTGGCTGCAGGAGATGTATTCGAAGATTCGCCGGGGTGGCGTACTTAGCCAGCCATGTTTGCTTTTCCAGCTCTGAGCCAACCTGCAGGAGCTGGGCTCGGGAGTTTCGTCGGGGTGGCGTACTTAGTTAGCCACGTACGCTTCTCAAGCTACTGTTGCGACGTCCCTCCCGTTTGCGCCGGAGTCCCTGACGTTGTGGCCTGGTTTGAGAGTGGCCAGTTGCCACAATCTGGCACATACGTGCACGCGTATCCTTGAGGGATCTCCTTGGGCGCCTCAGCCAAGAACTGGTAGTCACTAGGGTCACCACCGAGCTTGTAGACGACGAACGCCGGTGTAGCCGGCACTTCAGCTGGTGCCGCCAACGCATATGGCAGCGGTGGACGGGACTGGAGTGGCAACTCTCCTTGGTGCGTCCCGAGAGCTGGTCCTGACGGCGAGTACTGGTGGCTCATGATCTCCTGGATCACGCGCAGAGCGAGACGCTCCAACACGTTGACCAAGTTTTCAGAGTGGCGGTGTAGCGAGTGAGCCACCAAGTAGTTGATCTCCTGCCGTAGGGCCCTGGTGCGTTCCTCCGACGGGGCAGAGAGATCTATCCCATCGAGTGCACCTTGTGGTGAGAACCCCTTCCATCTGATGCCATGGGTACGGGTTCTCTGAAAAGAGCCGATGAGGTCGGCTTCGAGGGTGGCCTTGATCTCGTCATGTTTCTTCTTGAGCTCAGCAGGCAGCTCCTCGTAGGTGACTGGCGTGCCGTCCGCCGCCATCTCAGATGTAGATGGCGATGTGGTTGATGTAGAAGATGGTCCCACCGGGCGTGCCAGAATGTGTTGATCACCAAAACCCACCGGCGGGCAGCGGCCTGTCAACACGGTAGAGCCGGGAAGAGCCTAGAGCTGCGGCTGGCTGAGACCCCTCCGAGCGACGGCCCGCAATGCTCTTCTGGTCACACGCGGCGATGCGAAGTGCAAGGGCGTGCCACCTGACCTATACCTGGTCAGGAAGGTGATGGGGATGCCTCGCTTAGTTCCTGCATGGCATACACGTAAACATTAAATCAGAGCCTCGATCGGCTCTCAGGTTATCCTGTGAATCGGCTCAAAGAGCCGATCCACCCATGATCCGTACGGGGTGCACGAATACTTGGTGATCCTGCTTGATCAAGATAAAGCTAATGAGATCTACGATGATTTAGGGTTTTCACCGCATAATCGGATCATCCTACTCCAGGTTGGGCCTCGCGGCCACGCACGGTGCTCGTAAGCCGATCCTAAACAAGGCCACACAACCAACGTGACGTTGATCATCGGAACATCCTGTTTAGGACTTGCGAACGCCACCCTACGTGCCGCTGGATCCTCCCCCCCTTCGTAAGGCCTAACTATTGCAGATATTAAACTAATCCTTGCGGAGCAAGGAGCAATCGTAACGGATCAGATCTACTAGATGATGAACAAGCAGGGTGCCGCCCCCACGCCTGAGATAGGCGTGAGGGCGGCTAGACATGCGAGGGTTGCACTACGTAAGCATGTTTATACGAAGAGCTATGCTAACCCTAACACATCTATGATAACTACGTTGCCCGCCATCAAAGACGCTTCAGTACGGGCAACGCATGAACAACGTGGGGCTTGTGCTGCCTAGATCGCAAGATGCGATCTAGGCAGCATGTCGCTTACCTGATTGAAACCCTCGAGACGAAGGAGTTGGCGATGCGCCGAGATTGGTTTGTTTTGGGGTGAACGTTGTGTTGTTGTTTATTCCATAAACCCTAGATACATATTTATAGTCCAGCGGACTTTCTAACGTGGGAATATCCCACCGTGCGCGATACAAATTCTAAATCTTGATCTAAGATATAACCTACTATAATTAAAGATACACGGGCAAACTAGCCCAAATTCTTCGTGCAAGGCCGCTTCAGAGATCTTCCACGTGTAGTCCTCTAAGCCCATCTCTCTTACGGCCCACCTCTGGATTTGTCCAAAATCTGGTGATAACACATACGGGAACATAAGACAAAAGAGCTTATGGATTCCGAGTTTTCCCATATTCCTCATAATCAGGAGGAGGAAGATCCCATGCTCAACCACTACAAATACGCCAAACGCAAACCCATAGCAGCGGCAAAATATATGGATAATAGTCGTAATTTCATATCATTACTCTTTCAGCTGAACCATCATCTGATAGGAGCTATTGATACGATGCTAGAGGAATTTACCGAACCCAAGGAGGAGAGTAGGGGGAAAGAACCTATGGAGAATGTAGTGCACACACCAGTTTATTCAGCTGGTGACTACATCAGCTTTGATCCACTTGCACGTGAACCTACACCTGCTACACCTGGGAACTACCTGAATAGTTCCTATGGGGGATACGAAGGCGGAGCGGAATCCGGAAACAACCAGCGTTCCGAGACTCCGATCGAGAATTCTAGGGGTTGGCGTTGGGGAAATGATACTGGAACCCATAGTACTACGGAGTATTATGATGGAGAGATGAACGATGATGCAACAACCCAGAACCAGAGCTATCCTAGTAATGAAGGAGTGGATGGAGGATATCCGACACAGGTTGAGTCGGGTATGGGTTTTGGTAACCCTTATGGTGGGACTACAGGAGAGTACACCCGATGGGTGGACTATGATGCACTCAACGATCAGTTTGTGAACACCGATTTCTCCTTAGGGTCATCATCGGATTCGGACTACAAGCCAACGGGGAGACCTTACGTTCCAGGGTCTATCAGGAGGACGACACGTTCGACCGGATGGAAGCCTGGAATGTATCGGGAGTGAAGACCGAATAGAAGTCCACCAAGGGAGGCGTGGCTATAATACACAAGTACCACGTGTATTATAGTTTGTAATATTTGTATAAATTTGTACATATACTTTAATAAGTGAGTTTGCATACTCACATCGACTTGAGTATTGTAATAAGACCACTTATGTATGTATATACAGGGTATATGTTTTGTATGATTTGGATTTGCTTCTTGATTTCCATTGCGTGACTAGTTCTGTGCACAAAGTTGAGCTCAGAAAACTTGCGCATGGAGTAATTATGAGTATCATCTTGTGTTGCAGAACTAGGGGGATATGTCGGGAACGTTAGGAAACGAGACGGAAGCACAGCGTATGGAGCGCGAAGCAAAAGAGAAGGAAGAGGCTGAGGGTGCAGCCAGAGATCAGTTTCCACCACCACCACCACCCATGACGCAGCAAAACTTTATCCAGTACATGCAACTGGCGGAAGAGAGGCAACGTGTAACACTGGAGCTGCAGAACAAATTCCTTCAGGATCTGATGCAGCAGAATAGGGTGGAGAGACCTGAGAACCAGGGAGTCACATTAGCAGACTTCCAAAACACCAAGCCGATATCTTTCGCATACGCGCCCGAGCCGATGGACGCGGAAGATTGGTTGATGGATACTGAGTGCAAGCTCAACACTGTTGGATGCAATGACCAAGAGAAGGTCCGATATGCTACCCATCTGTTATGTGGACCTGCCGCATCATGGTGGGACAACATTGTAGCCGTGTATCCGGCAGGAAAGGTATTCACCTGGGAGGAGTTTGCAAGGAAGTTCAGGGAATCCAATGTCCCTGAAAGTATTGTGGAACTGAAGCGTCGAGAGTTCGAGAGTCTCGAGCAGAAGGATAAGGCAATCCTGACTTATGTCAGGGAGTTTTCAAAGTTGTCCCGGTACGCTGTTGAAGAAGTCAACACCGAGGACAAGAAGAAGAAGAGATTTCTGAGGGGGTTAAGTCCCCAGTTCAAGGTACAGCTACGGATGATGAGAGCAACGGAATTCCAAGAGTTGGTGGATGCAGCCATCACTCTTGAAGATGACTTCAAGCAATTGCAGGAAGAGAAGCGGAAGAAGGCCAAGTTTGAGCCTAAGAGATATACCAGTAACAAGCCTAACACCAGCTTGAGTTTCAAGCCTAGATACAACAACAACAACAACAACAGTAACTACTACGGTAGCAGGAAGAATCAGGCATTCCAGACTGCAAATCCAATAATTTGCAGAAGCTGTGGACTCACAGGGCATTTCGCCAAGGATTGCAAGAAACCAAGGATTATATGCTTTGGTTGTCGCCAGGAGGGGCACATGCTGAAGGACTGCCCCAAGAAGAATAGTGGAGGAGGAGGAAATCGAGGAAACACCGGAGGGAATTGGAAGAATAAGAAGCCCTTCGGCAAGCTGAACTGTACCAGTCTGGAGGAGGTGGTCAACTCTGACCAAGCGGTGATAGGTACGCTCCAGATACTCACTCATCCTGGCAAAGTACTTTTTGATACTGGTGCAACTACATCATTCATTTCTCAACAATTCATCATCAAACATGGGATTAGTTGCACTAAGTTAGATACACCCATAACTATACTTTCTGCGGGGGGAACGATATTAGTAACCCATGCCAAACAAAAACAAGTCATTATGATCAATAAGTGCGCGTTTGACGCGGACCTGTTCATTTTACCGATGAAGGACATTGATGTCATTCTTGGTATGAACTGGTTAGAAGCTAATGGAGCATTGATCGACTGTGTAAACAAGACGGTGTCATTAAAAAGTCCCGATGGAAGTAGAATGATCTACCAAGGCGACAAACATACTCAGATTGAAGTGGAGCTACAGCTGAATAGCATGAAGGAGGTGAAGTTAGAAGATATACCTGTAGTAAATGAATTCCAGGATGTGTTTCCTGCGGAATTACCTGGTATGCCACCAGATAGGGAGATAGAATTCACTATCGACCTAATCCCAGGAACAGCTCCGATTGCTAAAGCACCATATAAAATGGGGCCTAAGGAACTGAAGGAACTGAAGGAGCAATTGGATGACTTGGAACAAAAGGGATTCATTCAAGAGAGTGTTTCACCATGGGGATCACCTGTGATCTTCGTGGATAAAAGGGATGGAGGAAGAAGGATGTGCGGAGACTACAGAAATCTGAACAACGTCACAATCAAGAACAAGTATCCACTTCCAAGAATACAAGATCTATTTGATCAGGTTAGAGGAGCGGGAGTCTTTTCCAAGATTGATCTAAGATCGGGTTATCACCAGATAAAGATCAAGAAGGAGGACGTTCCGAAAACTGCCTTTGTCTCAAGGTATGGACACCATGAATACCTTGTAGTACCTTTTGGATTAACCAATGCCCCAGCAATATTCATGAATCTCATGAATAAGATTTTCATGCCATATCTTGACAAGTTTGTCATCGTATTCATCGATGATATCTTGATATATTCCAAGAACAAGACGGAACATGCCGAACATTTGAGGTTAGTGTTGCAAACACTAAGGGAACACCAACTTTATGCCAAACTTAGTAAGTGTGAATTTTGGCTAGATCAAGTGGAATTTCTTGGTCATGTCATTAGCAAGGATGGAATCGCTGTTAACCCGAGTAAGGTAGCAGCAGTTTTAGAATGGGAAGCACCCAAGACTGTCAAGGAGATTCGAGGATTCCTAGGAATGGCAGGATACTATCGGAGATTCATTGAAGGATTCTCTAAGATAGCAGGACCTATGACAAAGTTGCTAAGGAAGAATACACCATTCGTGTGGTCAGAGGAGTGTGAGAAGAGTTTTCAAACTCTGAAAGAAAAACTCACCACAGCACCGGTGTTAGCAGTTCCGGAAGTTGGCAAAGATTACACCGTGTACTGTGACGCATCCAAACATGGATTGGGTTGCGTACTCATGCAGGATCGGAAAGTGATATCCTATGGATCGAGGCAACTCAGACCTCATGAAGTAAACTATCCAACACATGACTTGGAATTAGCAGCGGTAGTGTTTGCATTAAAAACTTGGAGACATTTTCTTTATGGAGCTAAGTGTGAGCTCTATACAGACCATAAAAGCCTCAAATATTTCTTCACTCAGAAGGAACTCAACATGAGGCAGAAAAGATGGCTAGAATTGATCAAGGATTATGATCTGACGATCAACTATACACCAGGGAAGGCTAATGTTGTAGCAGACGCCCTGAGTAGGAAGAGTACCGGAGGAGTGGAACAAGAAATATCACCGGAGTTGAGGAAGGAATTAAGCCAAGCCCAAATACAACTTTGGGAGAAGGAAGCCCATGAAGGATTATCGGCGTTGCAAGTAGCCGATGAACTTAATGTTAACTTGAAGAATGAGATAATGATGGGTCAGTTGGACGATCCATTCATTGTAGAAGAAATGAGGAGAATAGATGAGGGAAGACCATCAGAATTTCACCGTGGAGAATCTGGATCTTTGTGGTTCCAGAAGAGGATTTGCGTTCCGGATATTGCTGAAATCAAGAAAGTAATACTCCGGGAAGCTCATCAAACACCATATTCAATACATCCGGGAAGTACAAAGATGTACATGGACTTAAAGGAACTATTCTGGTGGAATAACATGAAGAGGGAGATAGCACAATATGTGGCAGAATGCCATACCTGCCAGCGAGTGAAGGCTGAACATCAGAGTCCGGCAGGGAAGTTACAACCTCTACCTATTCCAGAGTGGAAATGGGAGGAAATCGGAATGGATTTCATCACCGGACTACCCATGACTAATAAAAAGAAGGACATGATATGGGTAATCGTGGACCGGTTGACGAAAAGTGCACACTTTTTAGCGGTAAACCAGCAGGATAAAGGAGAGAAACTTATCGATCTTTACATCAAAGAGATCGTAAGTAAGCATGGAGTGCCAAAGAAGATCGTATCGGATCGAGGATCTGTGTTTACATCAGCATTCTGGAAGCAACTTCACGAAGCTCTAGGATCCAAGTTGGATTATAGTACCGCGTATCACCCACAAACAGGCGGACAAACTGAGAGAACCAATCAGATCTTAGAAGATATGCTTAGGGCCTGTGCCCTAGACTTCGGAGGATCATGGGAGGAGCATCTACCTTTAGCAGAGTTTTCATACAACAATAGTTACCAAAGCAGCATCAAGATGGCACCATTTGAAGCTCTGTATGGAAGAAAGTGTAGATCACCAATCTGTTGGTATGAAGCCGGAGCAAGCAAAGAGTTCAACCCTGATTATGTCAAGGAAAAACAACAAATCATTGACATTATCAGAGACAGGCTCAAGATAGCCCAGAGTCGGCAAAAGAGTTACGCCGATCAGAAGAGAAGGACGTGGGAGCCACAAGTTGGAGACATGGTTTATCTTAAGGTAAGCCCGATGAAAGGACTCCAGAGGTTTGGAGTAAAAGGGAAACTCAGTCCTAGATATATAGGACCTTTCAAAATACTGAGTCAGAATCGAGGTTTAGCCTTTGAGTTGGATTTACCGGGAAGGTTAGCTCAAGTTCATAATGTATTCCATGTGTCACAACTTCGGAAATGTTTGAAGACCCCAGATGAACCAATATCACATGAGGAGCTGGAGTTACAACCAGACTTGACATACATCGAGAAGCCAGCCAAGATTCTCGAGGAAAGCTGGAAACAACTCAGAAATAAGGCAATCAAGTATTGCAAGATACAATGGAAGCACCACCCCGAGAGGGAAGCCACCTGGGAAAAAGAGGAAGACCTGAGGAAAACATACCCCGAGCTGTTCAGGTATTACAACCACAACTTCGGGACGAAGTTTTCTTTAAGGGGGAAAGGCTGTAATGTCCCAGGTTTAGAGACGATCGAGGGGTAGATTTTAGAAAGGGATGTGCATTGCATAGTAAATTCTGGGGAAATTTCGCGCTTTTAAACAAAAACTACATCGAAGGGGGACAAGTTTCTCTCTCGACACCTTACAGAGTTAGGGTTTCGAGAGTGCGACAAACTTGTTTCTTACTTCACTAGTTTAGGGTTTTAAGATGAGAGAGGAGGGTTTACTTGATTGAATTCCAAATGATATGACATGGTTGAATTCAAACCAAGGTTGAATTTGAATTTCAAATTTAAACAGCATATGAATATCTCATAATTCAAAATTGAGGAAATTCATTAAACAAATATTAATAATCAAGAATATAAACATTACATTTATTTAGTAAAGCTCATTAAGGAAACTTTGAGCTTTATTGATCATCACACACATTACAATGTCATTACAATATTCATAAGTGAAATAAAAGAACAATACAACACATTACAAGAATTGAAAATAGAAAATAAAAATTACAAAGATATTGTAAATGGCTAAACTAGATAAGAAAATCTTCATGATTTTCTTGGACATCACTTGATTGAACTTCTTGATCATTTCCTTAAACCTGCATAGTAAGACAACAAAGACAAGAAAATAGGGATTATGCCAAGTGGTAAAACCACTTGGCAGGTTAGCAAATATGATCAAATTGAGAGGATAACTCAAACACTGCCGGGTGTCAAGCCAAAGGACCAAGTCCCAACCTGTGAAGCACACGGGCAGCTCACGAGGATAGCCGCATGCCTCACGGCACACACAGACCGGGGAGAGTCACCAAAGTGACCAGGCACAAGCTGTCGACCAGGGAGAGTACAGCAGCACCATATATAACATTTTCAGTGCTCAAACCCTAGCCATTTGCTCATCCATCGACAGCAGCAGTGGTAAGAACACCAAGAACAGCCAAGAACACCAAGAACAGATGAACAGCTAGAGCTGTTTCATCTATTCCCAATCACCAGAAAATAAACCAAGCTTCACAAGCTAGCCAGGAGGAGCAGGCAAGTAACTCAACCAGCAGATCAACAACTGAAGCAATCCTCTACTCCAACACACTATTTCTAGGAGCTGGAGTAAGGTACAAATATGAACATGAACGGACCGGATGGTTCTGTTCATAAAATTGCACAAGCATGATTTCCAAGACACCAAAAAGGGTAGATACCCTATGTTTGTGTCATCATCGGCTGTAAAGCCATTTGGTGCAAGCGAGATATGGGTAAAGACCACTAGGCGGTCATCCTATGGGAACATTAGTTATGCAAATCGGTGCATAATTAAAGGAATCCAGCAAGGGATGATGTCACAACTAACTTAGCCCACACACTTAACACCTACAGCTACCTATGCCATCGGACTATAGACAATTCCTTGTCTATATCCTTTGTCAACATCAAAAGGCCACTTGGAAGTCCAATGCTGGATCAAGCCGGTGAGCGCTTGTTCCATTCCAGCAAGCAAACCCCAACCATAGCAAGTCACGAGAGGCGGGAGCAACCATTCTAGCAGATCAAGCCTGCTAGGGTCACATCAGCTACCTAGCCACTTAAACAGATCACCAAAGCATCACATCATCACCCAGTAGGGTTCAGGATGAGCTAGGGTACCCAACCAGTGGTTGGCATCCCTTTAGCCTCATTATTCCATCCATGAGATCATTACTGCTAAACAGTTCACATCATTTATCCATCTAATAAAGCCAGGAAACACAGATAAATGAAACAGTCAAGTAATCCAAGCATCAGTTGATGCTTGAGCAAGCATCACCTGGCACCAAGACAAGATATGGTGTCACACAACTCAAAAACAAACACCAGAGAGGCACATACGGTAGATTAGCCAGCAACAATCAAGCGGTGATGATCATAGGATCATCAGAGCTTGGCATGCTATGCAAGTGATTGTCAGAGACAAGCCTTGCATCCATTCATGAATTATATAAACCAAACAGTCACAGTTAAGCAACAATTGAATTACAGATAATTACATAAATCATTTTATGATTGTATCCAGAAGCATATCAACAAGAAGTTAATGTATATGGATAACAATGAAGCAAGGCAGAGCCTACCATGAGCCATCAATATTTAATCATCACACAAACAACACTGGTTCTTGCTAAACAGCAAGAATCACTCACAGTAGTGAACCAGGGGAGCCGAGCATAAGCATAGCACCAACGAGGCAAGCCACGGCGGTGGTTAGGGATGCTCAATTGAGCATCTAGATAGATCATACCATGCATAACCACTAGGGTGAGCAGAGTCGATGAGACAAAGGAAGCATACGCCACAGTAGGGTGAGCACACGCGTTTAGACTAGGGCAAGTAGAGTAGCCGCACAGCAGCGCAAACAGCAGCAGCACGCAAGCTTGCACAACTAGCTAGACGGCGGCAGAGCATGGACACGGCAGGCATCTCCACGGAATGGAGCAGCCGTGGCCAGAGCTAGAGATGGAAGAAGGTCAGGCACAGGAGGGGAGCAGGAACGGAGGCGCACTTACCCGGAGTCGAGGAGAACAGCGCAGCCATGGCGGCCACGGCGGCACACGCCGGAGCGCGGCGGCGCCAGGCCAAGCCAGGCCATGGCAGCACCAGTGCACCACGGCCTGGCACAGCAACACCGCAAGATCGGGGCGCCGGCAGGCGGCGCATCACCATGAATCCATGCGGCCAGGGTTGCAGGCGAGTTGGGGCCGCATGGTAGCGTGGATGAAATCCAGATCGACGCGGACCACCGTGTCCGCCGTCGAAAGGCGGATCAGATCCATCTGATCTCGCCGGTGGCGGCGGCCTGAGTTGGCCGGAGAAATTCCGAGAAGGGGGCGGCGACGAGGAAATCGCCAGAGAGGCGAAGGGGATTAGGGTTAGGTCGAGCGGCGCGAGGAGAGGAAGTGAGCGACCGACCGCTCGGGTCGGTTGGACCCGAGCTGGTCTAACCCAACCCACTGGGCTCCACTGACATGTGGGCCCAGGGGCAAATTTGGTATTTCACAAATTCTATAAATACTGAAACTTTGAAAATTCATACTAAATGTTTAAAAGCTCCACAAAAATAATTAAAAATATGAAAATCACTCAGTATAAAAATCTCTATCATAATAAAATATGAAATAGAATTTTTGGAGTAAACAAGAATAAGTTAAAATTTGATGATTTAAATAATTACTTAAATCACATATATTATTTTCAATAATGAAAATAAGTCCATTAATGCATTTGTACTCCAAAAACACCTTGACAAAATTTCAAGGTTGTATTTTACTTTAAATCAGGTATTCCCAAATTATTCTTAGTATTAACCTCTTACATGGAATAATAACGATATCGGAAGGGGGGAACAAACCCTAAAAATGGAATCATGCATAATTGCTTCTTTAACCATTGCCCTTATCGGACAATGATGCTATTTTTCAGAACAAGAGGACAAGGGTCAGTCCATACCTACCAACTGCAGAACTTTGCAGTGTTCAGGCAAGTTCATCACTTGCTCATGTCATTTGAGTATTTCTATCAAATTACTTGCAAAGTATTATGGTTATCACTATTGCATAAAAATCAAAACCACTACTTTCATAACTATGAATATGACTATGTGGTGGGCAATGGAACCATGGATTGTGTTGATATGGTGGAGGTTCCATTGCAAGGGTTTATATCCATCTAGGATTAAATAACAAATGTCGCCAGTGATTCTTGTGCCGTAATACCCGTGTTAACCATAAGATCCGGAGTGGGACGGAGTAGTCAAAAGTGTTTCCACCTCTCGTTCATCAACGGATGCTCATTACCGGGTGCTCATGATCTTGCGAGACTTGATGCAGGGGTGGGAACCCGTAGAAGTCCCAACGGTAATGAGGTCTATGATGGGTTGCATCTGCCGGCGTAGGAATGTATGGTAGAGCCCTGCATTGACGTCGTGGTCGGAGTCCACCCTGAAATACGGGAATAATGGGACCGACGTGGACCCAGGGTCGGCGCATGCAACAAAGGGTGGGTGTTCGAGGTAGCGGAGGAACATGATTAGCTAGACCTTATACCGGGCCTCACACCAAAGGAAGTGTGGACGGGAAAGCTGCCCGGTTGGCATTAAGGTTAAGATCTCTTATGGGTAAAGCAACACACCTCTGCAGAGTGTAAAGAACTGTGACATGTCACTCCCTGTTCCGGGATTGAGGAATCTGAACGCGGCCGGAAAGGAGCTCCATGAAGTTCTAGTAAACCGGTGAAGGCTGACGGACATAGCTCTTTGAAATAAAAGCAATCTCTTGAAGAAATGTTTATCAAAACTTGCATTGGTATTAGACTTTCTGGTCTAATATCGTAGCTAGTGCATTAAACACCTCTTATCTATAATGAACTTGTTGAGTACGCTCGTACTCATACCACTCTTAAATCCCATGCTTAGATTGTCTGAACCATCTGGAGGAGGACAACGACAACCATGATGGAGCCGAGATCATCGGCTACGAGGAACCAGACCTCTCAGGAGGTGTTGAAGGTGTAGACTACATCATAGTCTATGGATCCGGAGAGGCTGCCGGAGGAGAACAAGTCTAAGGATATCAGGAGGAGTAGTAGTAGCCGAGCAGCACAAAATCTTACTACAAAGCTGCTCGATTAAATAAATGTTTAGTTTAATGAGACAATGGTATTGTAAGTTAAGTTGGGTTCGCCTCGAACCCAGGAGTTATCCTCTTAGGACCCAAGAGGAACTCCAAGACGACTTGTGTATGATGATTGTAATAATATGTGAATGAGTTATGGACCTTGCTATGTTCTGTTGTACTACTCTGAGGGATGTAATATTTGCGGAATGGTACTTCGCGAATGTTATATCAACGACTGGCATACTACAACATGCAGTGGTATGCAGGGTCACCACACAACCTCTCCTTATCTTTATTTTATTGCATTGTTGTGCCAAGTAAAGTCTTTGATAGTAAGGTTGATACTAGATTTGGATTACTGCGCAGAAACAGATTTCTTGCTGTCACGAATTTGAGTAGCCCCTTCTGTAGGTAACTCAGAAAAATCTGCCAATTTACGTGAATGATCCTCAGATATGTACGCAACTTTCATTCAATTTGAGCGTTTTCATCTAAGCAAGTTAAGTGCCGCTAAAAAAAATCGTCTTTACGTACTGTTCTGTTTTGACAGATTCTGCCTTTTATTTCGCATTGCCTATTTTGCTATGTGGGATGGATTTCTTTGTTCCATTAACTTTCAGTAGCTTTGTGCAATGTCCAGAAGTGTTAAGAATGATTATGTCACCTCTGAATATGTGAATTTTGATTATGCACTAACCCTCTAATGAGTTTGTTTTGAGTTTGGTGTGGAGGAAGTTTTCAAGGGTCAAGAGAGGATGATGATATAATACGATCAAGAAGAGTGAAAAGTCTAAGCTTGGGGATGCCCCCGTGGTTCATCCCTGCATATTTCAAGAAGACTCAAGCATTTAAGCTTGGGGATGCCCAAGACATCCCCTTCTTCATCGACAACTTATCAGGTCACCTCTAGTGAAACTATATTTTTATTCCGTCACATCTTATGTGCTTTACTTGGAGCGTCTGTGTGCTTTTATTTTCGTTTTGTTATTTTCATTCTCTGAATAAATTCATGCTTGTGTGGGAGAGAGACACGCTCCGCTTGTTCATATGAACACTGGTGTTCTTAGCTTTACTTTTAATGTTCATGGCGAAGGTTGAAACTGCTTCGTTCATTGTTATATGATTGGAAACAGAAAATGCTTCATGTGGTAATTGGTATAATGTCTTGAATAATTTGATACTTGGCAATTGTTGTGCTCAAATAGATCATGTTTAAGCTCTTGCATCATGTACTTTGTACCCATTAATGAAGAACTACCATAGAGCTTGTTGTAATTTGGTTTGCATGATTGGTCTCTCTAAGGTCTAGATATTTTCTGGTAAAAGTGTTTGAGCAACAAGGAAGACAGTGTAGAGTCTTATAATGCTTGCAATATGTTCTTATGTAAGTTTTGCTGTACCGGTTCATACTTGTGTTTGCTTCAAACAACCTTGCTAGCCAAAGCCTTGAATTGAGAGGGATTACTTCTCGTGCATCCAAATCTTTGAGCCAAAAACTATGCCACTTGTGTCCACCATACCTACCTACTACATGGTATTTCTCTGCCATTCCAAAGTAAATTGCTTGAGTGCTACCTTTAAAATTCCATTCCTTGTCTTTGCAATATATAGCTCATGGGAAAGTAGCTTAAAAACTATTGTGGTATTGAATATGTACTTATGTATCTTGTTTCTTATAAGTTGCTTGTTGAGCGGTAACCATGTTTCTGGGGACGCCATCAACTATTACACCTTTGTTGAATATCATGTGAGTTGCTATGCATGTTCGTCTTGTCTGAAGTAAGGGTGATTTATCATGATCAAATGGTTTGAGTATGCATATTGTTAGAGAAGAACATTGGGCCGCCAACTAAAGCCATGAATCATGGTGGAAGTTTCAGTTTGGACATTAATCCTCAATCTCATATGAGAATATTATCTGTTGTTGAATGCTTATGCATTAAAGAGGAGTCCATTATCTGTTGTCTATGTTGTCCCGGTATGGATGTCTAAGTTGAGAATAATCAAAAGTGAGAAATCCAATGCGAACTTTCTCCTTAGACCTTTGTACAGGCGGCATAAAGGTACCCCTTTGTGGCACTTGGTTGAAACATATGTTATGCAATGATAATCCATGTAAATCCAAGCTAATTAGGACAAGGTGCGGGCACTATTGGTGTACTGTGCATGAGGCTTGCAACTTATAAGATGTCTTATGCATAACACATATGAATTATTACTACCGTTGACAAAATTGTTTCTATGTTTTCAAAAGAAAAGCTCTAGCACAAAAATAGTAATCCATGCTTCCCTCTGCGAAGGGCCATTCTTTTACTTTATGTTGAGTCAGTTTACCTACTTCTTTCTATCTTAGAAGCAAACACTTGTGTCAACTGTGTGCATTGATTCCTACATACTTGCTTATTTGCATTCATCATATTACTTTGTGTTGACAATTATCCATGAGATATGCATGTTGAAAGTTGAAAGCAACTGCTGAAACTTATATCTTCCTTTGTGTTGTTTCAATGCCTTTACTTTGAATTTATTGCTTTATGAGTTAACTCTTATGCAAGACTTATTGATGCTTGTCTTGAAAGTACTATTCATGAAAAGTCTTTGTTATATGATTCAGTTGTTTACTCATTGTCTTTACCATTGCTTTGAATCACTTCATTCATCTCATATGCTTTACAATAGTATGATCAAGATTATGTAAGTAGCATGTCACTTCAGAAATTATCTTTGTTATCGTTTACCTACTCGAGGGCGAGTAGGAACTAAGCTTGGGGATGCTGATACGTCTCCAACGTATCTATAATTTCTGATGTTCCATGCTTGTTTTATGACAATACCTACATGTTTTGTTCACACTTTATATCGTTTTGATGCATTTTCCGGAACTAACCTATTGACAAGATGCCGAAGTGCCAGTTCCTGTTTTCTGCTGTTTTTGGTTTCAGAAATCCTAGTAAGGAAATATTCTCGGAATTGGACGAAATCAACGCCCAGTATCTTATTTTTCCACGAAGCTTCCAGAACACCGGAGAGAGACCAGAGAGGAGCCAGGGGGGCCCACACGCTAGGGCGGCGCGGCCAAGGCCCTGGGCGCGCCCCCCTATGGTGTGGCCCCACCAGGGCCCCTCCGAGGCTGCCCTTCCGCCTACTTAAGGACTCCGTCGCGAAAACCCTAAACGAAGAAGCCACGGGACGAGAAAAGTTACGCAGCCGCCGCCATCGCGAAGCCAAGATTCGGGGGACAGAAGTCTCTATCCCGGTACGCCGCCGGGACGGGGAAGTGCCCCCGGAAGGCATCTCCATCGACACCACCGCCATCTTCATCGACGCTGCTGTCTCCTATGATGAGGAGGGAGTAGTTCTCCATCGAGGCTAAGGGCTCTACCGGTAGCTATGTGGTTCATCTCTCTCTCCCATGTACTTCAATACAATGATCTCATGATTTGCCTAGCATGATTGAGATCCATATGATGAGCTTTGTAATCTAGATGTCGTTATGCTATTCAAGTGGGTTTTACTTATGTGATCTCCGGAGACTCCTTGTCCCACGTGTGTAAAGGTGACAGTGTGTGCACCGTGTGGGTCTCTTAGGCTATATTTCACAGAATACTTATTCACTGAGTTATGATTTGAGTTGGATGTCTCTATGAAATTGTGGTGTGTTAGTACCTCCTATGAATGCTCACAGTGACAGTGTGGGGTGTTTATTAGTACTTGGGAATACATCTTTAAGGTTTGCTTTTGCAGCCCTACACGGTGAATTAGTGTTCGTTATCCCGCCAGAGAGTAGTTCAGAATAGCATAGTGAAGTGCTTATATTTATATTCCTTTATGATTGCAATGTTGAGAGTGTCCACTAGTGAAAGTATGATCCATAGGCCTTGTTTCTAAGCATTGAAACACCGTTTCCAACAAGTTCTGCTACATGTTTGCTTGCTGCCATCTTTATTTCAGATTGCAATTACTACTTACAATCATCCATATTACTTGTATTTCACTATCTCTTCGCCGAACTAGTGCACCTATACATCTGACAAGTGTATTAGGTGTGTTGGGGACACAAGAGACTTCTTGTATCGTAATTGCAGGGTTGCTTGAGAGGGATATCTTTGACCTCTACCTCCCTGAGTTCGATAAACCTTGGGTGATTCACTTAAGGGAAACTTGCTGCTGTTCTACAAACCTCTGCTCTTGGAGGCCCAACACTGTCTACAGGAATAGAAGCGTGCGTAGACATCAATGGGAGCGCTCCAAGATCTCCAACCAGGACCAGAGGATGCTCAAGAAACTTGGCCTGCTGAAGAAGCAGGACTCATTGATCTTCCCTGGCGATGAGAGCTTCCCGCGTCCTCCAATCGGATATCGGGTAACTTTCATTGACCATCTCATTCACGGCCTTTCCACACCTATCCATGAATTCCTTCGTGGACTTCTCTTTGTTTACGGGATCCAGCTACACCAGCTGACCCCGAACTCCATCCTCCATATTTCTATTTTTATCACTTTGTGCGAGTGCTTCCTCGGCACCCATCCCCATTGGGGCCTGTGGAAGCGCATTTTCTACCTCCGGCGCAACAACTCCTGCAACGTCGTCTACAATGTGGGCGGCGTTTGCCTCTGCGTTCGACCCGACGTTGATTATTTCGACGTCAAATTCCCCGACTCCGTCCAAGGATGGCGCAAAAGATGGTTGTACATCCAGGATGAGTATGTCAACTCCCAGGAGTATGGCATTGCTCCATTTGAAGCTGCCGAAGAAATTCTTAGACGCCGATCTTGGGATGCGGAAGCCACTACCGAAGAAAAGACGGCTACCGAAACCCTGATGAAGCGCATCCACCAGCTCCAGAACACCCGCAGAAAGGAACTCCCGGGTGTTCAGATAACTGCTTACTTCCTTAGGATCAGGGTGCAGCCTCTGCAGGCTCGCAAAAATCCCCGATGGATGTACTCTGGCGAGAAAGATGTTGATCGTTTGTCCAAGGATCTCTCTGTGAAGTACTTGGAGAGGCTGATCCGACGTTTTTCTTCTTTGAGCAAGAAACACGAGGTTCCTTCCTCCTGTCGCGTGGAGCCATATAGCGCCTCCCACGCTCTTCCCGAAGTAAGTAGCTGTCTTTCGAGTTGGTTGACTAGTTTTATCGACTACTTTTTGTTTTGTATAATCACCTTTGTCCTGTTTTTGCATCGTATAGGGCCACCAAATTCTTTCTTCTTTCCCCCCTTCCTGAAGGTGGAGAGGTGGACGAGCGAGCCGTTGTCACCGACGACTCGCAAGAAACCTCTCGTCCTGAGAGTGAAGTCGCAGGATCTCAAAAATCCGCGGCGTCTTCCGAAAAAGAAACTGAGTCAGATCATTCTGACTCTGACCACTCCATCTCTCCTCCTCTCGCCGTCTCTCCTGGGCGCAAGAGGAAAAGAGATGATGTCAAGGATTCCGGCACCTCAAAGCCTACTACCCCGGCTGCCGAAGAATCTTCGCCTGAAAAGGAGGGTGCCTTTGACCCCTGTGACGACGCTGGTGCTGTTAGCTCGTGAGTCACTTTATTTTTTATGTTTTTGTCTAACTCCTTTTTTCTTCAGGATGCTCATTTTTCTATATTGACAGCTCCGAAGAAGAAGGAGAACCCGCGGTTCATGGTGCGGCGCCGACAAGCACGTCCAATACCGTGGTTCTTTCTGAAGAATACCGTTCACCTCCCCCACAACAGAATGTGGAAACATCGACCCCTATAGCCAGCCCCCGAGCCCCCGAGCCGAAGAAAGCAAGGATTAGGGCTGACGATAGTCATGAGATTATTGCGGGGAGCTCCTCGACTCCTTCATTGGACGATGTAAGTCCTCTTTTTTTTCTTTGATTCATTGTTTTGCATCACTTGTCTGTTTTCTTCTTGCCGTCGAACTTTGCTTCTTTTGAACTTGCTTCCTGACTCGTAATTTTTACAGCCTTTGATGAAACATCTCATCAACCTCGGCTCCCAATTCATTGGGTTCCGTGATGAAGCCGCCACTCTGAGAGGTAGGGCCACATTTTTCTTGCTGTAATTCCTATTCCCGCCAAATGACTTGCTTTCCTTCTAACAGAAGGTTTTTCACCTTCCGATTTTTTTTTCTTTTTTCAGAATCTCTCCGGCGAGCCGAAGAACGCGCTGATGCGCTTGCAGCCAAATTAGAACGCAGCGAAAAAGCTCGCGAGAAAGCTGAACAGGATGTTGCTGCCGTTGAGGGGCTCCGCCAGAGGCTTCAAGCTGCTGAAGATGCCTTGAGTGGAAAGACTGCTCAGCAAATCGAGCGTGAAAACGCTATTTTAACTCGATTCGATACGCAGAACCGACGATTCACTAGTAAGCCGCTCACTTATTATTTATTTTGCTTCTTCCTTTTCTTATGTCAGTCTCTGATATTGACGAACTTGCGATTTCCTCCAGCAGGGCGGCTGGGTGAGGTTTTTACTTTGCATGAGGAGACCGAGGATAATCTCCTCGACACTCTCTCTATTTTGGAGCTGAATGGCGACTTGGCGCGCACAATATTTCCAATACTCACACCGCATTGACGCTCCTGTTTCCCCATTTCTTTCCTAGGGAGACGCAACCGGAGATTTTCTCTGAGCTTGTGCAGCGTTTCTTGGGTGAAGAAGATCCTGCCCTGGTCTATCGGCAAGAGAACGTGAAAGTTGGAGTCGAAGGAACCATCGCCTTAGTGGCCGATAGCCAACAGGACGTTGACTGGGCGAAGGCTGGAAGCCCCAAGGGGATGAACAAGGAGAAATGGAAAACTTTGGTGAAGGCTGCCAAGCCCTACTCGAAGAAAATCATCTCCTTCTTGAACCCGAAGCCTGCTGCATCTACTAGCACTGCCAGGATAGAGGTCAAGTAGACCAACCTGTCCCTATGTTTTTTCCTTTCTTTTGTAATTGTCGCCCTTTCTATGAATTGCGACGATTTGTATCAGCTCACTAGGAGTCGACTTTTGTAATGATCATGTAAATATCCTGATTATGAATGAAAGTGTCCGTTGCCGAATGATTGATGTCGATATTTCTCTTTTCCAGTTGGTTTCTGATAATTATACTGGGGCTGCTGGGCCTTCCAACACTTCACTCGCCACATCTCGTTCCACAAGAGCTTCTGCCGGCGTTTTCGTGGACGATTCTTCATGTACTGACTCAATTCATCAAGAGTTAGCTGAACTTTGACAACAGCTCCAGGCGATGAAAAGACAGGCTGTAGCTGTTATGGACCAGTCTCGCAAATCGTCGGATCGCGAGCGAGCTGCACTTCAACAAGCACAGGAAACTCTACGACTAAAGGAATCTGCTACTGCCGAAGCTTTGCGTGCTACCAAACGCGAAGAGTACATGCTTGACCTCCTAACTGATACAAGTCAAGATATGGCAGGTATGCTACACTTGTTTTCCCTTCTTTCCTTTTACGTTCTTGATGGTTCTTCTTTATATCTTGTTGGTTCCTTTACCGTACATAGGTTCTTTCGCGGACGCTGTAGCCGAAAACCAGCGTGTTGATGTACGAGCCGAAATTCTTCTTCGACTTGCTCAACAAAACAATATTGACTTCTGGGCTGAAGCAAACCGCACTCGTCGGATTGTACGATTTCAAGACCGCGCAGCCTAGGTTCGAGATTATCTTGATTTCCGCACGAGAACATTGGCCATGGTATACAATGCTATGTTTCCTCGGAATCCTCAACCCAAAAATCTTCCTGATCTGATGAAGAAATTCAAGAATGTTCATCAAATCCACGGGTTTGTGAAGGTTCAGCTGATGGCCGGCGCCCGTTTTGCTTTGATCTGGCTAAAAATTTGTTATCCGAAATTGGATCTGAGCAATGTTATCGACGTCTGCTACTCCAAGTTACAAAAGAGGAGAAAAAACATCGACAAGCTTAACGATGCGGTGACACCCATTGCCGAGAAAATGATTGAAGAGCCTCTAAGGGTGGATGCTGCTTTCTTCCAAGAATATCATTATGCGGATGCCCTGGATGCTCCGGTAGAGGGTGAAAGAGTCACCATAGATGATTTGTTATAGGTGTTCATCTTCTTTTCCTTCCATTGTGCTCGATTTAAGCCAAAATATGGAGTTTGTATATTGCGGGTCATATGTACTATAAACATTAATGCGAGACTCCTGTATAGTCAGGGCAAGTTTATATGTATGTTGTTTTCTTCGAGCCCCCGAGTCTCGTCGTTAGCGTATCTATGTTGTATTAATCGCGAGGTTTTTAACCAAGGCGAATAATTTCGAGCTATATTTTGAGAGTCGAAGATATTTTCTGAATTCTTCGGGTACGAGCCCCCGAGTCTTGCGAGAAAAAATGTATGCCATCACTATTTTTTATAATATTGCAGCATTGCAAGCCCGCCTCATTAAAAACCTTTCAGCCCCACTCGGTGCCCTGAAAGGAAAAGAGTGCGTTGATACGTCCAAAACGTATCTACTTTTCCGAACACTTTTGCTATTGTTTTGCCTCTAATTTGTGTGTTTTGGATGCAACTAACACGGACTAACGCTGTTTTCAGCAGAACTGCTCTGGTGTCTCGTTTTTGTGCAGAAATCCAACTTTCGGGAAAATCCTCGGAATTTATGCAGAAGGCCCTATTTTCCCAGAATAATGACGGAGCCAGAAGGACAATTGAAGTGGAGGCCCGAGGGCCCCACACCATAGGGCGGCGCGGCCCAGGGGGGGCCCGCGCGGCCCTGTGGTGTGGCCCCCTCGGCCGGCCTCCGACGCCCTCCTTCGGACTATTTATCGGCCTCGACCTAAAAACGCCAGGGGAGAAGTCGAAGTCGCCAGAAACCCTCCAGAACGCCGCCACATCGCGAAACTCCGTCGCGGGAGCCGAAGTCTCCGTTCGGCACTCCGCCGGACGGGAATTGGAGGAGATCATCGCCGCCATCACCGCCAACGCCTCTACATCAACCAGCCATGTTTCCCCCATCCATGTGTGAGTAATTCCCCCGCTGTAGGCCGAAGGGGATGGTAGGGATTGGATGAGATTGGTCATGTAATAGCATAAGATTGTTAGGGCATAGTGCCTAGTGTCCGTAGTTGGTACTTTGATGATATTGTTGCAACTTGTTATGCTTAATGCTTGTCACTAGGGCCCGAGTGCCATGATCTCAGATCTGAACATGTTATTGTTTCATCAAGATAATCATTGTTTATGGTCTTACCTATAAGTTGTATACACATGTCGCTGTCCGGAACCGATGGCCCCGAAGTGACAGAAATCGGGACAACCGGAGGGAATGGTAGCGATGTGAGGATCACATGTGTTCACGGAGTGTTAATGCTTTGCTCCGGTACTCTATTAAAAGGAGTACCTTAATATCCAGTAGTTTCCCTTGAGGCCCGGCTGCCACCGGCTGGTAGGACAAAAGATGTTGTGCAAGTTTCTCATTGCGAGCACGCACGACTATATATGGAACACATGCCTATTGATTGCTTTGTACTTGGACACCGTTTTATTATTATCTGCAAATGCCCTGCTATGATTGTTACATGAGTTTCTCTCATCCATGCAACGCCCGTCATCCGTCCCCGTGCCTACAGTATTTTAATCCCGCTGTTTACTAAAATCACTACTGCTGTCTCTGTTACTCTGCTGCTGTTATTTCACTACTGCTACTGCTATAAACCTGTTACTACTGATAAACCCTTGCGAGCAAGTCTGTTTCCAGGTGCAACTGAATTGACAACTCCGTTGTTAAGGCTTCCAAGTGTTCTTTGTCTCCCCTTGTGTCGAATCAATAAATTGGGTTTTACTTCCCTCGAAAGACTCATTGCGATCCCCTATACTTGTGGGTCATCAAGACTATTTTAAGGCGCCGTTGCCGGGGAGCATAGCTTTATTTGGAAGTTCACTTGGATTAATATTGTTCGCTGCAAATTCTCCATCATGGGTAAACCTCGCGATACTAAGATCGCCATATTACCATCCACTACAAGAAAAGGTACAATTCTGAATACCTCTGCTGCTCTTGATTCACCATCTGTGATTGATAAACTTGTTTCACCGCCACATGCTTCGCATGCGGGTACATCTGCTGAATCTGAACACTCTCATAATATTGATAATATTTCTGCTGTGCTTGATGATAGTGGTTCATTGGGATCTTTTCTAGATGCTACAATTGCTAAGTCTAGACAAATTGAAAATACTGAAACTCCTAATGCTACTACACCTGTTAATTCACCTGAACTTGATTATTTTAGTGATGATCCTGATGAAGATTATGTGGAGCTTAATGATGATTTTATTGAAAAATGCAATGCTACTACTGATGCAAGAAAAATTAAAAAGTTGCTTGCAGAACATGCTGTTAGATATAAACTGTCTCCTGATCCTAAGTTTGCCACATCTCCTATAAACATTAAGTATAAAGATTATGATTTTTCTCTTGATTTATCTCATATAGCTATTGTTGAGAAAACACCCTTTTGTGGTACTGAAAAAGAAAGTGCTGTTGAACATATGACTGAGTTATCTACTCTAAGTAGCTTGTTTTCTGATGATGTCAAGATGCGTACTTACTTTGTTGCTAAAATCTTTCCATTCTCATTAAAGGATGACGTTAAAACTTGGTATAATAATTTGCCACCTAATTCTATTAGAAGTCCAAAAGAATTGCTTGATGTTTTCTTCCGCAAATACTTTCCTGCTAGTGCTCAACATATTGCTTTGCAGAGAATTTATAATTTTGATCAGGGAGATGAAGAGAAATTGCCTGAGGCTTGGGCGAGATTCTGCTCTCTTATTAGAGCTCGGCCTGATCATGATTTGGAAAAGCATGATTTGCTTGATATATTTTATAGTGGACTAACCATTGAGTCTAGGGCATACCTGGATAGTTGTGCTGGTTGTGTTTTCAGGAAAAGAACTCCAGACGACGCTGAAGAATTATTGGCTAAAATAAGCCGGAATCATGATGATTGGACTACGCCTGAACCGACTCCAACTCCAATATTGAAGAAGCGGGGTTTAATTAAATTGAATGATGAAGATATGAGGGAAGCCAAGAAGTCTCTCAAGGAGAAAGGTATTAAATCTGAAGATGTGAAGAATCTACCTCCTATTGAAGATATATGTGAGATAATTCCCCCTTCATCCATGATTGAGGTAAACTCCCTTCAACGCTTTACTAGGGAAGATATTCCGTATTCGAAACCTCCTGCACAATGCTTAGATGAGTTTGATAATTATATTGTTAAGCAAGAAAATTTTAATATGAGAGTAGAGAATCATTTAATGGAAAATTCTCAAGCTATTAGTGAATTGCATGATATTGTGGAGAGAACCTCCAATGATGTTAAGATGCTTGTTAAACATTTTTAAATGATTCAAACTCAAATTGATCAACTCACTAAAGTGCAAAATGACTTGTTAGGGAATAATTCTAAAGAGAAACATGCTTATGAAGTAACAACTAGAGGTGGTGTCTCTACCCAGGATCCTCTATATCCTGAAGGGCATCCCAAAAGAGTTGAACAAGATTCTCAACGCATTGAACCTAGTGCTCATTCTAGGAAGAAAAAGAAGAAGAAACATAAAAATGTTGTAGAATCCTCTGAACCTGTTAATGATCCTAATAGTATTTCTATTTCTGATGCTGAAACTGAAAGTGGTAATGAACATGATAATGATAATGATAATGATAAGAATGATACTCCTGATAAAGAAGAGGTTGAAGAAGAACCTGAAAAGCATGCTAAAAATAAAAAGTACACTAAAGAAGATTTTATTGCTGAGAAACATGGTAATGAAAGAGAACCTTGGGTGCAAAAGCAAATGCCTTTTCCTGCTAAGAAACTAAAATCAAAGGAAGAAGAACACTATAATAAATTTTGCGATTGGATGAAACCTTTATTCTTGCAAATCCCTTTGATCGATGCTATTAAATTGCCACCTTATTCAAAGTATATGAAAGATATTGTTACTAACAAAAGGAAAATCCCCAATGAGGAAATTTCCACTATGCTTGCTAATTACTCTTTCAATGGCAAAGTTCCGAAGAAGTTGGGCGACCCTGTATACCTACTATTCCTTGTTCTATTAAGAATAATTATGTTAAAACTGCTCTATGTGACTTGGGAGCCGGTGTTAGTGTTATGCCTTTTTCTCTTTATAAGAGACTTTACTTAGATAAGTTGATACCTACTGATATATCTTTGCAAATGGCTGATAAATCTACTGCTATTCCTGTTGGTATATGTGAGAATGTTCCTGTTCAAGTTACTACTAACTGCTTGATATTAACTGATTTTGTTGTGTTGGAAATGCCGGAAGATGATAATATGTCTATTATTCTTGGGAGACCTTTTCTTAACACCGCAGGGGCTGTTATTGATTGCAATAAAGGAAAGGTTACTTTCAATGTTGATGATAGGGAGCATACCGTTTATTTCCCCAAGAAGATTGATAAAGTATGTGGAGTCAATACTATTTCTAATGTGAGAACTATCAAAGTGGGAACTATTGATTGTCCTATATATGAGCCTAAGGAAGAATATCAAACTCTCGTGATTGGATCCATATCAATACAATTCAAGGTAACATGATTGATTTGAGGTTTATTTCTTCTTATGCTATGTAAAATTTATTTGGTGGCAAGACTTGATCAACCTTGTTAACAAATACTTTTTGTATGCATAGAGAGGGTAAACAACATCTCTTTCTTCCTCCACTTGCTCTAGTTGCTGTAGCACTTTTAATTTGCAAAGTTCTTTAGTTATTTGAAGATTTCAAAAATTTTCCTGGCCAGTAATAATAAACTAAATACCCAGAAATGTGCGTTTTTCAAAGTTTTCAAAAATTCACAAAAATTATACCGTTGGTCCTATTTTTCGACGAGGCACACAGGAGCACCGAGAGGATGACCCTGTGGGGCACCGAGAGGGCCAGACCACGACCGGCGCGGCCAAGGAGGTGGCCGCGCCACCATATGGTGTGGGTCCCCCTCTGCCCCACTTTGTCATCTCTTTCGCCCAGAACAGTCTCTCTCCCGAAAAAACTCGTACCAAGTTCCTCTCACTCGCGTTTTTGCTCCAGAGCTCCGGATTTTTCGATCTCTTTGCTCAGCCCAGATTTCTGTCTGAAATTTGGCACATTTGCTCTTCGGTATGTGACTCCTCCACCCATCCAAGTAGAATTTCGTTTGGTTGAGTATATCTTGAATATTTTGCTGCTGTAGGTAACATGTTTAGTGAGCTTGCATGCTTGTTCTAAGTGGTAGAAACTAGTTTTGATGCATGATTAGTACTCTAGCAAGTTCCTATGGTAGTTTCCCTCAATTATATGTCACCAAACCAAATTTTTATGTCATTTGTTGAAAATTTCAGAGAAGCTATGAAGAAGTTTAGCTTTGGGGAGTTGTTCAAGAAGGGGACAACTAGCACCGGGAGGCCTTCTAGGGCCGCCACCCGGATTAGGCAATCATACAATGAAGACATTCTCGCGCCTAGCTTCGCGCCTGAAGAGGACAACGGTCCTCCTAATGCTTCTACTTTTCCATGTTATGATTTTCTAAGGAATGCAGGGATACTGGAGGATTTCTTAACCCTTGTCAACAGGGCAGGGTTAACCACTTATATGGGCGATGAAAGGGAGCAATACTACTTGCTCACCAAAATCTTCGTCGAGAGTTTCCAGTTCAACAACAAACACTATGAGCCAACGGTTGCATTCAGGATCTATGGTAATACTGTGACTATGCCATTGAAGGATTTTTGTTGTGCCTTGGATATTGCCCCTGTAGGTACAGCAAGTAGGATTGATGACAACCCCCGGGACTTGCTGGAGCTCTACCGCGGGATCACCGACGATGATTGTCGCACCATTCAGCGGGGCAAGATAAGGAACATTCAACTCCCCGCCATTAAATATTTTGCATACTACATTGCTACTAGCATTCTTGGTAGGGAGAACACTAGTAATATCTCTAGCTACCATCTTGCTTTCCTGAATATTGCACTTACTGGTCAAACCTCCTATCACCTTGGTGCTCTTATTGCTCGCCGCCTGACTACCAGGGGGCCTATTTTTGGAGGAACCATTGCACTGCGCGTTTTAACATATCTAAATCTTCCTATTGATCCTAATGATGTGCCATTGGCCCCTAGGAAACTCGATATTACTGCTATGAAGAGTCATCATTTTGTGACTACTGATTCTACTTTAGATAATATGGTTTATAGAATGTTGTTTTCTGACGGGGATGAGAAAGAAATTCCTCTTCCCCAACCTGGTTTGCTTAGTATTGACAGGCAGTCATGGTCGTGCACTAAGGAGGAGGTGGATGAACATTTGAAGATAAAAGACTTCCACCAGCAACATGACTCCGAGGACGTCGGGACCTCCTACGACCACACCGTCACATATCCGGGTGCTTCTTCTAGCACATACCCGGAATACGACCCATCTTCATATTACGGAGACACTACCTCATGGGATCGATGGGATTGAACTCCACTTAGGCCAAAAGCCTAAGCTTGGGGGGAGGTATACCGGCATCACTCATTCTTTGCATATTATGGTTGCTGGATACTCGCACATACTTGTTTTGTTCGTTTGAGTGGTTTTCTAATGAGAGGAAGATGATATTTGGGGAAATGCTGCCTGAAAACAGATTCTGGAACGTTACTGTAAAAATCGTCAAAAATAGCCAGAGCGTCATTTTGAGCTGCAAATTTTTGTGTAGGTTCCCCAGGTTGTTATCTAACTTTCATTAGTTGAACACTTTTCGATCTGAGCAACGTAAGATTTTTGTTAAAATCGATTTCTGTACTGCTGTCAGGTTTTGGCAGATTTCTGCCATCTCGCTTTTCTGTGTTTCTTTTAGTTTGCTATTTCTTGTTTTTGCTTTGTTTCCTTCCCAAAACACAAAAGACCAAAAATATTTCTGTTGTTTCTCTTCACCATTTGTTTGCTTTGGTTTCTTGCATTTGTTTCACTTTATTTGCTATTTCTAGTTTGCTATAAGAAAACCCAAAAAGATTTTACTTTGTTTGTTTGTTTCCTCTTGTTCTTATTTGCAATTCGAAAACACCAAAAATATTTGCTGTTCTTCTTTGTTTTGTAAAGTTCTTTATGAGTTCAATGGTCTTCGGTGGCTGGAGCGTGGTTTTCATTTCATATTATCCAAGCTACACAAGTGAAAAGGCAATAATGACGATCTACGACAATCTGATTGTGGTGAGAGGCTGGTATGAACTCTATTTGTTTTCATTTTTGTACATATACTCATCCATGTGAGCATGCTTAGTTGGTTCATGTGAGGTATATGTTATTTGAGAAAGTCTAGTAGTTCATGATCTCTCATGTTTAGCTCCAATCTATTAATATGAGTAGCATGTCATGGATGTCTGCTTGCATTGTTTTATTCATAAGAAAGTATGGCATTGTGGTATCCTCCTCTGAATGATTCATTTATATCGACTTGGCACATGCTCACGCATGCATATGACTGAACAAAAAGTCAATTAAGCCTCGATGATCTATATTGCTTCAGAGTTCTTGTATCACTTTTATGCCTCCGTTAATTTATTTTGCCGCAAGCATGATTATGACGATTCTTGCTCTCTTGATTTGTCGCTCCCTAGTCTATTGCTAGCCTTCACTTGTACTGAGCGGGAACGCTGCTCGTACTTCCAAACACATGAAAACCAAGTTATTCCAGAGTGTCCACCATAAATACCTATGCATGGCATTTCAAACCATTCCAAGTAAATTCTCATGCGCTACCTTTAAACCCTTCAAAATGCTTCTCAATTTGTGTTTATGTTTCATAGCTCACGAGGAAGTATGTGGTGTTTAACTTTCAACCTTGTCATTTACTTTTGACGGACTCTC
This sequence comes from Lolium perenne, assembly GCF_019359855.2. NCBI lineage: Eukaryota > Viridiplantae > Streptophyta > Magnoliopsida > Poales > Poaceae > Lolium > Lolium perenne. The sequence continues at coordinate 266,419,726 of NC_067244.2, read as the reverse complement.
ATATGGACTAGTGGCACATCCGCTTATCCAATAATTTTGCAAAAAGAGCTGGCAATGGGATTCCCAGTCCCGAATTAATTAACTTAAATAGACACTCCTCCATGGTTTGTGATTGTTGGACGGCACCCGAAGGACTCGGTTAGCCATGGCTTGTGTAAGCAAAGGTTGGGGGGAGTGTCATCATCATAATAAAACTAAATAAAAAGGCACTCCTTCATGGTATGAGATTGTCGGCAGGCACCCGAGGATTCGGTTAGCCATGGTTTGTGAAAGAAAGGTTGGAAGGAGTGCCAAATAAATATGCAATAATTCATGGGAGCCGCTCTTGAAAGTCCGGTTGGCGAGGTAGTTAGTGTACCCATTACCATTCGTTGACAACAACAAACACCTCTCAAAATAATTTTACTCCTATCTTTATAAAAATGAAAAGCTCTAGCGCATGTTAATCCCTGCTTCCCTCTGCGAAGGGTCAATCTTTTACTTTTATGTTGTGTCTCCATTATTTCTTTGAGCACTATCTTGAGAGCACAACTGTCATTCTTAGTATAATATGCTTGTCTCAAAATATGATTGATTGTGGTATAACTTTGATGCATTTATCTTTTGACAATCACTACTTCTAGTCTTTCTATGAACTCCAAAGGTGCCCGGGCATTTATGTTTTGCCAACCAAATACGTGCAAGCGAGATACCACTTTATCATGCTCTCTTATGAACATTACAATTCTGCTTATATACATGATTCATGATGCTTCTTATTAATTGTTGGTACCTCTCCATGATTGACATAGCTGTTAGATGATCTTATTTGCATATATCTCATTATGAACTGCTCGAGTATTAGCCATAGCATGAGAATATATACATCATATGAGCAAATGTGTTCGTGAAAGTTCTTTTATCGCTCAGTTGTTAACTGAATTGCTTGAGGACAAGCAATAAGCTAAGCTTGGGGGAGTTGATACGTCCAAAACGTATCTACTTTCCCGAACACTTTTGCTATTGTTTTGCCTCTAATTTGTGTGTTTTGGATGCAACTAACACGGACTAACGCTGTTTTCAATGAACTGCTCTGGTGTCTCGTTTTTGTGCAGAAATCCAACTTTCGGGAAAATCCTCGGAATTTATGCAGAAGGCCCTATTTTCCCAGAATAATGACGGAGCCAGAAGGACAATTGAAGTGGAGGCCCGAGGGCCCCACACCATAGGGCGGCGCGGCCCCGGGGGGGCCCGCGCGGCCTGTGGTGTGGCCCCTCGGCCGGCCTCCGACGCCCTCCTTCGGACTATTTATCGGCCTCGACCTAAAAACGCCAGGGAGAAGTCGAAGTCGCCGAAACCCTCCGTAACGCCGCCACATCGCGAAACTCCGTCGCGGGAGCCGAAGTCTCCGTTTCCGGCACTCCGCCGGACGGGGAATTGGAGGAGATCATCGCCGCCATCACCGCCAACGCCTCTACATCAACCAGCCATGTTTCCCCCATCCATGTGTGAGTAACTCCCCCGCTGTAGGCCGAAGGGGATGGTAGGGATTGGATGAGATTGGTCATGTAATAGCATAAGATTGTTAGGGCATAGTGCCTAGTGTCCGTAGTTGGTACTTTGATGATATTGTTGCAACTTGTTATGCTTAATGCTTGTCACTAGGGCCCGAGTGCCATGATCTCAGATCTGAACATGTTATTGTTTCATCAAGATAATCATTGTTTATGGTCTTACCTATAAGTTGTATACACATGTCGCTGTCCGGAACCGATGGCCCCGAAGTGACAGAAATCGGGACAACCGGAGGGAATGGTAGCGATGTGAGGATCACATGTGTTCACGGAGTGTTAATGCTTTGCTCCGGTACTCTATTAAAAGGAGTACCTTAATATCCAGTAGTTTCCCTTGAGGCCCGGCTGCCACCGGCTGGTAGGACAAAAGATGTTGTGCAAGTTTCTCATTGCGAGCACGCACGACTATATATGGAACACATGCCTATTGATTGCTTTGTACTTGGACACCGTTTTATTATTATCTGCAAATGCCCTGCTATGATTGTTACATGAGTTTCTCTCATCCATGCAACGCCCGTCATCCGTCCCCGTGCCTACAGTATTTTAATCCTGCTGTTTACTAAAATCACTACTGCTGTCTCTGTTACTCTGCTGCTATTATTTCACTACTGCTACTGCTATAAACCTGTTACTACTGATAAACCCTTGCGAGCAAGTCTGTTTCCAGTTGCAACTGAATTGACAACTCCGTTGTTAAGGCTTCCAAGTGTTCTTTGTCTCCCCTTGTGTCGAATCAATAAATTGGGTTTTACTTCCCTCGAAGACTGTTGCGATCCCCTATACTTGTGGGTCATCATGCGTCTGAAAACTTGCGAGCTCTTCAGTACAGTGTATGCTTACAGAGTCGACTATATTGTTTTCTAAGCGTAGAAACGCCGAAGCTGCGCCACGTTCCACGGGTTTGGCTCGTCCTTCTCTGTTTTCTTGTCCTTCAATCTGTATGCTCCTCCTGGAATTACTTCAGTGACGATATATGGCCTTATCCATGGAGACTCGAATTTTTCATGGCTATCTTGCGTGAGCCGAAGAACTAGGTCGTCAACTTGGAAGGATCTAGGTCGCAATCGTCGACTATGATAATTCTTGAGGTTCTACTGGTACTTGGTTACTCTGGACAATACTTCATCCCTTGCTTCATCAAGTGCATCGACATCATCTTCCAGTGCCTTTCTCGAAGTTTCTTCGTCATATTCTGTGACTCTTGGAGAATTATGCTCTATCTCTATCGGAAGTACCGCCTTAGCTCCATGGACCAAGAAGAACGGAGTTACTTGGGTTGCTGTGTTGGGTGTTGTTCGGATGCTCCATAACACGTGGGGTAACTCGTCAATCCAATTGTGCAACGCTTTTTCCAGCGGTGTTATCAACCGCTTCTTGATGCCATTGCAGATGACACCGTTTGCTTTCTCGACTTGACCATTAGTTTGCGGGTGTGCCACTGATGCGAAATGTAGTTTGATGCCTACTTCTGCGCAATACTCCTTGAATTCTCGAGAGGTGAAGTTGCTGCCATTGTCCGTAACTATGCTGTTAGGGATACCAAACCGAAAAATTATCCCCTTCACGAAGTTTACTGCTGATGTTGCGTCTGCTGAAGTTACTGGCGCTGCCTCTATCCACTTGGTGAATTTGTCGACAGCTACGAGTAAATACACGTGTCCTCCTGGCCAGGACTTGTGTAATTTTCCCACCATATCAAGCCCCCATTGCGTGAAAGGCCATGCCAATGGTATTGGCATCAGCTCTGCTGCCGGTGAATGAGGTTTTGCCGCAAATCTCTGACATGCATTGCACGTGCGTACTATGTCTTTGGCATCTTCAACTGTTGTCAGCCAATAAAATCCTGCCCGAACTCGACTGCTTGCGTGGTGGCCGCATACTCCCTCATGTATATCTTTTAATATAACCCGCCCTTCTTCGGGTGTGATGCACCGCTGCAGTACTCCTGAGATGTTCCTTTTGTATAATTCTCCCTTAACCATGGTGAACGCTTTAGATCGTCGAATAACTCGTCGTGCTTCTACCGGATCTTCGGGTATCTCTTTCCTTGTGATGTATGCCACGTAAACCTGCATCCATGGAACTTGTATCATCATAACCTCTTCAGGTTCCTCTTCATCTTCCGATGCGTTTGTTTCTTGAGCTGTTGGAGCCCCCGAGCCTTCCTTGGCCTTTTCTTTTTTCTTCGGCTGCTTTGGTTCTTTTTTCGCCTTAGTTGATCTTTCACTTATCTCCTCCCAGAAAACGCCAGGTGGTATTGGTAAGCATTGTGAACCGATGTTTGCCAGAACGGCGGCTTCGTCATTGCTAAGTATGCTGATGTGATTGACTTCGCAGCCATCAAAGAGTTTCTCGAGTTCATTATACACCTCCTTGTATGCTATCATGCTATCGTTGACCGCGTCGCACTTGTTCATCACCTGTTGAGCCACCAATTGGGAGTCGCCGAAGATTTTTAATCGAGTTGCGCCGCACGCCTTTGCCATCTTCATCCCGTGTATGAGGGCTTCATATTCTGCCTCATTATTGGACGCATTGGGGACCGTCATCCGCAGTATATATTTCATTTTGTCGCATTGGGGTGACACAAGTATCACGCCTGCTCCAACTCCTTCCAATCTCTTGGACCCATCAAAGTTCATATGCCAGGTACTCGACAAATCCGGGGGTCCCGTGTTTTGTAGCTCCATCCACTCTGCGACGAAGTCTGGCAGAATCTGCGACTTTATTGCCTTTCTTTTTTCATATGTGATGTCCCGAGGGGAAAGCTCGATTCCCCAAAGGGAGACACGTCATGTGGCTTCTGGATTGTTTAGGATGTTCGAGAGAGGTGCTTCATTGACTACTATTATCGGGTGTGCCAAAAAATATTGCCGTAACTTTCTTGCTGTTGTGAATACTCCATATGCGAGTTTCTGATAATGCGGGTAACGTTGCTTGGACGGTGATAGTACCTCGCTGATGAAGTATACTGGCCGCTGAACTCGATGAATCTTCCCTTCTTCTTCTTGTTCCACCACAAGAACTGTGCTGACCACCTGAGGTGTAGCCGCAATGTATAGCAGGAGTGGTTCTTTCTCCTTCGGAGCCACCAACACTGGAGGTGTCGAAATTGTGCGCTTCAGATGCTCGAAAGCTTTGTCTGCTTCTTCGTTCCACTCGAATTTTTCTCCTTGCTTGATGAGCGCGTAGAAAGGCAGCGCTTTTTCTCCTAGCCTGGCGACAAACCTGCTCAGAGCTGCGACACGACCCGTCAGCTGCTGTATCTCCTTGAGCTTGGTTGGCTTCCTCATCGTCACGATGGCCTGTATTTTCCCGGGATTTGCTTCGATTCCTCTGGCTGATACCAAGTACCCCAAGAGTTCTCCCGCAGGAACACCGAAGGAGCATTTCGTTGGGTTTAGCTTGAGGCGAAACTTGTCGAGGTTGTCGAAGGTTTCTCTAAGATCATCAATCAAAGATAATCCTTGCTTTGTTGTTATGACGATATCGTCGATGTATACTTGAATGTTCTTGCCAATCTGTGTGGCGAAACACTTATGCATCATCCTCTGATATGTAGCTCCCGCGTTTTTCAACCCGAAGGGCATTGTTCTGTAACAAAACACGCCATAGGGGGTCATAAAAGCTGTTTTGACTTCATCTTCTTCTTTTAGGCGGATCTGATTGTAACCAGAACATGCGTCCAGGAAGGAAAGACGTTCGCATCCTGCTGTGGAGTCGATAATTTGATCGATCCTCAGGAGGGGAAAGTGATCCTTTGGACAATGTTTATTGAGACACGTGAAGTCGACGCACATGCGAAGGACATCAGTGTTTTTGTTCGGGACCAGAACTGGGTTAGCGACCCATGTGGCCTCTGTATGTAGCTCCTTGATGAAATTTGCTTCTCAAAGTCGATTTATTTCTGATAGCATAGCTTTGCGGTTTGGCTCCGAAAAACGCCGCAATGGTTGTCGGATTGGCCTAGCCCTTGGATCTAAATTAAGGGGGTGCTCAGCAAGTTCCCTGGGTACTCCTGGCATATCAGCTGGACACCATGCGAAGATTTCCCAGCGCTCACGGAGGAACTCGACGAGCGTGCTTTCCTATGCGCTATCCATGTTTGTCGCGATAGCTGTCGTCTTCTTAGGATCCGTCGGGTGAATCTGCACTTCCTTGGAGTTCTTAGAGGTGTCGAAGGTTTGCTCCTTGAGTGGCCTTCCTCCGTCGGGTAGCACGTCGTAGTCGGTAGTGAATCGAGAAGCTGCATACTCAGCCTGCATCCCGAAAGTTTCGTAAAGCTTATGAAAATCCTTGTCACATTTATCTGCTAGAGCAAAACTTCCCTTCACTGTGATTGGACCTTTGGGACCAGGAATCCTCCATAGCAAGTATGTGTAATGCGGTACAGCCATGAATCTGGCATACGCGGGTCGTCCCAATATAGCGTGATACTGTGATGGAAAATCGATAACCTCAAACTCCAACTTCTCCCTTCTGTAATTTTCTCGAGTTCCAAATTGCACGTCGAGGTTGATCTTTCCCAAATGATAGTTCGGCTTTTCTGGTGTGATGCCATGAAAACGCGTATCCGTTGGAGTCAAATTTGCTAGGGAGATGTTCATCTTCCTCAAAGTGTCTGCGTATATGAGATTCAAGCTGCTCCCTCCATCTATGAATATACGCGAGATCTCTAATCCTGCGATCACTGCCGGTAAAATCATGGCTGCTTGTCATGGCCGTGGTACTTGGGGTGGATGATCCGCTTGAGTAAATCCTATGTCCTGCCCCGACCAATTAAGGTACTCGATGGTTGGTGGAGGCATCTTCTCCGCCATATATACCTGTCGCGAAATTACCTTTTGCGTCCTATTGGAGGGTCTCCCTTTCTGAATCATCGACACTGCTCCTGTTGTATCAATGTAAGGGCCGTTGTTTGTTGGAGCTGCCGCCAATTGCAACTGATGTTGATTTTCGCTAGTAATTGCGGGTGGAGGTGGCAAGTGAACCTCACTCCTTGGCCCCCTGTTTCCTGCTTGTGCATTTGCGTGCTGCGCATATCTATGCAGAGCTAGGAATGTTCAGCAGTCCTTCTGAAGGTGCCCTGAATGTCTTTTCCCATCACTGTCGATGAAAAAGTGCATCTGGCACGGCCCGTTCAGAAGATCCTCGGGTGATATATTGTATGGCCTCGGGAACCTTGGCCGATTATTTTGTTTGCTGGAGCTTGGCGCATCTCGATGATCATTGCGCTGCTCGTTATCTCTGTGGTGATCGTCCCGATGATTTCCTCCACTGTTTCCTCGGAAGCCAGCCGTCACTTGGCTGAGACCGTCGTAATCTGAGTACTGATGAGAATATCGTCGCCTATTTTGGATGTTGTTTCTGTTGCGATCTTCCTCGGGTGATTGGTGCCGTTTATTATGAACAGCATCTTCACCATCCGCCCAGCGATTCGCTATCTCCATGAGATCTGCTATTGTTCTTGGCCTGGATCTGCCCAAATCCTCGATTAAATCTCTTCTGCGGATCCCCGCAACAAATGCGTGGATTGCTCTTTCGACAGATATGTTTTCTGCCGAATTTTTTATGATGTTCCACCGCTGGATGTACATCCTCATTGGTTCATCATACTTCTGTTTACAGGCCCTCAACACCTCTATTGATGCTGGTTTTTTGCGCGTTGATCGGAAATTTTTCACGAACAAGTCCTCGAAGGTTTCCCAGTTGTCGATTGATCCTTCCGGTAACTTCTTTATCCACGATTTTGCGGCTCCGCTGAGGTGAACCTGGATACTCTGCATGGCAGTTGCTCGAGTTCCACCTGTTAACTTCACCGTTTCCAGGTAATCTACCAGCCAATCCTCTGGATCTTGCAAGCCATCGAACTTTTTGTAATTATCGGGTAACTTAAACCCAGAAGGAACCCGAGTTTTTCGGACTCTTCGAGTAAAACAAGGGAGCCCGCATATATCCTCTTCGTCGACTTCTGGTGACTACCGACGTTCTCTTCTCTCCTGCCGTGCTCTATCGACTCGAGCTTGTATCGTCGTGTCTCTTGGGTCCCCAGCTCGAGGAGGACCTCGCGCTGCCGAAGTAGGTTGCGGATTATTTTGCCTTAGTGCGCTCTCGGGTTGCGGTGCACTTGCTCCTTGTATCGCTGTCCCCATGACTCCGACTCCTGCCATAGCCATGTTGTACAATGCTTCCCTGGGATCTCCTGCAGGTGGCTTAGATGCTAATAGGAAAGCATGTGTCGCCATATACCCTGCTTCCGGTGTTTTAGGGATGATGTGCCCCCTTGTGTCTATCGACATAAAGGACATGTCGAGGTTCTGTATTAGATTCTCTCTTTCATGTTCAGGCACATTAGCTAGCCACGATCTTCTTCTTGCGCGTTCTGCCCGGTGACTATCTCCCGAGGTTCCTGAGTGTTGACTCAAAGCGGCCCTGCGCGCACTCGATGCGGAGGCTGCAGCTTTTCTTTGTTCGATTATTACTCTTTGTTTTTTGAGCTCTCGTTCGGCACGGGCAAGTCTATATTGGTACGTTTGCAGCTCTTCTGATGTTGTTGTGGTGGTCATTGGCTCTGTGCCGTTCATGGCTCTTGATGCTCTATCCCAAGCTGCTTGCGGAAGTTGCTTTTTCTCGCGTGGCGTAGTCCCAACGTACGTGTTTCCTAATCCACGCGTAAGATCCGCGGGATCGATGTATGAATTGCCCAAATCATCGAAAGCCTCTGACGCCTCATCCTCTTGGCGACCTGATTCACCAATTGCACACACTTGATGATATATTGTGTCTCTGCTCAAATCGGAGCGTGCAGATGACCCGAAGGACATGCCGCCGAATAGATCGGCGAGTTCTCTGCTGATGGCGGGCTTGGTGAAGCTTGGCGATGAAATCTCCTCGTCGCTTGACTCGAACGATGACGATGACCCCGAGAAGTCGGAATCGGCTACTAACGGTCCCGAAAAAATCGGTGCCGCGAGACGATGCGATCCTTCTTTTTCGACGCGGAAGTGGAAACTCCCGAACGTCATCTCCATTGGCTCCTCCAGATCGGCATATGCATCCAAACGGGCGGGAGGGTGAGGAACAAAATCAACGGGACTAGTTTTAATCTGTTTACCTCCATCCATCGCGTTGCTTGCTACCGACGATGTTGACGATGTTGTCGATGCCATCGAGATCAGCTCCTTGTCGCCTCCAATCCCCACAGACGGCGCCAATTGACAAGGTTCTAACTTGTCAATGCCTACAGATTGTAGACTAGGGTTTCGCGGAAAGTAGAGGGCAAGTAGATCTCGAAGGTTTCAGCCGAAAAGGTGCTCGACTGCTAAAAACTAGGGTTTATGTTGACAAAGATTCGATCCTTTCTTTCGCCCTCGGCTCCCCTTTATATAGGAGGTGGAGCCGAGGTTTTCGTATCATACAAGTTACAAAGTCTGGGAGACTTATTTGAGTCCTTCCCGTATTGATACAAGTCTTTTATTCCTATTCTACCTCTATTTTCCATATCGGTGCTTATTGGGCTTCCGAGCTTCATAAACTTCGGGTCGTGGACCTTCAATTATCCCCGGGTACCTTATTCGGCAGGCCCATCCGGGATGCCTATGTCAGCGTTGTTACAGATGATGGATGTAATTGATATCTTCACGATATTAATATATGCTCTTTAACGAAAAGAATGGATGTTGATAACTAGTTTGTGGTTTAATACTTTCTATCATACGTCGGCAGATTTTGAACCGGGCGATCCGTCCCACATTCACAGAGAATTGGAGAATTATTGGATGCGGAATCAGATGTGGATTTCCAACGGAGGTGGATCGGAAGGAGACAAATTTATCAAAAAAATATATACACATGAAACATAATTTTCCTTTATGCCAAATTTGAACTTGATCCATGCCAAACACAGGTCGGAGTGGAGAACGATTGAATTCAGATTCGATGTGGATTATCGGATTCAGATCAAAAGTAGAAACAATTTAAAAAATCATGCATCAAACATAATCTGATTTCCTCTATGCAAACAACATGCCAAAAAAGTTTTTCGAAGAGTGTAACACTAGATTTTGGCCAAAGCTGGACATCTGTTCCTACTACATCGGCCTAATCTAATTTCCTAATTTCGTTTGTTTTATCTGGCGCAACCGTATTTTTTTTTGGTTTGGTAGAACAAAAGAATAAGTACGTGGGCCCAATCTATTTTCAGTTTGTTTTATCTGGTGCAACCAAAATATGTAGTTGATGTAATTTTTAATTTCTTTCAGCAAAATACTTTTGTCGATCTAAAATCGTGAGCATTAGCAGGAAGAGACTTTTCGCAACCAGAGTAGAGAGCCCAGGAAAGCTCTGCGAAATTTAATTCGCCTCCCAGATGTGTATGCTCCAACATATTTTTACATGGGCTCTAAACTGAAACAAAGAAAAAACAAAGGAAAAAGGCTCATTGCTTTCTCGTTCTTCGGCCCTATAATTCCTCTACAGCCCACACACTACAATGAAATTGGCCCGCGCGCACACATCTTTTCTCTTCTTCTCATGAGTAGAGTCGGATTATATATGGTTCGTTTATTTGAACTCATCTTGTATGGTTGATGAATAGACAGTTTTGAGCATGTACGCGCACACACGAGCGTGCGTACGTGCGTGATAGCTCAATCGACAATAGCCAACGGAGTACTCTTACGCACGCAACCATCCTTCTCCCTCGGCGGAAGATAGAGTTGTTTCAACAGTATCTACAACTTTCGTGTAGAGATTTAGGTCTTTTTCTGAACGAGAGTTGGGTCTAGAGGGACCCACATGCTGCTTACAGGCCCGGGCCGACGGGAGTGCGGCCCGTGCGGCCGCACAGGGCCCCGAAATTTTGGGGGCCCAGAATTTCGAAATGGGCCTTCTATATAGAGTATAAAATTTTACTTCAGCAGAAATTGGTTGCCGCGGGACGAGCGACTGATCCCGGTTGCCCCAAAGAAGGATGAGGCACCAAGGCGAGTATGTGACTATATTATTGCCTCTTCAGCGGCTTGGGACTCGGACAAAATTGAGGAGTTCTTTCTGCCTATGGATGCGGAGATAATCCAAGGTATTCCGTTGTGCACACGGATTCAAGATGATTTTTGGGCGTGGCACTTCGAGAAGTCAGGCATTTTCTCAGTTCGTTCAGCATATCGCGCTTTGGTGAATGTGAAACGCACGAGGGAGAACTGGATTGAGGAACGGCCAGGATCTGCGAATGCAGTTTCAGAGGGGAAGATGTGGACTAAACTTTGGAAGTGCTCTGTTCCATCAAAAGTTAGAGTGTTTCTTTGGCGTTTGGCTCAATGCTCATTACCTACGGGGGATATCAGACATCACAGGGGCATGGCACCGTCTCCATCCTGCTCGATCTGTGGTATGGAGGATTCTTGGCGTCACTCTTTGATCGATTGCACCATGTCAAGGTGCATTTGGGCTCTCTCAACCCCAGTCATAGCGGAACATGTCAGTTTGTCTACTGAGCCGTCTGCCAGGCAGTGGCTGTTCTCTATGTTTGAATCAATGGACCATGATGATTTGACGAGGATGATCGTCACTCTCTGGTCAATCTGGCACGCTAGGAGGAAGCTGATCCATGAAGATATTCAGCAGAGTCCGGCGGCGACACATGCCTTTATAGACTCCTTCCTCCGTGACTTGGGGAGCACGTCTTCGGAGCCGAAGGAGAAGAAGGGCGGGTCCACTATCGAGAAGGTGAGGGGTTGGCTACCACCGCCTGCTGACATGTGCAAAGTTAATGTGGACGGCGCAGTTGCGAGGTCGCAGCAACGTGGTGCGGTTGGTGCCGTGTGTCGCTCGCGCAGTGGCGCCTTCCAGGGTGCATCTGCAGTGGTCTTCGAGGGCATCACCCATCCAGGTTGTTTGGAGGCCCTTGCATGCCGAGAAGGAGTTGCTCTAGCCACCGATCTGAACATGGGCGCGACCATGGTCGCGTCCGACTGTTTGGAGGTGGTGCAGGGATTGCGACAGGGGAAGAACCTGGGGCTGTTCAGCCATATTCTCCAAGAGACGGAAGCTATGGCTAAGAATCATGGGGGGACGAGCTTCTGCCATGAGGGCAGGCGCTTCAATGTCGACGCTCACAAATTAGCTAGGTTAGCTACTACCCTCCCCGTGGGTCGCCATGTTTGGTTTGGTACTCCTCCGGAGGGGTTAAATCTTCCTGTAAACATTGTTCCAATTGTTGAATAAATGGTTGGAGCTTGGCTCAAAAAAAAAAAAAAAAAAAAAAACTTCAGCAGATTACCACGAAACTAGCTCGGTTCAGTTTGTTGCACGCGTGCTAAGTTGTTAACCACGAGGTTCCAAGTTCTAATCGCGAACCAGCGCGCTTCCTGTTACTATCTTTTTCTATTCTGCTTGATGATTGATGCCTATGATATACAAATACTTAACTATTAATTTTATTAGCACTGAATATTAGAAAACCTGCGTTTATAAATCACACACTATACCTGCTAGGAGGTTGCACGTTCAAAGCTGCATTTATTTATATCCTCATTGATGATTGATGCCTATGATACAAATACTGTATTGTACTACTTTTGAAAAGCTGCATTTATAAATTAAACTATACCTACTTTTGAAATAAATTTCTAGTTCACGTCTTAAAGATGTCAGAAATTTTGTACTGCGATATAACAATTAACTACCCTGCAAAAAATATTGCGTTTTTAATTTATAGAGATTGACGTAAATTTGACATATGGCTTGTATTCCTCTCGTGGGGATAGATTTTAATAGGCTTATCTACATATACTTTTTTGGGATGGTTTTGCATGCATCAAAACCATTAGACGTAGGTCTTTTTTTAGGACCATCAGCCCGGTCCAGTTTTTAAACAATATGCTTACGTTTGAAACTATTTTTAAGATAGTATTATCAGGAGTTTAAATCTACGAGCGTCGAGAGTAGTTTTTCAGCTTGGATATCCACTTAAGACATATATATATGTTATAATTGTTCATTAGTTATATTTTCCCAGTGAGATAGGGCCCCATTTTAAAGTTTCGCACAGGGCCCCAGATTTTGCCGGCCCGGCCCTGGCTGCTTATATTCAGCGGTGGGAGTACAAGTAACAGAAAGGTCAGAAAAGAAAAGAAAGTACAAAGAAGACCTTCACTTTTACAGCAAGGACCCTGAAATGAAAATGAAACAAATCCAAATCCCTAGATCCTTCTCCACCACGATGGCATGGGAAACTCTACAGCCGGAGCAGCCGGGGAAAAACCACTTAGGGAAGCACCTCTATGTAATTTTCGGCTGGAGTTGACATCCTCCAAAGTGGCCTGTGGTCTGGAGGGTGAGCATCCATTAGATCGTGGCTGGGGAGGGCCGCCAACCAGGGACGGAGCTGCTTCATTGACCCTGGTGTCAGCTCACACCAGTAATTTTTGTAAACCCCCACTAAATCTGCACTAAGCACTCATTATTTTTGAAGATGACACCAACAAATGGTGAATTGACATCGTCGCATCAACTTTCCAGCTCCGTCCCTGCCGCCAACCGGCCAAATGAAGCAAAGGCAAGACGGTTGTCGTCGTTGCACACGTCCTCCGCTGACGAAATCCTAATGATAGCAACAAGAGAACATTGTCTAGCAAATTGACATGGAGCTTCTCCCCACCCGTTCGCTCCTCCATCACCTAGGTGGCTGGAGAGAATAAGATGGGAAGCACCAACCGAGCCACCTGCACCACCAACAACATTCAGATAGACCTAGAGAACCAACAACGGCCTTATTTGTGGAGATGCCGGTGGTACAGCCCCCCGCCTCCATCTCGAACCACTGGGGCACCACAGAGAAGAGGATGACCACCGGAAACTGCCGGACGGGGCCAAGCTCCGGCAAACTACTCCAAACTGACGGCATAGAGCCAACAACACAACCTAAAACTAGACCTAAAGTACTGATGTACATGGAGGTCACCTCGCCCTACTCGTCGTCATCCGCCGCCAGAGAGGAGAGGAAAGGGGCCGTTCGGCCCTGGATCTAGAGGTGAATGGAGGGAGGAGGTGTGGTTCAGGAGCGATGGGGAAAGAAAGGCCCTCTGTGTAGAGATTTAAGTGGGATCCCCCATATATCTCAATTAGGGCTTATTTACTTCTAGTGAATTTAAAGAATATTATTATTTCGAATTTTGAAAATCTCCAACATTTCGTTTAGCTATCCGGGTTAGGACAGGATGATCCCAAAATATTCCGCGAATATTATGATTTTTTTTCTAGATTAAGAACTCTCCATCATACTAGTACTCTTTAGGGAATGGTATTTGCAGAAATTGTGGAATATTGGGTGAACACTTAACCCGCTCCCATTCGGCCATCCCAAACCCCTTAACCCCTTGTTTACTTTCTTGTTTTATCACCCCCCCCCCCCCCCCCCCCCGCCCGAAGGGTTTGGGGATGAAAGGGAATTTGTTGTTCACCCAGTCCCCTCCAATCCCATTAAATATTGTTTCTCAAAATACACTAGTATGATGGAGAATTTTAATCTAGGCAAAAGTAAGATATTTTGCGAATATCTCGTCCAATCCCGGATAACTAAACAAACTATTGGAGATTTTTCGGGATTCGGATTAATCCCTCTGATACTATGAAATACACTAGAAGTAAATACACCCTAAGGGTGAAAATATGACAGAAATAAACAAGATCCTATATTTTGTTTTATCATTTGTAGTTTAAATTATTTTCTCCAAATTTGCACTAGAAATAACAAAATAAATTAAAGTGGGAGTTAGCGGACTCCCACCTACACTTTACTTCATGCTTGTCAAACCACCTCATCAGCATGCATGATTAAATCGTGAACCCATCTCCTCGCTCTAAATATAAATGTTCATATTATGGTGGTTGGGAGGATCCATGATCAACTTAACGCATTTCTTTGTCAAACTATAATACTCCTATATATGCTGTTTATGATTCTGACAAGTACAAGGCCGGCCGGGCCGGCCGGCGAGCACCATTTTAATGCACGAAAAGTTCAGTTTTGGACGAGCGTGCATCAGCTGGATAGGCGACGACAACAACTTGCCAACTTGTGTGGACTTGCTCGATCATATCTTCTCTTAGAAACATCGAGAGACTACAGCTTTCTGTGGCTGCGCGAGACTCCCCTCTCAACAAACAACAACTAACCAGCTAGCTATGTATCTCATGGATGCACATCTTTCTTTGTCGATCTGATGCGTCAATATCCCTTCTTCTTTCTCGATCTAATAGGTACAAGTAAGCGGGAGTGGTGTTTTGGAACATGGGGGCATATACTCCCTATATTTTAAAATGCATCTTACGTACATTTTAAATTTCAAAAAAATTGAAACAAAAAATTCGTACGTACATCTTCACGTGCTACACGCTCACAAAGTCGTTTCATAAAAAATCGACTTATCATGTGACGTGTGTAAAAAAGATAAAATTCAGTGCTAAAAATAATGCTTTTCACAAGGTAAAGTTTCTCCTTTTTACATAGACCACAAAATATATTGGTTTTTCGTGAAACTTGGCGAATGCACATACATTATGGAGATGTACATGTAGAATTTTTTATCCAAATTTTTTGACATTTCGAAATATGCTTTTTTGGTAGAGGGAGCATACGCATCCGGGAACCGAATTGAAATTCCTCAAGCATGTGAACGGTTACAAAGCACATGACAGTTTTAGTCATCACCGGTACAGAATGGGGTTTCGTGTGTGGTGCGAAAGATCCTTTGCGCAGCAAAAATCCGAACCATGTGCCTGCGGCTAGGCGGGCTTTGCACAACAAAGGCATAAAACAAACGTTAGTAAACTATGGAACATAGCCCACCAGAGTTCAAACCCCAGGTTTGACATCTGTATGTCTCATAAAAGCGGAATATTCATTTAGTGGGAGGCGATGTTCTCGTCGACAGCGAGGCGCCTGTGATGACTTCGTCAATTTCAAGATCCAATCCGCCGGCCTAGTCTTCCGGAGGTGCTCATAGGGGTAGAGTGTGCGTGTGTGCGTTCATAGGGGTGAGTGTATGCGCGTGTATGTGAACGTCAAAAAAAAAAGTTAGTTAACAAGAAACCGCCAGCATACTTCAAAATTACCGCGCACGATTTTCCATTTCTAAAGTTGTGTGCATTATATATTACCTATGGTTGGCAAATTTACCCCATTTGTGTAATTGGTGACATCTCAAACAGGCGGGAAACATTACTCGTGTGTAATGTGTTTCCCACCAAGTTGCATGTTGGATTTCCATTCAACATGTGTAGCATGTTCGCCTCCTCGGGTGAATGTTAGGCGTTGGTGACAAGGGATCTTTCTAAGACGCGTCTCCAAGAGCTATATAAAGCTCCGCATTGCGCCATTGCCTCCCTTTTGGCACAAAGCAGCTCTCTGGTAGATACATCACTAGTTTCGGTATGGCTCGCAGTAAGAAGACCGCTGGCCTCTCTCGCGTGTGATAGTCCCTGGTGCTGCATCGTGTTGATCATGTGTGTTTGGTTGGGGAGGAGGAGCACTGTCTCCCACTGTTGGACCACAACAGGGATTTCTCTTACCGATCAACACGATGTCTGCGCATTGCGCTATCAAGAGTTTTTCGTCGAAAGGTTTAACGAGATTACCCGGATTTGGAAAGCCGTTGCGGCCAGGCGTATGGCCTTAAATGACGCGGGGCATAGGGATGACAATGGGTCTGCTTCCAACGGGGGAGAGCCATCTCATCCACATCCCCATTTAATAACCCGATAGACCTTTTTTCCATCCCCATTCCCGTCGGGTTTGGGGCAGAGCTCGGTTCCTCATTAAAAAGCTAAATTCAAATGATCTTCTCATAATTTTATGATCTTACATGTTTTGCACATAAAAATAAGGACCTTTGTAATACATGCAGGGTAAAATGACAAAAAAAATTAGTATCATAAGTTTTGAATTTAATATGTCATGTACATTCATTTGACGCAACATCAGCCCTTTTTTTGTTTTTGCAAATTTCATCTAAATATCCTCATTCATCTTTCCTTGGAAATTAATAAGATGAACACCTTATAATTAAGTTGTTCCATGCAACCAAAATTATATCGATTAAGGCACGGCACAATGCAATATATGCTCGACTTGTTTTTTTTTGCGAAAAGTACACCGATCTATTCATAATCCTCAACAACAATACAACAAAACCCCAAAGTAATATTTTTTTTATAAAAAAGTCTTTGGACCACCTAGCGATGACTACAAGCACTCGGACAAGTTGAAGGTGCGCCCCGTCCTCGCCCATCCCTCATTTAAGACGGTCAAAGCTTATCATAGTAGAGCTTGTTTTGGTAGATAGACCAAAGGTCGTCATGGTAAAGCCAAAAAGGATGCATGAGAGAAGCAGTCATCTACGATGAAGAGAAGCGTAAATTAGAAGGAACACATACCAAATCCAGCGAGATCCACCGGAGACAAATTTCCACACGTCCTCCGACGACACTAGATGCATCACCGGAACGGAGGCTAGACATACAGGGATGACTTTATTCCATTAGGAAGACGCCACCACCACACCTATCTAAGTAGGACAAAAACTCTAAGCAGATTGAGGAAAAAAAAATGAAGCCCTCCCACCAACAAGAATCAGTATCCAACGCACCTCCATGGCTCTAAGGCCACAGGAGATAAGGCAGATAGGCGATGGTGCCGGCGGGAGGCAGGGAAACCTAAACGCCCCAGTGTTGCACAGACGTGCAGCTAGGCGTAGCATTAAGAAGATTAATTATGGGGAGGTGGGTCCCTTCTTTAGGAATAAGAGAGGGGTGCGGCAAGGGGATCCACTCTCGCCCTTGCTCTTTAACTTCATGGCGGAGGCCATCTCGTTCATCTTATCTTTGGCGGCTCAGGCATGCCATATTCAAGGGGTTGCGTCGCACTTGATTCCAGGGGGAATCACACACTTACAATACGCGGACGACACTCTGATACTGATCCAATACAATGAGCAACACATCGCCAACCTGAAGTTCTTGCTCATGTGCTTCGAGGACATGTCAGGCCTAAGGATCAACTATCATAAGAGCGAGGTTATAGTGATGGGACAGCCAGTTGAGGTGCAGCAGAGGGTGGCTGACATGCTGAATTGCAAGCTAGGGTCTTTCCTTTTTGTTTATTTAGGCTTACCAATCTCCGAACGCAAGCTCACCATCGATCAGTGGCTGTTCCTGGTTAGGAAGCTTGGCATTAAAGTGGAAACATGGCTAGGAAGACTGCTGTTCTCGGGTGGACGGCTTATCTTGTCAAACTCATGCCTTGCCAGCCTTCCAATGTTCGCAATGGGAATGTTCTTACTACAGGATGGGATCCATGCAAGATTTGACACCCTTAGAGCCAAGTTTTTCTGGGAGGGGACGGGCCCTAAACGGAAATACCACCTGGTTAACTGGCCGGGAGTGTGTAGACCTCGGGAAGTGGGAGGGCTGGGCCTTCTCAACTCCAAGAAGATGAACATCGCCTTGATGTTAAAATGGGTGTGGAAGTTGTATCAGGACGATGGAGCCATTTGGGCGAGGTTGATTAGGGAAAAATACACTGACACGGCAGATATCTTTGCGTGTACGGGCCAAGGGGGCTCGGCATTCTGGAAGAGCTTGCATCAGATCAAAGACCTTTTCAAGATCGGGGCTAAACACGAAGTCCATAATGGTCAGCGGACTCAATTCTGGTATGATAGATGGGCTGAGGGTGGGGGGGGGGGTGCTGAGGGAGCGCTTCCCTCTTATCTTTAGTATTTGTGAGAATCAGAGGATCTCGGTAGCTCATGCCTGTGAAGGACAGGACCACCTCAGACTTAGACGGACCCTTGATGGACAGGGTAGAGCGGAATGGGAACAGCTACAGGCCCTCCTAGACAACACACACCTCCTTCCTGGTCATGACAAGGTCTCCTGGACGCTTGATCCCTCTGGAGTGTACACGGTTATCTCGATGTACAATGCGCTGTCTCGCGGAGCTTCGGTGGCCCACTTTAGGGACATGTGGGCTGCCAAGATCCCGCTAAAAGTCCGTATTTTCACCTGGCAGTTAGCTTTGGACAGAGTGCCGACTAGAGAGTTGATTGCACACCGTAGAGGGCCATCGAATGGGCGATGCGCACTATGCGGAGTAGAGGAAACTACCAGCCATATCTTCTTCGGCTGCTCTTTGGCAAAGGTCGGGTGGAGTGTGATTCGACAGATGCTGGGGTGCAGATGGAATCCCACTTCTTTCCCGCAGTTTTTTGACATTCTCTCTAGTTTTGCCGGCAGGGCCCGCCGTTTGCTTTGGTCTCTGTTTTCAGCGCGGTGTTGGTCGCTCTGGCATGTTCGCAATAGACATATCTTCCAAGCTAAGGTGCTTCGACATCCAGCTGACCTTTTATATAAATGCTCCATTTTCTTGCAGCTGTGGAAGCCTCTGGCAAAGACCCAGGACAGGGAAGGGCTGGAGTGGCTGGGGGAAAGGCTAAGGCAGGCAGGCGCGGAGCTCATCGCAAGTGACGACCTCGCTGCTCATTCGCCCGGATGATTCTCGCTCGCTCGGATGATGTTATCGTAGCTGTCGTGCTTCTTCTGTTGTTCTAGGAGTTATGTTCCGTGTTGCCTAAGCTGTATGCCGCAGCATGTATCGAATCTTGGCTACCGTAAGAGCTTTATTAATTTAAAGTCGGGCAAGTCGTTGCCTTTTATCTAAAAAAAATGTGATCCTGGTTAGAGATTAGTCCCTGGACTTTTCAACTTTAGTTGTACTTGATAATCAGGCGTCACTTTCTCAGTTGGTTAACTAGGCACATCGAGCTTTTGAAATTTAAGCGGCAACTCACCTACACACACAAGCGCTGTGGTGAATCAATCAATCAGTTGACAACTCCAAATCCGTCAGCAGTGCACGGCCGGCGGCATTTAATTATCTCTCTGGTGTATTCCCTGATTAGTAGATAGATTCGCGATGCATGTCGATCGAGTGACCATGACATGTAGCAGGAGAGAGTGACCTCGCACCAACCGATGATCACCATTGGAGCCAGTGGGTAGACGACAAGGCCGCACTTTCCAGCGGAAGCAACGGAATCTCTCTCCATTTTGTCCTCCTTCTGGATGGATGGACGCTGTGCGTGCCGTGTTCTGTTGGTTCGATCGGCCGCCGGACATGAATGCCTGCCGGTCGGATCTTACACACACACACACACACACACACACACACACATACACACACACACTTGCACACATGTTGACATTGGACAGCTTGCAAAAGTCTAAGTGATTAACACGGTGATTGTGACGTGGTGACCCGTGACCTGCACGCCCCTATAAAGTGCACGCACGGCATCAAGCTGCTTCTCACACGCACATACATTTCGCACCGCCACAAAGCACGCACGCACGAGCCAAAGTTGATTTCTCAAGTTCAGTCCGACGAACCGAGGATGCGGCGGTGGTGCACGAACGCTCGGGAGGTGGTCGTCGGCGATGGGGGCGTCACGGTGGTGCTCGCCCACGGCTACGGCGTGACCCAGGCGTCCTGGGACAAGATCCTCCCCTCCATCTCCAAAGCTGACAAGGTGCTCCTCTTCGACTGGGACTTCACCACCTCCGATCACGCCGGCGTCGACGACGAAGATGTGGGGAGGTACACGTTCGGCAGGTTTGCGGACGACCTAATCGCGCTGATGGACGAGCGGCAGGTTCGTGGCGCCGTCTTCGTGGGGCACTCCATGTCGGCCATGGTCGGCTGCATCGCCTCCGCACGGAGGCCGGACCTTTTCGCCCACCTCATGCTCCTCTGCGCATCCCCAAGGTACGTACGTCCCGTCCCGGCCATGAACCATGACGAACTCTCTTCCTCCGCCGGCGATGCATGCATGTCGCCATCCAGCGTCTGTCAATTTGATTTTGGTTGTCAACCTGCCTGCGGGCACCATCTCTCTGCGTATATGTCCTCCTCCAATAATCCTAACCCTACAAAAACTATCCTACGGAATGAGCTTACGGTCTGGCGTGGTGGCTGATGTTTGGTTCTGGTTTTTTCCATCCCTTAAATTGTGGAGCACATACTGATCTGGTGTGACTGGAGGTGGTTGTCCGTAACAATTTTTTGTAGGTGCCGTCCGTAGATGTAGCATTGTTGGTCCTCCTCAGCTATCGTACATGCACTGGTCGGTCGGTCGCGGTCGCCCTATGCCACCGGGAAATCTATCCCTCGACCTCGTCTCGATCCCGTGGGAGCCAAACGTCATATCTGGATGACTGGATCATCCCCCTGCCGTCCAATAAGAGCATCCACAATGTGTAGCTAAAAGTAGCTCTATTTGTGCATTTTGGCTTTTGGAACCGGAAATCTGTAGTAGAGCAGGTGCGCAAAGCGCACCTTTCCACTTTTTGATTTTTTCTTTTTTATATCTCGTGAATGATTAAATATTATGATTTGATTTTTTGGCAAGTCACTCAAAAATAACAAATAGAATAGGGGAAAATAGTTTGGTTTTTTTTGCAATTTAAAATTTCAAATTATTTTAAAATTCAAAATAAATTCTTGAAAAAAATATATATGTAATGACATAAAAAATTCAAAATATTTTTCCCAAATTCTAGTTGTTATTTTTATGTGATCTGCAAAATTCCAAGTTCAAAGATTGTTTGGTGTGAGAGATACAAAAATGAGAAGTTGTTTGAGAGGGAGAAAATAAAAGGTAGCACGAATCTTGATGCAATATAGATGGTACGGATACGGGTGCGCGCTGAGCACCTGCTCTAAAAGTCCACTCTCTTTTGGAACTAGTTCCCTACATTGTGGAGATAGTTCCAAAGCTAGGAAAACTAGGAACCGAAGCAACTACTTGCTCCGATGCCATCTCCCCCCCTCACAATAAAATATTCATTTATTTGTGATACTACTGACGCCATCACAATTGCACGTGCACACATATATTTGGTTGTCATAAATAAAGTTAGTTTTTTTTTGCTGGGAATAAATAAATAATAAATATAAAGTTAGTTGGGATGTTCTTATATCCGAATCGTATCCTGAACCGCAATGGAGGGATTTTTATCCCTGGTATGCGCATGCATGAGGAAAAGATATTTTCTACTCCAACCGTTCCAATAAATAGAGATGTTTTTTTTCAAAAGTGAAGCAAAATAAACTTTAACCTATTAGAATAAAATATTAACAAGTGTAATATTATGTAAATATCGTATGAGAATATATTACATGATGTATTTAACGATATTGATTTTTCTATTGTATAGGTTAATAATTTATTATATAAGCATGATCAAACTTTACATAGTTTAACTTTTTTAAATAAAATATAAGCCTAGTTCATTGGTAGGGAGGTAGTATAGACTACTCGAAACTTTTCATTTAACAAGCGGGGGCGACTAGACAATATTATGGAATATAGCCAAATTCATGGAATTGTAGTTTGCCCCCACTTGCACATTATTACACACTAATTGAAAAATAAGATGCTAAGAATTCTATTATTGTAATGTGTGTCCATATTTATTCAAACCTTTTACTTGTTGCATGATTTTTTATTTCTTAGTTTTTATTTAAAATACGTCGATACTTTTTATTTTTCCGTGCAGTGAAACATTTTTTATTAAGATGGTTGCACTTTCGATGTTATGCAACTACCATTTTATGATGTCAATTTGTGATTTTTTTTAAAAAAAATCTGAATTCAACCTTTTGTTCCTCGATTTTTCAATTGGCCAGTAGATTTTGAAAAACCCGATGCCTCACATGAAGACATTTTGGATTCAACTAGGTACATTGACTCAGAGGATGAAGGGTACGTTGGAGGATTCAAGGATGCATCCATCCATGCCATGTTGGGTGCCATGGAGTCCAACTTCCAAGCATGGGTAAAGGGTTTTGTCCCTAATGCAGCTGGCTCGGGAGCCGTGGAGGAGCACATCATGCAGAGCTTCTTGGCCATGGACCCCGATGTGGCACTCGGGGTGGCCAGGATGATCTTCTTCGGCGATGAGAGAGAGGCCCTCGATGTCGTTCCCACGTCGTGTACAATTGTCCAGGCGCGCCATGACTTCGCGGCACCACCAATCGTGGCGGAATACATGCAGGGGAGGATGGCATCTGCGGGCACCGGGGTTACCATGGAGATAGTCGAGTCTACCGGGCACTTCCCACAGCTCGTCACGTCGGCTCGTGTGGCTGAAATTCTTGACGGCGTTCTGCTCTGCTTACGTGACAAGGGTGCCTATGACGCCGTCGGGGCACCTGTGCATCCCGCATCGGACGTGGAGGTTGATGGTGGCGCCATTGACGTCATGACATAGAGCCTATATACAAGATGTACAAAGTACAGAAGTGAATGTGTATTGTATTTTTTGTTTTGTTTTGCTTTTGACATGTGTTCGCTTGTGTTGGTGCATAGGACTCTTTGTCTGCAATATGTATGTCCCTGCATGTTTGAACCTTGACATTGCAATGAAAAGATCGTTTTCTGGACATGGATATAACTTGCTCTACTTGTTTTTAAACGTGTGCGATGGCCGGATCTGCAATGATGCTAACAGAGGCTAAAATCGTTATGATAAGGCTTGCCATTGTTTACGTGGGTGTACATGTTAGATCAAAAAAGAATAGAAGCATATGCCAATAATATACTATATATTAAAGCTGACCCATTTTGCTTTAACCATATTAATCTGGATACTGTTCAATTCACCTTTTCATCCAATCAAATTTCGTCACGTAACCCTTTTGCCCTCTAGATGATATACTTCTTTACTACTCTTCACTCCTGCCATTTTGTAGTGCAGTTCTGTGACATGGTGTATAAAGGAATGATGACACGTATAGACACGTCAGGATACGATACACAACTTTTGCTCTTGCCTCAAGCATTTGAGCACTGGTTACTTACATGAACAGTGCACTTTTTCTTTTGGATTTTTTAAAAAATTCATACTATTTTCAAAAGAATCTTATGGTAACTTTTTGCAGTAGATCACCGGTATTCCTAATAATATGTCGCGTGAACAATATTTAAAAACTCAGTTTCTAATTTCTTACAGTAGATCGTCGGTTGAAATAGTTAGCTTTCGTAATAATTAGTCACGTTAACAATATAGTTAGTTTTTTTTTTGCCAGGCGGTTACTATCTATAATTTCCTCAAAAAAATTCTCGATGCAATCCTTAAATGTCAACGGTAATTTTTCGGTGTCAGCTACGAAATAGGTCATTGATTACCTAATATTTAATTATTTGAGGGCGCATATTCTAGCGACGATAATTTCTCAACAGTGCAACAATGTGGTACTTTCAACCTCAAGTTTACTTACGGCAGTAATTTTTTCGCGAGGTGGCAAGTACCTATAATTTTGTAGGAAGCAATTTTTCAGTAGACATCTTGAACACGCCGTTAACTACCTACTATTAATTATTTAAGGTCACATATTTCTCTGCCGGTCATTTTTAAACGACGCACAAGGGTAGTAATTATTACACGAATCTTCAACCTCAACCGTTGTTCTGGATAGTAATTACCCGCTGATATTTATTTAGTAGTGCATAATTTTTCAAAGATGATTTTAAAAAAAACCCAACATCCACCACCATTTTTACTCGGGGAAAATAATGTTGTTTTCTTCTACGGTAACATTGAAAAATATATACTTACTCCACCATCCATCACATTTTCACCTGGAATGACCTTCTTCTATGGTAACTTTACAAAGATTGATTTAGTCTATCACCCGTTGCCTCTGTCGGTCAGAGAAATACTACCATTTCCTTTTGTGGAAACACGGAAAACTAAAGCACTCCACCATCCACTGCCTATTTCAACACTTCCGCGGTATTTTAGCAACTCGGATATTGTTTTATTTTTACAATATTTTAACCAACGATCTATAAACAAAAGCACTCCACCGTCCGCCACCTATTTCACTGGCACTTCCAAGGTACTTCAGCAGCCCAGATATTATATTATTTCCACAAAATTGTAACCAACGATCTTGCTTCCCCGGTACACCAGCAACCCAAATATTATATTATTTTCACAAAATTGTAACCAACAATCTTCATACCAAGGACGCGGTTAAGTTTTAGATGTTTCTTCAGCTGTTTTTGAAAAGGAATCCCGCACTCTTAAGCCTGAAAATGTCATTTTTTAAAAATAATGCCGCACCGTAGACAACACGGGCGCGGCGTGCGCCGCGCCGCAAACTTCCTAGTATCAATAGATAGCTGATTAGTTGTTGTGTGTTGAGATGGGGTTCTCATGTACAGTCGGTCACAAAAGACTGCACTCTCTCTCGATCTTTCTCGTGGGTACATAGTTGGAGACTGAATTGGAGGTGAGAGCATGCGAGAGAAAATGATCTCGCAAGTTGGCAAGCTGTTGTCGTCATCTATCAGCGATGCCTGCTCGTCCAAAGCTGATCTTTTGCTACATTAAAGTGGTGCCAGCTGGCCGGCCGGCCTTATAAGTCACAGTCATAAGCAGTCACATACTTTCGCCATCATCAAATAAGTGTATTTTCAATTTTTTTTCTTAAGTTAGTTCAGTTAAACTCTTACTAATTTTGTTGAAAAGAGTAACAAAATTTATAACATCAAATCGACATAATACAAAACTAAAATTTAATACCAAAAGTAATATGAAATTAGTACTGTTACCTCTCCAATAAAATTGATCAAAATTTAAAATATTTAGCTTAGAACGATAGCTAAAAATACACTTATTTGTGGATTTTTTTTCGAAATGGGGGTATCCCGGTCTCTGCATCGGTTGATGCACACAGCTTTTTATTAATAAAACGAATATTCAAGAGTTACAATCACGGATCAACGAGGGTCGATACAAAAATCAACCATCTAAAAATAAGAAACATGCTAAGCAGCATCTTCCAATCTCTTAACAGGCCAGCAAGTAGTCTGGTAGAAAATATCCTATAAACATAGCTTATTTGTGGATGGAGAGAACATAGCTTAACAATGAAATGTAATAGTGGTAAGTTGATCATTCATCCTCCCAACCATGCACCCATGGCCGGGGCCATTTCAATTAAAGGGGTATTCAAATGCATACAAAAAAATAGCCGGAGTATTTTTATTAAAAAACAAAAACTAGTCATATAAATACATAATTCTATGCAAATTTGTTTGTCCTATAAACATCTACTATGTATGATTTTTTAAACATATTTATATTTTTTATAAACTGGTTTTCAGTGTGAAAACCTAGGTTTTTTATAACAAATATCAACCTGTAGCAAGGCACACGCATAATTTTCTGGTTTTTGTGCGCTTTAATCGATTTCTGGGGCGGACGACCCAAATAGTAAGGGCTTCTTTGTATTCTTTAAATTTAGAGCCCATATAAAGGTCTATAAAGTTTATGTGTATTTCGGTCGTGGCAAACAGCAAGGCTCACGATTTCAGGTCCAAGCTGAGTACTACCTTCGTTTTAAGGAATAAGACGTCCTCATTTTACGTGTTTTTTGTTTGACTAAGATTACTTCAAATAGATTAACATTGTTTGTATGAAATTAGTATGATTGAAAAGTTCTTTTTAATACGAATCTAACGATTTTAATTACATATAATATAATCAAGATTTTGTTGCTCAATTTTTATGGTCAAAATTCATCTTGAAATACGCGTGCGTCTTATTCTTTGAAACCGAGGTAGTAGCAAAAATAGAGGACTGAAAGGGCAAACCAAGCACTGCAATCTATACCCTATACCCGAGAAAAGGACCTAGCATCGAACCCTAACTCTAGCTGCCTCCCGATCCTGATCAATCCGGTTATTGGCGGTATGGCGCTGCGCTACCTCGCCTGGAAGTTGAGGCTCCCCCTCGCCGCCGCTCTCCGGCGGGCGGAAGGATCTCGCGGCGTAAGGACGCCTGCGTTCCTCTCAAGTTCGCCCTTCCTGCCCATGCCGTCGTAACGCCAACACGTACGCATACGTACCGTTAGTCCATTAGAGAAATCAAACATCTGGATTCTCCTGGTACCATTTGGCCTCGACGAATCTTCTAGCTGTTTGGATCATCACCGATCGTACAAGAACATGTAATATCTGTTGAACAGAACCTTGGCACTTTCCAACTGTACCAATTCTTTATGCTTGCAGAATTCACGTGTTCCCAACAGGAACTGTAGCTGAAATTTTTGTTTCTTATAGATACAAGAACATATAATATCTGTTAAAAAATGAAAGGTTAGAGTTTTAGAAATCCATAATTAAGAAATGTAAGATTAGTAACTCAATTGTAGGGTGAAAATACAATAAAGCAAGACCTACTGAATTTTGATTACATAAATAACCTATGGGGTTAAGTGAGTGCAACGGACTGACGCGGATCTTCTAGCCTTCCGTGATGTTCAGGATAAAATCCCTAGGGGTGAAAACTAATAGTGGATAGTCCATATGATTTGACATTCAAGTTCGAGAGATAGAAAATGGAAGTGGTAATATTCGAATCTGGACATCCGTAAAAATAGATATAGTAAATATTGGAATTCGTTTTACAAAAATACATACAAATGTGGTATTGAATTCTGAAGCAATTGTGAATGTGGAAATGGATATACCTGCATCCGAATAAGATTATGTTAGCAAACTTTAGTAATCCGACCCCGACATGCCAATTATCTAACCTGGAGAATAACAAATCGATCAAATATTCTTTTATGTTATTCAACTTGAAACTACTATGCATTTTGTCAGTATATTTATCTCTCCACCATTTTATATATAGTTGGCTCATTATAAGACATGAATCTATTATTTTCTTATATTCTTGTCCGCTCCAAATTGAGAAAACATCCGATCCATACTCGTATCCGAGTAAAAATCCGCTCCGCATTCGTATTCGTATTCGGTAATATCCATATCCGTATCCGTTTTAGAAATATGTAAACATATACGGGAAAGACACTATCCAATCCGCATCCGCATTCATTTCCACACCTAAGGGCATGTACAGCGATGGCCTCCTTCATAGGCGCTTAAGTAATCAGTTACTGCATAGAGATAAGCACCGGCCACTTGGTGGACGAGTTTTGCACTTGCTTCCCTACCGCCAGATTCTTAATTACGCGTCGACGCAAGGAAAATGGCGGGCGCTAGCCGTCGGTCGGCTGATGCGGTGCCAAAAAATTGGTTGCTTTCAGGACAGTTGGATCATGATCGTACGCAGGCAATTAGTCCATCTCTCCTAACGTCGCTTTCCTCCCTGCTGTGCTACAGTAGGTCTCTGCTTTGCTTTTCCCGTGAAAGTCATGGGCTGTTGCCTGTTGGGCATCTGGTGGAGCCTACGGTGATTACTGCTGAGTAAACAATGATTTCAATAGAAAGATAATTTTATAGCTTTACAATAAAATTGCTGGTGTATTTACAACAATAATTAAATATAAATACAACAAAAAAGTTAGGTGTTCACAAAAAATCATAAACAATGATTTCAATGATAAAGGCAACAATTTCATATCTTTACAACAAACCATTAATGTATTTACAACAACAATTCAAAACAAATTCCACATAAAATTTAGGTGTTTACAACAAATAGTAAACAATAATTTCAACAAAAAAATCTCAAATTAATATTTCTTGTGCCAAGATATTTTTACAACAAATCACTAATGTATTTACAACAACATTTAAAAACAAAATCCACATAAATTTAGGTGTTTACAACAAATGGTAAACAATAATTTCAACAGAAAAATCTCAAACTAATATTTCTGTTTTCATGATATTATAACAAATCACTATTATATTTATAACAACATTAAAAACAAATTCCACATAAAATTTAGGTGTTTACAACAAATAGTAAACTATAATTTCAATAAAATAATTTAGCAGCCAGCTAGCTATATATACCGCAGCAACAGAGCCAGTAAGGTAGGAGTATTAACATATGCATGCAGCTCCATTTATTAGCTAGTTTAACCAGCCACCTAGGCCATGGGCGATGCAGCAGCAGGTTGCATGCATGCTAGCCAAGCGCGCGAGGCTGGCCGGTGGCGTGCGGCTGCTCCAGTTTGCGCAGTGCATGCCGGGATGGCGTGGGCGGATAGATTAGGTAATACATGCGCTGAGGTTGGAGCGACCCGATCGAGCGACGCAATCGGTCGGCCGATGTGAAGGGTTTTCCAAAGAAAATCGCCGGGAATGGGGCAAAACAGTCAGGAATTAATTAATCCCTGGTGCCTCGCGTAAGCGCCGCGCTGTACATGCCCTGATAATCCCACACACCACCTGCATACCACGTCAGCCCGTAGCTATGAATCCGTAGAAAAGGGTCCATATGTGTAGCATTGCTCGTGAATCTATAATGTCCACAGAGTACATTTTATTTATATAATACGTACAGATAAATGCCATGTCATAATTAATTAGAATGAGAGACATCAGACATCTTGAATACTAATATAGTAGGATGGGAACTCTTAGTTCAGACTCACTAGGTGTCTCCAATCCAAACATTCGTTTTCCCCGAACGGAAAATAGGCGATGAAAACGCCAAAACGGACCTATACTTTTTGAGGAGCGAATCAGCCAGGATTGTCAAAACAAGTTACTCCGTATTAGGGCATCCCAGCGGCGCGACGCTGAGCGACCGTTTGCGTCCGCTTTGACCGAAAATGCGTCTGGCACCCTCTACAGCGGCGCGGTGCAAAGTGATCGGGCCATCAGCGGAGACGTAAACCTGGCCCAAATATGCGCCAGGTTTGCGCCTCTGCGGACGAAACGCGGACGCGCAAAGTGTCCGCTCGCGTCTCTACCGGGCCCGCCTGGCAGCGAGCCTGCACCGAGGGCACCGCTTCGGCGGTCAGCGCTTCCGCACCTGCGCCGCAGTCTTCGCTATCAATGGCGCGGCTGCCTGTTCTGCGTGCGCACTGGCGGGCGGTGGCTGGGCTTCTGCGCCGCCTTCAATGACATCGTATCCCGCGCGCGGCCGCCCTTAAAGTCCACCGGCCGCGTCGCTCCTTCGCCCACACCACACCTCCACTCGCACCACCACCGCCACAACGCCATGGGGAAGAAAAACGACTTCGAGGCCTCCGGCAGCGGCACCAAGAAGATCCCGCTCCCCATCACGGTGGGGAGGCTCATGCACGGCAAATGGATGTCGTGCGACGTTGCCTGGTCCGGCGTGCAGCTGCCGCCGGGTGCCCATCCCTCCAGTACCTGCGCGTGAGCCTGAGCGAACCGCGGAGATCCGACGTAGGAGGCGGTATCTGTCGGCGGACCTCCGCGCCGAACCGGCGTACGCTATCGACTCGGAGCTTTGGCATACGTACTTGTCCACGGAGACGGACAGGAGACGAAGGGCAGGCTTCATGGGCGACAGGGATTATCTCTTCGGCCCTGCACCGCCGGCTCGTCGACAGCAGGAGCCGACGCGACGTGAGCAGGCGCTGACGCGACGTCAGCAGACGCAGCACAACGACGCCGATGACCGTGAGGACGACGACGACGACGAAGCCTACGCCGCGTACGACGACGACGACGACTACGTCGAGCGCTCGCGTACCATAGCGAGGAGGTGAAGGACGACAACGACGACTACGTCGCTGTCGTCTTCCACGAACGGCAGCAGGCCAATGCGGAGGGCCGGAACTTCGACTTCCCGGAGAACATTACGGATGACGAGATGGCGAAGGTCGCCGTCCTCGTCTCCGAGTACGACGCACCTGTGCAGCCGCCGCTAGGCCACCGCTGTCATGCCGCCGGGCCTGTCGGCGGATGAAGCACTTCGACAGGTGCTACTGGAGTCGGCGGCGCCTCCTCCACCGCCGCCACAGCCTTATGTCTGGGCGCCTCCTCCACCGCCGCCACAGCCTTATCCCTGGGCGCCTCCTCCACCGCCGCCACAGCCTTATCCCTGGGCGCCTCCTCCACCGCCGCCACAGACTTGGGCGCCTCAACCGCCGCCACAGCCGCAGCCCTGGGCGCCTCCACCGCCGCCACAGCCGCAGCCTCCTCAACCTCGAGCACCGGCGGCGCGCCCGGCGTACGCTCCCCCGGATGGCAACTGTCCGTGGGTCATACCGGAGCTCATCCTGATCAACAGCGACGAGGAGCAGCACATCGACGATGAGCAGCAGTAGGCGTTTAGGTTTTTTTAAAATGTTTTAAGTATGTAAATTATGTTTCATGTTTTAAAAAATGATTCGTCCTAAAAAAAATACGCCGTGCCGTTGGAGCCACCCCGATGCAAACAGACGGGCGGTCGATTTTGACCAAAAGGGCCGACGCAAACGGACGCGCGCGGACACTAAAATGTGTCGCGCCGCTGGAGATGCCCTTAGCAACAATCTGCGGAAAACAAATCGGAAACATGCTCTCTCACGGTCGTCTAGTTAGATATAAACAGAGGCAAGCACTACCTATATCAAGCAAGCACGTACTACGTACGTCGCGGCATACGGCACGAGTCCATAACTATTGGGTCCGCGCCGATTTCGTTCAATCCAATGTCGTCCCTGTGGGTGCTCCCGATGGATATCCTGCTGGAGATCTCGGCGCGCTCCGACCCGGTCACCCTGGTGCGCTCCGCCGCCACGTGCAAGGACCTCCGCCGCCACATCGCCGATCCAGCCTTCCACCGGCGCCTCCGCCTCCGCCATGCAGATCGGTTTGTGCCCAAGCTCCTCCGCGGCTTCTTCATCCAGAACCTTGACATGGAGGTTAACGAGCACCCGCGTTTCCTCGACACCCACCACCGCGAGTCCCCGGAGCCGTTCACCTCCTTCCTGTCAGAGTACGACACGCTCTTCCACTTCTACCGCCCCGACCTGGCGGCCAGCCACGGCCACATCGCCCTCCGCGCCGACTCCGAGATCTGTGGCATGTGCGTGTTCAACCCCATGACGGGCTACCTGCACATGTTTGGGCCGCCGCCCGCGATCAACGTCCCGTCGTACGCCCTGCTCACCGGCGACGGCCACGGACTGTACCGCCTGCTCGCCGCGGAGCTAGCACCGGGCCGTCTTAGGACCCAGGTCTTCTCGCAGGCGTTCGACAAGTGGCTGGCCGTCGAGGAAACCACCGTCGCTCCCTGCCCTCAGGACGCCTCGCTCTTGGGCCGTCCTCTCGTGCTCCAGGGCGACATCCACTGGCTCTGCAGGTCCAGCGAGTACCACTTCATCCTGAGCTTCTCCCCCACGCAGGCGGCAGTGTCCGTGATGAAGTTGGATGGCAGCTGCGGCGAGATGCTCATCGGGCGCAGACCGCAGGAGCTCCTGCTGGTGTCGGACGGTCGTCATGGGAGGCAGCCGCGGCTGCTGGTCGCCGCCGGGCTACAAATATCGCTATGGACGTTGTCTGACTCCGACGACTCCGGTGAGGCCAGCTGGTCCATGCAGGTGCTGGTTGAACCGCAGAGGATCCGGCGCCCTGCAGAGTCGTGGAGCGAGAGGCTCGAGCTGCGGTGGTTCGGCGACAAGAGTGGCTTCGTGTTCATGCGGATGGCTGGTGCGGAGGAACGCTCCCCGTCGTGGTATTTCGCGCTTGACCTGGCGACTAAGAAGGTCCGCAGTGTCTGCACGGGCGCACACCACGACGTGATCTGCTTTCCCTATGAGGTGGATCTCTCGTTTTGGCAACCAAGTTTCCCTCGTCAACTGCTATCGGCCTAGATCATCGTCATAGCGGTGAACCAGTACCTACCGTCAATTTGTGGCATGTATGAAACATCTACTCCTTTTGGTCATAAATACTTGTCGCAGAGTTAAGTAAAATGTAGGCTACAAATTGTCTAGAGTTACTGAATCTGCCACAAATATTTAGGGCTAGAGGGAGTACCAATTTTCGTTACACGGATTTTTTTTTATCCCGGACACGAATCTTAGGGCTTCGTAGTGTCGTCTCATTGCTTTCAGTTAAGCACCAGAATCTCTAAAGAGTTCTAAGCTCCCAGCCTTTTGAGAGCCTGTGGTTGATTTGGGGCCCACGATACAATAAGCCGGTTATCTGACCGAGTACGGCAACGTCGATGCCTAGAAATTGATATGGCGGTTCGTCCCCGCCCCATCCATACGGTCGTGACAGCAATACCGCCTCCATCCTCCCCGGTAGATCGAACCCTGCCGCTGCTCATGCCGAGCAGCGTCGACACCGACGCCTGACTCCGCATCACGCTCCACCACGACTTCCAGGCGGAGGTGCACCCCTGGAGCGGCGACAAGGACATGGAGGAGACATTGCTGCAGTCTGCAGCCCTTCGACTGCAAGCTGGGCTCGCTGCTGGTGGTCGCCGCCAAGGACGGCATGCCGCTCGGTGCCTCTATCTGCACCAGAACGTGGTAAGTCTGGTGTTCCTTACTCCTTAGTCTGCTCTTCCTCTACTGGCTTGGTGTTGTGACTTAGGGAAGGTGTTCGCCCGTGCTACCTCCTAATGTTTTCCCCAAATTTGATTTCGCTATGCTGCAAATATATTGTCGAATAGGTGATTGCAGGAGTGTTTAAAAAAAATTGCATCACTCTTTTATATCATCCTAAAGGGAACATGCGCAACAGAAATTAGATTTTGACAAATTTTTACAAGAATGTAAATTTTAGGTCCCTGGTCTAAAATGCGTGGGATTTGTAATCTTATTTATGTCTTTAGGGCATCTCCATCGGCGCGACGCATTTCGGACGCCCAAAATGTCCGCTGGCGTCCGTTTGCGTCGCCTGGCGGACGCCAAAATGATCGCGAGGGGCGAAATGTCCGTTTGCATCGGGGGCTACCTCCAGCGGTCCGACGCATTTTGGACATGCAAGTGTTTTTTTTTTTTTTTTGCTACTTCTTTTCATTTTTGTTGAATGAGCAAGTTAAACGCGAAAAAGTAGTACTCATCAATGATGTCATGTTGCTCCAATCGAATAGATTATAGCCTAAACAATTAACCGGATACTTCAATCGAATAGATTCAAACATATTTAACATACAAAGAAGAACAAATTGAAAAACATATAAACAAAAACTAATTTTTGGCCTTCTTGTTAGAAGGCCCTGCCTCGTTGTCCAAACTCCTGCGCCTCTTGCTTGTCACCTCCTCGAAGGAAGAGAAACTGGAGGACGACGCGCCCGTCGAGGAGTTGAAACTGGAAGAAATGGCGTCTTCGTTGCCGTCGTCGGTGAACGGACAACGACGACGACGCGCCGCCCGCGCCCTTGCCCGGGCCCTGGACTTCCTCCTTGCCGCCGCATTGTCGTCCGCCGCCTCCTGCGCCTCCAACCGGGCGAACTTGGTGTCGGAGTCCTCCTCCTCCTCCTCCTGCCCTTCCTCGTCCTCGGCGTCGCTGCCAGCGCCGCCTCCATCCTCCTCCTGGCCTTCGCGGGCATTGCCGCCTCCGTCCTCCTCCTCCTCCTCACTCAGCGTGGAGGCAGGGTAGCTGGGCGTGGAGCCCGGATCGCTTGGCGTCGCAGGGGATTCCCACCAATGCAGAAATTCGGGCGACTTGCCCTCGCTGTCCGAGTCGGACGACAGCGTGTAGTCGCTCATGGCGTGCCGGTGTTGGAGAAGAAGAAGAAGAGGAGGAAGAAGGAGGCGGTTGAACTTGAATTACCGTAGACGCAGGGGTTATAATCTGCGGGAATTAACGGCAGCGCGTATAACGAAGAGGCCGGCGGTTGCTCTTCCGCGGCGGTTCGGTGCTCCATTGCGGCGGTTGATCGGCGCGTTGTGAATTCGAGGCCGATCGAACCTGGGTCGCTGCCATGAGGGCCCGTGGGGAAGCGAGCGGACGCTAGGCGCGACCGCGGAGCGTCCGCGGAGACGCAAACCTGGCGCATATTTGGGCCAGGTTTGCGTCTCCGCGGACGGCCCGGTCACTTTGCGTCACCCCGCTGGAGAGGATGCCAGACGCATTTTCGGTCCGCGCGGACGCAAATGGTCGCTCAACGTCCGTTTGCGTCGCGCCGCTGGAGATGCCCTTGCTTCCCCTGAAGAGAGTCATGAACAACAGACATTGAGCTGTATGAATTATTTTCTCTATTTATATTCAGAGGCCTTGATCAATACAGTACGAGGTATTTTTTATTACACTGTTTTGGACATGGTGGCATTGCAGAATTGACTTTGTTCTTGTGTAAATAGGAATATGCTATCGTGAAAAATTGATTAAATAAGAAATGCTCGACTGGCAGAAAACACGTCCTGTTCTCAATAACATGCTTATGAGACATGCCCATTGATACATTGCCTACATTTGGCCAGGCCGTCCATTAATCATCATTCCTAGGACTACTTATGCGTGCAAACGATAGATAACTAATAATCGCGATACATTGCCTTTTTTGAACACGAGAAGGCCCGGCCACTTGATACATTGCCTACATTTGGCCCGTCCATTAATCATCATTCCTTGACTACTTGGGCACAATCAAATTAAGCATTAAACATTCGATACTGCCAGATCTGCATCAGCCTATATAAGCACCACCAAAGATTGAACATTCTACACCAAATCAGAACAGTCCGTATATCCCCTCTACCTCCTCATGGCAGTCTACACGAAGAACATGGTTGCCTTGTGCCTGGGAGCTCTCGTTCTCATGCACTACGGGAACCAGCGGAGGGGCCGACGGCCGGCGGCCGTCGGCACAGCATCATCTGCCGTCGGCCCACGTCTGTGCCGACGGCCGCCGTCGGCACACCGCCGTCGGCACAGTATCGCCTCGGCACAGACTGGCTCGCCGTCGGCCCAGCCTTTGCCGTCGGCACAGACTCCAGCCCGACGGTCAAACGACGCCGTCGGCACAGTAGCCGTCGGCACAGTCAACGTGGGGCCCGCGGAGCGTCTAACGGCCGTTAGGTCAAGGGAGGTACTGTGCCGACGGCCAAGCCGTCGGCCTAGACACTGCCATCGGAGGACCAGAGGCTGCCACGCGTCCACGCCCTCGTCGCTGTGCCGACGGCCAAGCCGTCGGCCCGTATGCTGCCATCGGAGGACCGAGAGGCTGCCACGCGTCCACGCCCACGATCTGTGCCGACGGCCAAGCCGTCGGCCCAGTCCTTCGGCCCGAGACGCGCTGCCGCCGCTCGCGCTGCCGCTGGCGCACCCTTCCCGTGCCGACGGCATAGCCGTCGGCACCCCCCCAGCCATTTGGCACGTCCAGGGGGCTGTGCCGACGGCTATGCCGTCGGCACAGACCAAACCATTTTGTTTCCCGCTGCATTTCCTGGCCCAGCACAGCACGCACAGCATATATAGCAGTAATATACATTCAAATGCATCACAAATGTTGCACAACACATAATCATCATCAAATGTAGCAACAACATCATCGTGATACAAATATGTGTCATGTAGCACACACAATCATCATACATCGTCGACACATGGCACACACGATCGACGCACACCCGCTAGACACCTAGCTAAGGGAAACTAAGATCAGGGGGTCCGACTCGTAAATTCAGGCGTCCGGCCTTTGTCGAGGTAGACCGAAGTAGAACCATGGCACGAACCATCGCCAGCAGGTGAAAACCCTGAAGCACCGGGAGAATGGCGGCCGGGGTGCATCGGTGTGCCCTCGCGCGACGAACCAGGAGAGGGTCGGTTCCGCGAACTTCCCGTGCCCTACATGTTTGACAAGAGTTAGCATCTTACACATGGGAAAGGAAAGCGGTGAGAACTGGTTAGGCACAGGACTTACCGGAGTCCGTGCGTAGTATGTGGCCGCGAAAGCTTCCCTCGATGGGCACACTGGAGTCGGCCCCGGCCTAGGTGGCTCCTCTTCCGGAAGTGCGATCCTCTCTCCAGTCTGGAAGAACGTCCTGACCGCCTGCAAGATAGTTTAGATGTCAAGCGCCGCAGATATAAAAAAAGGGGAGGTGGGACTTGTCATGTCTTCGAACCATAAAAGATTGGAACTTACACGACTCGTCGCCTCCTGGTACTCTTCCCAAGCCGCTCTCTTGAGGTCCCACTCTGCTACAACCGTCAAATAGTTCTCATAAGCGGCCGCGTAGGCGGCATCAAAGTGAGCCTACAATTTCCAAGAAAAGGAGTCATGTCACTTTAGCCATTCAGGGATGAATGTTGGAAAGAAGATGGAAATGAGAAAACTTACATCCGTACGACGGTGTCGAGGAGGCGCGACCGGTGGGTCGCCGGCGGTGAGGGTAGACCTGATCTGCGTGAGGGTCCTCTGCGGCTTGATCACCCCACTAAGAAGCTTCGTGCGGCCATGCTCCGAGCCGCTCCCCGCCACCATAATCGCCGTCAAGTCGGTCTCCTGCTCAATAGGATCATCCACCTCCGGATGAAGACCCTTGAACACCGAGCAGTACTTGTCCAACTCCTCTTCGGCAAAGCCGTAGTACTCGGGCAGCGGGGGCGGAGGCTGGCTCAGATCGGGCTGCTTCAGCTTCATCTTCTGCCACCCTCCCACCTCGGTGAGAGGCTCCCGAGTTCCGCCTCCTGCACAAAGAAGATAAATGTTATGTGTATCAAGTAGTAATATGAGGGAAATAAATGCAAGTTGTTCCATGTAGATATGTACCTTGTGCTTCCTTTAGCGCTCGGTCTGCGGCTTCCCGCACTGTGTGTTCCTCCAGTGCCCCGGTTTGCCTTGTTGCGCGCGCTCTTGGCGTTGAAGTCGGCGTCTTCGCCAACCCACCTCGCTACCAAGGCCTCAAATGCGTCTTCCTTATTCTCGCACCATAGGGGCATAACCTGAAAAACCAAAACTCATTTGAAGAACACATAATGCAATCCCAACTATGCAGCAACATAGAGTCTCATTGAATATTTACTTACCTTGAAGTAATCTTCCTTTGTCATCTGAGGATCGTCCCTGATATTGTCAGCTTTCTTGACCCTCGTGCCCTGCTCAGCCTTGAAGTGCCCGATGCAGGTATGCTTCTGATTGTACCACTGTTGCCTTGTCAACCTCTGACAAGCCCTAGTCAGTACCGCCTTCCCTAGCTCAACCATATCATCAGGCACCTTATAATGGGTCTGCAATCATGCATAAGAATAATTGTGAGAGAGACATGAGTTAGCATAGTGTGGTCATCAACTATGAAGTAAACTCGAGAAGCATGCTTTACCCAAAACTTGGTGTACACGGCGTCAGAAGCTGTCCCAAAGCCCGGGCAAGGAGCTGCCTCATAGTCCGCCCAAGTCTCGGCTAGCTTCTTCTCGCCGCCGGGGACCGGAGTGTAAAAGCCCGGCCAGTACTGCCTAATAAGAGCTCCAATCATGCTCGACGGCTGGCGAACCCCCTTGTCATATGTCCAATTGCTGCACAATAATCAAAACATTAGTATGCCAATCAGTTATGCACAATAATGAAAACATTAGTACATAGCAAAATGAATCTAAATGTTCAAAATTAAACTTACTCTTTTTCGTTCGGGATGATGAGGGCTTTCGCATCCTGGCTAGTAGGCTCCCTCCTCTCATCAGGGACTTGCGCTTCACCACGAATGCGCAACTTCTTCGGCGCCATCTCCCTCTCCGCCTCCTCGTCCTGCCCCTCCACCTCCATCTCCACCTCCATCTCCACCTCCATCTCCCCCTCAGTGGACTGTGTGTGAGCGGACTGGGAAGCCACGTCGCCAGAAGCAGAGGGTATGTCACCAAGGAAAGGTCCACCTCCACCTCGTCCTCGTCCTCCACCTCCACCTCGTCCTCGTCCTCCACCTCCGCCTCCGCCTCGTCCTCCAGCTCGTCCTCCACCTCCACCTCGTCCTCCACCTCCACCACGTCCTCCACCTCCACCTACACCTCCACCTCCAACTCCACCCGTGTCATCGTCCGCGTAACGCGAGCTGGCACGCGTTGGTCTTCCACTTCTAGTGGTCCCGGTGAACTTCTGTTGGCTCATACTCTTCAAAATGGAGTTCATGGATTGCTTGCTTCCGCTCATATTGATCAATCACCTGCATTGACAAAGAGTAAACAAGTAAGCATTCATGCCTTAATAAAATGTAGACACTAAGCAAAAAATAGATACTAAGCATAAGAAGCATATTGAAAAATAGATACTAAGCATAAGAAGCATATTGAAAAATAGATACTAAGCATAAGAAGCATATTGAAAAATAGATACTAAGCATAAGAAGCATATTGAAAAATAAATACTAAGTATAAGAAGCATATGGAAAAATAGATACTAAGCATAAAGGCATAAAGGACCCTCACCTCGAATCATCACTATCATAATGAGGCATTGGGTTCTCATAACGAGGCATTGGGTTCTCATTTTCACTATCACTATCAGTATCATGTGAGTAATGAGGTTGGGTGGGAATGTCCGGTGGAGTCTCATCATTGAACCCATTGCCCTCATGTAACTTGGTGAGCATTTGTATGTCCTTTAGGTCCACCACTGTTTCACCATGAAGATGTGCCTCGTTCTCGAGGTCCTCAAGACCAATTTCTATTTCGAAATCCCCAAAGTTCTCTTGCTCTTGATAAAAAATTCCCTCGTATGTTACAGGGTCAATGTTGTTGTAATCCTCGTCGGAGGGCATGGGTAGCTTACCATGTGGTGATACCTTGAACACGACTTCCCAGCCTTTGAGGTACTCCTTTTGACATGGGTAGGGCAAATAATAAACTTGCTTGGCTTGGTGAGCCACAACAAAGACATCGGCTCCGCTATAGCAGGTTGAAGGCCTAACTTCCACTAACCCAATGGAAGGAGTGCTTCTCTGTCCAACTTGTGGGTCGAACCAGTGGCATTTGAACACAACGAGATTGAGTTGTATGTTTGTCCTATTGAATGTCAGCTCGTATACATTCTCTAACCTTCCGTAGTATTCTATGTCATCGGATCCTTTGGTGAAGACCCCAGTATTTATAGTTTTTGGGTTAGGCCGATTCTTCTGGTGATACTCTGTATGGAAGCGATACCCATTCACATCGTACTTCTCATACATTGAGATTCTACGGTTGCAACCCTGGGAAACACATCTCAGCTCATCCGTCATCTCAACGTTGGGATCACCTCCCTACAAATTCAGTTCAAATTGTTTCTTTGCATTAGTTACGTGTAATAAGAGGGACAAGTCACGGATTGCAAAAGTATTGGATAAAAGGGACTTGTTAGAAATTACTTTTTCGTAGAACCAATCCAGGAATTTTTTCTTTCCGGGACGACTCTCTTTCAAAAGAATCTCCATCTCCGCATCAGAGGGATCCGTCGATCTCGTCCAATATTCATCCTTGTATTGGCTAAAAGGAAGAAAAAACGTATTAGACCAAAATCGAGTTACTAATAGCAAAGTAATTTGTTCACCATTTTACCTTATGAATTTGAGCACTTCTTGCATGTTCGTAACCACATAAAACATTATGCAATCTTTCTCTTCCTTTGTCAAGATGCCCTTTTTAGAGGCACCAGCCTTGCCACCGTGACATTTGAAGAGGAGGAGCTTGGGGTCATGCTTGGGCTCGTCGATATTGTACCGAGATATCGGGTTATGCATAGTGGGAACATCATCCGCATAGTACGTTGTCGTGGCGTCTGCCATCTCCCGGAGGATAGTTGCCTCAGCTATGCATGCTTCAATCTTATTTTTGTTGCCACATTTGTTTCGAATATACTTGAACTCTCTCTCAATGCAAAACTGCCAACGATACTGCACCGGTCCACCCAAGAGTGCCTCGTTCGCAAGATGCACAATGAGATGTAACATCGGAGTAAAGAAACCTGGTGGAAAGATCATCTCTAACTTGCATAACAACTCCGGCACTTGATCATGCAACTTCGCAATCACCGACTCACATATCTGCTTAGCACAGACCGTGCGGAAGAAATGGCTCAACTCCGCAAGCACTCGCTGAGACATGCTCGTGGAGATACCCTCGAACCATCACCGGCATCAGTCGCTCAATCCATATATGATAGTCGTGACTCTTGAGCCCGTTTACTTTTCCTGTTGTAAGATTGACTCCCTTACTCATATTCGAACAATAGCCATCTGGGAACATAACGGCGTATTTCAGCCACATCATTGCCTCCTTCTTATGGAGACTATCAAGCACGTAGTTGGCATGCGGCTTGACCCAATTTTTTCTATTGCCCTCGGAGGATGCATGTGTAGTCTTTGCCTGTCTACGTATTCTCAACATCGACTCTAGCCTTGACATGATCCTGTGTCTTGTCAGGAATGTTCAGGACGGTGTTAAAAACGGACTCCCCCACATTCTTTTCGGTGTGCATCATATCGATGTTATGGGGAAGTTCGAGATCCTTGTAATACTCGAGCTGCGTTAAGCCTGGCACGTGAGTCCAGTTGTGTGTCTCACCATATCCCACATATGTTTTGCCGGGTTCTTTACTACGCTGGAGAGCACGTAGCTCACCATCAACAGTTTCACCATTGAACTTTGGTATCGTTTCTTCTTCACGCACAACTTTGCCCTTTGTGAAGTTCTTTTTGTCTCCTCTGAACCGATGCCCTCTTTTGAGGTACTTTCGATGTTTGTCAAATGCGACATATTTGCGACCCGCATTCAGCCAAATGAACTCCAATCGGTGCCTGCACACTGGGCATG
Source organism: Lolium perenne (assembly GCF_019359855.2). Lineage (NCBI taxonomy): Eukaryota > Viridiplantae > Streptophyta > Magnoliopsida > Poales > Poaceae > Lolium > Lolium perenne. Next base: position 266,378,646 of record NC_067244.2, on the reverse strand, counting down.
GAAACCTACCAGCTGTACAATGCCCGCAAAATAGAGCGTACCCAGGTAGGTCGTGCATGGAATATTGGAACCAAACTTTCATGACAAAGTTTGTCTTCGTTGCTCGGTCGTATGTCAAGGTCCCATGGTGCCAAGAGTGGTGCAAATCATCCACAAGCGGTTGCATGAATACACTCAAATTCTTCCCCGGGTAATCAGGCCCAGGAATGATCATCGACAGAATATGGTCTTCCTTTGCATAAGGACTCCGGAGGGAGATTGAGCGGAATAACAAACACGGGCCAACAGCTGTACGCGGATGCTGACATACCATATGGATTGAATCCATCGGTTGCTATCGCAATTCTGACATTCCGAGCATCATTTGCCTTATCAGGGTGTTTTGCATCGAAGTTCTGCCATGCTTTACCATCAGATGGGTGCCCCATGTTTAGTCGTCCCTCCGCGTCCTTGAATCTCAACCCGTTCTTATGCCACGTCATCTGTTTGGCTGACTCCTCGGACATGTAAAGCCGTTGGATTCTTTTTATGAACGGGAGATAACGAAGAATCTTCACGGCGACTTTTGTCTGCACCTTCTCACCATTAGCTCTGGTTATCTCATGATACCTAGAGGACCCACACTTGCTACAATATTTGTCATCCGCAAACTCTTTCCAAAACAAAAGACAGTTTTTGGGACAACAATCATACTTCACATAATCCATGCTGAGCGCTTTCAACATTTTCTTTGCTGCATACATGGTTTTAGGCAGACAATGGCCTTCGGGCAACATGTTAACAACAGTTACCAAATTTTTTTCAAAGCATGCACGGGTCTTTGTCGAACTGGGCCTTGTCGTCTAGTACTTGCGCGATGGCATCGAGCTGAGAAATTTTTGCACCCTCGTATAGAGGCCTCTTAGCCGCAGCCATCATATCATAGAAGGCCTTTGCGGTAGGCTCGGGTTCCTCCGGTTAGCGGTTCCTCCGGTTCGCGGTCCCTCGGCGGTTCCTCCTGTTCGCGATTACGGCATGTAGGCATCGTGGAGATCATCTAGCAAGTATCTAATCCCATCGTCCTCATTGCCATCGATTCGCTGCCTCATCACCTCACCTCTGTCACGTTCGTACTGAGCAAAGTCGACACACGTGACGTAATCAGGCATATACCCATTCAACCAAAGATGTTTAGTCATATCATCCTTTCCGTGACGATGACGCCTCTTGCAACGAGCGCAAGGGCAACTTGGACGAACGCCTGACTTTGAACCACGCGCTAACTCCTTCACTAATAAATTGGTCTTCCATACCCACTCTTCTGTCATTTCAGTCGAACTAGCACGGCCACTGTACATCCACCCATTATCAGCCATCCTCTGCTTGATTGGGAGACAAACAACAAATAGTACCATGAAATTAAATGCATCATATTTTTATTTTACCGGGCGAAACGCATGCATCAACCTACATCTCTACTAGGTGGGCTCCTAGCAGCCGCCGGATCCGTAGTTGGCTACGTTCTCCATGCTCTACCCCGGTCCAAGTCAGAATTTCGGCAGCACCTCCCCGCTGCTCTCCCGATACACGTCTCGGCAAAAAACCGAGAGGATGTGCATCCGGAGAACAATGGGGAGGCGCCGCCGAAATCCTGACTCGGACCGGAGTAGAACATGGAAAACGTAGACAACTACGCATCCGCCGACTGTCCCGTAAATGCCGCAAGCGTTACGGTTGAAAATATGCCGACCACTAATGCATATTTATCCGCGTAACGCTCGCGGACGGGAAGTGACACCTAGGTTACGCAACTTTACTTGAAAAATGAATCTAGTGATGTAAAAAATATGGAGGAGGTGGAGTTTTAGCTCACCCTCGGCGATGTCGGCGACCGTCTCGAATCGTGTCAAGCAGTAGGGACCCGGGGTCGTCACGCCATCGGCCTAGTTTAGACAAATTCATTGTCAAGTTCAATACATATATCAAATGTGCACAATCACAATACAAATAGTTCAAAACTTGAAAAGTCTTACGTGATAGAACATAGCATAATTAGAAAATTACATCATTTCTTCAATCTACGGTTTCGCATTGCCATGAAAGCTTCAACAATGACATCACCACTTACATTAAGAGAACATGTGCCGAACTACACAAAGTAAACGCCCCAAATGGGGATCTGTTACGGCGCAACGAGCTGGCAATCGATCTCCCCGCTTGCTCAGCTCCTCACGGACACCACGGTGCCCCTCGAATCCCCACTTGCCGGCGGCGCTGATCGAAGCTCGGAACCTAGATTTAGCGGGAGGAAGAGCCGAATCGACCGCCGCGTGCGTACACGAACGTGAACTCGTAAATAATAATAATAATCTACCCTAATCGTATGGCCAAAGGTCCGGGTGCACCCAAAATTACTAGAGCTGCGCGAGCTTCTAGGGCCGTCATGAAATCGCCGCCGCCAAAAAATTGGTCGCCGAGGAAGGGGATTTGCTCACCTCGTAGCGGAGCGGAGAGCGGAGCCGCGAGTCGCCCGCCCGATCGATCGAAGGTGGGGGAGAGGTAGCACCGGGGAAGCCGGGGCCGGGGCTAATTCGCCATGGGGGGAAGGACGGAAGGCGGCCGGCGGAGCAGGGAGGAGGAGGCGGCGACGGTGAGGTGGAGGCGACGGCGGGGTTGGCGCAGCGGCGGCGGCGGGCGGGGTTGGTGGAGGCGGCGGCGGCGGGCGGGGTTGGTGGAGGCGGCGGCGGCGGCGGGTCGGTGGAGGCGGGGGCGGCGGCGGGCGGGGTTGGCGGCGGCGGCGGGCGGCGCGCGAGGTTGGCGGCGGCGGCGGGCGCGGGTTGGAGGAGGCAGTGGCGGCACGGGTTGGAGGAGGCAGTGGCGTGCGGGGTCGGTCGGAACGGCACTAAACTAACCACTTGTCGACGGCTAGCCGTCGGCACACTTTTTTTTTTTTTCTTTTTATTTCTATTTCTATTTTTGTTTTTCTTTTTCTTTTTCCTTTCTATTTCTTTATTTACTTTTGTAGTGGTTGCTAGGAGCTGAGCGCGCGGGTGGAGGAGCTGAGGGTGGCGACACATAAAATGACTCCGACACATAAAATGACGCCCCCCAAAAAACGGGCCGCCGGGACATGCGGTATCCCAGTTCCGTCTTTTGCAGTGGTTACTAGGACACATAAAATGACGCCACGCGGCTCCGCTCGATTTTTTGGCTCCGTTTGCTTTGCCAACTGCGCAAAACGGGGCCGCCGGGACATGCGGTATGGCCGTACCGGGCGCGCGGTTGCACCCGTCCGCCAACGCGCGAAACGGAAAACATTTAGCACATAAAATGACGCGTCCTAGACCTAAAACCATTTTTCCCTCCATTTATTGAGCAAAGGAAAGTGTCGCCCCAGTTCAAATCCGGCCAGTTTCCAGCGGATTCGGCGGGGCACCGCAGGAAGCGGGTGGGATTCCCAGATGGCTTCCGCGCGCATATGGCATGTGATAGGTGGTGCGTAGGAGGTATCCTACCGCTGCGCGGAGGTCCCGCGCGATCTTGAAATGCGCACCATGTAGCCGCTTCACAAAAAAGCCCTTCCGGCACCCGAAAATGGAAAAACCGTCGCCGGTGGTTCGGATTGGAAATCCGCGACCGGGCCTTGCTTCCCATCCTAGGGCCCACGCACGTGCCAAATATGGCCTCGTTCCGACAAACTATGTGGTGAAACGGGCCGTTTCCTACTCATTTCCCCTAAAAGCCATAGAACTCCGGACGAGATAGCCCTGTTCGTGAAGGGTTCTCCAAGATAATTGCCGTATCCCAGTTCCGTCTTTTGCAGTGGTTACTAGGACACATAAAATGACGCCACGCGGCTCCGCTCGATTTTTTGGCTCCGTTTGCTTTGCCAACTGCGCAAAACGGGGCCGCCGGGACATGCGGTATGGCCGTACCGGACGCGCGGTTGCACCCGTCCGCCAACGCGCGAAACGGAAAACATTTAGCACATAAAATGACGCGTCCTAGACCTAAAACCATTTTTCCCTCCATTTATTGAGCAAAGGAAAGTGTCGCGATTCAAATCCGGCCGGTTTCCGGCGGATTCGGCGGGGCACCGCAGAAGCGGGTGGGATTCCCGGATGGCTTCCGCGCGCATATGGCATGTGATAGGTGGTGCGTAGGAGGTATCCTACCGCTGCGCGCGGAGGTCCCGCGCGATACTGAAATGCGCACCATGTAGCCGCTTCACAAAAAAAGCCCTTCCGGCACCCCGAAAATGGAAAAACCGTCGCCCGTGGTTCGGATTGGAAATCCGCGACCGGGCCTTGCTTCCCATCCTAGGGCCCACGCACGTGCCAAATATGGCCTCGTTCCGATCAAACTATGTGGTGAAACGGGCCGTTTCCTACTCATTTCCCCTAAAAGCCATAGAACTCCGGACGAGATAGCCCTGTTCGTGAAGGGTTCTCCAAGATAATTGCCGTATCCCGATTCCGTCTTTTGCGGTGGTTACTAGGACACATAAAATGACGCCACGCGGCTCCGCTCGATTTTTGGCTCCGTTTGCTTTGCCAACCGCGCAAAACGGGCCGCCGGGACATGCGGTATGGCCGCACCGGCGCGCGGTTGCACCCGTCCGCCAACGCGCGAAACGGAAAACATTTAGCACATAAAATGACGCGTCCTAGACCTAAAACCATTTTTCCCTCCATTTATTGAGCGAAGGAAAGTGTCGCCCCAGTTCAAATCCGGCCAGTTTCCAGCGGATTCGGCGGGGCACCGCAGGAAGCGGGTGGGATTCCCAGATGGCTTCCGCGCGCATATGGCATGTGATAGGTGGTGCGTAGGAGGTATCCTACCGCTGCGCGGAGGTCCCGCGCGATACTGAAATGCGCACCATGTAGCTGCTTCACAAAAAAAGCCCTTAGGCACCCCGAAAATGGAAAAACCGTCGCCCGTGGTTCGGATTGGAAATCCGCGACCGGGGCCTTGCTTCCCATCCTAGGGCCCACGCACGTGCCAAATATGGCCTCGTTCCGACAAACTATGTGGTGAAACGGGCCGTTTCCTACTCATTTCCCCTAAAAGCCATAGAACTCCGGACGAGATAGCCCTGTTCGTGAAGGGTTCTCCAAGATAATTGCCGTATCCCAGTTCCGTCTTTTGCAGTGGTTACTAGGACACATAAAATGACGCCACGCGGCTCCGCTCGATTTTTTGGCTCCGTTTGCTTTGCCAACTGCGCAAAACGGGGCCGCCGGGACATGCGGTATGGCCGTACCGGGCGCGCGGTTGCACCCGTCCGCCAACGCGCGAAACGGAAAACATTTAGCACATAAAATGACACGTCCTAGACCTAAAACCATTTTTCCCTCCATTTATTGAGCAAAGGAAAGTGTCGCGGTTCAAATCCGGCCGGTTTCCGGCGGATTCGGCGGGGCACCGCGAGAAGCGGGTGGGATTCCCGGATGGCTTCCGCGCGCATATGGCATGTGATAGGTGGTGCGTAGGAGGTATCCTACCGCTGCGCGGAGGTCCCGCGCGATCTTGAAATGCGCACCATGTAGCTGCTTCACAAAAAAGCCCTTAGGCACCCGAAAATGGAAAAACCGTCGCCCGTGGTTCGGATTGGAAATCCGCGACCGGGGCCTTGCTTCCCATCCTAGGGCCCACGCACGTGCCAAATATGGCCTCGTTCCGACAAACTATGTGGTGAAACGGGCCGTTTCCTACTCATTTCCCCTAAAAGCCATAGAACTCCTGGACGAGATAGCCCTGTTCGTGAAGGGTTCTCCAAGATAATTGCCGTATCCAGTTCCGTCTTTTGCGGTGGTTACTAGGACACATAAAATGACGCCACGCGGCTCCGCTCGATTTTTGGCTCCGTTTGCTTTGCCAACTGCGCAAAACGGGGCCGGGACATGCGGTATGGCCGTACCGGGCGCGCGCGGTTGCACCCGTCCGCCAACGCGCGAAACGGAAAACATTTAGCACATAAAATGACGCGTCCTAGACATAAAACCATTTTTCCCTCCATTTATTGAGCAAAGGAAAGTGTCGCCCCGGTTCAAATCCGGCCGGTTTCCGGCGGATTCGCGGGGCACCGCAGAAGCGGGTGGGATTCCCGGATGGCTTCCGCGCGCATATGGCATGTGATAGGTGGTGCGTAGGAGGTATCCTACCGCTGCGCGGAGGTCCCGCGCGATACTGAAATGCGCACCATGTAGCCGCTTCACAAAAAAAGCCCTTCCGGCACCCGAAAATGGAAAAACCGTCGCCCGTGGTTCGGATTGGAAATCCGCGACCGGGGCCTTGCTTCCCATCCTAGGGCCCACGCACGTGCCAAATATGGCCTCGTTCCGACAAACTATGTGGTGAAACGGGCCGTTTCTACTCATTTCCCCTAAAAGCCATAGAACTCCGGACGAGATAGCCCTGTTCGTGAAGGGTTCTCCAAGATAATTGCCGTATCCAGTTCCGTCTTTTGCGGTGGTTACTAGGACACATAAAATGACGCCACGCGGCTCCGCTCGATTTTTGGCTCCGTTTGCTTTGCCAATCGCTAGCAAAACGGGGCCGCCGGGACATGCGGTATGGCCGTACCGGGCGCGCGGTTGCACCCGTCCGCCAACGTGCGAAACGGAAAACATTTAGCACATAAAATGACGCGTCCTAGACCTAAAACCATTTTTCCCTCCATTTATTGAGCAAAGGAAAGTGTCGCCCCAGTTCAAATCCGGCCAGTTTCCAGCGGATTCGGCGGGGCACCGCAGGAAGCGGGTGGGATTCCCAGATGGCTTCCGCGCGCATATGGCATGTGATAGGTGGTGCGTAGGAGGTATCCTACCGCTGCGCGGAGGTCCCGCGCGATACTGAAATGCGCACCATGTAGCTGCTTCACAAAAAAAAGCCCTTCCGGCACCCCGAAAATGGAAAAACCGTCGCCAGTGGTTCGGATTGGAAATCCGCGACCGGGGCCTTGCTTCCCATCCTAGGGCCCACGCACGTGCCAAATATGGCCTCGTTCCGACAAACTATGTGGTGAAACGGGCCGTTTCCTACTCATTTCCCCTAAAAGCCATAGAACTCCGGACGAGATAGCCCTGTTCGTGAAGGGTTCTCCAAGATAATTGCCGTATCCCAGTTCCGTCTTTAAGCGGTTCCGACGCTCCGCTGATCTGTATCTTCGGAAACCCTAGGGCGGGGACCCCGCAGATCTACCCCTATAGCTTTCTCCGTGTGACGGTGTAACAATGGATTTTTTTATTTGCTTTGGTTTGTTTAGGATATATGTACATGGGAAACCATAGGTTGGGCTTACTTTACCATAAAATAGGCTCCATTTTAGCCGTACCAGGAGTTTGCACATACAGATCCTGGATTTTCACCAAGTGCTGGCCCATGTCTGCGAAAATCGTCAACGCCGGGTACATGCAAGGTTAGCCAAACCCTACATCACACTTGTGCACATATGCTAGGGACATATGCAAGTTTTTAAGCGGTTCCGACGCTCCGCTGATCTGTATCTTCGGAAACCCTAGGGCGGGGACCCCGCAGATCTACCCCTATAGCTTTCTCCGTGTGACGGTGTAACAATGGATTTTTTTATTTGCTTTGGTTTGTTTAGGACATATGTACATGGGAAACCATAGGTTGGGCTTACCAGGAGTTTCCACATACAGATCCTGGATTTTACCCCTATAGTCTATAATCTGCCTGAGTTTTGGGACCATTCCCACCCTCCGATGCTCGATTTCTGATGACACACAATAATGATACACTTAAGAACTTGAGACCCACACACGTAACTAGACCCACACACAAACCAAAAGACTTAAAGAACTAGACCACACACAAACCAAAGCACTTAAAGAACTACACCCACACACGAAGCAAAGCACTTAAAAACTACACTACTAACACACAAACCAAAACACTTAAAAAACTAAACCCACACACGAACAAAGCACTTAACACTGGGTCGACACATGACCCGTTAGACACATGGACTCGACACACACACATACTAATCAGTTCTCGAAATCTTCGTCCTCGCTAGGGGTGTCCTCTGAAGCGGTACTTGAGAGGTACGAAAACCACCGTTCATCATTTTCCCCCCATGTCGACGCCTCTCCTTTGGCGTACTCCGCGTCATATTCGGCCCTCCTCTGCCGCTTTCCCGCCCTCCTCTCTCTCCTGTACGCTGCTTCTCCTTCCCGGAATGCGCGCGTGGCCGCGACGTCTCGGGATGGTCTGCGCCACCGTGCCATGAACTGCTCGTCCGCCTCGGTGGTATCAATCCGCCGCTGGCCATCTCTGAACATTGCGCTTCACCCTACGAGCGAAGTAGCGGCTCGATGAAGAGACTCTCGGCTTCCGCCGAGACCTGACCTCCGGGAAGTTCAATTCGTGGCGCGACCGGCCAAACCTCCAAGCCGCAACGTCGTATGCGCGGGCAGCAGCCTCCTTCGTGTAGAAGGTGCCGAGCCACACACGCACACCACCGGCGGAGATTTCGGACGCGAAATGGCCCGCAGCCCGCTGGCGAACGCCGATGAAGCCCGTGTTGCTACGGCGACGAGGAGCCATCTCGACGGCAGCTGAGCTCAGAGGATTCTGTGGTGTTTTTTGGATGAGAGAGTTGATGAGGAGAGAAATGTTGCTGCTGATGTTAGTGTTGAGAAGACATGGCTATATATAGGACGACGAGGGCTGAAACGGCGGGAATAATTGGCGGGAGAGAATGGGCGCGAGAAGAATGGCGGGAGGGAAGGAGGGGGAAAAATGGCGGGAACCTGTGCCGACGGCCTGGCCGTCGGCCTACATAGGAAGTGGCGCGAAAAAATGGCGCGAATAAGGGCGGGAAGAAGGAAAATTTGGCGGGGAAGCTGTGCCGACGGCCTGGCCGTCGGCCCACTTCACGCCGTTTGCCACCTGCTGACGCCGTTGTCGGTGGCTGTCTGTGGCCCCACCATATGACCATGTGCCGACGGCTAGGCTACGTGCCGTCGGCACAGACAGTGTTTGTGCCGACGGCCAAAGTGTGCCGACGGCGGCCGTCGGTCCTGGTGGTTCTGTGCCGACGGCCAGGCTGTGCCGACGGCTACTTTGCTGGGCTGACGGCGAGCGAGGCTGTGCCGACGGCGGCCGTCGGGACAGATTCTGGCCGTCGGCACGTCGGCGGGTTCCCGTAGTGATGGCTACCCTTATCTCTTCCCAGGCTGGAGAAGGTGTCTATGGTACGTATGCACGCTTCCCTCTATCAGTTAGCATCAAGATAAAATCAACTAATGGCGAGTTGAAGAGTATGTTGTAAACATATGTGATAATTTTTTTTATGCAGTTGGATGTTTCGAGCCCCACCAGAACTGCTTCCCTGACGACTGCCAGAAACATTGCGAGGAAGGTCTTGGAAAAGATGTGACGGGCACGTGTCAGCTGGACAAGATCCTGAACCCCTACAACCAGTTCGCATGTTGCTGCTATCGGAACTCACCCTAATGCATGACGTACTGTAGTGACGGTGAGATGCATCCACCTATTCGTAGATCTAACTCATAATGGTCTTATGGTTATGGAAACATATTTCATAAGAATTTGAGCTATTGCCATGAGATGGGCGGTGTTGTCATCGATTATTATATTATACCATGTTTTTTAGTTTGATCAGTTTTCCATTATAGCATATTCTCATTTGCATAACCACATCATAGTCAATTCTGAAGTGCCACCATGTCTATAAGTACTGAACTGATAAGGTCGATCTCCGAATAGAAATAACGAAAAAAAATGCCCTAAAAAATATAGCGAAAAAATCATTCAGCTGACAATTAGCAAGCTCATAGAGTAATTAAGAGAATGTCGTGATCTAAATAAGACAGATATAAGTTGGTACATGCTACTCAAAGGATGGCCTTAACTAGTCGAGATAGGCACAATTTGCTTCTCCGTCGGGCAAGATGTTGACTTGGTATTGTCATCCGGTTGCTCTTTTCCGCACATATAACCAGAATGCCAGATAGCTGCAACCCAAACACACGCGAGCGTCACATGTATTCGGCGATCCCAGCGCCTGCGGGTCGAACAGACGAGGTAAGAAAATCATCAAGTTTTATAGGGGAAAGAACGAAGAAGAGCCACGCATATATATAGGTGTGTGTAACATCTGGATATACAGTATATAGGTACCATGCGCGGTCGTCGGGTCTAACATCAACGTGTAGAGAAAGTAGCTCCTGTAGCCGATTGTTCTGGCTTCGAGTATACCAAAAGGGGTGCCTGTACTTGGAGTTCCCCGTCACCTTCCTCAGCAGATTGTACAGCTCCTCTTTCTTCTGGTCGAGTTGCATCAGGACACGCGATGCATCATCCTGACGTCATAAAACATGCACAATACTATCAAACAACATATCCTGATCAGGTATATATTTCTGCGTTGGTCGATGTACTTCAAGAGTTCAAGTTAGGGTTTATACGTACATCCATATGTTTGTATCTGTTTGGTACACCAGAGGAGGAGGAGGAGCCGAACATGCGAGAGGAAGAGACAGTCGCCGGCGAGCCGCCGGGGATGAGCCGCGGGAACAGCTCCGCCGCCTGCGTTCGCTGGAGCGTGCGGCCGCCGAGCGTCCTCGCCGCGTTCTGCAGAGCTGCCGCCATCGCTCTGGATTCGTCCCTTGCTATGTTTTTACGTACGTGCTTAAATCGATCTGCAAAGGAAGATGTAGTATGGGCATGTTTGTTGATTTCCGTCAGAGTTTATATATAACTTGAAGGCATCCGAACTTTGGACACAGACTCCATGGAATTAATGGAGCCCAATTCTTATTTCTCTCTATCACGCACCTGGTCGTGAGGCCCACATCCACCGATCCACCAGGTGGGTGCCCCCCGCACGGGTGTGGGCCTAGCCCAGGTAGGTTTATTTCCTTTTTTTTCGTTTTTCGTTTTTTTATTTTTAAGATTTGAATAATATAAAAATTATAAAATATTCAAATTTTAAAATTGTTTAAAAAGAGTTTGAGTTCGAAAATTGTTTAAACTTGAAAAATATTCAAATTTGAAAAATATTCAATCTTGAAAATTCTTCCCCGTGCCCGCCTATGTTTCCCCGCAGCCGCATGCTACGCACCCACCGATTGTCGCCGTTCGCGCCGCCGCCCAGCCGAAGTATCGTTGGATCAACCTGCCACGCCTCTACCGTATCGCGCGTCCCCGTTATCGCCCCGCTTCACTGCTGTGAGGATATCGCTGCGCCGCCTCCCGCACTTCTCCGCCGGCTACTTCGGCGTCCATCCGCGGAGCTCACCGTCGACCGCATGTGGTGGTGGATCCGCACCTTCGACACACTAGAGTTCTATCTATCGTTCATGTCCAAGTCGAAGTTCTATCTATGGTTCATTGTCGAATTGGCAGGCCTATCTATGGTGGAGTCGATTTTATGTGTGTTAAACCATTGAAATGAATTATATGCCTTTTTTTTACAGATCACCGGGGAGAGCGAAAAGCTCTCGCCTGAATTTTCCATTTCATCAAGAGATCGGGGTGGAGCCCCATTTTGTTTCGACAACATTTTTACATGGGGGAGGGAGACATCACCCGATGCAACGAGGGGGCGAGCTCAATAACAAAATACAAAGAGGGGCCAGAGTTACGGCCGCTCAGGGAGGAAATAGGTGAGCCACAGGTCGACGTCAGCTCGCTGGCCTAGCGTGCCATAGAGTGGCATCAAATCTGCAGCGTTTGCACAGCAGTGAGAGGGAGGGAGCTTCTCGAAGACGACCCCGTTCCTGTGCTTCCACAGGTGCCAGAGGCAGAGGAGGCGCAGCGTAGCAGCCGTGGCCGGTGGTTTAGATGGAGGAAGAGCGCACCGAGCAGCGTCGACCACAGGGAGAGCAGGGTCCAAACGAGCACCCATGGCGTCCCAAAATCGCTGAGCAAAGGGGCAGCTGAACATGATATGGGCGACGGTCTCCAAAGGAGCGGGGCAGAGAGGGCAGCCGCTCGCTGGCAGGTCCAAGATCCCTTTCCGATGGAGGTTGGCGCGACACTGGATGCGCCCGCGGACAAGGAGCCAGGCGAAGAAGCGGACTCTAGACAGCGCCCGATTCCGCCAGACGAACTCAAGCGTCCCGCACTCCTCCAAAGACGCAGAGCTTGTAGAGGTCGGAGGTGCGAAGGGCATCATCACCTTTGGCACAGAGAGGGAGGGATCATCTGTCCGGCGAGCCATTGAGCTGGATGTCGTGGAGCACGAGCTGAAGCGGGACACCAGGCTGCTGTCGAGCCCGCTGGTGACCATATGGCGAACAGTGGCACAAGGAGTCATGCAATGGGAGAACAGCTCGGGCATTGCCGTCGCAAGAGGGCGTGCCGACGACCACGCGTCCAGCCAAAACGCAGTGCGGGCTCCGTCGTTGATCTTGACCCGTGATATGCTGCGGTAGAGCGGGAGAAGCTGGAGGAGGGAGGACCAGTGGGAGCCGTTGAGGAGGGCATTGCGTCCCAACGAGTCGAGGGACACGTCACCAACAGCGGACCAGACCCAACGCGGCCATGACGCGCCCGGCGTGGAGTGAAGCCGATGAAGGAGCTTGATCTGGAGGCAAGTGTTCTGCTCCCACAGAGAGTGCAGGCCCAGGCCCCCCTCTTCTTTAGCCCTACACACCAGGTCCCACGCAACGAGGCACTGGGCTCCAGACACATGATCCGATCCCGCCTAGAGGAAGGCGCGACGGAGACGATCCAGAGCAGCGACCACACCCAGGGGCAGCGTAAGGGCACCCATGGCGAAGGTGGGGAGAGCATCGAGGACGGCCTTCAGGAGGACCAACCGGCCACCAGAGGAGAAGAGGAGAGCCTGCCATCCCGAGAGGTACTTGTCCGCTTTGGAGATGAGCGGAGCAAACGCGGCGAGGCGGAGCTTTTCGGCGGAGAGAGGCAGGGAAACCCTCGACGCGGCACTGGAGCACCTCATGGATACCGTCGATGACCTCGGGTGCCACATGCATGGGGACGATGGTGCTCTTCGAGTAGTTGATGCAAAGCCTGGTGGCGCGCTCCAATTGGCGGAGAAGATGACGAAGCCGCTGCGCCGCCCCAACCTCAGCCCGGAGGATAATCAATGATGCGTGTGGTTGACACGTCCGTTGGGAACCCCAAGAGGAAGGTGTGATGCGCACAGCGGCAAGTTTCCCTCAGTAAGAAACCAAGGTTTAATCGAACCAGTAGGAGTCAAGAAGCACGTTGAAGGTTGATGGCGGCGGGATGTAGTGCGGCGCAACACCAGAGATTCCGGCGCCAACGTGGAACCTGCACAACACAACCAAAGTACTTTGCCCCAACGAAACAGTGAGGTTGTCAATCTCACCGGCTTGCTGTAACAAAGGATTAACCGTATTGTGTGGAAGATGATTGTTTGCAGAAAACAGTAGAACAAGTATTGCAGTAGATTGTATTTCAGTATAGAGAATTGGACCGGGGTCCACAGTTCACTAGAGGTGTCTCTCCCATAAGATAAATAGTATGTTGGGTGAACAAATTACAGTTGGGCAATTGACAAATAAAGAGGGCATGACCATGCACATACATATTATGATGAGTATAGTGAGATTTAATTGGGCATTACGACAAAGTACATAGACCGCCATCCAGCATGCATCTATGCCTAAAAAGTCCACCTTCAGGTTATCATCCGAACCCCCTCCAGTATTAAGTTGCAAAGCAACAGACAATTGCATTAAGTATGGTGCGTAATGTAATCAACAACTACATCCTTAGACATAGCATCAATGTTTTATCCCTAGTGGCAACAGCACAACACAACCTTAGAACTTTCTGTCACTTGTCCCTGTGTCAATGCAGGCATGAACCCACTATCGAGCATAAATACTCCCTCTTGGAGTTACAAGCATCTACTTGGCCAGAGCATCTACTAGTAACGGAGAGCATGCAAGATCATAAACAACACATAGACATAACTTTGATAATCAACATAACAAGTATTCTCTATTCATCGGATCCCAATAAACGCAACATATAGAATTACAGATAGATGATCTTGATCATGTTAGGCAGCTCAAAAGATCCGACAATGAAGCACAATGGGGAGAAGACAACCATCTAGCTACTGCTATGGACCCATAGTCCAGGGGTAGACTACTCACACATCACTCCGGAGGCGACCATGGCGGCGTAGAGTCCTCCGGGAGATGAATCCCCTCTCCGGCAGGGTGCCGGAGGCGATCTCCTGGATCCCCCGAGATGGGATCGGCGGCGGCGTCGTCTCTGGAAGGTTTTCCGTATCGTCGCTCTCGGTACTGGGGGTTTCGCAACGGAGGCTTTAAGTAGGCGGAAGGGCAGGTCAAGAGGCGGCACGAGGGCCCCACACCACAGGGCCGCGCGGCCACGGGGGGGGGGGGGGGGGGGCCGCGCCGCCCTAGGGTGTGGCCACCTCGTGGCCCCACTTCGTCTCCTCTTCGGACGTCTGGAAGCTGCGTGGCAAAATAGGACCACAGGCGTTGATTTCGTCCAATTCCGAGAATATTTCGTTACTAGGATTTCTGAAACCAAAAACAGCAGAAAATAGCAACTGGCACTTCGGCATCTTGTTAATAGGTTAGTTCCAGAAAATGCACGAATATGACATAAAATGTGCATAAAACATGTAGATAACATCAATAATGTGGCATGGAACATAAGAAATTATCGATACGTCGGAGACGTATCAGCATCCCCAAGCTTAGTTCTGCTCGTCCCGAGCAGGTAAAACGATAACACAGATAATTTCTGGAGTGACATGCCATCATAACCTTGATCATACTATTTGTAAAGCATATGTAGTGAATGCAGCGATCAAAACAATGTATATGACATGAGTAAACAAGTGAATCATAAAGCAAAGACTTTTCATGAATAGCACTTCAAGACAAGCATCAATAAGTCTTGCATAAGAGTTAACTCATAAAGCAATAATTCAAAGTAAAGGTATTGAAGCAACACAAAGGAAGATTAAGTTTCAGCGGTTGCTTTCAACTTATAACATGTATATCTCATGGATATTGTCAACATAGAGTAATATAATAAGTGCAATAAGCAAGTATGTAGGAATCAATGCACAGTTCACACAAGTGTTTGCTTCTTGAGGTGGAGAGAAATAGGTGAACTGACTCAACATTGAAAGTAAAAGAATTGTCCTCCATAGAGGAAAAGCATCGATTGCTATATTTGTGCTAGAGCTTTGATTTTGAAAACATGAAACAATTTTGTCAACGGTAGTAATAAAGCATATGTATCATGTAAATTATATCTTATAAGTTGCAAGCCTCATGCATAGTATACTAATAGTGTCCGCACCTTGTCCTAATTAGCTTGGACTACCGGATCATCACAATGCACATGTTTTAACCAAGTGTCACAAAGGGGTACCTCTATGCACTTTGTACAAAGGTCTAAGGAGAAAGCTCGCATTGGATTTCTCGCTATTGATTATTCTCAACTTAGACATCCATACCGGGACAACATAGACAACAGATAATGGACTCCTCTTTTATGCATAAGCATGTAACAACAATTAATAATTTTCTCATTTGAGATTGAGGATATATGTCCAAAACTGAAACTTCCACCATGGATCATGGCTTTAGTTAGCGGCCCAATGTTCTTCTCTAACAATATGCATGCTTAACTTTTTGACACCTTTACCGTAGGGGAAGCCCCTACGGTGTCGATTTTCTATATATCAGGAGTACCAACTTTACATAGTTTTTCGGAACTAAAGAGAGTACATCAGGGTGGGTAGAAATGAAGAAAAGGTAGCAAAAACATTACACAAAAATAGAAAGCAGCCAGTCAATAAGGGGTTGAACTAAGGCCGCCTTGACTCGGAATCTATGTAAGAGAAGATCCTTCTGGAAACCTACTTTCCAACGGTTGATCGAAGCCGGGATGTTATTGAAGACTAGTTCGTTCCTGACCTTCCAAATATTCCAAGCAGAACAAGCAACGACTTCCATGAAGCAAGGACCCTGGAATCCTGATTTAGCTACCATATACCTCTGTGAGAGGGGCAAAGTAACATCCCAATGAATATGAATGAAATCCCAGCAGAGAGTGGCAAACTCACAACTAAAGAATAAATGGTCCCTGAATTCCAGCGGGGCGTCCGTGCATAATAAGCAGTCTGGACCAGAATCAACGTGCCAATTTTTACGGAGCATAATGTCTCTGGTATTCAGCCGATCAAGCATAAGAAGCCACATAAAAACTTTAAGTTTAGGGAGAGCCTTTGAAGACCAGATCGCATTTAGAGCAGCGTCCTTAGGTACCTGCTCAAAAAGGAATCTGTAATATCTAGCAGGTGAATATTTCTCTCCCCAAACAAAAACCCTCCGGTCGGTAGCCATGCTCATAATCTGGGTAGCATCAAGAATCGAAGATAGATGCTGAAATTCCTCGAAAGCCTCGACAGAGAGAGGTAGAGAAAACGCAGAGAAACGGTCATCCGCCAAAACCAAAGAGGCTACGGATGCATCTTCATCAAGAGCATAGGAGAATAATCTAGGAAATTTGTCACATAAAAGTTCACCATTAACCCAGAAGTCTTTCCAGAACAGAACGGATGTACCACTGCCCACTTTGCACTGCGACACACTTCTATAATCATCTGCTAGACTGAAAATGTCTCGCCACCAGAACGAACCCCGTCTAGATTTAGTATGTGGCACACTATCTCCGTATAAAGACCATACAAGTTTCACCCAAGGGACATCGGCCTTAGAGTAGAACTTATGTAACTGTTTCATCAGCAAGGCTCTGTTTTGCAGCTCAAGGTTCAGAACCCCTAGACCTCCATGTTGCTTTGGCCTACAAACCAAGGACCAAGCTGCCAATGCATTAACCGAAGTAGAATCCTCCTCTTTTGCCCATAAACAATGTCTTTGGGCTCTGTTGCAAATGTTAATCACTGTTTTTTGAATTTTGAGAGAACACATATAGAAAGACGGCAATGTGGACAACACTGATCTCACAAACTCCAATCTACCCTCATAGCCTAGGAATCGAGCACTGGCATTAAGTCTTCTTTCCACCAAACCAACCAGGGGTGAAAGGTCTTGGATTGTAGGTTTAGTGACACCCAAAGGTAGCCCCAAATAGGTGAACGGAAGTTGACCAACAACACAACCAAACGTGGCAGCCAGAGAAAGAAGATGATCATCACTCACATTTATAGGGATAAGGCAAGATTTGGCATAGTTTACTCTAAGACCTGTCGCCTGAGCAAACTCATCCAGAAGATCCCTTAGAGCAGCGAGTTGAACAGGACAAGCTTGCAGAATAAGAAGAGTGTCGTCCGCATATTGTACAATAGTATGCATGCTTAACCATAAGGTGGTAGATCGCTCTTACTTCAGACAAGACGAACATGCATAGCAACTCACATGAAATTCAACAAAGAGTAGTTGATGGCGTCCCCAGTGATCATGGTTATCGCACAACAAGCAACTTAATAAGAGATAAAGTGCATAATTACATATTCAATACCACAATAGTTTTTAAGCTATTTGTCCCATGAGCTATATATTGCAAAGGTGAATGATGGAATTTTAAAGGTAGCACTCAAGCAATTTACTTTGGAATGGCAGAAAATACCATGTAGTAGGTAGGTATGGTGGACACAAATGGCATAGTGGTTGGCTCAAGTATTTTGGATGCATGAGAAGTATTCCCTCTCGATACAAGGTTTAGGCTAGCAAGGCTTATTTGAAACAAACACAAGGATGAACCGGTGCAGCAAAACTCACATAAAAGACATATTGTAAACATTATAAGACTCTACACCGTCTTCCTTGTTGTTCAAACTCAATACTAGAAATTATCTAGACCTTAGAGAAACCAAATATGCAAACCAAATTTTAGCATGCTCTATGTATTTCTTCATTAATGGGTGCAAAGCATATGATGCAAGAGCAACATGAGAACAACAATTGCCAAGTATCACATTACCCAAGACATTATAGCAATTTACTACATGTATCATTTTCCAATTCCAACCATATAACAATTTAACGAAGAAGAAACTTCGCCATGAATACTATGAGTAGAAACTAAGGACATACTTGTCCATATGCTACAGCGGAGCGTGTCTCTCTCCCATAAAGTGAATGCTAGGATCCATTTTATTCAAACAAAACAAAAAACAAAAACAAACCGACGCTCCAAGCAAAGCACATAAGATGTGATGGAATAAAAATATAGTTTCAGGAGAGGAACCTGATAATGTTGTCGATGAAGAAGGGGATGCCTTGGGCATCCCCAAGCTTAGACGCTTGAGTCTTCTTGATATATGCAGGGGTGAACCACCGGGGCATCCCCAAGCTTAGAGCTTTCACTCTCCTTGATCATGTTGCATCATACTCCTCTCTTGATCCTTGAAAACTTCCTCCACACCAAACTTAGAACAACTCATTAGAGGGTTAGTGCCAATAAAAATTAACATGTTCAGAGGTGACACAATCATTCTTAACACTTCTGGACATTGCATAAAGCTACTGGACATTAATGGATCAAAGAAATTCATCCAACATAGCAAAAGAGGCAATGCGAAATAAAAGACAGAATCTGTCAAAACAGAACAGTTCGTATTGACGAATTTTATCGAGGCACCAGACTTGCTCAAATGAAAATGCTCAAATTGAATAAAAGTTGCGTACATATCTGAGGATCACGCACGTAAATTGGCATAATTTTCTGAGCTATCTACAGGGAGGCAGGTCGGAATTCGTGACAGCAAAGAAATCTGAAACTGCGCAGTAATCCAAATCTAGTATGAACTTTTCTATCAACGACTTTACTTGGCACAACAAAACACTAAACTAAGATAAGGAGAGGTTGCTACAGTAGTAAACAACTTCCAAGACACAAAATAGAAACAAAGTACTGTAGGTAAAAACATGGGTTGTCTCCCATAAGCGCTTTTCTTTAACGCCTTTCAGCTAGGCGTAGAAAGTGTGTATCAAGTATTATCAAGAGACGAAGTGTCAACATCATAATTTGTTCTCATAATAGAATCAAAAGGTAACTTCATTCTCTTTCTAGGGAAGTGTTCCATACCTTTCTTGAGAGGAAATTGATATTTTATATTACCTTCCTTCATATCAATGATAGCACCAACAGTTCGAAGAAAAGGTCTTCCCAATATAATGGGACAAGATGCATTGCATTCAATATCCAAGACAACAAAATCAACGGGGACAAGGTTATTGTTAACGGTAATGCGAACATTATCAACTTTCCCCAAAGGTTTCTTTGTAGAATGATCAGCAAGATTAACATCCAAATAACAATTTTTCAGCGGTGGCAAGTCAAGCATATCATAAATTTTCTTAGGCATAACAGAAATACTTGCACCAAGATCACATAAAGCATTACAATCAAAATCTTTAACCTTCATCTTAATGATGGGCTCCCAACCATCCTCTAGTTTTTTAGGAATAGAGGCTTCACGCTCTAGTTTCTCTTCTCTAGCTTTTATCAGAGCATTTGTAATATGTTGCGTGAAAGCCAAATTTATAGCACTAGCATTAGGACTTTTAGCAAGTTTTTGCAAGAACTTTATAACTTCAGAGATGTGGCAATCATCAAAATTCAAACCATTATAATCTAAAGCAATGGGATCATCATCCCCAATGTTGGAAAAAATTTCAGCAACTTTATCACAGGCAGTTTCAGCGATTTTAGCGATTTCAGCAGTTTCTCGCGCTTTGCATTAGAAGTGAAAACATTGCTAACACCAATTATTTTATTATTAATAGTAGGAGGTGCAGTAACATGTGTAGCATTAGCATTACTAGTGGTGGTAATAGTCCAAACTTTAGCTACATTCTTCTCTTTAGCTAGTTTTTCATTTTCTTCTCTATCCCACCTAGCACGCAGTTCAGCCATTAATCTTATATTCTCATTAATTCTAACTTGGATGGCATTTGCTGTAGTAACAATTTTATTATGATGATTTTCATTAGTCATAATTTTCGATTTCAAAAGATCAACATCAGCAGCAAGACTATCGACTTTAGAAGCAAGTATATCAATTTTCCCAAGCTTTTCTTCAACAGATTTGTTAAAAGCAGTTTGTGTACTAATAAATTCTTTAAGCATGGCTTCAAGTCCAGGGGGTGTGTTCCTATTATTGTTGTAAGAATTCCCATAAGAATTACCATAGCCGTTGCCATTATTATAAGGATATGGCCTATAGTTGTTACTAGAATTGTTCCGGTAAGCATTGTTGTTGAAATTATTATTTTTAATGAAGTTCACATCAACATGTTCTTCTTGTGCAACCAATGAAGCTAATGGAACATTATTAGGATCAATATTAGTCCTATCATTCACAAGCATAGACATAATAGCATCAATCTTATCACTCAAGGAAGAGGTTTCTTCGACAGAATTTACCTTCTTACCTTGTGGAGCTCTTTCCGTGTGCCATTCAGAGTAGTTGATCATCATATTATCAAGAAGCTTTGTTGCTTCACCAAGAGTGATGGACATAAAGGTACCTCCAGTAGCTGAATCCAATAAATTCCGCGAAGAAAAATTTAGTCATGCATAGAAGGTTTGGATGATCATCCAAGTAGTCAGTCCATGTGTTGGGCAATTTTTAACCAAAGATTTCATTCTTTTCCAAGCTTGAGCAACATGTTCAGTATCTAATTGTTTAAAATTCATTATGCTACTCCTCAAAGATATAATTTTAGCAGGGGGATAATATCTACCAATAAAAGCATCCTTGCATTTAGTCCATGAATCAATACTATTCTTAGGCAGAGATAGCAACCAATCTTTAGCTCTTCCTCTTAATGAGAAAGGGAACAATTTTAATTTTATAATATCACCATCTACATCCTTATACTTTTGCATTTCACATAATTCAACAAAATTATTGAGATGGGCAGCAGCATCATCAGAACTAACACCAGAAAATTGCTCTCGCATAACAAGATTCAGTAAAGCAGGTTTAATTTCAAAGAATTCTGCTGTAGTAGCAGGTGGAGCAATAGGTGTGCATAAGAAATCATTATTATTTGTGGTTGTGAAGTCACACAACTTAGTATTTTCAGGGTTGGCCGTTTTAGCAACAGTAAGTAAAGCAAACTAGATAAAGTAAATGCAAGTAACTAATTTTTTTGTGTTTTTGATATAGCAAACAAGATAGCAAATAAAGTAAAACTAGCAACTAATTTTTTTGTATTTTGATTTAGTGCAGCAAACAAAGTAGTAAATAAAACTAAGCAAGACAAAAACAAAGTAAAGAGATTGGGATGTGGAGACTCCCCTTGCAGCGTGTCTTGATCTCAAACAACGGCGCAGAAATTTGCTTGATGCGTGTGGTTGACACGTCCGTTGGGAACCCCAAGAGGAAGGTGTGATGCGCACAGCGGCAAGTTTCCCTCAGTAAGAAACCAAGGTTTAATCGAACCAGTAGGAGTCAAGAAGCACGTTGAAGGTTGATGGCGGCGGGATGTAGTGCGGCGCAACACCAGAGATTCCGGCGCCAACGTGGAACCTGCACAACATAAACAAAGTACTTTGCCCCAACGAAACAGTGAGGTTGTCAATCTCACCGGCTTGCTGTAACAAAGGATTAACCGTATTGTGTGGAAGATGATTGTTTGCAGAAAACAGTAGAACAAGTATTGCAGTAGATTGTATTTCAGTATAGAGAATTGGACCAGGGTCCACAGTTCACTAGAGGTGTCTCTCCCATAAGATAAATAGCATGTTGGGTGAACAAATTACAGTTGGGCAATTGACAAATAAAGAGGGCATGACCATGCACATACATATTATGATGAGTATAGTGAGATTTAATTGGGCATTACGACAAAGTACATAGACCGCCATCCAGCATGCATCTATGCCTAAAAAGTCCACCTTCAGGTTATCATCCGAACCCCTCCGATTATTAAGTTGCAAAGCAACAGACAATTGCATTAAGTATGGTGCGTAATGTAATCAACAACTACATCCTTAGACATAGCATCAATGTTTTATCCCTAGTGGCAACAGCACAACACAACCTTAGAACTTTCACATCGTCCCCGAGATGTCAATGCAGGCATGAACCCACTATCGAGCATAAATACTCCCTCTTGGAGTTACAAGCATCTACTTGGCCAGAGCATCTACTAGTAACGGAGAGCATGCAAGATCATAAACAACACATAGACATAACTTTGATAATCAACATAACAAGTATTCTCTATTCATCGGATCCCAACAAACGCAACATATAGAATTACAGATAGATGATCTTGATCATGTTAGGCAGCTCATAAGATCCGACAATGAAGCACAATGGGGAGAAGACAACCATCTAGCTACTGCTATGGACCCATAGTCCAGGGGTAGACTACTCACACATCACTCCGGAGGCGACCATGGCGGCGTAGAGTCCTCCGGGAGATGAATCCCCTCTCCGGCAGGGTGCCGGAGGCGATCTCCTGGATCCCCCGAGATGGGATCGGCGGCGGCGGCGTCTCTGGAAGGTTTTCCGTATCGTCGCTCTCGGTACTGGGGGTTTCGCAACGGAGGCTTTAAGTAGGCGGAAGGGCAGGTCAAGAGGCGGCACGAGGGCCCCACACCACAGGGCCGCGCGGCCAAGGGGGGGCCGCGCCGCCCTAGGGTGTGGCCACCTCGTGGCCCCACTTCGTCTCCTCTTCGGACTTCTGGAAGCTTCGTGGCAAAATAGGACCCTGGGCGTCGATTTCGTCCAATTCCGAGAATATTTCGTTACTAGGATTTCTGAAACCAAAAACAGCAGAAAACAGCAACTGGCACTTCGGCATCTTGTTAATAGGTTAGTTCCAGAAAATGCACGAATATGACATAAAGTGTGCATAAAACATGTAGATAACATCAATAATGTGGCATGGAACATAAGAAATTATCGATACGTCGGAGACGTATCAATCAACGTGTCGTCGAGATACTCGAGCACGGGGCACGGGGCTCCGTCAACGAGAGGGTGCTGGAGCACATCGTCACGGCGGATAAGACGTTGGAGAACATCCGTCGTGATGAGGAAGAGGTATGGAGAGAGGGGGTCGCCCTGCCGCAGCCCTCGCATGCAGGGGACCCACTTTCCTGGGACGGCATTGAGGAGGACGACCGAGCGCGAGGATGAAAATATGTCATCAATCCAATCACACCACAGAACGGGGAAGCCGCGGGCGAGCATGATGTGCCGCAGACTAGCATTGACCGAATCGAAGGCCTTGGCGAAGTCCAGCTTGAGGATGATACACAGAGCGCGGCGGCGGTAGCATGTCTGAACAAGCTCGGTGGCGTAGACAAAATTCAACGATATGTTCCGGCCGGAGAGGAAGCCGGTCTGGTCCACGTCAATGATGGTGTCGATCCGTCGCTGCAGCCGGGAGGTGAGGGCCTTGCAAATGCTTTTGACGGAGCAGTTATGCAAGGACATCGGCCGGAACGAGGCAGGGGCAAGGACGCCGGCGAGCTTGGGGAGGAGGACAATGTGCGCCATGTTGATGCGGAGGAGATCAGTAACGCGGGAGTGAAATTGTTCAAAAAGGTGAAGTAGGGTCGACCCGACGCTGTTCGAAGCGGCACGAGCGCTCGCGCGGTCAAGAGAGTTGATGGCCACCGCCACTTCTTGGGCCGTGAACGGCTCAACAAGGCTTGCACCATCGATATTGGGGCAGTTGCAGTAGAGTTCGTCAATGTCGAAGTCCCAGGAGTCCACCGTCCGCCACCCCAGGGGATTGTTGTAGAAGGAGAAAAGGGTGGCAGCCTTGGCCTCGTGAGTGGCAATGGCCACGCCGTCCACCTCGAGCGTGCGAATGGAATTGCGGCGGAGGCGTTGGTAGGCTCGGGCGTGGAAGAAACGGGAGTTTTCATCCCCTTCTTTGATCGCCCAAAATTTCCCCCGCTGCTTCCAGTAAGCGGCACGTTGAAGCACCAGGCGCTCGAGCGTCATCCTGCACAAGACACGCAATTTGAGCTCGTCCACAGAGAGCGGGCGAGACTCCTCAAACAGATCAAGCATATTGATAAGGAAGGAGCAGTTATTCTCAAACTTAGGATTGAAACGGTGCAAGCGTATCCCAACCTTGGCGGCCGAGCGAAAGGACTTGAGGCAAGCCGCGATGTCGCCCGCCACATGGATCCGAGCTGCAGGTCTAGACCAAATAGGAAGGGTGGTGGGGAGAAAAAGGGGATCCAAGAGCCAAGCATAATAGAAACGAAAGCCAGAAGTTCGAGGGATGGTGGTGGAGGTGGTGACAAGGAGAGGAACGTGGTCAGAAGTAGGGCGAGGGAGGGAGGAAAGGGAAGAGTTAGAGAGGGCTTGGTTCCAAGCTTAGTTAAAAAGAGCTCGATCGAGACGAGCGAGGACGTGCGAGTCCTGTTTGTTAGACCACGTAAAGCGATGATCCAGCAAGGGAAGCTCGAAAAGGGCAAGGTTTCTAATGGAGTCGTTGAAAGCCGAGGCCAGCGTGAGATCGAAGTTGTCGTTGTTTTATCACGTTGGTCACGGACGAGATTGAAATCGCCAATGACTAACCAGGGGATGGGGAAGGGAGGGCCAAGGGACTCAAGCTCAGAAAGAAACGCAAGCGTGAGGGAGTGATCAGTGGGGGCGTAGACATTCGTAACTACCAGGGCTAGGTCGGGGAGGGAGGATTTCAGAGAAGTAGAGAGGGAGAAGCGGTCGCGACGGACGGCAGTCAGCGAGAACTGATGAGGATCCCATGTTGTGAAAATCCCACCGGAGCTGCCGATGGCGTCGAGGGTCTTGAAGGAGGAGAGGTTTTGGGGAAGGATGGAGGCGGCTATGAAGCTATCCATGGAGCTAAGTTTGGTTTCTTGGACACATACAATCGAGGGGGCAGTAGAGGAAATCGCGTCACGCACAATTGGTCGTTTTTCAGACAACCTAAACCCTGAGTGTTCCACGATTCAATCTTAACATCACGAAGGCGTTTTATCATCGGAACGATCAACACCGAGAGAGGTACAGGGGTTACAAGGAGGAGCATACGCACGCACGCACAAAGACATAAACCAAGAGAGATACACGGGGTAGGGGACACGAGGATGAGCGGCAGCACACTCCGTCCATGGACGGCAGCGACGGCACCGAGACAGAGAGCTGAGGAGCCGTCTAATCATCAGCACCTGAGGGCACCGATGTGGAGCAGATGGTGGCAGCGAAAGCGTCCACCGCGCGTTTGCGGAGGGGCTTGGTCACAACACCAAGGGCGCCATGCTTCTTCACTTGCTTCTGCAGGGCGACAGTGCAACCGCCAAGGGCGTCCTTGAGGCCACGGAGCTTGACGGTGCGCGCCACGATCGGCTCGTAAAGCTGGGGCTCCTTGGAGGCCAAACGAGAGCTGCGCTTTACCGGGGCTGCCACGGCTTGGCCAGGAGGCGTGTGGACAGCCGCAGTGGGCACGGTGACGAAGGACACATCGTCGAGGGTGGCGTCGATGATCTCCGTGATCACCACGCCACGACGCACAGAAAGACCCAGGGGAGGGCCAGAGCTCAGCTCCCGGGACACCGCCTGACGAGGGAACACCTCGGCAATGCCTACGTATTGTAGACTTGGGTTTCAGGAGAGAGCAACGATGGAGATTCCGGGAGCGAGATTAGGCACACGACGTACCCAGCTTCGGGTCCCCTCGGTGGAGGATCCCTACGTGCTGCTAGCAATCCAGTATATGATCATAGATGTGTTTACAGGGTGCCGCCGTAGGCGGAACTATGTTGTCTATATTCTGTCTATCTGTTCGCCTCCTTCTATCGGGTACCCTCGCTGGCTTTATGTATGCAACCAGCCTAGGGTTTTTACAAGAGTCCTAGTCGACTACTTCTTCGGGTTGCCTTGTTGGGCCTTCTCCATATTGGGCCGAGCCGATCCAGGTATACTAATAATGGGTACCCGAAGGGTATACCCATGTCAGTAGCCCCCGAGTGTCTAGGGAAGTCGAAGACTTGCGTAGAGACTCCAAGCATAATCATCTCCAAAGGCGAGGTCCATGTCGTAGATCATGTGTAGCATAAATGATGTCGACGATTCTCGAAGTTATTTTTCTATCGGGTGCGCGACAGCGCTCCCGATGGGAGTAGCCCCCGAGTCTATGGGTAAGTGCTTGCACTTAGGCATAGACTCAAGCTGTACTACTCGATGAAGAACTTAACTATATTTCTGGAGGACTTTATGAAATCCATGTGCTCCCGATGGGAGTAGGCTCCACTCGAGTCGTAGAATCGAGTTGAGTCTACAAACCTTGATTGTCATACATGATGTCGAAGTTATTTTTTTATCGGGTGCGCGGCCAGCGCTCCCGGTGGGAGTAGCCCCCGAGGCTACAGCCAAGTGTTTGCACTTGGGTGTAGGCTCAACTTGCTTTTAATCGACACCACAATTTTTCCTCTTTCTTGTATCTTATCGGGAGGGTGAACAACACTCTCGATAAGAGTAGCCCCCGAGCCTATGCGCAGGTGCTTGCACCTGGGCATAGACTCAAGTTGTACTACTCGATAAAGAACTTGACTATATTTCTGGGCGCAGCCCCTCGTTCTATTGACTCTAGACCGTTGCTATCTATGTTGTCCAGGGATAATGGTAAATGGGGCTGGTTCATCTGACGGATCAGGTACCAGTTAACTGCTCTTGTGGCAATCCCGCAAGAACCTACTTCAAGATCACGTCCCTGGACATGATCTCGGGACCTGGCGTAATTCGTCACGTGCCGCTTAAGGACTTACCATGATCCGAATTTCAGTAATGTTATTGGGTCCACAGCGCGTCCACCGGGATATTTCTTCACATTTGTTGATGTGGAAAAAAGTAGCAGAGCGCAGTCTTTGGCGATGCCACGCCACACAGGACGGATCTCGGGGTCTTACCTTCGCAGAGTTTTGCGGCATTCAGAGATTATTCGCGACTTTGGCGCTCTGAGAATATTTTGTCAAGTGCCTTGTTCGGCTGATGCAATGACCCATTTTGCGGGTTCATCTATTTTTCTCTCGGGCTTGATGAGACAGCCGAATATATTGGTTCTTCTATATTATCGGGTACATCACCGATGCTCTTGCTCGGAACAATATGACGAGTCAATGACCCCGAAGATTTGTCCACCTTTTATTTTTGTTCCTCCTTGATGAAAATTTCGTAGAGTTCCTCCTTCAGGAAAATTTCTTTGGGTCCTCTTTGAGGACAATTCTTCGGGTCCTCTTTGAAGATAATTCTTCGAGACCTCCTTGAGGATAATTCTTCGGGACCTCCTTGAAGATAATTTTTCGGGACCTCCTTGAAGATAATTCTTCGGGACCTCCTTGAAGATAATTTTTCGGGACCTCCTTGAAGATAATTCTTCGGGTCCTGTTCTTTCTTGAAGATAATTTCGTCGAGTTCTCCCTGTAGACAATTTCGTCGGGTTCTCTCTTATATACTTTGAATTTTGCTTTCTCCTGCACAAATAAACAAAATTTTTCTATCTTTCCCTTGACTCTCTTTTTCGCATGCGGTGTCAGATGCTCAGATTCGATGATATGTAAAGTGAATATATGCTGCGCAGCCCCCCAACTGTCAGGTGCGACGAAAGTAAACGATAATCAACTTTGTGCAAAATAAAAGAACACTTAGCTTTTTGGACACGACGAAGTCGATGCGTGATGAAGTCTTTGAGTGTAGATAAGAAGTATAGCCGAAGTAAAAACCACCAAATAGAGAAAATAGATGCCGCCAAATTGTTGATGAAGAAATAGCCGAGCCCCCGAGCGCTGCTGGGGTGATATCATGATTGTTGCTTAGGTGCCATGTCATAGTTGTGACCCGCGGCGAAGTTGTTGTCGAGCCCCCGAGTGTTAGCCGTGACGTCTTAAGAAATTAACGGAGTCGCGGCGTCATTTAAGGTGAAGCCATTTAGGATGAAGCCATTGTCGACAATATAATATGAATCCGCGAAGATGAATCCAAGATGAAGTATTTGATATGAATCCACATTAAATATGAAGCATATATTGAAGATGAATCCGCCGATATCATAGAGGATGAATCCATTGACCCGAAGAATCCAGTAATAACCATAGAAGATGAATCCGCTGATATCATAGAGGATGAATCCATTGACCCGCAAAAAATAGTTCCAGTAATAACCATAGAAGATGAATCCATTGACCCGGAAACGCATCGGATAATATTCTATTAGAATGAACCAGTAATATCCATATAGATGAATCCGAATAAATTCACTGACCCGAAGAAATAAATCCAGTAGTAACCATCGATTATAAATCCACTGTCCCGGAAATCCGCCCGGTAGTACTATATTAGAGAAAACCAATGATAACCCGAAGAAAATCAATCCAGTAAGCCGAAGAAAATAAATCCTCTGAGCCGAAGAAATCCACTAAGCCGAAGAAAATAATTTCACTGGTGCCGGAGAAAATAATTCCACCGAGCCAGAGAAGATATATCCATAACCGAAGAAAATAACTTCACCAAGTAACCGAGTATATTTGTGGTAAGGCACAACCCCCAGTGTTGGGTGAATTTGCTCTAATGATGTAATGGTACAGCCCCCGAGTATTCGGGTGTGGCCAAAGTAAATAATAATTGACTATCGGAAGAGGAACACTTAGCTTTTTTATCGGGTGCGGCGGAATCGGCGTGGAAGTAGGTCGTCCGGTAGACGCAGTCGAAGCGGTGGACGTAATAGATGTGGCGGATCCTCGATGGATGAGCCCCCAAGCGTAGTGAGTGCCATGGCGAGCTGATAGTTTTGTATCGGATGGTCGGACCCATGTAGTAGTAGTCGATGAAGTGATGGGTCCGCACCGGGTAAGCTCCCGAATATATTGAGTCCGCGATGTGACAAGCGAGCCCCCGAGTATGGCAACTATACGCGGCGAAGTAATCGGAGCTTGTTCCGATCTGAAGTTGTGTTGAAGCGTGGAAATCTACGCGCAAATAATAGCACAAAACGCAAAAATATTTGGCCCAATAAATTCTGCGAATAGTAATTAACTAGAAATATAGCACCTGATTGTTGTGTCGGATGACTTGCGGCATAAACACGTTGTCGGCTTTCCGAAGATGGCGTTTCACAATGGCGAGCGGAACGTGTGACTGCATGCAACGAAGTAGTCACAGTTGTTTGAACTCATGATTAGGCATAAGTATATACAAAATAAATGTGTGCGGAGATTAGATTCAAACGAGTCAAATGATAGAATAGTCAAGAAGAGAGATTAAATAGGAAAGAAAAAACCGATCAGGGAACATAGCCACGCGGTGACGTTTTGTTGGTGCGACTTGCCTCCTGCCCGATCAAGCACTTTTTCCTTGGGACTTGATTCACGTGAGTAAGTGTGTAGAGAGATATACTTAGCTTAGATGCAATCTGGGATTCGATGAAGACCACAAAGAGCACTGCCTCGGTCCCGTGTTGCATATGCATGCCCACTATCAGCGATGAATTTGCCTCGCGAAAAGCTGGTTCGCCGACTTGGGTCACGGGTGTCACGCGATGAACGCGGCGACTTTAGGTCTTCAGTGCGCGGAGAGAAAAAAAATCCGATCATCCGCCAGATTGATTCGTCGATGATGAACTTGACGATCTTCTATCTAGATGGATCTAGATGTTGTCGATGATGAGGGATCCCGCCCGGATGACGAAATCCAGTCGTCGCAATCCCCACGGTCGGCGCCAATTGACGAGGGAACACCTCGGCAATGCCTACGTATTGTAGACTTGGGTTTCGGGAGAGAGCGACGATGGAGATTCCGGGAGCGAGATTAGGCACACGACGTACCCAGCTTCGGGTCCCCTCGGTGGAGGATCTCTACGTGCTGCTAGCAATCCAGTATATGATCATAGATGTGTTTACAGGGTGCCGCCGTTGGCGGAACTATGTTGTCTATATTCTGTCTATCTGTTCGCCTCCTTCTATCGGGTACCCTCGCTGGCTTTATATATGCAACCAGCCTAGGGTTTTTACAAGAGTCCTAGTCGACTACTTCTTCGGGTTGCCTTGTTGGGCCTTCTCCATATTGGGCCGAGCCGATCCAGGTATACTAATAATGGGTACCCGAAGGGTATACCCATGTCACCGCCGGGGAGCCGACACCCGCATCCCACGTGAGCGTGAGCGACGAGCGGGATGAGTCAGAGGAGCCTCTGGAGGGAGCAGAGCATTGAGGAGAGCTCTTCACGCTATCCAGGAAGGCGAGCATCGCGTCATGAGGAAGGAGAGCACCATCGATGTTGCCGATGTCGCGATCACCGTGTGAGTCGTTGTCCGCTCCAGGGGCGGGAGGGAGGCGAGCAGGCACCAGCGGTAGTCGTCCAAGCCTACGGTTGAACCGAGGCGGCGGTGGAGGGCTGAAGAAAGGCGCATACTCCCCTTCGCTGTTGTAGGAATCCTTGACGCGCCACACACGGACTTTGCGAAGCGTGATCAGATGAGAGCCCCAGGGCTCGCGAGTGAGCAGGATCTCCGCGGGGACAAACTGTGCGTGGCGCAGGTGCACAACGGCACAAACAATAGCACAGTCCGTGCTAGTGAGGGAAGCAGCGTCGACCTCCAGGGTTTCACCGAAACAGTTGAACGCGGCCACGACGTTGACGTGGATCAGGTGCTCGACAGGAACACGATGAGCGAGGACGAGGGCAACCCACTTGAGGTTGCAGGGGATGCGGTCAGCAACCTTCTCGCGCACGAGGCGAAAGGTGGCGCCGTCGTTGTGGAAGGGCTGGTGGAGGGTGGCCAACTCCCTGTCCTCCTCAGAAAGGAAGCGGGCGTAGATGTCGCCGATGGAGGAGGCCACTGATAACCCACAAGTATAGGGGATCGCAACAGTCTTCGAGGGAAGTAAAACCCAAATTTATTGATTCGACACAAGGGGAAGCAAAGAATACTTATAAGCCTTAACAACTGAGTTGTCAATTCAGCTGCACCTGGAAAAGCACTAGTAACAGGGGTGATGTGAAAGCAGCAGTAATATGAGGGCAATAGTAACAGTAACACACCAGCAGTAACAGTAACACAGAGGCAATGGCACCAGAAAATAGTTGATACTACTTCCAATGACATATAGGACCGAGTGAGTATTTGATGATGAAAGATGGACCGGGATTCCCAGCTATCTACACTAGTGGTAACTCTCCAATAACAAGTGACAAGTGTTGGGTGAACAAATTACAGTTGGGCAATTGATAGGATTGAAATAGCATTAAGACAGAACATCAAGTCTATTAATCATGTAGGCATGTTTTCCATATATAGTCATACGTGCTCGCAATGAGAAACTTGCATAACATCTTTTGTCCTACCAGCCGGTGGCAGCCGGGCCTCAAGGGAATCTACTAGTAATTAAGGTACTCCTTTTAATAGAGCACCGGAGCAAAGCATTAACACTTGGTGAAAACATGTGATCCTCATATCTAAGCCTTCCCCTCTAGTTATCCCAGTTGTTGTCACTCTGGGGCCTCGGGTTCCGGACATAGACATGTGCAAACAACTTGTAGATACAATCTAAGCAATAATTATAGAGCTTAAATCTAAGATCATGCCACTCGTGCACTAGTGACAAGCATTAAACACAACAAGGTTGCAGCAACAATAACTTCACAAACTTATATAGATAGACTGATCATAATGTAACAATTCATCGGATCCCAACAAACACAACACCGATTACATCAGATGGATCTCAATCATGTAAGGCAGCTCATGAGATCATTGTATTGAAGAACATGGGAGAGAGAGTACCAACTAGCTACAGCTAGAACCCGTAGTCCATGGGGGAACTACTCACGGAGCATGATGGAGGCGGTGGCGTCGATGGAGAAGGCTTCCGGGGGCACTTCCCCATCCCGGCGGCGTGCCGGAACAGAGATTATGTCCCCCGAAACGGAGTTTCGCGATGGCGGCGGCGCCCCTGGAGTCTTTCTGGAATATGGTTTATTGTTGTAGGGTTTTCGCGTCGCGAGGGATTATATAGGCGAAGAGGCGGCGCGAGGGGGTGCTAGAGGGGTCCACACCCTAGGGGGCGCCCCCCCACTTGGCCGCGCCACCAGGTGGTGTGGGGCCCCCCTGGCCCTTCTCCGTCTCTCCTTCGGTGTTATGGGTCCGTCTCGATAAAATAGGAGGTTTGGCTTTTGTTTCGTCGAATTCCGAGAATATTGCCCGAACATCATTTCTGGAACCAAAAACAGCAAAAAACAAGAACTGGCACTTCGGCATCTTGTTAATAGGTTAGTCCCGGAAAATGCATAAAAACATTATAAAGTGTGAGCAAAATATGTAGGTATTGTCATAAAACTAGCATGGAACATCAGAAATTATAGATACGTTGGAGACGTATCAAGCATCCCCAAGCTTAGTTTCTACTCGCCCTCGAGTAGGTAAACGATAAAAAGAATAATTTCTGAAGTGACATGCTACCAACATAATCTCGATAATACTATTGTAAAGCATATGAGATGAATGAAGTGACTCAAAGCAATGATCTATAGTTTGCTAACAAATAGATAACATATAGCAAAACTTTTCATGAATAGTAATTTCAAGACAAGCATCAAAAAGTCTTGCATAAGAGTTAACTCATAAAGCAATAAATTCTTAATAAGAGGTTTGAAGCAACACAAAGGAAGATTTAAGTTTCAGCAATTGCTTTCAACTTCAACATGCATATCTCATGGATATTTGTCAACACAAAGTAATATAATGAATGCAAATAAGCAAGTATGTAAGAATCAATGAACAGTTGACACAAGTGTTTGCTTCTAAGATATAAAGAAGTAGGTAAACTGACTCAACATAAAGTAAAAAAAAGGCCCTTCGCAGAGGGAAGCAGGGATTAAATCATGTGCTAGAGCTTTTCAAGTTTTGAAATCATATAGAGAGCATAAAAGTAAAGTTTTGAGAGGTGTTTGTTGTTGTCAATGAATGGTAATGGGTACTCTAACTACCTTATCAACCAGACTTTCAAGAGCGGCTCCCACGAAAGACGTTATCTCTACCAGCAAGGTAGATCATCCCTCTTCTGTTTTGTTTACACATGTATTTTAGTTTCATTATTGATGACACTCCTCCCAACCTTTTGCTTACACAAGCCATGGCTAACCGAATCTCGGGTGCCTTCCAACATTCACATACCATGGAGGAGTGTCTATTTGCAAAATTAAGTTGCGTACTGATAGATCAGGGAAAAACACGTGAAGAGAATTATTAGTGAAAGTTGTAATTAATTGGGGCCGGAAACCCCATTGCCAGCTCTTTTTGCAAAATTATTGGATAAGCGGATGTATATGGCACTAGTCCATTGGTGAAAGTCTGTCCGAAGTAAATGACAGGATCGAAAGATAAAACACCACATACTTCCTCATGAGCTATAAAACATTGACACAAATAAGGGATAATAGCTTTTGAATTATTTAAAGGTAGCACATGAAGTATTTACTTGGAATGGCAGGAAATACCACATAGTAGGTAGATATGGTGGACACAAATGGCATAGGTTTTGGCTCAGGGTTTTGGATGCACGAGAAGTATTCCCTCTCAGTACAAGGCTTTGGCTAGCAAGGTTGTTTGAAGCAAACACAAGTATGAACCGGTACAGCAAAACTTACATAAGAACATATTGCAAGCATTATAAGACTCTACACTGTCTTCCTTGTTGCTCAAACACTTTTACCAGAAAATATCTAGACCTTAGAGAGACCAATCACGCAAACCAAATTTCAACGAGCTCTACGGTAGTTCTTTACTAATAGGTTTAAACTACATGATGCAAGAGCTTAAACATGATGTACTTGAAAGCTCAAAACAATTGCCAAGTATCAAATTATTCAAGACAATATGAAGCATTTTTTGTTTCCAACCAAATGTCAATAAGTGCAGCGGTTTTCAACTCCGCCATGAACATTAAAATAAAGCTAAGAACACCAGTGTTCATATGAAAAAGCGGAGCGTGTCTCTCTCCCACACAAGGATTGCTAGGATCCGAATTTATTCAAACACAAACAAGAATAAAAGCACACAGACGCTCCAAGTAAAGCACATATGATGTGGAAGAATAAAAATATAGTTTCACTAGAGATGACCTGATAAGTTGATGAAGAAGGGGATGCCTTGGGCATCCCCAAGCTTAGACGCTTGAGTCTTGTTGAAATATGCTTGGGTGAACCACGGGGGCATCCCCAACCTTAGGCTCTTCACTCTTCTTGATCACATTATATCACCCTTCTCTCTTGACCCTTGAAAACTTCTGCCACACCAAACTTCTCATAAACTTCATTAGAGGGGTTAGTACTCAAAAAACTTTAATCCACTTTAGTTCTGTAGTGACATATTGCAAGAACTCAATAAAACATTCGCTACAGCTCTCCACGTCTAGAAAGCCTTACTTAAAGTCCACAAGAGACAATGCAAAAAACAGAGACAGAATCTGCCAAAACAGAACATGCAGTAAACACGAATTCTTTAGACGTACTTCAGTTGCTCAAATCAGAAAACTCAAAACTAACGAAAGTTGCGTACATATCTGAGGAACACGCATGAATTTTTGCAGAATTTTTAGGTTCTCCTACAGAGAGATCTACTCAAATTCGTGACAGCTAAAAATCTGTTTCTGTGCAGAAATCCAAATCTAGTATCAACTTCTTATTAGAGACTTTACTTGGCACAAAAATGCAATAAAGTAAAGATAAGGAGAGGTTGCTACAGTAGTAACAACTTCCAAGACGCAACAAAACAGTAGCAAAATAAAACATGGGTTATCTCCCAAGAAGTGCTTTCTTTATAGCCATTAAGATGGGCTCGGTGATTTTAATGATGCTCACATAAGGATGAGAGTTGAAGCAAAGAGAGCATCAAAAAGCAAGTATGAAACAAATTTAAGTCTAACCCGCTTCCTATGCATAGAAATCTTGTACACAAATAAAATCATGAAGAACAAAGTGACAAGCATAGCAAGATAAAACAAGAGTAACTTCAAAATTCTCAGCATATAGAGAGGTATTTTAGTACTATGAAAATTTCTACAACCATATTTTCCTCTCTCATAATAATTTTCAGCAGCATCATGAACAAACTCAACAATATAACTATCACATACAGCATGCTTTTCATGATCTACAAACACATAATTTTTATCAAGCTAAAAAATAATGGGATTAAAACTTTCAAACCCACTTTTATCAATAATATAACAAGATGATTGATCAATCTCAAAAGATATGGGACTCCTAGATAAAGTCAAGACCTCTCCAATCCCATTTTCATTAGTAGTACAATTAATATTATCAAGCAACATAGGACCATCATCTAGAGCTTTATCATAAACATTTGCTTCGCAAAACTCTTTAGTACCATGCATTTCGATATCAGGCACAAACAAAGCATTATCATAAGATTTATCAAAATAGCATGGATTATCATAGATAACAGTAGCTTAATTATTCTCACAAGTTTTACTCATAGGGAATATTTCAAGAGAATCCACAGGAACATAGCATTCATCCTCCTTTGGTAAGCGTGGAGGACAATCAAATAGTGTAAGAGATAAAGAGTTACTCTCATTAGAAGGTTGGCATGGGTAGCTAATCCATTCTTCCTCCTTTTGTTCATCACTCTCCTCCTCTTTTTCATCCAATGAGCTTTCAAGTTCATCAATTTCTTCTTCTACAGGTTCCTGCAAATTGTGAGTGCATTCTTGTGCATGAATAAGTCTCTCTTTATAATCAATGATATAAGGATTATTGCTGTAACTTTCTATGCAAAAAATCAAGGATAGAAGAGACATAATCTTTAAGGTTCTTACAAGCAATACAAGTTTCATAATTTTTAGCCATGAAGGATTTTATCTCAGAGGCTCCCACAAATAAAACAAATTGTTCTACTTCTTCGAACCCAAGATGAATATAGTTATTCCAATTATAGTTCATAATTAAAATTTCTTCACTAAAGCCACATTGGAATTTAAGATGTTTAGTATCCTGTTTAGAGCAACAGTTTATATCATGGCGTTTAAGCATGATTTTAGCAATTGTATTCAATTTTTCTATCACAGCACTCATGACTTTACCCTTTCTTGATTCTTTATAATTGTTATATAATTCTATAAGCTCCATATAGGTTGTGGGTTCTTCCATAACAACAGTTTTTAATTTTTCGATTTATCAAATTTTTATGGATTTTCGGGTATATAAGAAAAATAAAACAAGACAAAAACAAACTAGGCAAAAGTAAACTAAGCAAAATAATACTAGACAGAAATAAACTAAGCACAAATAAACTAGACAAAAGTAAACTAAGCAAAACAAAATAAAATAAAAAACAGAGAGAGGTAGAGTGTACTCCCCAGGTGAACTTATGAGTAGAGCTATGCCTCCCCGGCAACGGCGCCAGAAAATAGTCTTGATAACCCACAAGT
Organism: Lolium perenne; assembly: GCF_019359855.2. Lineage (NCBI taxonomy): Eukaryota > Viridiplantae > Streptophyta > Magnoliopsida > Poales > Poaceae > Lolium > Lolium perenne. The sequence continues at coordinate 266,342,216 of NC_067244.2, read as the reverse complement.
ATAGGGGATCGCGATAGTCTTCGAGGGAAGTAAAACCCAAATTTATTGATTCGACACAAGGGGAAGCAAAGAATACTTATAAGCCTTAACAACTGAGTTGTCAATTCAGCTGCACCTGGAAAAGCACTAGTAACAGGGGTGATGTGAAAGCAGCAGTAATATGAGAGCAATAGTAACAGTAACACACCAGCGATATGATAACACAGAGGCAATGGCACCAGAAAATAGTTGATACTACTTCCAATGACATATAGGACCGAGTGAGTATTTGATGATGAAAGATGGACCGGGGTTCCCAGCTATCTACACTAGTGGTAACTCTCCAATAACAAGTGACAAGTGTTGGGTGAACAAATTACAGTTGAGCAATTGATAGGATTGAAATAGCATTAAGACAGAACATCAAGCCTATTAATCATGTAGGCATGTTTTCCATATATAGTCATACGTGCTCGCAATGACAAACTTGCATAACATCTTTTGTCCTACCAGCCGGTGGCAGCCGGGCCTCAAGGGAATCTATTGGTAATTAAGGTACTCCTTTTAATAGAGCACCGGAGAAAAGCATTAACACTTGGTGAAAACATGTGATCCTCATATCTAAGCCTTCTCCTCTAGTTATCCCAGTTGTTGTCACTCTGGGGCCTCGGGTTCCGGATATAGACATGTGCAAACAACTTGTAGATACAATCTAAGCAATAATTATAAAGCTTAAATCTAAGATCATGCCACTCGTGCACTAGTGACAAGCATTAAACACAACAAGGTTGCAGCAACAATAACTTCACAAACTTATATAGATAGACTGATCATAATGTAACAATTCATCGGATCCCAACAAACACAACACCGATTACATCAGATGGATCTCAATCATGTAAGGCAGCTCATGAGATCATTGTATTGAAGTACATGGGAGAGAGAGAGTACCAACTAGCTACAGCTAGAACCCGTAGTCCATGAGGGAACTACTCACGGAGCATGATGGAGGCGGTGGCGTCGATGGAGAAGGCTTCCGGGGGCACTTCCCCGTCCCGGTGGCGTGCCGGAACAGAGATTCTGTCCCCCGAAACGGAGTTTCGCGATGGCGGCGGCACCCCTGGAGTCTTTCTGGAATATGGTTTATTGTTGTAGGGTTTTCGCGTCGCGAGGGATTATATAGGCGAAGAGGCGGCGCGAGGGGGTGCCAGAGGGGTCCACATCCTAGGGGGGCGCGCCCCCCCTCTTGGCCGCGCCGCCAGGTGGTGTGGGCCCCCCTGGCCCTTCTCCGTCTCTCCTTCGGTGTTCTGGGTCCGTCTCGGTAAAATAGGAGGTTTGGCTTTTGTTTCGTCGAATTCCGAGAATATTGCCCGAACAGCTTTTCTGGAACCAAAAACAGGAACTGGCACTTCGGCATCTTGTTAATAGGTTAGTCCCGGAAAATGCATAAAAACATTATAAAGTGTGAGCAAAATATGTAGGTATTGTCATAAAACTAGCATGGAACATCATAAATTATAGATACGTTGGAGACATATCAGCCACCATTTTGACGTGCAGCCCGGGCAGTTCAGCGAAGATGGCCTCGGCGCACGCCCCAGCTGGCGAAGAAAAAGGAGAGAGCGATTCGATATAGACCAACGCCGCCATGCGGCGCACCGCCTCCATGTCGCCAGGAGGCATGAACACCTCTAGAGGAGGAGCAGCATCGTCGGACTCCACCTCCTCTTCGTCGTCAGCCAAAGGGGCAGGGGATGGCATGCGCGGGGGAGGCGATGTCTCTACCATGCCGATGACCTTCTTAACACAGGAGGTGGAGGAGCTTGCGAGCATTCACCGACCTTGAAAAGCGAGCCCATGCGGCACGGAGGAGAGGAAGAGCAAGCCCGGTGCGCTCCATAGAGCGGGGCAGGGGTGTCAGCAGCGCGGCATGATAAGGAGTGGCACCGCGGTGTAGGTTGGCAGCGGGTTTGGCTGGATGGGGAGACGAGCGCACGGCGACAAAGGTGGGCTGGGGAAAGTGCATGGTGCACTCCCTTAAGCAGTGGCCGGAGCGGCCACACCCGCGACAGCGGATGGGGTCTCTGCAAGACCGTACTTGGTGGAGAACGGAGAGGCAGCGGAAACACCCGTTGAGGCTTAGGGTTTTGAAAGGCGTGGCAGACGTTTTTGCAGAACGGAGGGGAGGGCAGCGCATGACCTCCAGATAAGAGCGGGGCAGCGGCGAGCCGGGTGCATTGATCAGCGGAGGATGGGTGGCCGGGGAACCTGGAGAGCCGTTGGCACCGACGCAGGGCTTGAGGGCAGTATGGGCGAGGCGCGGAGCTCCGGAGGTAGGCGATAGGGGCGTAGAGGCAGACACGGTTTCCTTGAAGGAGGAGGCGACCTCAGGCGCGACAGGTAGCTGCGGTGGTAAATCCTCCCCAGATTGAGCGCGAGGAAGAGGAATTAAACCTCTCCCACCGAACCTAGAGGAGGACGCGGGAATGCGAGACCATACAGGCAGAGTACGGCGTCCACGACGACGCTTAGCGAGCATGACAGGTGGGGCCTGAGCAGACAGCTCAGCAGCAGAGGCTTGAGGTTGAAACAGCAGCAAATTGCTCAACGATATCCTATCAATTGCTCAACGATGAAACCCTAAACGGAAGCGGGCGCAGTGACGGGGTCCGACGTCGAGGATGAAACAGGCCACCGTCGGCGAAGCAACGATAACGTGGAAGATCCCCTCCCCCACATCGGTGGCGACCAGGCTGAACTCATGGCTGCAGAAGAAGAAGGACAGGATGGAACCTAAAGAATCGGCGGAGAAGCAAGGGGAGAGAAAGGGCGGCGAGACCCAGATCTCGCCGGAGGGATATGGGCGGTGTGGGTTGTGGGAGGGAAGCGGTGAAAACCTGGAGAGGACATAGTCCTGGAAAACCTTACCTGGTCCAGACCATGCAGCGAGGCGAGCACGACAAGCGGCGACGGCGCCGCCACCCTCAACGGAGGGGCCAACCGGGAGGGAGCCGACAAGGGGAGGATTGGTTGTATTGTGTGTGTAGGCGAGCGCGGCTGGAGCTGGCCGACGCTCGGAAGGGGTGGTGCTGGAGCTCTGAACGAGCGCCAACGGAAGCTGGTGGAGTGGCAGAGCAAGGGAGTTGGGACGGGGTCGGGTGGGGAGGCTGGTGCGAGTCGCCAGAGGGGCGGCGGAGGGGTCGCCCGCATCGCCTGGCGTGTCGCGAGAGCGCTCCATCCAGTCCATTAGCAAAGTTATTTTTAGATTGGCATTGCTTGTCGTTAAATCATAGTTTATGTTGTTGAATTTGAAGTTTAAAATGTTGAAGTTGAATAAATTTTTAGTGCGGATGATCTAATCTAGATCACCTAGTCAGTCTCCGACAGGGGTGATCTATTTTTACATCACATGGAAAACCACAAAGTGATCAGATAATGTAAAACCCCCATTTTGATGATATAAACTTTTACGTACATCAATTGTTTTGGGTGCTCTATTTTGCATCATCTATTAGAGATGCTCTTGTATCTTGCAATCATATGAATCCGCATACTCCACAGCAAATGTGTTACAACTTTCGTCACATATCGTTGACAGCTGATAGCCATGCATGTCACATCGTTGTGCTGGCGCTATAGTGTGGTACACTGATACTACAATACAGAATAGGGCGCTGCACTTCATGCATCAAGGTGCATGCGACACGTACTGCAGGAATTCATTGTCGCCGAGAAGGCGGGCCATGGTGTCCGGGGCAAGGCAAACCTCAACGTCGACGCTGCCATCCCCGGCCTGGCCCGGCAACGCCGACAGCACCCCGTCAATTTTGCTATCGCACCCGCTCCTAACAGCAACGGCCTTGCCCCACCCGAAATCAGTGCCGTCGTACATAGGAAAGCGCGGCGAGCTGCCGATTATGAGCGTGGCGCTGTCGAGGTTGCCCCGCGAGAAGCACCAGGGCGCGGCCTCCCAGTCCGCTGCCGCCTGCCTGATGGCGCCGTCGTCTTGCACCGCCACCTTGGCGTGCAGCCTTGCAGCCGCCCAGCGGAGGCCGTTGGCAGCCAGCTCGGCCACCGTCGCCGTGGTGGCCAGGATCTGGATGGCGTTGCCGAAGTAGACCGGGGAGATCTTGGGGCGCAGACGGTGCCGGCAGTTCACCGCCATGATGAACCTGGTCGTCGCATCGGCAGCCAGCTGCAGCCTCGCTCGCGTCACGGCCAGCCACATATGCGCGCAGATCGATTGGAAGGAGGAGATCTCTCCGTTCACCATGGAGTCCTCGTTGGTTTTTCCACAGCCGTTGGCGGCGGCTTTCAGGTCGCGGATCGCGGCGGCGCTGAAGTGGACGACTCGCTCGCGCAGCGGCGGCGCCGCGTGTAACGTCCCTGCAGGGCCGTCGCGTCCGGAAAAGCGGAGGACGGCCGTCGAGCCGCCAAAGAAACTGCGGCCGAAGTCCGGTGGCTGGACTGGATCGCCGCGGCACAGCCCAGCCCACGTATTAAAGAAGTGCCAAAACGAGGTCCCGTCCACGACCGCGTGGTTGACGACGACGGAGAGAAAGAAAGCGCCGTCCCCGAGCTCCGTGACTTGGAATGACGAGAGCGGGCGGTGGTGGCCTTCGTAGCTCACGGCGCCGGCCATCGGGAACAGCTCTTTCGTCAGCATGGTGGGCACGTCGGCGTCCGACACGAGGAAGTCCGCAAGCGACAGAGCGGGCGCCACCGCATGGAAGAACTCGACGGCAGCGTCGTCGTCGCACCGGATGACGATGCGGCCGTCGGGGAGCGTGACTAGCCGCCCCGCGAGCGGCGGGAAGACGCCGAGCGCGCGGGAGAGTGACGACACCAGCGAAGACAGGAGGCCGGCCATCGGCGTGCCGGAAGGCTGGAAGAATAGCCCCTTCTGAATGTAGCTGCACGAAAGCATGAGCATGTCGGAGAAGGATAGCTTGAGGTCTCCGATCGGCGAAGCGCGCTCGGGCCGAACGGTCTGCTTTGACACGACGGTGATGATGGACGCCGGCACGCTCGCGGGAACCGGCGCGGCGGAGATCGGCGGAGCCATGTTATCTGGATATGCTGCTGTGTTCTCGGCGTTCCTCGGTCTCTCCATATTTGTGATGATAAGAAGTCGTTCTTCCAGGCCAGAAAGGAGAGAAATTGGTCCTGGAAGTGGATGTGTAACACGACAAGGTCTTGAAGAGTGTCCCCATGATGGGCCATGCAATTGAAACCGGTGGCCAGCAATCAACCGGTGGTCTCTGTCTTTCATCACTCAGTGGTTTGATTAATTTGATACACATCACGATCCATTCAAGCCATCCCAACTTTGTCAAAAAAAAAAAAAATCAAGCCCTCCCATCTAGGTACTATCATGATACCATCGACCACAAGCATGTCGAGTTGTACAAAACACACCACATCCATGAACATCACGGCCGGTCCAACGTCCCTGCCACGACTGTCGAGCCATTCACGAAAATCATTTTTGTGTCTAATTTAGCTTTTCATCTAGTCTATTTTGGCTACAACCGGTGTCTTCGTATATCAGGTTAGGTTACAGAGTTCGACTCTAATACGTGACTTTCCGTTAATTACAAGTTCAGTTATAGCACTACTCGTACACATATTCGACACATATCTCAATAATCTTCACCATGGCGAATATGACATTCGCAAACTTGAAGCTACCATGCACGAACATCTATGTATATAGACTTGAAGCATTAATCATGAGTTTCGCTGCTACTTTCTTGACTTCACATGAGTCCACCTACAAATGTAGTCCCTATCTTTCTTCATCATCATCAACATGCTTTCGTGAAAATTTAAGTTTTACCACACTCTTGTTATGTGCTCCCAACTCTCTGGAGTATCCATTCAACGCCCTTACACGTCGATCATTCAACGCCCTTACACATCGATCATAAAGTCACCATATTCCGACAGCACCAATGTATCGTCACCTTGGTAGCTTGTGCTAGTCTATGTGAAAGTGAACAATACACATAGGTGTCACATATAAGAATTATCGACTACATATCTGAAAACTTGAAGGAATTTCGTCTTTCCTTTAAGTCATCCCGAGTCAAATTTGCAGTTGTCTTATTCACTTTTGCAGATTCTCCATGGTTAAACCTCGTCCATCTCCCACTCTCGATACACAATCACCATCATGAATCTGTTACTCCCTAACACTGCTCAACCTCCACACTTAGCTGACCGCATGACTAACCATTAGTGTCTTGGTTTATCGCCGTTTTCGTCTACAGTCCCGCCAAGTCTTATGGGTCGCGAACCCACACCAAATCAGCCTCCACTGGAGACCAACACCGATCATACTTTGACAGATGACGAGTTCACATATCCCTTCACCCATCCAAACTATGTCTTACTCGCTTTCTCTGTTGAACTAGGTTTTGAATCTCTGACAGCTTACGCCGTAGCCCCTTATCAGCCGAGTGGAATGTTTTGTTAGACTCCAGCTCCACCTTCGACATAACCCATGTAGCTATCTAGGCTACCTCGTGCCCCGTTGACTTCAAGCTCTCCAATGTGTACGGCTCTTCAATCAACCCCGTGTCATTGCCATGTCAAAGATTTCCATGTCAAGCGTGCACCCAATGTGTCGCGTCTTGCCACTCCAAAGAAAGTAGGAACCGTAAGCATCACACTCCTATGTTATCGTTGTTGATCTCGCCGTCTTTTCCTGTCCAACCGACCTCCACGTCGATCTACGAGGCTGCACATGCTACTCGCCTTATGTGTCTAATCCAGCCAGACTTATCCGATTACAACCATGCTCCACTTGCGTTGTATTAAACTCAACACGATTGTCCGTCGCTCGACGCCATGTAGATACATGATCTGTCATGTCGCACTTAGATTATTACAAGCCTATGCGCACGGCCGCAGTCCTTTATGAATGATGCCTCCGTCCTTGGCTAGCTCCCTATTACAGCCCTTCAGCTTCGTCCGCAAATAATTTCGAAAAAACTGCCAACGATAATCTAGCTTCCACAATTCTTTGCTATGGAACGTACATGCACCAATCCATAATGGAACTTTTCTTTTCCAGATTTTGTTGCCTAGTTCATATGCATCCTAAAAGCGTGATTCTTATATACCGACCAGGTCTGTGTCTACGCGGCACCGCACACCCCTGGTCGGGTTTGAACCAGACCCATTTTTCTGTTTTGTCATTATCAGTTCGGTTTTTCAATCTTGTTTTCCAGTCTAGCTTTTCTTCTTTTTTCTGTTTCGGGTTCCTGGTTTGGTTTTCATTTTTCGGCATGTTTTCTAGATTTGAAAATGCTTCAAATTTAAAATGTTCAATTTTCTAAAATTTTCTAATTTAAAATTTTCAGATTTGAAAAATTGGTCAAATTATAATAAATGTTCGAGTTGTGAAAATACCCAGATTTAAAATCTCTTCATATTTTAAAAATGGTAAATTTTGAAATTGTTTATATTTGAAAAAAAATCCAAATTTTTAAAAGGTACAAATTTTTAAATTGAACAATTTTAAAATTTGATCAAAATTTTAAATTTTTAACCTTTAGAAAATTGTTCAAGTTCAAAAAAGTTCAGATCTAATAAATGTTCACATCTTGAGAAAATGTTCAAATATTTTAAAATTTTGTTTTTCAAATATAATCAGAAACTTGATAATTTTCTTCCACTCCGTGAAACTTAATAATTTTCCGTTCGATCCGCTGCCTAGACATAATTTTCTTCCACTCCAAGAAACTTAATAATTTTCTTCCACTGTGTAGGCATATGACAGAAGTGGAGGCCAACAATGTTGCATCCATTCTGGCACTGCCTTGCACCTACTTGTACCAGCCGCTGTTAGCCAGTAAAATCTCCAGACAATTCCTGCAACCAGTAATTGACAAGATTCAAATGTGTCTGCCACATTGGATGCCAAGACTTATGTCATCAGGTGGTCGAATTTAAATGGTCAACTGTGTTCTCTCTGTAATCCCAAACTTCTTCATGGCTTGTATTCGAATGGGACCAAGCAAGTATTGAGGCAGTGGACAAGTTGAGACGTGCTTTCCTATAGAAAAACAAGGACAAAATCTTGGGTGGCCATTGTCTTGTCGCATGGGATATTGTGACAATGCCAAAAATGCAAGGGGGGCTCGGGATCAGAGACCTGTGGTTAAACAACAAAGCTATAATGGCCAACTTCACCTCCAAGCTCCTTTCAACAGGCGTTGTGATAAGGGGTGGCCCGATCTTCTCAGTAAGCAACGGTGGTGATGATGGTCACGGGATAATAGCAGCGGAGGAACACGGCGATGTAGTGGATGATAACTTGTATGACGCAACGAGATCTCTCGATTGGTTCCTGTCGCCAATGCAACAGCTCTCAACCCTGCAAGATATTCGCAACTCCACACACTTGCGCACGTAGCCGCTGACCACGAAGCGGTAAGTTGCAATCTACTAATTCTCAATAGAACAACAGATCACACAAGACTTTCAGATCTACACAATATCAAGCAATATGGTGTAGGGATTCAATAGTTTTGCTAGAGCAAACAACTAAGAACTAGGGTTTATCTTAAACGTGGTCTAAAGCAACTTTGGGGGCGTCCTATGGACTTATATAGGCGTCCAGGATGACCTCAGGTCGAAAAGGTACGAAAATAACCGATCCAGAATAGATCTGGTCGAGACAGACTCGGACTAGGCCGGTCTGGAACCCGGTTGACCGGGCCTGGGACCGGGCTGGCCAGTCTAAACCGGGCCAGGGACCGGGCGGCAACCGGAAGTGTCGCAGATGCCCTTCCGGTTGGCCCCAGTACGACGCCCGGTTGGCACCTGGGTGGATCCGGCCTGCCGCCCGGATGAACCGGGCCAGGGACCGGGCGCGCCGGTCTGGCGGCCGGTCTGACTGGGCGCTGGGCCGGCATGGACGTCCTCTTCTCCTCTCGCGCATGCCTCCCGCTCCTCCCTCGTGCGTCCATGAGATATCTTCATGTCCAGCTCCATGTCCAGCTCCACGTTCATCTTGACGTCCTTCTTCATGTCCAGCTGCTCCTCTCCTCCTCGTGCGATGCTCGTCTCCTCTTGATACCTGATGATACATAAGTAACATGACTTAGGCAGTATAAAGTTCATCAATCAAAGTATCGTTTAGAAACAAGTTCACCTGTTGTTTAAGTAGCCTCACGAGCCCTTGTATTTGGTCCAATCCGAACTTCATTGGACTTGAACTTCACAGCAGGTTCAACTTCAGTTGGTAATGATGGAGGTAGTGGTGTAGTAGGGATGTCCTCATCATCCCCCCCCCCCTTCAAAAGGCGTCGACCTCGACGCTCCAAGGTCTTCTCTGTCATATGGTGTCAAATCAGCAACATTGAAAGAATTACTGACACCAAATTCATCAAGTGGAAGATCTATTGAGTATGCATTATCGTTGATCTTGGCAAGCACTTTGTAAGGACCAGCACCACGAGGAAGCAACTTGGACTTCTGTAGCTTCGGGAACCTATCCTTGCGAAAATGTACCCAGACCATATCACCAGGCTTGAACAACATCTCTTTGCGCTTCTTATTCATCCATGCAGCATTGCTCTTGCCTTTCTTCTCTATCAACTCTTTAGTCTTCACATAGATCTTTCGCACAAAATCCGCCCTCTTGGATGCCTCCATATTAACTCTCTCATGTATGGGCAAAGGCAACAAATCAAGTGGGGTAATGGGTTTGAAACCATACACCACCTCAAAAGGACACAGCTCCGTGGTAGAGTGTACCGCCCTGTTGTAAGCAAACTCCACATGCGGCAAACACTCTTCCCACTCCTTCAAGTTCTTCTTGATCATGGATCTCAACAGTTGTGACAATGTTCTATTCACCACCTCAGTTTGACCATCAGTTTGGGGATAACAAGTAGTACTGAACAGCAGCTTTATCCCCAGCTTTCCCCACATCGTCTTCCAGAAGTAGCTCATAAACTTCACGTCATGATCAGAAGCAATAGTCCTCGGGACTCCATGTAGTCGAACAATCTTCCTGAAAAACAGGTTAGCAACATGCGACGCATCGTCGCTCTTGTGGAAGGCAATAAAGTGTGACATTTTAGAGAATCTGTCCACTACCACAAATATAGAATCATGGCCTCTCTTAGTACGTGGCAAACCCAACACAAAATCCATACTAATATCCTCCCAAGGTGTATAAGGTGCCGGTAAAGGAGTATACAAACTGTGAGGCTTCAGCTTGGACTTGGACTTGTTGCAAGTAATGCATCTCTTCACATACATGTCCACATCCCGCCTCATCTTTGGCCAATAAAAGTGATCAGCGAGCATGAGTAGCGTCTTCTCACGCCCAAAGTGACTCATCAAACCTTCAGCATGTGATTCCTGCAATAAGAGCAAACGCACAGACGATTCTGGAACACATAGTTTGTTAGCTCTAAACAAGAACCTATCATGTATGTGATATTTTCCCATGCTTTACCAATAACACACAAGCGGTATGGTTCAGCAAAATCATGATCAGTAGCATACAAATCACATAGTACTTCTAATTCAGGAATTTTAACATCAAGATGAGTTAATAGCATAGTTTTCCTAGATAGAGCATCAGCAACAATATTATCTTTTCCCTTCTTATGCTTAATAATGTATGGAAAAGACTCAATGAACTCAACCCACTTAGCAAGACGCCTATGCAAAGTCGATTGGGCTTTCAGATATTTCAAAGCTTCATGATCAGAATGTATGATAAATTCTTTTGGCCACAAATAATGTTGCCAAACCTCAAGAACTCTAATTAAAGCATACAATTCTTTATCATATACGATAGTTAAACTTAGTGACATAGGCATCCCCAATGGGCCTGCCGAAGAAGGTACCCGGGGTTTATTGAAGGCCCACGACCCGAAGGATAAGAAGATTCAGAAGTCCAAGATGCTATTATGGAAAGCTAGAGTTGTAATAGGAAGTATTATTTGTAATCTTGCGGGACGGGTTAGAAACCCTCCCGGACTCTGTAAACCTGTGTATCACGAATCCCTCGGCTCCAACTCCTATATTAGGGGGAGTCGAGGGACAAAGAAAGGATCGAATCATTGTTTCTCAAACCCTAGCTTTTACATCGTCGAGTACTTTTCGGCTGAAACCTTCGAGATCTACTTGCCCTCTACATCCAACGAAACCCTAGTCTACTACTTGTAGGCATTGACCATTTAATACCTTGTCAATTGGCGCCGTCTGTGGGATCTAGAGGCGACAAGGAGCTGATCTCGATGGCACGTTCAAGATCGTCGACTTTGTCAATAGCAAGCAACATCATGGACAGAGGTAAACATATCGAAACTGGTCTCATTAATTTTGTTCCTCACCCGCCCTCCCGTTTGGATGCATATGCGTATCTGGAGGAGCCCATGGAGATGATGTTCGGAAAGTTCCACTTCCGTGTCGAGAAAGAAGGAGCGTACCGTCTCGAAGTTCCGATCTCGCCGGGATTATCGGCGGTCGATCCCGATTTTTCAAGCTCAACATCATCTGTCGAGTCAGGCGACGAGGAGATTTCGTCGCCACGCTTCATCAGCACCAAACCAAGCGAAAAACTCGCCAGGATCTTCAACGACATGTCCTTCGAGTCATCCGCGGACTCCTATATAAGCGATGACTCGAGTAGCATCGACAGCTTCGACTTCATCGAAAAATCCATCACTGTCGGAAAGGTCTTCACCAATCTCTATGATGGTGTCACCAAAACCAGCAAGGTGCAGAATCCAAAATATCATCAAATTTACGCCATTGGAGAAGCAAGTCGCGATCAGGAGGAAACATCAGAGGCTTTCGACGAACTGGGAAATCCATATGTCGATCCCTCTGACTTAAGGCGAGGTTTGGGCAGTAAATATGTCGGGCCTACACCACGTGTTAGGGTTCAACTCCCACAATCAGCATGGGATAGAGCCGCAAGAGCCATGGATGGTTCAGAACCAATGGCGACAACTGCTACGACTGAAGAATTGCAGGCTTACCAATATAGGCTCGCTCGAGCTGGAAGAGAATTGGAAAAACAGACAGCTGTTCTGAACAGGAGAAGGGAGGTAGCTTCCGCATCAAGCAGGCGAAGAGCGGAGTTGAGTCGACAATCAGGAACTTCGGGAGATAGTCACAGGGAAGCTCGAAGGAGAGCAAGATCTCGGCTGCAAAATATACCTGAAGCTGAAAGAGAGACTTTAATTCAAAACCTCGATATGTCTTTTATGTCAATCGACACGAGGGGGAATATCATTCCAAAAACACCGGAAGCAGGATACATGGCAACGCAAGCTTTCATCTTAGCGTCTAGGTCACCTCCCGGAGATCCAAGAGAGGCGTTGTACAACATGGCCATGGCAGGATGTGGAGCCATGGGAGCAGCGTTCGCGGCCACACCTCCCGAAGGAGCTGCAAGACAAAATGGCCCGAGACCTACCGCAGCAGTGCAAGATCCACCAAGAGCAAGTGGAGTCAGAGATACGGCGACTCAGGCCAGGGTAGATAGAGCGCGACAAGATAGAAGAGAACATCGGCAGTCACCAGAACTTGCTGAAGAAGATATGTGTGGACTCCCGTGTTTTACGCGACGGGTCCGAAAAACTCGAGTCCCATCAGGATTCAAGTTGCCCGATAGTTTCAAGAAATTTGACGGCCTGCAAGATCCCGAGGATTGGCTAGTCGATTACCTCGAGACGGTAAAGTTCATAGGTGGAACCAGAGCAACAGCCATGCAGAGCATTCAAATACACCTAAGCGGAGCCGCAAGATCATGGATAAAGAAACTTCCCCCAGGTTCCATCGACAGCTGGGACAGTTTTGAGGATGTGTTTGTCAAGAACTTCCGATCAACCTGTAAAAAGCCTGCGACACTTGAGGAATTGAGATCATGTCGACAAAAGCATGATGAGTCAATGAGGAAGTACATCCAAAGGTGGAACATCATCAAAAACTCGGCAGAAAACATATCTGACGAGAGAGCGATAGATGCGTTTGTGGCAGGAGTTCGACGAGGAGATTTTGTGGAGGACTTGGGAAGAACCAACCCAAGGACAGTATCAGCATTAATGGAAATAGCAAACAGATGGGCAGATGGCGAGGATGCTGTGCATAATAAACGACACAGGTCACCAGAGGAGGACCGCAGTCGAAATTTTCAAAATAGACGACGATTTTCTCGACAATTTTCGAGTTACGATGCACCTGGACAAATTTCGGTTGGATTTCGAGCAAGCGCTGGAGGAAACAATAGAGATGATTATCAAAGGAGCAACGAGCAGCGAGGCGACAATAGAGATGACTCCCGAAACAATAGGCCAAATAATGGGCCTAGATTCCAGAGACCTTTCGCGTCCCCTGAGGAGATGATGAACGGGCCATGCCAGATGCACTTTTATCTCGACAGCAATGGAAAGAGATAGTCAGGACACCTGCAGAAGGATTGTCGAAATTTTCAGGCAATGTTAAGGCGGGCAGGGCACGCCAATACCCAAGCGACAAATAGAAACCCGCAAGGGCCCAGGAGTGAGATTCACTTGCCACCTCCTCCCGCAATTACGGACGAAAATCGACATCAGCTCAGAATAGCGGCAGCACCAGCGCCACCACCTTACATTGATCCCAACTCCAATGGAGCAGTCTCGATGATTCAGAAAGGCAGACCATCCAATACAGCTCAGAAAGTAATCTCGCGACAGGTGTTCATGGCAGAGAAGATGCCTCCACCAATAGTTGAGTACCTCAATTGGTCAGGGCAAGACATTGGCTTCACAATAGAGGATCATCCGCAGCAAGTCCCTCGACCAGGGCAGTCGGCACTTATCTTGCCAGCAGTAATCGCGGGATTCGACGTATCGCGAGTATTCATAGATGGAGGCAGCAGCTTAAACCTTATGTATGCATATACACTAAGGAAGATGAACATATCTCTAGCAAATCTAAAACCAACCGATACGTGTTTCCATGGAATTATGCCGAAGAAGCCAAGTTATCCGTTGGGGAAGATCAATCTCGACGTTCAGTTTGGGACCCGAGAAAATTACAGGATAGAGAGGCTGGAGTTTGAAGTCGTAGATTTCCCATCGCAGTACCACGCTTTGTTGGGGCGCCCAGCATATGCTAGGTTTATGGCGGTACCACATTATACATACTTGTTGTGGAGGTTACCTGGACCTAAGGGACCAATTACAGTCAAAGGAAGTTTTGCGCTAGCCGTTAAATGTGACAAGGATTTTCATCGACTGTCAGAAACTTTCGGGATGCAGGCAGAATACATGGAGTCAAGGCTTACGACCGATTACGATGTACTGCCAGATGTAGGGAGGCCCAGTAAGGAATCAACTTTCAACACTGCAAAGGATTCCAAGGAAGTGCAGATTCACCCGACAGATCCGAAGAAGACGACGTCTATCGCGACAAATATGGACCTCGCATAGGAAAGCGCGCTCGTCGAGTTCCTCCGTGAGCACTGGAAAATCTTCGCATGGTGTCCAGCTGACATGCCAGGGGTACCCAGGGAACTTGCCGAGTACCACCTAAACTTGGATCCATTAGCGAGACCAATAAAACAACCTTTGCGACGTTTTTCGGAGCCAAACCGCAAAGCTATGCTGTCAGAAATCGATCGACTGAGAGAAGCTGGTTTCATCAAGGAGCTACATGCAGAGGCCATGTGGGTCGCAAACCCAGTATTGGTCTCGAAGAAAAACACTAAAGTCCTTCGCATGTGTGTCGACTTTACGTGTCTCAACAAACACTGTCCAAAGGATCACTTTCCCCTCCCGAGGATTGATCAAATTATCGACTCCACGGCAGGATGTGAACGTCTTTCCTTCCTGGATGCCTACTCTGGTTATAACCAGATCAGATTGAAAGAAGAAGACGAGGTCAAAACAGCGTTCATCACACCTTACAGCGTGTTTTGCTATAGAACAATGCCTTTTGGTTTAAAAAACGCGGGAGCAACATATCAGCGGATGATGCAGAAGTGCCTAGCAACACAGATTGGAAAAAACGTACAAGTGTACATTGACGATGTCGTCATAACATCAAAGAAAGGGTCAACGTTGATCGAAGATTTGAAGGAAACCTTCGACAACTTAGACAAGTTCTATCTCAAGCTGAACCCGACAAAGTGTTCTTTCGGCGTCCCTGCAAGAGAACTTCTCGGGTTCTTAGTTTCAGCAAGAGGGATTGAAGCAAATCCCGAAAAAATACAGGCCATCGTAGCAATGAGAAAGCCAACAAAGTTGAAAGAAATACAACAGCTAATCGGGCGAGTCGCAACTTTGAGCAGATTCGTCGCCAAGTTAGGAGAAAAGGCGTTACCATTTTACGCCTTGATCAAGCAGGGAGAGAAGTTCCAGTGGAACGAAGAGGCTGACAGAGCCTTTGAGGATCTCAAACGCACAATTTCGACACCACCGATCTTGGTGGCGCCGAAAGAGAAGGAACCTCTGTTGTTATACATTGCGGCCACACCTCAGGTGGTAAGCACAACACTTGTCGTTGAAAGAGAGGAAGAAGGAAAACTCCATGGAGTACAGAGGCCAGTATACTTCATCAGCGAAGTCTTATCGCCTTCAAAACAGCGGTACCCTCAGTATCAAAAGCTAGCATATGGAGTGTTTACAACCGCAAGAAAATTGCGGCACTATTTTTAGGTACACCCGATAATAGTGGTCAATGAGGCGTCCTTGTCTAATATACTAAACAATCCAGAAGCTATGGGTCGTGTCTCCCTTTGGGGAATAGAGCTTTCCCCTCGGGACATCACGTATGAAAAAAGAAAGGCAATAAAGTCGCAGATTCTACCAGACTTCATCGCAGAGTGGATGGAGTTACAAAATACAGGACCACCGGATTTATCGAGAACTTGGACTATGAACTTCGACGGGTCCAAGAGATTAGAAGGAGCTGGAGCAGGCGTGATACTAATATCACCTGAGGGCGACAGGCTGAAGTACATCTTGAGGATGACGTTCCCAAACGCATCTAACAATGAGGCAGAATATGAAGCTCTCATACACGGGATGAAGATGGCGAAAGCTTGTGGTGCAACTCGACTAAAAATCTTTGGCGACTCGCAGTTGGTGGCTCAGCAAGTCATGAACCAATGCGATGCAGTCAATGACAGTATGGTAGCATACAAGGAAGTGTACAATGAGCTCGAGAAGTTATTTGATGGATGCAAAGTAAATCACATCAGCAGGCTGAGCAATGATGAAGCCAACGTTCTTGCAAACATCGGGTCGCAATGCCTCGCAATTCCACCAGGCGTATTCTGGGAAGAGATAGCAGAGAGATCTACGAAGTCGACAAAACCAAAAAAGAAGGAGAAGGACAAGAAACCCTCGGGGGCTACAAAAGAAGCATCAGAAGAAGAAGAGGAACATGACTTAGTAATGATGGTGCAAATTCCATGGATGCAGGTATACATATCATATATCCTGAGAAAAGAAATACCCAATGATCCAGTTGAAGCAAGGCGAGTTATTAGGCGATCCAAAGCCTTTACTGTGGTAAAAGGGGAGCTGTACAAGCGAAGTATTTCGGGAGTTTTACAAAGGTGCGTCACACCTGAGGAAGGAAAATCTTGAAGGATGTGCACGAAGGGATCTGTGGTCACCACGCAAGCAGTCGAGCTATCGCAGCCAAGGTTTTTCGAGCAGGGTTTTACTGGTTAACATCAATCGAGGATGCGAAGGAAATAGTACGAACTTGTGATGCATGCCAGAGATTTGCCGCAAAGCCTCACTCTCCGGCAGCAGAACTGATGCCAATACCATTGTCTTGGCCCTTTGCTCAATGGGGCCTCGACATGGTGGGAAAACTACACAAGGCCTCGCCAGGAGGATACGAGTATATGCTCGTCGCTGTCGATAAATTCACAAAGTGGATAGAAGCAAAACCGATAAATTCACCAGACGGAGCGTCTGTCGTCAAATTCGTGAAAAGCATCGTCTTCAGGTTTGGAGTGCCTCATAGCATCGTCACGGACAATGGTAGCAACTTCACATCCAAGGAATTCAAGGCATATTGTGCAGAGGTAGGCATCAAACTACACTTTGCATCAGTTGCGCACCCGCAAACCAATGGTCAAGTCGAAAAGGCCAATGGCATTATCTACAATGGTATCAAAAAGCGTTTGTTGGCACCACTGGAAAAAGCTCGACATACTTGGCCTGAAGAGTTACCCAGTGTGTTATGGAGTATACGAACAACACCAAATACAGCGACACAAGAAACTCCGTTTTTCCTGGTCCATGGAGCTGAGGCAGTGTTACCAATCGAAATAGAGCATGATTCCCCGAGAGTCACAGAGTATGACGAGGAAACTTCAAGAAGGGCATTGGAAGATGATGTCGACGCATTGGATGAGGCCAGAGACGAAGTACTATCACGAGTCACCAAGTATCAGCAAGACTTGAAAAATTATCATAGTCGACGTTTGAGACCAAGGTCCTTTCAGGTGGGAGATCTAGTTCTACGACTCAATCAACAGAGTACTGAAAAACTCGAGTCACCATGGCTTGGTCCTTACATCGTCACGGAAGTCATCGAAGGAGGAGCATACAGAATCAAGGATAAGAAGTCAGGGGTTCCCGAGAAAAACCCCTGGAACGTGGCACAGCTAAGGCGTTTTTACGCTTAGTGTCGAAATATAGTCCTCCTTGTAAAAATACAATGTACTGAAACGCCCGCGAGTTTTCAGACGCACTATTTTCCTTTTTCGGGGCACCGAGTGGGGCCGGAAAAGGTTTTTGATGAGGCGGGCTCGCGGTGCTGCAATATAATAAAGATAGTCGAGATATATATCTTTTCTTCGACAGGCCCGGGGGCTTGTGCTCAAGACTTGCAATATATATTTCCGAAAATATTTCGCCTTGGTGCGAAAACACCTCGCAAAATAAACAAAGATACAAAATAGCGATCAACAACAAGGCACGGGGGCTCGTACCCGCAAATATAGCATATTCAATATAATTTAGTTGTCTTGGTTTAAAACCTCGCACATACAATAAAGAAATTCAGTACCGAGACACTCGGGGGCTTGATGAGGTAAAATAAAAACATTTATTGGCTTTACAATATAGAACATGTTTACAACATACAAGAGACAATTCCTGAGAAAACTCAACAAGTTCAGAGAAAAAGAAAAATCAATTATGGCCTAGTATATTATCTATGGTCATCCGATTTACAGTACGAGTACTGTGTTCAGCATAGCTGCCCTTCACGAAGAACTCAGCGTCCATCCGAAGAAGTTCATCCATCATATCTTCTGCTACAGGGGTCACATGATCATCAATTTTGCTAACATCCCTTTTCCTTTTCGCCATCTTGGCCAAGCACTTGGTAACAATTTGGCTCATGTCAAACTTGGGATAGCAGATTTTGATCATCGTCATAGCAAACCTGGCGCCAGCAGAAAGTTGCGCCCGAACAAATCCATGGATTTGAGGAGCATCTCAAAATTTCTCCATCAAACCAAGAAGAGTATCGGGTGCCTCATTCCGAGGAAACGTCGTCTTGTAAACCAGAGACAATGTTCTAGTGCAGAAATCCAGGAACTCGCGAATCTGACAGACGCGGTCTTGAAACCTGACAATCTGTCGGGTCCGCTCTGGAGTGGCCCGGAATAGAGAACCATGGTCAAGAGAAAGGTTAACGAGAAGATTTGTCCTTGCGTTTACCCTCTCTTCTTCGGCAGCAGTGTCGAGAAAGGAACCTATTTGGAGACGGCACAGGAATTTCAAAAAAAAGTAGGATACAGCAAGAAGACAGAAGAAGTTTTGATTTGAAAAAGCATACCTGACATATCCACACTGGCTTCATTCATCAATTCGAGCATAAAATTCTCTCGGTTTGTTGCCTTTTCAGCTTCAGAAACGGCGGTGTCCTTGGCAGCCATGGCTTCTTGAGCTTGTTGAACTGTAATTTTTTCTGCTTCGGATGCCTTGCGAGATTGCTCCATCATCACAAGTGTTTGCCTCTTCGCATACTGAAGCTGTTGACGAAGTTCTTCCAAATCTTGCGATAAATTCTTACTCGAGGAATCTTCACCAAGTTCAATATTAACAAGCACTTTCCTCGAGCGAGAAGAAGTAGGCAAAATATCGGAAGGAGCAGGAGTTGGAGTATAGTTATCAAATATCAACTGAAATTAAAAGTTTCGACATCAATCATCAAGCAAAATAGAATTCCATTGATTTTCAGAATAATTACAAGGAATTACAATGGAGCTAGTGGGATAAGGGTCGCAAAAAGCTACTTTGGTGACAACATCAAAAGGAAGAAAGAAAAAGAAAAAAAAGGGGGGAAGACATGGTGGTCTACTAGACCTCCGTTTTGGATTGGCTTAGAGCTGGAGTTGGCTTGCACCCAAGATAAGCGAGGATCTTCTTCGACTTCGGTTTCGCAGCCTTGATCAGTGACTGCCACTTTTTGGTCTCCATCTCTTGCGTGTCGCCAACCCTAGTCCAGTCGATATTTTGTTGGCTATCGGCAACCAGGGCAATAGTACCCTCCACGCCAACCTTCAAACCTTCTTGACGAAGTTTGAGCCCAAGGTTTTCAAGAGTATTGAAGCACTTGGCGAGAGCAAGAAACGGCGCGGGTTGTTCTTTCTTCGGGAAGAAGTATGGGTACAGCTGCGACAACCCCGCCTCAGCTTCAGCAAGACCGTCACGTGCCTCGTCTCCATGAATCTTAAGGAGAGAAAGCGCGTCAAGAAGGGGATCGTTCTCAGGATCCGTAAGTTCATATTCTTGACCCGTTTTTCCTGCTAAGGCAAAAATTTATTGATAAGTAAGCAAGACAGGAGAAGTTCAAGGAAGTCAAAATAGTTTGGGCACTTACTGGCAAAACGATGGCTCTGCGACGCCAGGCGCTTGATAATCGCCTCTTCGCGAGCAGAATGTTCGGAAATACGCTCACTTAAAGAGGTTTCCGCCTCATGAAGTCTCTTTCGAAGATCTTCGACGGTGGCGGCCTCTGCCTTAGCCTTTTTGGCATCTACTTCAGCCTCCTTACGAGCTTTTTCACTTTGCTCCAGTTTACGAGCAAGTGCGTCAGCACGTTTGTTAGCTTCCGCAAGATCGGCTGAAAAAGCAGTCGACAATAATGAATATTGTGACAAGAATTAAGAGGAAGGAAATTCAATTAAGATAAAATAGCAAGATAGTACCTTTCAGCTGGTTCGAAAGATCACGGTACCCGACGAATTGGGTACCGAGATGGAAAAATTCCTTCATCAAAGGCTGGAGAAATCCAAAGAAAGAAAAATCAAATATAGTACGGGAAAAATTCGATGGCAACAAGGAAAAAGAGGTAACAAACAAAAGAGTAAAAGGTAAAACTCACATCATTCAGTGAAGAAGTCGTGAAACCACCACTTAATTGGGTGGGTTCTTCGACTGGTTCAGTCCTGGCTCTCTTCGGTGAAGGGGCTCGGGGGCTTGCAGCTGGAGCAGTAAGTTCAACACCTTGTTGAGGTGCCGAGGTTTCATCTCCATCAGGTTGAGCTTCCGAGACAACCAAAGTACGAGACGTGCTCGTTCGAGCAGTCACGTCAATGGCGGGATTGTCCTCCTCTTCATCACTGTGACAAACAGGTTACAGTATAAAGAGACAATATAGTCAAAAATGACGAGAGCAAAAAGTAAAGGAAAAACTTACGAGCTGATAAGGGCAGCTTCATAAGGATTTAAAGTTGTCCTTCCTTCAGTAGGAGCAACTTCTTCGGCATGAGATGTGCCGGCCTTAGACGTGCCAGTGTCAACAACCTCGAGCCTCTTTCTTTTGTTCCCTGGGGAAACAGCAGAAGGAAGGGATTGTGTCGACTCGCCGGCGTCAGATTCAACTTCTTTTTCAGAGGAAGCCGCGGATTTGTGAGAACCCGCGACTTCACTCTCAGGGAGAGAAGTACCCTGGTTGTCGTTAGTGACAACAGCCTGTTCTTCAACTTCTCCATCTTCGGGAAGAGGAGGAAGAGAAGCTAAGACCGGATGGTTCTGCAGAAAAATAGCGACAAGGAAACATGCAGGGGTGTCAGTAAAAAAAAAAGAGGAAGCAGTAGTCGATAAAACAGCAGAAATTCGGGAAGACAAAAAAATCGAGAGGACAAAATACAAGGAAAATACCTGGGGAAGAGGATTGGCGGTGATGTATGGTTCAACGCGGCAAGAGGATGGAATGGGATCCTTCTTGTTGAGCGATGAAATTCTTCGAATAAGTTTCTCCAAGTCCTTTACAGGAAGATCCTCGGAGAGCCTATTGGCATCTTTGTCGCCAGCGTAAGTCCAGAGGGGATTTTTGCGAGCCTGCAGAGGCTGCACTCTAATCCTAAGGAAATAGGCTGTGATTTGGATACCCGAGAATTCCTTGCCTCGGGTATTCTGAAGCTCACAGATACGAGACATGAGGGCCTCTGTCGCCGTTTTCTCTTCTTCGGTAGCTTCAGCATCCCAGGAACGGCGGCGAAGAATCTTGGCGCTACCATCAAAAGGAGTTATGTTGTGCTCAATTGAGTTGGCATCTTCTTCGTGTATATAAAGCCATCTTTTGCGCCACCCTTGGACGGAGTCAGGGAATTTGACGTCAAAATACTCAACGTCGGAGCGAACGCAGATAACAACGCCACCTATGTTGTAGGTGGCGTTGTGGGAGCCATTGCGGCGGAGGCAAAAGATGCGCTTCCACAGAGCCCAGTTAGGAGGGACTCCGAGGAAGCACTCGCAGAGGGTGATGAAAATGGCGACGTGGAGGATGGAGTTGGGGGTCAGCTGGTGTAGCTGAACCCCATAGACAAAGAGGAGGCTGCGGAGGAAATCATGAATTGGGGTGGAGAGACCGTGGATGAGGTGGTCGACAAAACTAACCCGGTACTCGATTGGAGGAGAGGGGTAGCTTTCTTCGCTGGGGAAGCGAATGGCGCCTTCCTTCTTCATCAGGCCCAGCTTCTTCATCAGATTGACGTCCTGGTTGGAGATTTTCGATCTCTCCCACTCCAGATCTTCAGCGGCCATCTTGGATTCGGGCGTGCTATGGCGTGTGAGCCGCGTGCGTGGTGGCATCAACAGGTGGTGAAAGAGCGAAGCCTGTGTGTGGACGAGCTCAGGAAGCACTGGGCGCAATGGAGGTTTTTGCAGAGAAAAGCAGAGGTGCGGCGCGAGCGAAGGTGTGAACGGAGGAAGAAGAAGGACTTATATAGGGATTTAGCGAAGCAAAGCACCATTGGATGGAGAAATCGTGCGGTGGACAATGAACTCATAACGAGGGGGTAAAAAGGTATTTTTACTGTGAAGAAACAGAACAGGCGCTACAGTACGTGCGCCAGGAAAAGCGGAGGACGTGTGTCCCCCACTTGCACGACGTGTCAAGATGACAGGAAATTTGGATCCACAAGACAGAGAGAGAGCAGCACTCGCGTTTTCTGAATGCAACGATCGTGGCTATCGTCAGTAATGAGGTCACTTTGACCAAGGGGAAAATCTCGACAGTAAAAAAAAAGAGAAGAGAGAGGATTGGCGGCAGGAAAAATTATTTCAGGAGCCTTTGATCAAATACAAAGTTTTTGCCCAAATGCTCGGGGGCTACTTTGGAAAAAAGTAAAATTCGAGTATGAGAATATAGAAATTGCGGGAGCCTATGATCAAACGCAAGCATTTGTTCATAGCCTCGGGGGCTACTCCCATCGGGAGCGCTGTTCGCGCGCCCGATAGATATGAAAAGCTCGAGAAAGAATGACAATATAGTGGCATAAAGAGTGGAGCCTACAACCAAGTCCAAGTCCTTGGCTGTAGCCTCGGGGGCTACTCCCATCGGGAGCGCTGTTCACGCACCCAATAGATATAAAAGTTTGAGAAAGAATGACAATATAGCGACACGACGCATTAAAGTGTTGAGCCTAAAACCAAGCACTAGTCCTTGGCTGTAGCCTCGGGGGCTACTCCCATCGGGAACGCTGTTCGCGTGCCGGATGAAATTATAAAAAAGAGAGAAAAAAAGAAGAAGAAAAAGGGAGCATATTTCGAGTTATATAAATAACTCTACATATACTCCCATCGGGAGAGCAATATAAGTCATCCGTTGACTCAATAAAATGTGCTATTCCAACAGCCGAATAAGCACTCGACAATATATTCTCAGAACGCCAAAGTTGCGAACAATTTCTGAATGCCGCAAAACTTTGCGAAGGTAAGACCCCGGATCCGTTCTGTGTGGCGTGGCACCGTCTCTGACGTCGGTTTGCTACTTTTTTCCGTATCAACAGATACGAAGAAAAATCCTAACGGACGCGTTAGATACCCGATAAATATAACTGGGACTCGACATAATGGTAAGACCTTAAGCGGCACCTGTCGAAGTTTACACCAGTATCCCGAGATCATGTCCAGGGACGTGATCTTGAAGTAGGTTTTTGCGGATTGCCACTAGAGCAGTTAACTAGTACCTGATCCGTCAGATGAACTAGCCCCAACTACCATTATCCCTGTACAATATAGAAATTTGTATGCAAAGATATGTGGGAAAGTTCAAAGCTATTGAATAAATATAAAAGTGGAGATTTTCCTTGACTCTACGATTCAAACAAAATCTCGGGGGCTACTGACATAGGCATCCCCAATGGGCCTGCCGAAGAAGGTACCCGGGGTTTATTGAAGGCCCATGACCCGAAGGATAAGAAGATTCGGAATTCCAAGATGCTATTATGGAAAGCTAGAGTTGTAATAGGAAGTATTATTTATAATCTTGCGGGATGGGTTAGAAACCCTCCCGGACTCTGTAAACCTGTGTATCACGAATCCCTCGGCTCCAACTCCTATATAAGGGGGAGTCGAGGGACAAAGAAAGGATCGAATCATTGTTTCTCAAACCCTAGCTTTTACATCGTCGAGTACTTTTCGGCTGAAACCTTCGAGATCTACTTGCCCTCTACATCCAACGAAACCCTAGTCTACTACTTGTAGGCATTGACAATTTAATACCTTGTCACTTAGCACCAGAAAGTTTCTCAGAAAAATATGCAATTGGACGACCCTCTTGCATCAACACACCACCAATTCCAATACCAGTAGCATCACATTCAATCTCAAATTGCTTATTGAAATCAGGAAGTGCAAGCAACGGTGCAGAAGTTAACAATCGTTTCAGTTCATCAAAAGCATGATCTTGGGCAACTCCCCACTCAAATGCAACACCCTTTTTAGTCAATTCATTCAAAGGTGCAGCAATAGTACTAAAGTTAGGCACAAAACGGCGGTAAACCCCAGCTAGACCATGAAAACTTCTTACTTGACTCACATTCATGGGATAGGCCAATTTTGAATAGCTTCAATTTTAGACACATCTACTTCTACTCCATGCTTAGAGACAACATAACCCAGAAATATGACCTTATCTTTGCAAAATGTGCACTTCTCAAGATTACCATAGAGTTTACTATCACGCAACACTTGCAAAACATGTCTAATATGTATAGTATGATCAGATTCATTGCGGCTGTAGATTAATATGTCATCAAAATACACAACCACAAACTTGCCAATAAAATCACGCAAAACATGGTTCATCAGTCTCATGAAAGTGCTAGGTGCATTAGTTAAACCAAAATGCATTACTAACCACTCATATAAACCAAATTTTGTTTTAAAAGCGGATTTTCACTCATCCCCTTCTTTCATCCTAATTTGATGATAACCACTACGCAAATCAATTTTAGTGAAAACAGCAGCACCACTCAATTCATCTAACATATCCTCTAAGCGGGGAATAGGATGACGATATCGAATAGTAATGTTGTTTATCTCTCTACAATCTACGCACATACGCCATGTACCATCTTTCTTAGGAACTAGAATAACAGGAACAGCACAAGGACTAAGGCTTATGCGGATATAACCTTTGTCGAGTAGCGCTTGTACTTGCTTTTGTATCTCCTTCATCTCTTCGGGGTTTGTTCTATATGGTGCCCGATTGGGTAGCGAAGCTCCGGGAATCAAGTCTATTTGATGCTCAATACCTCGCAATGGTGGAAGTCCTGCGGGTATCTCATCCGGAAACACGTCGCCATATTCCTTCAAAAAATTAGAAACACCAAGAGGAAGAGGGGTCATGTCGTTAGAAACCAAAACCGTACCCCTGTACAAGAGCACAAGAGGCATGGCTGTAGAATCCTCGCTAAATTCTCTCATGTCTTCTTTGGTGGCTAATGATACTAAGGAATTCACTCTCTCACTTTTCGTTATATCACTCACGACATTGCAATTCTCTCGCCTATCTAAAGAAGCATCCTCCAAGTTCACTTCAATTTTCTGACGAGATTCATTGACAATTTGCTGTGGTGACATAGGCTGTAAGTTGATTTTCTTGCCCTTGAACTCCAAGTGATATGTATTGGCACGACCATTGTGTTGCACAGAACGATCATAGAGCCAAGGCCGACCCAATAGTAGGTGACACACCGTCATAGGAACCACGTCAAAATCAATGGAATCCTTATACGGTCCAATAGAAAATTCAACACGCACCATGTGGTTTACCTTCATCTCACCATTGTCGCTCAACCACTGAATATAGTATGGATGCGGGTGCGGTAGATACTTCAACTTCAGCTTGGTACACAACTCCTTGCTTGCTAAATTACGGCAACTCCCGCCATAAATAATTACCTTGCAAGCCTTGTCAGGACCAACTAAAGCATTTGTCTGGAACAAATTGCAGCGCTGAGTAGAGGCACTAGGCAACACATTAAGAGCACGCTGCGACACAACAATGGTGCGAGCATCAGACGGATATGCATCTTCACCATTAGTGTCATAGTCATCATCTTCTGGAGCATTAGGATCAGCATCATCTCCAGTCTCATACTCATTGTCCTCATTAATAATCACGACTTTACGGTTAGGCCAATCCCTCTTGAAGTGACCTTTACCACCACATGTATGACAAAGCATATCGCGATTGCGCGCAGTAGACATGTTAGAGCCACTCGTATTTGCAGCAGATTCGGACTTCTTTGCGTTAGACGCATTGGAGACCGGCTTGCTAGGCGGAGTAGAGTAATGTGCGGAGCGCGTCGATGGCGCCGGCGCCGTAGGTGTGGGCGCACGAGGCGTGAAGCGCCCAGCTCCTGAAGCTCGACCTTTAATCTTTGCTTCGTCAGCCAACTGTGATTCAGCTTCTCTTGCATGATGTAGTGATACGTCTCCAACGTATCTATAATTTCTGATGTTCCATGCTAGTTTTATGACAATGCCTACATGTTTTATATACACTTTATATCATTTTTATGCATTTTCCGGCACTAACCTATTAACAAGATGCCGAAGCGCCAGTTCCTGTTTTCTGCTGTTTTTGGTTTCACAAATTCTACGCAGGAAATATTCTCGGAATTGGACGAAACAAAAGGCCACGTTCTTATTTTTCCAGGGGCTTCACGGAGTCCGAAGGAGAGACGAAGGGGGCCACGAGGTGCCTACACCCTAGGGGGCGCGGGCCACCCCTCTACCGCGCCGCCAGGTGGGGACCCCACCTCGGGACTCCACCGACATCGCCCCTTCGCCTATATATTCCTCCGTCTCCGAAAACCCTAACACAATCGACGATATTCCACGAAGAGTTCCGTAGCCGCCGCCATCGCGAAGACAAGTTTCAGGGGACAGAAGTCTCTGTTCCGGCACGCCGCCGGGACGGGGAATTGCCCCCGGAGTCATCTCCATCGACACCACCGCCATCTTCATCGCCATTGCTGTCTCCCATGATGAGGAGGGAGTATTTCTCCCCCGAGGCTGAGGGATCTACCGGTAGCTATGTGGTTCATCTCTCTCTCCCATGGTGTGATCTTTATGTGATCATGAGCTTTGTGTCACTATTAATCTATGAGCTACTCTAGTGATGTTATTAAAGTAGTCTATTCCTCCTCCATGATGTAAAGTTGACAGTGTGTGCATCATGTAGTACTTGGCGTAGGTTATGATTGTAATCTCTTGTGGATTATGAAGTTAACTATTACTATGATAGTATTGATGTGATCTATTCCCCCTTTCATAGCTATTGTTGACAGTGTGTATGCTATGTTAGTACTCGGTCTAAATTGCAACGGTATTGTCTTAGATTATGATTTGATGAGGATATCCCTATGAATGTTGTTTGTCAAGTACTTGATGAACTTTGAGCGGAGCTTTTGTAGCCACTACATGATTAGTGATTCCAATAGGAGAGTAATTCAGAGTAGCACAAGTGAAGAGAAGTTATTTATTTATGTGATCATTGTTGAGAGTGTCCACTAGTGAAAGTATGATCCCTAGGCCTTGTTTCTAAGCATTGAAACACCGTTTCCAACAAGTTCTGTTACATGTTCGCTTGCTGCCATTTTTATTTCAGATTGCAATTACTACTTATAATCATCCATATTACTTGTATTTTACTATCTCTTCACTGAACTAGTGCACCTATACATCTGACAAGTGTATTAGGTGTGTTGGGGACACAGGAGACTTCTTGTATCTTAATTGCAGGGTTGCTTGAGAGGGATATCTTTGACCTCTACCTCCCTGAGTTCGATAAACCTTGGGTGATCCACTTAAGGGAAACTTGCTGCTGTTCTACAAACCTCTGCTCTTGGAGGCCCAAATAGAAGCGTGTGTAGATATCAAGCTATTTTCTGGCGCCGTTGCCGGGGAGGTAAGGTAAAAGGTATTCACATCCTCCGACTACTAAGCTATTTCCTAGCACTGTTGCCGGTGTGTGAGTGCTCGAAGCTATTTCCTTTAGATTCTACAATTGCATCTTTTTGTTTCTTGTTTTTATTTCACTAGTTAGGCTTAATGGAAAACAACAAAAAAAATAGAGATCTTTATGAAATTTATCTTGAGTTAGGACATGAGGTGTTTGAAGAGAAAATTAAAAACCTATGGAACTTTATATGCATGCTAATGGCAATGTTATTAGTATGAATGCTTTGAATACCATTGTTGCTAATGCTATGGAAAATTCTAAGCTTGGGGAAGCTGGTTTTGATGAGCATGATATTTTTAGTCCCCCAAGCATGGAGGAGAAAATTTACTTTGATGATACTTTGCCTCCAATTTATGATGATTATAATGATAGTGGTATTTTGGTGCCACCTACTATGGAGGATAAAGTTTATTATGATTATACCATGCCTGCAATTTATGATGATTACAATGATGGTTGTGATAGTTTTACTCCCACTATTACTAATAAAATTGTTTATGCTTATGTGGAGAGTAATGATACTTTTATGCATATGAATAAGAATGCTTTATGCGATAGCTATATTGTTGAGTTTATCAATGATACTACTGAAAGCTATTATGAGAGAGGGAAACATGGTTATATGCATCTTAATAATATTAAGTTTCCCCTCTTTATGTTGAGAATCTTGAAGTTGCACTTGTGTTGCCTTTCTATGCTTGTTGCATTATGCTTACATGACTTGTTTATTTACAAGATTCCTTTTCATAGGAAGTGGGCTAGACTTAAAAGTGTATCTTATTATCTTTTGATGCTCTCTTTTGCTTCAACTCTTATTTCTTGCGAGTGCATCATTAAATTTACTAAGCCTTAATGGCTATAAAGAAAGCACTTCTTGGGAGATAACCCATGTTTTTATTTTGCTACTGTTTTGTTGTGTCTTGGAGGTTGTTACTACTGTAGCAACCTCTCCTTATCTTTATTTTATTGCATTGTTGTGCCAAGTAAAGTCTTTGATAGAAGGTTGATACTAGATTTGGATTTCTGCGCAGAAACAGATTTCTAGCTGTTACGAATTTGAGTAGATCTCTCTGTAGGAAACTCAGAAAAATCTGCGAAAATTCATGAGTAATCCTCAGACATGTACGCAACTTGCATTCAATTTGAGCTTCTTCATCTGAGCATGTTAAGTGCCTCGTAAAAATTCGTCTTTACGGACTGTTCTGTTTTGACGGATTCTACCTTTTATTTCACATTGCCTCTTTTACTGTGTTGAGTGGATTTCTTTGCTCCATTAAATTTCAGTAACCTTGGTAATGTCCAGAAGTGTTGGGAATGATTGTGTCCTTGCTGAACATGTGAATTTTTGATTATGCACTAACCCTCTAATGAGATTACTTCGAGTTTGGTGTGGCAGAAGTTTTCAAGGGTCAAGAGAGGAGGATGATATAATGTGATCAAGAAGAGTGAAAAGTCTAAGCTTGGGGATGCCCCCGTGGTTCATCCCTGCATATTTAAAGAAGACTCAAGCATCTAAGCTTGGGGATGCCCAAGGCATCCCCTTCTTCATCAACAACTTATCAGGTCACCTCTAGTGAAACTATATTTTTATTCTGTCACATCTTATGTGCTTTACTTGGAGCGTCTGTGTGTTTTATTTTTGTTTTGTTATTTTCATTCTCTGAATAAATTCGGATCCTAGCAATCCATGTGTGGGAGAGAGACATGCTCCGCTTTTTCATTTGAACACTTGTGTTCTTCGTTTTACTTTTAATGTTCATGGCAAAAGTTAAAAGCTGCTTCATTTATTGCTATTTGGTTGGAAACAGAAAATGCTTCATATGGTAATTGGTATGTTGTCTTGAATAATTTGATACTTGGCAATTGTTTTGAGCTCTCAAGTAGATCATGTTTAAGCTCTTGCATCATTTGGTTTAAACCTATTAGTGGAGAACTACCGTAGAGCTTGTTGAAATTTGGTTTGCATGATTGGTCTCCCTAAAGTCTAGATATTTTCTGGTAAAAGTATTTGAGCAACAAGGAAGACAGTGTAGAGTCTTATAATGCTTGCAATATGTTCTTATGTAAGTTTTGCTGTACCGGTTCATACTTGTGTTTGCTTCAAACAACCTTGCTAGCCAAAGCCTTGTACTGAGAGGGAATGCTTCTCGTGCATCCAAAACCTTGAGCCAAAACCTATGCCATTTGTGTCCACCATAACTACCTACTATGTGGTATTTTTTCTGCCATTCCAAAGTAAATTGCTTGCGTGTTACCTTTTAAAAAAATCATTCCTTGCCTTTGCAATACATAGCTCATGGGAAAGTAGCCTAAAAACTATTGTAGCAATGAATATGTCGCTTATGTATCTTAGTTCTTATAAGTTGCTTGTTGAGCGGTAACCATGTTTCTGGGGACGCCATCAACCTGTCACACCTTTGTTGAATATCATGTGAGTTGCTATGCATGTTCGTCTTGTCTGAAGTAAGGGATATTTGCCATGAGTTAAATGGTTTGAGTATGCATATTGTTAGAGAAGAACATTGGGCCGCCAACCAAAGCCATGTATCATGGTGGAAGTTTCAGCTTGGACATTAATCCTCAAATCTCTTATGAGAATAGTTGAATGCTTAAAGCATAAAAGAGGAGTCCATTATCTGTTTTCTATGTTGTCCCGGTATGGATGTCCTCAAGTTGAGATCTATCAAAATTGAAAGATCAAATGCGATCTATCTCCTTGGACCTTTGTACAGGTGGCATAGAGGTACCCCTTTGTGACACTTGGTTGAAACATATGTAATGCAATGGTAATCCATGGAAATCCGAGCTAATTAGGACAAGGTGCAAGCACTATTGGTATTTGATGCATGAGGCTTGCAACTTATAGGATGTTTTATGCATAACACATATGAATTATTACTACCGTTGACAAAACTGTTTCCATGTTTTCAAAATAAAAGCTCTAGCACATGAGTAATCCCTGCTTCCCTCTGCGAAGGGCCTTTCTTTTACTTTATGTTGAGTTAGTTTACCTACTTCTTTCCATCTTAGGAGCAAACATTTGTGTCAATTGTGTGCATTGATTCTTACATACTTGCTTATTTGCACTCATCATATTACTTTGTGTTGACAATTATCCATGAGATATACATGTTGAAAATTGAAAGCAAATGCTGAAACTTATATCTTCCTTTGTGTTGCTTCAAAACCTTCTATTAAGAATCTATTGCTTTATGAGTTAACTCTTATGCAAGACTTATTGATGCTTGTCTTGAAAGTACTATTCATGAAAAGTCTTTGCTATATGATTCAGTTGTTTAGTCATTATCTTTACCATTGCTTTGAATCACTTCATTCATCTCATATGCTTTACAATAGTATTGATCAAGATTATGATAGTAGCATGTCACTTCAGAAATTATCCTTGTTATCATTTACCTACTCGAGGGCGAGTAGGAACTAAGCTTGGGGATGCTTGATACGTCTCCAACGTATCTATAATTTCTGATGTTCCATGCTAGTTTTATGACAATACCTACATGTTTTATATACACTTTATATCATTTTTATGCATTTTCCGGTACTAACCTATTAACAAGATGCCGAAGCGCCAGTTCCTGTTTTCTGCTGTTTTTGGTTTCAGAAATTCTACACAGGAAATATTCTCGGAATTGGACGAAACAAAAGGCCACGTTCTTATTTTTCCAGGGGCTTCACGGAGTCCGAAGGAGAGACGAAGGGGGGCCACGAGGTGCCTACACCCTAGGGGGCGCGGGTCACCCCTCTGTCGCGCCGCCAGGTGGGGACCCCACCTCGGGACTCCACCGACATCGCCCCTTTGCCTATATATTCCTCCGTCTCCGAAAACCCTAACACAATCGACGATATTCCACGAAGATTTCCGTAGCTTCCGCCATCGCGAAGACAAGTTTCAGGGGACAGAAGTCTCTGTTCCGGCACGCCACCGGGACGGGGAATTGCCCCCGGAGTCATCTCCATCGACACCACCACCATCTTCATCGCTATTGCTGTCTCCCATGATGAGGAGGGAGTATTTCCCCCCCCCCCCCCCCCCCGAGGCTGAGGGATCTACCGGTAGCTATGTGGTTCATCTCTCTCTCCCATGGTGTGATCTTTATGTGATCATGAGCTTTGTATCACTATTAATCTATGAGCTACTCTAGTGATGTTATTAAAGTAGTCTATTCCTCTTCCATGACGTAAAGTTGACAGTGTGTGCATCATGTAGTACTTGGCGTAGGTTATGATTGTAATCTCTTGTGGATTATGAAGTTAACTATTACTATGATAGTATTGATGTGATCTATTCCCCTTTCATAGCTATTGTTGACAGTGTGTATGCTATGTTAGTACTCGGTCTAAATTGCAACGGTATTGTCTTGGATTATGATTTGATGAGGATATCCCTATGAATGGTGTTTGTCAAGTACTTGATGAACTTTGAGCGGAGCTTTTGTAGCCACTACATGATTAGTGATTCCAATAGGAGAGTAATTCAGAGTAGCACAAGTGAAGAGAAGTTATTTATTTATGTGATCATTGTTGAGAGTGTCCACTAGTGAAAGTATGATCCCTAGGCCTTGTGTCTAAGCATTGAAACATCGTTTCCAACAAGTTCTGTTACATGTTCGCTTGCTACCATTTTTATTTCAGATTGCAATTACTACTTATAATCATCCATATTACTTGTATTTCACTATCTCTTCGCCGAACTAGTGCACCTATACATCTGACAAGTGTATTAGGTGTGTTGGGGACACAAGAGACTTCTTGTATCTTAATTGCAGGGTTGCTTGAGAGGGATATCTTTGACCTCTACCTCCCTGAGTTCGATAAACCTTGGGTGATCCACTTAAGGGAAACTTGCTGCTGTTCTACAAACCTCTGCTCTTTGAGGCCCAACACTGTCTACAGGAATAGAAACGTGCGTAGACATCATGTAGCAACTCATTCATAATGGTGTAACTGTAATGACGAACAATGCCTTTGATGTCATACTTCAAACCTTGAGAAAACGAGTCATTGTCATGTCAAGGGATTCTTTGACACGACCACGCTGCATGAGCATCTCCATCTCCATGTAGTATTCATCAACAGTCTTCACACCTTGTCTCAATAGAGTCAACTTATCAAATATATTGAGCAAATAATTTGTGGGCACAAAACGCTCGATCATTGCCGCCTTCATAGCACGCCATGTGATAATAGGCTGTTCACCATCTTCTTCGCGGGCACTCACATATCGATCCCACCAACGCAAAGCATAACCATCAAATTCAGAAGAAGCAAGCTTTATCTTCCTATCTTCAGTGTAATGTGGATGTAAACCCCATAACTTCTCAATCTTGAGCTCCCAAGTGAGGTATTCTTCAACATCAGCTCCTCCTTCAAACTTGGGTATAGAAAACTTGGGCTTACCCAATCCATCTTCCTCGTCATGTCCACGACCATTGCGGCCAAGTGGAGCCCAACCTCGAGGACGATCACCATGACCAGGTACTTCATCAGCGTCTTCATTTTGTTGTCGCTGTTGATTTGTAAGATTCTCAACAGACATTGTCAAAGTTCGAAGAGTGCGTTGAATATTCGTCATTTGATCTTGCATTGTAGTGACGGTCTCATTAGTAGCATCCAGCTTTTGGGAGATCTCTTGGACCGTCCCTTTAAGCTCATCATCATGAGCGCGGAATTCATGTCGCATCTCATTACGAAGAGCCTCATACTCCCTCCATGTGATGAGATCTGCAAAACTCTTGTTTTCCTGGTTAACAAGTTTTTTATCACTAGCAGACATCGTTAGTAGATTAGTGCACTAAATCAAAAATATTTGGTGGTACTCTCACAACTCACTCAAAAACTGATAAGAAAAGGAGATCTTACCGTTCCAAAGTAAATTAGTGTTGCTTACCACTTGTAGGAACAACTAGTGCACGGATGTAGCGAAGCGAATATCAAGGGTATAAGAACAAATCACACGACAAAGCAGGATATATGTGGGGATGTAGGTGGCCTACCTATTTGCACCAATAACAAGCTCGAGCGCTGACCGTAGACAACCAATGATACTCACACAAGGCAATAAATGTGGCAATGCAACTATATGTAGGAAAGGTTGCAATGCACTAGAGAGACGCTAGCAAAGCTCAATGAGACAGGCACAAGATTGCTCAACTACGGGTGCAGTAAAGTAAACTTAGGCCTACACTTGATTCTTCTAGCACTTCACTTTTCTTTTTGGATTTTTTTTTGTATAACACGCAGCTATGTAGCTCTTTTTTCTTCTTTTCTATTTTTTTATGACTCAACTCCTTGATAACACGGCCAATAGAAATATGCAAAGCACCAAACCCTAATGAGCAACCTGACGAGCGGTAAAACTAGTCTCTTCTAGGGAAGTTCCTAGTCACTTATATCGATAGGTTGTGGCTATGGTTGGCAAAAGCACACTGTACGCTATGTGGACTCGGAGTAACAATAACTAAAACAAGATGAAAGTAGAGACGCAAACCCTAACAACTAGATGAACGAAAAAGATACGCAAAAACAACTACGAAAAGCAACTAAAACTTGAAATTAGTGCAATCTAAGGCTATGGCAAACCCTAACCCTAATTTTTTTTTGGCTTTTTCTGGATAGGAAACACTCACAACTCAACCATGGGGTGGATTGTGGATGGCTTACCGAGGAAAACTGGAAATCTGATACCAAGATGATAAGGGGTGGCTCGATCTTCTCAGTAAGCAACGGTGGTGATGATGATCACGGGATGATAGCAGCGGAGGAACACAACGATGTAGTGGATGATAACTTGTATGACGCAACGAGATCTCTTGATTGGTCCCTGTCGCTGACAAGGTATTAAATTGTCAATGCCTACAAGTAGTAGACTAGGTTTTCGTTGGATGTAGAGGGCAAGTAGATCTCGAAGGTTTCAGCCGAAAAGTACTCGATGATGTAAAAGCTAGGGTTTGAGAAACAATGATTCGATCCTTTCTTTGTCCCTCGACTCCCCCTTATATAGGAGTTGGAGCCGAGGGATTCGTGATACACAGGTTTACAGAGTCCGGGAGGGTTTCTAACCCGTCCCGCAAGATTACAAATAATACTTCCTATTACAACTCTAGCTTTCCATAATAGCATCTTGGACTTCCGAATCTTCTTATCCTTCGGGTCGTGGGCCTTCAATAAACCCCGGGTACCTTCTTCGGCAGGCCCATTGGGGATGCCTATGTCAGTAGCCCCCGAGATTTTGTTTGAATCGTCGAGTCAAGGAAAATCACCACTTTTATATTTATTCAATAGCTTTGAACTTTACCACATATCTTTGCATACAAATTTCTATATTGTACAGGGATAATGGTAGTTGGGGCTAGTTCATCTGACGGATCAGGTACTAGTTAACTGCTCTAGTGGCAATCCGCAAAAACCTACTTCAAGATCACGTCCCTGGACATGATCTCGGGATACTGGTGTAAACTTCGACAGGTGCCGCTTAAGGTCTTACCATTCTGTCGAGTCCCAGTCATATTTATCGGGTACCTAACGCGTCCGTTAGGATTTTTCTTTGTATCTGTTGATACGGAAAAAAGTAGCAAACCGACGTCAGAGACGGCGCCACGCCACACAGAACGGATCCAGGGTCTTACCTTCTGTTGCGGTCAGAAACCCACCGGCGAGCAGCGACGGGCAACACAGTAGAGCCGGGAGGCTCCCAGGACTGCGGCTGGCCCTGGTCCCTCCGAGCGACGACCCGCAAAGACTCGGCACGCACGTCCGATGCTGGTGCAAGGGCGTGCCACCTGACCTATACCTGGTCAGAAAGGTGATGGATGTGCCTCGCTTAGTTTCCTGCATGGCATACACGTAAACATTAAATACGAGCCTCGATCGGCTCTCAGGTTGTCCTGTGAATCGGCTCAAAGAGCCGATCCACCCATGATCCGTACGAGGTGTACGAATATATGGTGGTCCTGCTTGATCAAAATAAAGCTAAAATGACCTACTACGATTTAGGGTTTTCACCACATAATCGGAACATCCTACTCGTGATTGAGCCTGGCGGCCACGCACGGTGATCGTAAACCGACCCTAGACAAGGCCTAAAAACCAACACGAAGTTGATCCCCGGAACATCCTGTCTAGGGCTAGCAAACTACACCCTACGCGCCACTGGATCCTTCAACCCGTTTGTAAGGCCTAACTATGCGGATATTAAACTAATCCTTGAAGAACAAGGAGCAACCATAACGAATCGGATCTACTAAATAATGATCAAGCGGGGTGCCGCCCTTACACCTAAGATAGGTGTAAGGGCGGCTAGACGTCTAAGGGTTGCACGACGATAGCATATGAAACGATGAACAATGCTAACCCTAACACATCTAAGATAACTACGTTGCTCGCCATCAAAAAGGCTTCAGTACGAGCAACGCATGAACAGCGAATAAACGTATACTGCCTAGATCGCAAGATGCGATCTAGGCAGCATGATGCTTACCCGGAAGAAACCCTCAAGACAAGGGAGTTGGCGATGCGCCTAGATTGGTTTGTGGTGAACGTGATTGTTGTTTATTTCATAAACCCTAGATACATATTTATAGTCCGTAGACTTTCTAACATGGGAATAATCCCAACCGGGCACGGGCCAAACTCTATCTAACCGACACGTATCCTACTATATTACAGATACACGGGCAAACTAGCCCAAACTTTGCATATAAGGCCGATTCATGTATTTCTTCCATGTATATCCTTCAAGCCCATCTTTAATCGCGGCCCACCTCTGATCCGGTCAAATTCTGGTGATAACACATGCCCCCCTGGTTTTGGAAATGACAATTCCAAAATCACTCTGCTTTTCTTCATCGGGTCATGTCGTGGCAGAGCAGAACCGTCGCATTATCCTTCATCATGATGCCTTGCCTCCTCCGCTTCTCCGCGTGACCTGGCAATTTTTTTTTCTTTGGGCACCACTTCCTCGGAAACTGCTGTGGCATTGAATCTCCACCGAATCCTTTTTATTTAACCGCATTGAGCAATTCGCTTCTCTATCCCCTCCTCATCCTTTATTTCTCTGTAGCACTCGAAAAACCTTCTCCCACCATGGACTCTTCCTCCTCTTCCTCCTCCGGTCTTTCCTACCGGTTAACCTCCTCCCGCGAGCCGACGCCGGAGGACATACGCGCCCCGGAGGAGTGGGATCAGGAGGACCATGCCTCCTCCGTCGGGTCCGAGGACGACAAATCCTTGACCAGCAGAGATGAAGACCTCCAGTTCCTTGCTGATGGGGAGCTGGAGTCGGAGAGCGAGGACGACTCATTCTCCTGGGATGGTTACACCTCTTCTGAGAAAGAGGAAGAGGAAGACGATGACGACGACTCCCTCGAGGGTTACCCGCCGGCGAAACGCCTCCGCACCTGGTGGGATGACGATGACAGCGACGACGACGAGGAGGATGAAGCTCCCGTAGAGGGCTACGGGAGCAGCGACGAGGAGCCCGCCGGCAGCAGTGCCGACGAGAGCTCCGAGGACGACGACGAGGGCAGCGACGGCCCGTAGACTAGGATCTACTAGTATAGGCCTAGTAGTAGTAGATTGGTCAGTAGACCTTTCTTTTGTTCTTCCTTCCTCGAGCAATCGGCTCTTTCTTTGTAAGAAATCCCATTATCAATGAAGAAGTATTTCCCCATTAATTTTGCTTTCTTGTCAACTTTTCCGATTGTCGAACGAAGTCGCTGTACAGAGAGCCGATGGCAGGGCATCGGCTCGCACTAGTTGTCTATTCACATGGTCAAACAGGTCCAGCCCATGTCCAAACCATCCTCCAACCTTAACTGCACAGATTCAACTCCTCAGTAAATCCACTAGGAGCTTTATCCCAAATATCATGATCTCTGATTTGAATCCGATCTGTTAGCCTGCTCAATTGAGCTTGTTCCTCTAGAGTCGATAACAATGCATCGGCTTTTATTATTCTGAAGTCGATGTCCGTGCATCGGCTGTACTAGCATACTGCTGTCTTCGCATATTTTCTCAAGTCGATGTCTATGCATCGGCTGTGATTTGTATGTACACACACTTTTTTTTACCAGCCGATTTAAAATCGGCCCCCATATCTCACTGTCCATCATCCCACATGCTTGGGAAATACTTCTTGAGATGTTGGCCATTGACGGCCACTGGGAACTTCACACCATCCAACTGTTCAAGCATGTAGGCATTGCCCTTCAGAACCTGGATGACTTTGTAAGGACCGTGCCAATTAGGAGACCATTTGTCATATGCTTTATCCTTGGTTCCTAGTGGCAACACGGCTTCCCATACTAGATCACCAACTTGAAACTCCTTTGGTCTCACCTTCTTATTGTATGCCCGAGCTACCCTGGCTTTGTTCTCTTTAATCTTCTCCAACGACCAAAGTCTGAGTTCCGTTGCATCCTCAATAGTGTCACTCATCAGGGTTGCATACTCTTCAGGTGTCAGGTCATTCTGAAACGTGACACGTCTCGATCCAGCCGTAATTTCCCAAGGTAATACGGCCTCCTGCCCATAGACAAGCTGGTATGGCGAAGTCTTTATAGCTCCATGGCATGACATGCGATAGGCCCACAAAGCTTCTGACAACGTCTCATGCCACACCCTAGGGTTCTCGTCAATCTTCCTCTTAATCAGCTTGATCAGGCTTTGATTGGATGCTTCGGCTTGCCCGTTGGCTTGGGCATAGTATGGAGATGATCGGATTAGCTTAATCCCCATGTCATCGCAGAACTTTCTGAATTCTTTAGAGACAAAAACCGAACCTCCATCGGTCGTGATGGTTTGGGGAATCCCGAACCTATGAATGACATGTTCTTTGACAAATTGGATAACATCTTCCGATTTTACCTTCTTCATGGGAACGGCCTCCACCCATTTGGTGAAATAATCTGTAATGGCCAGAATCCACTCGTGGTTTTTGCTCGACGGAGGATGGATTTTGCCGATCATATCCATGCCCCAACCTCGAAATGGCCAAGGTTTGATGATGGGGTTCATCGCTGATGCGGGTACCATCTGAATTTTTCCGAACATCTGACACGCTTGGCATCCCTTGTAGTACTTGAAGCAGTCCTCGAGCATGGTAGGCCAATAAAACCCTGATCGCCTAATTAACCACTTCATCTTATGAGCCGATTGGTGAGTTCCACAGGCGCCTTCATGCACCTCATGTAAGAGCCGATTAGACTCAGTTGGTCCCAGGCATTTGAGTAGTAACCCTTCCAACGTCCTGTAGAACATGTCATCTCCTATAAGGACATATTTCATAGCCTTGTATCTTATCCGTTTAGGTGCCCCCCGAGCCGAATCCTTCAAATAATTGAAGATATCGGCTCTCCAATCATCTGTTCAGAACCGCACCTGAACTTCGACCCGTGCAGTACGTCCTTGTATCCCGACGCCATCTGTGCGAGATCATTGGCGTCGGTATTCTGAGACCTTGGGACCCAATTGAAATTGATGTACCGAAAATGTGTCATCAGCTCACGACATTCCATCCAATATGGAAAAAGTGACTCACTCTCGCACTTGTATTCGTCCGTGAGTTGGGAGATCACCAACTTCGAGTCTCCAAAAAGCTCCACTGCCTCTGCCCCGGCTTCCAAAAGCAACTCCATTCCCTTGCGTACTGCCTCATACTCAGCAACATTGTTGGTGCAAGGGGTAGATAGCCTAATGGCGAAAGAATATGTTGCCCCCCGAGGCGACACGAGCAGAATGCCGATGCCACAACCATCGTCACAAGCCGATCCATCGAAGAACATAGCCCATGCAAGTACAGATAGTGCTGCTATATTAGTATTAATCCGTTCAGCTATAAGATCGGCCAATGCTTGCCCCTTGACTGCTTTCGCAGGCTGATACCGAAGATCGAACTCCGACAACGCAAACATCCACTTACCAAGTCGGCCTTTCAAAACAGGGGCCGACAGCATGTGCTTGACAACGTCTGACTTGCATATGATGATGATCTCTGCCGTCAAAAGGATGTGATGAAGCTTGGTGCAGGTGAAGAACAGGCAAAGGCAAAGCTTCTCGATCTCAGGATACCTTGTCTCCGCGTCCAACATCCTTCTGCTGAGGTAAAAAACGACCTTTTCAACACCTTCATAGAGTTGCACCACCACCGAAGCGATGGACGTGTCAGCTACCGATAAGTAGATATAGAACAGCCTGTCTTGTTGGGGCGGAACTAGCACAGGCGGTGTTGTCAGATACCGCTTAATCTCATCAAACGCCTGCTGCTGTTCTGCCCCCCAGTGAAATTCGTCATCAGATTTAATTTTCACCAGCGCTATGAACGGCTCGATTCATCCTGACAGGTTAGAGATGAATCGTCGGACAAAGTTGATCTTGCCGATAAGACGTTGGAGCTCCTTCTTCGTGGTGGGCGGCTGCATGGTACGCACTGCCTCTTGACTTTTCAGGCCGATCTCAATTCCCCGTTCATGAACCAGAAAACCTAGGAACTGACCGGCCGTCACACCAAAGGCACACTTCTTTGGATTCATTCTCAGTCCGAACTTCCGAGTTCGGTCTAGGATGCGTCGCAAATCATCCAAGTGTCCCTCCATGGAGACAGATTTGACTACCACGTCATCGATGTAGATTTCCACCAACTTGCCGATCAGGTCGTGAAATATATAATTCATGGCTCTTTGGTACGTTGCACCAGCATTCTTCAACCCAAAGGTCATGACTACATATTCAAACAAGCCTACTGCCCCTGGTACTCTGAATGCGGTCTTGTGTATATCTTCTGGAGCCATGAAGATTTGGTTATAGCCGGCGTTGCCATCCATGAAGCTCAACACTTTGTGGCCAGCAGCTGCATTGATTAACGTTTCTGCCACAGGCATCGGATATTCATCTTTTGGAGTGGCTCTGTTGAGATCTCGGAAATCGATGGCCACACGCCATCGGCCGTCCTTCTTCTCTACAGGAACGATACTGGAGATCCATTCAGCATACCTGCATGGCCTGATGAACCCGGCGGCCAACATCTTCTCGATCTCTTTCTTGACCTCTTCCAGAATTTCGGCCTTCATCTGACGTGCTCGTTGTTGGAACGGCCGAAATCCCTTCTTAAGGGGGAGCCGATGTTCAATGATGCTCCTGTCTAACCCAGGCATCTCTGTGTAATCCCATGCAAAGCAATCTGGGTATTCTTTTAACAGAGCTATCATCTGACCCCTAAGATGTGGATCTAACTTCTTGCTGATAAAAGTTGGTCGCGGCTTATCCCCAGGACCGATGTTGACTTCTTCCAGCTCATCAGCCGATGTAAACCCATACCCTAGCTTTCCGTCACCTGTGAGGTCGACGCTAAATACAGGGAGAACGTGTGGTAAGGATAATACGGGCCGATTGCTGGAATCGGCCTTCATCTTGATTGTAACCAGGACTTTTTGGAATTGTCGGAGCCGATCGCGTGGAACGGCTTCCTCCTTGTCCTCGCTATGAGAGCAGCTGCCCTCGTCTCTGTCCTTACCAGGGTGGCGCCCAAGTCCTACCATGTTGATGTTGAACGAGAATCTTGGCTGGCACCTCCCAGGGTACATGCATTCCACCATGTCAACGGCGTATGCCGGTGAATTCGGCAATTCTGGTGCTGCCAACGCGAATGGCAGCGGTGGACGGGACTGGAGTGGCATCTCTCCTTGGTAAGTCCCTAGAGCTGGTCCTGACGGAGAGTACTGATGCCTCATGATTCCCTGGATCACCCGAAGAGCGACACGCTCCAAAGTGTTCACCAGGCTCTCAGAATGGCGGTGTAGCGAATGAGCTACCATGAAGTTAATCTCCTGACGCAGAGACCTGGTGCGTTCTTCTGACGGGGCGGACAGGTCCACTCCATCGAGCGCACCTTCAGGTGAGAACCCTTTCCACCTGATGCCATGTGAGCGGGTTCTGTGAAAAGAGCCGATGAGGTCGGCTTCGAGGATTGCTTTGACCTCGTCATACTTCTTCTTGAGCTCCTCGGTCAGATCCTCGTACGTGACTGGAGTGCCTTCCGCCATCTCAGATGTAGATGGCGATGCGGTTGATGTCGAAGACGGTCCCACCGGGCGTGCCAGAATGTGTTGCGGTCAGAAACCCACCGGCGAGCAGCGACGGGCAACACAGTAGAGCCGGGAGGCTCCCAGGACTGCGGCTGGCCCTGGTCCCTCCGAGCGACGGCCCGCAAAGACTCGGCACGCACGTCCGATGCTGGTGCAAGGGCGTGCCACCTGACCTATACCTGGTCAGGAAGGTGATGGATGTGCCTCGCTTAGTTTCCTGCATGACATACACGTGAACATTAAATACGAGCCTCGATCGGCTCTCAGGTTGTCCTGTGAATCGGCTCAAAGAGCCGATCCACCCATGATCCGTACGAGGTGTACGAATATATGGTGGTCCTGCTTGATCAAAATAAAGCTAAAATGACCTACTACGATTTAGGGTTTTCACCACATAATCAGAACATCCTACTCGTGATTGAGCCTGGCGGCCACGCACGGTGATCGTAAACCGACCCTAGACAAGGCCTAAAAACCAACACGAAGTTGATCCCCGGAACATCCTGTCTAGGGCTAGCAAACTACACCCTACGCGCCACTGGATCCTTCAACCCGTTTGTAAGGCCTAACTATGCGAATATTAAACTAATCCTTGAAGAACAAGGAGCAACCATAACGGATCAGATCTAAAAATAATGATCAAGCGGGGTGTCGCCCTTACACCTAAGATAGGTGTAAGGGCGGCTAGACGTCTAAGGGTTGCACGACGACAGCATATGAAACGATGAATAATGCTAACCCTAACACATCTAAGATAACTACATTTGTCGCCATCAAAAAGGCTTCAGTACGAGCAACGCATGAACAACGAATAAACGTATACTGCCTAGATCGCAAGATGCGATCTAGGCAGCATGATGCTTACCCGGAAGAAACCCTCGAGACAAGGGAGTTGGCGATGCGCCTAGATTGGTTTGTGGTGAACGTGATTGTTCTTTATTTCATAAACCCTAGATACATATTTATAGTCCGTAGACTTTCTAACGTGGGAATAATCCCAACCGGGCACGGGCCAAACTCTATCTAACCGACACGTATCCTACTATATTACAGATACACGGGCAAACTAGCCCAAACTTTGCATATAAGGCCGATTCATGTATTTCTTCCATGTATATCCTTCAAGCCCATCTTTAATCGCGGCCCACCTCTGATCCGGTCAAATTCTGGTGATAACACCTTCGCAAAGTTTTGCGGCATTCAGAAATTGTTCGCAACTTTGGCGTTCTGAGAATATATTGTCGAGTGCTTATTCGGCTGTTGGAATAGCACATTTTATTGAGTCAACGGATGACTTATATTGCTCTCCCGGTGGGAGTATATGTAGAGTTATTTATATAACTCGAAATATGCCCCCTTTTTCTTCTTCTTTTTCTCTCTCTTTTTTATAATTTCATCGGGCACGCGAACAGCGTTCCCGATGGGAGTAGCCCCCGAGGCTACAGCCAAGGACTAGTGCTTGGTTGTAGGCTCAACACTTTAATGCGTCGTGTCGCTATATTGTCATTCTTTCTCGAACTTTTATATCTATTGGGTGCGCGAACAGCGCTCCCGATGGGAGTAGCCCCCGAGGCTACAGCCAAGGACTTGGACTTGGTTGTAGGCTCCACTCTTTATGCCGCTATATTGTCATTCTTTCTCGAGCTTTTCATATCTATCGGACGCGCGAACAGCGCTCCCGATGGGAGTAGCCCCCGAGGCTATGAACAAACGCTTGCGTTTGATCATAGGCTCCCGCAATTTCTATATTGTCATACTCGAATTTTACTTTTTTCCAAAGTAGCCCCCGAGCATTTGGGCAAAAACTTTGTATTTGATCAAAGGCTCCCGAAATAATTTTTCCTACCGCCAATCCTCTCTCTTCTCTTTTTTTTACTGTCGAGATTTTCCCCTTGGTCAAAGTGACCTCATTACTGACGATAGCCACGATCGTTGCATTCAGCAAACGCGAGTGCTGCTCTCTCTGTCTTGTGGGTCCAAATTTCCTGTCATCTTGACACGTCGTGCAAGTGGGGGACACACGTCCTCCGCTTTTCCTGGCGCACGTACAGTAGCGCCTGTTCTGTTTCTTCACAGTAAAAATACCTTTTTACCCCCTCGTTATGAGTTCATTGTCCACCGCACGATTTCTCCATCCAATGGTGCTTTGCTTCGCTAAATCCCTATATAAGTCCTTCTTCTTCCTCCGTTCACACCTTCGCTCGCGCCGCACCTCTGCTTTTCTCTGCAAAAACCTCCATTGCGTCCAGTGCTTCCTGAGCTCGTCCACACACAGGCTTCGCTCTTTGACCACCTGTTGATGCCACCACGCACGCAGCTCACACGCCATAGCACGCCCGAATCCAAGATGGCCGCTGAAGATCTGGAGTGGGAGAGATCGAAAATCTCCAACCAGGACGTCAATCTGATGAAGAAGCT
This sequence comes from Lolium perenne, assembly GCF_019359855.2. Taxonomy (NCBI): domain Eukaryota; kingdom Viridiplantae; phylum Streptophyta; class Magnoliopsida; order Poales; family Poaceae; genus Lolium; species Lolium perenne. The sequence goes on along the minus strand of NC_067244.2, from coordinate 266,297,964 downwards.
GGGCCTGATGAAGAAGGAAGGCGCCATTCGCTTCCCCAGCGAAGAAAGCTACCCCTCTCCTCCAATCGAGTATCGGGTTAGTTTTGTCGACCACCTCATCCACGGTCTCTCCACCCCAATTCATGATTTCCTCCGCGGCCTCCTCTTTGTCTATGGGGTTCAGCTACACCAGCTGACCCCCAACTCCATCCTCCACGTCGCCACTTTCATCACCCTCTGCGAGTGCTTCCTCGGAGTCCCTCCTAACTGGGCTCTGTGGAAGCGCATCTTTTGCCTCCGCCGCAATGGCTCCCACAACGCCACCTACAACATAGGTGGCGTTGTTATCTGCGTTCGCTCCGACGTTGAGTATTTTGACGTCAAATTCCCTGACTCCGTCCAAGGGTGGCGCAAAAGATGGCTTTATATACACGAAGAAGATGCCAACTCCGTTGAGCACAACATAACTCCTTTTGATGGTAGCGCCAAGATTCTTCGCCGCCGTTCCTGGGATGCTGAAGCTACCGAAGAAGAGAAAACGGCGACAGAGGCCCTCATGTCTCGTATCCGTGAGCTTCAGAATACCCGAGGCAAGGAATTGTCGGGTATCCAAATCACAGCCTATTTCCTTAGAATTAGAGTGCAGCCTCTGCAGGCTCGCAAAAATCCCCTCTGGACTTACGCTGGCGACAAAGATGCCAATAGGCTCTCCGAGGATCTTCCGGTAAAGCACTTGGAGAAACTTATTCGAAGAATTTCATCGCTCAGCAAGAAGGATCCCATTCCATCCTCTTGCCGCGTTGAACCATACAGCGCCGCCAATCCTCTTCCCCAGGTATTTTCCTTGTATTTTGTCCTCTCGATTTTTTTGTCTTCCCGAATTTCTGCTATTTTATCGACTACTGCTTCTTCTTTTTTTACTGACACCCCTGCATGTTTCCTTGTCGCTATTTTTCTGCAGAACCATCCGGTCTTAGCTTCTCTTCCTCCTCTTCCCGAAGATGGAGAAGTTGAAGAACAGGCTGTTGTCACTGACGACAACCAGGGTACTTCTCTCCCTGAGAGTGAAGTCGCGGGTTCTCACAAATCCGCGGCTTCCTCTGAAAAAGAAGTTGAATCTGACGCCGGCGAGTCGACACAATCCCTTCCTTCTGCTGTTTCCCCAGGGAACAAAAGAAAGAGGCTCGAGGTTGTCAACACTGGCACGTCTAAGGCCGGCACATCTCATGCCGAAGAAGTTGCACCTACTGAAGGAAGGACAACTTTAAATCCTTATGAAGCTGCCCTTATCAGCTCGTAAGTTTTTCCTTTACTTTTTGCTCTCGTCATTTTTGACTATATTGTCTCTTTATACTGTAACCTGTTTGTCACAGTGATGAAGAGGAGGACAATCCCGCCATTGACGTGACTGCTCAAACGAGCACGTCTCGTACTTTGGTTGTCTCGGAAGCACAACCTGATGGAGATGAAACCTCGGCACCTCAACAAGGTGTTGAACTTACTGCTCCAACTGCAAGCCCCCGAGCCCCTTCACCGAAGAGAGCCAGGACTGAACCAGTCGAAGAACCCACCCAATTAAGTGGTGGTTTCACGACTTCTTCACTGAATGATGTGAGTTTTACCTTTTACTCTTTTGTTTGTTACCTCTTTTTCCTTGTTGCCATCGAATTTTTCCCGTACTATATTTGATTTTTCTTTCTTTGGATTTCTCCAGCCTTTGATGAAGGAATTTTTCCGTCTCGGTACCCAATTCGTCGGGTACCGTGATCTTTCGAACCAGCTGAAAGGTACTATCTTGCTATTTTCTCTTAATTGAATTTCCTTCCTCTTAATTCTTGTCACAATATTCATTATTGTCGACTGCTTTTTCAGCCGATCTTGCGGAAGCTAACAAACGTGCTGACGCACTTGCTCGTAAACTGGAGCAAAGTGAAAAAGCTCGTAAGGAGGCTGAAGCAGATGCCAAAAAGGCTAAGGCAGAGGCCACCACCATCGAAGATCTTCGAAAGAGACTTCATGAGGCGGAAACCTCTTTAAGTGAGCGTATTTCCGAACATTCTGCTCGCGAAGAGGCGATTATCAAGCGCCTGGCGTCGCAGAGCCGTCGTTTTGCTAGTAAGTGCCCAAACTATTTTGACTTCCTTGAACTTCTCCTGTCTTGCTTACTTATCAATAAATTTTTGCCTTAGCAGGAAAAACGGGTCAAGAATATGAACTTAAGGATCCTGAGAACGATCCCCTTCTTGACGCGCTTTCTCTCCTTGATATTCATGGAGACGAGGCACGCGACGGTCTTGCTGAAGCTGAGGCGGGGTTGTCACTGCTGTACCCTTACTTCTTCCCGAAGAAAGAATAACCCGCGCCGTTTCTTGCTCTCGCCAAGTGCTTCAATACTCCCGAAAACCTTGGGCTCAAACTTCGTTAAGAAGGTTTGAAGGTTGGCGTGGAGGGTACTATTGCCCTGGTTGTCGATAGCCAACAAAATATCGACTGGACTAGGGTTGGCGATACGCAAGAGATGGAGACCAAAAAGTGGCAGTTGCTGATCAAGGCTGCGAAACCGAAGTCGAAGAAGATCCTCGCTTATCTTGGGTGCAAGCCAACTCCAGCTCCAAGCTCATCCAAAACGGAGGTCTAGTAGACCACCCTGTCTTTCCCCCTTTTTTCTTTTTCTTTCTTCCTTTTGATGTTGTCACCAAAGTAGCTTTTTGCGACCCTTATCCCACTAGCTCCATTGTAATGCCTTGTAATTATTCTGAAAATCAATGGAATTCTATTTTGCTTGATGATTGATGTCGAAACTTTTAATTTCAGTTGATATTTGATAACTATACTCCAACTCCTGCTTCCGATATTTTGCCTACTTCTTCTCGCTCGAGGAAAGTGCTTGTTAATACTGAACTTGGTGAAGATTCCTCGAGTAAGAATTTATCGCAAGATTTGGAAGAACTTCGTCAACAGCTTCAGTATGCGAAGAGGCAAACACTTGTGATGATGGAGCAATCTCGCAAGGCATCCGAAGCAGAAAAAATTACACTTCAACAAGCTCAAGAAGCCATGGCTGCCAAGGACACCGCCGTTTCTGAAGCTGAAAAGGCAACAAACCGAGAGAAATTTATGCTCGAATTGATGAATGAAGCCAGTGTGGATATGTCAGGTATGCTTTTTCAAATCAAAACTTCTTCTGTCTTCTTGCTGTATCCTACTTTTTTTTGAAATTCCTGTGCCGTCTCCAAATAGGTTCCTTTCTCGACGCTGCTGCCGAAGAAGAGAGGGTAAACGCAAGGACAAATCTTCTCGTTAACCTTTCTCTTGACCATGGTTCTCTATTCCGGGCCACTCCAGAGCGGACCCGACAGATTGTCAGGTTTCAAGACCGCACCTGTCAGATTCGCGAGTTCCTGGATTTCTGCACTAGAACATTGTCTCTGGTTTACAAGACGACGTTTCCTCGGAATGAGGCACCCGATACTCTTCTTGGTTTGATGGAGAAATTTCGAGATGCTCCTCAAATCCATGGATTTGTTCGGGCGCAACTTTCTGCTGGCGCCAGGTTTGCTATGATGATGATCAAAATCTGCTATCCCAAGTTTGACATGAGCCAAATTGTTACCAAGTGCTTGGCCAAGATGGCGAAAAGGAAAAGGGATGTTAGCAAAATTGATGATCATGTGACCCCTGTAGCAGAAGATATGATGGATGAACTTCTTCGGATGGACGCTGAGTTCTTCGTGAAGGGCAGCTATGCTGAACACAGTACTCGTACTGTAAATCGGATGACCATAGATAATATACTAGGCCATAATTGATTTTTCTTTTTCTCTGAACTTGTTGAGTTTTCTCAGGAATTGTCTCTTGTATGTTGTAAACATGTTCTATATTGTAAAGCCAATAAATGTTTTTATTTTACCTCATCAAGCCCCCGAGTGTCTCGGTAGTGAATTTCTTTATTGTATGTGCGAGGTTTTAAACCAAGGCAACTAAATTATATTGAATATGCTATATTTGCGGGTACGAGCCCCGGTGCCTTGTTGTTGATCGCTATTTTGTATCTTTGTTTATTTTGCGAGGTGTTTTCGCACCAAGGCGAAATATTTTCGGAAATATATATTGCAAGTCTTGAGCACAAGCCCCCGGGCCTGTCGAAGAAAAGATATATATCTTGACTATCTTTATTATATTGCAGCACCGCGAGCCCGCCTCATCAAAAACCTTTTCCGGCCCCACTCGGTGCCCCGAAAAAGGAAAATAGTGCGTCTGAAAACTCGCGGGCGTTTCAGTACATTGTATTTTTACAAGGAGGACTATATTTCGACACTAAGCGTAAAAACGCCTTAGCTGTGCCACGTTCCAGGGGTTTTTCTCGGGAACCCCTGACTTCTTATCCTTGATTCTGTATGCTCCTCCTTCGATGACTTCCGTGACGATGTAAGGACCAAGCCATGGTGACTCGAGTTTTTCAGTACTCTGTTGATTGAGTCGTAGAACTAGATCTCCCACCTGAAAGGACCTTGGTCTCAAACGTCGACTATGATAATTTTTCAAGTCTTGCTGATACTTGGTGACCCGTGATAGTACTTCGTCTCTGGCCTCATCCAATGCGTCGACATCATCTTCCAATGCCCTTCTTGAAGTTTCCTCGTCATACTCTGTGACTCTCGGGGAATCATGCTCTATTTCGATTGGTAACACTGCCTCAGCTCCATGGACCAGGAAAAACGGAGTTTCTTGTGTCGCTGTATTTGGTGTTGTTCGTATACTCCATAACACACTGGGTAACTCTTCAGGCCAAGTATGTCGAGCTTTTTCCAGTGGTGCCAACAAACGCTTTTTGATACCATTGCAGATAATGCCATTGTCCTTTTCGACTTGACCATTGGTTTGCGGGTGCGCAACTGATGCAAAGTGTAGTTTGATGCCTACCTCTGCATAATATGCCTTGAATTCCTTGGATGTGAAGTTGCTACCATTGTCCGTGACGATGCTATGAGGCACTCCAAACCTGAAGAAGATGCTTTTCACGAATTTGACGACAGACGCTCCGTCTGGTGAATTTATCGGTTTTGCTTCTATCCACTTTGTGAATTTATTGACATCTACGAGCATATACTCGTATCCTCCTGGCGAGGCCTTGTGTAGTTTTCCCACCATGTCGAGGCCCCATTTAGCAAAGGGCCAAGACAATGGTATTGGCATCAGTTCTGCTGCCGGAGAGTGAGGCTTTGCGGCAAATCTCTGGCACGCATCACAAGTTCGTACTATTTCCTTCGCATCCTCGATTGCTGTTAACCAGTAAAACCCTGCTCGAAAAACCTTGGCTGCGATAGCTCGACTGCTTGCGTGGTGACCACAGATCCCTTCGTGCACATCCTTCAAGATCATCCTTCCTTCCTCAGGTGTGACGCACCTTTGTAAAACTCCCGAAATACTTCGCTTGTACAGCTCCCCTTTTACCACAGTAAAGGCTTTGGATCGCCTAATAACTCTCCTTGCTTCAACTGGATCATTGGGTATTTCTTTTCTCAGGATATATGATATGTATACCTACATCCATGGAATTTGCACCATCATTACTAAGTCATGTTCCTCTTCTTCTTCTTCTTCCTCTGATGCTTCTTTTGTAGCCCCCGAGGGTTTCTTGTCCTTCTCCTTCTTTTTTGGTTTTGTCGACTTCGTAGATCTCTCTGCTATCTCTTCCCAGAATACGCCTGGTGGAATTGCGAGGCATTGCGACCCGATGTTTGCGAGAATGTCGGCTTCATCATTGCTCAGCCTGCTGATGTGATTTACTTCGCATCCATCAAATAACTTCTCGAGCTCATTGTACACTTCCTTGTATGCTACCATACTGTCATTGACTGCATCGCATTGGTTCATGACTTGCTGAGCCACCAACTGCGAGTCGCCAAAGATTTTTAGTCGAGTTGCACCACAAGCTTTCGCCATCTTCATCCCGTGTATGAGAGCTTTGTATTCTGCCTCATTGTTAGATGCGTTTGGGAACGTCATCCTCAAGATGTACTTCAGCTTGTCGCCCTCAGGTGATATTAGTATCACGCCTGCTCCAGCTCCTTCTAATCTCTTGGACCCGTCGAAGTTCATAGTCCAAGTTCTCGATAAATCCGGTGGTCCTGTATTTTGTAACTCCATCCACTCTGCGATAAAGTCTGGTAGAATCTGCGACTTTATTGCCTTTCTTTTTTCATACGTGATGTCCCGAGGGGAAAGCTCTATTCCCCAAAGGGAGACACGACCCGTAGCTTATGGATTGTTTAGTATATTGGACAAGGGCGCCTCATTGACCACTATTATCGGGTGTACCGAAAAATAGTGCCGCAATTTTCTTGCGGTTGTAAACACTCCATATGCTAGCTTTTGATACTGAGGGTACCGCTGTTTTGAAGGCGATAAGACTTCGCTGAAGAAGTATACTGGCCTCTGTACTCCATGGAGTTTTCCTTCTTCCTCTCTTTCAACGACAAGTGCTGTGCTTACCACCTGAGGTGTGGCCGCAATGTATAACAACAGAGGTTCCTTCTCTTTCGGCGCCACCAAGATCGGTGGTGTCGAAATTGTGCGTTTGAGATCCTCAAAGGCTCTGTCTGCCTCTTCGTTCCACTGGAACTTCTCTCCCTGCTTGATCAAGGCGTAAAATGGTAACGCCTTTTCTCCTAACTTGGCGACGAATCTGCTCAAAGCTGCGACTCGCCCGGTTAGCTGCTGTATTTCTTTCAACTTTGTTGGCTTTCTCATTGTTACGATGGCCTGTATTTTTTCGGGATTTGCTTCAATCCCTCTTGCTGAAACTAAGAACCCGAGAAGTTCTCTTGTAGGGACGCCGAAAGAACACTTTGTCGGGTTCAGCTTGAGATAGAACTTGTCTAAGTTGTCGAAGGTTTCCTTCAAATCTTCGATCAACGTTGACCCTTTCTTTGATGTTATGACGACATCGTCAATGTACACTTGTACGTTTTTTCCAATCTGTGTTGCTAGGCACTTCTGCATCATCCGCTGATATGTTGCTCCCGCGTTTTTTAAACCAAAAGGCATTGTTCTATAGCAAAACACGCCGTAAGGTGTGATGAACGCTGTTTTGACCTCGTCTTCTTCTTTCAATCTGATCTGGTTATAACCAGAGTAGGCATCCAGGAAGGAAAGACATTCACATCCTGCCGTGAAGTCGATAATTTGATCAATCCTCGGGAGGGGAAAGTGATCCTTTGGACAGTTTTTATTGAGACACGTAAAGTCGACACACATGGGAAGGACTTTAGTGTTTTTCTTCGGGACCAATACTGGGTTTGCGACCCACGTGGCCTCTGTATGCAGCTCCTTGATGAAACCAGCTTCTCTCAGTCGATCGATTTCTGACAGCATAGCTTTGCGGTTTGGCTCCGAAAAACGTCGCAAAGGTTGTTTTATTGGTCTCGCTAATGGATCCAAGTTTAGGTGGTGCTCGACAAGTTCCCTGGGTACTACTGGCATGTCAGCTGGACACCATGCGAAGATTTTCCAGTGCTCATGGAGGAACTCGACGAGCGCGCTTTCCTATGCGAGGTCCATATTTGTCGCGATAGACGTCGTCTTCTTCGGATCTGTCGGGTGAATCTGCACTTCCTTGGAATCCTTTGCAGTGTTGAAAGTTGATTCCTTATTGGGCCTCCCTACATCTGGCAGTACATCGTAATCGGTCGTAAGCCTTGACTCCATGTATTCTGCCTGCATCCCGAAAGTTTCTGACAGTCGATGAAAATCCTTGTCACATTTATCGGCTAGCGCAAAACTTCCTTTGACTGTAATTGGTCCCTTAGGTCCAGGTAACCTCCACAACAAGTATGTATAATGTGGTACCGCCATAAACCTAGCATATGCTGGGCGCCCCAACAAAGCGTGGTACTGCGATGGGAAATCTACGACTTCAAACTCCAGCCTCTCTATCCTGTAATTTTCTCGGGTCCCAAACTGAACGTCGAGATTGATCTTCCCCAACGGATAACTTGGCTTCTCCGGCGTAATTCCATGGAAACACGTATCGGTTGGTTTTAGATTTGCTAGAGATATGTTCATCTTCCTTAGTGTATCTGCATACATAAGGTTTAAGCTGCTGCCTCCATATATAAATACTCGTGATACGTCGAATCCCGCGATTACTGCAGGCAAGATAAGTGTTGACTGCCCTGGTCGAGGGACTTGCTGCGAATGATCCGCTATTGTGAAGCCAATGTCTTGCCCTGACCAATTGAGGTACTCAACTGTTGGTGGAGGCATCTTCTCTGCCATGAACACCTGTCGCGAGATTACTTTCTGAGCTCTATTGGATGGTCTGCCTTTCTGAATCATCGAGACCGCTCCATTGGAGTTGGGATCAATGTAAGGTGGTGGCGCTGGTGCTGCCGCTATTCTGAGCTGATGTCGATTTTCGTCCGTAATTGCGGGAGGAGGTGGCAAGTGAATCTCACTCCTGGGCCCTTGCGGGTTTCTATTTGTCGCTTGGGTATTGGCGTGCCCTGCCCACCTTAACATTGCCTGAAAATTTCGACAATCCTTCTGCAGGTGTCCTGACTATCTCTTTCCATTGCTGTCGAGATAAAAGTGCATCTGGCATGGCCCGTTCATCATCTCCTCAGGGGACGCGAAAGGTCTCTGGAATCTACGCCCATTATTTGGCCTATTATTTCGGGAGTCATCTCTATTGTCGCCTCGCTGATCGTTGCTCCTTTGATAATCATCTCTATTGTTTCCTCCAGCGCTTGCTCGAAATCCAGCCGAAATTTGGCCAGGTGCATCGTAACTCGAAAATTGTCGAGAAAATCATCGTCTATTTTGAAAATTTCGACTGTGGTCCTCGTCTGGTGACCTGTGTCGTTTATTATGCACAGCATCCTCGCCATCTGCCCATCTGTTTGCTATTTCCATTAATGCTGATACTGTCCTTGGGTTGGTTCTTCCCAAGTCCTCCACAAAATCTCCTCGTCGAACTCCTGCCACAAATGCATCTATCGCTCTCTCGTCAGATATGTTTTCTGCCGAGTTTTTGATGATGTTCCACCTTTGGATGTACTTCCTCATTGACTCATCATGCTTTTGTCGACATGATCTCAATTCCTCAAGTGTCGCAGGCTTTTTACAGGTTGATCGGAAGTTCTTGACAAACACATCCTCAAAACTGTCCCAGCTGTCGATGGAACCTGGGGGAAGTTTCTTTATCCATGATCTTGCGGCTCCGCTTAGGTGTATTTGAATGCTTTGCATGGCTGTTGCTCTGGTTCCACCTATCAACTTTACCGTCTCGAGGTAATCGACTAGCCAATCCTCGGGATCTTGCAGGCCGTCAAATTTCTTGAAACTATCGGGCAACTTGAATCCTGATGGGACTCGAGTTTTTCGGACCCGTCGCGTAAAACACGGGAGTCCACACATATCTTCTTCAGCAAGTTCTGGTGACTGCCGATGTTCTCTTCTATCTTGTCGCGCTCTATCTACCCTGGCCTGAGTCGCCGTATCTCTGACTCCACTTGCTCTTGGTGGATCTTGCACTGCTGCGGTAGGTCTCGGGCTATTTTGTCTTGCAGCTCCTTCGGGAGGTGTGGCTGCGAACGCTGCTCCCATGGCTCCACATCCTGCCATGGCCATGTTGTATAACGCCTCTCTTGGATCTCCGGGAGGTGGCCTAGACGCTAAGATGAAAGCTTGCATTGCCATGTATCCTGCTTCCGGTGTTTTTGGAATGATATTCCCCCTCGTGTCGATTGACATAAAAGACATATCGAGGTTTTGAATTAAAGTCTCTCTTTCAGCTTCAGGTATATTTTGCAGCCGAGATCTTGCTCTCCTTCGAGCTTCCCTATGACTATCTCCCGAAGTTCCTGATTGTCGACTCAACTCCGCTCTTCGCCTGCTTGATGCGGAAGCTGCCTCCCTTCTCCTGTTCAGAACAAGTGTCTGTTTTTCCAATTCTCTTCCAGCTCGAGCGAGCCTATATTGGTAAGCCTGCAATTCTTCAGTCGTAGCAGTTGCGCCATTGGTTCTGAACCATCCATAGCTCTTGCGGCTCTATCCCATGCTGATTGTGGGAGTTGAACCCTAACACGTGGTGTAGGCCCGACATATTTACTGCCCAAACCTCGCCTTAAGTCAGAGGGATCGACATATGGATTTCCCAGTTCGTCGAAAGCCTCTGATGTTTCCTCCTGATCGCGACTTGCTTCTCCAATGGCGTAAATTTGATGATATTTTGGATTCTGCACCTTCCTGGTTTTGGTGACACCATCATAGAGATTGGTGAAGACCTTTCCAACAGTGATGGATTTGTCGATGAAGTCGAAGCTGTCGATGCTACTCGAGTCATCGCTTATATAGGAGTCCACGGATAACTCGAAGGACATGTCGATGAAGATCCTGGCGAGTTTTTCGCTTGCTTTGGTGCTGATGAAGCGTGGCGACGAAATCTCCTCATCGCCTGACTCGACAGATGATGTTGAGCTTGAAAAATCGGGATCGACCGCCGATAATCCCGGCGAGATCGGAACTTCGAGACGGTACGCTCCTTCTTTCTCGACGCGAAAGTGGAACTTTCCGAACGTCATCTCCATGGGCTCCTCCAGATACGCATATGCATCCAAACGGGAGGTGAAGGAGATATGCCCTAGAGGCAATAATAAAGTGGTTATTATTTATATCTTTATGTTTATGATAAATGTTTATATATCATGCTATAATTGTATTAACCGAAACATTAGTACATGTGTGATATGTAGACAAACAAGAAGTCCCTAGTATGCCTCTTAAACTAGCTTGTTGATTAATGGATGATTAGTTTCATAATCATGAACATTGGATGTTATTAATAACAAGGTTATATCATTATATGAATGATGTAATGGACACACCCAATTAAGCGTAGCATAAGATCTCGTCATTAAGTTATTTGCTATAAGCTTTCGATACATAGTTACCTAGTCCTTATGACCATGAGATCATATAAATCACTTATACCGGAAAGGTACTTTGATTACACCAAACACCACTGCGTAAATGGGTGGCTATAAAGGTGGGATTAAGTATCCGGAAAGTATGAGTTGAAGCATATGGATCAACAGTGGGATTTGTCCATCCCGATGACGGATAGATATACTCTGGGCCCTCTCGGTGGAATGTCGTCTAATGTCTTGCAAGCATATGAATAAGTTCATAAGAGACCACATACCACGGTACGAGTAAAGAGTACTTGTTAGGAGACGAGGTTGAACAAGGTATAAAGTGATACCGAAGATCAAACCTCGGACAAGTAAAATATCGCGTGACAAAGGGAATTAGTAATGTATGTGAATGGTTCATTCGATCACTAAATGTCATCGTTGAATATGTGGGAGCCATTATGGATCTCCAGATCCCGCTATTGGTTATTGGTCAGAGTGAGTACTCAACCATGTCCGCATAGTTCACGAACCGTAGGGTGACACACTTAAAGTTGGATGTTGAAATGGTAGTACTTGAATATGGAATGAAGTTGGAATATTTGTTCGGAGTCCCGGATGAGATCCCGGACGTCACGAGGAGTTCCGGAATGGTCCGGAGAATAAGATTCATATATAGGATGTCATTTTATGTGAAATAAAATGTCGCGGAAGGTTCTATGGAAGGTTCTAGAAGGTTCTAGAAAAGTCCGGAAGAAACCACCAAGGAAGGTGGAGTCACATGGGACTCCACCTCCATGGCCGGCCAGCCCTAGATGGGGTGGAGTCCCAAGTGGACTCCACCATAGGGGGCCGGCCACCCCCCCACATGGGAGGTGGAAATCCCACCCTTTGGGTGGGAGTCCTAGTTGGGCTAGGTTTCACCTCTTATGGGAGGTTTTGGTTTCGGGTCTTATTCGAAGACTTGGACACCAACACTTGGGATCCACCTATATAATGAGGGGCCAAGGGAGGGGGCCGGCCACCCCAAGACCACAAGCTGGCCGCCCCCCATAGAGTGGCCGGCCACCCCTCCCAAACCCTAGCCAAGCTCCTCTCCTCCATATTGCCCGCATAGCTTAGCGAAGCTCCGCCGGACTTCTTCACCGCCACCGACACCACGCCGTCGTGCTGTCGGATTCAAGAGGAGCTACTACTTCTGCTGCCCGCTGGAACGGGGAGGTGGACGTCGTCTTCATCAACAACCGAACGTGTGACCGAGTACGGAGGTGCTGCCCGTTCGTGGCGCCGGAACCGATCGTGATCAAGATCTTCTACGCGCTTTTGCAAGCGGCAAGTGAACGTCTACCGCAGCAACAAGAGCCTCCTCTTGTAGGCTTTGGAATCTCTTCAAGGGTGAGACTCGATAATCCCCTCGTTGCTACCATCTTCTAGATTGCATCTTGGCTTGGATTTCGTGTTCGCGGTAGGAAAATTTTTGTTTTCTATGCAACGTTATCCTACAGTGGTATCAGAGCCGTGTCTATGCATAGATGGTTGCACGAGTAGAACACAATGGTTTGTGGGCGTTGATGCTTTTGTTATCTTTAGTTGAGTACTTTGCATCTTTATGGCATAGTGGGATGAAGCGGCTCGGGCTAACTTTACATGACCGCGTTCTTGAGATTTGCTCCACGCTCGACATGCAACTTGTATTGCATAAGTGGCTTTGCGGGTGTCTGTCTCTCCTACTATAGTAAAGATTCAATTTACTCTTCTATCGACAACACTAGTATCACCGTTGTGGTTCATGTTCGTAGGTAGATTGGATCTTACTCGAAAACCCTAAACCACGTAAAATATGCAAACCAAATTAGAGAACGTCTAACTTGTTTTTGCAGGGTTTGGTGATGTGATATGGCCATAATGTGATGATGAATATGTATGAGATGATCATTATTGTATTGTGGCAACCGGCGAAGCCTTATGGTTGTCTTTAAATTTCATGTTGAGTAGTATTTCAAAGTAGTTGTAATAGTTACTACATGGAGGACAATCATGAAGACGGCGCCATTGACCTTGGTGCTTCGCCGACGATGATGGAGATCATGCCCGTTGATGATGGAGATCATGTCCGTGCTTTGGAGATGAAGATCAAAGGCGCAAAGACAAAAAGGGCCATATCATATCACATATGAACTGCATGTGATGTTAATCCTTTTATGCATCTTATTTTGCTTAGATCGCGACGGTAGCATTATAAGATGATCCCTCTCACTAAAATCTCAAGATAATAAAGTGTTCATCCTTAGTAGCACCGTTGCCAAGACTTGTCGTTTCGAAGCATCTCGTGATGATCGGATGTGATAGAATCAACAAGTGCATACAACGGGTGCAAGACAGTTTTGCACATGCAGATACTAAGGTGGCCTTGACGAGCCTAGCATGTACAGACATGGTCTCGGAACACGTGATACCGAAAGGTAGAGCATGAATCATATGATTGATATGATGAACACTTTGAATGTTCGCCATTGAAATCACACCTTGTCTCGTGATGATCGGACTTAGGTGCGGTGGATTTGGTTCGTGTGATCACTAAGACAATGCGAGGGATATTGTTTTGAGTGGGAGTTCACCTAGTTTTTAATTATATTGAATTAAAATTTGAACTCAATTTGTCATAAACATTAGTCTAAACTATTGCAAATATGTTGTAGATATGGCGTCCCCAATCAATTTTAACCAGTTCCTAGAGAAAGAAAAGCTTAAGAGCAACGGTAGCAACTTCACCGGCGGTTCCGTCATGTGAGGATTTTCCTCAATGGCGGAAATCTGCAATATGTGCTTGATGCACCGCTAGGTGACCCTCCTGGAAACTGAAACCGATGAAGTAAAAGCTGTTTACGCAACTCGGAAAACTCGGTACTCTCAAGTTCAGTGTGCCATCTTATGCAGTCTGGAAGCCGATCTTCAAAAACGTTTTGAGCACCACGATCCACATGAGTTAATCAATGAGTTGAAGACTATATTTGAGACTCATGCGGCCGTGGAATGCTATGAAGCATCGAAACACTTCTTCAGCTGCATGATGGAAGAAGGCAGCTCCGTTAGTGAGCACATGCTCGCCATGACCGGGCATGCGAAGAAACTTCGATGACTTGGGAATAGTGATTCCTAATAGACTCGGGATTAATCGTGTCCTTCAATCACCGCCACCTAGTTACAAGAACTTTGTGATGAACTACAATATGCGAGAACATGAACAAAGAGTTACCTGAACTCTTCTCCATGCTAAAATCTGCTGAGATTGAGATCAAGAAAGAGCACCAAGTGTTGATGGTCAACAAGACCACCAGCTTCAAGAAACAGGGCAAGTCTAAAGGCAAGAACAGGAAGAGTAGCAAGAAAGCTGCTACACCTCCTGTGAAACCTAAGACTGGCCCTAAGCCTGATGCTGAGTGCTATTACTGCAAGGAGAAGGGACACTGGAAGCGTAATTGCTCCAAGTATTTGGCGGATCTGAAGAGCGGCCTTGTCAAGAAGAAGAAAGAAGGTATATCGATATACATGTTATAGATGTTTATCTCACTGGTTCTCGTACTAGTACACAGGTATTTGATACTGGTTCGGTTGCTCATATTTGTAACTCGAAACAGGAACTAAAGAATAAACGAAGACTACTGAAAGATGAAGTGACGATGCGCGTTGGAAATGGATCCAAAGTCGATGTGATCGCTGTCGGCACACTTCCTCTACATCTACCTTCGGGATTAGTTTTAAGCCTAAATAATTGTTATTTTGTACCCGCGTTGAGCATGAACATTATATCTGGATCTTGTTTAATGCAAGACGGTTATTCATTCAAGTCTGAGAATAATGGTTGTTCTATTTTTATGAATAATATCTTTTATGGTCGAGCACCTGAAAAGAATGGCTTATTTCTATTAGATCTCGATAGTAGTGATACACATATACATAACATTGATGCTAAGCGAATTAAATTGAATGATAATTCTACTTATATGTGGCACTGTCGTCTTGGTCATATTGGAGTGAAACGCATGAAGAAACTCCATACTGATGGATTACTTGAATCACTTGACTTTGAGTCACTTGATAGATGCGAAGCATGTCTAATGGGAAAAATGACTAAGACTCCATTCTCTGGTATTATGGAGCGAGCTACTGACTTATTGGAAATCATACATACCGATGTGTGCGGACCAATGAGCGTAGCATCACGCGGTGGTTATCGTTATGTTCTAACCTTCACAGATGATCTGAGTAGATATGGGTATATCTATCTCATGAAACATAAATCCGAAACTTTCGAGAAGTTTAAGGAATTCCAAAGTGAAGTAGAAAATCAACGTAACAAGAAGATCAAATTTCTACGATCTGATCGCGGAGGTGAATATCTGAGTTATGAGTTTGGCGTGCATTTAAAGAAATGCGGAATACTTTCACAATTGACACCGCCGGGTACACCACAACGTAACGGTGTGTCCGAACGTCATTAAATGTCGAACTCTCTTAGATATGGTTCGTTCTATGATGTCTCTTACTGATTTGCCGTTATCATTTTGGAGTTATGCATTAGAGACAGCCGCATTCACTTTAAATAGAGCACCATCAAAATCCGTAGAAACGACACCGTATGAATTATGGTTTAATAAGAAACCTAAGCTGTCGTTCCTGAAAGTTTGGGGTTGCGAAGCCTATGTAAAGAAGTTACAACCGGACAAGCTAGAACCCAAAGCGGAGAAATGCGTCTTCATAGGATACCCTAAGGAAACTATAGGGTACACTTTCTATCACAGATCCGAAGGCAAAATCTTTGTTGCTAAGAACGGAACCTTTCTTGAGAAAGAATTTCTCACTAAAGAAGTATTTGGAAGAAAAGTAGAACTTCGATGAGATTGATGAATCTATACTCGTTGATCAGAGTAGCGCGATCTGGGAAGTTGTACTGTACCGCCTACACCGGCAACGAGAGGAAGCTAATGATAATGATCATGAAACTTGAGCGAGGAAACTCATCGAACCTCGCAGATCGACAAGGGAACGTGCCACTCCTGATTGGTATGATCCTTGTCTAAATGTCATGATTGTGGATAACAATGATGAAGACCCTGTGACGTATGAAGAAGCGATGATGAGCCCAGATTCCAACAAATGGCAAGAAGCCATGAAATCCGAAATGGGATCCATGTATGATAACAAAGTATGGACTTTAGTAGACTTACCTAATAGCCGAAAGGCTGTTGAGAATAAATGGATCTTCAAGAGAAAAACAGATGCTGATGGTAATATCACTGTCTATAAAGCTCGACTTGTCGCAAAGGGTTTCCGACAAATTCAAGGAGTTGACTACGATGAGACTTTCTCACCTGAAGCGAAGCTAAAATCTGTGAGGATTTTGTTAGCAATAGCTGCATTTTTCGATTATGAGATTTGGCGAGATGGATGTCAAAACGGCGTTCCTTAATGGTGACATTGAGGAAGAGTTGTATATGGTACAACCCAAAGGTTTTGTCGATCCTAAAAATGCTTGACAAAGTATGCAAACTTCAGCGTTCAATTTATGGACTGAAGCAAGCATCAAGAAGTTGGAACCGACGCTTTGATAAGGTGATCAAAGACTTCGGGTTTATACAGTGTTATGGAGAGGCCTGTATTTACAAGAAAGTGAGTGGGAGCTCTGTAGCATTCCTGATATTATATGTAGATGACATATTATTGATTGGGAATGATATAGAACTATTAAGCAGTGTAAAGGGTTATTTGAATAATAGTTTTTCAATGAAAGACCTTGGTGAAGCATCATATATATTAGGCATCAAGATTTATAGAGATAGATCAAGACGTCTAATAGGGCTATCACGAGTACATACCTGGACAAGATTCTAAAGAAGTTTAGAATGGACGAAAGTAAGAAAGGATTCTTACCTATGTTACCGGGCAAGGTCTTGAGTAAGACTCAAGGTCCGGCTACGGCAGAAGAAAGAGAAAGGATGAGTCGGATCCCCTATGCCTCGGCGATAGGCTCTATCATGTATGCCATGCTATGTACAAGACCGGATATAGCGCATCTTTGTTAGTTTGACTAGCAGATATCAAAGTGATCCAGGAATGGAACATCGGACAGCGGTCAAGAATATCCTGAAGTACTTGAAAAGAACTAAGGATATGTTTCTTTGTTATGGAGGTGACCAAGAGCTCGTTGTAACAAGTTACACCGATGCAAGTTGGAACACTGATCCCGATGACTCTAAGTCACAATGCAGGTACGTGTTTATATTGAATGGTGCCGCGATGGTGGGCAAGCTCGAAGCGGTGCACGGTGGCGAAATCCTCAACAGAATCGGAGTACATAGCGGCTTCGGAGGCTTCATCGAAGCGGTATGGATGAAGAGGTTCATTATAGAGCTCGGTGTGGTTCCTAGTGCATTGGACCCACTAGTCATATATTGTGACAACATGGGTGCCATCGCCAATGCACAAGAACCAAGGTCACACAAGAGGCTGAAGCATATCAAGCTGCGTTACCACTCGATTCGCGAGTACATCGAAGATGGAGAAGTAAAGATTTGCAAAGTACACACTGATCTGAATGTAGCAGATCCGTTGACTAAAGCTCTCCCTAGGGCAAAGCATGACCAACACCAGAATGCCATGGGTGTTAGGTATATTACAATGTAATCTAGATTATTGACTCTAGTGCAAGTGGGAGATGAAGGAGATATGCCCTAGAGGCAATAATAAAGTGGTTATTATTTATATCTTTATGTTTATGATAAATGTTTATATATCATGCTATAATTGTATTAACCGAAACATTAGTACATGTGTGATATGTAGACAAACAAGAAGTCCCTAGTATGCCTCTTAAACTAGCTTGTTGATTAATGGATGATTAGTTTCATAATCATGAACATTGGATGTTATTAATAACAAGGTTATATCATTATATGAATGATGTAATGGACACACCCAATTAAGCGTAGCATAAGATCTCGTCATTAAGTTATTTGCTATAAGCTTTCGATACATAGTTACCTAGTCCTTATGACCATGAGATCATATAAATCACTTATACCGGAAAGGTACTTTGATTACACCAAACACCACTGCGTAAATGGGTGGCTATAAAGGTGGGATTAAGTATCCGGAAAGTATGAGTTGAAGCTGATGGATCAACGGTGGGATTTGTCCATCCCGATGACGGATAGATATACTCTGGGCCCTCTCGGTGGAATGTCGTCTAATGTCTTGCAAGCATATGAATAAGTTCATAAGAGACCACATACCACGGTACGAGTAAAGAGTACTTGTCAGGAGACGAGGTTGAACAAGGTATAAAGTGATACCGAAGATCAAACCTCGGACAAGTAAAATATCGCGTGACAAAGGGAATTAGTAATGTATGTGAATGGTTCATTCGATCACTAAATGTCATCGTTGAATATGTGGGAGCCATTATGGATCTCCAGATCCCGCTATTGGTTATTGGTCAGAGTGAGTACTCAACCATGTCCGCATAGTTCACGAACCGTAGGGTGACACACTTAAAGTTGGATGTTGAAATGGTAGTACTTGAATATGGAATGAAGTTGGAATATTTGTTCGGAGTCCCGGATGAGATCCCGGACGTCACGAGGAGTTCGGAATGGTCCGGAGAATAAGATTCATATATAGGATGTCATTTTATGTGAAATAAAATGTCGCGGAAGGTTCTATGGAAGGTTCTAGAAGGTTCTAGAAAAGTCCGGAAGAAACCACCAAGGAAGGTGGAGTCCACATGGGACTCCACCTCCATGGCCGGCCAGCCCTAGATGGGGTGGAGTCCCAAGTGGACTCCACCATAGGGGGCCGGCCACCCCCCCACATGGGAGGTGGAAATCCCACCCTTTGGGTGGGAGTCCTAGTTGGGCTAGGTTTCATCTCTTATGGGAGGTTTTGGTTTCGGGTCTTATTCGAAGACTTGGACACCAACACTTGGGATCCACCTATATAATGAGGGGCCAAGGGAGGGGGCCGGCCACCCCAAGACCACAAGCTGGCCGCCCCCCATAGAGTGGCCGGCCACCCCTCCCAAACCCTAGCCAAGCTCCTCTCCTCCATATTGCCCGCATAGCTTAGCGAAGCTCCGCCGGACTTCTTCACCGCCACCGACACCACGCCGTCGTGCTGTCGGATTCAAGAGGAGCTACTACTTCCGCTGCCCGCTGGAACGGGGAGGTGGACGTCGTCTTCATCAACAACCGAACGTGTGACCGAGTACGGAGGTGCTGCCCGTTCGTGGCGCCGGAACCGATCGTGATCAAGATCTTCTACGCGCTTTTGCAAGCGGCAAGTGAACGTCTACCGCAGCAACAAGAGCCTCCTCTTGTAGGCTTTGGAATCTCTTCAAGGGTGAGACTCGATAATCCCCTCGTTGCTACCATCTTCTAGATTGCATCTTGGCTTGGATTTCGTGTTCGCGGTAGGAAATTTTTTGTTTTCTATGCAACGTTATCCTACAGGAGGGCGGGTGAGGAACAAAATCAATGAGACCAGTTTCGATCTGTTTACCTCTGTCCATGATGTTGCTTGCTATTGACGAAGTCGATGATGTAAAAGCTAGGGTTTGAGAAACAATGATTCGATCCTTTCTTTGTCCCTCGACTCCCCCTTATATAGGAGTTGGAGCCGAGGGATTCGTGATACACAGGTTTACAGAGTCCGGGAGGGTTTCTAACCCGTCCCGCAAGATTACAAATAATACTTCCTATTACAACTCTAGCTTTCCATAATAGCATCTTGGACTTCCGAATCTTCTTATCCTTCGGGTCGTGGGCCTTCAATAAACCCCGGGTACCTTGTTCGGCAGGCCCATTGGGGATGCCTATGTCAGTCGCCAATGCAACAGTTCTCAACCCTGCAAGATATTCGCAACTCCACACACTTGCGCACGTAGCCGCTGACCACGAAGCGGTAAGTTGCAATCTACTAATTCCCAATGGAACAACAGATCACACAAGACTTTCAGATCTACACAATATCAAGCAATATGGTGTAGGGATTCAATAGTTTTGCTAGAGCAAACAACTAAGAACTAGGGTTTATCTTAAACATGGTCTAAAGCAACTTTGGGGGCGTCCTATGGACTTATATAGGCGTCCAGGACGACCTCAGGTCGAAAAAGTACGAAAATAACCGACCCAGAATAGATCTGGTCGAGACAGACTCAGACTAGGCCGGTCTAGAACCCGGTTGACCGGGCCTGGGACCGGGCTAGCCGGTCTAAACCGGGCCAGGGACCGGACGGCAACCGGAAGTGTCGCAGATGCCCTTCAGGTTGGCCCCAGTACGACCCCCGGTTGGCGCCGGGGTGGATCCGGCCTGCCGCCCAGTTGAATCGGGCCAGGGACCGGGCGCGCCGTCTGGCGGCCGGTCTGACCGGGCGCTGGGCCGGCCTGGACGTCCTCTTCTCCTCTCGCGCATGCCTCCCGCTCCTCCCTCGCGCTTCCATGAGATATCTTCATGTCCAGCTCCATGTCCAGCTCCACGTTCATCTTGACATCCTTCTTCATGTCCAGCTGCTCCTCTCCTCCTCCTGCGATGCTCGTCTCCTCTTGATACCTGATGATACATAAGTAACAGGACTTAGGCAGTATAAAGTTCTCATCAATCAAAGTATCGTTTAGAAACAAGTTCACCTGTTGTTTAAGTAGCTTCGCACGAGCCCTTGTAATTGGTCCAATCCGAACTTCATTGGACTTGAGCTTCACAACAGGTTCAACTTCAGTTGGTAATGACGGAGGTAGTGATGTAGTAGGGATGTCCTCATCACGTTGGCCTATGTTTCTCTTGGATGCCTGCTTGGTACATCCAGGATAGCATCTCTCAATCCCCAGCCCGTCACAATTCACATTTTTTGAATTCAATTCCAAAATTAATACCCATTGTGCAAGCGGCTACCTTCTGCAAACTGAACCCTGCAAACCAAACTTCTTTCTGGAAGGATAACTGGACGACATTAGGAAGGTTGGCATGTGTATTTTGGCATGTGTATTTTGATTAGGTGGTATATAGCCCCTCATGTGATGGTAATCTTACGGTGCTAGAATGACACTCACTTTTATTGTGGTGGTATGTGGTGTACAAAGCTAAACAATTAGGATTTAGGAGTCTACACTACAATTCATAGAGGTTTTGCCAAGATCAAGTCAATGATTTCTCCAACAACATCTATAAAGGGTGTAAGGGTATGCAACTTTAGAGAATACACACGAGTAGGACCATAGTTTCTTGGCTAATGAGGCTATGGCTGATCAGACAATTGATGTTGAAGCTATGCCTATAGGCAAAAGAGCAAACATCGGTCTGAGAGAGAGTAGGATGAAAGGTTTCATCATCGTCGGTCCCATTGTGATGACCGTCAAGATCATGCTTCTCTGAATTCTCTCTAGGATGAAATGTAAATGCAATGACATGGCGCTCACCATATTTGGACCATATCAATCATATGCAATCTTTGTATGCATCCAAACACATAAGATTTGCATCAGCCAAACAAAAGGAGATTGTGTGTAGCCTACCAGCAAAAGGAAATAGTTGCTCACATTATAAGCAACCAAATAAAATGGACAAGATAGCTTAAATCATGAACGGAACATACCTAAGACGTGCAAGACACACACTTCCCTTGCATGGCCAATAGGTTCCAAAAAAGGATGACTCAAGATAGCAAGTGTTAAAATAATGGGCGAGTCTAGGTCTCAGGCGATTGAGACATAATATGTCTCAGTCGCCTATGTATGTGACAAATCTCAGTTTCAATATAGTTGTAACTGGTTGAAACTCATTAAATTCTTAGTTTCAACCTAGTGGAAACTCACTATGTTCTCACACTGCACAAATTGCGAGGCAAAATCCAAAGACTAAAAGCGTCGACTGATACATACTAAAAATCAGGCGCCTGATTTCTAGCCATTCCGTAAAATAATCTGCACAATGAAGTAGTATGTGCATAGAACGAAACAGGAAGGTGCCAACCAACGAAGAGGGTTTTGACTGGTCAGCAAAGCAGCTAGCATAGCATCCAAGTCAAAAGAAAAAGGAACGAAGAATGGGTCGGGGACACGCTCCAAGTAATTTAGACAAGTGCTTAAAAGGGACCGTATCTATTAGCTTGCCACATCTGCAGTAATCACGTCGAACGAGTCTTCTCGCCAGAATCTATAGGTAGCACTAAATATATTTGTATGTACATAAAGTTTAGTTACCTAATTTGGATTTGAGGAATAGCAAAAAATACGGTTCTAATTTTATATACTTCGCATTTTTCAAAAGAAAAATTTAAATGGAGGCAACTTTTTTGCCTCATCCATTAATTAATTAGAAGAGGCCCGGTTTTTAGAAGAAAACCGACAAAAAGATATAAAGACAAAGAAAAGCCCACACACACCCACACAACGCTGCAAAGGGCACATCAAACCACCCTAGCTACCAACAAAAGCTACGCGAAGCTCGAATTGGTCTATGCCAAACAAATGGCTCCCTAAAAGAACCGGTAGGGAAGCATGGGCGAGATTGAGTTCGAGTCTGCGCGTGCCCATTTGAGTCGACAACCTACTCGTTCCATCCACCCATCTCGTCCGGTGACTATCTTCTCAGGCAGCCCCACATGTCGGACAGATACACTGCCGATGATTCCGATACTTGGGCAGCCATCATTTCAGCCAGCTGGTGAGAATGACACTTGAGATAATCTGTAAGTTATTCGCAAAAAAATTAGATAATCTATAAGCCAGTCATCGGTCGCGGGTACTCTTAGGGCATCTCCAGCGGAACGACGTATTTCGGACGCTCAAACGGGTGCGTCGTTCTAAATGGTCGAAATCGACGGCTCGTCCGTTTGCGTTGGGGGCGGCTCCAGCGACACGACGCAATTTTTTCCCATTCGTGGAAGTCATAATTTACATTAATAAAAAACATAAAAAATGCCATAAAGGCATGGTAAAACTAGGTACTGCCTACTGGTCATCGTCGCTAACGAGGTCGATGAACTCAGGCGTCCGCCATGGAAGCTGGTACGCCGGCGGTGGAGGAGGTAGGGCAGGCTGCGGCAACTGCGGCCAGGCCGTCGCCTACGCAGGAGGATGTGGTGAAGGTGGCCACGGATCCCAGGCCGGAGCAGCAACCGACGTGCCATCGTTGAAACGCGTCGGCGTGGCCGGAAGAGTCATCGGCCTCCCCTGCGCGAGCGCGGACTCGCGGAGCTGAATTGTGATCCCCTACCACAAAGTGAGCTATTGGCCAGTGCCATGGCAATGGCCTCCTCCTCGGTAATGTCCAGCGGCTGGGTCTCCGGATCCCACGCCGGCCCGCCATCATTGTGGTCGTAGTCTGCGCACTCCGCGTGCTCGTCCTCGTCCGCATCCTCTTGGCCTTTCTCCTCTTCTTCCGCGACGATCTCACGGTGGAAGTACTCGACGTCGCCGAGGTAGCCAGCACGGCGGCTGATGACCCACAAGTATAGGAGGTGTATCGTAGTACTTTTGATAAATAAGAGCGTCGAACCCAAGGAGGAGCAGAAGGTGTTGACAAGCAGTTTCGACGAAGGATTCACTGTAAATGCTCACAGACGTATTCAGGGGGTTTTGATATAGCAGATAAATAAAATACAAGTAAGTAAAATGCGAGAGTAATAATTGCAGCGAGTGGCCCAATCCTTTTTAGCACAAATGACAAGCCGGTTTGTTTACTTATGATGACCAAACGTTCTTGAGGACACACGGGAATTTAGTCTAGTGCTTTCGCTTCCTATAGTTGATTAATCTTCATTGTTTTGATAAGTGTTGTGTGGGTGAACCTATGCTAATGCACCGCCCTTCCTAGGACTAATACATACTTGTGATTAAACCCCTTGCAAGCATCCGCAAATACAAGAAAGTAATTAAGATAAATCTAACCACAGCCTTAAACTCTGAGATCCTGCTATCCCTCCTGCATCGATATACCAACGGGGTTCGAGTTCTTTGTCACTCCGGCAACCCCACAATTAGCAAACGAATACAAGATGCATTCCCCTAGGCCCATAAGGTGAAGTATCATGTAGTCGACGTTCACATGACACCACTAGAATAATAACACCACAACTTAAATATCAAACCATTAAATATTACTCAACATAGTTCACTACTAACATTTAGACTTCACCCATGTCCTCAAGAACTAAACGAACTACTCACAAGACATCATATGGAACATGATCAGAGGTGATATGATGATGAATAACAATCTGAACATAAACCTTGGTTCAATGGTTTCACTCAATAGCATCAATAACAAGGAGTAATCAACACCGGGAGAGTTTCCCCTATGAAATAATCAAGATTCCACCCTAGATGTTACATCGGAGACGAGGTGCAGCGGTGGAGATGACGGTGTCGGTGGTGGAGATGATGATGATGATCTCAATGAAGTCCAGCTCGATGACGGTGACGATGGCGACGATTTCCCCCTCTGGGAGGGAATTTCCCCGGCGGATTTCAGCCTGCCGGAGAGCTCTTTTCTCTCTGGTGTTTTCCGCCCCGCAGAGGCTGCTGTGTCTATTCTTGATCGTCCTCTGCACCTTAGGGTTTCGGGTAGATGAAGTACGCGAAAGGGAGATGGCCGAGGGGGGTCATGGCCCCCCTCCCCACGTGGCGGCGCGCCTGGCCTGGTGGCCGCGCCGGCCTATGGGGAGGGCCCATGGCGGCCCTCCTCGGCCTCCCCTTTTGGCTGGCTCCGTCTTCTGGAAAAATGAGAGCTTCGGTATATTTTCCGTCAACTGTTGATCTTCAGAAATATTGTATCCTGACGGTGCTTTTTCCAGCAGAATCCTAACTCCGGTGAGTAATTCTCCAATAATCATGAAACATGCAAAACAGGTGAAATAAACATAAGTATCATCTCTAAATATGAAATATATCAATGAATAACAGTAAATTATGATATAAAATAGTGATGCAAAATGGACGTATCAGCGGCGCACGTCGAACTCCCACGCCCCGAACGAGATCCAGTTGTAGGAGTTGAGCGCGTACGCCGGATCTTCTCGGAGATCCGACGGCAAGATCGCTCGGCGGCGGCGCACCTCGTCCCTCGCGCGGCACGGTGGACCGGCACGCTCCTCGAGTTGAGGTTTGCGTCCGGCCATGGCACCGGCCGGTTTTCCTCCGAAAGGCGGCGCGCGAGCTCGATGCGGACTTACCGCCCGACCCGTGGCTTCTTGCCGAACCGCCCGAGCCGCTAGCCTCGTAGTCGTTCTTGGTCTTACGTAGCGGCCATCATTTCTTCCCCATGGCGTCGGTCGGGTGGATAGGGTGGGCATCTGACAATGCTGTGGTCGGGAAAATGGGCGCCATCTCGCACACACGCAAACCTAGCACATATTTGGGTCAGATTTGCGTCGCTCGCTGAAGGTGATACCTTACGCATTTTCAACCCGGGTAGACGCAAACAGTTGCTCGGGGTTCGTTTGCGTCGTCGCGATTGAAGATGCCCTTGTAGTGAGAAATCAGATACTGAAACATGAGCTCATATTTTTTGAGTGACTCCTCTTCTCTTCACGTGCACGACGCCAGCACGCCACCGTCCACTCCGATAAACAACAGCACACACACGACGTCGACGGCCGACGAGGCGGCGTTGCGTTGCGTTGCGTCATGGGCCGGGTGGGCCCAGCGCGAGGAGCTAGCCGTTGAGAGAGCCAGCTGGGCCTCGGAACGCGCAGAAAAAGCGCAGTTTTCCCGCGGGCCCGCGCGAGGGGTAAAATCGTAAAACTCTCTCTCTAGTGGGCATGGAGCAGCAGCGGCAGCGGAGCGAGCCGTAGATTTGGGACTGTGCGTCCGTTTGACCTCACACCGCCGCGTGTCGGGCCCACCTCCGCCGCGTGGCGCACGCCGCTAGGCTACACAGGAATCGTGCACGGCCACTGGCTTGTGGGCCCCAGGTTCTAGTAGGTGAGAGTGAAGTGCAGTAGCATCATGTGAGGTTTAGCTTTGTGTCAAATGGTTGAACTACTGCCAAAGGTTTATGATGAGATTGTAGCATTAGCGCACGATCTCTCTCTCTCTCTCTCCCGCGAAGAGAAAGAAGTAGGATGAGCTCCTAGCAAAAGTTTGGTACACCCTCCGATTCATAATATTTATCGCTGAATAGACACTAAAATATATATCTAGATACATACGATTTGGTGACAAGTATTACGGAGCGTCTACTCAACGACAAGTATTATAGATCGGAGAGAATTATTTTATAGGTATTGAGCTACTGAAATATATCTAGATATATGTAATTAGGCAACATATATTATGATCGTCTATTTAGCGACAGGTGATTTCAGAGAGCATTATTCTTTTTCTGAAAAATGAGCTACTAGTGTATCTAGCCAATGCATAAGATCCATTCGTACGTTTGGAAATACAAACAAGTTCTTTTTCATGGCTGATAAGAGGTAGTAATTAGAACCAATTTCAATCTCATGTTTTGCATCCACAGTTGTCTCCTGCCAATGCATAACATTTTCTCCATTAACAGTGGCACATTACATGTGACGACTTTATCAATCGCCAAGCACCACATCATCACTTGTAGAATGACACATGGAGCGTGTATGTGTATGTGAGACCGTTTTAGTTTCTCTCTCTTTAAAATAAAATAGTTTACTTACATGATCTGATCTATTCTAGGTTTGACCGCATAGTGACACCAATACTTATTATAATTATTTTTAAGGACACTTATTTAAGACATTATTAGCACAGTTAAGGTAAATCATCAACTTTCATAATCACATCACCTTGTGTCCATAGCAATTATGGCGCCACAACTCTTTTGTTCCTATTTCATTTATTTCATGCACTAAGCAGTAGTGACCTACCGTTCCGTTGTTATTCCCTTCTTCTTCCTCCTCCCAATCCACCTCCACCATTGTCGCCACAGAGCCATCGACCATCCTCCCCCACGTCCATCACCAGCGTACCATACCTAGCCATTGGGTCGGGGAGCTGGCCGAGGACAAACATTCAGAGACGCGACGACAACAACTTGTAGGAAACTAACAATGTAGTATCACCAGGACCATAAGTAGTGCTCCAAGAACACTAGCAGAGGCGGTCGCCCACCCACCAGGGGTCTCTCACCAGCCACTGCTAGCTCGAGAGGTTTGTTAGAACCGCGCTGACCTCCGTCTGTCCTCCCCCCTTATTCTCTGGTAAATCATATTTATTTTGGTAATTTACAATGTTGGGGGTGTAGTTGTTTCTAGTTGTTTGCTCGGTCTAGTACAATCTTATCCCAATGTTTTTGTTTTGTTTATCTTTGCCTCTACTCAGGCGGACTCTCATGGTATGCATGTCTTGTCGTGGCCTAGATTTAGTTTAGTTGGTACATGCATTACTTCACGATGATGGGGCATTGTGTCCTCACTTCCACAAAAAGAAGTCTCTATAGGACCAAACATGGCTTCATTGGCTAATGGGATTCACCGCATCCGAAGCTCATGAAAGTTGAAGCCTTACGTCTAAGCTCATGCGTGTACGAAGATGATGCACTTGTCAAAATAAGTGCACGTGGGTTTTTGTATGTCTTGTTGTCTACTCGGTGTTTCTAAAAGAATATCAAATAGGATATTATGGCACAATTAGAACGACGACAACCAGATTTACGCGGTGATGGTTAATACAAAAACAATCGGATCAAATTCCCACAAAAAACGAAATCTCTTGTTGATGCCTAGTGTGTTTACTAACTCGAAAGATTCTTTTTCAGTTAGAGTGACATGTCATCAATGTTGTGCTGTGTGTAGTGATTTTGCGATCGCCACGCACCACGACTCCATTCATCGAATGGCACGTGGGGCGTGTATCTACAAGTCTGACTGAGGTAGTTATTTTTTTCTCTTTAACATGGTTTACTTACATACTATATATTATCTATGTATTCTAGGCTTGACCACATCATGGCCAATACTTAGTTATAATTCTTTGTAGGGAACTAGCATACTTAGATACTTATTCTTCGCTTTCAAACATAAGATGATTTTGGAGTTTAATTTAAACACCCAAAATATCTTATACTCCATTTAGGAACAAATGTTTTACATTACTAGCATAGTTAAGGTAAATCATCAACTTTAATAGTCACACCACCTGGTGCTCCTAGCAAATATGGCGCCACAGCTGTTTTATTCCTATTTCTTTTTTTTTTTCTCTGCACTCATCAGCTGTGACCCAAACTTTAATGCTCCCCTTCCGCTGCTGTCTCCTTCTCCCTCCTCCCAATCCACCCCTGCCACTGCGCCCCGGAGGCGGCCAGCTTCCGCCACGTCCTTCGCCGACGCATCATAGCTTGTCACTGGCCAGGGAGCTGCCGGAGGACGAACAGTCAGAGGCGGCGGCGGCAAGGTGGGGGGTAGTGACTGACAGTGCGGTACCAATACCGCTAGTACTTCTCCAAGAACCCTAGCGGGGGTGGTGGCCGGTGGCCGCCTGGGGTTTCTTTCAAGTCTTCGCTTTCTCGAGAGGTTTGCTTCAACCCTCCGTCCGCCTCCCCCTCTTCTCCTGCCTGGTTCGCATTGGAGCTGCTATAGGTGTCCATGCTCTGTGCGACAGCGTGAGCTGTTCCTGGATCATGTTTCTTGATCCAATGCGGTTGCTGTGAGCTCCAGATTGACTCGATTAGATTAGATTGGATTGGACTGAATCCCTTCCCGGGGTAGCGAGGAAGGAAGCGGATCGAATCTTTTCCGGCCAAGGGTAAAGGGGAAAGTTTTGATTTGATTTGACAGGGATATTTTGGTTTCGCTCACTCCAGCAAATGCGCGATTTGTTTTCTCCTATAAATCCCTAGTGATAATACGCGGTGCTGTTGATCTACCTGGCCGTGCGCTCCCAGGAGCAGTGTTCATCCTGGGAGGGGGCAGGTAGTCGGGGAGCAGCGATTTCCCCACCAATGCCTTGGCTCTTTTAATTCGCCTCACTCTCACATGAAACTTGCGCCTCAGACATGTTCTTCCCATTTCCTCCTCCTCTTTTGATTTTTTTTATTGATAATGATTGCTTCCTGCTCTGTAGTGTAGACCGGCTTATTATTGTTGTATTGTCCTCATTCAGATAAGTATGCTATACTAAGCATGTCTGATATTAATCTCTGCATGTCTTGCTTGCTGTGTTCAGTGAAGTGTGTGGGAATTAATCTCTGCTTGTCTTTACTGTGTTCAATGAATTTAGTGTCATGTTCTGATATTAACCTCAGCTTATCTTCCTTGACATTAATCTCAATTTGTCTTTCTTGATGTGTTCAATGATGTCCATGCCATGTTCTGATATTAATCTCAGTTTGTCTTCTTGCTGTGTTCAATGAATTGCTTCATTGCCTTACATCTAATGGAATGATTGCTAAGTTAACATTACATTGCTGATCCTGGTGTGCAGGCTGCTCAGAAATAAAGATGCCGACAGGCGAAAGCCTACGCGCAGAGCTATCATCCAAGACGCCGCCGTTTGGTCTGAGGCTGTGGATAGTGATTGGCATCAGTATCTGGGTGGTAATCTTCTGTATACTAGGTTTCATGTGCTTCTGGTCGATATATCGGAGGAAGCCAAAGAAGTCTTTTGATAACATCCCAGTATCTCAAATCCCGGATGTATCAAAGGAGATTGCAGTGGATGAAGTGCGCCAACACGCTGTTGTTGAGAACTACCAAGTGCAAGAGAGCCATGCACTGACAGTAAAAGAGAAACCTCATGATAAAGATTCCAGGAAAATGCTGGGGCACTTGGTTAGGACGAAATCAAGTGATGCTGATAATTTGAGCCAGTGCAGCTCGGTCTACCAATGCGATAGGGCTGGTAGTTCGTATTCTGGCGACGAAGGCAACTCGGGCAATACTAGGAGGCAGTATACTCAGTATGCAACTGTCTCCGCGTCCCCTCTGGTTGGTCTCCCAGAATTTTCACACCTGGGTTGGGGCCATTGGTTCACTCTGAGGGATCTGGAGCACTCTACCAATCGGTTTTCTAAGGAGAATATCATTGGAGAGGGTGGATATGGGGTAGTCTACCGTGGTCGACTCATAAACGGGACTGATGTTGCAATAAAGAAGCTTCTGAATAACATGTATGGAACTCTGAATTATATTTGATCTTTGAAACACAGCACTCACAAAACTTGAAATAGTATGCTATCCTCTGTGTACTGTCATCATATTGACTGTGTTTTGATATGGTACTACAGGGGCCAGGCGGAAAAGGAGTTCAGGGTTGAAGTTGAGGCTATTGGCCACGTCAGGCATAAAAACCTTGTCCGCCTGCTAGGATATTGCGTCGAGGGAATCCACAGGTCAGTCACCTTCACCAATAGATGACTAGTTATGTTTGTGCTATAGTAGTTATTTGCATAGGATATGTACCGATTTATGCACACTTGCACACTTGACTCGCGTGGTGATTAATTCTTCAAGACAAATAAGAACATTCTGTCCTATCAAATATTTTTCTTCGAGAAACTTTCAAACATTTGTAGTCTAATTCAACTTCATCATAATGCATGTGCCAAAAAACACTCAATTTACATACAAAAGTCAGCCCTTGTACAGACATGTCTTCTGCACGACATCTCTTCGTTCATAAATTTTACCGATCACATTTTAATCATTATTAAGAAAATTCTAGTGCAGAATGACTTGCAGCCAAACCCTCAGTAGGGTATCCTCTTAATTTGTTTGATTTTTCTTTTTTGGTTCAGTGGGGTATCCTCTTAATTTGTTTGATTTTTTTTTTTGGTTCAGTGGTTCTTATTATGGGCACGGCATCGAAGTTTGTATCTTCATTCTTAAGCAATATCACAGTTTGCAATTTATAGTTCACAATTGGCAACCCTATTCAATTCTTAGTTCATGTATTAACCTATTGCTCACTAAAGACAGGACACTTTTTAATATCTGGACCATGATGAGTTTTGGGCTAGAAATGCAAAAGAAAACTACTTCCTGCCTAGGTTGTTTCCCCTTTCTCATTGGTCACTACAATAGTTTCTTCTGTCCTGCTTACAAAAGCCATAATGGCACCTCAACGCCACCTATCTTAAGTCTCAACAGAGAATTTGATACTGGTAATAATATTGTGAAACCTCTTCCAACTAGCATTGTTGAACTTGGGAATGTGGTGATTACTCAAAACAGAAGTTTTTGATTAAAGAAGGGCTCCTTCATAACAATACTAAGGTCAACAGTGGAATGGCAGGAGGACTGTAAATACACAGGTGGCAAACGGGATATGGATAAAAAAACTTATTAGAGACCAATCGAAATACAGGAATGTCTTTTTGGATGAGTCCGGCCACTGTAGGTGTAGCCGGTATAGGCATGCACATGTGTAATCAGAGTCAGGCATTCGCCGTAATACTATGGTGGCAAACTGTTGTACTAAACATATGCTTAACACAATTCAGGCTGCAACCATTTACCCGAGCTTTCATGAATAAAGCAGTAGGGCTTGGCATTAGCCAACACTGCTTAAATAGCATCAAGATAGAAAGTTATTTGCGAAATAGAGGTGCTTTTAGATCATTCATTGCCAAATAAGTACGGCTTGGCATTAGCCAACGCTGCTTAAATAGCACCACACCAGGAAATTTTTTGCGAAATAGAGGTGCTTTTAGATCATTCATTGCCAAATAAGTACATCCCTGGTGTCTACCTCAAGAATTTTTGACAATCTATCAGCCAACCCACTGTACACATGTCTTAGAAATAAAATTTTGTCTTTCAACTTTTTTGTTTTAGAGACGTATCTAGGACGGTGTGGACATGCACCAAATCCTGAGTGTATGGCCACACCGTCCTAGATATGTCTCTAAAACAAAACAAAAAAATGAAAGACAAAAATTTATCCCCATCACTCAGGATTTGGTTCTCTTGTAATTGGATATGGGTAGCTGTTCTTTTTGTTGTTATCTAGTTCCTCTCCTCTTAGGCATCCATCATTTTTCTGGAATGTATTTCGCTAAAGAAGCAGATAAAGTTGTCTTAGAACTGCCTGTTGGACTGAGAGTTTTTTGTGAAACGACAAAAATATATTTGTGTTCCACTTTATGATAAATTGAAGATACCAGCGACATGCTCCTTGGTTTAACTTCCTATTTGAATATATGTGCATAATTCAGTAGTACACAGGCAGTTCAAGGTTTCCATGAGACCAGTCTTGGTTTATGCTTTCACCATCATGATTTGGCTGTGTGTGTTGTGGTGTATGTCTTTACAGCGTGTGAATCTATCTACTTCTTATGCACAGTATGTTCTATGCTTTATGTCATCTTGATCCCATCATTGAACTTCTATTCCAGGATGCTTGTGTATGAGTATGTGAATAATGGAAACTTGGAACAGTGGATCCACGGTGCCATGCGGCAACATGGTGTTCTTACTTGGGAAGCTCGAATGAAAATCGTTCTTGGAATTGCCAAGGCGTAAGAATCAAACCATCCATCTCTTTGCCCCTTTTATATAGGAATAGTTATATCCATCTCTTTGCCCCTTTTATATAGGCATATTTATAGTTGGCCAATACATTCTCTGAAACTAAATGATATACAGGCTCTCTTATCTACATGAAGCCATAGAACCAAAAGTTGTGCATCGCGATATCAAATCAAGCAATATCCTAATTGATGAGGATTTCAACGGAAAGCTTTCTGATTTTGGATTGGCCAAGATGTTGGGTGCAGGGAAGAGCCATATCACAACTCGAGTTATGGGAACTTTTGGGTATGTTATTGTGATTTTGTAATTTGCAGTACCTGACTTTTTTTTTCGAAAAGGGGAACAGCCTCTGCATCAATTGATGAACAAGGCCATTTTTATTGCAGTACCTGACTGTAGTCATGGAAATGTTTGATATTCATATACACTAGCCACTAGGGGATTTGAAATTTCGAGGAGTGAGCTCTTCATTTATTAAAGCATTTAGCTTTACGGGAGCGCTTAACATTTATTATGTCACCGTTTCAGGTATGTAGCCCCTGAATATGCCAACACAGGACTGTTAAACGAGAAGAGCGATGTCTACAGCTTTGGTGTGCTGCTACTGGAAGCAGTTACTGGGAGGGATCCTGTCGATTACGGTCGGCCAGCGAATGAGGTGAGCATATATTCTACTACCTCAATTATATCATGCATGATCAGCAGTGCATACTGGTGGCCATTTTGTTTGCAGCAAAAAATAACATCTGCTTGGGAAGATAATTTGTTTCAACTGTATGGCTATCTCACAACATTCATTTAAACCTAGTCCCGTTCTGTTACTTTTGCAACTTTATTTTCTCTGTCGCGCTAACATGTCGGCAGCTGCAAATTTTAATCAACAATTACACGGATGCAGGTGCATCTAGTGGAGTGGCTGAAAATGATGGTTGGCACGAGGAGAGCCGAGGAGGTGGTGGACCGTGACATGGAGGTAAAGCCGACGATCCGCGCTCTCAAGCGCGCCCTTCTGGTGGCACTGAGGTGCGTCGACCCAGATTCCGAGAAGAGACCCTCCATGGGTCACGTTGTCCGGATGCTAGAGGCAGAAGACGTCCCGTCAAGGGAGGTTGGTACCAGTCATCCTCTGCTCCTCAAACACAAACAAATATTATACCATTTCCTGGCCATATATCTGAATCATGTGTTCTGACCTTATATTTCAGGACCGGAGGAGCAGGAGGGGCCACGCCGGCAACGCGGACACGGAGTCCAAGGCGAGCTCGAGCGAGTTCGAGGTCAGCGGCGACTCGGGCCCTTCCACGAGATTCCAACCTTGAGAACTGCAGACCGAGGGTGGCCAGGCGTCTGGCCGAGAGTAGAGGTAGAAGGTAGCAGCAAGATGAGCATTTCTGTAGGGCATTGCACTTCATTTTGTACTGTAGGCGGTAGAGAGAGCGCGCGCGCACTGCTGATCATCCCCTGAGACTCTGTAGCACTTTCCGTTGGGCGTTCTGTTGCTTGTCGGGGAGCCTGTACAGATTGTTTTTTCCTTTTCTTTTAGGATCTCTTGAATGAACAAATAAACGTATTAAGGTAATTGTTAGTCCTTTGTCTGTATTGTTTTCAAAGATGATGTGTATGTTATATTTAGTCAGTGCATCTCATTTTGGGACGATTTTGAATTGGATGACCTGAAAATTCCTTTTTGAGGGCGGATGACCTGAAAATTCTTTTTTGATGGCGGATGACCTGAAATGGAGATGCATTTTTGAAGGGAACCTAAAGTGGAGATGACAAATGAAGAGTCAGAACTGAAAATACCCATCAGCAAAAAAATTACCCAAGCCCGTTCGACGCGTGCTAATGTGCACATTGTGGTGATTTCAAAACAAAACGCTGTCTCAGATATCTAAATGTGGCAGGTTTCGTTAATTAAAGAAAAGTGAACACAATGTTGATCAACTTGTTTTTCTAACAAACAAAGAAAAAGTATTCATAACTGAAATGGTGATTGTCTTTAGGCCAGAGCAAATAACTTTTTTTTGTTTGTTTGAAAGTAGCTTATCACGTGTACCACGCGATGGCCAGAGCAAATAACTTAAATGATCTTAAAAGAAGTGAACCTTTGAACACATCATTTTCATCATAACGTGAATGTTGGATCGAATATTAAGGGATTGGGCCTCTCTGTGCACTCACGGCCCAGAGTGGCACCAGCCCAGTAGACATGAAGAGTCCATTCGCGAGGCCGGAAATATCTCATCCGTCTCGCCTAAACCCCGCACAGTTTTCTCACCCAGGAAGATCCCCTTCGACTCTGTCTTGCCTCGCCATGGCCGCCGCCACCGCCGCCATCCACCGCGCCATGGCCGCCGGCCCGCTCCGCTCCCTCGCCTTCTCCTCCTCCAGGTCCCGCTCCCTCCTCCACCTCCTCTCCCCCCGCCGCGCCATCTCCTCGTCGCCCGCCTCCTTTGCCTACCACCCTTCCGCCGCCGCCGTCCCCAACCACACCCACCAGCACCAGCCTCAGGACCAGTGGGGGCCGCCGCCTCCCCAAGGACCCCCTCACCACTGGACGCCTCAGGGGCCGCCGGCGAACAACCACCAGCAGTACCCGGCCCCTCCCCCGCCGCCGAGGAATAGTTACCAGCAGCAGGCGCCTCTCTCGCCGAGGAACGACTACCAGCAGCATCAGGCGCCCATCCCGCCGCGGGACAACTACCAGCAGCGCCAAGCGCCTCCCCCGCCGGCGAACAACTACCCCTACCAGCAGCGCCAGGCGCCTCCCCCGCCGCCGAGGGATAACTACCCGCAGCAGTCGCCCATCCCACCGAGGAACAACTACCCGCAGCAGCAGCAAGGGCCACCCCCACCGCGCCACAGCTACGGCCCGCCTCCTCCCGCCCCGCCCCCGCCGGGGCCACCCCCACCGCGCCAAACCTACGGCCCGCCTCCTCCCACCCCACCCCCACAGCAGCAGGCACCGCCGCCGCCTCAGCAGCCCGTGGCGGGGCCGGAGGATCTGATCAATCTATGCCATGACGGGCGGGTAAAGGAGGCGGTGGAGCTGCTCGAGAAGGGGGCGCGCGCCGACGCCCCCTCCTTCCACGCGCTGGCGGCCGCCTGCTCCACCCCGAAGCTGCTCGAGGATCTCCGCAAGGTGCACGACTTCCTGCTCCGCTCGCCCTTCCGCGCCGACCTGCAGGTGAACAACAAGGTGCTGGAGATGTACGGGCGGTGCGGGAACATGACGCACGCGCGCAGGACGTTCGACCACATGCCCGACCGGGACGCGGCCTCCTGGCACATCATGATCGCCGGCTACGCGGCCAACGGGCTGGGCGACGCCGCGCTGCAGCTCTTCGAGGAGATGAAGCGGTGCGGCGTGCCGCCCACCGCGCGCACCTTCTCGCTGGTGCTCGACGCCTGCGCCAACGCGGAGGCCATCGAGGAGGCGCTGCTCTACTTCGACGCCATGGCCAGGGACCACGGCATCGAGCCGGGCGTGGAGCACTATGTTGGGATCATCGAGGTCCTGGGCAAGTCGGGGCATCTCGACGAGGCTGTGGAGTACATCGAGAAGCTGCCGTTCGAGCCCAATGCCATGGTGTGGGAGTCGCTCTTGAACCTGGCACGCATGAATGGCGACGTCGACCTTGAGGACCGGGCAGAGGAGCTGCTGGTCTCGCTTGACCCGTCCAAGCTCAACCCTAAGAAGCTGCCGACCCCGCCTCCCAAGAGGCGCCTCGGGATCAACATGCTCGACGGGAGGAACAAGCTGGGGGAGTACAGGCTGCCGCCCAAGATCGAGAAGAAGGTGGTGAACGAGCAGCGCTACGTGCCCGACACGAGGTACGTGCTCCACGACATCGACCAGGAGGCCAAGGAGCAGGCCCTGCTGTACCACAGCGAGAGGCTGGCCATCGCCTACGGCCTGATCAGCACTCCTGCCCGGACACCGCTCCGCATCATCAAGAACCTCAGGATCTGCGGGGACTGCCACAACGCCATCAAGATCATGTCGAGGATCGTCGGGAGGGAGCTCATTGTCAGGGACAACAAGCGGTTCCACCATTTCAAGGAGGGCAAGTGCTCCTGCGGCGACTACTGGTGAACACCGTTCCGTGCAAGTTGGATCCCATTATCTGATGATTGAATGTGGTGTGCCATCGAACTCTCCTTCTCGTTAGGGTTTCCTGCTGTCCTATATGAATATATATATTGACAGCCAGCCATGCTTTTAGCGCATAAGCAGTGTCAAGGTATCATTTGTTGGTGCTGGTTGCAATAGATTACTCTTCCCCTCCTTGTAGCTATATTTTGTCTATGTTTCAAACGCTTAAGGTCATTTCTAGCTGCTGTCTCTTGGTATGCACCCAGAAAATTATCGCTTGATGCACAAATGGATCACTAGATTCCTACTTGGTATCGATCATTTGCTTAATAATATCAGGTTCGTGTATTGTTGGTAGGCAATAGCCAATGGTTACATGATTGTAAAAGGTTCTTTATAGTTATCTCTTTTGGATTATTGAGTAAATACCCCAAGACGAGTATCTCTTTTGCATGATAGCGGGCGATCAGATGAGTCTTGCATATGCATGTTCCTTTGTACTGTATTTCAGACCAGTATATGCTGTTGGACCATATCATCTTTGTTGCACCCACTCCTAGTACTAGTAGTACTTTATTTTATGCACTCCCTCAGATTAGTCTAAATTTGGATGTACCTAGACACTAAATCTCATATAGAAGTTTTTAGATTGTTAGATCTAAGACATCCTACAACATGGGACGGAGGTGGAGTATGTACTATATCTTGGATCAATATATGCTGAAGAACCCTAGAACCAGTTTTGTAGCACAAGTTAATATGAGTTTCTGTCCCTGCCTCCCTGGGTAGCGAAGTATTTGTTCTTGTCGGGTGCTTTATAATTGGTGGCCAGATTATGCTTTCTTTGCTTTACAGATAGCTTTTAGTGCAAGTTTATGCAGTGAGAAGTTGGAGCTGATAAAGTAACACGATTCCTTGATGGAACTAATGAGCACGAGAGTTTTGTACTTCATGTCAAAATAAAATGTACTACCTGTGTGTATGTACTGTATGTAGCAATAACAGTTGCAGGAGAATCAAGATAGAAATCGGCCAAGAAGTCTCATGATATACTTTTAATCTCATCATTTTTTTAATGCTAGTATTTATCTGTTGCTTTTGCTTATGTGGAATCTTCTTAGAGTCCCTAAGTGGCTTTAATAAAGCATAGAGCTCACGTGCCAGAATGTGTCTTCTGAGCTTCAGTTGACATACAGACTCAAGCTCAACAGTTGTACTTCTTCACGAAGAACCTATAGAGACTTGAGCTCAAGCAACAACTTAATATGTGTTGTTGTATTTTATATTGTATCAGAGAGGTATCTTAATACATAACCTGCTACCTGTACATGTTGTATCGTATATATTGTATTAGAGGTATCTTAACACATCTGGTGTTACCTGTACATATTGCCCTTAGGCCTAGAGTTCCACGACTTGCACACAAGCTGTCCCTAATGGGAGTAACAGTTAAGCATCATAATACAATTAGCATCATAGTATCAGCACACAACAGGGCCGGCAGTTTACATAATGCGGGACTATATGAGTCAACAGAAGCTCATGGGACACAAATGCTGATGAGAATGGCGGATGGTGTCCAGATCACAGCACTGTAAGATCAGTCGCCATGGACGAGTAACGGTCCAAGTCCGTTTTCGGATTCAGATTCATTCGGGCAAAGCAAAACCTAGGGATAAAATAGAAACTGATGAACAAGTCATAGTTTTCCAAAGTAATTGAAATATAATCAGGTTTGAAACTAGTAGTAGCATAACTGCTGGAAAGAAAAAAGATAGGCTGCAACTTAACATGCTGAGAATTTTCCGCTAAGAAAACATATAGAGATACAACCCCTCAACTCCTGAAATGCTAATCTGTGGAGTATAACTGAAACCGGCGAGTAGCACACATGCTCCAAAGAAGAAGAAAATGATGACTTAACATAGTGAGAAATACACTGCCTATTTAAACGCCAGCGTTCAGGAGTATTAACGGCTCAGTAAAAAGTTGACCGGACCATCTCAATAAGCAATATAAAGATGAATCGACACACACAGCTTCAGAAGCATTAACAGGCTGCTCTAGAGAAAACAGCTAACATTATACCACTTTCATCGGCGTCCTGGGGCTCGAAGGAATGCCACCAAACCTGCCGACCAGGTACTTGAAACAAGGCACGAATATGGTGTAGAGCACAGCCAGCACAACTGGTGCAGCAACCAGCCAACCGAGCATCTGTATTCAACAAAGGCAACAGTCATGTCAGCGTT
Organism: Lolium perenne; assembly: GCF_019359855.2. Classification (NCBI taxonomy): domain Eukaryota; kingdom Viridiplantae; phylum Streptophyta; class Magnoliopsida; order Poales; family Poaceae; genus Lolium; species Lolium perenne. The sequence goes on along the minus strand of NC_067244.2, from coordinate 266,259,225 downwards.
TTTGAGAGAAAGACAACACGGTGCTCCTTTTCTGTGAAAGAGATAAACTGATGGTGAAGCTTTTTACTAACCGCATGAACGATGCTAAGTAGCACATCTTTTGAGGCGTGGCCAGTGATGACCATCTTGAACGCATCAGATGTCAAGGGGAAGGGGTCACTGCCCGTGAGTGCTTCTCCCAAACGTAAGAAAGGAATGATCAAGCTGAGGAAAATGTAATCAGGAAAACACACACTGCCAAACACATTGAATACATATAGAGAGGATCCGGAAAAGTGCAAATTCACTGGTAGCTATGAATCAATTAAAACATGTCAACTTATAGCCTACATCGCTAGGCTTGGTACAAAGGGGCATATATCTAGTGAAAATGAGCTAAATCAATGCAAAGCTGGGAGATAAAGTGTTCAATTTTTTAAATAAAGAATAGAGAAGGGGTATGCAAGTTCGGTGCCATGTAAAATTTCACAGATCAAACCTACTGCATTGTTGAGATGCAAAAGGAAATACTCTAGGTATCATGGAGATATATAAAGTACCCTCCAATATAACTTTTTCCTCGCAATATTTGGCCCATGTATGCATGGTTTTTCCCCCAACTATTTTTAATCATTTAGACTGTTACTTCTATCGCAATCCATGTGTGAGGCCAAACTAAAAAAAAAACAATTAATCCCCTGAGGCCCTGAGCAACTTCACACGGCACTAAACAAGTCATAAAAAGGGTACGAGTTGTTCAAGACCATTATACGTATTAACTAGCTACAGCAATGCATTTACAGCAACCACATTTTTGTGAAATAGCATAGTGAACGAAGCAGATTCGAGGCATGGGCACACTGATATATGTTATGTATGATCAAAGTAGGCCCTACGAAGAAACCTGGGACGCTAAATTGGAAGGAAGTAATTGAGCACATAAACCTGTCCTGTTATTAAAGCTTGATACATACCTACTTTTACAAACAAAAAGATAAATTAATTGTTCTGTAGTGCAGAAAGACAAATTGGCCATAAGTGGTTAAGTGGATGAAAATGGTACAATTAGTAACAGTCCGTAATTTGAGTGGAATTTAAGTGAAACAAAAAAAAAGTTCAGCGGTATAGAGCTAAAGTCTGTAGCTTTCGGCGCCAAGGCTCGAGACATGTCCATGTAAATAATACCTTACAAGCGAACCAGACAATAGAGTTTCGATTTGGTGTATTTGATGTCGAGTCCGTGCTTACCTTAGCTCGAGAGGAGTAGCAGCCAGATTCAGAACCATAAGAGTAACAGCGTTGCAGCGAGCCCCCAGCGCCGCTACAGCGACTCCACCGATAATAACAGTGGTCCCTGCAGATCACGGAAAGGGTCAATAAGTTGTGTAAAGTTGCTTTGAGAAATGCTATGACAAGGCCAGCGACGGCGGTAGAACGCGCGTAAAATCTCTCGAGCGGGTTCCCTAACCTACATGTAATATTTCAGAGGTTCTTACAGCGTAAAATCTTAAGGCCACAACTTTTTTGACACCAGGGATGCATGATTCGGTTAGTGAACAAAACACAGCAGACAAAACACTAAACAGCCAAATTAGTTTGATAGAAAAGCATTAATAGTTACAGATGCACATGAACGGCTTATGGGTATAGCATGCTGTTTTCAGAAGCCTAATACTAGTGTTCTCTTCAACTACTACGACGACGCGCATACTGCTGTTGTGTGCCGACACGCCACGGCCACGCAACATCGGAAACCGGTGGTGGATTCATTTCGGGTTTGGTGGAAAACAGGTAGGTAGGAGGTGATTAAACGTGCGGGAGGGGCGGACGGGGGGGCGTACCGCAGATGGGGAAGATCCCGATGGTGAGGCCGAGCGCGGCGGAGAAGGCGAGCTGCTTCGGCTCCGCGCCCCTGCACCGCAATCGGAAGACAGGGTAAGGCCAAACAAAACCTGGACGAAAAACGTAGGGCTGGTGCTGGCTGCAATCGGAGGAAGGCCTGGGCGGGCTTACCTCTGGATCACCTGCATCACCGGGTCGACGACCCTCGCGTTCAGCCACGCGAGAACCACCGCCATTTTCTTTCTTTCGTTTCTTGGCGCGCGACGGGAGGAGCGGAAGGCGCGTGTTCCGGCGGGGGCGGATCCGGATGGGGTTAGAAGAACGGGGAGGAGGGGAGGATGGCGGGCAACGGGCAAGAGCGGTGGGGGCGCGGACGCGCCGCCGGAGCAGAGGGGATCGCCGTCCGGCCGCGAGGAAGGAGGGTAGAAGTGGGAATGGAGATTGTCAGGCTCTGGCGCCCGTGCGGCCACCGGCCGGCATTATTATTTCCGATTCGATATTTCGGAAGCAGGGGCAGAACGGTCTTTTCCGTGGCACTTGAGAGTTTAGTTTCGATGGCGATATGTGGCGATATGGGGGGAGCGGCAAGCGTGGCAGCCGCGTGTGCCGTGTGCGTGCTTGACGGTGGTCGGTGCAGCAGCATTTGACTTTGTGCAATTGTTTTTCAGTTTATTATCTTTTTTTTGCGAGAAATCACTGATAGTATTAAACCCCGGTTCTTACAGAACAGTCCAGTACAAAGAAGAAAATTACAAGATGATCCTTCTGGACCCCGATGCCGAGGACGACAACGAGAACGTTGCGCCGGCGGGCCGCCGCACCTTCTCCCCTGAGCCTTGGATTGGGAGGATCCCCTGCACGGACGGGGAAGTCGACGCCACTCAGCTCCAACGAGGAGCCTCCACCCTGCGACGCCACCGCCACCGACGTGGTCAACACCAACAGCAACTCCATCTTATTCGGGAACCAGATCCGCCGCCGCGCAAGATCTGGCCGAGGAACGGCGCACGACGCAGATCCACCGATCCGCGGGCGCCAGAGAAGCAGGCGCACCACCACGAAGCTCCACGGAGCACCGTCGTCGGAGAGGACGCGAACCTGCAACAAAACCACCGCCGGCGACCCCACCACCTCCACGGCGCCACCGGCTGAAGCCCCTACTGAACCTACGCTGTACACCACCGTGAGGCGGGGATCCCCCACCCTCCCGCCGCCGAAGCGGCCGCCGGAGGGTGAGGGATCCGGCGGATCGACGGGGAGGAGGTGGATCGGCCGGGAAGATCTAAAAATCGCCCCTCTCAGCTACAGTGGCGGGAGAGGAGAGACGTCCAGGGTCGTCTATATTTTTCAGTTTATTTTCTTAGTTTATTATCTTATGGACCATGTTGAGCCTCCTAGGGTTTTTTCCTTGATCACCGCCTCCTCTCGTTGCCACGTGTTCAATTCTGTCCCAAACAAACGCAGTTGTTTATCGGAAAAAAGTTTTATTTTTATTGTAGAGTAGCAAAATGATTCGTATAAAAAAATAAGAATTAAAAGCTCGCCGGGTATGGAAAATCGCCGAAGATTCCACCAGAAACGTCATAGCAAGATTTTTCCCGAGATGGTTAAAGACGTAAAGAAAAGCATTGTAGCATCTCGAGAACAACATATGTACTAGCAAAAGAAAGTAACTATATAGCAAGTCGTCGCGGTAAAATCCACCAAAAAGAGTCAACGCTTTGCGGTAACAGAACCGACACATAGGCACCTGCATGGCAGCCTGGAGGAGCACAACAACGGTCAACGGGGAAGGGTGATGTCCCCCACGTGGGGGCGGTGCGGGTGTGGCCGCGGAGGTTGAGACCATGCGGTGGATAAAGCTCACCCTGTTCAATGGGGGAGGCGACACTCCTCAACGCCGAGGGAGCCGATGCCATCGCGGTAAGGGGAGCTCTCGCTGACATAGGCATCCCAAATGGGCCTGCCGAAGATGGTACCCGGGGTTTACTGGAAGCCCAATACCCGAAGAATAAGAAGATTCGGGAGCCCAAGATTTACTAAGGAAAGATAGAGTTGTAATAGGAAGTGTTGTTTGTGATCTGGCGGGATGAGTTAGAAACCGTCCCGGACTATGTAAACTTGTATAGCACGGATCCCTCGGCTCCACCTCATATATAAGGGGGAGTCGAGGGACAAAGAATCAATCGAATCATTGTCTGCAAACCCTAGTTTTCATATTCGTCGAGTACTTTTCGGCTGAAACCTTCGAGATCTACTTACCCTCTACTTCTAACTAAACCCTAGCCTACAATCCATAGGCATTGACAAGTCAATACCTTGTCAATTGGCGCCGTCTGTGGGAATTAGAGGCGTAAGGAGCTGATCTCGATGGCACGCTCAAGATCTTCGACATCGTCAACCGCAAGCAACACAATGGATCGAGGTAAACAGATCGCTACTGGTCTTGTCGATTTTGTTCCTCACCCACCCTCCCGTTTGGATGCATATGCGTATCTGGCGGAGCCCATGGAGATGACGTTCGGAAGGTTCCACTTTCGCGTCGAGAAGGAAGGATCGTATCGTGTCGAGATTCCGATTTCGTCGGAATCATCAGTGGCCGATTCCGATTTTTCAAGCTATACATCGTCAAATGAATCAGGAGAAGAAGAAACCTCGGCGACACGCTACGTCAGCATCAGAGCAAGAGAGAAACTCGCCAAGATCTTCAACGACATGTCGTTTGAGTCATCTGCGGATTCATATATAAGCGATGGTTCAAGCAATGTCGACAGTTACGACTTCATCGACAAATCTTTGACAGTGGGCAAGGTCTTCATCAATCTCAACGACGATGTCACCAAACCCAACATAGATCTGAGTACAAAGTATCATCAGATTTACGCCATTGAAAATCAAGAAGAGACATCTGAGGCTTTCGACAGTTTGGGAAATCCATACGTCGATCCCTCCAATCTGCGACAAGGCTTGGGCAACAAATACGTCGGGCCAGAGCCGCGAGATAGAGTTCAACTTTCACAAGCGGCGTGGGACAGAGCTGCGAGAGCTATGAACGGCACAACCAATGGCTACCACAGCCACACCGGAAGAATTGCAAGCATATCAATATAGGCTCGCACGAGCTGCCAGGGAATTGGAAAAACAGACGGTGGAGTTGAACGGGAGAAAGGAGGCAGCTTCGCATCCGGCGGGGAGAAGGGCGGATCTAAGTCGACAATCTAGAACTACGGGTGATAGCCATCGGGAGGCGCGGAACGAGCAAGGTCAAGATCGCAACACATACCCGAAGCGGAAAGAGAGCACTTGGTTCAAAACCTCGACATGTCCTTTATGTCGATAGATACAAGAGGAAACATCATCCCTAAGACACCGGAGGCTGGGTATATGGCGACACATGCTTTTATCCTTGCATCTAAACCACCTCCGGTGACCCAAGGGAAACACTGTACCATATCGCGGGAGCAGGAGTTGGAGCTATGGCGACAGCGGTTATATCAACCCCTCCCGAAGCAGGGGCAAGGCAAAATCGTCCGCGACCCGCAGCAGCAACGGCAAAGACGGCTTTGAAGGGCCAAGTGGAGCAAGAGACACAAGAAGACAAGCAAGAGTCGACGTAGCGCGGCAAAGCGTAAGGGATCATCGGCAATCCCCGAACTTAACGACGAAGATATGTGCGGCTTACCATGCTTCACGAGGAGAGTCCGAAAAACACGAGTCCCCTCGGGATTCAAGTTACCCGATAATTTCAAGAAATTCGACGGCCTTCAAGATCCGCAGGATTGGCTAGTCGACTATCTCGGAGACGGTGAAGCCGACAGAGGAACTAGGGCAACAGCCATGCAAAGCATCCAGGTGCACCCGAGTGGTGCCGCACGATCATGGATAAAGAAACTCGCTCCGGGATCCATCGACAATTGGGAAAGTTTCGAGGACGTGTTCGTCAAGAACTTCAGATCCACGTGCAAAAACCCGCATCGTTAGAGGAGTTGAGAGCGTGTCGACAAAAGCCGAGATGAGCCAATGAGAAAGTACATCCGTAGGTGGAATATCATCAAAAACTCGGCAGAAAACATATCTGACGAGAGAGCAATAGATGCGTTTGTCGCGGGAGTCGGCGTGGAGACTTTGTCGAGGATTTGGGAAGGACCAATCCAAGGACAAGATCCGCGTTAATGGAGATAGCAAATAAATGGGCAGATGGAGAAGACGCTGTCCACAACAAACGACACAGTCGCCAGAGGAGGACCGTGGTCGAAACTATCAACCGAGGCGAAGATTTCCTCGGACGTACTCGTAACTACGACGCCCCGGGACAAATTTCGGCGGGTTTTCGGACAAATACGGAGGCAACAGAGATGATTACCGTGAGAAGCGGTGAACAGCGAGGTGATAATAGGGATGATTCACGCAACGAGGCAAAATAGTGGGCCGAGGTTTCCAAGACCTTTCGTGTCCCCCGAGGAAATGCTGAACGGACCGTGCCGGATGCACTTCTTCCTCGACAAAGAACGGGAAAAGACAGTCGGGGCACTGCAGAAAGACTGTCGAAATTTTCGAGCAATGTTCGGATACGCGAGAAAATGCTCACGCTCGAGCAGCACGGAGAAACCCTCGGGAGCCTAGGAGCGAGGTTCATCTCCCGCCACCTCCCGCGATTACAGAGGACAATCGACACCAGCTAAGAATAGCGGCAGCACTGCACCACCACCCTATGTTGATCCTAATTCCAACGGAGCAAAGTTGTTGATGATTCGAAGGGAAGGCCGTCCAATAGAGCTCAAAAAGTAATCTCACGACAGTGTTTATGGCGAGAAAATGCCTCCACCAACGATTGAGTACCTTAATTGGTCGGGACAAGATATCGGCTTCACAATAGCGGATCATCCGCAGCAAGTTCCTCGACCAGGCGATCGGCACTTATTCTCGCAGCGATTATCGCAGGATTTGATGTCTCTCGAGTGTTCATAGACGGCGGCAGCAGCTTGAACCTCATGTATGCAGATACATTGAGGAAGATGAACATATCCTTAGCAAACTTGAAACCAATAGACACAAGGTTCCACGGCATTACACCAGAGAAACCAAGTTATCCATTGGGAAAAATCAATCTCGATGTTCAATTTGGGACCCGAGAAAATTATAGAATCGAGAAGCTCGAATTTGAAGTCGTGGATTTTCCATCACAATACCACGCTCTGTTGGGACGACCAGCATATGCTAGATTTATGGCAGTACCACACTATACATACCTGTTGTGGAGGTTGCCCGGACCAAGAGGACCAATCACAATCAAGGGAAGCTTTGCCTTAGCCGATAAGTGCGACAAGGATTTTCACGGGTTGGCGTAAACTTTCGGGATGCAAGCCGAGTACTTGGCGTCAAAAAGCATGACTGATTACGACGTCGCGGTACGCTGGAAGGCCAAATAAAGAATCAACTTTCAACACGAGAGAAAAATTCTAAGGAGGTGCAGATTCACCCGACAGATCCAAAAAAGACGACATCTATCGCAAAACGATATGGATATCGCATAGGAAAGCGCGCTCGTCAAGTTCCTCCGTGAGAACTGGAAAATCTTTGCATGGTGTCCAGTGACATGCCAGGAGTACCCTGTGGAACTTGCCGAGCACCACCTAAATTTGGATCCAACAATGAAACCAATCGGACAACCTTTGCGGCGTTTTTCGGAACCAAACCGCAAAGCCATGCTTTCAGAAATAAATCGACTCGAAGAAGCTGGTTTTATCAGAGAAATATCTACGTAAGCCACATGGGTAGCTAACCCGATGATGGTGCCGAAGAAAAACACGACAGTCCTTCGCATGTGCGTCGACTTTACGTGTCTCAATAAACATTGTCCTAAGGATCACTTTCCCCTCCCAAGGATCGATCAAATTATCGACTCCACGGCAGGTTGCGAACGTCTTTCCTTCTTGGATGCATACTCTGGTTATAACCAGATCAGATTAAAAGAAGATGATGAAGCCAAGACAGCGTTTATTACACCTTACGGCGTGTTTTGCTACAAAACAATGCCCTTTGGTCTAAAAAATGCGGGAGCAACATATCAGAGGATGATGCAGAAGTGTTTAGCAACACAGATCGGGAAAAACGTGCAAGTATACATCGATGATGTCGTCATAACATCAAAAAAGGGGACAACATTGATCGAGGATCTCAAAGAAACTTTTGACAACCTCGACAAATTCTGCCTCAAACTGAACCCGACGAAGTGTTCTTTTGGCGTCCCAAATAGGAGAACTTCGGGGTTTCTAGTTTCGGCAAGAGGGATTGTAGCAACTCCCGACACACTACGATCCATAGTAACACAGAGTAAGCCAACAAAGTAGAAAGATATACAGCCTCTAACAGCGAGAGACGCAGCTTTGAGAAGGTTAGTCGCAAGGTTAGGAGAAACAGCGTTACCATTTCATGCGCTGATAAAACAAGGAGATAAATTCCGGTGGAACGAAGAGGCCGACAGAGCTTTCGAGGATGCGGAAGCGAAAAATCTCGACACCACCAATCCTGGTGGCTCCAAAGGAAAAGGAACCTCTCTGCTGTATATTGCAGCCACGCCCCAAGTGGTTAGCACGGTATTAGTTGTCGAAAGAGAAGAAGAAGGGAAAATCCATGGAGTGCAGCGGCCGGTATACTTCGTGGAGCGAAGTCTTGTCACCTTCAAAACAAAGGTACCCTCGGTACCAAAAGCTAGCATATGGAGTGTTCACGACAGCACGAAATTGCGCCACTATTTTTCGGCACACCCGATCATAGTGGTCAATGAAGCTCCCTTGTCAAATATCTTGAATAACCCGTGAAGCTACGGGTCGTGTCTCCCTTTGGGGAATAGAACTTTCCCCTCGGGACATCACGTATGAAAAAGAAAAGCAATAAAGTCGCAAATACGCCGGACTTCATCGCAGAATGGATGGAGTTGCAAAATACAGGACCACCAGATTTATCGAGAACTTGGACCATGAACTTTGATGGGTCCAAGAGACTAGAAGGAGCTGGCGCAGAGTAGTACTCATATCACCCGAAGGCGACAAATTGAAGTACATCCTCCGGATGACGTTCCTTAACGCATCTAACAATGAAGCGAGAATATGAGGCTCTCATACACGGGATGAAGATGGCGAAAGCCTGCGAGCAACTCGATTAAAAATCTTTGGCGACTCACGGTTGGTGGCTCGGCAAGTTATGAACCAATGTGATGCAATCAATGATAGCATGATGGCATACAAGGAGGTGTACAACGAGCTTGAAAAGTTATTCGATGGATGCGAAGTAAATCATATTAGCAGGTTGAGCAACGACGAAGCCGACGTTCTTGCAAACATCGGGTCACAGTGCCTTCCAATCCCGCCAGGTGTATTCTGGGAAGAGATAACAGAGAGATCCACTAAGCCAACAAAGTCAAAAAAGAAGGAGAAGAAACCCTGGGGCTGCCAAGGAAAAGCAAGAGGACGAAGAAGAGGATCGGGACTTGGTCATGGTGATACGGATACCGTGGATGCAGCCGTACATATCATACATCATGAGGAAAGAAATACCCGATGATCCAGCTTGAAGCAAGGCGAGTAATTCGACGCTCCAAAGCTTTTACGGTGGTCAAGGGAGAATTGTATAAGCGAAGTATTTCAGGCGTTTTGCAAAGGTGCGTTACACCCGAAGAAGGAAGAATAATCCTGAAGGATGTACACGAAGGAATATGTGGCCACCACGCAAGTAGTCGAGCTATCGCAGCCAAGGTTTTTCGGGCAGGATTCTACCGGTTGACAAGAATCGAGGACGCCAAGGACATAGTAAGAACTTGCGACGCATGTCAAAGGTTCGCCGCAAAACCTCACTCTCCGGCGGCGAGTTAGCACCAATACCATTGTCTTGGCCCTTTGCTCAATGGGGACTTGATATGGTGGGTAAGTTACACAAATCCTGGCCGGGAGGAAAGGAGTACATGCTAGTAGCTGTCGATAAGTTTACAAAGTGGATAGAAGCGAAGCCGATAAATTCACCGAGATGGAGCATCCGCAGTAAAATTCGTAAAAGGCCTCGTCTTCAGATTTGGAGTGCCCCACAAAGATCGTCACGTACAACGGCGGCAACTTCACATCCCATGAATTCAAAGATTATTGCGAAGAGGTGGGTATTAAGCTGAACTTTGCGTCAGTTGCACATCCTCAAACCAATGGGCAAGTCGAGAAAGCCAATGGCATCATCTGCAATGGTATCAAGAAGCGCTTATTAGGACCACTGAAAAAGCTCGACATACATGGCCGGAAGAACTACCAAGCGTGTTGTGGAGCATCCGAACAACACCAAACACAGCAACGCAGAAACTCCGTTTTCTGGTTCATGGAGCGAAGCGGTACTACCAATCGAGATAGAGCACAACTCTCCACGTGTCGCTGAATATGATGAAGAAACGTCGAGAAGAGTGCTAGAAGACGACGATCGACGCACTTGATGAAGCTCGAGATGAAGTATTATCTCGGGTAACCAAATATCAACAGATTTGAAGAATTACCACACGGTCGACGTTTGCGGCCAAGATCTTTTCAGGTGGGAGACCTAGTTCTTCGGCTCATGCAAAAAAGTCATGAAAAACTCGAGTCACCATGGCTTGGCCCTTACATTGTCACGGAAGTAATTGGAGGAGGAGCATACGAGAATAAAGGACAAGAAGACAGGGTGGAGGAGCCAAACCCCTGGAACGTGGCGCAACTTAGGCGTTTTACGCCTAGAGCCAAAATATAGTCTTTGTAAAGCTTCAATGTCTTGAAACGCCCGCGAGTTTTCAGACGCACTCTTTTCCTTTTTCGGGGCACCGAGTGGGGCCGGAGAAGGTTTTTAATGAGGCGGGCTCGCGGTGCTGAAATATAATAATGATAGTTACAATAAAACTTTACTTCTTTATCTACATGACCAAAGTCTTCGCTCCGACGAATTTCAATATAGTTCATCAACAAAAGGAAAAACTTGCCTTGGTATTCAAATACCTCGTGAGGCAACAAAAATACAAAATAGTACGCACTACAACGCTGGGGGGCTCATATTCGCCTTAAATATATCAATGCCATGGGTCTAAACCTCGCAAGTCTACAAATATAGTAAAGTGTCACCGAACCACTCGGGGCTAAACAAACAGAGAAATATAATGATTGCTTTACAATATAGTCGTGGATTACGAAGAAAAAATATCTACAAGAAGAAACTAACTAGTCTTGATTCAATATGTCATCAAGAGTAACCCCTGTTTTCCTCGGGAGCAGCACCAAGAAAATCGGCATAATGGCCATCGGCAAAAAGTCGGCATCCATCCGAAGTAGGTCCTCAATCATTTCTTCGGCTATAGGCGTAACCTTCGTGTTAATCCTGTCAACACCAACTCTCCGACGTTTTACTTTTTGGTGAACCTTCTCGACAACCTGGGTAAGGTCAAGCTTCGAGTGGCGAGATTTGGAGCATGATAAGAGCAAATGCGGCGCCAGCTACTAGTTGAGCTTTGACAAAATCATGGATACTGCGAGCATCCTTGAACCTTTCCATCAATTCAGGAAGAGTTTTTGGTTGGACGTTCCGAGGAAACATGGAGTTGTAAACCATGGACAAGGTCTTGGTACGTAAGTCGAGGAAATCACGAGTTTGAGAGGCGCGATCTTGAAATCGACAATTTGGCGGGTCCTTTCCGGGGTAGCCCAAAACAAAGAACCATGGTCCAAGGAGAGATTAACAAGGAGGGTTGTCCTAGCATTCACCCTCTCTTCCTCGGCAGCAAGATCGGTAAAGGCACCTATCAAAACAAAAAAAACGGAAACCTTCAAAGAAACAATAGTATGCAGATAAAGGATATCAAGGATGAAACAGGCATACCCGACATATCTCAGCACTGGCTTCATTCATTAATTCGAGCATGAAATTTTCTCGAATAGTCGCCTTTTCAGCCTCGGAAGCAGCAATTTCCTTAGCAGCTACAGCCTCGCGAGCTTGTTGAAGAGCAATTTTTTCGGCTTCAGTATGACTTACGAGATTGCTCCATCATCACAAGTGTTTGCTTCTTCGCATACGAAGTTGTTGCCGAAGTTCATCCAGTTCTTGCGACAAGGTATCGTCGACGGAGCGGTATCACCAAAAGCTTTCCTCGCGCGGGAAGAAGAAGGCGAAACATTGGAAGGAGCAGAAGATGGAGTATAGTTATCAAATATCAACTGAAAAATAAACAAGACAACATCAAATAACAAGCAAAGATAGAAGTCTTCATTAATCTCTTGGAATAATTACAAGGGCATTACGGTGGAGTTAAGAAAGTACGTGTCGCCAAATGACTACTTTGGCGACGAAGCAAGAAACGAGAAAGAAAAACAGAGGCATGCAACTAGACCTCCGGCCTCGAGGAGCTAGGAGTTGAAGTCGGCTTGATCCCCGATACGCCAAGATCTTCTTCGTGTTGGGCTTGGCCGCCTTGATCGCGACCTCCATCTTGGATCGCTCTATCGGACCGGTGTCGCCAACCTTCATCCAATCAAGCGTACGTTGGCTGTCGGCAACCAGGGCAACAAGTACTCTCGACAGCAACCTTCATATTCTCTGACGCATCTTCAATCCCAGGTCTTCCGAAGCATTAAACATCTTGGCGAGGTTAAGGAAAGTTGCGGGTTCTTCTTTCTTCGGGAAGAAATAAGGGAACAACGCCGACAATCCTGCATTAGCATTTGCCACGCCTTCACGAATTTCGCGCCCGTGAAACTCCGTAAGAGAAAGTGCGTCAAGGAGAGGATCGTTGACAGGATTATCCAGATCAAAATCCTGGTTTGTTTGGGCTGCCACACGAGACAAGACATCGGTCAACAACCAAGAAACAGAAGTGCGGTAAAATAAAAGGGATTGATAATATTACTCGTAGTACGTCGACTTTGCGACCTCAAACGCTTGAGGATTCCTTCGTCACGAGAAGCTTGTGCAGCTTTGTGCTCATCCAAGGCAGCTGTCGCATCCTCAAGTTTCTTCTGCAGTTCCTCGACACCAGCAGCTTTCGCCTTAGCTTCATCAGCTTCGACCTTGGCTTTGCTAGCAGCGAGTTCAGCTTTCTTGCGAGCCGCCTCACTTTGCTCAAGTTTTTGAGCCAGTGCGTCGGCGCGTTCGTTAGCCTCTGCAAGTTTCTCTGTCGAGATATGGAAAAAAGAGAGAAGAAAGATCAAAAAATCGCGGCAAGTAACAGGAGTGACAAATTAAGGAAAAACGACAAGTATGAAAGTCGTTACCTTCGGCTCTATTAGCATATTCACGGTACCCAATAAATTGGGAACCGATGCGGAGAAGATCCTTGATCATAGGCTGTTCAACGTGAACACAGTAAGAGAAACATCGGCATAAAAAAAAAAAAAAAAAAAAAGATGTGAAGAAACAAAATAAAGAAAATATAGATGTCGACAAACTTACATCATCTAGGAGCGGGGGCGACGAACTGCCCAACTGAGGGGCAGGATCAACAATCTTTTCAACCCGTGCCCTTTTTGGTGAAGGGGCACGGGGGCTCGAAGGAGTAGATGTATCAACATTTTGTTGAGGAGGCGACGATTCCTCCCCTTCAACCGGTTTTTCTAAAATAACTAAAGTATGTGACGTGCTCGTTCGAGCAGCCACATCTAAAGTTGGTGTTTCTTCATCATCACTGTGACAAAATAGCGGCAGCATAAAAGCAAGGCAAGATAAAATTCTTCAAATAAAAAAGGAAAAGAGCAAGGAACCTACGAGCTGATGATACTCTCGATGTATGGATCATAAGCTGCTTTTCGAGGTGCGGGAGCGGTTTCTTCGGGTTTCGAGGTCCCGGAATCTTCGGCATTGCTCCTTTTCCTTTTGCTCTTCGGAGAAACAGCAGGAGGAGGAGATTGCGCTGATGTTGTATCTTCGAGAGGCAGCATCCTTCTCGGTAGATCCCGCAGATTTTCGAGAATCATGCGGGTTAATTCACAAAAGAGGGGTCTCCTGGTTGACATCATCGACAACGGCTCTTTCTTCGACCTCTCCATCCTCGGGAAGAGGAGGAAGGGAAGCCATAGTAGGATGATTCTACAAGGAAATAGTGACAAAAGAGAATAAGTGAGATACCACTGCAATAAGATACGAGGAACAGCTCAGAACAAGATAGAACTTCGAGAAGAGAAAATACCTCGGGAAGAGGATTGGAAGCACTGTATGGTTCCACTCGACAGGAGGAGGGAATAGGATCCTTCTTGCCTAATCGAGAAATTCTTCGAACCAATTTTTCCAAGTCCTTTACGTAAAGATCACTGGAAATTCTGTTGGCGTCATTTTCACCGTAATACGTCCAAAGGGGATTTTTGCGAGCCCGAAGAGGCTGCACTCTAATCCTAAGGAAGTAGGCGATAATTTGAACACCGAGATAGCTCTTTGCCTCGAGTGTTTTGAAGATGACGGATACGAGCCATGAGCGCCTCGTCGCCTTTTTCTCTTCTTCGTAAGCTTCGGCATCCCAGAACGGCGACGCTGAATCCCTGGCACTTCCGTCAAAAGGAACTATGTTGTGCTCCACAGAATTGGCGCTTTCTTCGTGGATGTAGAGCCACTTTTTGCGCCATCCTTGGACAGAATCAGGAAACTTGACGTCGAAATAATCGACATCAGTCCGAACACAGATAACAACGCCACCTATGTTATAAGTGACGTTGTGGGAGCCATTACGGCGGAGGCAGAAAATGCGCTTCCACGAGCCCAATTGGGAGGGATTCCGAGGAAGCATTCGCAAAGTGTGATAAAAATAGAAATGTGAAGGATGGAATTGGGAGTCAATTGGTGCAGTTGAATCCCATAAACGAAAAGAAGGCCGCGGAGGAAATCATGGATGGGGGTTGAAAGGCCGCGGATCAGGTGATCAACAAAACTAACCCGATACTCCATTGGAGGCTTGGGGTAGCTTTCTTCGCTAGGAAAGCGGATGGCGTCCTCCTTCGTCATGAGGCCGAGCCTCTTCAGCGTGTTGATGTCTTGATTGGAGATTTTGGATCTCTCCCACTCAAGATCCTCGGCGGCCATCTTGGATTCCGGCGTGCTGTGGCGAGTCAGACGCGTGCGCGGTGGCATCAACGGTAGTGGGCAGAGCAATGTATGTGCGAACGGAAGATTGGAGAGAGTTGGGCGCAGGGGAAGTTTTGCGAAGAGGAACAGGTAAGCGGCGCAAGCAAGGGGATGAACGGAGGTTGAAGAAGGGTTTATATAAGAATCGGGTGAAGCAGTGTGCCGTTGGATGAAGAAATCGTGTGGTGAGAATGGATCTTCTAGACACAAGGGCAAAACAGTATTTTTATTGAGATAGGCGTTACCGTACGTGCGCCAGGAAAAGCGGAGGACGTGTGTCCCCCACTTGCACGACGTGTCAACATGGTCGAAGCAATGGACCCACAGGGCAGAGAACTCACGACTATTCGAGAAGGATGAAGTAAATTTGATTAAGGGAAGTATGTCGACAAGAAAAATAAAAGAAAAGTGACGACAGAAAGAATTATTCAATACTTCGGGAGCCTTTGATCAAATACAAGTTTTTGCCCAAATGCTCGGGGGCTACTTCAGAAAAAAGTAAATTTTCGGGTATGACAAATATAGAAATTGCGGGAGCCTACAACCAAGCACAAGTCCTTGGCTGTAGCCTCGGGGGCTACTCCCATCGGGAGCGCTGTTCGCGCACCCGAGAGATAAAAAAAAAGAAAAAGAGAGAAGAAGAAAGAGATCATATTGGGAAGTAATGAAAATATAGCGACAAGGTGGACTAAAATGTTGAGCCTACAACCAAGCACAAGTTCTTGGTTGTAGCCTCGGGGGCTACTCCCATCGGGAACGCTGTTCGCGTGCCCGATGAAATTAACAAAAATAGAAAAACAAGAGAGTATATTTCGAGTTATAATTAACTCTACATATACTCCCATCGGGAGAACAATATAAGTCATATATGACTCGATAAAATGTGCCATTCCAACAGCCGGAAAAGCACTCGACAATATATTCTCAGAACGCCGAAGTTGCGATCAATTTCTGAATGCCGCAAAATTTGCGAAGGTAAGACCCCAGATCCGTTCTGCTGGGCGTGGCATCGCCAAAGACTGCGCTCTGCTACTTTTATCCGTATCAACAGATACGAAGAAAAATCCTAACGGACGCGTTAGGTACCCGATAAATTTGACTGGGACTCGACAGAATGGTAAGACCTTAAGCGGCACCTGTCGACGTTTACACCAGTATCCCGAGATCATGTCCGGGGACGTGATTTTGAAGTAGGTTTTTGCGGATTGCCACTAGAGCAGTTAACTAGTACCTGATCCGTCAGATGAACTAGCCCCAATTACCAGTATCCCTGTACAATATAGAATTTTATGTGAAGAAATATAAAAGGTTAAAGCTTTCGAGTAAAAATAAACAATGGAGATTTTCCCTGACTCTACGATTCAAGCAAAATCTCGGGGGCTACTGACATAGGCATCCCAAATGGGCCTGCCGAAGATGGTACCCGGGGTTTACTGGAAGCCCAATACCCGAAGAATAAGAAGATTCGGGAGCCCAAGATTTACTAAGGAAAGATAGAGTTGTAATAGGAAGTGTTGTTTGTGATCTGGCGGGATGAGTTAGAAACCGTCCCGGACTATGTAAACTTGTATAGCACGGATCCCTCGGCTCCACCTCATATATAAGGGGGAGTCGAGGGACAAAGAATCAATCGAATCATTGTCTGCAAACCCTAGTTTTCATATTCGTCGAGTACTTTTCGGCTGAAACCTTCGAGATCTACTTACCCTCTACTTCTAACTAAACCCTAGCCTACAATCCATAGGCATTGACAAGTCAATACCTTGTCACTCGCTGTTGAGCTTTGAAGGAGGTCAAAGATGGGGAATAAGCAGCGCATGCCGGAGAGGGGAAGACGAAACCTTCATCATCAACATCATCGGCAAGATCGAA
This sequence comes from Lolium perenne, assembly GCF_019359855.2. Taxonomy (NCBI): domain Eukaryota; kingdom Viridiplantae; phylum Streptophyta; class Magnoliopsida; order Poales; family Poaceae; genus Lolium; species Lolium perenne. Next base: position 266,242,431 of record NC_067244.2, on the reverse strand, counting down.
GTCAAGAAAAAGAAGTTGAGATCCATCGTCATCAACCATGTCTAGATCGCAACTGGTAGGAAATCGTCGAGTTCGTCATCAACTATTTCATCCAGCGGTCGACCGGATTTTTCGCGCACACGAAGCGCGGAGCGACCCGTCGAGTTCATCGTCAACATCCTTCAAGTTCGTCTTCGGTGGAGTCAACTCCGTCAATATCAAGCAGCAATTTCATCGCGAATCCAGAAAATTTCAGCGCTTCGACAACATTGATACACTTCAAGTCTCGACCGCAGTATATTCGTCATCGAACACAAGGATCATCAGGTGCTATATTTCCAATTAATTAATATTCGTAAAATTTATTTGGCCAAATATTTTTTCAGCTTGTGCTGTTATTTGCTCGCAGATTTCCGCACTCCAATACAACTTCAGATCGGAACAAGCTCCGATTAATTCGTCGCGTGCACTTGCCTTGCTCGGGGGCTCGCCCGCTGCGAATTCGACGATTATATCCTCCATGACAACTATTTCCACCGTGTCGAATATTTTCGGCCAAACGTCGCATGACTCCGCTTCTTCGACTACGTCCGCTTCGTCTACTCCGTCTGCCAGATGACCTACCTCCACGTCGATTCTGCTGCAGTCGATAATAAAGCTAAGTGTTCCTCTTTCAAGAGCTAATTATTTATTTACTTTCGCCACACCCGAATAATCATGGTCCCATTACATCGTTACCGCAAATACACTTGATTACTTGGGTACTGCAAATTAAAATTCATCGGCAGAACCATTTACTCTGACTTCAATTATGATATTGGAAAAGTTGTGCACTTATGCGACAAGACCAAGCACTACTACATCGATCGAAAATAAGTTATTAGTAAATTTATCTTCTATGATAATGACTCGATGAACTTCCGGGTCAGTGGTTTCATTTTTTGTGGATATTACTGGAGCTATTTTCTTCGGGTCAATTGGATTCATATTCTTCGGTATTGTGGATTTATCTTTTTCGGCTCTGGATATATGTTTCCCGGCTCAAGGGATTTATTTTCTTCGGCTCAGTGGATTTAATTTCTTCGGCTTACTGGATTTATTTTCTTCGGGTTATCATTGGTTTCCTCTTATACAATACTACCCGAGGTGTTTCTGGATACATCTTCTGTGGCTATAACTGAATTTATTTTCTTCGGGACAATGGATTCATCTTCTATGATATCAGTGGATTCATTTTCTATGGTTATTACTGATTCTTCGGTTCAATGGATTCATCCTCTATGATATCGGCGGATTCATCTTTAATATATGCTTTATATTTAATGGCGTAATCTTCAATATGGATTCATCTCAAATACTTCATCTTGGATTCATCTTCATGGACTCATATTATATTATTGTCAAATGGCTTCATCCTAAATGGCTTCACCTTATATGACGCCGCGACTCCGTCAACTTCTTCTGACATCACGATTAACACTCGGGGGCTCGACAATGACTTCGTCTCGGGTCGCAACTGCGACACAGCATCTAAGCAACAATCATGATATCACCTCAGCAGCGCTCGGGGGCTCGGCTATTTCTCCATCAATAATTTGGCGGCATCTACTTTCATTATTTTGTGGTTTCTACTTCGGCTCGACTTTTTCGCTGCACTCGAAGACTTCATCGATTTAGCTGCACGAACTACCTCCGCGTCGACTCCGTCGTATCCAATAAGCTAAGTGGTCCTTTATTTTACACAAAGTTGATTATCATTTACTTTTGGCGCACCCGACACTCGGGGGCTGCGCTGTACAAATTCACTCTACATCTCAGGTTGACAAAAGAAGAACTGCGCCAAGGAAAAACTACATCAACGAAGAACTCGATAAAAAATTCTGCAAGGAACCCGACGAAATCTTCTTCAGGGAGGAACCCGACGAAATCTTCTTCAGGGAGGAACCCAATGAAATTGTCTTCAAGAGAGAACCCGACGAAATTATCTTCAAGAGAGAACCCGACAAAATTTCTTCAAGAAGGAACCCGACGAAATTATCTTCAAGAGAGAAACCGACAAAATTTCTTCAAGAAGGAACCCGACGAAATTATCTTCAAGAGAGAACCCGACAAAATTTCTTCAAGAAGGAACCCGACGAAATTTTCTTCAAGAGAGAACCCGAAGAATTTTTCTCAACGAGGACCCGAAGAAATTCTTTTCAAGAAGGAACTCGACAAAAATATCTTCAAGGAGGAACCCAACGAAAATCTCTTCAAGGAAGAACTCGACGAAAATTTCTTCAAGGAGAAACCAAAAAAAAAAAGAATGGAAAAATCTTCGAGTCCATATACTCCTCATTTATTCCAATCACATATTCGGCAAAAAACATACTTCAAGGAAAGTCGACAAAGGAAGGTTGAGCCTACACCCAAGTGCAAACACTCGGCTGTAGCCTCGGGGGGCTACTCCCATCGGGAGCGCTGATCGCGCACCCGAAGAAATAAAAGTCAATATAGAAGGAGCATCAAGATCCTATTCGACAAAAAAAAAGCAACCCGAAGAAATGGTTCAACCCGAAGAAATGGAGCATTCCATTAGCCGAACAAAAGGCACTCGACAATATATTCTCAGAGCGCGTCCGCCGCGGTAAAAACTCTGAATGCCGTGACTTGTAAAAGGGTCACGAAGGTAAGACCCCAGGATCCGTCCTGCGTGGCGTGGCATCGCACACAGAATGCGCTCTACCACTTTATCCACATCAACAGATGTGAAGAAAAATCCTAGCGGACGCGTTAGGTAACCGATAAAACATAACTGGAATTCGATTCACGATAAGTCCTTAAGCGGCGCGTGTCGGATTACGCCAGTATCCCGAGTTCGAGTCCAGGGACTTGAATTTGAAGTAGGTTTATATGGATTGCCACAAGTGCATTAACTGGTACCCGAGCTTTCGGATGAATCAGCCCTATTTACCAATATCCCTGTGCAATATAGAAGTCGAGCAAAATATAGTGTGTCCGTGCACTCGAAATATATGAAAAAGAAAAGAAATGAAGTCTGGAGATTTCACCGGATTTCATCTTACTATGTGACTCGAATAAATATAGCAAAGTTGTTTACCTAAAGCTTCGAGTTCACGAAGAAAAGAGTCAATAAAAGAAGGGTTACGCCAATATAGATGACCTAGTTTTTCTTCAACAGAGCAACTGTCAACACAACCCTAGTTTTTCAGTAGTCGAGTACTTTTCCGGCTGAACCTTCGATCTCTACTTGCCCTCTACTTTCCACGAAAACCCTAGTCTACAACGTGTAGGCATTGACAAGTCGATACCTTGTCAATTGGCGCCGTCTGTGGGAATTAGAGGCGACAAGGAGCTGATCTCGATGGCACGTTCAACATCGTCGACATCATCGGTGGCAAGCAACGCGATGGACGGAGGTAAACAGATCGAAACTGGTCTCGTTTATTTTGTTCCTCACCCTCTGTAACATCCCAAAAATTCAAAACAAAGAAGAAAATCAATTTCCCTTATTCCAATTTTTGGAGCCAACAAAAACTTTAATTGCCTCACTTGTTATGCATAGTATTCAAGCATGTAGGATGTGATCTTTGCCATGATTGTTTGTTTGATGTTTTAAACATGTTCTAAGCCCTAAACCCTACCGTTCTCAAAACCAAAGAGGAACCAATAAAAAGAAAATAAAATAAAAGATGAGGCATATGTGGGCTTATGGCCATTTGAATATCAATAATGGCCTATGCCCTATTTACCTTACCTAAATGGTTATGAACCATTACTAAACCCAATCTAACCTTAATAAACCCTACCTAGTACTCAACAATTCAAATCCAAGGGGAAACAAAAGAAAATAAAAAGAAAATAAAAAAAAAATCCATAGAGGTATATGAGAGGAAATGGCACAAATGCAAATTTGAGCATTTGACCTCAATACTTGGTTTGATTGATTGGAACACCACCCTATACCTTTTCAACACTCAACGACATCAATTGGATCAAAGAAAATCAAACCAAAAAGAAAAGAAATGAAATTTCCAAGTCACATGTGATAATGGTCACATTTGACAATTTCAGTCTGGTACCCACTTTGAGCCCCTGGATTAAGAGATTCTTAAACCAAACTCTCCCAACTCTTTGCACCTCATCCAAGACCACATCAAGGTGAACAACTTTGGTAAAGCACACCCCTGCAAATTCTTGCTGAATTCAAAGTTATGCTCAAGCAAAGTTGGAACTTTGAAGTAGATACAAGATCACCCACTTTTTGAAATTTCACAAACCAATTCAATTTTGCACACCACCACCACAATTGTGTGCCTTTGATTATGTAAATCAACTCCACCAAATTTCATTCAAAATTTTGAAAATTTTCTTCTTGCGGCCATTGTGTCGAACACCTTGTGGGCAGAATCAAACCAAATCAAATTTCACTATTTGAAATAGTGTTTGGCCAATTTTTGAACCCAACTTGCCTCCACCATGTTCCCTGGTCCCCTCTCAACCAAACCCCAGCATTGAAACCCTAGGGGAGGGCAAGACATGGCCTAGCCATGGCCATGCCGGCCATGTCCCTCATGGACATGCTTCCCCTCTCTCCTCTTCCCTCCAACCCTGGCCACCGTGCCAAAACCCTCCACCTCACTCTACTGAACCCACCTGAGCGAGCCATTGTTGAAGAAATGCACCACAATGACCAGACCAAGCCGCGCACTCGATGCCCAGGACCATGCCGACGATGGCATGGGCGCGCCCACGGACACGCGCAGTACACGCGTCGCCCCAGCCACTCGCAGCACCCCTGGACCCCCTCTCTCGCCCAGCGCCTCGCCACAGCACCGCGGACACGCCAGACAACATCTTGTCGCCGACCCGCGCCCGCCGTCGCCGGAGAAGAAACCGCGCCCCGCCACGGCCGCGCAGAACACCGCACGCTACCGACCGCGTTAGGCACCGTCCAGCCGCGCCATCTCCGCCAAGAGGACCGCCAGGACGTGCTGAACACCGCCGCGCCCTCGCCTACCCCTCTAGCTCACCGCAGCGCCCGCGCCATGGTCGACCTAGCCGCAGCACCCTGCCCCCTTCCGCCATTATAAATAGAGGCCTCCCCTCGCTCATTTCTTCACACCACCTCGCTCCCCTCCTCCTTCTCAACCTCCTCGACCACCTCCCCTCCTCGATTAGTCACCAGAGCCCGTCAATTTGATCATCGGAGCCCGTGACCGCCGCAGAAGCTCGCCGCCGATTGGAGCCACCCCAGGACGCGCCGCCAGTACCAGGAGCTTCGCCGTCGTCGACATCGTCCTCGCGCACACTGCCAACCCTTGCTGGAGCACCGGTGAGCTCTCCGACCCCCCACCCTCGCCGCGCCAGTGGCCCAATCTCGCCGGCGACGATGATGGATGAGATCCGTCGGATCTCACTCTAATCGTACGTCTCACAGCACCCGTACCGCTTCGCGTTGTAAAGAGAGGCTGACGGGTGGAGCCCACCTGTCAGGCAGCCCACGCGTGCTGGACGCGTGGTGGGCTGGATTCCTCTCGTTTGAATCGTTTCGGCCCAGTTCATTTTCCCGCGCTGGCCCACGATTCAAATTTTGAAATTCAGTTAAATCAAATTCAATCCTGGCTCCAACTTCAAAAATTAATTCCAGAAAATCGGCTAAACCAAATTTGATGAATTTTATATATTTGGAAGGCTTGTGAAAAGCTCTATCCAACCCCACTGGTCTCAACCCAAAATTCTTTGTAAAATTAATGTGACAAAAATAACAAGGCAGGGCCTTTTCAAACTTCAATTTTTTTTAAAAAAATCAACCAAAAATGCTTTTGAGTTGATTCCAACTCTCAAATTTCACATTTTACTTTGTCTATCTGATTATGTAAAAATATCACATAGTTACTTTGTATGATCATGGGCTGGAATAGAAAATGGCTCTATGGCTATTTCTAGTACTTTGATTTTGTCCAAAACTATTTATTAAATCTTATGAGAGGTTTCTCTCATTTAAATCTTGTCCCAAGTAACTCAATATGAGGTATTGACTATGGTCTACCAACTCTCATGTTGAATTATTTGGTGATATTAAATTATGAATATGGTAGTGATAAAATGGCATGAGGTACTTTACCTCATTTAAATCCTTTTCCCAAATGATAATGATGAATTGTTGACCCTGGGTCAACATGTATTCATACATTATTTATTTGAGGAGATTAAATCTTAACAAGATTCAATGAGAGGAAACTATTTCTTCAAGAACTAAAGAGAAACCCTAATTCAATATTTGTAATGAGAGGAAATTATTTTTTTTAAGAAGAAAACAAAGTCAACCAACATGTTAGCAATGTGGTGATAGATTAGTTGGTGTGCTCTTTGTGTGCGCTTAGTCTAGCCCTTAAGCTTGTTTTGTGATTGTTACTTCGTATCTATTTTTAGACGCTAGTACAAAGGAGTACCAGGAGGAGGATGTCTACTGCCAGGAAGAAGAAGACCACTTTGATCAGTACACCAACCAATGCAAGCTAATATTCGTGCAAAAGTGCAAAGCTCTACCAGAGCAAGGCACAATTACCTATTACTTTTTGTTTCATGACCCGTCCCAAGTTTTATCCTTGAAAGCTTTTACTTTGATTTATTTAAGCTTACTTTTATAGTTAACTTTGGTCTAAGTATAGGATAGTACAAGAGTATCAAACTTAGCCTAAAAAGCTTGTTAAGCTAGATAGCACCCTTATGACTAGTTGCTAGTGCTAAACTAGAATTGACTATTCTAGATGGGAACTTGTGAATCAAATGAGTTGGAAAACCTTGGAATGATGTCTCATTCTATTGAAATTTTTGAAGGTGAATATGACCTTGGATGACATGGTGAACTTTACAAAAACTGATGGTTGGGTTCGGATGCGATACCATTCCAATTCTTGAGTACCCCCACAATACCTGATTATGGGTAGGGCTTAACTGGAAGTTTATGTATCTTAGTATGGGTTCCCTCTAGACAAGCATCATAGGGGTTATGCCGAGGCTGCCTCCGTTAAGAGTAAAATGATGTGAAATGAGGTGAATGTCCGGCCCAAGCCCTGTGCAGTTCCCAGGCTGACGGTGTGTCTTCACTGGGAGGCCAAGCTCATGGGGAGAGGTGCCTATACTAGGGTATGTAAGTGAAAGGTTATGGTTGATGATCCGCGTACTGAGTTACGATGATTCAGGGTTATCCCTGACGGATGTAATCAAATGTTGTGGCACAAGAGTACAACCTCTGCAGAGTGTAAATCTATTCGAATAGCCGTGTCCACGGTTACGGACGATTGGAAAGGCCATACTGTTCCGGTGTCAGATGTTCTCTCAGAAAGAAATGATGTTTGGAAGGGTGACTTGATTTGAATCACAACTGAGTTGTGGGAATGACCCTAATGTTCCCACTTGAGTTAGTAGCATATGAAGAGTCTTTTATTAAAAGCTTGTGAACTAAAATTGGCTTTATGCAAATAGACCTAGAGCTTAGCACCCCATTACAACAATTGTTAGTACTTACACTAGTATTAGTTTGCGAGTACATTAAAGTACTCACGGCTGTGTCCCTGGCTATTCAAATGGCCAGACTATGAAGAAGAGCCGCAGTATCAAGATGACGACCAGCAGGACGTCTACAACAACTAGGACTCTTCTGACGTCAAGCGTTGACCTGTGGATTAGATAGTCCACCGCTACTACGCTTCCGCTATGTATTATGTTCGTTGATCATTAGATCAACTATTTGTGTAATATGGGATCATGTGATCTATACTTGTAAGACGACTATGGTTTGTAATGAATGATGACTTATGATATCAACTGTTATGTCTCGCAACAACAATCTTCCTGGGATTACGATGTATGGCATAATAGGCATCTGGACTTAAAAATCCGGGTGTTGACAAGTTGGTATCAGAGCCATTGTTTGACCTTAGGAGACCCTAGTTAGAATGGATGTCTGAAAAACTTAGTTTCAAAACAAATAAAGTGAATATTTATGAAAAATTATTCTCACTCTTATCCTTGAGATCTTTTCAAAAAGAGAAATCCATGCTCTACTTTTCTTTGTAATTCTATATAAAATTTTGACACACTTGCTCACCTCTCTAACTTACTCATCCTAATCTCTCACAGATGGAGTACCGCTATGAGTCTTATCAGCTTGGCCACAGAGGAAACCTGATGTTCGAGAAGGATTTGGAGCAACTAGTTGAATATCTAGGACGCCCGTATCCCGAGTTCTTTGGATTACCCCTCAATAAACAGTCGGGAGGGCAACCTCAGTGGGTAGTTACTGCAGATCTGAGAGGAAAGCTAGGAGCCCCAATTTGGGAAACCATCTGGTTTTCTATCAGGGGAAATACTTGGAAGGAAGGAATAGCCAAAGCCATGCAGGAAGCACTTGCCCGTCTGTGTGGACAGAATGTGAACAAGATCAAGAACACTCGTTTTGTTTACTACCCAAGACATGACCCCATGGGAAGGCCAATAACCATGCCCCCGCACCCGGAGATGAACCACTATGTTGCATACCTGGACTTCATGTTGTACAAGACCCGCAAAGAGTTGGACAACGCCCACGCCTTTCGCCAAGCACATTACCCATGAAGACGAAGAATCTACCATTCCGGAAGAAGAGTAGTATCACTAGAGCACTCTCGTAGGTGTGAGTTTGCATCAGGATCCCTTGTATCGTAGAACGAATGAATGGTTCTTAAAACCACCGGTGTGTTAGTTATGTAATGTGTGATGTTTGGTATGAATGAAAAAGTGTTGTTGGTTTTTACCCCCTCAGCACTACTCAAGTTTTGAAACTTTTTGAACTTTAAACCAAACAAACCATAGAAATTTCCCTCTTATCTTATCATCTACCTCAATGTTCAGATGGCCCCTCCAACCCGTAGCGCAAATCAGGATGCAATGCTGCAGATGCTGCAGATGATGATGGCAGACCGAGAAGTAGAAAGAGCTGAGTGACAAGCCAACCTTGTCGTACTGCAACAAATAGCTCAGAACAACCAAGGCCATGGAAACCATGATCATACTGGATCCAAATTGAAGAATTTCCAGAACACAAATCCACCCATGTTTAGCAAGACAGAAGAGCCCCTAGATGCTGATGACTGGCTCCAAACAATGGAGAACAACTTGGAAGTTGCAGGTGTAGAAGCCGCTGAGAAAGTACTGTTTGCCACCCACTACTTGTCAGGACCTGCCAGAGCCTGGTGGACTAGTGCCCGCGCAATGAATGCAGGACAGATGATGACCTGGGAAGACTTCAAGCTCAAGTTTAGCAAGTACCATGTGCCCCAGGGTTTGATTAAGAAGATGAGAGACGAGTTCCGAGAACTCAAGCAAGGAAGAATGTCCGTGGTGGAATACCGTGACAGGGTTCTTACTCTGTCTAGGTACGCCCCGGATGAAACCGACACCAACGAGAAGAGGAAGGAAAGATTTCTGAATGGACTGCACGACGAGATGCAGACAGTGTTAGTGAACATTCCGTTTGCTGACCTGGAAGCCCTCGTGGACTCTGCCATCCAGATGGAAGGAAAGCTGCATCAAGCCAATGAGAACCGCAAGCGCCGTATGATGCACCAGAATGGACCCTGCAATGCACAGAAGTACCGCAACAATTCATCTGGAGGATTTGCCCCAAGACACAACAAGCCACCTGCTCAGACGTACCGCCCAAACTACACCAACAACAATGGAGGACCCCCGAAGCCCGGAGGCAACAACAACAACAACAACAACCCCAACAACAACAACAACAACAATAATAGTAACAACAACAACCCCAACACTGCCCCAAGGACTGGAAGCAATGTTGTACCCATTGCCCCCAATGACAAGTCAACCATAACTTGTAATGAATGTGGAATTGTGGGTCACTACTCCAATGAGTGCCCCAAGAGGTTAGCCAAGACTGCCCCAATGCCGCTGCACCTGCTCAGCAGCAACGCCGTGTCTCAACCAGAAGGAACCCGAACAACCGCAACGGTCGTTTCTACCGTATGAACGCCACTGAAGCCCAGGAAGCACCCCAGGCCAGGCAGAGTATGTTTTCCTGTTAACCCTTTTCGCCCAATCTCTCTTAGGATCCTAACTTTTCTTAAATCTCGGGACGAGATTTTGTTTAAGGGGGAAGGGTTTGTAACATCCCAAAAATTCAAAACAAAGAAGAAAATCAATTTCCCTTATTCCAATTTTTGGAGCCAACAAAAACTTTAATTGCCTCACTTGTTATGCATAGTATTCAAGCATGTAGGATGTGATCTTTGCCATGATTGTTTGTTTGATGTTTTAAACATGTTCTAAACCCTAAACCCTACCGTTCTCAAAACCAAAGAGGAACCAATAAAAAGAAAATAAAATAAAAGATGAGGCATATGTGGGCTTATGGCCATTTGAATATCAATAATGGCCTATGCCCTATTTACCTTACCTAAATGGTTGTGAACCATTACTAAACCCAATCTAACCTTAATAAACCCTACCTAGTACTCAACAATTCAAATCCAAGGGGAAACAAAAGAAAATAAAAAGAAAATAAAAAAAAAATCCATAGAGGTATATGAGAGGAAATGGCACAAATGCAAATTTGAGCATTTGACCTCAATACTTGGTTTGATTGATTGGAACACCACCCTATACCTTTTCAACACTCAACAACATCAATTGGATCAAAGAAAATCAAACCAAAAAGAAAATAAATGAAATTTCCAAGTCACATGTGATAATGGTCACATTTGACAATTTCAGTCTGGTACCCACTTTGAGCCCCTGGATTAAGAGATTCTTAAACCAAACTCTCCCAACTCTTTGCACCTCATCCAAGACCACATCAAGGTGAACAACTTTGGTAAAGCCCACCCCTGCAAATTCTTGCTGAATTCAAAGTTATGCTCAAGCAAAGTTGAAACTTTGAAGTAGATACAAGATCACCCACTTTTTGAAATTTCACAAACCAATTCAATTTTGCACACCACCACCACAATTGTGTGCCTTTGATTATGTAAATCAACTCCACCAAATTTCATTCAAAATTTTGAAAATTTTCTTCTTGCGGCCATTGTGTCGAACACCTTGTGGGCAGAATCAAACCAAATCAAATTTCACTATTTGAAATAGTGTTTGGCCAATTTTTGAACCCAACTTGCCTCCACCATGTTCCCTGGTCCCCTCTCAACCAAACCCCAGCATTGAAACCCTAGGGGAGGGCAAGACATGGCCTAGCCATGGCCATGCCGGCCATGTCCCTCATGGACATGCTTCCCCTCTCTCCTCTTCCCTCCAACCCTGGCCACCGTGCCAAAACCCTCCACCTCACTCTACTGAACCCACCTGAGCGAGCCATTGTCGAAAAAATGCACCACAACGACCAGACCAAGCCGCGCACTCGATGCCCAGGAACATGCCGACGATGGCATGGGCGCGCCCACGGACACGCGCAGTACACGCGTCGCCCCAGCCACTCGCAGCACCCCTGGACCCCCTCTCTCGCCCAGCGCCTCGCCACAGCACCGCGGACACGCCAGACAACATCTTGTCGCCGACCCGTGCCCGCCGTCGCCGGAGAAGAAACCGCGCCCCGCCACGGCCGCGCAGAACACCGCACGCTACCGACCGCGTTAGGCACCGTCCAGCCGCGCCATCTCCGCCAAGAGGACCGCCAGGACGTGCTGAACACCGCCGCGCCCTCGCCTACCCCTCTAGCTCACCGCAGTGCCCGCGCCATGGTCGACCTAGCCGCAGCACCCTGCCCCCTTCCGCCATTATAAATAGAGGCCTCCCCTCGCTCATTTCTTCACACCACCTCTCTCCCCTCCTCCTTCTCAACCTCCTCGACCACCTCCCCTCCTCGATTAGTCACCAGAGCCCGTCAATTTGATCATCGGAGCCCGTGACCGCCGCAGAAGCTCGCCGCCGATTGGAGCCACCCCAGGACGCGCCGCCAGTACCAGGAGCTTCGCCGTCGTCGACATCGTTCTCGCGCACACTGCCAACCCTTGCTGGAGCACCGGTGAGCTCTCCGACCCCCCACCCTCGCCGCGCCAGTGGCCCAATCTCGCCGGCGACGATGATGGATGAGATCCGTCGGATCTCACTCTAATCGTACGTCTCACAGCACCCGTACCGCTTCGCGTTGTAAAGAGAGGCTGACGGGTGGAGCCCACCTGTCAGGCAGCCCACGCGTGCTGGACGCGTGGTGGGCTGGATTCCTCTCGTTTGAATCGTTTCGGCCCAGTTCATTTTCCCGCGCTGGCCCACGATTCAAATTTTGAAATTCAGTTAAATCAAATTCAATCCTGGCTCCAACTTCAAAAATTAATTCCAGAAAATCGGCTAAACCAAATTTGATGAATTTTATATATTTGGAAGGCTTGTGAAAAGCTCTATCCAACCCCACTGGTCTCAACCCAAAATTCTTTGTAAAATTAATGTGACAAAAATAACAAGGCAGGGCCTTTTCAAACTTCAATTTTTTTTAAAAAAATCAACCAAAAACGCTTTTGAGTTGATTCCAACTCTCAAATTTCACATTTTACTTTGTCTATCTGATTATGTAAAAATATCACATAGTTACTTTGTATGATCATGGGCTAGAATAGAAAATGGCTCTATGGCTATTTCTAGTACTTTGATTTTGTCCAAAACTATTTATTAAATCTTATGAGAGGTTTCTCTCATTTAAATCTTGTCCCAAGTAACTCAATATGAGGTATTGACTATGGTCTACCAACTCTCATGTTGAATTATTTGGTGATATTAAATTATGAATATGGTAGTGATAAAATGGCATGAGGTACTTTACCTCATTTAAATCCTTTTCCCAAATGATAATGATGAATTGTTGACCCTGGGTCAACATGTATTCATACATTATTTATTTGAGGAGATTAAATCTTAACAAGATTCAATGAGAGGAAACTATTTCTTCAAGAACTAAAGAGAAACCCTAATTCAATATTTGTAATGAGAGGAAATTATTTTTCTTAAGAAGAAAACAAAGTCAACCAACATGTTAGCAATGTGGTGATAGATTAGTTGGTGTGCTCTTTGTGTGCGCTTAGTCTAGCCCTTAAGCTTGTTTTGTGATTGTTACTTCGTATCTATTTTTAGACGCTAGTACAAAGGAGTACCAGGAGGAGGAGGTCTACTGCCAGGACGAAGAAGACCACTTTGATCAGTACACCAACCAATGCAAGCTAATATTCGTGCAAAAGTGCAAAGCTCTACCAGAGCAAGGCACAATTACCTATTACTTTTTGTTTCATGACCCGTCCCAAGTTTTATCCTTGAAAGCTTTTACTTTGATTTATTTAAGCTTACTTTTATAGTTAACTTTGGTCTAAGTATAGGATAGTACAAGAGTATCAAACTTAGCCTAAAAAGCTTGTTAAGCTAGATAGCACCCTTATGACTAGTTGCTAGTGCTAAACTAGAATTGACTATTCTAGATGGGAACTTGTGAATCAAATGAGTTGGAAAACCTTGGAGTGATGTCTCATTCTATTGAAATTTTTGAAGGTGAATATGACCTTGGATGACATGGTGAACTTTACAAAAACTGATGGTTGGGTTCGGATGCGATACCATTCCAATTCTTGAGTACCCCCACAATACCTGATTATGGGTAGGGCTTAACTGGAAGTTTATGTATCTTAGTATGGGTTCCCTCTAGACAAGCATCATAGGGGTTATGCCGAGGCTGCCTCCGTTAAGAGTAAAATGATGTGAAATGAGGTGAATGTCCGGCCCAAGCCCTGTGCAGTTCCCAGGCTGACGGTGTGTCTTCACTGGGAGGCCAAGCTCATGGGGAGAGGTGCCTATACTAGGGTATGTAAGTGAAAGGTTATGGTTGATGATCCGCGTACTGAGTTACGATGATTCAGGGTTATCCCTGACGGATGTAATCAAATGTTGTGGCACAAGAGTACAACCTCTGCAGAGTGTAAATCTATTCGAATAGCCGTGTCCACGGTTACGGACGATTGGAAAGGCCATACTGTTCCGGTGTCAGATGTTCTCTCAGAAAGAAATGATGTTTGGAAGGGTGACTTGATTTGAATCACAACTGAGTTGTGGGAATGACCCTAATGTTCCCACTTGAGTTAGTAGCATATGAAGAGTCTTTTATTAAAAGCTTGTGAACTAAAATTGGCTTTATGCAAATAGACCTAGAGCTTAGCACCCCATTACAACAATTGTTAGTACTTACACTAGTATTAGTTTGCGAGTACATTAAAGTACTCACGGCTGTGTCCCTGGCTATTCAAATGGCCAGACTATGAAGAAGAGCCGCAGTATCAAGATGACGACCAGCAGGACGTCTACAACAACTAGGACTCTTCTGACGTCAAGCGTTGACCTGTGGATTAGATAGTCCACCGCTACTACGCTTCCGCTATGTATTATGTTCGTTGATCATTAGGTCAACTATTTGTGTAATATGGGATCATGTGATCTATACTTGTAAGACGACTATGGTTTGTAATGAATGATGACTTATGATATCAACTGTTATGTCTCGCAACAACAATCTTCCTGGGATTGCGATGTATGGCATAATAGGCATCGGGACTTAAAAATCCGGGTGTTGACACCCTCCCACCCGTTTGGATGCATATGCCTATCTGGAGGAGCCAATGGAGATGAAGTTCGGGAGTTTCCACTTCTTCGTCGGGAGAGAAGGATCACATCGCCTAGCGGCACCGATTCGTTCGGGACCGTTAGCGGTTGTTTCCGATTTCTCGGGGTCATCGTCAACAAACAAGTCAAGCGACGATGAAATCTCGTCGACAATCTACGCCAAGCCTGCCGTCGGCGGAAACCTCGTCAAGCTGTTCGACGAGATGTCTTTCGAGTCGTTCGCGGACTCCGAGAAGGTCAGTGATTCGGAATGCGCCGACAGCTTCAGCTTCATCGACAGATCTACTTTTCTTCGGGAGGTCTTCGCCGATCATGATGACGGTGTCACCGACCCCGAAGAAAAACTTACAATGCCAACATACCATCAAGTCTGTGTAATCGGCGACTCAAGTCGTCCAGCTGATGAAGCATCAGAGGCTTTCGATAATTTGGGAAATCCATATATCGATCCCGCTGATCTCACGCGAGGATTGGGAAGCAAGTACGTCAGACCTACACCTCGCCAAAAGTTACAACTTCCGCAAGCAGCTTGGAACAGAGCGACAAGAGCCATGAACGGCACAGAGCCGATGACTACCACGGCCACAGTGGAAGAGCTGGAAGCATATCAATATAGACTCGCGCGTGCTAACCGAGAATTGGAAAAATAAAGGGTGATACTTGAGCAAAGAAAAGCTGCAGCCTCCGCGTCGAGCAGGCGAAGAGCTGAGCAGAGCCGACAATCAGGAACTTCGGGAGATAACCATAGAACAGCTCGTGATAGAGCAAGGTCTCGATTGGATCATATACCCGAAGGCGAGCAGGAACACCTGATCCAAAACCTCGACATGTCTTTTATGTCAATAGATACAAGAGGAAACATTATCCCCAAAACACCGGAAGCTGGATACATGGCAACTCAGGCTTACATACTGGCGTCCAGGCCACCTCCTGGAGATCCAAGAGAAGCGTTGTACAACATGGCTATGGCAGGAGTTGGAGCCATGGGAACAGCGTTTGCAAATACAAGCACACCACCCGAAGGTGCTGCAAGACAAAATAGTCCTCGACCTGCTGTGGTAGTACAAGATCCTCCAAGGACAGGCGATGCAAGAGATACTGTGACGCAAGCACGAGTCGATAGAGCACGCCAAGAAAGGAGAGAGCGTCAGCACTCACCAGAAGTAGATGAAGAAGATATGTGTGGGCTTCCTTGCTTCACCCGACGAGTTCGTAAAACTCGGGTCCCATCTGGGTTTAAATTACCTGACAACTACAAAAAGTTCGACGGATTGCAAGATCCAGAGGACTGGCTAGTCGACTATCTGGAGACAGTAAAGTTGACAGGAGGAACCAAAGCAACCGCAATGCAGAGCATCCAGGTTTACCTCAGTGGAGCCGCAAGATCATGGATAAAAAAGCTACCAGCTGGATCCATCGATAGCTGGGAAACTTTCGAGGACATGTTTGTGAAGAACTTTTTATCCACGTGCAAGAAACCCGCGTCAATAGAGCAGCTGAGGGCCTGTAGGCAGAAGTTTGACGAGCCAATGAGGGCATACATCCAGAGGTGGAACATTATCAAAAACTCGGCAGAAAACATATCTGACGAAAGAGCAATAGACTCGTTTGTTGCTGGGATCCGAAGGAAAGACCTAATCGAGGATCTAGGAAGGACCAACCCGAAAACAATAGCAGCGCTCATGGAAATAGCGAATCGCTGGGCAGATGGAGAAGATGCTGTTCAAAACAAGCGACACAGGTCACCTGACGATGACCGCAACAGAAACAATCAAAATAGACGGCGTTTTTCTCGACAATTCTCAGATTATGATGGTCCCGGCCAAGTATCGGCTGGCTTCCGAGTAAATAGTGGAGAAAATCATCGAGATGAGTATCAGAGGAATAATGAGCAGCGCAGTGACTATAGGGATGCTCCCCGCTCTAACAGGCAAAATAATGGACCAAGGTTCCAAAGGCCATATGCTATTCAAGATTGGTATTATGGTTGATCACCATGGTTCTACTAGGGTATGATGGTTGAGGTTGATTCCAATGGTGTGATACTAAGTATGGTGATCAATGGTGTTAATATGTGGGTAACAAGCTAGGGTTTATACCTAGGTGGTACTAGTGGATCATATAGGTATTAATCAAAATATAAAGACATGAAATGATGGTCTCATGTGAATTGGTTTTATTTTAGTGGATCATGAGCATGCATTCATTGGTTGCTTATTAAGGTTGTACATGTAAAGTGAAATTCACATGATCACATGTGATAAACAATTAGGGTTTTAGGGTTAAAACAATTTGGGATGATCACATAAAATAATGGGATCAAGGTTCTTACTATAGTAGAATTAGGGTTTCTAAATTATGATACAATTCTTAAAATAATAATTAGTAGTGGAGTTGAAGTTATTAACTACCTTGAGATAAATTAATAATGAATTTAACATTTTATTAATTTTTCAAAGATTTAACAATTAAGGTAATTACTATTTAGGGTTTAATTTAGAAGTTAGGGTTTTATAGTTATTATTAAACTTTAAATAAGAACTTGTTAACTAAAAATGTTTGAGTAAACAAATTTTGAGCTACCAAAATAATATTAGCTTTTAGTATTTTCTTGCTTTATTATTATTTAAAGAAAATAGTAAATGGTAATTTGCAAATTAGGGTTTATGAATTACCTCTAATATTTGAGTTAATGATAGTATGATAAATAAAACTAATCTTAATATTTTATTCACTTACTGATTAGATATTATTTAATTTTGAAACTTAACTAATTATTGAATTCAAATTGTATTTAAAACAAATGAAAAGGCATAATTTATAAAGTTAAAAATAATTGAATTTTTATTTTGACACACATTTTTCTTTTATATTTTTATTGAATAGAGTTTATTTTTGTGAGAATTTTGATATATTATTTACATTTTTCTGAGCAGAAATGAATTTTATTTATTTCTACAAAGTTTCAGTTATTTACTGGTTTTTAAATTAAACAGGAAATACTATTTGTACCGATTCACACCCTAGCTATAGTCACTGACTAGTGGGGTCAAGGCCAGGTCATCGGCCACATGGGCGAAGACTAGTCAACAGCATCACGTGGGACCTACTGGCCACGTCAGCTTTGCCGGCGACCAGACGGAAATAGCACCGCCGATTTACCGCCTCCCGAGACGGACTACTAGGTTTTTTCGACTCCTCTCGAGCTACTAAACACGATGGTGGTGTTGGTTTTGCGAGGGGATCACCGGAGCTAACTCCGGCGAGCTCTACCGCGGTGGTGACTACGGCGAAGAATCGAATAGGGCGCTATGGTTGATGCTAGAGAGCAGTAAGAGGCTCTAGAGACTCGCAAGCTCACCGTGATGCTGATGAACTGCTCGATGGCGTCGATCGTTGATGAGAGCGAGCCCTATTTCATCATTCCCTGCGATGGCCGAAGAAAGGGAACGACGAAATTGGCTAGACTGAAGGAACCCGAGCTCGATTCCTTTTGCAGAGATGATCTGCACGATCTTGCGCACCTCCCAAGCCACTCGACGGTCTCCGGGATGACCTCCATCGTTGACTTCATCTTCGACTCCGGCGACAGTGAGCAGGAGTTAGTGGGGGATAGAGAGGTTCTGAGGGAAAACGGAGGGGTGGCGAGATGCTAGGGTTTCCTGGCGGTGCTGCACGTGGTTTTATAGGCCACGGCGAGGTCAAGAGCGACGGCGAGGTCCAGCAGTGAGCGTCCAGGATACGGCGGTGCTCTAGGTTAGGGTTTCCGTGCGGGAATCTTGATGCTCCGACTGGCAGCGGATGCAGATGGAATTCTCCTCGGCTCTGGAGTGGTGAGTGGCGTCCGGCGGCGTCCTTATCCTCGACGAGGACGTGGCGGAGCCGCGCCATCGTGTTGTCGATCGTGGAGAGGAAGAAGAAGACGACGCCCTCTTCTTTGTTTTATGCCAGCGACGAAACGGTATTTTTGGGCTGGACTGGGCCGTGGGGGTGGTGCTGGTCTTGGCTACTGGTGGGTTGGCGTTGGGCTGCTTCGGCCTGCCAGGTATGCTCCTCTCTCTCTTCTCTTTTCTATTTTTTCTTTTTATTTTCTAATTTGAATTTGCTATTTGAATCTGATTTGAATTCTATGTTGTTTTGCAGGTTCTAAAATATTTGAATATTTATATGACTTGATAATAATGCTTACTGCATTGTTTTGTTTTTAAACAAACATTTAATAATTGATTAAATTTGTGTTCTTGTGAGGCACAATTCAAAATTCAAAATAGATATGAATTTAGGGGTTCATCTCAATTGCTTTTTAATTTAGGAACCAAATCTATTTAAATGGTTTGAATTTTATAACAGGTGCATGGTAAGCATATTATTAAATTTTACTAGGGTGCTTAACAATATTGATGGTTCACACATATTTTAATTATGGCTAGAGTTTAAAATAAATGGTAATGAGGATGGGGTGGATTCATTATTTTATGTGGAGAATTATTTCTAAGGGTTTAAGAAAATGGTTGAATCAACTTTATGATGACTAAACTCATTTAGCCAACTTTAGCTTGGATTACTTAGGATAGATCATATGTTCATCATAGTTAATCCACTTGCTTATATGGTGATTCTATTTTATAAAATACTATTTCATTTGGTCCACTAGACAAGGTATTTAGAAAACAAAGTAGAATTGGATATTGGTTTCACCCTACTCACCAAATGGCATTTAGTCTTTAGGTATATATGGCTTGGTTTATACTTGTGATCCATGATACACAAGTTAGGGCATAATATTTTATGTGGAGTGAATCCCATGTGAAAGGGTTTAGGGATTTGATGATGCTGCACTAATGGAAGTATAAGTAGGCATGAGGTATGGCAGGGTTCTGCTTATAATCCAAGGTGATACTTGGATTGAAATGCAAAGGTGGTCCAGGGTTTTAGTAGTGATCACCCATGTGATACACAACTAGGATTAGGATATGGGCATAAGCTTTGATCATGTTTTATTGGCTAGGGTTACTCCTCCTCACTTAGTTAGAATTCTTGTATCAAGGCAATGCTAGGGTTGTCCCAAATGTTTGGATAAACAAGGTTTGAGTTTATGCCATTACTCCTCAACTCAATATATGAGGATTGGTCCAAGGGTTTATTACTACTGGTGTACCTATCATTTTATGTGATAGATGAGATCTATGAGTCATATAGGTTTAACTTATCATCTGAATTTACAAGATATATAAGATCATGCATTAGACATGATCCACTTATTCCTCATTAATCACTTCTTTATTATACCTCTAATCACACTCACCTAGAGTCTTAGGGTTTATGATCATTACCAAGGTGTAATGATCACAACACTTGCTTCTCTTGGATCACTAGTCAAATAGGTACTTACTTACCATCAAGTGTTGTCTAGGTCAAGTAGGGTTTAGTACTTGACTTATATTTCTTATAGCATTAGTTAGTATCAACAACTACCTCACTTGGATTAGATTTGAATGTCAACCTAGGTTTTACTCAATGGATGGTGTATACATATATAGATGATCCTCTCCTTTGTCTGATGTTTATTAGAAATGAATTAGAGAAAACAAGGTTGGAATAGTCAAGGTTTAATAAGGAACTAATGTGAATATCCTAGACATGGATTCAAGTATTGTAGTTGAAAAGATATACCATGTGCATCATGGTAAGAATAGTTATTTAGCAAAAGACATGGAAAAGATAAGTAAAGAATAGTTTCTTAATTAATTGGGTTCTTTGATTTATAGTTGAACAAGTATTCATGTGTTGTTGTAAGGAATGTCATATTGAGATCCTTTATAAGATCTTGTAGTTGACCCTTACTTAATGTGTTGTTATTGTAAAGCTAATTCCATTTGATCTAACCCATAGATCAAATCATCTCTACCCAAAACAAGGTTTTAGCAAAGATCACAGTGAAATTTATAGCGCTTGACTTGACGATCTACTTCAATTCCAGCAAGTCAAGTGAAACTTCAGTTACTGTGGTAAGTTTTATTTGAAAGCGCGAAAATTCTCCGGATTTTCTATGCATGAATGCAATGCACACTTTGGTGTTCTCTCATTTTGTAGCCTCTAAACCTGGGATATTACAAGCAGGCAGGCCCTGGCCCAGTCCCTTGACCTCCATGGCCAGAACCGACAGGGACGAGCTGCAGCACGGGAGCAGCAGCGAGGACCAGAGGAGCCTCCCCGCAAGCCCAGAGCCAGGGACTCGACGCGCAGAGCCAGGGCTAGCCGCCGCCCACCTGGGGGGCGGCGCCGGCGCGAAGCAGCGGCCGAGCAGAAGCCGCGACGTGGCAGCAGTCTCCCGAGGCGAGGGGGAGCAGGGGCATCGAGGAAGCACACCCAGGGAGGCGACGGCGCAAGGCCGGCGCGGAAGGGGAAGGGGAGCTCGGGGGAGTTTGGATTTGGGGGGAGAAGACCGGGGGTGCGCCCCGCCGCCTCCGTCGGCCGTGGGACGGCCTCCTCCGGCGGCGGCGGGGGGCTGTGGGCGAGGTGTGTGGAGAGGGGCTGTGGCGGCGGCGGGGGTCGCCTCGGAGTCGCCCGCTAGCGACCCGGAGGCGGCTAGCTAACTACTTCATGTTCACGGTAACGAAAATAAAATAATAGGTTCAGTTTTGGTTTCAGCGTAGATTTGTCGTTTAATTAAGCTTAAACTGATTCCCTTGCATAGTACTACGTGTCCCTTTTCAAGTGCGCGTAGTCCCGACGATTTTCCTGATGAATGAAAACGATGAGCGCATCGCACAATCATGCCTGATCGTCGAGTGCTGTTTGTTGCGACACATGATTTTCCAACTAAACACTCTCGGTCGAACGTACGTAGAGCTTTTCTCCACGTTGCATCTACATAATACTCCGTAGTATGACTTCCTTTTGGATGGGCCCTTGTGTGGCTATGGTACTAAGACTTGGATTTATCACACATGATTCCTGCCTTTATTTGATTGTTTTGTTCTTGCAAGGAGATCAGCGATGGAAAGCACCTCAGCACCAGCATGTACCTATGAATGGTCCTACCTGCAGCAGCCTCTTAAATCTGAACAAACAGCTACCGACGGATCGAGTTGTGTTTGCTTGTTTGATTGGAGCTTGGAGATCCTTTTTTTTGTTTTCCACGGGGGAGTGGATCGAGTGTGGAGATCACTACGAATTAACTACTCCTACTTCATGTTCACAGTGTAACGAAAATAAAATAAAGGTTCAGTTTTGGTTTCAGTGTAGATTTGTCTCTTAATTAAGCTTAAACAGATTCCCTTGCATAGTACTACGTGTCCCTTTTCAAGTGCACGTCACTAGCGTAATTGACTGGTTTTGCTTTGCGTCAAAGAAATATATAGCTAGGGTAATATATAGTGCCGAAGATTTTCCTGTAAAATCGTGTTCACAGTTCACACAGAAATATATAGCTAGGGTAATATATAGCTAGGAGTAGCTAGCTGTCTTGATGAATGAAAAATTGAGAACGATGAGCGCATCGCATTATTATGTTCATACGTACTAGACTACTAGTACTCTATTTGATTCATCTTAGAGTTTGGATGTAGCTAGAACTGACGACACCATTCTTTTTATGGAACACGATTTGGAAAAAGCCTTAAATATGAAGCTAATCTTATGTATGTTTGAACAGCTTTCCGGTCTAAAAATTAATTTTCACAAAAGTGAGCTTTTTTGTTTTAGCGATGCTAATGATGTGGAGGAGGAGTACCGCCTTCTTTTTGGATGTGACGTGGGAAGTTTTCCTTTTAAATACTTAGATATCCCAATTCATTTCAGAAAACTTAGAAATGGGGAATGGAAGCCGATTGAGGATAGATGTGAAAGAAAGTTGAGTTGTTGGATAGGAAAATTGATGTCTTATGGCGATAGATTGATCCTCATAAATTTAGTTTTGACGAGTTTACCGATGTTCATGCTATCGTTCCTCGAGATACCTATAGGGGTAAGGAAACGATTAGACTATTATCGATCACGTTTTTTCTGGCAAAGCGATGGGCACAAAAGAAAATATAGGCTGACTAAATGGAACATAATTTGCCGACCTAAAGATCAAGGAGGGTTAGGGATTGAAGTACTAGAAGTCAAAAACAAATGCTTGCTTAGTAAATGGTTGTTTAAGCTTTTAAATGAAGAGGGGGTTTGGCAAGAATTACTTCGAAACAAGTATTTGCAATCTAAAACTTTGTCACAAGTGACAGTAAAACCTCTTGACTCTCCCTTTTGGAAGAGACTAATGAAAGTGAAAGAAGAGTTCTTCAAAAGAGGCACTTTCAAGGTGGGTGATGGCACCTCAACCAGATTTTGGGAGGATGTTTGGTTAGGAGATATCCCTTTATCTCAGCAGTATGAGTCGCTATATAACACTGTCAACGGAAAACAAGTTACTGTTGCTGATGTTTTGGGAGCTAATTCACTGAATATTTCATTCCGTAGGACATTGACACCCAACAAGTGGGTGCAATGGTTAGAACTAGTTGAACGCCTGATGAATATTCAGCTGTCTAGTGAAAAAGACACTTTCGTATGGGGACTTACTACCTCTGGTGGTTTCACGGTTAAATCTATGTATCTTGATCTTTTAGATGATCAAACTAAATACATGGGCAAATATATTTGGAAAATGAAGATTCCTTTAAAAATCAAGATATTCATGTGGTTCCTCCACCGTAAAGTAATTCTAACAAAGGATAATCTTGCTAAAAGGAATTGTGTGTTTTATGATAAAGATGAATCCATTCAGCATTTGTTCTTTGAATGCCCGTTGGCAAAAATTGTTTGGCGGATAATCTTTTTGGCGTTCAGTATATCCCCACCTTCTAATGTTACAAATCTTTTTGGAAATTGGTTAAGCGGTATTGCCAAAAAAGATTTGATCCAGATTAGGGTGGGTGTTTGTGCCATTGTTTGGGCTATATGGAATGTTCGCAATGATTGTATTTTTAACAAGCAGAAACCTCATTCTTTCTTACAGGTTATTTCCTTGGTCATACATTGGATCCGTACGTGGTCTTATATCCAAGCAGAGGAGCAGCGAGCTGCCATGGAGTCAGGGTGCAACCGTTTGGAGACGGTCGCACGGGATTTCTACAGTCGGTTCGGTTGGCGGCTTGATCATAGGATCACAATATGATGTATCACTGGCATCCGCTGATTTTTTTTAATGGTTGATCTTTGTATCGACCATGGATGATACTTGATTTGTAATAAGTTCTTGCACTCGCTCAAAATAAAGTAATAAAGCGGCCATATGCATCATTTTGATGTAGAGGCTGGGGCAACCCCATTTCGAAAAAGAACTAAAATATATCTAGAGACATCTATATTGGAGGGGCTCTCATTTCCCCCTTTTCTCTCTCTCTCCTCTTCGTCTCTTGAGAGTTGCCTCCTCTGCCCTGGCTCCTTTCAATCCCTCCTCCGCCGGCCTCGCCGGCTGGAGTGGAGGAGAGAGAGGAGGCCGGCCTCCCTCTGTACATAGTAGTTATGTTTCCTTTGCCTTGCCCATGTGGAGAATGGCTTCATGCCGGTAGTATGGGGCGGACCGGATCTTGGCAGCCAGATCTAGTGTGTAGGGTTCTTCCTTCTTGCTGCCATGTTTCTCTGGTCGGAGCTGGTAGAGGAGGAGAAGGCCACCCTCTTCCAATAAAGCTGCGTTCTGGTTCAGTGGCGGGTGTGATCTGGAGAGTTGGAGCTCCAGATCGTCTTCTTCTCCGTCCTGCCGTGGTGGCGAGGGGAGAGGAGACGATGGCGTTGTGATCTTCTTCAGGTGGCTCCGGCCTATGCTGCAGTGGCGCGGTGACTTCGGGCTCAATCACGCGGACGGCATCATCGCCTCTGCGATCTTCGGCAGGCAAGGCAGCCTCTGTTCAACCTCCGATGTGGAGGCCTTTCACCACATCTACTGCTGGAGCTCGGCGCGTCTTCGCCGCCAAGTGGTCCATCCCCGGTGGCTTCGAGGTGCCCAACGGCGGCGGTTCTTCGCCGGAAGAGGGCTTGCGAGCATCCTTCCCTTGTTCCTCGCCGATGACGCCTTGAGGACGCCGGCGATCTGTGGCGGAGATGCCCGAGGACCTGATTGCTTTTTCAACTTTTGTTCTGAGGTGTTCACTAGTAGAAAACATGTCTTTTGTTCGGAGCTGCCTGAAGCATTAGTCCCGGCTGTGTTTGAAACCCGGACTAATGTGCCATTAGTTCTGGTTCCAACGGCTAGGTGTAAGATCGAGATGTCGCCTAGAGGGGGGGGGGGTGAATAGGCAATTAAAAACTCTTACGGATTTGTCTTGTAAGAATGCGGAATTAAACTAACGTTTAGATTACAAGCACAAACCCCAAATATGCTAAGCTCAACTAAGTGTAACAATAACAACTAGAGCTAAGCAAGATAGGCACAAGATATATGTAACACAAGTGATAGCAAGATATATGTACTTCAAGCACGATGGCTATCACAAGGAAAGAGAGCTCGGGTATAGAAATAACCGAGGCACGCGGAGACGAGGATGTATTCCCGTGTTCCCTTCCTTTGCAAGAAGGTACGTCACGTTTGGAGGAGTGGAGGTCCCACGAAGGATTCCCCAACGCCACGAAGGCTCACCCTATTCTCCGAGCCACACCCACGAAGGATAATGGCCCTTTCCTTATGGTTAGCTTTTCCTCCACTCCGGAGATGGCAAGCTCCACAACCACTTCACAAGCTCCACGAAGGAGAAGCCCGGCCCCCTTCACAATCTTCCACGAAGAGATCACCGGGGCACCAACCAAGCCAACTAGGAGGTCTCCCTCCAAGAGTAACAAGCTCACGGTCTCTCACTCGAACTAATCGTGGTGGAGAGCTCAACACTATGCAATGATGCAAAGCAAGAACACTAGAGGTGTTCAAGTCCTTCACACTCAAATCCCACCCAAGCAACAAATGCTAGGATGAGATTGGAGAGGAAGAACAATGGGGAAAGTCAACAAAAGACTCCAAGATCTAGATCCCAAGAGTTCCCCTCACTTAGAGGAGAAATGGATTGGTAGAAGTGTAGATCTAGATCTCCTCTCTCAAATCCTCAAGAATGGGCAAGAATCATGGGAGGAATCAAGGGGGAGAGCAAGTTCTTCAAATGCAACAATGGAGGAGAGAGAATGGGAAGAACTACACAGCCCAAGGTGGAAGAAGGGCTATTTATAGCCCAAGGGAGAAAATAACCGTTGGGGAAGGTAGGGCTTCGAGGAATCCGGTCAACCGGGCCTGGGACCGGGCCGTCCGGTCCAGGGCCCGGTCAGACCGGGCCACAGACCGGACCAGCCGGTCCAAACCGGGGTACGGACCGGACCGAGACCGGAACTAGGAAATGACGCTCAGTGTAGGATCCGGTTGGCGCCCGGTTGACGCCCGGCCGACCGGTCGGCACGCCGGGCCGGCCGGTTGAAAGGCCGGCTGACCGGGCGGCAGACCGGAACCGGCCGGCGCAGGGGCCGGTCCGACCGGGTCCATGACCGGGTGAGCAGGAAAACATGTTATACAAAAACTGTGATAACTTTTGTGTCCGGGCCCCGATTGACATGAAACCAATTTTGTTGGAAAGATAACGACGAATAGAACCCCAACAAAAACTGGAAATATGGAGACTCCTCACAGAACATTTTATATGATTTTAGAGAGGAAGTCTCCCACCGTCAAGAAATGGTGAAGGCGTCCAAACTCGAAAACGCAATAGAAGATGCATGCGGATTCCGTTTTCGATGAACTTGGGCTTGTTGTAAAGCTAGCAACAAGCTCAAGAACCTCACACAGAGAAACACCAAGAAGCAATAAGGATATGCAAAGTATGCAAAGGATTGAGCTCCCTACGACGATGCGATCAAGTTACCCAACCAAAAGCCCCTCTTGATAGTGCGGCTATCTATCCTATAATCTGGTCTCCCAACAACCACCTTGAGACCGGTAAAAGGAAAACCTAGCAAGGCCATACCTTTGCCTTGCGCATCCCGCTTGATCTTGATGATAGCTCTTCAAGTTCCACTCAAGCCGGAATGCCTCACTTGATCATCGTCGCTTCGTGAAGACTCACAAATGCTCCCCATACACCATGATGGGAAAGCTCTATTGATGCACATCTTCACATGTCCATCATCACCAAATGGACGGCAAGCTTCAAGCATGTGATTCACTTGAGATGCTCATCTTGAACTTGCCCAACTCAACCTTGTATCTTCTCATACTCTATCATACTATCTTGAGGTGTATAAAGAATTCTTCACTTGGAATAAAGCTCTCAAGATCTTGATCATTCATTGCTTATCTCGTAGGATAGAGCATGGCCAATATTGAGTTCCACATAAGAACTCCTTCTTCATTTCTTCTTCTTGATCATATCACATATATCTCTTCATACCGATGATCTTGATGCCAATACACAAGATGTATCTTCATTTACATGGCATCCATACTTGAATCCAACACATGGAATACAAGTAGAACCTATGGAATATTCCTTCATATAAACTCAATGAAAACATTAGTCCATAGGGGTTGTCATTAATTACCAAAACCACACATAGGGGCAATGTACCCTTACACTAGGGATGCCGCACGGTTTTAGTCCCGGTTCAAACCCGGCTAATGTACATTCGTTTAACTACCTCTCACACGCTGAGAAGAGAGACGACGATAACGATATCTTCTAGATTCGTTTCAAGACATTTGCAAAGACACAACACAAAGCTTGATTCAAAGCAAGATGAAACATACACCGACATATACTTGCAAATTGGAACTCCTTCAACAAAAAAAAAGGCGAAACCCTGGATATTCAATTTCACTCCTAAATGTATATGAACCCATTGGCTGGAAAACATATTTCAAAATGTTAAAAAAATCTGCAAAACATATTTCGAGATGCCTGGAAGACATTTTATGTTCGTACACAACATTTAGGGGAAAAATAATTTCTATGCTTCGTGTAACAAAACAATTTTCGATGCTCCAATATGACTATTCGCGAGTTTTTTTTTGTCATTTTTATGCAGGCTACAAAAAAATATTTTTCCCAAAACTTTTGTGTGTGAACATAATATGTGCAAATTCTTTGTCAGAAATTGTTGACATTTCGAAATGTACTTTTTAGGTACTTTTAAAATAGGTTAATATACGCCTAGGAGCTAAAAACACCACCGCCCAGATATCTGTATTAGCTTGAAGACAGGTCCATCGCCGTCTTATCCTCCTCTTGGGTATAACTAAATCCCAAAGTAAAATATTACAGGAAGACAATCCTCCTCGAACTATTACAGGAAGACAATCGACTTGATATTAATGCTAATCCATCCCTACTCAAGTGGATGCCTTGTACATAGAAAAAGATTCTAATTTTTTTTAGGAAATAAACAAACATGAGTTACTACATTGTCTCTGCCTGGAGAGACACCGGGGAATAGCTTGGATGCTTCAAAGAGGCAAGGGTTACTTGAGCTACAGGAATGCCGTGCGTAGGCCGTAGCTAACTGTGGCATCCAAGCAAGGCAAGACCGGTGAGAGAGCAAAGAAGAAGATACCAAACGAGCCGCCTCACGCTCCCTAGCTACCATCGGTCGATATAAATTACCATGCGCGCAACAGGCTTCAAGCAGATACATCGCTCAGCTCCATTCCATCCTCACCACTACACTCCGATCCACAGGTAGAAAAGCCGACCGATCAAGATGAAGACAGGGAGCGGGACGATCCGCAGCGACGGCGGCCGGCGGCAGCACAGGAGCCCCTGGCCGATGCTGCTGGTGATCTTCGTCGCGGCGGCGGCGACGGCCCTCTACTACGTCCACAAGCTGACGGCTGTGCCACGGCTGCAGGTCTGCGACGCCAGGTTAGGGCCGTATGTCTACAACCCTCTCAACAACACCATCCAAGACCTGAAGCTCAACATCACTCTCTGCTGGAAATGAATTGAGTCCTAACTGAATGGTTGATTAGTTCGATTACACAAACACACCATGTTCTCTCAGTTCTTGCAAACAGCTGTATTCAGCTAGAATCAGCTGAGTGCAATGTACATACAACATATATAAATATAAATATAATGTGTGTTCTTCGTCCTACTTCTCCAATTGTTGCCAGAAAAGTTGTCATCAGTTTGGATATCAATTGTAACCGGAAGTAATATCATGTTTCGGTGAGCTGCCGCGCACATGGTATAATGCAAAACACCTCCCATACTCTTGTATTGTCCTCTAGACGATCAAAACTTGGGCAAATGAAAATGGGGAGCGCAACTGTCTCGTGTCATTGGTGTTCGTTGACAGCTTACACAGCAATATTGGACTTTTGGTGAACTGCCACATGCGTCCCAAAATGCAAAACACCTCTTAGGATATTGGATTGGATTCTATATTTGACTGTCAAGGCAGCTCTGTTTTCATATGGCAGGAATAACTGTTTGACTAACAGTTAGAACAGATTGACAGGAACAAGCTAGAGGCAGGTTATTTCCACGCAATACATTTCTCTGATGGAGCCTAAATTATTCAAGATTCTAATTATATATTGCCACGCACAGATAGGACATCACCATTCAGATTTATTAAAAATTACACAATGTGGTGCTTTCTTGAAAGATTTTCAAGGTCTAGTAGATAGACTATCTTTAGACCTCTTAGTCTTAATCAGTGTATGAACAAATCTAACCCCAAACACCAAAATGACCGCAAGAAAAAGCATGATTCCCCTAGCTAGAACAACATTATCATACAGGATCTTGTCAAATTCTTGCAGAAATACTAAACTATTCCAATCAAAATTTGCAACCTTTTGTTTAATTCCTACTTCAGACACTCTGAGGGGAGATGAGAAAATATTTGCCAGAATCGTTTGAAGATGATTTGCAAGAAGCATGTGAAACATGTGCAAAATATTTGTACAGAACCACCATCAAATTACCTCTCATCACACCTTCATGTGCCTTGCATACTAGATCACAATCATCGTTTCTGATTGCTAAATAAGGGCTAGGATAAGAGTTCCTTTCAAACCCTTCACTCAAGCACAACAACCTGTTAAGTTATGCTTCCTTCCAAAAACTGCCCTGTGTTTCACCACAGAAATTCAGAATAGTAAGAACACCCAAAACAGCTCCATATTCTTTAAGCATAATCAAAAAAACTCTGTGGGGTCAAAGCCTGAACCACACATAGAAACAAGGTAACCAGTCATCACATTATGCACAGAGAAACAAACAGATCTGTCATCAAGACAAATGAATGATTTGTGCACTTGAGCAGCCAGCAAATGACCAGGCAATAAGCCAACGTTTATACAGTTGTGTCTCCTAAACATGACCGGACCAAAAAAAAAGGAAGACAATGTGTCAGATGTATAATTAGTCGTCGTATGATCCTGGTACATTTCAATGGAGCACCAGGAAACAAATATGTTTGAACTGCAGCGAGAACGTCCTACGCAGGCAGCGGCTGAGGCGAAGGGGAGTCCTCCCGCCGACAGGTCAGCACACAGTCCTCCAGGAAGCTGGTCAGCTGAGAGGTGTAGAGCCCCGGATTGCTCCGGTAATGGTCGACATGAGGGGACGACACGAAGTCGCACGACCTCACTTCGCGCTCCGCTCTTCGTTGTTGGCTCTCCACGAATGACTCCACCGACTTTGCCGGGATCACCCGGTCGGCCGAGCTGTACATGTACAGCTGAGGGCAGTTTGGTTGGTTCGAGGACAAAAGCTCCATAACACCAGACAACCTCCTGCAAAAAGTCGATATGTTGATTAACCGAACCATGCCGTAGTTAACTGCATTGACGACAGCTTGTATGGCACTATTACATTATATCTACAGAATTACATTATATCTATAGAAGACATTTTCCTAAAAAGTCCGTCACATCATGAGCAACTCGTCTGCTTCACATTTAAATAAAGAACTATTGAAAGGGCATATAGAATATGACTGAAAATGCAAAGGACTCCTGCATATGTAGATAACTAGAGATGAGATGCATACCTATTTATGGCTGGATAGTTCAGAACAACATTGAAAAACTTTTCCAATGCAGATAGTAGAACGGCCTCCGTGGCTGCAGGTTTAATATCTCTGTGAGACTCCACAACTAGGACGTCAGACCTTGTATCGCCAGGTGCAGCTCCTTTTGTTGCTACGCTGTGTTTTTTCATGATAGCAGCCGAGAAACCAAGAGCCCAAACCTGAGTTCATGGAGAAAAAAAAACTACGTTTATGTTCCGACAAAACATTTTTTCTGTGTGATGTTTAACAAACTAACTACATATGTGTTGATGACAGCATATGCAAATGAAGAAGGATATAACACAAATGATGATACATTTGTTCAGGTCAGCTAAAAAAATTGGATGTGCAGAAGAGAATATTTCTGTAACAACCTACTTCCGTCGACCTGAAGTTAACTAGAGTTTTTACCTGAGAATCAGGGACAGCAACAGGCGCTGAATCGATTATGGAACCCTTAATTTTCTGCAGTGCTGAAGGATCTTGCCGCTGCAAATTCTCCAGTATCACACCATAGCTGCAACAGGAACACAAAGCAGGAATAAGTAAGCTGTAAAACCCCAGGATTCAGTTAATTTCTTGATCCCAAGAAAGTGGACATACATACCAAAGCCAGCCAGTGTTACTGAAAGTGTGGAAGACAATCTTCTTCCCGTCCTCCTCCCTGACCCAGTCGGCAAGATGTTCAGACAGCATCTCCACATTCCTCTCAGCCTTCCCTCCCACATTATAGCTGACGATGTCCGACATGGGGAGCGTGAAGGTGACCACCTGGAAACCCCTGGAGGTGTACCAGTCGGCGTATCTCTTGAGATGCTTCTGCTTGGAGCCCAGCCACCCAAGAAGAACCACCACCGTCTGGGACCTGTCGTCGGACGAGACATCACTGCACGCAGCAGGGTCCGGCAGATGCCATCGGTACAGGACATCCGGCGAGGAGGATGAAGGGACCGCAGCCGCTGTGCCCCCCGAGGCCTTGGCGAGCCCCGCGTACTGGTGCACCGTGTTGATGACCGGCAAGGACGCGACAGGCGCCTTGGGTAGGCAGAAAGCCTGGTGGTGGTTCCGAGGGAAGAAGTGCAGGCCGGAGAGCGGTGTAACCGAAGAAGCTGAAGCTTCCAGTTTGCTGGCTGGAGGAAGCGATACGACGGCGTCCGTGCTGGCATCGACGAGCCTGTGGTGGTGGGACAGCCTGTCGGGCAGCTCGATGGAGGAGACCGCGGCGAAGGCGGCGACCGCCATGGCGGAGAGAGGCCGGTGGATGGAAGCCATCGTGCTTCCTCTCGCAGTATTCAGATTTTAACAATGAGGAAGTGCTCGCGTCTTATACCTATTTATCTGTCTGTCCTCTCCTGACCTGTCATGAGCCATAATAAGAAGAAGCCAACCAGCAACAGCAAACAAAAAGATAGTCAGCTGATTGTTCGCACAAATTAAAACTGAACCTAATTCAAAGACACGGAAAACATGTGTTTGAATTCAAAGACACGGAGGAAACATGTGTTGTGTGCCCCAATTCACCCAACAAACCCAGACCAACCTGAGGTCCTACACGGCTTTGCCAGGGTCAACAGCTCAACACATATATAAAATTGTAACGATGATAGCATTGAGAAATTGGTGTTCACCTCGTCGGTGGAAGGAGAAATTGGGGGGCGGGCTGGCTGGCTGGCTGGCTGCCAAAGTGAATCGACAGCCGAGCCTGTGGACCGCCTGCCTCCTTGCTCCTCCTGCAGCCAAATTTGTGAAGAACACAGTAAATAATAAGCGAGTCTTAATCATGACGAAATCATATACTACATAGAAGTGCAATTTGACTTGTGTATTTCGTGGGATCCACCGGGGGATGATTTGCGAAACGGAGAGAACAAAAGGATGCTTTTTTCTTGGAAGTACTAGAAATTTGGCAGAAAGGAAGGGAGGAGGACGGTGGGCGGCTGGAGCGTGGCTGGCGACAGCGACCTTGGGTTGCGTTGCGAGGTTTGACGGGGAAAGAAAAGGGGAGAGGAACACGGTTTCGCAGTTTCTTGCTCCGCCATTGCGGGAGAGAAGTAGGGAACCGTCCTGGATTTGTTCCAGAAAATCTGGAGGAGGAAGAAGACTAATTTGGAAGGCGAGATGAAGGAGGTGCAGTTGATTCAATCGGTGAGGGGAATGAAATCGACGGGGGCATCCACGGAGTAAGAACGCACACCAAACTAGGACGAGGGGAGGAAGAGCGTACCAGGCGAGGCGAGGCGAGGCGAGGGGAGGGATCTGTCGTTGGTGGTGAATCCGTCGCGGCGGAGACGCAATCCCGGCAGGAGATGGATAAAAATAGGGTAGCGGGGAGGCGGAAGGCGGCCAATTTTGAGGGGAGGCGTGTGCGTGGGCGACGGCGCCGCCCGACCTGACCGCCACCAGCTCAGCTCTCGGATGAAGATGAAGGCTGCGGTCCAAGTCGGAGGGAGGGAGCCTTCTTTCTTTCCTCCGACGGCACGGCTTGCCTGTCCAAACTCCCAAGATATATCCCAGGAATATTCCTCCACGTTTATTCTATTTTCCACGGAACAAAACGAGTGTTAATTCTTCAGGAAGAATTTGATTCTTTTCTTTTTGCGAATAAAAGAGTTTGATTCCACAAGGCGCATATAAAGGTATAATTGATCCCCCCCATGGGGGCTTCACAGCGCTCCGATTTACAGTCGTTCAATTTTACCTTATAGTGAATCTCAGCCGTAGTTTTTTTTCACCGCCCAATATAAAAGCCCGCTGGGAACCTAGCCGCCAGGAGGCAAATCGCCCGCACGCTGCCCTCCTCGCCAATCCCCTCGTTTCCCAGTTCAAAAAAAAAATCCCCTCGTTTCCCCTCCTCCAATCCCCTTGCCTTTTCCTCCAACCTCTCCTCTCCTCCCGCCTTCTCTGATCTTCCTCTTACCATGCCACACCAAGAGAGCAGCGGGTGGTGGCCGGCGGGAGAAGCACAGCTGCCGCGCGTGTCATCCCATCGCCGGACGAGCAGGTGGTGGCTGGTGGGAGCAGCGCCACCGCCGCCGCCGTGCACCGTGTCGTCCCCGAACGAGCAGGTGATGGCCGGCGGGAGCAGCACAACCGCCACCATCGCTGGGAGGAGCTGTTGCGCCCCATGAATCCTCTCTCGTTTGTCATCTCTTTTTACTCAAATTCTATTTTATCTATGCTCGGAAGGTGTTTGACATAATTCATGCAGGGCAAGATTGATCTATTTCATATCTTTTCTCTATTAATTGCTCAATAATTTCGTTCTTCTCTGTAAAAAATAGCTCTAGTGCATTCCAAGCTTTTGCATAGGTACTGTACACTTGGTATTCCATTGTATTTTCTGGTCGTCCTCCTCCTCTGCAGAACTGATTGATGCCCTCAGGGATATTTTTTTTTGTTTCAGCATATATACTTAGTTCATATGTGCATTATTTATTCCTTGGTGTTTTGACATGACGCTGGATGGTGGTGAGCAGTTTCAAGGTGCACACGAGCTTCTTCTACTGTTATTCTGTTATTGATGCCACCTCGTGAGATTTGTCCAACTCCACTTTGTTTGGTCCATATATACAATGTATTCATGGATTGGGATAAATATTTCCTCCTTTTCTGGTCACCGTTTGGTGTTTCTCATCTGAACATAGATTTAGTATGTGCCCTTCTGCATCCAAGCATACCACTCTGTTCTCACAGGTTATATTTTTGTATTGAAATATACTTCATCACCAAATACTATGGCAGTTGGCTGGTTTTGAGTTATAAAAGGTTCCAATTGTTTTATTTGCTCAATAAGGTGTATGCTTCATAAAATAAAATAAAATCCTTATTTGTTTTGTCCAGGAATGGCACTCTCGACAAGGTCAATGACATGCTAGCATTGGCAACACAAGTTTAAGTATTTATTTCTTATACCTTCAGAACTTAAACTCGGCTTTGATGGTACAATACTAAAGTGTTTGATGGTCATGCTTTCTTGGGATTTTCAGTGATGGCCATTTTATTGTGCCAGCATTGTGGCTATATCCCGCCCCTGTTTTGATCAACATGGTATGGATTTCTTGGCATTTTTCTTATGTCTTTTGAGTTATCTTGTTTGAAAAAATATCCAACTAAGATTATGCAGGAGGAGCAGCTCTGATTTATTAATGCATGTACTCTAAAAATTTATCTAAAGTATTTCATATTTGGAAATTTAGTGAAAGCATTCTCTCCACTATTATGTAATTGGTCACAGGGTGCCATACGAATTCCATTGCATCTGCAGTCATTCATTCTTGACATCACTCAATTAGCTCTACGAAAATGCGAAATTTTCATTTATCTAACCTATGGTTAAATTTCTTAATTTATTTTGTCACGCAATGGCAATTTGTTACCGCTTTTAAAAAAATTAAACAAGCTCATTTTGATTTGTAAGGTGGATATAGAGTTCCTGTTATTTTACAACTAACAGTGGCAAAACTATTTAGAAAGGTGTACATGACCCTTGCAGCTCTATTCAGGTAGGAAAAGACATTGAAGCAAAACAGCAATAAGAAAATGTATCTGAGATGTATCTTATACCTAGAGGGAGTGCGCATACCTGAAATTTAATAATTTAAATTACAGGTACCATACTGGTAGTTGAGTTATGATACGCTGCATCTTTGAATGGATCTGATGTTAATGAGTTACTTCTTTTGTTTATTTGTTTGAATCTTTTGTTTGAAGGCACAACCCTTGGCCTATGTTGAGTGCTTTGGTCAGTTCACACGTGACAGAGAGCAAATCCGGAGGATTAACTCAGGTATTGTATCTCTTAGCATTATTTGGTATTTTCTTTGATAATATGTTTCAAAGCTGACCTTCAGAACCTTTACCTTTGCTTGTGTCCAGCTCAGCTCATTCAGAGTTGTTATCCATTCAAATAAAAACTTTTGGTTGATGAAGTATTAGTAAAATAAGGCTTATGTTAGCTACATGTCACACCACATGGATTTCAAAAAAGAAATTGACACACTTTCTTTGGCTCAAGAATTATTTTAGGTCACCTCTAAAAAAATAAGTAGAGCGCAGGAAATGGTAATGTCCAGTTCGACCATTCAAAATCTCCACCTGATTTGAGCTTTTTCAGTAATAGTTCATCTGCTCATATCAGTCTATGCTGTTTGCCAAATCATAATTCTCATTTTTCTGCTTCTATGTGCATGCGATGTGTCTTAACCATCTTGTGATCCCATTTGTATTCATATTTTAAGCTACAAGTGCACCTGTATAAAGCTAGGCCTATCTCTCATCTATGTTCCATTCATGTAAATGCCCCTGTGTCTTTTTCCTACAGCTATCCCTATGTGGGTAGAAATTTTTGTTCCAGTGATATTTAGCTACATAGATTGTCGGAAAATATTTTTCATGGAAAAACATGATAAACTGAATAGCCTTCAAATTACATGGACTCTCCTAATTTAGCACTGCTTCTCTCATTCCTGCTACCAAGAGACTTCTCATTTGGTATGGGGATTACTGGCTTGCACCTCAATGTTTGGCTATGTTTATATGTTAGGTTAATTGGTAACCAATTAGATTTATAGCTAGCAGCACCTTTTGCTGAGAACAATGCATTTTATTTGAATTTTATTTTTATGCCTTTTAAATTGCTCGTTAGTTTCTTATGAAAATATTTAGGACAATTATTCTGAATCGGAGGGTGTATTTCAATTATTCCATTTTTTCATTTCTCGATATTTTGTTCCAGGACCCCATGTATTGAATTTTTCGAAGAAATGGAAAAGGCAAGAGGGTGTATTTCAATTATTCCATTTTTTTTCATTTCTCGATATTTTGTTCCAGGACCCCATGTATTCAATTTGTCTGTGTTTTTACAGAAGAAACGGAAAAGGCAAGTAATCCCCAGGATCCCATGTTTTATTTTTTTGGGTGGAAAATCCATGCACGTTCAATTATTAATCAAGTCATTATTTTGTAACTTGGATATGTAGGTTCTTCACCAATTTCAGTCAGGACAACCCGCTAACTATATAAACATCAAATATTGCGCCACATGCCAACGGGTCAAGAAGAGCTGCACCTTGAAAAAACGTTGTCGTCACCCGGCAGGATGTTGTGCTACTCCGACTACTAACTCGATGCTAAGGTAACCTCTCAGCACTTAGTGGCTGTTATGCCTGTGGTGGCCAAGATGACAATTGTGTGTGTTTGTGTGCCTAAAATGAGATTATATACGTAGAAGTGTACAAGTTACACACTTGATATATGTTTCAGTGGATGCACGCCTTAGAAAATGTGCACCTCATACATATATGAACGAATGGTTCAACATCCTGCATGTCGATGCCCCAAGATGCCTCTGTGCTTGCTAGGCTACGCGTAGATTTGTCGAGTTGATCAGTTGAGATTATTAAAAGATGGTTGTCCGGTACTTGTTATATTAGAAGTAACCATGGGTAACCGCCGTTTTTCTTTCTTTCCTTGTGTGCCGGTTGCTTGTGATATTGGTTAATTTGGTCTTTGGTCAGCTTGACGATGTTGGTTGCACTTCTCGGGAGATCCGGGCTGGCTTCATCATGGTATGCGCGTGATACTGATTGCCATGTCTAAAGTCCACCTGCCTCAAGTTCTGTCTTCCTGATGTCTACGCACGCTTCTATTCCTGTAGACAGTGTTGGGCCTCCAAGAGCAGAGGTTTGTAGAACAGCAGCAAGTTTCCCTTAAGTGAATTACCCAAGGTTTATCGAACTCAGGGAGGTAGAGGTCAAAGATATCCCTCTCAAGCAACCCTGCAATTACGATACAAGAAGTCTCTTGTGTCCCCAACACACCTAATACACTTGTCAGATGTATAGGTGCACTAGTTCGGCGAAGAGATAGTGAAATACAAGTGATATAGATGGTGGTAATATTGCAGGAAGTAAAGATGCAGTAAATAAACATGTAGCAGAACTTGTTGGAAACGGTGCCAGAAAATAGCTTGCTGGCGTGGGAGGCAATTCTCTGTGGTGTAACTTATTCGGAAACAAGGCCTATGGATCATACTTTCACTAGTGGACACTCTCAACATTGATCACATAACTGAATAAACAAATACTACTTTCTCTACACTCTCTTGTTGGATGACAAACACCATTCATTGTGTAGGGCTACAAGAGCTCCCTCAAGCCGGAGTTAACAAGCGCCACAACATTCGGTGTTCATATTTAAGTAACCTTAGAGTGCATAATAGACCATTGCAATCATACCGAGTACTAACATAGCATGCACACTGTCACCGTCAGGCTATGAAAGGAGGAATAGATCGCATCAATACTATCATAGTAATAGTTAACTTCATAATCTACAAGAGATCACAATCATAGCTTATACCAAGTACTACATGATGCACACACTGTCACCATTACATCATGAAGGAGGAATAGACTACTTTAATAACATCACTAGAGTAGCACATAGATGATATTCAACTAGATCACAAAGCTCATGATCACATAAAGATCACATGGGAGAGAGAGATGAACCACATAGCTACCGGTACAGCCCTTAGCCTCGAGGGAGAACTACTCCCTCCTCATCATGGGAGACAGCAGCGACGATGGAGATGGCGGTGGTGTCGATGGAGATGCCTTCCGGGGGCAATTCCCCATCCCGGCGGCGTGCCGGAACAGAGACTTCTGTCCCCCGAATCTTGGCTTCGCGATGGCGGCGGCTCTAGAACTTTTCTCGTCCCGTGGCTTATTCGTTTAGGGTTTTCGCGACGGAGGCTTTATATAGGCGAAGAGGCGGAGTCGGAAGGGATCTGGAGGGGCCACACACCAGGGGCCCCCCACCTCTGGCCGCGCCGCCACCATGTGTGGAGGCCATGGGCCTCCCCTCTGGTGCCTCTCCGGTGTTCTGGAAGCTTCGTGGAAATATAAGATCGTGGGCCTTGATTTCGTCCAATTCCGAGAATATTTTCTTACTAGGATTTCTGAAACCAAAAACAGCAGAAAACAGGAACTGGCACTTCGGCATCTCGTTAATAGGTTAGT
This sequence comes from Lolium perenne, assembly GCF_019359855.2. Lineage (NCBI taxonomy): Eukaryota > Viridiplantae > Streptophyta > Magnoliopsida > Poales > Poaceae > Lolium > Lolium perenne. The sequence goes on along the minus strand of NC_067244.2, from coordinate 266,203,729 downwards.
TCCGGAAAATGCATCAAAACGATATAAAGTGTGAACAAAACATGTAGGTAATGTCATAAAACTAGCATGGAACATAAGAAATTATAGATACGTTGGAGACGTATCACTTCCCCATGTTGCAACAGAGTTGACTAGGGCGGCAGGTGGACCTCAACGGTCATCAGACCCGAAGAGCCACAAGATTCCCTCCTTGCACTCCATCTCTCAGGCATCACGCAACCCCTGGGTCCAGACCTCGCCCTCCCCAGTGCGCCGCTACCTGCGGGGTGGCCTATGACATCTGCTACCGTTGCAACCACTCCGAATGGCCTAGCGCTAGGCTACTGCGGATGATCATCGTCAATGGCGGCTAAAGGAGGCTGGGCTTCCTGTTCCGGATCACCGCCACAGAACGTGATGTGAAGTCCGTGGCCAACCACTATTACTGAAACTTTCTATGCTAAGTCATATTTCTTTGTTCAGTTAATTTTTTTTTGAGATGTTGTGATGTTCTTTTAAGTGTGTAAACTCTATTATCTCATTTAGGGTTCGGTTTGTATTCTAGGATGATACAACCTTCGATCAGAACTAGAGGACGACAGCATGCACATGGTGCTGAAGCCTCGAATTGACATGCTGCTTTGATATTGGAATAACCACCTATATTTTCAGTTCGTATCAACCCAAATGTCGAGGTTGTTACTTGGTTCAGACAAGCTACTATGTCCATACTTACAGAATTCAGAAGGTGTCCTAAGTTCCCCCTCCTCACTCATTGCCAAATGTAGATCGTAATAGTAATGTGCTAATGTATAAACCCATGAACGAATGCCATGTTTACTAGCAGGTTTTCCATTGCACTATCAAACTGAAAAGACAGGCCAGATTTAGGAGTGGTAGATGAAGCCGAACCTGTCCTGACTTTCAGCACGCAAATGGCTTTGTCAAGCTCCTCCAGTCCAAATACCCTCAGCCACACATCACCCGTCAACTCTGAGGTACATAGGTACTTGTGAGCAGTGTTCTTAATCTAGATAACGAGTTTATTTGGGAAGTTTACATCATACTGGTTTGATTAAACTGATGTAAAGTTGGAAACTTCTGTTTGTTATCATCTACTTCCGTGCATGTCGTCAGAATATCAAAAATTCCAGCCGTTGGTGCCATTTGAATTATATTTTTGTGATTAGAGAAATTAAGCAGTGCGTTTTTTATACATTGGTTCTCAGATTTCAATTTGCTTCAGAATCCAAATATGTGATTTACTCAATCATGTTTGTTACTCTTCTAACAGGTTCCGAAACAATCACTTGGTGCATGATATATGGAATGAACGATAGTTTTGGGTGTCTTTACTTGTGAGTACCAGGCATCAGTAGGCGTAAATCCAACCAAAGAATCATCAGAATTGATTATCTAATTCCCCAACAGTTATTAGAGACAATGAAGAGGTTAGTAGTTGGTCTGCTTAAAATTGTTTCTGCTGTATGTTTCACTCTAGATATATGTTTAAGTACCTATATCTATATTGTAGATTTGATGCAAACATTTTTCACCATCCAAGTTTACAATGCTGAGCCGGTGAAAACAGTAGAGCGATGATACACACCAGGGATATAGATGAGGTTCACATGTAGTATTTTGAGATTGAGCAAACTTATGAATTTATAGGGCCAGGATTTCTCTGTTCTGGTTTGATTGCTATGGCAGGATTTTTACAAACATAAGCTCAGATTAATTGTTTCATTGCTGTTGTAATACTTGCTCCAATCCATAATAAGAGTTGGAAGTTTAGTTCAAAGTTGAGGACATTTTAACTAAAATCGCAACACTTATTATGGATCAGAGGGGGTACCTTTTCTCTGGAATGACCTAAATAAGCTATAGCGCATTGCTCTCATATCTATTCATGAGGTTTGGTTATTTAGTTGAGAAGGACTAAGTTCATATGTAACAGAAAAATATTATATAGTTTTGCAGAATCTAAGTACTGTACATTATTTTAAAAATAATGTTGTTGTCTGAATAGCATATGACTTAAGAATCAGAATGTGCTCGAGTGTGTACCTATGATTCCTCGGATTGTGCTTGCCTGGCCATTGCAGGTTCGACCAAAGCATTGATGACCCACAAGTATAGGGGGTGTATCGTAGTACTTTCGATAAATAAGAGTGTCGAACCCAACGAGGAGCAGAAGATGTTGACAAGCAGTTTCGATGAAGGATTCGCTGTAAATACTCACAGACAAATATTCATGGGGTTTTGATATAGCAGATAAGTAAAATACAAGTAAGTAAAATGCGAGAGTAATAATTGCAGCGAGTGGCCCAATCCTTTTTTGCACAAAGGACAAGCCGGTTTGTTTACTTATGATGACCAAACGTTTTGAGGACACACGGGAATTTAGTCTAATGCTTTCGCTTCATATAGTTGATTAATCTTCATTGTTTTGACAAGTGTTGTGCGGGTGAACCTATGCTAATGCACCGCCCTTCCTAGAACTAATACATACTTGTGATTAAACCCCTTGCAAGCATCCGCAAATACAAGAAAGTAATTAAGATAAATCTAACCACAGCCTTAAATTCTGAGATCCTGCTATCCCTCATGCATCGATATACCAACGGGGGTTCAGGTTGTTGTCACTCCGGCAACCCCACAATTAGCAAACGAATACAAGATGCATTCCCCTAAGCCCATAAAGGTGAAGTATCATATGTAGTCGACGTTCACATGACACCACTAGAAGAATAACACCACAACCTAAATATTAAACCATTAAATATTACTCAACATAGTTCACTACTAACATTTAGACTTCACCCATGTCCTCAAGAACTAAACGAACTACTCACAAGACATCATATGGAACATGATCAGAGGTGATATGATGATGAATAACAATCTGAACATAAACCTTGGTTCAATGGTTTCACTCAATAGCATCAATAACAAGGACTAATCAACACCGGGAGAGTTTCCCCTATGAAATAATCAAGATTCAACCCTAGATGTTACAGCGGAGACGAGGTGCAGCGGTGGAGATGATGGTGTCGGCGGTGGAGATGATGATGATGATGATCCCACTGAAGTCCAGCTCGATGACGGTGACGATGGCGACGATTTCCCCCTCCGGGAGGGAATTTCCCCGGCAGATTTCAGCCTGCCGGAGAGCTCTTTTCTCTCTGGTGTTTTCCACCCCGCAGAGGCGGCTGTGTCTATTCTCGATTCTTTTTCACGCCTTAGGGTTTTCGGGAGATGAAGTACGCGAAGGAGAGATGGCCGAAGGGGTCGTGGGCCCCCTCCCCACATGGCGGCGCGGCCAGGGTGGAGCCCGCGCCGGCCTATGGGGGGGCCCATGGTGGCCCTCCTCAGCCTCCCCTTTTGGCTGTGTCCGTCTTCTGGAATAATAAGAGCTTCGGTATATTTTCCGTCAGTTGTTGATCTTCAGAAATACTGTATCCTGACGTTGCTTTTTCCAGCAGAATCCTGACTCCGGTGAGTAATTCTCCAATAATCATGAAACATGCAAAATAGGTGAAATAGCATAAGTATCATCTCTAAATATGAAATATATCAAGGAATAACAGTAAATTATGATACAAAATAGTGATGCAAAATGGACGTATCAAGCATCCTCCCGCTGCTCGACACCGATGTCTTCCCAGCATCCTCCCGCTAACCGATATGTTCCCAGGAGCATCCGCACAGGACATAACAGGGCAGCATAGGACAGCTCTAGCTGGTGCTGCATATGCAAAGCCAAATCTAATGGTTACCACTGTATATATATATCGCAGAGCCAATCACAAAACAGAGCCAAGACTTTAGGAGCGACACTGCATTATATGAGCATGCTTAATTCTGTAAGTAGGCAAGGATAGGTAGACCATGCAAATGTACAAGGGAATTACAGGAAAGATAAACAAGGTTGATTGCATGTGAACCATATGAATACATAGCTGTTTCTAGATGGCACAAACAAGAGTTATATAAAAACACAAGAAAGTCATTAGAGAGGGAGAGAGAGAGAGAGGCAGGCAGAGAGGCAAATTGTTAGCTCAAATCCTCAAAAGTTGAAGAGGGACAAATCGACAGAGAGAGGTGTGTTTCACTAGAGCCCCTATGATTTTTCCTCATTCAAAATGTTAGGTTAACCAAATCTCACAACCCGCATAGCTATTTCCTTATTCTTTCAAAATAAAGAAAATAGCCTGCTGCCTTATTTTAGCAATCATATTCGGTTTAGGGGTAGGAGCCAAGTATATGCAGTGGCACTATTGAGTCACCATCTCCAATTGTTCTCTGTCAGGCAGAAATGAATGATGAGAATGAGTTGAATTTAATTTAGACCCTACAGCCCCAGGTGCGGTGACTGCCGGGGCTTGTTTAGAGTTTAGACATGCAAACGCAGCATGTCTTGACTATCTAGCAGCAGCACGCCACCACTATTTACTATGTTGAAAGCATGATTACACTCTTCTGATCTACATATTTCCACTAAAATTACATGCTACTTTTTTTACCTGCAACGCTCAATGCAAATTAAGGTTCAGTTGTACGTAACAGCTGATTGATGACCAGCTGTTGGTACCTTGCATGTAGACATGTGGATCCCAAATAAGAGAAGGGAAAAAGGGGAAGAGGGAATTGATGGAGCCATCATCAGACTGTCCGTGTACTGTCTCTTCGATGAGAACTATTGGAATCATGCTCCTGACGCCTGATACAACCAAGGAAAAAAATAGTGCGCTATAACTGTAGGGATTCGTTGCATAGAAAACAAAAAATTTCCTACCGCGAGAACGCAATCCAAGCCAAGATGCAATCTAGAAGACGGGAGCAACAAGGGGATGAACGAGACTCACCCTTGAAGATTTCCAAAGCCTACAAAATGAGGCTCTTGTTGCTGCGGTAGACGATCACTTGCCGCTTTCAAAAGCGCGTAGAAGATCTTGACGGTGCCACAGTCGGGCAGCACCTCCGTACTCGGTCACACGTTCGGTGTTGATGAAGACGACGTCCTTCTCCCCGTTCCAGCGGGCAGCGGAAGTAGTAGCTCCTCCTTGAATCCGGCAGCACGACGGCGTGGTGGCGGTGGCGATGGAAATCTCCGGCGGAGCTTCGCTAAGCGTTGCGGGAGAGGTGGAGGAGGTGGAGCGGCTAGGGTTTGGGAGAGGGGGTGGCCGGCCACTATGGGGTGTGGCCAAGGTGGTGGTGTTGTGGTGGTCGGCCCCCTCCCCTTGGCCCCTCTTTATATAGGTGGAACCCCCAAGTGTTGGACTACAAGTCTTCGAATAAGACCCCAACCCAAAACCTTCCATGTGTAGGGAAACCTACCCAAGGTGGGATTCCCACCTCAAGTGGGACTCCCACCTTTCCATGAGGGGGGGGGGGGGGGTGGCCGGCCCCCTTGGTGGAGTCCACTTGGGACTCCCCCCCGAGAGGGTTGGCCGGCCATGGGTGGTGGAGTCCCTTCGGATCGCGCCTTCCAAAGTGATTTCTTCCGGACTTTTCTAGAACCTTCCATAAATGCACCGGATCATTTTCAAACATATAAAATGACTTCCTATATATGAATCTTATTCTCCGGACCATTCCGGAACTCCTCGTGATGTCCGGGATCCCATCCGAGACTTCGAACAAAACTTCAAACTCCATTCCTTATTCAAGTTCTACTAATACGACATCAAACCTTAAGCGTGTCACCCTACGGTTCGCGAACTATGTAGACATGGTTGAGAACTCTCTCCGACCAATAACCAATAGCGGGATCTGGAGATCCATAATGGCTCCCACATATTCAACGATGACTTAGTGATCGCATGAACCATTCACATACGATACCAATTCCCTTTGTCACGCGATATTTTACTTGTCCGAGGTTTGATCATCGGTATCACTCTATACCTTGTTCGACCTCGTCTCCTGACAAGTACTCTTTTCTCGTACCGTGGTATGTGGTCTCTTATGAACTTATTCATATTCTTGCAAGCTAATTAGATGACATTCCACTGAGAGGGCCCAGAGTATATCTATTCGTCATCGGGATGGACAAATCCCACTGTTGATCCATATGCCTGATACGTCTCAAACGTATCCATAATTTCTTATGTTCCATGCCACTTTTATGATGATACTCACATTTTTATACACATTATATGTCATTATTATGCATTTTCCGTCACTAACCTATTGACGAGATGCCGAAGAGCCAGTTGATGTTTTCTGCTGTTTTTGGTTTCAGAAATCCTACAAAGGAAATATTCTCGGAATTGGACGAAATCAACGCCCAGGGGCTTATTTTTCCACGAAGCTTCCAGAAGACCGAGGGAGAAACGAAGTGGGGCCACGGGGCGCCGCCACACTAGGGCGGCGCGGCCTAAGGGGGGCCCACGCGACCCTAGCGTGTGGGGCCCCCGTGACTCCTCCGACTCCGCCCTTCCGCCTACTTAAAGCCTTCGTCGCGAAACCCTCTGGACCGAGAGCCACGATACAGAAAACCTTCCAGAGACGCAGCCGCCGCCAATCCCATCTTGGGGGATTCAGGAGATCGCCTCCGGCAACCTGCCGGAGAGGGGAATCATCTCCCGGAGGGCTCTTCATCGCCATGATCGCCTCCGGATCGATGTGTGAGTAGTTCACCCCTGGACTATGGGTCCATAGCAGCAGCTAGATGGTTGTCTTCTCCTCATTGTGCTATCATGTTAGATCTTGTGAGCTGCCTATCATGATCAAGATCATCTATTTGTAATGCTACATGTTGTGTTTGTTGGGATCCGATGAATATTGAATACTATGTCAAGTTGATTATCAATCTATCATATATGTTGTTTATGTTCTTGCATGCTCTCCGTTGCTAGTAGAGGCTCTGGCCAAGTTGATACTTGTAACTCCAAGAGGGAGTATTTATGCTCGATAGTGGGTTCATGCCTCCATTGAATGCAGGACGGTGTGAGAAAGTTCTAAGGTTGTGGATGTGCTGTTGCCACTAGGGATAAAACATCGATGCTTTGTCTAAGGATATTTGTGTTGATTACATTACGCACTGATACGTCTCCGACGTATCGATAATTTCTTATGTTCCATGCCACATTATTGATGTTATCTACATGTTTTATGCACACTTTATGTCATATTTGTGCATTTTCTGGAACTAACCTATTAACAAGATGCCGAAGTGCCGATTCTTTGTTTTCTGCTGTTTTTGGTTTCAGAAATCCTAGTAAGGAAATATTCTCGGAATTGGACGAAATCAAAGCCCAGGGGCCTATTTTCTCACGAAGCTTCCGTAAGTCCGAAGGAGAGACGAAGAGGGGCCACGGAGGGGCCACACCCTAGGCGGCGCGGCCCCCCTTGGCCGCGCGGCCCTGTGGTGTGGGGCCCCCGTGCCGCCTCTTGACCTGCCCTTCCGCCTATAAAAAGTCTCCGTGACGAAACCCCGATGCACGAGAACCACGATACGGAAAACCTTCCGGAGACGCCGCCGCCGCCGATCCCATCTCGGGGGATCCAGGAGATCGCCTCCGGCACCCTGCCGGAGAGGGGAATCATCTCCCGGAGGACTCTACGCCGCCATGGTCGCCTCCGGTGTGATGTGTGAATAGTCTACCCCTGGACTATGGGTCCATAGCAGTAGCTAGATGGTTGTCTTCTCCCCATTGTGCTATCATTGTCGGATCTTGTGAGCTGCCTAACATGATCAAGATCATCTATCTGTAATTCTATATGTTGCGTTTGTTGGGATCCGATGAATAGAGAATACTTGTTATGTTGATTATCAAAGCTATGCTTATGTGTTGTTTATGATCTTGCATGCTCTCCGTTATTAGTAGATGCTCTGGCCAAGTTGATGCTAGTAACTCCAAGAGGGAGTATTTATGCTCGATAGTGGGTTCATGCCTCTGTGAATCTGGAGGAGTGACAAGAACCACTAAGGTTATGGATGTGCTGTTGCCACTAGGGATAAAACATTAGTACTATGTTCAAGGATGTAGTCACTAGTTACATTACGCGCAATACTTAATGCAATTGTCTGTTGTTAGCAACTTAATACTGGAGGGGGTTCGGATGATAACCTGAAGGTGGACTTTTTAGGCATAGATGCAGTTGGATGACGGTCTATGTACTTTGTCGTAATGCCCAATTAAATCTCACTATACTCATCATGATATGTATGTGCATGGTCATGCTCTCTTTATTTGTCAATTACCCAACTGTAATTTGTTCACCCAACATCTTTGTTCGTCTTATGGGAGAGACACCTCTAGTGAACTGTGGACCCCGGTCCAATTCTCTTTACTGAAATACAATCTCTTGCAATCTTGTTCTCTTGTTTTTCTGCAAACAATCATCTTCCACACAATACGGTTAACTCTTTGTTACAGCAAGCCGGTGAGATTGACAACCTCACTGTTTCGTTGGGGCAAAGTATCTTGGTTGTGTTGTGCAGGTTCCACGTTGGCGCCGGAATCACTGGTGTTGCGCCGCACTACATCTCGCCGCCATCAACCTTCAACGTGCTTCTTGACTCCTACTGGTCCGATTAAACCTTGGTTTCTTACTGAGGGAAACTTGCCGCTGTGCGCATCACACCTTCCTCTTGGGGTTCCCAACGGACGTGCCAACCACACGCATCAAGCAAATTTCTGGCGCCGTTGCCGGGGAGATCAAGACACGCTGCAAGGGGAGTCTCCACTTCTCAATCTCTTTACTTTGTTTTTGTCTTGCTTAGTTTTATTTACTACTTTGTTTGCTGCACTAAATCAAAATACAAAAAAATTAGTTGCTAGTTTTACTCTATTTGCTATCTTGTTTGCTATATCGAAAACACAAAAAAATTAGTTTACTTGCATTTACTTTATCTAGTTTGTTTTATTTACTGTTGCTAAAATGGCCAACGCTGAAAATACTAAGTTGTGTGACTTCACAACCACAAATAATAATGATTTCTTATGCACACCTATTGCTCCACCTGCTACTACAGCAGAATTCTTTGAAATTAAAACTGCTTTATCGAATCTTGTTATGCGAGAGCAATTTTCTCAGTGTTAGTTCTGATGATGCTGCTGCCCATCTTAATAATTTTGTTGAATTATGTGAAATGCAAAAGTATAAGGATGTAGATGGTGACATTATAAAATTAAAATTGTTCCCTTTCTCATTAAGAGGAAGAGCTAAAGATTGGTTGCTATCTCTGCCTAAGAATAGTATTGATTCATGGACTAAATGCAAGGATGCTTTTATTGGTAGATATTATCCCCCTGCTAAAATTATATCTTTGAGGAGTAGCATAATGAATTTTAAACAATTAGATACTGAACATGTTGCTCAAGCTTGGGAAAGAATGAAATCTCTGGTTAAAAATTGCCCAACTCATGGACTGACTACTTGGATGATCATCCAAACCTTCTATGCAGGACTAAATTTTTCTTCACGGAATTTATTGGATTCAGCTGCTGGAGGTACCTTTATGTCCATCATTCTTGGTGAAGCAACAAAGCTTCTTGATAATATGATGATCAACTACTCTGAATGGCACACGGAAAGAGCTCCACAAGGTAAGAAGGTAAATTCTGTCGAAGAAACCTCTTCCTTGAGTGATAAGATTGATGCTATTATGTCTATGCTTGTGAATGGTAGGCCTAATGTTAATCCTAATAATGTTCCGTTAGCGTCATTAGCTGCTCAAAAAGAATATGTTGATGTGAATTTCATTAAAAATAACAATCACAATGATTCTAGGCCATACCCTGCTAATGGTAATTCTTATGGTAGATATGCTTCATCTAATGAGGAAAAGATGCTAGAAATTGAAAGATCCACCAAGAGCTTTATGCAATCACAATATGAGCAAAATAAATTGTTTACTAAAACTATGAATGAGCAATCTACCTTGTTGAAGAATATAGGGAATCAACTTGAAAATCTGAATAGGGAGATTTCGGGGTTGCAAACTAAACTTGCTAGTGCTGAAACCCGAATCTCATACATGTCTGCATCACAATCTTCTTTAATTAATAAAATGGCTGCTAAACCTGAGGATTTAGATGATAAAATTACTACTACAGCAAATGCCATTCAAGTTAGAATTAATGAGAATATAAGATTAATGGCTGAACTGCGTGCTAGGTGGGATAGAGAAGAAAATGAAAAACTAGCTAAAGAGAAGAATATAGCTAAAGTTTGGACTATTACCACCACTAGTAATGCTAATGCTACACATGTTGCTGCACCTTCTACTCATACTAATAAAAGAATTGGTGTTAGCAATGTTTCCACTTCGAATGCAAAGCGCGAAAAACTGCACTGAAAGCGCTAAAACTACTGAAACTGCCTGTGATAAAGCTGCTGAAATTTTTTCCAACATTGGGGATGATGATCCCATTGCTTTAGATTATAATGGTTTGAATTTTGATGATTGCCACATCTCTGAAGTTATAAAGTTCTTGCAAAAACTTGCTAAAAGTCCTAATGCTAGTGCTATAAATTTGGCTTTCACGCATCATATTACAAATGCTCTCATAAAAGCTAGAGAAGAGAAACTAGAGCGTGAAGCCTCTATTCCTAAAAAGCTAGAGGATGGTTGGGAGCCCATCATTAAGATGAAGATTAAAGATTTTGATTGTAATGCTTTATGTGATCTTGGTGCAAGTGTCTCTGTTATGCCTAAGAAAATTTATAATATGCTTGACTTGCCACCGCTGAAAAATTGTTATTTGGATGTTAATCTTGCTGATCATTCTACAAAGAAACCTTTGGGTAAAGTTGATAATGTTCACATTACCATTAACAATAACCTGGTTCCCGTTGATTTTGTTGTCTTGGATATTGAATGCAATGCATCTTGTCCCATTATATTGGGAAGACCTTTTCTTCGAACTGTTGGTGCTATCATTGATATGAAGGAAGGTAATATAAAATATCAATTTCCTCTCAAGAAAGGTATGGAACACTTCCCTAGAAAGAGAATGAAGGTACCTTTTGATTCTATTATGAGAACAAATTATGATGTTGACACTTCATCTCTTGATAATACTTGATACACACTTTCTGCGCCTAGCTGAAAGGCGTTAAAGAAAAGCGCTTATGGGAGACAACCCATGTTTTTACCTACAGTACTTTGTTTTTATTTTGTGTCTTGGAAGTTGTTTACTACTGTAGCAACCTCTCCTTATCTTAGTTTTGTGTTTTGTTGTGCCAAGTTAAGCCGTTGATAGAAAAGTAAGTACTAGATTTGGATTACTGCACAGTTCCAGATTTCTTTGCTGTCACGAATCTGGGTCCACCTCCCTGTAGGTAACTCAGAAAATTAAGCCAATTTACGTGCATGATCCTCAGATATGTACGCAACTTTCATTCAATTTGAGCATTTTCATTTGAGCAAGTCTGGTGCCATTTTAAAATTCGTCAATACGAACTGTTCTGTTTTGACAGATTCTGCCTTTTATTTCGCATTGCCTCTTTCGCTATGTTGGATGAATTTCTTTGATCCACTAATGTCCAGTAGCATTATGCAATGTCCAGAAGTGTTAAGAATGATTGTGTCACCTCTGAATATGTCAATTTATATTGTGCACTAACCCTCTAATGAGTTGTTTCGAGTTTGGTGTGGAGGAAGTTTTCAAGGATCAAGAGAGGAGTATGATGCAACATGATCAAGGAGAGTGAAAGCTCTAAGCTTGGGGATGCACCCGGTGGTTTACCCCTGCATATATCAAGAAGACTCAAGCGTCTAAGCTTGGGGATGCCCAAGGCATCCCCTTCTTCATCGACAACATTATCAGGTTCATAACCTGAAACTATATTTTTATTCCATCACATCTTATGTGCTTTTTCTTGGAGCGTCGGTTTGTTTTTGTTTTTGTTTTGTTTGAATAAAATGGATCCTAGCATTCACTTTATGGGAGAGAGACACGCTCCGCTGTAGCATATGGACAAGTATGTCCTTGGTTTCTACTCATAGTATTCATGGCGAAGTTTCTCCTTCGTTAAATTGTTATATGGTTGGAATTGGAAAATGATACATGTAGTAATTGCTATAAATGTTTTGGGTAATGTGATACTTGGCAATTGTTGTGCTCATGTTTAAGCTCTTGCATCATATGCTTTGCACCCATTAATGAAGAAATACATAGAGCATGCTAAAATTTGGTTTGCATATTTGGTTTCTCTAAGGTCTAGATAATTTCTAGTATTGAGTTTGAACAACAAGGAAGACGGTGTAGAGTCTTATAATGTTTTCAATATGTCTTTTATGTGAGTTTTGCTGCACCGGTTCATCCTTGTGTTTGTTTCAAATAAGCCTTGCTAGCCTAAACCTTGTATCGAGAGGGAATACTTCTCATGCATCCAAAATACTTGAGCCAACCACTATGCCATTTGTGTCCACCATACCTACCTATACTACATGGTATTTTCCGCCATTCCAAAGTAAATTGCTTGAGTCCTACCTTTAAAATTCCATCATTCACCTTTGCAATATATAGCTCATGGGACAAATAGCTTAAAAACTATTGTGGTATTGAATATGTCATTATGCACTTTATCTCTTATTAAGTTGCTTGTTGTGCGATAACCATGTTTATGGGGACGCCATCAACTTTTCATTGTTGAATTTCATGTGAGTTGCTATGCATGTTCGTCTTGTCCAAGTAAGGGCGATCTACACTGAGTTGAATGGTTTGAGCATGCATATTGTGAGAGAAGAACATTGGGCCGCTAACTAAAGCCATGATCCATGGTGGAAGTTTCAGTTTTGGACAAACATCCTCAAATCTCTAATGAGAAAAGAATTAATTGTTGTTGAATGCTTAAAGCATTAAAAGAGGAGTCCATTATCTCGTTGTCTATGTTGTCCCGGTATGGATGTCTAAGTTGAGAATAATCAAAAGCGAGAAATCCAAATGCGAGCTTTCTCCTTAGACCTTTGTACAGGCGGCATAGAGGTACCCCTTTGTGATACTTGGTTAAAGCATATGTATTGCGGTGATAATCCAGGTAGTCCAAGCTAATTAGGACAAGGTGCGGGCACTATTGGTACACTATGCATGAGGCTTGCAACTTATAAGATATAATTTACATGATGCATATGCTTTATTACTACCGTTGACAAAATTGTTTCATGTTTTCAAAATCAAAGCTCTAGCACAAATATAGCAATCGATGCTTTTCCTCTATGAGGACCATTCTTCTACTTTCAATGTTGAGTCAGTTCACCTATTTCTCTCCACCTCAAGAAGCAAACACTTGTGTGAACTATGCATTGATTCCTACATACTTGCTTATTGCACTTATTATATTACTCTATGTTGACAATATCCATGAGATATACATGTTACAAGTTGAAAGCAACCGCTGAAACTTAATCTTCTTTTGTGTTGCTTCAATATCTCTACTTTGAATTATTGCTTTATGAGTTAACTCTTATGCAAGACTTATTGATGCTTGTCTTGAAGTGCTATTCATGAAAAGTCTTTGCTATATGATTCACTTGTTTACTCATGTCATATACATTGTTTTGATCGCTGCATTCACTACATATGCTTTACAAATAGTATGATCAAGATTATGAAGGCATGTCACTCCAGAAATTATCTGTGTTATCGTTTTACCTGCTCGGGACGAGCAGAACTAAGCTTGGGGATGCTGATACGTCTCCGACGTATCGATAATTTCTTATGTTCCATGCCACATTATTGATGTTATCTACATGTTTTATGCACACATTATGTCATATTTGTGCATTTTCTGGAACTAACCTATTAACAAGATGCCGAAGTGCCGATTCTTTGTTTTCTGCTGTTTTTGGTTTCAGAAATCCTAGTAAGGAAATATTCTCGGAATTGGACGAATTCAAAGCCCAGGGGCCTATTTTCTCACGAAGCTTCCAGAAGTCCGAAGGAGAGACGAAGAGGGGCCACGGAGGGGCCACACCCTAGGGCGGCGCGGCCCCCCCCTTGGCCGCGCGGCCCTGTGGTGTGGGCCCCCCGTGCCGCCTCTTGACCTGCCCTTCCGCCTATAAAAAGTCTCCGTGACGAAAACCCCAGTACCGAGAACCACGATACGGAAAACCTTCCCGGAGACGCCGCCGCCGCCGATCCCATCTCGGGGGATCCAGAGATCGCCTCCGCACCCTGCCGGAGAGGGGAATCATCTCCCGGAGGACTCTACGCCGCCATGGTCGCCTCCGGTGTGATGTGTGAGTAGTCTACCCCTGGACTATGGGTCCATAGCAGTAGCTAGATGGTTGTCTTCTCCCCATTGTGCTATCATTGTCGGATCTTGTGAGCTGCCTAACATGATCAAGATCATCTATCTGTAATTCTATATGTTGCGTTTGTTGGGATCCGATGAATAGAGAATACTTGTTATGTTGATTATCAAAGCTATGCTTATGTGTTGTTTATGATCTTGCATGCTCTCCGTTATTAGTAGATGCTCTGGCCAAGTTGATGCTAGTAACTCCAAGAGGGAGTATTTATGCTCGATAGTGGGTTCATGCCTCTGTGAATCTGGAGGAGTGACAAGAACCACTAAGGTTATGGATGTGCTGTTGCCACTAGGGATAAAACATTAGTACTATGTTCAAGGATGTAGTCACTAGTTACATTACGCGCAATACTTAATGCAATTGTCTGTTGTTAGCAACTTAATACGGAGGGGTTCGGATGATAACCTGAAGGTGGACTTTTTAGGCATAGATGCAGTTGGATGACGGTCTATGTACTTTGTCGTAATGCCCAATTAAATCTCACTATACTCATCATGATATGTATGTGCATGGTCATGCTCTCTTTATTTGTCAATTGCCCAACTGTAATTTGTTCACCCAACATGCTGTTCGTCTTATGGGAGAGACACCTCTAGTGAACTGTGGACCCCGGTCCAATTCTCTTTACTGAAATACAATCTCTTGCAATCTTTGTTCTCTTTTTTCTGCAAACAATCATCTTCCACACAATACGGTTAACTCTTTGTTACAGCAAGCCGGTGAGATTGACAACCTCACTGTTTCGTTGGGGCAAAGTATCTTGGTTGTGTTGTGCAGGTTCCACGTTGGCGCCGGAATCACTGGTGTTGCGCCGCACTACATCTCGCCGCCATCAACCTTCAACGTGCTTCTTGACTCCTACTGGTCCGATTAAACCTTGGTTTCTTACTGAGGGAAACTTGCCGCTGTGCGCATCACACCTTCCTCTTGGGGTTCCCAACGGACGTGCCAACCACACGCATCACGCACCATACTTAATGCAATTGTGTTATCACCAGATTTTGGCCAAATCAGGAGATGGGCCGTTATTGAGATGGGCTTGAAGGATGTACACGTGGAGCATCTCTGAAGCGGCCTTGCGCGAAGAGTTTGGGCTAGATTGCCCGTGTATCTGTATTATAGTAGATCGCATCTTAGTTTAGAAGTTAGAGTTTAACCCGTGCACGGTTAGGTGCACGCCTGAATTAGAAAGTCCCTTGGACTATAAATATGTATCTAGGGTTATTGAAATCGAGGACAATCACGTTCACAACAAACACAAACCAGGCGCATCACCACCCCTTATTTCGAGGGTTTCTTCCGGGTAAGCATCATGCTGCCTAGATCGCATCTTGCGATCTAGGCAGTATACGTTTATTCATTACCTTGTGTTACTCGTGCTGAAGCATTATTGATGGCGAGTAGCACTACTTATCATAGGTATTTTGGGGCTGGCATTGATGCTTTTCTTATGCATATTTGCTTAGCGATGCCGTCCCTCGATATCTAGTTGCCCTTACACCTATCTAGGTGTAAGGGTAGCACCTTGCTTATTCGTTACTTAGTAGATCCGATCTGTTATAGTTGCTCCTTGTTCTTCAAGGATTAGTTTAATATCTGCATGATTAGGCCTTATGCTGGGGTTGGATGATCCGGTAGTGCGTTAGGTGTTGTTTACCGTTCCTATAAGGGATGTTCCGGGAATTGACTTAATGTTGGTTTTTAGGCCTCTTCTAGGGATAGTTTCCATCATCTTTCGTATCTGCTAGGCCCAACTACGCGTAGGATGTTTCGGTTATGCGGTGAAAACCCTAAACTGTCGTAGATTGGTTTAGCTTTGTTTTGATCAAGCAGGATCCCCATGTCATTGTAAATCAAACGTGAACCATGGGGCGATCGGCTCTTTGAGCCGATTCGCAGGGCAACCTGAGAGCCGATAGGGCTCGTATTTAATGTTTACGTGTCTACCATGCAGGAGACTAATCGAAGCAATCCAACACCTTCCTGATCAGGTCTAGGTCAGGTGGCACGCCCTTGCAACCGCCAGGACGTGTGCTGGAAACTTGCGGGACGACGCGAGGCGCCAGGGCCCACTAAGCGGTCGTGGGAGCCTCCCGGCTCTTCGTGTTGCTTAACCACTGCTCGTCGGTGAGTTTTGGCAGGCAACACATTCTGGCACGCCCGGTGGGACACTTTCTGCAACAACTACGTCAACATCGGCAGCCAAGATGTCGGACGAACCGATCAAGTACGAGGATCTGCCTGCAGAGCGTCAGAAGAAATACGATGAGCTGAAGGCCATCTGTGAAGCCGAACTCATCGGCTCCTTTGAGAAGACCCGTTTGCACGGCATCAGGTTCAAAGGATTCACACCCCAAGGCGCGCTCGAGGGTTTGGATCTGTCTCTCCCTTCGGAGGAACGTACCAGAGCCCTGCGTCAGGAAATCAACTACGTTGTGGCTCATTCTCTACATCGGCACTCTGAGAGCCTGGTGAATACTTTGGAGCGCGTTGCGCTTCATGTGGTGCAAGAAATCATGAAGCATCAGTACTCCCCATCAGGACCTGCTCTAGGGACTCACCAGGGAGAGATACAACTCCACACCAGGCCACCACTGCCGTTTGCAATGGCAGCTCCACAGCAACAAGGTTCACCGGCATACGTTGTCTACAAGGTTGGAGGTGATCCTGGCGACTACCAATTCTTATATGAGCCGCCCAAGGAGATCCCACATGGATACGTGTGCACATACGTGCCGGACTGCAACAACTGGATGCAAGCGATCCAAACTCCAGCAGGAGGGATTGCCGGAGCAGGAGCGATTGTTACGGCAGGAGGGATTGCGGGAGCAGCAGGAGGTTCTGGAGCAGACGCTGAGAAACAGACGTGGCTAACTAAATATGCCACTACCACAAGTCCGAACGGCTCAACCTCTGCAGCTCCTACTGTGGATCAGATCAGCGCAATCCTGAGAGATCAGTTCGGTATCCTGCCGAAGAAGAAAACAATCGGCTATTCCAAGCCGTATCCTAATGAGTATGACCTGATCCCGCTGCCACCTAAGTATCGGCTCCCTGACTTCACAAAATTTAGTGGATCAGAAGGATCTAGCTCCATCGAGCACGTGAGCCGATACTTGGCACAACTGGGCATGGTTTCAGCATCAGAAGCACTACGTGTGAGGTTCTTTGCCCAATCTCTCACGGGTCCAGCCTTTGGGTGGTATACCTCGCTACCCCCAGATTCAGTTCGGACATGGAAGCAGCTGGAAGAGCAGTTTCACATACAATATCATTCAGAAGCTACCGAAGCTGGCATTGCCGAGCTGACGCAGGTTCGGCAAAGGCGAGGAGAGACGGTGTCTGAATACATTCAACGTTTCAGAACTGTCAAGAACCGATGTTATTCGGTTCATTTATCTGAGAAAGAAGCAGTCGAGCTGGCCGTGGCAGGCCTCGCAGCGCCACTCAAGGATCTAACGTTCCAAGTGGAGTACAATTCGTTGGCGCACATGGTCCAGAGACTAACTTCGTATGAACAGCGCCACCCAGAACTGTACCAAGACAAGTTCAAGCGCACGATAGGCCTGGTCGATGCTGAAGAGGATGAAGACCCCGCGGAAGATCAGGAAGTCGCCGTGGCTGAATGGACTCGGACGCCAGTTCCGGTGTCCGGCAAATGGGTGAAACAACCAGGGCCTCCAAGAGGGTTTGACTTCGATTTGAGCAAAACTGAGCAGATTTTTGATATGCTGCTGAAGGAAAAACAGCTGAAGTTACCCGAAGGCCACAAGATGCCTACGTCACAAGAGATGAACGGTAGACCATACTGCAAATGGCATCACACGTTCACCCACGCCACCAACTACTGCAAAGTATTGCGCGCACAGATTCAAATGGCGATAGAATCAGGCCGATTAACATTCGGACAATTTGCCATGAAAGTAGACACACGCCCGTTTCCTGGCGTCAACATGGTGGATCTCAGTCACTCCATAAGGCGCGAGCCAGGGTTCTCTTTCGGTGTCAACATGGCAGGGTTTGCGAGCCACCATGGCAAAGATAAAGCAGAGAGTAGCCACTCCCGTGGCAAGGATAAAGAGGAGGCCGATCCACGCGACCGGCCCCAATATGATGATAGACGGTACCTGACTGAGGAGGAAGTGAGAAGCGTGTGGTATCAACGTCCACTCTCCGCGCATCTCCTTAACAAATACGAGCAGCAGTATGACCAACGTCGGCGCTACGACGTAGATGATGAGAGATATCGTCGGTCTGATGCAGATGACAGGAGGTATCGTCGGCATGATAGAGACAGCGACGGGTACGAGCGTCACGCTAGAGGGAGGTCAAGGGAGCAAGAAGACGTGGATAGGCATTGGGACTGTCCTTTCTTTAAACATTGATGGGACTCAGGAATGAGCCGATTGCCAACAATCGAGAACTGCCCAGAATGCAGACAGCAAAGGAAGGGAACAAATGAGGTTTCAGTGTTCAAACGTCTAGGACCTCTCCCACCTCAGAACAAACGAGCTGAGTCATCTCAAGAGGAAGACTTTGAGGAGTCAGATGAAGAAGAAAATAGGTATCACCGACCAAGGTGGTGCCCTGATGGACTCAGCCATTCTCAGAAGCGTAGGGTGCAGCGGCTACGAAACCTGGAGGAAGCCGAGGCATAGTACCTGTACACGTTGAGAAAAGCACGGCCCGATCTGGCCGTGAAAATTCGGCAAACATTGGAGACGGAGGCGCGCCCACCGAAGAAAGTGTGGCGCCCTAAACAGACAAAAGCCGATGCAGAGGCATCGGCTGATACAAACATGGTGTCCATGCTCCCGTCAGAGTTTTATGGTCCAAAACATGGTGAGCATACCTCGAGCATGTCACGTGACTACAGTAGAAAACCAAGAAGTTGTAAACCCTCATTAAGCATTGCAATGAAACAGGAGGCCGATTCTAGCAATCGGCCAATATTATCCTCAACATACACTTTGCCTGTGTTCAGCATTGACCTAGCAGGCGATGGAAAGCTGGGGTATGGGTTTACATCAGCTGACAAGCTAGAAGAGATTGACATTGGTCCTGGGGATAAGCCACGACCAACATTTATCAGCAAAAAGTTAGATCCGCATCTGAGGGGCCTGATAATAGCCTTGTTGAAAGAGTACCCAGATTGTTTTGCATGGGATTATACGGAGATGCCTGGGTTAGACAGGAGCATCATCGAGCATCGGCTCCCTCTGAAGAAAGGGTTTCGGCCGTTCCAGCAGCGAGCGCGATAGATGAAGGCCGAAATCTTGGTGGAAGTCAAGAAGGAGATCCAGAAAATGTTGGACGCCGGGTTCATCAGGCCATGCAGGTACGCTGAATGGATTTCCAATGTTGTACCTGTGGAGAAAAAGGATGGCCGATGGCGCGTCGCCATAGATTTTCGGAACCTCAACAGTGCAACTCCAAAGGATGAGTATCCGATGCCAGTAGCAGAGACCCTGATCAATGCAGCTGCTGGTCATAAAATTTTAAGTTTCATGGATGGCAATGCCGGCTACAACCAAATTTTCATGGCTCCAGAAGATATACACAAGACTGCATTCAGAGTGCCAGGCTCGGTGGGCTTGTTTGAATACGTAGTCATGACGTTTGGACTGAAGAATGCCGGCGCAACATACCAAAGAGCCATGAATTACATCTTTCATGATTTAATCGGCAAATTGGTGGAAATTTACATCGACGATGTGGTGGTAAAGTCTGTTTCGACGGACGGACACTTAGAGGATTTGCGACACGTCCTGGACCGAACTCGGAAGTTCGGACTAAGGATGAATCCAAAGAAGTGTGCCTTTGGTGTGACGGCCGGTCAGTTCCTGGGTTTCTTGGTTCATGAACGCGGAATTGAGATCGGCCTGAAAAGTCAAGAGGCAGTGCGAACGATGAAGCCACCCACCACAAAGAAGGAGCTCCAATGTCTCATCGGCAAAATTAATTTCGTCAGGAGATTTATCTCCAACTTGTCAGGGCGAATCGAGCCGTTCATGGGATTGGTCAAAATAAAGTCTGATGAGGAGTTCCGCTGGGGAGCAGAGCAACAACAAGCATTTGACGATATTAAGGAGTACCTAACGAAGCCGCCTGTGTTAGTTCCGCCACAACAAGACAGGCCATTCTACATTTACTTGTCAGTAGCTGACACCTCCATCGCATCAGTGGTGGTGCAGGTTTATGATGGTCTGGAAAAGGTGGTTTTCTACCTCAGCAGAAGGATGTTGGATGCAGAAACAAGGTACCCTGAAATTGAAAAGTTGTGCCTCTATCTATTTTTCACTTGCACCAAGATCCAGCACATCTTGTTGTCGGCAGAAATCGTCGTCATATGCAAATCGGATGTCATCAAGCACATGCTGTCGGCTCCGGTGTTGAAAGGCCGACTCGGCAAGTGGATGTTTGTTTTATCGGAATTTGAGATCCGGTATCAACCTGCGAAAGCAGTTAAGGGACAAGCGTTAGCCGATCTTATCGCTGAACGAATAAACACGGACGTATCAGCACTATCTGTGCGTGCATGGGCCATGTTCTTCGATGGATCGGTCTGTGAGGATGGTTGCGATATAGGCGTGCTACTCATGTCGCCTCGGGGGGCAACATACTCCTTCTCCATCAGGCTGTCTATCCCTTGTACCAACAATGTTGCTGAGTATGAAGCGATCTGCAAAGGAATGGAGTTACTCTTGGAAGCTGGGGCAGAAGCAGTTGAGATCTTTGGAGACTCCAAATTGGTGATTTCTCAACTCACGGAGGAATACAAGTGCGAAAGCGAGTCACTCTTCCCATTATGGATACAATGCCGTGAGCTGATGGCACAGTTCAGGTATATAAGCTTCAGTTGGATCCCGAGGTCGCAAAATACCGAGGCAAACGACCTCGCACAGACGGCGTCAGGATACAAGGATGTAGCAGATGAAGCCGATTTTCAGGTGCAGTTCATGGAACCAGATGATTGGAGAGCCGATATCTTCAATTACTTGAAAGATCCGGCTCGGGGGGCACCTAAACGGATAAGATACAGGGCCATGAAGTACGTACTGATTGGCGATGACATGTTCTACAGAACATTGGAAGGATTACTTCTCAAATGTTTGGGACCAGCCGAGTCCAATCGGCTCTTGCACGAGGTGCATGAGGGGGCCTGTGGAACTCACCAATCGGCTTATAAGATGAAGTGGCTAATCAGGCACTCGGGATTTTATTGGCCCACCATGCTTGAAGATTGTTTCCAGTATTATAAAGGGTGTCAAGCATGTCAGAAGTTTGGGAGCATTCAGATGGTACCCGCATCAGCAATGAATCCTATCATCAAACCTTGGCAATTCCGAGGTTGGGGCATGGATATGATCGGCAAAATTCATCCTGCATCGAGCAAAGGCCATGAATGGGTTCTGGCCATTACAGATTACTTCACTAAATGGGTGGAGGCCGTCCCTATGAAGTCAGTAGCATCAACAGTGCAACTCCAAAGGATGAGTATCCGATGCCAGTAGCAGAGACCCTGATCAATGCAGCTGCTGGTCATAAAATTTTAAGTTTCATGGATGGCAATGCCGGCTACAACCAAATTTTCATGGCTCCAGAAGATATACACAAGGCGCATTCGTAGTGCCAGGCTCGATGGGCTTGTTTGAATACGTAGTCATGACGTTTGGACTGAAGAATGCCGGCGCAACATACCAAAGAGCCATGAATTACATCTTTCATGATTTAATCGGCAAATTGGTGGAAATTTACATCGACGATGTGGTGGTAAAGTCTGTTTTGACGGACGGACACTTAGAGGATTTGCGACACGTCCTGGACCGAACTCGGAAGTTCGGACTAAGGATGAATCCAAAGAAGTGTGCCTTTGGTGTGACGGCCGGTCAGTTCCTGGGTTTCTTGGTTCATGAACGCGGAATTGAGATCGGCCTGAAAAGTCAAGAGGCAGTGCGAACGATGAAGCCACCCACCACAAAGAAGGAGCTCCAATGTCTCATCGGCAAAATTAATTTCGTCAGGAGATTTATCTCCAACTTGTCAGGGCGAATCGAGCCGTTCATGGGATTGGTCAAAATAAAGTCTGATGAGGAGTTCCGCTGGGGAGCAGAGCAACAACAAGCATTTGACGATATTAAGGAGTACCTAACGAAGCCGCCTGTGTTAGTTCCGCCACAACAAGACAGGCCATTCTACATTTACTTGTCAGTAGCTGACACCTCCATCGCATCAGTGGTGGTGCAGGTTTATGATGGTCTGGAAAAGGTGGTTTTCTACCTCAGCAGAAGGATGTTGGATGCAGAAACAAGGTACCCTGAAATTGAAAAGTTGTGCCTCTATCTATTTTTCACTTGCACCAAGATCCAGCACATCTTGTTGTCGGCAGAAATCATCGTCATATGCAAATCGGATGTCATCAAGCACATGCTGTCGGCTCCGGTGTTGAAAGGCCGACTCGGCAAGTGGATGTTTGTTTTATCGGAATTTGAGATCCGGTATCAACCTGCGAAAGCAGTTAAGGGACAAGCGTTAGCCGATCTTATCGCTGAACGAATAAACACGGACGTATCAGCACTATCTGTGCATGCATGGGCCATGTTCTTCGATGGATCGGTCTGTGAGGATGGTTGCGATATAGGCGTGCTACTCATGTCGCCTCGGGGGGCAACATACTCCTTCTCCATCAGGCTGTCTATCCCTTGTACCAACAATGTTGCTGAGTATGAAGCGATCTGCAAAGGAATGGAGTTACTCTTGGAAGCTGGGGCAGAAGCAGTTGAGATCTTTGGAGACTCCAAATTGGTGATTTCTCAACTCACGGAGGAATACAAGTGCGAAAGCGAGTCACTCTTCCCATTATGGATACAATGCCGTGAGCTGATGGCACAGTTCAGGTATATAAGCTTCAGTTGGATCCCGAGGTCGCAAAATACCGAGGCAAACGACCTCGCACAGACGGCGTCAGGATACAAGGATGTAGCAGATGAAGCCGATTTTCAGGTGCAGTTCATGGAACCAGATGATTGGAGAGCCGATATCTTCAATTACTTGAAAGATCCGGCTCGGGGGGCACCTAAACGGATAAGATACAGGGCCATGAAGTACATACTGATTGGCGATGACATGTGCTACAGAACATTGGAAGGATTACTTCTCAAATGTTTGGGACCAGCCGAGTCCAATCGGCTCTTGCACGAGGTGCATGAGGGGGCCTGTGGAACTCACCAATCGGCTTATAAGATGAAGTGGCTAATCAGGCACTCGGGATTTTATTGGCCCACCATGCTTGAAGATTGTTTCCAGTATTATAAAGGGTGTCAAGCATGTCAGAAGTTTGGGAGCATTCAGATGGTACCCGCATCAGCAATGAATCCTATCATCAAACCTTGGCCATTCCGAGGTTGGGGCATGGATATGATCGGCAAAATTCATCCTGCATCGAGCAAAGGCCATGAATGGGTTCTGGCCATTACAGATTACTTCACTAAATGGGTGGAGGCCGTCCCTATGAAGTCAGTAGCATCGAAAGCCAAGGTGGCTCGTGCATATAATAAGAAGGTGAAGCCAAAAGAGTTCCAAGTTGGTGATCTGGTATGGGAAGCTGTATTGCCGTTGGGGACGAAGGATAAAGTGTATGGTAAATGGTCTCCAAATTGGCATGGCCCGTACAAAGTCAAGGAGAATAAAGGCCATGAATGGGTTCTGGCCATTACAGATTACTTCACTAAATGGGTGGAGGCCGTCCCTATGAAGTCAGTAGCATCGAAAGACGTTATCAGTTTCGTGTTGGAACATGTCATTCATAGATTCGGGATTCCCCAGACTATCACGACCGATGGAGGTTCGGTCTTCGTTTCGAAGTAGATGAAAAAGTTCTGCGATGACATGGGGATCAAGTTGATCCAATCGTCTCCATATTATGCTCAAGCAAACGGGCAGGCTGAAGCGTCCAACAAGAGCTTGATCAAGCTGATTAAGAGGAAAATCGACGAGCACCCTAGATGATGGCATGAGGTGTTGTCAGAGGCTTTGTGGGCTTACCGCATGTCGTGTCATGGAGCAATAAAAACCTCGCCATACCAGCTGGTCTATGGACAAGAAGCTGTGTTACCCTGGGAAATCAAAGCTGGGTCAAGACGGATCACGTTTCAGAATGATTTAACTGCTGAAGAATATGCAGCCCTGATGAGCGACAGCATTGAGGACGCAACGGAACTTAGACTATGGTCACTTGAGAAAATCAAGGAGAATAAAGCCAAGGTGGCTCGTGCATATAATAAGAAGGTGAAGCCAAAAGAGTTCCAAGTTGGTGATCTGGTATGGGAAGCTGTATTGCCGTTGGGGACGAAGGATAAAGTGTATGGTAAATGGTCTCCAAATTGGCATGGCCCGTACAAAGTCGTCCAAATTTTAAAGGGGAATGCATACATGCTCGAGCAGTTTGATGGTGTGAAGTTCCCAGTGGCCGTCAATGGCCAGCATCTCAAGAAGTATTTCCCAAGCATGTGGGATGATGGGCAGTAAGGTATGGGGGCCGATTTTAAATCGACCAGTAAAAAGTGAAATGTGTACATACAAATCACAGCCGATGCACAGACATCGACTTGAGAAAATATGCGGAGACAACAGTATATTAGTGCAGCCGATGCACGGACATCGACTTCAGAATAATAAAAGCCGATGCATTGCCATCAACTCTAGAGGAACGAGCTTAATTGAGCAGGTTAACAGATTGGTTTCAGGCCAGGGATCATGAAATTTGAGACGAATCTCCCGGTGGATTGCTGAGGAGTTTGAATCTGCGCGTTTGAGGTTGGAGGATGGTTTGGACATGAACTGGATCTGCTTGACCCTATGAATAGGCAACTGTTTGACTTCAAATCGTATTTATAGTGTAGGCCGATGCCTTGCCATCGGCTCTTTGTGCAGCGACTTTGTTTGACAATCGGCAAAATTAGCGAGAAAGCAAAACTAATTGGGGAATATTTTCTTCATTAAAATAGGATTTCTTACAAAGAGAAAGCCGATTGCTCAAGGGAGGAAGAACAAAAGGAGGACAGACTGCTACTATTAGTCCTATGCTAAATGGTCCCTACTCTAAGGGCCATCGCTGTCCTCGTCATCACCGCCGTAGCCGCCGCCGGTGCTGCTGCTGGTGGGCTCCTCGTCGCTGCTGCCGTATCCCTCAATGGGGGTTCTTCCTCCTCATCATCGTCGTCTTCGTCGTCATCCGACCAGGCCCAGCCGCGGAAGCGCTTCGCCGGCGGCTCGTCGGAGGAGGTGTCGTCCTCCTCTTCTTCCTCGTTGGAGGAGACATCGTCTTCCTCATCCTCCTCTTCTTCCTCTTCGCCAGAGGGGGTGAAGCTACCCCAGGAGAGGAGGTCATCCTCGCTTTCCGCCACCAGTTCCCCGTCGATGAGGAACCGGAGGTCGTCCTCCCCATCGGTCAGGGGCAAGTCGCCATCTGACCCGACGAGGGCCTCGGGTGGGCCATCTGGCACATAGTCGAAGTCCCACTCCGGCTCATCCCATTGGCCGGGCCCTGGCATCGGCTCATCTGAAGAGGAAGATTGGAAGGAGAGAGCCGATGCAGCGGAGGAGGAGGATGAGTCCATGGTGGAGGAGGGCTTTTCGATGGCTAGTGTGGAGCAAGAGGATGAAGAAGCAAACTGCTCGATGCTGTTAAAATAGAGGGGATATAGTGGAAATTTAATGCTTGAGCAGTTTTCAAGGATACGGTGCCAAAACTGTCAATCGTGCAGAAGTTGAGAAGACAAGGCGTCTTGATGAAGAATACTGCGACGGTTCTGCTCTGCCACGACATGACCCTTCGAAGGAAAAATAGAGTGGTTTTGAAATTATCATTACCAAAACCAGGGGGGCATGTGTTATCACCAGATTTTGGCCAAATCAGGAGATGGGCCGTTATTGAGATGGGCTTGAAGGATGTACACGTGGAGCATCTCTGAAGCGGCCTTGCGCGAAGAGTTTGGGCTAGATTGCCCGTGTATCTGTATTATAGTAGATCGCATCTTAGTTTAGAAGTTAGAGTTTAACCCGTGCACGGTTAGGTGCACGCCTGAATTAGAAAGTCCCTTGGACTATAAATATGTATCTAGGGTTATTGAAATCGAGGACAATCACGTTCACAACAAACACAAACCAGGCGCATCGCCACCCCTTATTTCGAGGGTTTCTTCCGGGTAAGCATCATGCTGCCTAGATCGCATCTTGCGATCTAGGCAGTATACGTTTATTCATTACCTTGTGTTACTCGTGCTGAAGCATTGTTGATGGCGAGTAGCACTACTTATCATAGGTGTTTTGGGGCTGGCATTGATGCTTTTCTTATGCATATTTGCTTAGCGATGCCGTCCCTCGATATCTAGCTGCCCTTACACCTATCTAGGTGTAAGGGTAGCACCTTGCTTATTCGTTACTTAGTAGATCCGATCTGTTATAGTTGCTCCTTGTTCTTCAAGGATTAGTTTAATATCTGCATGATTAGGCCTTATGCTGGAGTTGGATGATTCGGTAGTGCGTTAGGTGTTGTTTACCGTTCCTATAAGGGATGTTCCGGGAATTGACTTAATGTTGGTTTTTAGGCCTCTTCTAGGGATAGTTTCCATCATCTTTCGTATCTGCTAGGCCCAACTAAGCGTAGGATGTTCCGGTTATGCGGTGAAAACCCTAAACTGTCGTAGATTGGTTTAGCTTTGTTTTGATCAAGCAGGATCCCCATGTCATTGTAAATCCAACGTGAACCATGGGGCGATCGGCTCTTTGAGCCGATCCGCAGGGCAACCTGAGAGCCGATAGGGCTCGTATTTAATGTTTACGTGTCTACCATGCAGGAGACTAATCGAAGCAATCCAACACCTTCCTGATCAGGTCTAGGTCAGGTGGCACGCCCTTGCAACCGCCAGGACGTGTGCTGGAAACTTGCGGGATGACGCGAGGCGCCAGGGCCCACTAAGCGGTCGTGGGAGCCTCCCGGCTCTTCGTGTTGCTTAACCACTGCTCGTCGGTGAGTTTTGGCAGGCAACACATTGTCTGTTGCTTGCAACTTAATACCGGAAGGGGTTCGGATGATAACCTGAAAGTGGACTATTTAGGCATAGATGCATCTTTGGATAGCGGTCTATGTACTTTGTCGTAATGCCCTGATTAAATCTCATAGTACTCATCATGATATATGTATGTGCATTGCTATGCCTTCTTTATTTGTCAATTGCCCAACTGTAATTTGTTCACCCAACATACTATTTATCTTATGGGAGAGACACCACTAGTGAACTGTGGACCCCGGTCCATTCTTTACATCTGAAATACAATCTACTACAATTGTTCTTTACTGTTCTTCGTAAACAAACATCATCTTCCACATTATACGGTTAATCCTTTGTTTTCAGCAAGCCGGTGAGATTGACAACCTCACTGTTACGTTGGGGCAAAGTACTTTGATTGTGTTGTGCAGGTTCCACGTTGGCGCCGAAATCCCTGGTGCTGCGCCGCACTGATGTCTACGGGTGCTTGTATTCTTGTAGACAGTGTTGGGCCTCCAAGAGCAAAGGTTTGTAGAACAGCAGCAAGTTTCCCTTAAGTGGATCACCCAAGGTTTATCGAACTCAGGGAGGAAGAGGTCAAAGATATCCCTCTCATGCAACCCTGCAACCATAAAGCAAGAAGTCTCTTGTGTCCCCAACACACCTAATAGGTGCACTAGTTCGGCGAAGAGATAGTGAAATACAGGTGGTATAAATAAGTAGTAGCAACGGCACCAGAAAAGTGCTTTGCCCAGGACAGTAAACAAGCAGTAGTAACGCAACAGTAGTAACGCAAAGAAACAAGTAAACAAGCAGCGATAGCAGTATTTAGGAACAAGGCCTAGGGATCATACTTTCACTAGTGGACACTCTCAACATTGATCACATAACAGAATAGATAAATGCATACTCTACACTCTCTTGTTGGATGATGAACACCATTGCGTAGGATTACACGAACCCTCAATGCCGGAGTTAACAAGCTCCACACTTAAATGTTCATATTTAAATAACCTTAGAGTGCATGACAGATCAACACAACTAAACCAAGTACTAACATAGCATGCACACTGTCACCTTCACACTATGTAGGAGGAATAGATCACATCAATACCATCATAGCAACAGTTAACTTCATAATCTACAAGAGATCATAATCATAGCCTACGCCAAGTACTAACACGGATGCACACACTGTCACCATTACACCGTGCAGGAGGAATAAAACTACTTTAATAACATCACTAGAGTAGCACATGGATAAATTGTGATACAAAACACATTGCAATCATAAAGGGATATAAATAAGCACTTCACTATGCCATTCATAACAGTGAATAAGTATTCTGTGAAATATAGCCTAAGAGACCCACACGGTGCACACACTGTCACCTTTACACACGTGGGACAAGGAGTCTCCGGAGATCACATAAGTAAAATCCACTTGACTAGCATAATGACATCTAGATTACAAGCATCATCATATGAATCTCAATCATGTAAGGCAGCTCATGAGATTATTGTATTGAAGTACATGGGAGAGAGATTAACCACATAGCTACCGGTACAGCCCCGAGCCTCGATGGAGAACTACTCCCTCCTCATGGGAGACAGCAGCGTTGATGAAGATGGCGGTGGTGTCGATGGAGAAGCCTTCCGGGGGCACTTCCCCGTCCCGGCGGCGTGCCGGAACAGAGACTCCTGTCCCCCAGATCTTGGCTTCGCGATGGCGGCGGCTCTGGAAGGTTTCTCGTACCGTGGCTTTTTTCGTATCGAGGTTTTAGGTCTGGGACCTTTATATAGGCGAAGAGGCGGCGTCAGAAGGTCGAAGGGGCGACGACACCATAGGGCTGCGCGGCCAGGGGGTGGGCCGCACCACCCTATCATCTAGGGGCCCTGTGGCCCCCCTCTGACGGCTCTCGGGTGTTCTGGATGCTTCCGGTGAAAATAGGAACCTGGGCGTTGATTTCGTCCAATTCCGAGAATATTTCGTTACTAGGATTTCTGAAACCAAAAACAGCAAAAAACAGGAACTGGCACTTCGGCATCTTGTTAATAGGTTAGTTCCAGAAAATGCACGAATATGACATAAAGTGTGCATAAAACATGTAGATATCATCAATAATGTGGCATGGAACATAAGAAATTATCGATACGTCGGAGACGTATCAGCATCCCCAAGCTTAGTTCTGCTCGTCCCGAGCAGGTAAAACGATAACAAAGATAATTTCCGAAGTGACATGCCATCATAAACTTGATCATATTGTAAACATATGTAATGAATGCAGTGATCAAAACAATGGTAATGATATGAGTAAACAACTGAATCATAAAGCAATGACTTTTCATGAATAGTACTTCAAGACAAGCATCAATAAGTCTTGCATAAGAGTTAACTCATAAAGCAATAACTCAAAGTAAAGGGTATTGAAGCAACACAAAGGATGATTAAGTTTCAGCGGTTGCTTTCAACTTATAACATGTATATCTCATGGATAATTGTCAACATAGAGTAATATAACAAATGCAATATGCAAGTATGTAGGAATCAATGCACAGTTCACACAAGTGTTTGCTTCTTGAGGTGGAGAGAGATAGGTGAACTGACTCAACATAAAAGTAAAAGAAAGGTCCTTCAAAGAGGAAAGCATTGATTGCTATATTTGTGCTAGAGCTTTGGTTTTGAAAACATAAAGAGAGCATAAAAGTAAAGTTTTGAGAGGTGTTTGTTGTTGTCAACGAATGGTAGTGGGCACTCTAACCCCCTTGCCAGACAAACCTTCAAAGAGCGGCTCCCATTTTATTTTTATTTTTGTGTGGCACTCCTTCCAACCTTTCTTTCACAAACCATGGCTAACCGAATCCTCGGGTGCCTGCCAACAATCTCATACCATGAAGGAGTGCCTTTTTATTTTAGTTTTATTATGATGACACTCCTCCCCACCTTTGCTTTCTCAAGCCATGGCTAACCGAATCCTCGGGTGCCGACCAACAATCACATACCATGGAGGAGTGTCTATTTGTAACTTTATTAATTCGGGGCTGGGAACCCCATTGCCAGCTCTTTTTGCAAAATTATTGGATAAGCGGATGAAGCCACTAGTCCATTGGTGAAAGTTGCCCAACAAGATTGAAAGATAAACACCACATACTTCCTCATGAGCTATAAAACATTGACACAAATAAGAGGTGATAAATTTTGAATTATTTAAAGGTAGCACTCAAGCAATTTACTTTGGAATGGCGGAGAAATACCATGTAGTAGGTAGATATGGTGGACACAAATGGCATAGTGGTTGGCTCAAGGATTTTGGATGCATGAGAAGTATCCCCTCTCGATACAAGGTTTAGGCTAGCAAGGTTATTTGAAACAAACACAAGGATGAACCGGTGCAGCAAAACTCACATAAAAGACATATTGAAAACATTATAAGACTCTACACCGTCTTCCTTGTTGTTCAAAACTCAATACTAGATATTATCTAGACTTTAGAGAGACCAAATATGCAAACCAAATTTTAGCAAGCTCTATGTGTTTCTTCATTAATAGGTGCAAAGTATATGATGCAAGAGCTTAAACATGAGCACAACAATTGCCAAGTATCAAATTATCCAAGATATTATAGCAAATACTACATGTATCATTTTCCAATTCCAACCATATAACAATTTAACGAAGCAGTTTCAACCTTCGCCATGAACATTAAAAGCTAAGAACACATGTGTTCATATGAACCAGCGGAGCGTGTCTCTCTCCCACACAAGCATGTATTTATTCAGAGAATGAAAATAACAAAACAAAAATAAAAGCACACAGACGCTCCAAGTAAAGTACATAAGATGTGACCGAATAAAAATATAGTTTCAAGGGAGGAACCTGATAAATTTGTCGATGAAGAAGGGGATGCCTTGGGCATCCCCAAGCTTAGATGCTTGAGTCTTCTTGAAATATGCAGGGATGAACCACGGGGGCATCCCCAAGCTTAGACTCTTCACTCTTCTTGATCATAGTATATCATCCTCCTCTCTTGACCCTTGAAAACTTCCTCCACACCAAACTTTAAGCAAACTCATTAGAGGGTTAGTGCACAATCAAAAATTCACATGTTCAGAGGTGACACAATCATTCTTAACACTTCTGGACATTGCACAAAACTTCTGAAAGTTAATGGAACAAAGAAACTCATTCAACTTAACAAAAGCGGCAATGCGAAATAAAAGGCAGAATCTGTCAAAAACAGAATAGTCCGTAAAGACGAACCTGGAAGGGGCACTTAACTTGCTCAAACGAAAAAACTCAAAACTAATGAAAGTTGCATACATATCTGAGGATCACACACGTAAATTTGCAGATTTTTTTGATTTTTTTACAGAGACTTATGCGCGAATTCGTGACAGACAGCAATGCTGTTTCTGCGCAGTAATCCAAATCTAGCATCAACTTTACCATAGAGACTTTACTTGGCACAAAAACATGATAATGAGAGGTTGCTACAGTAGTAAACAACTTCCAAGACTCAACAAAACAAAAATTGCTGTAGCAAAATAAACACATGGGTTATCTCCCAAGAAGTTCTTTCTTAATAGCCATTAAGATGGGCTCAATGATTTTAATGATGTACTCGCAAGAAATAAGAGTTGAAGCAAAAGAGAGCATCAAAAAGCAAATTCAAAACACATTTAAGTCTAACATGCTTCCTATGCATAGGAATCTTGTAAATAAACAAGTTCATGAAGAGCAAAGTAACAAGCATAGGAAGATAAAACCAGTGTAACTTCAAAAATTTCAGCATATAGAGAGGTGTTTTAGTAACATGAAAATTTCTACAACCATATTTTCCTCTCTCATAATAATTTTCAGTAGCAACATGAGCAAACTCAACAATATAACTATCACATAAAGCATTCTTATCATGAGTCTCATGCATAAAATTATTACTCTCCACATAGGCATAATCAATTTTATTAGTTGTAGTGGGAGCAAATTCAACAAAGTAGCTATCATTATTATTCTCATCATCAAATATAGGAGGCAAAGTATCATCAAAGTAAATTTTCTCCTCAATGCTTGGGGGACTAAAAATATCATGCTCATCAAAGCCAGCTTCCCCAAGCTTAGAATTTTCCATAGCATTAGTAACAATAGTGTTCAAAGCATTCATACTGATAACATTCCCATTAGCATGCATAAGTTCCATGGGTTTTTTAATTCTCTCTTCAAACACATCATGTCCTAATTCAAGATAAAGTTCATAAAGATCTCTCATTGTGTTGTTTTCCATTAGGCCTAACTAGTGTAAACAAGAAACAAAAAGATGCAATTGCAGGATCTAAAGGAAATAGCTTCGAGTACTTACAACGGCGAAAATAGCTTAGTAGCCGAGATCCGGAGTGTGAGTACCGTTTACCTTTCCTCCACTTCTCAAGCAACGACGCCGCTTTAAAATAGCTTGCTGTCCACAACTGGCGCGTGGTTGACGTGGGAGGTTTGATGGCGATTGACGGGCTTGATGGAGTGTCTTGATTCGTTCCCCGGCAACGGCGCCAGAAAATAACTTGATGTCTACGGGTGCTTCTATTCTTGTAGACAGTGTTGGGCCTCCAAGAGCAGAGGTTTGTAGAACAGCAGCAAGTTTCCCTTAAGTGGATCACCCAAGGTTTATCGAACTCAGGGAGGAAGAGGTCAAAGATATCCCTCTCATGCAACCCTGCAACCACAAAGCAAGAAGTCTCTTGTGTCCCCAACACACCTAATAGGTGCACTAGTTCGGCGAAGAGATAGTGAAATACAGGTGGTATAAATAAGTAGTAGCAACGGCACCAGAAAAGTGCTTTGCCCAGGACAGTAAACAAGCAGTAGTAACGCAGCAGTAGTAACGCAGTAAAACAGTAAACAAGCAGCGATAGCAGTATTTAGGAACAAGGCCTAGGGATCATACTTTCACTAGTGGACACTCTCAACATTGATCACATAACAGAATAGATAAATGCATACTCTACACTCTCTTGTTGGATGATGAACACCATTGCGTAGGATTACACGAACCCTCAATGCCGGAGTTAACAAGCTCCACAATTAAATGTTCATATTTAAATAACCTTAGAGTGCATGACAGATCAACACAACTAAACCAAGTACTAACATAGCATGCACACTGTCACCTTCACACTATGTAGGAGGAATAGATCACATCAATACCATCATAGCAACAGTTAACTTCATAATCTACAAGAGATCATAATCATAGCCTACGCCAAGTACTAACACGGATGCACACACTGTCACCATTACACCGTGCAGGAGGAATAAAACTACTTTAATAACATCACTAGAGTAGCACATGGATAAATTATGATACAAAACACATTGCAATCATAAAGGGATATAAATAAGCACTTCACTATGCCATTCATAACAGTGAATAAGTATTCTGTGAAATATAGCCTAAGAGACCCACACGGTGCACACACTGTCACCTTTACACACGTGGGACAAGGAGTCTCCGGAGATCACATAAGTAAAATCCACTTGACTAGCATAATGACATCTAGATTACAAGCATCATCATATGAATCTCAATCATGTAAGGCAGCTCATGAGATTATTGTATTGAAGTACATGGGAGAGAGATTAACCACATAGCTACCGGTACAGCCCCGAGCCTCGATGGAGAACTACTCCCTCCTCATGGGAGACAGCAGCGTTGATGAAGATGGCGGTGGTTGATGTCTACGTTCCCCCTCCTTTCCTGTAGACAGTGTTGGGCCTCCAAGAGCAGAGGTTTGTAGAACAGCAGCAAGTTTTCCCTTAAGTGGATCACCCAAGGTTTATCGAACTCAGGGAGGAAGAGGTCAAAGATATCCCTCTCATGCAACCCTGCAACCACAAAGCAAGAAGTCTCTTGTGTCCCCAACACACCAAATAGGTGCACTAGTTCGGCGAAGAGATAGTGAAATACAGGTGGTATGAATAAGTATGAGCAGTAGCAACGGTGCCAGAAAATAGCTTGCTGGCGTGTAGTTGATGGTGGTAGTATTGCAGCAGTAGTAACACAGTAAAACAGTAAACAAGCAGCGATAGCAGTATTTAGGAACAAGGCCTAGGGATTACACTTTCACTAGTGGACACTCTCAACATTGATCACATAACAGAATAGATAAATGCATACTCTACACTTTTGTTGGATGATGAACACATTGCGTAGGATTACACGAACCCTCAATGCCGGAGTTAACAAGCTCCACAATAATGCTCATATTTTAGTAACCTTTAGTGTAAGATAGATCAAAAGACTAAACCAAGTACTAGCATAGCATGCACACTGTCACCTTCATGCATATGTAGGAGGAATAGATCACATCAATATTATCATAGCAATAGTTAACTTCGCAATCTACAAGAGATCATGATCATAGCATAAACCAAGTACTAACACGGTGCACACACTGTCACCTTTACACACGTGCAGGAGGAATAGAACTACTTTAATAACATTGCTAGAGTAGCACATAGATAGTAGTGATACAAAACTCATATGAATCTCAATCATGTAAAGCAGCTCATGAGATTATTGTATTGAGGTACATGGAAGAGAGATGAACCACATAGCTACAGCGGAGCCCTCAGCCTCGGGGGTGGATTACTCCCTCCTCATCATGGAGGCAGCGATGGCGGTGAAGATGGCGGTGAAGACGGCGGTGGAGATGGCTCCGGGGGCAATTCCCCGTCCCGGCAGGGTGCCGAAACAGAGTTCGTCCCCGAATTGAGTTTCGCGATGGCGGCGGCGCCCCTGGAGTCTTTCTGGAGTTTCGTCAATTGGTCCTGCGTTTTTAGGTCGAAAAGGGCTTTTATAGGCGAAGAGGCGGCGCGGGGGGCACACAGGGCGCCACACCCTAGGCCGGCGCGGCCTAGGCCCTGCCCGCGCCGCCATGTGGTGTGGTGGCCCCCGGCCCCTCTCCGACTCTTCGTCGGTGTTCTAGACGCTTCCGGGAAAAATAGGAGGTTTGGCGTTGATTTCGTCCAATTCCGAGAATATTGCCCGAACAGCCTTTCTCGGAACCAAAAACAGCAGAAAACAGAACTGGCACTGTGGCATCTTGTTAATAGGTTAGTTCCGGAAAATGCATGAAAATGATATAAAGTGTGAACAAAACATGTTGGTATTGTCATAAAACAAGCATGGAACATCGGAAATTATAGATACGTTGGAGACGTATCAGCATCCCCAAGCTTAGTTCCTACTCGTCCTCGAGTAGGTAAACGATAAAAGATAATTTCTGAGGTGACATGCTACCAACATAATCTTAATCATACCATTGTAAAGCATATGAGATGAATGCAGCGATTCGAAACAATGTAAATGCAATGAGTAAACAATTGAATCATATAGCAAAGACTTTTCATGAATAGTACTTTCGAGACAAGCATCAACAAGTCTTGCATAAGAGTTACTCATAAAGCAATAAATTCTTAGTAAAGGTATTGAAGCAACACAATGGAAGATTAAGTTTCAGCGGTTGCTTTCAACTTGTAACATGTATATCTCATAGATAGTTGTCAATGCAAAGCAATATAACAAATGTAATATGCAAATATGTAAGAATCAATGCAAAGTTCACACAAGTGTTTGCCTCTTGAGGTGGAGAGAAATAGGTGAACTGACTCAACATTGAAAGTAAAAGAATTGTCCTCCATAGAGGAAAAGCATCGATTGCTATATTTGTGCTAGAGCTTTGATTTTGAAAACATATAGAGAGCATAAAAAGTAAAATTTTGAGAGGTGTATGTTGTTGTCAACGAATGGTAATGGGTACACTAACTACCTCGCCAACCGGACTTTTAAGAGCGGCTCCCATGAATTTTTATTTTTGTGTGGCACTCCTTCCAACCTTTCTTTCACAAACCATGGCTAACCGAATCCTCGGGTGCCTGCCAACAATCTCATACCATGAAGGAGTGCCTTTTTATTTTAGTTTTATTATGATGATGACACTCCTCCCAACCTTTGCTTACACAAGCCATGGCTAACCGAATCCTTCGGGTGCCGTCCAACAATCACATACCATGGAGGAGTGTCTATTTTTTTGTTAATTAATTTGGGACTGGGAATCCCATTGCCAGCTCTTTTTGCAAAATTATTGGATAAGCGGATGTGCCACTAGTCCATATGAGAGTCCGTCAAAAGTAAATGACAAGGTTGAAAGCTAAACACCACATACTTCCTCATGAGCTATAAAACATTGACACAAATCAGAGGTGATAAATTTTGAGTTGTTTAAAGGTAGCACTCAAGCAATTTACTTTGGAATGGCAGGAAATACCACATAGTAGGTAGGTATGGTGGACACAAATGGCATAGTGTTGTTTGGCTCAAGGATTTGGATGCATGAGAAGTATTCCCTCTCGATACAAGGTTTAGGCTAGCAAGGTTGTTTGAAGCAAACACAAGCATGAACTAGTACAGCAAAACTCACATAAAAGACATATTACAAGCATTATAAAACTATACATCGTCTTCCTTGTTGTTCAAACATCTTACTAGAAAATATCTAGACTCTAGAGAAACCACTCATGCAAACCAAATTTTAACAAGCTCTATGTATTTCTTCACTAATGGGTGCAAGGTATATGATGCAAGAGCTTAAACAAGAGCACAACAATTGCCAAATATCAAGTTATTCAAGACATCATACCAATTACTACATGTAGCATTTTCTGTTTCCAACCATATAGTAATTAACGAAGCAGTTTCAACCTTCGCCATGAATATTATGAGCTAAGAACACATGTGTTCATACGAACCAGCAGAGCGTGTCTCTCTCCCACACAAGCATTTATTCAAACAAAAACAAAAACAAGAAACATACAGACGCTCCAAGTAAAGCACATAAGATGTGACCGAATAAAAATATAGTTTCAAGAGAAGGAACCTGATAATTTGTCGATGAAGAAGGGGATGCCCAAGGCATCCCCAAGCTTAGACGCTTGAGTCTTCTTGAAATATGCAGGGATGAACCACCGGGGCATCCCCAAGCTTAGAGCTTTCACTCTTCTTGATCATAGTATATCATCCTCCTCTCTTGACCCTTGAAAACTTCCTTCACACCAAACTTCTCATAAACTTCATTAGAGGGGTTAGTACATAATCAAAAACTCACATGTTCAGAGGTGACACAATCATTCTTAACACTTCTGGACGTTGCCCAAAGCTACTGGAGTTTAATGGAACAAAGAAATCCATCCCACATAGCAAAAGAGGCAATGCGAAATAAAAGGCAGAATCTGTCAAAACAGAACAGTCCGTAAAGACGAATTTCTAATAAATACTTCCGTTGCTCAGATCAGAAAACTCAAAACTAATGAAAGTTGCGTACATATCTGAGGAACACACACGTAAATTGGCATATTTTTCTGATTTTTCTACAGAGAGAAAATCCCAGATTCGTGACAGATAGAAATCTGTTTCTGCGCAGAAATCCAAATCTAGTATCAACCTTCGATTAGAGGCTTCACTTGGCACAACAAAACACAAAACTAAGATAAGGAGAGGTTGCTACAGTAGTAAACAACTTCCAAGACACAAATATAAAACAAAGTACTGTAGCAAAATAACACATGGGTTATCTCCCAAGAAGTTCTTTCTTTATAGCCATTAAGATGGGCTCAGCAGTTTTAATGATGCACTCATAAGAAATAGTATTTGAAGCAAAAGAGAGCATCAAGAGGCAAATTCAAAACACATTTAAGTCTAACATGCTTCCTATGCATGTGAATCTTGTAAATAAACAAGTTCAAGAAACATAATGCAACGAGCATAAGAAGATAAAACAAGTGTAGCTTCAAAAATTTCAGTACATAGAGAGGCATTTTAGTAACATGAAAATTTCTACAACCATATTTTCCTCTCTCATAATAACTTTCAGTAGCAACATGAGCAAACTCAACAATATAACTATCACATAAAGCATTCTTATCATGAGTCTCATGCATAAAATTATTACTCTCCACATAGGCATAATCAATTTTATTAGTAATAGTGGAAGCAAATTCAACAAAGTAGCTATCATTATTATTCTCATCAAGTGTAGGAGGCATAGTATAATCACAACAAAATTTACTCTCCATAGTAGGTGGCACCAAAAGACCACTATCATTATAATCATCATAAATAGGAGGCAAAGTATCATCAAAGAAAATTTTCTCCTCAATGCTTGGGGGACTAAAAATATCATGCTCATCAAAGCCAGCTTCCCCAAGCTTAGAATTTTCCATATCATTAGCAACAATGGTGTTCAAAGCGTTCATACTAATATTACTACCAGCATGCAAATAAGATTCCATAGGTTTTTTAATTTTCGCATCAAACAATCCATGTTTTAAATCAGGAAATAGAATAAGAAGATCATTCTTGTCCATTATGCCAAACTAGTGTAAACAAGAAACAAAAAGATGCAATTGCATGATCTAAAGGAAATAGCTTTGAGTACTTACAATGCACCGGGAAATAGCTTAGTAGCCGAGGTCCGGAGTGTGAGTACCTTTTACCTTTCCTCCCCGGCAACGGCGCCAGAAAATAGCTTGATGTCTACGTTCCCCCTCCTTTCCTGTAGACAGTGTTGGGCCTCCAAGAGCAGAGGTTTGTAGAACAGCAGCAAGTTTTCCCTTAAGTGGATCACCCAAGGTTTATCGAACTCAGGGAGGAAGAGGTCAAAGATATCCCTCTCATGCAACCCTGCAACCACAAAGCAAGAAGTCTCTTGTGTCCCCAACACACCAAATAGGTGCACTAGTTCGGCGAAGAGATAGTGAAATACAGGTGGTATGAATAAGTATGAGCAGTAGCAACGGTGCCAGAAAATAGCTTGTCGGGCGTGTAGTTGATGGTGGTAGTATTGCAGCAGTAGTAACACAAAGAAACAAGTAAACAAGCAGCGATAGCAGTATTTAGGAACAAGGCCTAGGGATTACACTTTCACTAGTGGACACTCTCAACATTGATCACATAACAGAATAGATAAATGCATACTCTACACTTTTGTTGGATGATGAACACATTGCGTAGGATTACACGAACCCTCAATGCCGGAGTTAACAAGCTCCACAATAATGCTCATATTTTAGTAACCTTTAGTGTAAGATAGATCAAAAGACTAAACCAAGTACTAGCATAGCATGCACACTGTCACCTTCATGCATATGTAGGAGGAATAGATCACATCAATATTATCATAGCAATAGTTAACTTCGCAATCTACAAGAGATCATGATCATAGCATAAACCAAGTACTAACACGGTGCACACACTGTCACCTTTACACACGTGCAGGAGGAATAGAACTACTTTAATAACATTGCTAGAGTAGCACATAGATAGTAGTGATACAAAACTCATATGAATCTCAATCATGTAAAGCAGCTCATGAGATTATTGTATTGAGGTACATGGAAGAGAGATGAACCACATAGCTACAGCGGAGCCCTCAGCCTCGGGGGTGGATTACTCCCTCCTCATCATGGAGGCAGCGATGGCGGTGAAGATGGCGGTGAAGACGGCGGTGGAGATGGCTCCGGGGGCAATTCCCCGTCCCGGCAGGGTGCCGAAACAGAGTTCTGTCCCCCGAATTGGAGTTTCGCGATGGCGGCGGCGCCCCTGGAGTCTTTCTGGAGTTTCGTCAATTGGTCCTGCGTTTTTAGGTCGAAAGGGCTTTTATAGGCGAAGAGGCGGCGCAGGGGGGCACCTGGGGGCGCCACACCCTAGGCCGGCGCGGCCTAGGCCTGGCCCGCGCCGCCATGTGGTGTGGTGGCCCCCTGGCCCCTCTCCGACTCTTCTTCGGTGTTCTAGACGCTTCCGAGAAAAATAGGAGGTTTGGCGTTGATTTCGTCCAATTCCGAGAATATTGCCCGAACAGCCTTTCTGGAACCAAAAACAGCAGAAAACAGGAACTGGCACTGTGGCATCTTGTTAATAGGTTAGTTCCAGAAAATGCATGAAAATGATATAAAGTGTGAACAAAACATGTTGGTATTGTCATAAAACAAGCATGGAACATCGGAAATTATAGATACGTTGGAGACGTATCAGTGGTGTCGATGGAGAAGCCTTCCGGGGGCACTTCCCCGTCCCGGCGGCGTGCCGGAACAGAGACTCCTGTCCCCCAGATCTTGGCTTCGCGATGGCGGTGGCTCTGGAAGGTTTCTCGTACCGTGGCTTTTTTCGTATCGAGGTTTTAGGTCTGGGACCTTTATATAGGCGAAGAGGCGGCGTCAGAAGGTCGAAGGGGCGACGACACCATAGGGCCGCGCGGCCAGGGGGTGGGCCGCGCCACCCTATCATGCAGGGCCCTGTGGCCCCCCTCTGACGGCTCTCGGGTGTTCTGGATGCTTCCGGTGAAAATAGGAACCTGGGCGTTGATTTCGTCCAATTCCGAGAATATTTCGTTACTAGGATTTCTGAAACCAAAAACAGCAAAAAACAGGAACTGGCACTTCGGCATCTTGTTAATAGGTTAGTTCCAGAAAATGCACGAATATGACATAAAGTGTGCATAAAACATGTAGATATCATCAATAATGTGGCATGGAACATAAGAAATTATCGATACGTCGGAGACGTATCACGCACTACACTTCGCCGCCATCAACCTTCAACGTGCTTCTTGACTCCTACTGGTTCGATAAACCTTGGTTTCTTACTGAGGGAAAACTTTCTACTGTACGCATCACACCTTCCTCTTGGGGTTCCCAACGGACGTGTGTTAACTACACGCATCAAGCTCTTTTTCTGGCGCCGTTGCCGGGGAGATCAAGACACGCTGCAAGGGGAGTCTCCACTTCCAATCTCTTTACTTTGTTTTTTGTCTTGCTTTACTTACTACTTTGTTTGCTGCACTAAAACAAAACACAAAAAAATTAGTTACTTGCATTTAATTTATCTAGTTTGCTTTATTTACTATTGTTAAAATGAATACTCCTGAAAATACTAAGTTGTGTGACTTCACGAACACTAATAATAATGATTTCTTATGCACACCTATTGCTCCACCTGCTACTACAGCAGAATTCTTTGAAATTAAACCTGCTTTACTGAATCTTGTTATGAGAGAGCAATTTTCTGGTGTTAGTTCTGATGATGCTGCTGCCCATCTTAATAATTTTGTTGAACTATGTGAAATGCAAAAGTATAAGGATGTAGATGGTGATATTATAAAATTGAAATTGTTTCCTTTCTCCTTAAGAGGAAGAGCTAAAGATTGGTTGCTATCTTTGCCTAAGAATAGTATTGATTCATGGACTAAATGTAAAGATGCTTTTATTGGTAGATATTATCCTCCTGCTAAAATTATATCTTTGAGAAGTAGCATAATGAATTTTAAGCAATTGGATAATGAACATGTTGCTCAAGCATGGGAGAGAATGAAATATTTGGTAAAGAATTGCCCAACCCATGGACTAACTACTTGGATGATCATCCAAACCTTCTATGCAGGATTAAATTTTTCTTCGCGGAACCTATTGGATTCAGCTGCTGGAGGTACCTTTATGTCCATCACCTTGGGGGCGGCTACAAAGCTTCTTGATGATATAATGATCAATTACTCTGAATGGCACACGGAAAGAGCTCCACAAGGTAAGAAGGTAAATTCTGTTGAAGAAACCTCTTCCTTGAGTGATAAGATTGATGTGATTATGTCTATGCTTGTGAATGGTAGATCTAATGTTGATCCAAATAATGTTCCTTTAGCTTCATTGGTTGCTCAAGAAGAAAATGTTGATGTGAACTTCATTAAAAGTAACAATTTCAACAACAATGCTTATAGGAATAATTCTGGTAACAACTATAGGCCATATCCTTCTAATAATGGTAATGGTTATGGTAATTCTTACAACAATAATAGGAGTGTACCCCCTGGTCTTGAAGCCATGCTTAAAGAATTTATTAGTACACAAACTGCTTTCAACAAATCTGTTGAGGAAAAGCTTGATAAAATTGATATTCTTGCTTCTAAGGTTGATAGACTTGCCTCTGATGTTGATCTTTTAAAATTGAAAGTTATGCCTAATAAGGATAATGATAATAAAATTGTTACTACAGCAAATGCCATCCAAGTTAGAATTAATGAGAATATAAGATTGATGGCTGAATTGCATGCTAGGTGGGATAGAGAAGAAAACGAAAAACTTGCTAAAGAGAATAATGTAGCTAAAGTTTGGACTATTACCACCACTAGTAATGATAATGATTCACATGTTGCTAAACCTCCTACTATCAATGGTAAAATAATTGGGGTTGGCAATGTTTCTACTCCTAGTGCAAAGCGTGCAAAATTGCCTGAAACTGCTAAAACTGCTGAAACTGTTTGTGATAAAACTGCTGAAATTTTTTAAAATATTGGGGACAATGATCCCATTGCTGTAGATCATAATGGTTTAGATTTTGATGATTGTCACATCTCTGAAGTTATAAAGTTCTTACAAAAACTTGCTAGAAGTCCCAATGCTAGTGCTATAAATTTGTCCTTTACAAAACATATTACAAATGCTCTCATAAAAGCTAGAGAAGAGAAACTAAAACTTGAAACTTCTATTTCTAGGAAGTTAGAAGATGGTTGGGAGCCCATCATTAAGACGAGGGTCAATGATTTTGATTGTAATGCTTTATGTGATCTTGGTGCAAGTATTTCTGTTATGCCTAAGAAAATCTATGATATGCTTGACTTGCCACCTTTGAAAAATTATTATTTGGATGTTAATCTTGCTGATAATGCTATGAAGAAACTTTTGGGGAGAGTTGATAATGTTTGTATTATGGTTAACAATAACCTTGTCCCCGTTGATTTTGTTGTCTTGGATATTGAATGCAATGCATCTTGTCCCATTATATTGGGAAGACCTTTTCTTCGAACTGTTGGTGCTACTATTCACTAGTGGAAAACGGGGCTATAGGCCCGGTCTATTTGGGCCTTCAGTCCCGGTTTCCAAACCGGGACCAATTAGGCGGGACTAAAGGGTCCCCCCTTTAGTCCCGGTTCAAAGTTGCACCGGGCCTAAAGGCGGCGCCACGTGGTGTGGCCAGGGAGCTCGCGGTGGATGGCCTTTGGTCCCGGTTCGTGGTACGAACCGGGCCTGTGGTTCTCTGCCGCGGCAGAGAATTGCTATTTCTCTGCCGCGGCACAGGTTTAGGCTGTAGCAGCGCGGCAGAGAAACAGGGCGTTTCTCTGCCGCGGCAGAGTTTCAGTAATGCATATATATCATTCAAGAAACCACAAAATATCGTCGTGAATATATATAGACATCGTCAACAGTACACGTAATGCATGCATATTTACAATATAAAGTTGGATCTCTTTACTAAATCTATTTGCCTTAACGAAGTTGTTCAATACATAGCTATGACCTCTAGATAGTACTCGCCAGTTGGGGCAATGACCTCGTTAAGAAAGAATCCCGCGATTTCCTCTTGAATTGCTCGTATGCGATCCTCCGTTATGAGAGTGTCCCACACAAGGTAGTCAGAGTCGGGATTCGGAGTTGGATCAATTTTTGTCAGGCAGAATCGAGTCATAGTATCGAATCGTAGAATCTGGGATCCTACCATACTTACTCAGAGAAGATATTTTTATCACACAGAGGGTTTGTGTAATAGTATAATGAAGATAAAAATTAGAATACATAAAGTTTCTAGAAATATTGTTCTAGCAACAGACCATTTGAGATTTGGTAGGTAAATAAAGGGTAGTAAAGCAAGTGAAAAGGGCTTGGGATGTTTAAGTAGTATCATTGTATGGTTTTGCGGATGGGAAAAATAATGAGTTCGTAGAATCGGAAAAAATCCATAAAATGGATCGAGATTCTACATTATTCTAAAGGATTCTATGATTTGGATTGGGACTCAACATGGATTCTATGTGATTGGGATTCATAGTGGGATTTGGATCGATACGGTGATGTAAGATCATCAAATCGTAGGATTCTGGTAGTAGGATCGGGATTCTGACTGCCTTGGTCCCGCAGGCGTATCATCTATATTAAAAAAGGAGATCAATATATATGAATGGAACTCAATACAATTGATGGTAATAAGATTAA
Source organism: Lolium perenne (assembly GCF_019359855.2). Lineage (NCBI taxonomy): Eukaryota > Viridiplantae > Streptophyta > Magnoliopsida > Poales > Poaceae > Lolium > Lolium perenne. The sequence goes on along the minus strand of NC_067244.2, from coordinate 266,159,343 downwards.
TTGTGAAATATTGTTCACGTACACGAGTGTGGTGTATAGCATCACCCACATCCCTGTGACAGGCCATCTGACGAATGAAGTCGCAGACGTAGTATCCGCATAAGTTATTCCCGGGTTCCTGCCTCATACACTTTACGAAAAAATAGTTCGATCAAACTAATAATCAAGCATCGTATTGAAAGAAAATATCATAGAGTTTGACGGACATAGCTATATATAGTACTACTTACAGGGTAATCGTTAAATGTAAGCTCCGGTTTCCATTCACCTGGAACAGTATTGATGAACCGTTTCCAAGCCCTGCCCGACAAAGAAGAAATGAGTAAATGAGTTATTGATTAGTTGATGATATCGTCGAATTAGAACATATGATGATGCCGATACGAAATTGATTGAAATTACCTCTGGAGCAGAGCAGCCATGTTCGCCCATTCCGCATGTTCTTTACGTTTCGAGTCCATGACTTTTACGTCTCCTTTGTGAAGATCAATGATTAGGAGAATAAAGTGGAAGCTGCACAAGCATAGCTCAATGATTAAGAGAATAAAGTGGAAGTTGCACAAGCATAATATATGTTATAACACTCACTTGAAGTTGTAGGGCAAGAATATATCCTCTTTGTCTGCTTGCTTCACTAAAAACATTAGCATGTTGTCCTCTGTGTCCTTGGGGTAGTCTCGAACCATAACTTCATTAACTGTGTTTGGGTCAATGAACCCTAGCTTGTGGAGCTTGCCTCTTTTGCATTCGAGCTTCTTCATTCTGCATAATTAATATATAGCGTACACAAAGAATATAGTGAGGATAATTGTTAGTGCAAATGAATGAGCTGAGCTACAGACTTAATTACATAAATAAATCACTTACAGGCAGTAGCAACTGATGACAGCTTTGTTGAGGGCATCTTGATTGAATAACTGAAATAGTTCTTCTAACTCAAAGTTTATCTCCTCCCGCCCCCGGAAGTAATGCCCATCTCTAAGATACACAGTGAGGTAGAGATCACCTCTTCGACAGGCTCTCAGGTACCATTCATGCAACCTTCGCATCTGAGTCCCTAGACGCGCGAGCTCGCCAGGTTTGACGAGATTATGTCCATATCTATACTTGTTTACGACTTGAGCCGTTGGATAGTAATATTGGTACTGAACATCTTCTCCCTGAGCTCTAGCCTCCCGTTCGATCATAGATGCCGTCTCTGGATCATCATAGGACTGCACGACAAAGTGGCCAGCAGACTGAATGTCCTGCTGTCCAAGCTGGGGGACTTTTTTTGCTTCTTTGCTCGCTCTATAGGACTGTCCAAGATTGCGGTCATAATCAGCTCTCAGCTCAGGTCTCTTCATTCTCGTCTCGGCAAAGTGCTTCACTGTATGCGGTGGAATAAACATCTTATTCGGCGCAAGAAACGCCTTTTGCTCTTCAGTCTGCTCATGTGGTAACAACTCTGGAGTCTGTGCCCTCATCGGAGTTGATGATCTCTTTGGAGCTGTAGAAGGTGCCGCGGTTAGCTTCCTCTTTTGCTTAGGTGGAGGCTGCGGAGTCTCCTGACGAGGAGGAGGAGGAGGCGGCGGAGTATTTTCACGCGGAGGAGACTGCTCATGCACAGGGGAATCATCATCGCGCAGAGGAGAATCATCACGCGGAGGAGACTGCGCAGGTGGCGGAGGAGGCGGAGGAGGTGGCCTGCTTGGTGGCTTCTCACCTGGAAACACAATGTTCTCCTTCGGCCATTGCACGGTGGTTCTACGGGCTTCTCCCAGTTCTTTGATTTCCCCATCTTCACCTGCAGGGTGCTCAAGCACCATCCGCTCATAATCTCTCAACACTTCATCCACCATCACAACAGCAAGGTCGTCTTGGACCGGACGGCAATGGTAAGACCTTGTAGGTAAGAGGATGCCGACCGCCGCCTTGAAGGATAGGTTGAAAACTTTAACATGCAGCTCACAAGGACGGATCTCAGTGAGATCATCCACGGGGGGGTAGCGAGGAGGCTCGACCACCTGGTCATCATCATCATTATCCTCCTGCTGAGTGGAAGCCACGCTGCTTTTCCGGTGTTGTTGAGATTGCAGCAGGACGAGGGCATTGAGCAATGCAGGATCTACAGCCTGCCCCTGAGCTATCTGGGATGTAAGTACTTGGGTTACCATGGTTAATTGGGATCGCATGGTGCTAAAACCCTCCTCTAAGGACGCTATGCGGTCTGTTTCCCTTGCCTTTCTCCTCTCATGGCTTTTATCAGGAAATCTCTTCCTTTCCGCAGGAAAGCCAATCTTCCACGGAACGGAGCCTTCTGTGCCTCGTGTTCGTCCGCCGTGTTCTTTGTTCCCAAGGGCGCGTGTCAGCTCATCGTTCTCTCTTTCGGGCTGGAACCTCCCCTCCTCCACGTCCTTATGTGCTTTTTCCAGGGCTTCGATGGGAAACTTCAGATGAGCTTTCTTATAGATGCACTTCCCTGTTTCTGGATGCAACGTTCCCCCAATCCCGTAGAACCACTCCTTACACCGGTCGATCCAACCGTGTGTCCCTAATCTGATCCCTTTACTGGTCAGTTTCGCCTCAGCTGCCTGCCACTTAGGACGGTTAGCCCTGTATCCACCTGGACCCAGAATTTGGTGATATAGCTTCAACGCAGCATTTGCCTTATTTGTTGCCGACCTTTTCTTAAATTCTTCTGACTCCGTGCTGTACTTCACGAATTCGTCCCAGTGATTTTTTACCTTCTCACTGTCCGGAGTCTTCTTTTTCTTGATAAGGCCGCGCAATCTTTTCTTGTGGTTCTTGAATAGTTCGGCCATCTTCTTCTTGGCAAAGTCGCGGAGGGCCTGCTCCATCTTGGCCTTTTCAGCGTCATCCCCCTCTTCGGGTACTATGTTGAAATGTAACATGAGCTTGGTCAGAATGCTGTTTTTGGCTACATCATTGATATAAAGACCTTGAGCTTCTTCCTCTGCAGACAGCACTAGTCCCTTCGGCTTGTTCCATTCTCGAACGGTGATCGGGACGTGGTCCCTAACAAGCACTCCGCATTGAGCTATAAATGCCTTTGCACCTTTCTCTGGAGCAATCGGTTTACCATCCTTAGCGATGTGGGTGATGTCGTGCCTAACACCGTCGTCCAACTTTTTGGCCGGGCCTCGCTTCCTCGACTTTACAGAAGAAGTGCTCGATCCGGAGGGCTAAAAAAGAAATAATTCATAGTCAGTACAATTTAATTAGTTAATGCATCTAGTCGATCAACAGCGGCTTAATTAATTTATATACCTGGGTGATAACTACGGTTCCGGAGCCATTATGATGATCTTCTTCCTCACCGGCGCCATTAGGATCTTCTTCCTCAATATTCTCCGCTCCCTCACCGGAGTCATTCAAAAAAGTTACGGTGACATCGTCACCGCCATCATCTGGAATGACATCGTCGTCGCGATCATCCAGAGTACCGTGGGCTATGAGGTCAGCCATGAAATTTTCTGTTGTTTCATCTCTCTCTATGCTTTCTACAACGACCTGCAAGCTATATATAGGAACCATCATATGATCAAATTAAGGATAATGCAGAAAACTGAAAATGGAGTTACATATGTAGTTCTTAACTAAGGATCGATAATATATATAGTGTTGAAAGCAGATAGTGCAGTTACATGCATACATAGATCGGGTTCATGTTTATTTAACCCTAATACATCAATCAATACTACAACCTCTCAACCGCGCCGACCGGGTCCTATAACGCGCCGACCGGGACCTGAGCCACGCCGGGTGAACCCCCAAAGAAAAGGAACAGTCACGGGAGCATAGCTAACATGAGATCCCTGCATAACGCTCCATCCGGTCCTATACATGTTGTCTAACGCATACATGTAACAGCGAACGTGCTCGTCCTCCGCCGCAATGCGCTGAGCTACCTCCTCCGGCGGGGCTGGCTCCCTCTGAAACGACCGTGGCCCATAAGACCTCCACCAAAGAATATCCGGGTCGACGACGGGACCCGGATTCTGCACCAAGGTGCGCGACCCGGAAGCTAAGACCTCCCAGTGCCACCCTGGCGGAGCCCAGTCCCGGACCTCCCCCATCTGCTGCATCTCCTCCAGAATAGTCAGACCACGGCGCGGCGGCTGTCGCGGCATCGTAGCTATGAAAACAAATCATATATATATGTACCAACGTTAACATAAATTAAAAAATAACTTCACTATATGTTAGTCGGCGCCGGCACTACCATTTGGGGGGCGCCGGCACTAAATATATACTCTATTTTGGGGGCGCCGGCAGGGGCGTCGGCACTACCGTATTTTGGGGGCGCCGGCCGGGGCGCCGACAGTACCGTATTTTGGGGGCGCCGACACTACCGGAGATGGTGGCGGTCGGCCGGTGGCGGCCGGCCGATGGCACCGACACTAACTTTTTTCTAACTATTTGCACTACTGCTAAATTCACTACACAAATCTAACAAAAAAATTCTAACTTTTTTCTAACTATTTGCACTACTACTAAATTCACTACACAAATCTAACAAAAAAATTCTAACTTTTTTCTAACTATTTGCACTACTACTAAATTCACTACACGTACTAATCTAACAAAAAATTCTAACTATTTATCTAACTAATTACCAATACTACGAATTCACTACACTAATCTAACAAAAAATTCTAACAATTTTTTAACTAATTACGAATACTACCAATTCATTACACTAATTAATACTAACAAAAAAAACAAAAAAAATTAAGATGCGCATATGAACTTGGCCGGCCGGTCGGCCGGCCGGAGGAGGGAGAGGGAGGGGCGCGCGCCTTACCTGTGGAGGAGGCGCGGTGGCGGAGGCGGGCGGAGGCGGTGGCGGAGGCGGTGGCGCACGCGACGGCGGCCAGAGGCGACGTGCGCGCGGAGGCGGGCGCGCGGCGGTGGGACATGCACACGGGGCGCGCGCGGCCGGCCGGGGCGGACGGAGAGGGAGAGACGGCGGCGGAGGCGTCGGCGGAGGCGGGCGCGCGACGGCGAGCGGCGGGCGCGGCGCAATTGGGCAGCCTGGCGGCGTCGTCCGTTCGTCTCCGCGCGATTGATCTCCGCGCGGAGACGAAGGAGCAGTTATATACTGCAACACCCTTTGGTCCCGGTTCGTATTACCAACCGGGACCAAAGGCCCCTCTTTGGTCCCGGTTTGTAATACAAACCGGGCCTAAAGGCCAATTTTTGCTGCAGTTTTCGCTGCGCGCGCAAAATAGGCCTTTAGGCCCGGTTCGTATTACAAACCGGGACCAAAGGCCAATTTTTTTTTTTAAATTTCCTTCCCGCCTTATTTCAAATCGAAAAAAAACACGTACTGGCCACCGCCATGCCACACGTGTCCACCGCCGCCGCCGCCATGTACTGGCCACCGCCGCCACCGCCACCGCCGCCACCGCCGTGTACTGGCCACCGCCACCACCGTCACCGCAGTGTACTGGCCACCAACGTCACCGCCATGTACTGGCCACCGCCGCCGTGCCACACGTGTCCCTTCCCCGTGCCACGTGTCCCTCCGCCGTGCCATACGTGTCGCTTACCCGTCGATGCCGTCATGCGACGTGTAGCCACCGCTTCCACGTGCCTCGCCCCGCCGACGCCGGCGTGCGACGTGTGTAGCCGTGGCTTACACGTGCCATGCCCCGCGTGCGCTATATAGAGCGACGAGTGCGGGCGCAACCACACGTCGCCACCGCCTCCGCTCATTCATCTCCGGGATGCCTCCACATCGTCGAGGGGCGTCCGGTTTCCGTGGCGTTCGAGTGCGTCCGAGCGGTAGGTTCACCACCGAGATACGCGCCGGTGGCTTCCGCCTCACCCTCGGCACGTACAACACGCCGGAGCTGGCGGCGCGCGCTTACGACGCGGCGGCGTGGCGCTTTCGGCGGCCAGGGCGAGACATGAACTTCCCGGATGTTGAATCGCTAGAGGAGGCGGAGTTCCTCGCGCCACCGCCGTGCCTCGTCAACGACGAGGACCGTCGCCGGCACCGCCAGGTGCAGCGCAGTATCGCCATCGCCGAGTGCGACGAGCAGTTGATGCGCCAGTGGAGGGCGCAGTTCCCCAACGATGTCGACAACACCGACGCGTTCTTTGCTAACCTTAGAGCACAACGTAGGTCCAACAGGCGCCACCGTCGGGCCGTCGCCGCCTTCGAGCTCGAGAACCCGAATACAACTTGGACCGAAAACGACCCTCGGTGGGAGGACATTTGGACGGAGACAACCTCCGACGACGAGTAGAGACTAGACTAGTAATTTATCTATTTTATTGTAATTTCAATAAAGTCGTTGTCGGTTCTATTAGTTTAAATTTAGTTTATAAAGTCGTTGTCGGTTGTTTTTGTTCAATAAAGTGGTTGACACGAAATTTATTACGATTGAACTGAAATTAAAGTACAGAGCTCCTCGGAGAAAAGTTTCCCGCCACATACATGGAATTAAAGTACAGAGCTCAACAGAAAATTAATTAAGATACATCGCCAGATTCGACTGTTCGAGTCATTCAGTCATACTCGTGCCTAGCCCTATAGTACTCTCCACTGTAGTCGTCGTAGTCGCCGTCATCATCGTCGCTGGCATCGGGGTCGCGGTAGTCGAACCTCGACGGGAGAGCACGCGTGGGCTGGGACTGAGGGTAGCGCAGGCGGGGGCCACGGTAGGTCATGACGCCCTGGAGAGTCCGGCCGCGCCACCACAGCCGACGGCCGGCCTCGTTGAAGTCCGAAGGAGGCGGGCCGCCCTCCTCGTGCACAGCAAGCGCCCTCTCACGCCGATTGATGAAGAAGCTTTCCCAAGTCGGGAAGTAGTCGGGATGCCACTGGGGATTCCTCCGCTGCTCTGGCGTGAGCTCGAATTAGTAGTGGTTCGTGATGGCCATCTCGCGCGCCACACCTAGAGGGACAGGAGGGACCGGTACGCCTCCGACGCTCAGCAACCAGCCGGTCGGGACGCGGTAGCCCGGCGGGCAGGGGTAGTTCGACGCGCAAAGCGCCTCCGCCTCCCAGAGGGTTAGAGATACGATGGAAGCCATGGGACAGAGTGATGAGGTTTGCAGATATGAGTCTAGATGTGATATGTAAATGGAGGCCAAGCCTACATATATATATATATAGTGAAAAAATGGTGGGAGGACAGAGGCGGGAAGCAGTGGAAAGCGCGGGAAGAAAAATAGGCGGGAACGCAGTGGAAACCGCGGGAAGAAAAATAGGCGGGAACGCAGTGGCGCCGAAAACATTAGTCCCGGCTGGTGGGTACAACCGGGACTAAAGATCATTTTTTTGTCATCTAACAAAACTGTCGGTGGGATAAAGACGTGTGGGTAACCTTTAGTCCCGGCTGGTGGGTACAACCGGGACGAAAGATCCTTTTTTTATCATCTAACAAAACTGTCGGTGGGATAAGGACGTGTGGGTAACCTTTAGCCCCGGCTGGTGGGTACAACCGGGACTAAAGATGTCGGCAGGATAAGAACGCATGGGTGGACGCACTGCTCGATGAGATAAAGCATGTAGCGCACGGCATACTGTCGAGTAGAAGCGGTCTTTGTGCCTATAAAAGGAGCATCGATACGGCTTGCCAAGCAGATCAACAAGCCAAGCAGAGATTCATTCCCATGGATTGGAAAATCTCCCGTGGCGCAGCTTCTCGAAGATGTTGTTGGTGCACACGCCCTACGGCATCTTCGGAAGCTGCGCCTCGGAATTTTTTTCCTGCAAGCCCGTGAACGACTACATCTCCTCTAACAGTGTTGGGGAAAGGGTTGGGAAATCTCCCGTGGCGCAACTTCTCGAAGATGTCGTTGGTGCACACGCCCTACGGCATCTTCGGAAGTTGCTCCTCGGAATTTTTTCCTGCAAGCCCCTGAACGACTACATCTCCTCTAATAGTGTTGGGGAAAGGGTTGGGAAATCTCCCGTGGCGCAGTTTCTCGAAGATGTTGTTGGTGCACACGCCCTACGGCATCTTCGGAAACTGCGCCTCGGAATTTTTCCCCTGCAAACCCGTGAACGACTACATCTCCTCTATATATATGGTACAAAAAGCCAACCACATCTCCACTTTTCATATCTTACATACAGTTAAATGATTACACAAAAATAAATGGGAAATTGATTGCCATGTTGAGATACTCATTTGTGCCATGAACATTCTTCAATTAACTTGATGATGGATCATCTTCATCATTTAATCTTCTTCGGCCTTAACCATGGAGCATCTTCATCATTTAACTTGATGCTTGGATCAATGTTCACTCTGAAGGGTGGAATTTCATCAAACTTATTATAATCTTCTGACATGTCTGTCTTGTCCTCCACTCCTACGATGTTTCTTTTTCCAGAAAGAACTATGTGGCGCTTTGGCTCATCGTTTGATGTATTTGTTTCCTTATGTTTCCTTTTTCTTGGTTTGCTAGACATATCCTTCACATAGAAAACCTGGGCCACATCCTTGGCTAGGACGAATGGTTCGTCTCTATACCCAAGATTGTTGAGATCCACTGTTGTCATTCCATACAACTTGTCTACCTGAACCCCGCCTCCTGTTTTGTTGACCCATTTGCACCTAAACAAAGGGACCTTAAAAGAAGGTCCATACTCAAGTTCCCATATATCCTCTATGTAACCATAATATGTGTCATTTGGGCCTTCATTCATTATTGCATCAAAGCGGACACCACTGTTTTGGTTGGTGCTCTTTTTATCTTGGGCGATCGTGTAAAATGTATTCCCATTTATCTCATACCCTTGGAAAGTCACTGCAGTCGAAGATGGTGTCTGGGCCAGCAAGTACAGCTGATCTTCAATATCTTCGTTATTCAGGAGATGTTTTTGCAACCAACCGCCGAAAGTCGACATGTGTTCATGTCTAAGCCAATCGTTCGACTGCCCCGGGTTCTGGGAGCGTAGAAAGTTCTTGTGGTCACCGATATACGGAGCCACCATGGTGGAACTTTGTAGAACTGTGTAGTGTGCTTGAGTCAAAGAAATCCCGTCCCTACATATCATTGATTTCCTTCCTAGCGTGCCTTTTCCACTTAGTCTCCCTTCATGCCGCGATTCAGGAACACCAATCGGCTTAAGGTCAGGAATAAAGTCAACATAGAATTCAATGACCTCCTCTGTTCCATAGCCCTTGGAGATGCTTCCTTCTGGCCTAGCACGGTTATGAACATATTTCTTCAAGACTCCCATGAACCTCTCGAAGGGGAACATATTGTGTAGAAACATAGGACCGAGAATGGAAATCTCATCGACCAGGTGAACGAGGAGATGTGTCATAATATTGAAGAAGGATGGTGGGAACACCAGCTCAAAACTAACGAGACATTGGACCACATCATTCTGCAACCGCGGTAGAATTTCTAGATTTATTACCTTCTGAGAAATTGCATTGAGGAATGCACATAGCTTCACAATGGACAGTCAAACATTTTCCGGTAGAAGCCCCGTCAATGCAATCGGAAGCAACTGTGTTATTATCACGTGACAGTCATGAGATTTCAGGTTCTGGAATGTTTTCTTCTCCATATTTATTATTCCCTTTATATTGGAGGAGAAGCCAAACGGGACCTTGATACTGCTAAGACATTCAAAAAACATTTCCTTCTCTGCTTTTGTAAGAGCGTAGCTGGATAAATGACGTCCTTTAACTCTCTCATGCAGCTTTTTGGGGTCTTTCCAACGTTGCTGGTCCTCCCGTGCTTCTGGTGTATCTTTGTCTTCCCGTACACACCCAGAAAGCCTAGCAGGTTCACGCAAAGATTCTTCGTCACGTGCATCACATCGATTGAAGAGCGGACCTCTAAGACTTTCCAATATTCTAGCTCCCAAAAAATAGATTTCTTCTTCCACATGGGCGCGTGTCCGGCAGCGTCATTCGGAATAGACCGTCCGCCAGGACCCTTTCCAAATATTACATCTAGATCCTTGACCATACCAAATATATCAACACCATCACGATGGTGAGGCTTCCTCCGGTGATCAGCCTCACCGTTGTAATGCTTGCCTTTCTTTCTTACGGGATGGGTAATCCTAAGAAATCGACGATGCCCCAGGTACACGACCTTCTGACCTTTTTCCAAATAATCACCTTCGAGCTCATGTAAACAGTGTGTGCATGCATTGTATCCCTTGTTTGACTGTCCTGAAATGTTACCAAGAGCAGGCCAGTCATTGATGGTTACGAAAAGCATCGCTCTTAGGTCAAATTCCTCCTGCTTGTGCTCGTCCCACACACGTATACCTGCTAGGGACCACAGTTGTAGAAGTTCTTCGACTAGTGGCTTCAGGTACACATCAATGTCGTTCCCGGGTTGCTTCGGGCCTTGTATGAGCACTGGCATCATAATGAACTTCCGCTTCATGCACAACCAAGGAGGAAGGTTATATATACAAAGAGTCACAGCCAGGTGCTATGGCTGCAGCTCTGCTCTCCAAAAAGATTCATGCCATCTGTACTTAGACCAAACCTTAAGTTCCTTGCATCCTGTGCAAAGTTTGGGAACTCTCTATCGATTTTTCTCCATTGGGATCCATCAGCAGGGTGCCTCAACATCACGTCTTTCTTACGGTCTTCTTTGTGCCATCGCAACAACCTAGCGTGCTCTTTATTTCTGAACAAGCATTTCAGCCGTGGTATTATAGGAGCATACCACATAACCTTGGCGAGAACCCTCTTCTGGGGCGCTCGCCCTCAACATCACCAGGGTCATCTCGTCTGATCTTATACCGCAATGCAGTGCACACCGGACATGCATCCAAATTCTCGTACTCACCGCGGTAGAGGATGCAGTCATTAATGCATGCATGTATCTTTTGCACATCTAATCCTAGAGGGCAGACAATCTTCTTCGCTTCGTACGTATTTGCGGTAAATTCGTTACCCCTTGGAAGCTTCCTCTTAATTATTGTCAGCAAATTTACAAATCCTGAGTCGGTGACACCGTTCTGCGCCTTCCATTGCAACAATTCCGATTGTCTTTGCCTAGCTTTTTATGGCCATCTTCGCAAGTTGGGTATAACAATTTGTTGTGATCTTCTATCATCTTTGTCGAAGGCCAACCTTTCCTTTTCAGTTTCACATTCTCTCCTTGCATCGGCAATGGCCCGACCAAGATCATCATCAAGAGGCTCATCTGGTGCCTCTTGATCTTCTACTTCATTGTCTTCATTGCCTTCTGCAGATTATCATCGTATTCAGGGAAATTGGGATAACCGTCATCATCCTCTTCCTCTTCTTCATTGTCTTCCATCATAACCCCTCTTTCTCCGTGCTTGGTCCAACAATAGTAACTGGGCATGAAACCGGATCGCAGAAGGTGGCTGTGAATGAGACTCGAGTGAGCGTAATTTACGGTATTCTTGAAGTTGACACATGGACAATACATGAAGCCATCATGTTTGTTTGCCTCCGCCATGGCCATAAAATTATCCAGGCCTGAAGTGAACTCGTCAAACCGTCGGTCAATGTACATCCATTGCCGATTCATCTGTATGATATAATTTAGCTGATCAAAACCATTACAGAACATCACGATGTATATATACACATGCATTTTATCAATTACAGATGAAAAGGATAAAGTTGTTAACCTCGATGAAGAAGAAAAAAACAAGTTAAGTGTGGCTTGATTTGTGTAAACTCAAGTGGCAAATCCTCTTGAGCATTTCATCAAACACCTCTTGTGCATGTGAAGAAGAGAGGAGAGCAATACACCTCTCTTGTGAAGAAAGTGAAAAAATGGCCAAGTGTGGCTCACACTTGGGCAGGGCAAGGTAATATAGCCAGATTGGGGGGCCTTTGGACCCGGTTTGTATTACAAACCGGGACTAAAGGTTTCCCACGGCCGACACGGCTTTGTCGCGCCTGCCGTGGACCCTTTAGTCCCGGTTTGTATTACAAACCGGGTCCAAAAACCACTACTGGGACAAGCTCTGAGCTAGTGGGGTCGCCCTGGGCAAAACGAACCGGGACCAATGCCCACATTAGTCCCGGTTTGGTTCTGCACTGGGACATTTGCTTGGGACCAAAGGCCTCTTGTCCACTAGTGTATATTGATATGAAGGAAGGTAATATTAAATATCAATTTCCTCTCAAGAAAGGTATGGAACACTTCCCTAGAAAGAGAATGAAGTTACCTTATGATTCTATTATTAGAACAAATTATGATGTCGATGCTTCATCTCTTGATGTTACTTGATTCACACTTTCTGCACCTAGCTGAAAGGCGTTAAAGAAAAGCGCTTATGGGAGACAACCCATCATTTTACTACAGTACTTTTGTTTTATATTTGAGTCTTGGAAGTTGTTACTACTGTAGCAACCTCTCCTTATCTTTATTTTATTGCATTGTTGTGCCAAGTAAAGTCTTTGATAGTAAAGTCAATACTAGATTTGGATTACTGCGCAGAAACAGATTTCTTGCTGTCACGAATTTGAGCAGTAGTCTCAGTAGATAACTCAGAAAAATCTGCCAATTTACGTGCGTGATCCTCAGATATGTACGCAACTTTCATTCAATTTGAGAATTTTCATCTGAGCAAGTTCAGTGCCCCTGAAAAATTCGTCTTTACGGACTGTTCTGTTTTGACAGATTCTGCCTTTTATTTCGCATTGCCTGTTTTGCTATGTTTGATGGATTTCTTTGATCCATTAAATTTCAGTAGCTTTGTGCAATGTCCAGAAGTGTTAAGAATGATTATGTCACCTCTGAATATATGAATTTTCAATTATGCACTAACCCTCTAATGAGTTTATTTTGAGTTTGGTGTGGAGGAAGTTTTCAAGGGTCAAGAGAGGAGGATGATACAATATGATCAAGAAGAGTGAAAAGTCTAAGCTTGGGGATTCCCCCGTGGTTCATCCCTGCATATTTTAAGAAGACTCAAGCATCTAAGCTTGGGGATGCCCAAGGCATCCCCTTCTTCATCGACAACTTATCAGGTCACCTCTAGTGAAACTATATTTTTATTCAGTCACATCTTATGTGCTTTACTTGGAGCGTATGTTTGCTTTTATTTTTGTTTTTGTTTGAATAAAATCGGATCCTAGCATTCTTTGTGTGGGAGAGTGATGACCCACAAGTATAGGGGATCGCAACAGTCTTCGAGGGAAGTAAAACCCAATTTATTGATTCGACACAAGGGGAGACAAAGAACACTTGGAAGCCTTAACAGCGGAGTTGTCAATTCAGGTGCACCTGGAAACAGACTTGCTCGCAAGGGTTTATCAGTAGTAACAGTTTTATAGCAGTAGCAGTAGTGAAATAACAGCAGCAGAGTAACAGAGACAGCAGTAGTGATTTTAGTAAACAGCAGGATTAAAATACTGTAGGCACGGGGACGGATGACGGGCGTTGCATGGATGAGAGAAACTCATGTAACAATCATAGCAGGGCATTTGCAGATAATAATAAAACGGTGTCCAAGTACAAAGCAATCAATAGGCATGTGTTCCATATATAGTCGTGCGTGCTCGCAATGAGAAACTTGCACAACATCTTTTGTCCTACCAGCCGGTGGCAGCCGGGCCTCAAGGGAAACTCTTTGGATATTAAGGTACTCCTTTTAATAAAGTACCGGAGCAAAGCATTAACATTCCGTGAACACATGTGATCCTCACATCGCTACCATTCCCTCCGGTTGTCCCGATTTCTGTCACTTCGGGGCCATCGGTTCCGGACAGCGACATGTGTATACAACTTATAGGTAAGACCATAAACAATGAATATCATGATGAAACAATAACATGTTCAGATCTGAGATCATGGCACTCGGGCCCTAGTGACAAGCATTAAGCATAACAAGTTGCAACAATATCATCAAAGTACCAATTACGGACACTAGGCACTATGCCCTAACAATCTTATGCTATTACATGACCAATCTCATCCAATCCCTACCATCCCCTTCGGCCTACAGCGGGGGAATTACTCACACATGGATGGGGGAAACATGGCTGGTTGATGTAGAGGCGTTGGCGGTGATGGCGGTGATGATCTCCTCCAATTCCCCGTCCGGCGGAGTGCCGAACGGAGACTTCGGCTCCCGCGACGGAGTTTAGCGATGTGGCGGCGTTACGGAGGGTTTACGCGACTTCGACTTCTCCCCTTGCGTTTTTAGGTCGAGGCCGATAAATAGTCCGAAGGAGGGCGTCGGAGGCCGGCCGAGGGGGCCACACCACAGGGCCGCGCGGGCCCCCACAGGCCGCGCCGCCTATGGTGTGGGGCCCTCGGGCCTCCACTTCAATTGTCCTTCGGCTCCGTTAGTTTCCTGGGAAAATAGGGCCTTCTGCATAAATTCCGAGGTTTTTCCCGAAAGTTGGATTTCTGCACAAAAATGAGACACCAGAGCAGTTCTGCTGAAAACAGCGTTAGTCCGTGTTAGTTGCATCCAAAATACACAAATTAGAGGCAAAACAATAGCAAAAGTGTTCGGGAAAGTAGATACATTTTGGACGTATCAACTCCCCCCAAGCTTAGCTTATTGCTTGTCCTCAAGCAATTCAGTTAACAACTGAGCGATAAAAGAACTTTCACGAACACATTTGCTCATATGATGTATATATTCTCATGCTATGGCTAATACTTAAGCAGTTCATAATGAGATACATGCAAATAAGATCATCTAACAGCTATGTCAATCATGGAGAGGTACCAACAATTAATAAGAAGCATCATGAATCATGTATATAAGCAAGATTGCAATGTTCATAAGAGAGTATGATAAAGTGGTATCTCGCTTGCCTGTATTTGATTGGCAAAACATAAATGCCCGGGCACCTCTGGAGTTCATAGAAAGACTAGAAGTAGTGATTGTCAAAAGATAAATGCATCAAAGTTATACCACAATCAATCATATTTTGAGACAAGCATATTATACTAAGAATGACAGTTGTGCTCTCAAGATAGTGCTCAAAGAAATAATGGAGACACAACATAAAAGTAAAAGATTGACCCTTCGCAGAGGGAAGCAGGGATTAACATGCGCTAGAGCTTTTTATTTTTATAAAGACAGGAGTAAAATTATTTTGAGAGGTGTTTGTTGTTGTCAACGAATGGTAATGGGTACGCTAACTACCTTGCCAACCGGACTTTCAAGAGCGGCTCCCATGAATTATTGCATATTTATTTGGCACTCCTTCCAACCTTTCTTTCACAAACCATGGCTAACCGAATCCTCGGGTGCCTGCCAACAATCTCATACCATGAAGGAGTGCCTTTTTATTTTAGTTTTATTATGATGATGACACTCCCCCCAACCTTTTCTTACACAAAACATGGCTAACCGAATCCTTCGGGTGCCGTCCAACAATCACAAACCATGGAGGAGTGTCTATTTAAGTTAATTAATTCGGGACTGGGAATCCCATTGCCAGCTCTTTTTGCAAAATTATTGGATAAGCGGATGTGCCACTAGTCCATATGAGAGTCCGTCAAAAGTAAATGACAAGGTTGAAAGCTAAACACCACATACTTCCTCATGAGCTATGAAACATAAACACAAATTGAGAAGCATTTTGAAGGTTTTAAAGGTAGCGCATGAGAATTTACTTGGAATGGTTTGAAATGCCATGCATAGGTATTTATGGTGGACACTCTGGAATAACTTGGTTTTCATGTGTTTGGAAGCACGAGCAGCGTTCCCGCTCGGTACAAGTGAAGGCTAGCAATAGACTAGGGAGCGACAAATCAAGAGAGCAGTAACTGTCATAATCATGCTTGCGGCAAAATAAATTAACGGAGGCATAAAAGTGATACAAGAACTCTGAAGCAATATAGATCATCGAGGCTTAATTGACTTTTGTTCAGTCATATGCATGCGTGAGCATGTGCCAAGTCGATATAAATGAATTATTCAGAGGAGGATACCACAATGCCATACTTACTTATGAATAAAACAATGCAAACAAACATACATGACATGCTACTCATATTAATAAATTGGAGCTAAACATGAGAGATCATGAACTAC
This sequence comes from Lolium perenne, assembly GCF_019359855.2. NCBI lineage: Eukaryota > Viridiplantae > Streptophyta > Magnoliopsida > Poales > Poaceae > Lolium > Lolium perenne. The sequence continues at coordinate 266,143,355 of NC_067244.2, read as the reverse complement.
TAGACTTTCTCAAATAACATATACCTCACATGAACCAACTAAGCATGCTCACATGGATGAGTATATGTACAAAAATGAAAACAAATAGAGTTCATACCAGCCTCTCACCACAATCAGATTGTCGTAGATCGTCATTATTGCCTTTTCACTTGTGTAGCTTGGATAATATGAAATGAAAACCACGCTCCAGCCACCGAAGACCATTGAACTCATAAAGAACTTTACAAACCAGAGAAGAATAGCAAATATTTTTGGTGTTTTCGAATTGCAAACAAGAACAAAAGGAAACAAGCAAACAAGGTAAAATCTTTTTGGGTTTTCTTATAGCAAACTAGCAATAGCAAATAAAGCGAAACAAATGCAAGAAACCAAAGCAAACAAATGGTGAAGAGAAACAACAGAAATATTTTTGGTCTTTTTGTGTTTTGGGAAGGAAACTAAGCAAAAACAAGAAATAGCAAACTAAAAGAAACACGAGAAAAAGTGAGATGGCAGAACTCTGCCAAAACCTGACAGCAGTACAGAAATCGATTTTTACAAAAATCTTACGTTGCTCGGAACGAAAAGTGTTCAACTAATGAAAGTTAGATAACAATCTGGGGAACCTGCACAAAAATTTGCAGCTTAAAATGACGCTCTGGCTATTTTTGACAATTTTTACGGTAACGTTCCAGAATCTGTTTTCAGGCAGCACTTCCCCAAATATCATCTCCCTCTCATTAGAAAACCACTCAAACGAACAAAACAAGTATGTACAAGTATCCAGCAACCATAATATGCAAAGAATGAGTGATGCCGGTATACCTCCCCCCAAGCTTAGGCTTTTGGCCTAAGTGGAATTCAATCCCATCGATCCCATGAAGTAGTGTCTCCGTAATATGAAGATGGGTCGTATTCCGGGTATGTGCTAGAAGAAGCACCCGGATATGTGACGGTGTGGTCGTAGGAGGTCCCGACGTCCTCGGAGTCATGTTGCTGGTGGAAGTCTTTTATCTTCAAATGCTCATCCACTTCCTCCTTGGTGCACGACCATGATTGCCTGTCAATACTTAACAAATCTGGTTGGGGAAGAGGGATTTCCTTCTCCTCCCCGTCAGAAAACAACATTCTATACACCATATTATCTAAAGTAGAGTCAGTGGTAACAAAATGATGACTCTTCATAGCAGTAATATCGAGTCTCCTAGGGGCCAATGGCACATCATTAGGATCAATAGGAAGATTAAGAAAAGTTAAAACACGCAGCGCAATAGTTCCTCCAAAAATAGGCCCCCTGGTAGTCAGGCGGCGAGCAATAAGAGCACCAAGGTGATAGGAGGTTTGACCAGTAAGTGCAATATTCAGGAAAGCAAGATGGTAGCTAGAGATATTACTAGTGTTCTCCCTACCAAGAATGCTAGTAGCAATGTAGTATGCAAAATACTTAATGGCGGGGAGTTGAATGTTCCTTATCTTGCCCCGCTGAATGGTGCGACAATCATCGTCGGTGATCCCTCGGTAGAGCTCCAACAAGTCCCGGGGGTTGTCATCAATCCTACTTGCTGTACCTACAGGGGCAATATCCAAGGCACGACAAAAATCCTTCAATGGCATAGTAACAGGATTACCATAGATCCTGAATGCAACCGTTGGCTCATAATGTTTGTTGTTGAACTGGAAACTCTCGACGAAGATTTTGGTGAGCAAGTAGTATTGCTCCCTTTCATCGCCCATATAAGTGGTTAACCCTGCCCTGTTGACAAGGGTTAAGAAATCCTCCAATATTCCTGCATTCCTTAGAAAATCATAGCAAGGAAAAGTAGAAGCATTAGGAGGCCCGTTGTCCTCTTCGGGCGCGAACCTAGGCGCGATGATGTCTTCATTATATGATCGCCTAATCCGGGTGGCGGCCCTAGAAGGCCTCCCGGTACTGGTTGTCCCCTTCTTGAACAACTCTCCAAAGCTAAACTTCTTCATAGCTTCTCTGAAATTTTCAACAAATGACATAAAAATTTGATTTGGTGACATATAATTGAGGGAAACTACCAAAGGAACTTGCTAGAGTACTAATCATGCATCAAAACTAGTTTCTACCACTTAGAACAAGCATGCAAGCTCACTAAACATGTTACCTACAGCAGCAAAATATTCAAGATATACTCAACCAAACAAAATTCTACTTGGATGGGCGGAGGAGTCACATACCGGAGAGCAAATGTGCCAAATTTCAGACAGAAATCTGGGCTGAGCAAAGAGATCGAAAATTCCTGAGCTCTTGAGCAAAAACGCGAGTGAGATGAACTTGGTACGAGTTTTTTCGGGAGAGAGAAGGTGCTGGGAAAAAGAGATGACAAAGCGGGGCAGAGGGGGGCCCACACCACATGGTGGCGCGGCCACCTCCTTGGCCGCGCCGGCCTGTGGTTTGGCACCCTCTGGTGCCCCACAGGTCATCCTCTGGTGCTCCCAGGTGCCTCGTCGAAAAATAGGACCAACGGTATAATTTTTGTGAATTTTTGAAAACTTTGAAAAACGCACATTTCTGGGTATTTAGTTTATTATTACTGGCCAGGAAAAATTTCGAAATCTTCAAATAACTAAAGAACTTTGCAAATTAAAAGTGCTACAGCAACTAGAGCAAGTGGAGGAAGAAAGATATGTTGTTTACCTCCTCTATGCATGTAAAAAGTATCCGTTAACAAGGTTGATCAAGTCTTGTCACCAAATAACTTTTTCATAGCATAAGAAGAAATAAACCTCAAATCAATCATGTTACCTTGAATTGTATTGATATGGATCCAATCACAAGAGTTTGATATTCTTCTTTAGGCTCATATATAGGACAATCAATAGTTCCCACTTTGATAGTTCTCACATTAGAAATAGTATTAACTCCACACGCTTTCTCAATCCTCTTGGGAAAATAAACGGTATGCTCCCTATCATCAACATTGAAAGTAACCTTTCCTTTGTTGCAATCAATAACAAACCTGCGGTGTTAAGAAAAGGTCTCCCAAGAATAATAGACATATTATCATCTTCAGGCATTTCCAACACAACAAAATCAGTTAATATCAAGCAGTTAGTAGTAACTTGAACAGGAACATTCTCACATATACCAACAGGAATAGCAGTAGATTTATCAGCCATTTGCAAAGATATATTAGTAGGTATCAACTTATCTAAGTAAAGTCTCTTATAAAGAGAAAAAGGCATAACACTAACACCGGCTCCCAAGTCACATAGAGCAGTTTTAACATAATTATTCTTAATAGAACAAGGAATAGTAGGTATACCTGGGTCGCCCAACTTCTTTGGAATTTTGCCATTGAAAGAGTAATTAGCAAGCATAGTGGAAATTTCCTCATTGGGGATTTTCCTTTTGTTAGTAACAATATCTTTCATATACTTTGAATAAGGTGGCAATTTAATAGCATCAGTCAAAGGGATTTGCAAGAATAAAGGTTTCATCCAATCACAGAATTTATTATAGTGTTCTTCTTCCTTTGATTTTAGTTTCTTAGCAGGAAAAGGCATTTGCTTTTGCACCCAAGGTTCTCTTTCATTACCATGTTTCTCAGCAATAAAGTCTTCTTTAGTATACTTTTTATTTTTAGCATGCTTTTCAGGTTCTTCTTCAACATCTTATTTATCAGGAGTATCATTCTTATCATTATCATATTCATTACCACTTTCAGTTTCAGCATCAGAAATAGAAATACTATTAGGATCATTAACAGGTTCAGAGGATTCTACAACATTTTTATGTTTCTTCTTCTTTTTCTTCCTAGAATGAGCACTAGGTTCAATGCGTTGAGAATCTTGTTCAATTCTTTTGGGATGCCCTTCAGGATATAGAGGATCCTGGGTAGAGACACCACCTCTAGTTGTTACTTCATAAGCATGTTTCTCTTTAGAATTATTCCCTAACAAGTCATTTTGCACTTTAGTGAGTTGATCAATTTGAGTTTGAATCATTTGAAAATGTTTAACAAGCATCTTAACATCATTGGAGGTTCTCTCCACAATATCATGCAATTCACTAATAGCTCGAGAATTTTCCATTAAATGATTCTCTACTCTCATATTAAAATTTTCTTGCTTAACAATATAATTATCAAACTCATCTAAGCATTGTGCAGGAGGTTTCGAATACGGAATATCTTCCCTAGTAAAGCGTTGAAGGGAGTTTACCTCAATCATGGATGAAGGGGGAATTATCTCACATATATCTTCTATAGGAGGTAGATTCTTCACATCTTCAGATTTAATACCTTTCTCCTTGAGAGACTTCTTGGCTTCCCTCATATCTTCATCATTCAATTTAATTAAACCCCTCTTCTTCAATATTGGAGTTGGAGTCGGTTCAGGCGTAGTCCATTCATCATGATTCCGGCTTATTTTAGCCAATAATTCTTCAGCGTCATCTGGAGTTCTTTTCCTGAAAACACAACCAGCACAACTATCCAGGTATGCCCTAGACTCAATAGTTAGTCCACTATAAAATATATCAAGTAAATCATGCTTTTCCAGATCATGCTCAGGCCGAGCTCTAATAAGAGAGCAAAATCTCGACCAAGCCTCAGGCAATTTCTCTCCATCTTCCTGGTTAAAATTATAAATTCTCTGCAAAGCAATATGCTGAGCACTAGTAGGAAAGTATTTGCGGAAGAAAACATCAAGCAATTCTTTCGGACTTTTAATAGAATTTGGTGGCAAATTATTATACCAAGTTTTAGCGTCATCCTTTAATGAGAATGGAAAGATTTTAGCAACAAAGTAAGTACGCATCTTGACATCATCAGAAAACAAGCTACTTAGAGTAGATAATTCAGTCATGTGTTCAACAGCACTTTCTTTTTCAGTACCACAAAAGGGTGTTTTCTCAACAATAGCTATATGAGATAGATCAAGAGAAAAATCATAATCTTTATCCCTAATGTTTATAGGAGATGTGGCAAACTTAGGATCAGGAGACAGTTTATATCTAACGACATGTTACGCAAGCAACTTTTTAATTTTTCTTGCATCAGTAGTAGCATTGCATTTTTCAATAAAATCATCATTAAGCTCCACATAATCTTCCTCGGGATCATCACTAAAATAATCAAGTTCGAGGTGAACTAACGGGTGTAGTAGCATTAGGAGTTTCAGTATTTTCAATTTGTCTAGACCTAGCAATTGTAGCATCTAGAAAGGATCCCAATGAACCACTATCATCAAGCACAGCAGAAACATTATCAATATTATGAGAGTGTTCAGATTCAGCAGATGTACCCGCATGTGAAGCATGCGGCGGTGAAACAAGTTTATCAATCACAGATGGTGAATCAAGAGCAGCAGAGGTATTCAGAATTGTACCTTTTCTTGTAGTGGATGGTAATATGGCGATCTTAGTATCGCGAGGTTTACCCATGATGGAGAATTTGCAGCGAACAATAATAATCCAAGTGAACTTCCAAATAAAGCTATGCTCCCCGGCAACGGCGCCAGAAAATAGTCTTGATGACCCACAAGTATAGGGGATCGCAACAGTCTTCGAGGGAAGTAAAACCCAATTTATTGATTCGACACAAGGGGAGACAAAGAACACTTGGAAGCCTTAACAGCGGAGTTGTCAATTCAGATGCACACAGGAAACAGACTTGCTCGCAAGGGTTTATCGATAATGCGAGTTTTATAAGCGATAGCAGGTAGTGAAATAACAGCAACAGAGTAACGAGAGGCAGTAGTGATTTTAGTAAACAGCGGGATTAAAATACCGTAGGCACGGGGACGGATGACGGGCGTTGCATGGATGAGAGAAACTCATGTAACAATCATAGCGAGCGCATTTTACGAGATAATAATAAAACGGTGTCCAAGTACAAAGCAATCAATAGGCATGTGTTCCATATATAGTCGTGCGTGCTCGCAATGAGAAACTTGCACAACATCTTTTGTCCTACCAGCCGGTGGCAGCCGGGCCTCAAGGGAAACTACTGGATATTAAGGTACTCCTTTTAATAAAGTACCGGAGCAAAGCATTAACATTCCGTGAACACATGTGATCCTCACATCGCTACCATTCCCTCCGGTTGTCCCGATTTCTGTCACTTCGGGGCCATCGGTTCCGGACAGCGACATGTGTATACAACTTATAGGTAAGACCATAAACAATGAATATCATGATGAAACAATAACATGTTCAGATCTGAGATCATGGCACTCGGGCCCTAGTGACAAGCATTAAGCATAACAAGTTGCAACAATATCATCAAAGTACCAATTACGGACACTAGGCACTATGCCCTAACAATCTTATGCTATTACATGACCAATCTCATCCAATCCCTACCATCCCCTTCGGCCTACAGCGGGGAATTACTCACACATGGATGGAAACATGGCTGGTTGATGTAGAGGCGTTGGCGGTGATGGCGGTGATGATCTCCTCCAATTCCCCGTCCCGGCGGAGTGCCAGAACGGAGACTTCTGGCTCCCGCGACGGAGTTTCGCGATGTGGCGGCGTTCTGGAGGGTTTCTGGCGACTTCGACTTCTCCCCTTGCGTTTTTAGGTCGAGGCCGATAAATAGTCCGAAGGAGGGCGTCGGAGGCCGGCCGAGGGGGCCACACCACAGGGCCGCGCGGCCCCCCCTGGGCCGCGCCGCCCTATGGTGTGGGGCCCTCGGGCCTCCACTTCAATTGTCCTTCTGGCTCCGTTAGTTTCCTGGGAAAATAGGGCCTTCTGCATAAATTCCGAGGTTTTTCCCGAAAGTTGGATTTCTGCACAAAAACGAGACACCAGAGCAGTTCTGCTGAAAACAGCATTAGTCCGTGTTAGTTGCATCCAAAATACACAAATTAGAGGCAAAACAATAGCAAAAGTGTTCGGGAAAGTAGATACGTTTTGGACGTATCAGAGAGAGACACGCTCCGCTGTTTCGTATGAACACATATGTTCTTAGCTTTATTCTTAATGTTCATTGCGAAGGTTGAACTACTTCGTTCATTGATATATGGTTGGAAACGGAAAATGCCGCATGTGGTAATTGGTATAATGTCTTGAATAATTTGATACTTGGCAATTGTTGTGCTCATATAGATCATGTTTAAGCTCTTGCATCATGTACTTTGTACCTATTAATGAAGAACTACATAGAGCTTGTTAAAATTTGGTTTGCATGATTGGTCTCTCTAAGTCTAGATATTTTCTGGTTGAGGTGTTTGAACAATAAGGAGACGATGTAAAGTCTTATAATACTTACAATATGTTCATATGTGAGTCTTGCTGCACCATTTTATACTTGAATTTGCTTCAAACAACCTTGCTAGCCTAGCCTTGTATTGAGAGGGATTACTTCTCGTGCATCCAAATCCTTGAGCCAAAAACTATGCCATTTGTGTCCACCATACCTACCTACTACATGGTATTTCTCTGCCATTCCAAAGTACATTACTTGAGTGCTACCTTTAAACTTCTATTCTTTGCCTTTACAATACATAGCTCATGGGAAAATAGCCTTAAAAACTATTGTGGTGACGAATATGTACTTGTGTATCTTATTTCTTAATAAGTTGCTTGTTGAGCGTTAACCATGTTTCTGGGGACGCCATCAACTTTTACCTTTGTTGAATATCATGTGAGTTGCTATGCATGTTCGTCTTGTATGAAGTAAGGGCGATTTTCATGATCAAATGGTTTGAGTATGCATATTGTTAGAGAAGAACATTGGGCCGCTAACTAAAACCATGAATCATGGTGGAAGTTTCAGTTTGGACACAAAACCTCAATCTCTTATGAGAATATTATCTGTTGTTAAATGCTTAAGCATTAAAAGAGGAGTCCATTATCTGTTGTCTATGTTGTCCCGGTATGGGTGTCTAAGTTGAGAATGATCAAAAGCGAGAAATCCAATGCGAACTTTCTCCTTAGACCCTTGTACAGGCGGCATAGAGGTACCCCTTTGTGACACTTGGTTGAAACATATGTTATGCAATGATAATCCGTGTTAATCCAAGCTAATTAGGACAAGGTGCGGGCACTATTAGTATTCTATGCATGAGGCTTGCAACTTATAAGATATCTTATACATAACACATATGATTTGTTACTACCGTTGACAAAATTGTTTCTATGTTTTCAAAATGAAAAGTTCTAGCAAAAAAATAGTAATCCATGCTTCCCTCTGCGAAGGGCCATTCTTCTACTTTATTGTTGAGTCAGTTTACCTACTTCTTTCTATCTTAGAAGCAAACACTTGTGTAAACTGCGTGCATTGATTCTTACATGTTTACCTATTGCACTTGTTATATTACTTTGTGTTGACAATTATCCATGAGATACACATGTTGAAGTTGAAAGCAACCGCTGAAACTTATATCTTCCTTTGTGTTGTTTCAAAGCTTTCTACTAAGAATTTATTGCTTATGAGTTAACTGTTATGCAAGTCTTATTGATGCTTGTCTTGAAAGTATTATTCATGAAAAGTCTTTGCTATATGATTCAGTTGTTTACTCATTGTCTTTACCATTGCTTCAAATCGCTGCATTCATCTCATGTGCTTTACAATAGTATTGATCAAGATTATGATAGCATGTCACTTCAGAAATTATCCTTGTTATCGTTTACCTACTTGAGGGCGAGTAGGAACTAAGCTTGGGGATGCTTGATACGTCTCAAACGTATCCATAATTTCTTATGTTCCATGCTACTTTTATGATGATACTCACATGTTTTATACACATTATATGTCATTATTATGCATTTTCCGGCACTAACCTATTGACGAGATGCTGAAGAGCCGATTCTTTGTTTTCGCTGTTTTGGTTTCAGAAATCCTACAAAGGAAATATTCTCGGAATTGGACGAAATCAACGTCCAGGGGCTTATTTTTCCACGAAGCTTCGAGAAGACCGAGGGAGAAACGAAGTGGGGCCACGGGGCGCCGCCACACTAGGGCGGCGCAGCCTAAAGAAGAGGGCCCGCGCGGCCCTAGCGTGTGGGGCCCCCGTGACTCCTCCGACTCCGCCCTTCCGCCTACTTAAAGCCTTCGTCGCGAAACCCTCTGGACCGAGAGCCACGATACGGAAAACCTTTCAGAGACGCAGCCGCCGCCAATCCCATCTCGGGGAATTCAGGAGATCGCCTCCGGCACCCTGCCGGAGAGGGGAATCATCTCCCGGAGGGCTCTTCATCGCCATGATCGCCTCCGGATCGATGTGTGAGTAGTTCACCCCTGGACTATGGGTCCATAGCAGTAGCTAGATGGTTGTTTTCTCCTCATTGTGCTATCATGTTAGATCTTGTGAGCTGCCTATCATGATCAAGATCATCTATTTGTAATGCTATGATGTCTACGGGTGCTTCTATTCTTGTAGACAGTGTTGGGCCTCCAAGAGCAGAGGTTTGTAGAACAGCAGCAAGTTTCCCTTAAGTGGATCACCCAAGGTTTATCGAACTCAGGGAGGAAGAGGTCAAAGATATCCCTCTCAAGCAACCCTGCAATCACGATACAAGAAGTCTCTTGTGTCCCCAACACACCTAATACACTTGTCAGATGTATAGGGGCACTAGTTCGGCGAAGAGATAGTGAAATACAAGTGGTATGAATGAATATGAGCAGTAGTAACGGCGCAAGAAAAGTGCTTGTCGGGCGTGCGATTGATGGTAGTAATATTGCAGGAAGTAAACATGCGGTAGAGAACGATGAAACAAGCGGTGTTTGCAGTATTGGAAACAAGGCCTAGGGATCATACTTTCACTAGTGGACACTCTCAACAATGATCACATAAATAAATAAGTTCTCTTCCTTTGTGCTACATATACTCTTGTTTGATAATGAACACCATTCGTTGCGTAGGGCTAGTAGAGCACCTCAATGCCGGAGTTAACAAGCTCCACAACATTCGATATTCATGTTTAAGTAACCTTTAGAGCATAATAGATCTTTGCAATCTAAACCGAGTACTAACATAGCATACACACTGTCACCTTTACACTATGAAGGGGGAATAAATCACATCAATATTATCATAGTAATAATTAACTCCATAACCTACAAGAGATTATGATCATAACCTACGCCAAGTACTACACGATGCACACACTGTCACCATTACACCGTGAAGGAGGAATAGACTACTTTAATAACATCACAAGAGTAGCACATAGACTAATAGTGATACAAAGCTCATCATATGGATCTCAATCATGCAAAGCAATTCATGAGATCATTGTATTGGGGTACAGAGAGAGAGATTAACCACATAGCTACCGGTAGGGCCCTCAGCCCCGGGGGAGAACTACTCCCTCCTCATCATAGGAGACAGCAGCGGCGATGAAGATGGCGGTGGTGTCGATGGAGGAGCCTTCCGGGGGCACTTCCCCGTCCCGGCGGCGTGCCGAAACAGAGACTCCTGTCCCCCAGATCTTGGCTTCGCGATGGCGGTGGCTCTGGAAGGTTTCTCGTACGGTGGCTTTTCCGTATCGAAGATTTAGGTCAGGGACCTTTAAATAGGCGAAGAGGCGGAGTCGGAAGGCTGACGGGGCCACCACACAGTAGGGCGGCGCGCCTGGCTCCTTGGCCGCGCCGCCCACACATGTGGGCCCCCTGTGGCCCTCCTCTGGTCCCTCTCGGGTGTTCTGGAAGCTTCGTGGAATTCTACGATGTTGGGCGTTGATTTCGTCCAATTCCGACAATATTTCCTTACTAGGATTTCTGAAACCAAAAACAGCAGAAAACAGGAACTGGCACTTCGGCATCTCGTCAATAGGTTAGTTCCGGAAAACGCATCAAAACGATATAAAGTGTGAACAAAACATGTAGGTATTGTCATAAAACAAGCATGGAACATAAGAAATTATAGATACATTTGAGACGTATCAAGCATCCCCAAGCTTAGTTCCTACTCGCCCTCGAGTAGGTAAACGATAACAATGATAATTTCTTAAGTGACATGCTACCAACATAATCTTGATCAACATTATTGTAAAGCATATGAGATGAATGCAGCGATTCGAAGCAATGATGAAGACAATGAGTAAACAACTGAATCATATAGCAAAGACTTTTCATGAATAGTACTTTCAAGACAAGCATCAATAAGACTTTCATAACAGTTAACTCATAAGCAATAAATTCTTAGTAGAAAGCTTTGAAGCAACGCAAAGGATGATTAAGTTTCAGCAATTGCTTTCAACTTGTAACATGTATATCTCATGGATAGTTGTCAACATAAAGCAATATAACAAGTGCAATAAGTAAACATGTAAGAATCAATGCACACAGTTTACACAAGTGTTTGCTTCTAAGATAGAAAGAATAGGTAAACTGACTCAACAATAAAGTAAAAGAAAGGCCCTTCGCAGAGGGAAGCATGGATTGCTATATTTGTGCTAGAGCTTTTATTTTGAAAACATAAAGAGAGCATAAAAAGTAAAGTTTTGAGAGGTGTTTGTTGATGTCAACGAATAGTAGTGGGCACTCTAACCCCCTTGCCAGACAGACTTTCAAAGAGCGGCTCCCATGAAATTTTATTTTTGGGTGGCACTCCTTCCAACCTTGCTTTCACAAACCATGGCTAACCGAATCCTCGGGTGCCTGCCAACAATCTCATACCATGAAGGAGTGCCTTTTTTATTTTAGTTTTATTTAGATGACACTCCTCCCCACCTTTGCTTTCTCAAGCCATGGCTAACCGAATCCTCGGGTGCCTTCCAACAATCTCATACCATGGAGGAGTGTCTATTTGCAAATTTAAGTTGCTTACTGATGAATCAGAGCAAAACATGTGAAGAGAATTATTAATGCAAGTTAATTAATTGGGGCTGGGAACCCCGTTGCCAGCTCTTTTTGCAAAGTTATTGGATTAGCGGATGAAGCCACTAGTCCATTGTGAAAGTCTGGCAGAAGTAAATGACAAGATCGAAAGATAAAACACCACATACTTCCTCATGAGCTATAAAACATTGACACAAATAAGAGATAATAGTTTTTGAATTGTTTAAAGGTAGCACATGAAGTATTTGCTTGGAATGGCAGGAAATACCACATAGTAGGTAGGTATGGTGGACACAAATGGCATAGTTTTTGGCTCAAGGATTTGGATGCACGAGAAGAATTCCTCTTAATACAAGGCTAGGCTAGCAAGGTTGTTTGAAGCAAACTCAAGTATAAAACGGTGCAGCAAGACTCACATATGAACATATTGTAAGCATTATAAGACTTTACATCGTCTCCTTGTTGTTCAAACACCTCAACCAGAAAATATCTAGACTTAGAGAGACCAATCATGCAAACCAAATTTTAACAAGCTCTATGTAGTTCTTCATTAATAGGTGCAAGGTACATGATGCAAGAGCTTAAACATGATCTATATGAGCACAACAATTGCCAAGTATCAAATTATTCAAGACATTATACCAATTACCACATGCAGCATTTTCTGTTTCCAACCATATAACAATGAACGAAGCAGTTTCAACCTTCGCCATGAACATTAAAAGTAAAGCTAAGAACACTAGTGTTCATATGAACAAGCGGAGCGTGTCTCTCTCCCACACAAGGATGAACTTATTCAAACAAAACAAAAACAAAAACAAATAGACGCTCCAAGTAAAGTACATAAGATGTGACCGAATAAAAATATAGTTTCAAGAGAAGAAACCTGATAAATTGTTGATGAAGAAGGGGATGCCTTGGGCATCCCCAAGCTTAGACGCTTGGGTCTTCTTGAAATATGCAGGGATGAACCACGGGGGCATCCCCAAGCTTAAACTCTTCACTCTTCTTGATCATAGTATATCATCCTCCTCTCTTGACCCTTGAAAACTTCCTCCACACCAAACTCAAAACAAACTCATTAGAGGGTTAGTGCATAATCAAAAATTTACATGTTCAGAGGTGACACAATCATTCTTAACACTTCTGGACATTGCAGTAAGCTTCTGAAAGTTAATGGAACAAAGAAATCCATCCAACATAGCAAAAGAGGCAATGCGAAATAAAAGGCAGAATCTGTCAAAACAGAACAGTCCGTAAAGACGAATTTTACAGAGGCACTTAACTTGCTCAGATGAAAATGCTCAAATTGAATGAAAGTTGCGTACATATCTGTGGATCACGCACGTAAATTGGCAGATTTTTCTGAGTTACCTACAGAGAACCCTGCCCAAATTCGTGACAGCAAGAAATCTGTTTCTGCGCAGTAATCCAAATCTAGTATTGACTTTACTATCAAAGACTTTACTTGGCACAACAATGCAATAAAATAAAGATAAGGAGAGGTTGCTACAGTAGTAACAACTTCCAAGACTCAAATATAAAACAAAAGTGCTGTAGTAAAATAAACACATGAGTTATCTCCCAAGAAGTGCTTTCTTTATAGCCATTAAGATGGGCTCAGTAATTTCAATGATGCACTCGCAAAAAAAAGAGTTGAAGCAAAAGAGGGCATCAAGAAGCAAATTCAAAACAAATTTAAGTCTAACCCACTTCCTATGAAAAGGAATCTTGTACACAAATAAATTCACGAGGAGCAAAGTGACAAGCATAGGAAGATAAAACACGAGTAACTTCAAAATTTTCAGCATATAGAGAGGTGTTTTAGTAACATGAAAATTTCTACAACCATATTTTCCTCTCTCATAATAACTTTCAGAGGCATCATGAACAAACTCAACAATATAAGTATCACATAAAGCATTCTTATTCACATCCATAAAAGTATCATTACTCTTCACATAAGCATAATCAATTTTATTAGTTGTAGTGGGAGCAAATTCAACAAAGTAGCTATCATTATTATTCTCATCAAGTGTAGGAGGCATAGTATAATCATAATAAAATTTACTCTCCATAGTAGGCGGCACCAAAAGACCACTATCATTATAATCATCATAAATAGGAGGCATATCATAATCAACATAAACTTTCTCCTCAATACCCGGAGGACTAAAGAGATCATTTTCATCAAAACCGACCTCCCCAAGCTTAAATTCTTCCATAGCATTAGCAACAATGGTGTTCAAAGCATTCATACTAATAACATTCCCATTAGCATGCATAAGTTCCATGGGTTTTTTAATTTTCTCTTCAAACACATCATGTCCTAATTCAAGATAAAGTTCATAAAGATCTCTCATTTTGTTGTTGTCTTCCATTAAGCCTTACTAGTGTAAAACAAAAAACAAAAAGATGCAATTGCAGGATCTAAAGGAAATAGCTTCGAGCGCTTACAACGGCAACAGAAAATAGCTTAGTTACCTGGGACCGGAGTATGAGTGCCTTTTACCTTTCCTCCCCGGCAACGGCGCAAGAAAAGTGCTTGATGTCTACGGGTGCTTCTATTCTTGTAGACAGTGTTGGGCCTCCAAGAGCAGAGGTTTGTAGAACAGCAGCAAGTTTCTCTTAAGTGGATCACCCAAGGTTTATCGAACTCAGGGAGGAAGAGGTCAAAGATATCCCTCTCAAGCAACCCTGCAATCACGATACAAGAAGTCTCTTGTGTCCCCAACACACCTAATACACTTGTCAGATGTATAGGTGCACTAGTTCGGTGAAGAGATAGTGAAATACAAGTGGTATGAATGAATATGAGTAGTAGTAACGGCGCCAGAAAAGTGCTTGCTGGCGTGCAGTTGATGGTAGTAATATTGCAGGAAGTAAACATGCAGTAGAACAATAAACAAGCGGTGTTTGCAGTATTGGAAACAAGGCCTAGGGATCATACTTTCACTAGTGGACACTCTCAACATTGATCACATAAATAAATAAGTTCTCTTCCTTTGTGCTACATATACTCTTGTTTGATAATGAACACCATTCGTTGCGTAGGGCTACTAGAGCACCTCAATGCCGGAGTTAACAAGCTCCACAACATTCGATATTCATGTTTAAGTAACCTTTAGAGCATAATAGATCTTTGCAATCTAAACCGAGTACTAACATAGCATACACACTGTCACATTTACACTATGTAGGGGGAATAAATCACATCAATACTATCATAGTAATAATTAACTCCATAACCTACACGAGATTATGATCATAACCTACGCCAAGTACTACACGATGCACACGCTGTCACCATTACACCGTGAAGGAGGAATAGACTACTTTAATAACATCACAAGAGTAGCACATAGACTAATAGTGATACAAAGCTCATCATATGGATCTCAATCATGCAAAGCAATTCATGAGATCATTGTATTGGGGTACAGAGAGAGAGATTACCACATAGCTACCGGTAGAGCCCTCAGCCCCGGGGGAGAACTACTCCCTCCTCATCATAGGAGACAGCAGCGGCGATGAAGATGGCGGTGGTGTTGATGGAGGAGCCTTCCGGGGGCACTTCCCCGTCCCGGCGGTGTGCCGGAACAGAGACTCCTGTCCCCCAGATCTTGGCTTCGCGATGGCGGCGGCTCTGGAAGGTTTCTCGTACCGTGGCTTTTCCGTATCGAAGATTTAGGTCAGGGACCTTTAAATAGGCGAAGAGGCGGAGTCGGAAGGCTGACGAGGCCACCACACAGTAGGGCGGCGCGCCTGGCTCCTTGGCCGCGCCGCCCACATGTGTGGGCCCCCTGTGGCCCTCCTCTGGTCCCTCTCGGGTGTTCTGGAAGCTTCGTGGAATTCTAAGATGCTGGGCATTGATTTCGTCCAATTCCGAGAATATTTCCTTACTAGGATTTCTGAAACCAAAAACAGCAGAAAACAGGAACTGGCACTTCGGCATCTCGTCAATAGGTTAGTTCCGGAAAACGCATCAAAACGATATAAAGTGTGAACAAAACATGTAGGTATTGTCATAAAACAAGCATGGAACATAAGAAATTATAGATACGTTTGAGACGTATCATGCTACATGTTGTGTTTGTTGGGATCCGATGAATATTGAATACTATGTCAAGTTGATTATCAATCTATCATATATGTTGTTTATGTTCTTGCATGCTCTCCGTTGCTAGTAGAGGCTCTGGCCAAGTTGATACTTGTAACTCCAAGGGGGAGTATTTATGCTCAATAGTGGGTTCATGCCTCCATTGAATCTGGGACAGTGATAGAAAGTTCTAAGGTTGTGGATGTGTGATGACCCACAAGTATAGGGGGTGTATCGTAGTATCTTCGATAAGTAAGAATGTCGATCCCAACGAGGAGCAGAAGGTGTTGACAAACAGTTTCGATGAAGGATTCACTGTAAATGCTCACAGACAAGTATTCAAGGGGTTTTGATGTACCAGCTGAATAAAGTACGAGTAAGTAAAATGCGATAGAAATAATTGCAGCGAGTGGCCCAATCCTTTTTAGCACAAAGGACAAGCCGGTTTGTTTACTTATAATGACCAAACGTTCTTGAGGACGCACGGGAATTTAGTCTAGTGCTTTCGCTTCATGTAGCTAAATAATCTTCATTGTTTTGATAAGTGTTATGTGGGTGAACCTATGCTAATGCACCGCCCTTCCTAGGACTAATACATACTTGTGATTATACCCCTTGCAAGCATCCGCAACTACAAGAAAGTAATTAAGATAAATCTAACCACAGCCTTAAACTCTAAGATCCTGCAATCCCTCCTGCATCGATATACCAACGGGGGCTCAGGTTTCTGTCACTCCGGCAACCCCGCAATTGGCAAACGAGTACAAGATGTATTCCCCTAGGCCCATAAATGGTGAAGTATCATGTAGTCGACGTTCACACGACACCACTAGAAGAATGACAACACAACTTAAATATCATAACATTGAATATTACTCAACCATAATTCACTACTAACATTTAGACTTCACCCATGTCCTCAAGAACTAAACTAACTACTCACGAGACATCATATGGAACATGATCAGAGGTGATATGATGATGAATAACAATCTGAACATAAAACTTGGTTCAACGGTTTCACTCAATAGCATCAATAACAAATAGAAATCAACACCGGGAGAGTTTCCCCTATCAAACAATCAAGATCCAACCCAAATCGTTACAGCGGTGACGAGGTGCAGCGGTGGAGATGGCGGTGATGATGATGATGATGATTGATACGTCTCCGACGTATCGATAATTTCTTATGTTCCATGCCACATTATTGATGTTATCTACATGTTTTATGCACACTTTATGTCATATTCGTGCATTTTCTGGAACTAACCTATTAACAAGATGCCGAAGTGCCGATTCTTTGTTTTCTGCTATTTTTGGTTTCAGAAATCCTAGTAACAAAATATTCTCGGAATTGGACGAAATCAACGCCCAGGGTCCTATTTTGCCACGAAGCTTCCAGAAGTCCGAAGAGGAGTCGAAGAGGGGCCACGAGGGGGCCACACCCTAGGGCGGCGCGGGCCCCCCCTTGGCCGCGCGGCCCTGTGGTGTGGGGCCCCCGTGCCGCCTCTTGACCTGCCTTTCCGCCTACAAATAGCCTCCGTGACGAAACCCCCAGTACCGAGAGCCACGATACGGAAAACCTTACTGAGACGCCGCCACCACCGATCCCATCTCGGGGGATCCAGGAGATCGCCTCCGGCACCCTGCCGGAGAGGGGATTCATCTCCCGGAGGACTCTACGCCGCCATGGTCGCCTCCGGAGTGATGTGTGAGTAGTCTACCCCTGGACTATGGGTCCATAGCAGTAGCTAGATGGTTGTCTTCTCCCCATTGTGCTATCATTGTCGGATCTTGTGAGCTGCCTAACATGATCAAGATCATCTATCTGTAATTCTATATGTTGCGTTTGTTGGGATCCGATGAATAGAGAATACTTGTTATGTTGATTATCAAAGCTATGTCTATGTGTTGTTTATGATCTTGCATGCTCTCCGTTATTAGTATATGCTCTGGCCAAGTTGATGCTAGTAACTCCAAGAGGGAGTATTTATGCTCGATAGTGGGTTCATGCCTCCGTGAATCTGGAGGAGTGACAAGAACCACTAAGGTTATGGATGTGCTGTTGCCACTAGGGATAAAACATTGGTGCTATGTTCAAGGATGTAGTCACTAGTTACATTACGCGCAATACTTAATGCAATTGTCTGTTGTTAGCAACTTAATACTGGAGGGGGTTCGGATGATAACCTGAAGGTGGACTTTTTAGGCATAGATGCAGTTGGATGGCGGTCTATGTACTTTGTCGTAATGCCCAATTAAATCTCACAATACTCATCATAATATGTATGTGCATGGTCATGCCCTCTCTATTTGTCAATTGCCCAACTGTAATTTGTTCACCCAACATGCTGTTTATCTTATGGGAGAGACACCTCTAGTGAACTGTGGACCCCGGTCCAATTCTCTTTACTGAAATACAATCTACTGCAATACTTGTTCTACTGTTTTCTGCAAACAATCATCTTCCACACAATACGGTTAATCCTTTGTTACAGCAAGCCGGTGAGATTGACAACCTCACTGTTTCGTTGGGGCAAAGTACTTTGGTTGTGTTGTGCAGGTTCCACGTTGGCGCCGGAATCCCTGGTGTTGTGCCGCACTACATTCCGCCGCCATCAACCTTCAACGTGCTTCTTGGCTCCTCCTGGTTCGATAAACCTTGGTTTCTTTCTGAGGGAAAACTTGCTGCTGTGCGCATCATACCTTCCTCTTGGGGTTCCCAACGAAGTGTGAGTTACACGCCATCAAGCTCTTTTTCTGGCGCCGTTGCCGGGGAGATTAAGACACGCTGCAAGGGGAGTCTCCACTTCTCAATCTCTTTACTTTGTTTTTGTCTTGCTTAGTTTTATTTACTACTTTGTTTGCTGCACTAAATATAAATACAAAAAAATTAGTTGCTAGTTTTACTTTATTTGCTATCTTGTTTGCTATATCAAAAACACAAAAAAATTAGTTACTTGCATTTACTTTACTTGATTCATCATGTTTCCTTTTAATTTTACCACAAAAGACATACCGGTAGGACGTGGGTCTATAGTTGGGAGAAATAATATAGAAGAATTCTTCAATCATGTTAGTACCATTGAAAATTTTGAAGATAGACACTTGGTAGACCTTGCGCCTACTTATGAAATTGCTGCTGCGCATTTAGTTACTTTGTTGGAAACTAAATTTGTTAATCTTAATCCTATAATCCAACACATGTTTCTCACACTTGGTGATATGGAAGAAGGGGAAAAGAAAGATTTTGTTTTAGAAACCCTTCTTAGAGAATTTGGTGGTCTAGCAAGAGAAGCTAGAAAGGTCTTTGCTAAATTTAATATGCTTGGTTCTCATACTAATTTTGTTAGTCTCCTTGAAAAGATGGACATGGATAGAATAATATACACTAATAATATTGATGATGGTGGGGAGATCAAAGCACCAATACCATGTAAGCTCCTAGCTATGAATGATGCACTAGAAAATAACTATACTTGGCTTGTTCCTGAAAATCTGTTTGATGAGAGTAGCACGCCTAAGACTAATGAAAAGGGAGATGCTAAAACTTATGTATCTAATATACTATGCCTGGTTGAGAAAACTCCGCACCCCGCTGAGAATGCACCACCCTTCGATAATACTTGATACACACTTTCTGCGCCTAGCTGAAAGGCGTTAAAGAAAAGCGCTTATGGGAGACAACCCATGTTTTTACCTACAGTACTTTGTTTCTATTTTGTGTCTTGGAAGTTGTTTACTACTGTAGCAACCTCTCCTTATCTTAGTTTAGTGTTTTATTGTGCCAAGTAAAGTCGTTGATAGAAAAGTTCATACTAGATTTGGATTACTGCGCAGAAACAGATTTCTTTGCTGTCACGAATCTGGGCTAAATTCTCTGTAGGTAACTCAGAAAACTATGCCAATTTACGTGAGTGATCCTCAGATATGTACGCAACTTTCATTCAATTTGTGCATTTTCATTTGAGCAAGTCTGGTGCCATTTTAAAATTCTTCAATACGAACTGTTCTGTTTTGACAGATTCTGCCTTTTATTTCGCATTGCCTCTTTTGCTATGTTGGATGAATTTCTTTGATCCATTAATGTCCAGTAGCTTTATGCAATGTTCAGAAGTGTTAAGAATGATTGTGTCACCTCTGAATATGTTAATTTTTATTGTGCACTAACCCTCTAATGAGTTGTTTCGAGTTTGGTGTGGAGGAAGTTTTCAAGGATCAAGAGAGGAGTATGATGCAACATGATCAAGGAGAGTGAAAGCTCTAAGCTTGGGGATGCCCCGGTGGTTCACCCCTGCATATATCAAGAAGACTCAAGCGTCTAAGCTTGGGGATGCCCAAGGCATCCCCTTCTTCATCGACAACATTATCAGGTTCCTCCCCTGAAACTATATTTTTATTCCATCACATCTTATGTGCTTTGCTTGGAGCGTCGGTTTGTTTTTGTTTTTTGTTTTGTTTGAATAAAATGGATCCTAGCATTCACTTTATGGGAGAGAGACACGCTCCGCTGTAGCATATGGACAAGTATGTCCTTAGCTTCTACTCATAGTATTCATGGCGAAGTTTCTTCTTCGTTAAATTGTTATATGGTTGGAATTGGAAAATGATACATGTAGTAATTGCTATAATGTCTTGGATAATGTGATACTTGGCAATTGTTGTGCTCATGTTTAAGCTCTTGCATCATATGCTTTGCACCCATTAATGAAGAAATACATAGAGCATGCTAAAATTTGGTTTGCATATTTGGTTTCTCTAAGGTCTAGATAATTTCTAGTATTGAGTTTGAACAACAAGGAAGACGGTGTAGAGTCTTATAATGTTTTCAATATGTCTTTTATGTGAGTTTTGCTGCACCGGTTCATCCTTGTGTTTGTTTCAAACAACCTTGCTAGCCTAAACCTTGTATCGAGAGGGAATACTTCTCATGCATCCAAATCCTTGAGCCAAACAACACTATGCCATTTGTGTCCACCATACCTACCTACTACATGGTATTTCCTGCCATTCCAAAGTAAATTGCTTGAGTGCTACCTTTAAACAATTCAAAATTTATCACCTCTGATTTGTGTCAATGTTTTATAGCTCATGAGGAAGTATGTGGTGTTTATCTTTCAATCTTGTTGGGCAACTTTCACCAATGGACTAGTGGCTTCATCCGCTTATCCAATAATTTTGCAAAAAGAGCTGGCAATGGGATTCCAGTCCCAAATTAATTAACAAAAATAGACACTCCTCCATGGTATGTGATTGTTGGACGGCACCCGAAGGATTCGGTTAGCCATGGCTTGTGTAAGCAAAGGTTGGGAGGAGTGTCATCATAATAAAACTAAAATAAAAAGGCACTCCTTCATGGTATGAGATTGTTGGCAGGCACCCGAGGATTCGGTTAGCCATGGTTTGTGAAAGAAAGGTTGGAAGGAGTGCCACCCAAAAATAAAATAAAATGGGAGCCGCTCTTTGAAGGTTTGCACGGCAAGGGGTTAGAGTACCCGCTACCATTCGTTGACAACAACATACACCTCTCAAAACTTTATTTTTATGCTCTCTTTATGTTTTCAAAATAAAAGCTCTAGCACAAATATAGCAATCGATGCTTTCCTCTTTGAAGGACCATTCTTTTACTTTTATTGTTGAGTCAGTTCACCTATTTCTCTCCACCTCAAGAAGCAAACACTTGTGTGAACTTTGCATTGATTCTTACATATTTGCATATTGCATTTGTTATATTGCTTTGCATTGACAATTATCCATGAGATATACATGTTATAAGTTGAAAGCAACCGCTGAAACTTCATCTTCCTTTGTGTTGCTTCAATGCCTCTACTTTGAATTATTGCTTTATGAGTTAATTCTTATGCAAGACTTATTGATGCTTGTCTTGAAAGTACTATTCATGAAAAGTCTTTGCTTTATGATTCATTTGTTTACTCATGTCATATACATTGTTTTGATCGCTGCATTCACTACATATGCTTTACAAATAGTATGATCAAGGTTATGATCGATAATTTCTTATGTTCCATGCCACATTATTGATGTTATCTACATGTTTTATGCACACTTTATGTCATATTCGTGCATTTTCTGGAACTAACCTATTAACAAGATGCCGAAGTGCCGATTCTTTGTTTCTGCTGTTTTTGGTTTCAGAAATCCTAGTAACGAAATATTCTCGGAATTGGACGAAATCAACGCCCAGGGTCCTATTTTGCCACGAAGCTTCCAGAAGTCCGAAGAGGAGTCGAAGAGGGGCCACGAGGGGGCCACACCCTAGGGCGGCGCGGCCCCCCCCCTTGGCCGCGCGGCCCTGTGGTGTGGGGCCCCCGTGCCGCCTCTTGACCTGCCTTTCCGCCTACAAATAGCCTCCGTGACGAAACCCCCAGTACCGAGAGCCACGATACGGAAAACCTTACTGAGACGCCGCCACCGCCGATCCCATCTCGGGGGATCCAGGAGATCGCCTCCGGCACCCTGCCGGAGAGGGGATTCATCTCCCGGAGGACTCTACGCCGCCATGGTCGCCTCCGGAGTGATGTGTGAGTAGTCTACCCCTGGACTATGGGTCCATAGCAGTAGCTAGATGGTTGTCTTCTCCCCATTGTGCTATCATTGTCGGATCTTGTGAGCTGCCTAACATGATCAAGATCATCTATCTGTAATTCTATATGTTGCGTTTGTTGGGATCCGATGAATAGAGAATACTTGTTATGTTGATTATCAAAGCTATGTCTATGTGTTGTTTATGATCTTGCATGCTCTCCGTTATTAGTAGATGCTCTGGCCAAGTTGATGCTAGTAACTCCAAGAGGGAGTATTTATGCTCGATAGTGGGTTCATGCCTCCGTGAATCTGGAGGAGTGACAAGAACCACTAAGGTTATGGATGTGCTGTTGCCACTAGGGATAAAACATTGGTGCTATGTTCAAGGATGTAGTCACTAGTTACATTACGCGCAATACTTAATGCAATTGTCTGTTGTTAGCAACTTAATACTGGAGGGGGTTCGGATGATAACCTGAAGGTGGACTTTTTAGGCATAGATGCAGTTGGATGGCGGTCTATGTACTTTGTCGTAATGCCCAATTAAATCTCACAATACTCATCATAATATGTATGTGCATGGTCATGCCCTCTCTATTTGTCAATTGCCCAACTGTAATTTGTTCACCCAACATGCTGTTTATCTTATGGGAGAGACACCTCTAGTGAACTGTGGACCCCGGTCCAATTCTCTTTACTGAAATACAATCTACTGCAATACTTGTTCTACTGTTTTCTGCAAACAATCATCTTCCACACAATACGGTTAATCCTTTGTTACAAAGAAGCCGGTGAGATTGACAACCTCACTGTTTCGTTGGGGCAAAGTACTTTGGTTGTGTTGTGCAGGTTTCACGTTGGCGCCGGAATCCCTGGTGTTGCGCCGCACTACATCCCGCCGCCATCAACCTTCAACGTGCTTCTTGGCTCCTCCTGGTTCGATAAACCTTGGTTTCTTTCTGAGGGAAAACTTGCTGCTGTGCGCATCATACCTTCCTCTTGGGGTTCCCAACGAACGTGTGAGTTACACGCCATCAATGATGATGACGGTGGTGATGGAGATGATGTCCAGCTCGATGACGATGGCGATGGCGTCGATTTCCCCCTCTTGGAGGGAATTTCCCCGGCGGATTCCTGCCCGCCGAAGAGCTCTTTTCTCTCTGGTGATCTCCGCCCCGCAGAGGCGGCTGTGACTCTTCGCGATGTACCCTCTGGAGCTTAGGTTTTCGGGACGAAGACGTACGCGAAGAAAAGGAGACGAGAGAGGGCTGTGGGCCCCCTCCTCACAGGGCGGCGCGGACAGGCCTTGGGCCGCGCCGGCCTATGAGGTGGGCCCACCTCGGGTGCCCTCCGCTCCCCCTTCTGGCTCTCTTCGTCTTCTGGAAAAATAGGAATTTTCGTGTAATTCCCGTCAATTGCTGATCTTCCGAAATATTGCATCCTGACGGTGCTTTTTCCAGCAGAATCCTGACTCCGGTGCGCGATCTCCAAATAATCATGAAATATGCAAAATAGATGAAATAACATAAGTATCATCTCCAAATATGAAATATATCAATGAATAACAAGAATTATGATATAAAATAGTGATGCAAAATGGACGTATCAACTCCCCCCAAGCTTAGACTTCGCTTGTCCCCAAGCGAAACTGAACTCGGTAAACAAGACCACATGTTTATGGAGTGAAGAGTCGATCAATAAAATACGTACAAGAAGCATCATATTAATTTACACAAGACATAATAGTGAACAACGTCCTCATATAATTCAACTTGAAACAAGTAAAAGGAAATCACAAGTGAAGGTGCATAGAAAATCATAATTGGTGATGGCAAACTTCGTTCTTGGTCAAAGAACAGTTAACAGATTATACTTATCTATCGAGCGGAGCTCTTATATTAAAGCTTATATAGCAGAACTTGCATACTCAATCATAATAATCTCCTCATAATCATTGATAATCTTCAAAGCTATATTCATCAGATAAAACTTGTACTAAACAAGGAAGAATAAAAGGCATGATTAAATATATCACAATATAGATGGTTGGATCACAACAACTCAAATGCTTGCTTAAGATGGAGGGAAATAGGTTTACTGACTCAACATAAAGTAAAAGACAGGCCCTTCGCAGAGGGAAGCAGGGATTAAATCATGTGCTAGAGCTTTTCAAGTTTTGAAATCATATAGAGAGCATAAAAGTAAAGTTTTGAGGGGTGTTTGTTGTTGTCAACGAATGGTAGTGGGTACTCTAACCCCCTTGCCAGACAAACTCTCAAAGAGCGGCTCCCATTTTATCTTTATTTTTGGATGGCACTCCTTCCAACCTTTGCTTTCACAAACCATGGCTAACCGAATCCTCGGGTGCCTGCCAACAATCTCATACCATGAAGGAGTGCCCTTTTATTTAGTTTTATTATGATGACACTCCTCCCCACCTTTGCTTTCTCAAGCCATGGCTAACCGAATCCTTCGGGTGCCGTCCAACAATCACATACCATGGAGGAGTGTCTATTTTGGTTAATTAATTTGGGACTGGGAATCCCCTTGCCAGCTCTTTTTGCAAAGTTATTGGATAAGTGGATGAAGCCACTAGTCCATTGGTGAAAGTTGCCCAACAAGATTGAAAGATAAACACCACATACTTCCTCATGAGCTATAGAACATTGACACAAATAAGGAGTAATAAAGTTTTGAATTGTTTAAAGGTAGCACATGAAATATTTACTTGGAGTGGCAGGAAATACCACATAATAGGTAGTTATAGTGGACACATATGGCATGGGTTTTGGTTTAAAGGTTTGGATGCACGAGAAGCATTCCCTCTCAGTACAGGTCTTTGGCTAGCAAGGTTAATTAGCAAGCATAAGAGTTGAGGGAAACAAACAAATATACATGTGATAGAAACAATCATGCATCTTACTTGTAAGCACAAACAATTTAACTTCAGAATACTAAGCTAAGAACTATCAAGAAAGATAATAACATATCCACATGTATTTCCTCTTCTCTACTTAAAACTCAAAGTGTTGTTGCTATTGACCAATGCTAAGTTTGCCAAAACCAAATAGATTTACTCTATGCTCCCAAAGTGATACCAATACTAACAACAAGATCAATCACATAATAGAGATTGCAAACTAAAATAAGATGTGCAATATATAAATGATAAAACTTCTCATTAATATTTCATAACGATAACTCACACCAAGGGATACATAGATAACCAACTAAAGAGAGATACTTCCATACCGCAACACATCTTATATGATAACTTCCCTACTCATGATATGAAACTACTTGATAACAAAAAGGTAAAAGATAGTGATGATGTGATACCGCGGCACTCCCCCAAGATTGGAACAAACCAAGGGGATGCCAATACCGATGATGAATTACTCCTTCGGTGGTGATGGTGATGCCCCGTTCCTGCGATCCTTAAGGATATCCTTCAGCTTCCGCCTCTCAGTTTGGTAATTCTGCACTAAAACTCGAAGAGATTCGTTGTTATCTGAAAGTGGCGGTGGCTGTCTTGTGATGGTAGTTGAGTAATACTCCAGCATTCTGCGAAGTCGGTTGTTCTCCTCAAGAAGTATCTCCACTTCCTTTCTCAGCGCACGGTATTGATCACAAAACTCATCTGTAACCCGTAGCGCTTCCTCCGCACAAGGGAAAGAATTGAGGCTAAGAGCAGGCGGTAGAGGTCCCTGCAAGTTATGAGAAAAAGAACGTCCAGTGTTAACCGATCCCACCAAGATTGGCTTACTCCCCATAGTTTGCCACTTCCTTTTCATTGATGATGTCTCCTCCACTTCCTCCTTGAATTCTTCCTTCAAAGGTCCCTTGTCCTTATTGTTGGAGGCCATGGTGCTTCTAAATCAAAAACAGATCCTGGCAGAAACAGCTCGAAACAAAACACGACGAGAAAACGATATACGGACCTCCAGGGGTCCGGGGGATTATATAGCAGTAATTTTTACGACAGAAGGAAAGTACCAGATCGAACAAGAGTCGGGGAGGGACAACGAGGCGGTGTCCTCATAGGGCGGCGCGGCCAGGCTGGGGCCCGCACCGGCCTATGGGGGCACGCCCTCGTGCGTCTCCTCCACTCCGTTTCGATCTCGTAATTTTTCATATTTTCCAAAAACAGCAAAAACATTGTTCGGAAAGTAAAACACGAACTTTTTATTACCAGTACTGTTACCTATTCAAAGTCAAACTCTGCAGGACTGTCAACTTGACCTTTGATGTAAGCTTTCGGAGTTACCACTTGGATAATATCAACATCTTCATTATAAGAATCTCCAGAGATATAATGCTTAAGTCTCTGCCCATTCACTACTTGTGTGGCATTACCTTGAAGAGAGCTAATTTTAATTGCTCCTGATCGATAAACCTCATCAATGACATATGGTCCTTCCCATTTTGAGAGTAATTTCCCTGCAAAGAATCTAAGACGAGACCGATACAATAGGACTTTGTCCCCAACATTAAATTCTCTTTTGATAATTTTTCTATCATGCCATTTCTTAACTTTCTCCTTAAAGAGTTTAGCATTTTCATATGCTTCACTTCTCCATTCATCTAAAGAACTCAATTGTAGCAATCTCTTCTTACCGGCAAGTTTGAAATCTTTATTAAGTTCCCTTACAGCCCAATAAGCTTTGTGCTCTAGTTCTAAAGGTAAATGACAAGCTTTTCCATAAACCATTTTATACGGTGACATACCCATAGGATTTTTATAAGCAGTTCTATAAGCCCATAGTGCTTCCTTCAATTTGCTAGCCCAATTCTTTCTAGATTTATTAACAGTCTTTCCCAAAATAGATTTAATCTCTCTATTTGATAATTCTACTTGACCACTAGTTTGAGGGTGATAAGCGGAAGCAATTCTATGATTAATCCCATACTTAGCAAGAGTTTTTCTAAAACCTCCATGAATAAAATGAGAACCTCCATCAGTCATAATATATCTAGGTACTCCAAATCTAGGAAAAATAATATCTAAAAGCATTTTTAAAGAAGTCTCACCATCGACACTTTTTGTGGGTATAGATTCTACCCATTTAGTAACATAATCAACAGCGACAAGTATATGAGTGTTACCTTCTGAAGAAGGGAAAGGTCCCATGAAGTCGAATCCCCAATAATCGAATGGTTCAATAACAAGAGTATAATTCATAGGCATTTCATTTCGTCTGGAGATATTACCAACCCTTTGACATTCATCACAAGATAAAATAAACTTCCTTGCATCTTTGAAGAGAGTTGGCCAATAAAAACCTGATTGTAGAACCTTTTGTGCGGTTCTATCTCCGGCGTGATGTCCTCCATAAGCACTACCATGACATTTACTCAATATCTCCTGTTGTTCATATTCAGGAACACATCTTCGCATAATACCATCCACTCCTTCTTTATATAAGTGTGGGTCATCCCAAAAATAATGCCTCAAGTCATAAAAGAATTTCCTCCTTTGCTGAGCTGAAAAGGTTGGGGGCAAGTACTTGGATACAATAAAGTTAGCATAATCAGCATACCAAGGGCTATCTCGCGAGTTCACCTTTATTACAGCCAATTGTTCATTTGGAAAACTATCATTAACAGGAACAGGATCATAAGTAATATTTTCCAATCTAGATAAATTATCAGCTACAGGATTATCAGCACCTTTCCTATCTATAATATGCAAATCAAATTCTTGCAACAGAAGTACCCATCTAATAAGCCTCGGCTTAGCATCTTTCTTTGTCATAAGGTATCTAATTGCAGCATGATCAGTATGAATTGTGACTTTTCAATCAACAATATAGGATCTAAACTTGTCACAAGCAAAGACTACAGCTAACAATTCTTTTTCAGTTGTAGCATAATTTCTTTGAGCAGCATCAAGAGTCTTGCTAGCATAATGAATAACATTTAATTTCTTATCTACTCGCTGTCCAAGAACAGCGCCTACAACAAAATCACTAGCATCACACATAATTTCAAAAGGCAAATTCCAATCAGGAGGTTCAACTACAGGAGCAGTTGTTAAGGCTTTCTTTAGAGTTTCAAAAGCTTCCTTACAATCATCATCAAAAACAAAAGGTACATCTTTTTGAAGAAGATTAGTAAGAGGCTTGGAAATCTTGGAGAAATCTTTAATAAATCTCCTATAAAACCCAGCATGACCCAGAACACTATGAATACCTTTAACATCCCTCGGATAGGGCATCTTCTCAATTGCTTCAACTTTAGCTCTATCAACTTCAATACCTCTCTCAGAAATTTTATGTCCCAATACAATTCCTTCATTAACCATAAAGTGACATTTCTCCCAATTAAGAACAAGGTTAGTTTCTTCACATCTCTGCAAAACTTTATCGAGGTTTCGCAAGCAATTATCAAAAGAATTCCCATAGACAGAAAAATCATCCATGAACACCTCTACAATACTCTCGCAAAAGCCATGAAAAATAGCAGACATGCATCTTTGAAAAGTAGCAGGAGCATTACATAAACCAAAAGGCATACGCCTATAAGCATAAGTTCCATAGGGACAAGTGAAAGTGGTTTTCTCTTGATCTTTAGTTTTAACAAAGCAATTTGTGAAAACCTGCAATAACCATCAAGAAAGCAAAAATGAGTATTTTTAGACAACCTTTCTAGCATTTGATCAATAAATGGTAAAGGGTAATGATCTTTCTTAGTAACTTTATTAACTTTTCGAAAATCAATGCACATTCTATACCCTACAACTACTCTTTGAGGGATGAGCTCATCATTATCATTAGGCACAACAGTCATTCCTCCTTTCTTAGGAACGCAATGCACAGGACTAACCCATCTACTATCAGCAATAGGATATATAATACCAGCTTCAAGAAGTTTTAATACCTCATTCCTTACCACCTCCTTCATCTTCGGAATTAGACGACGCTGATGTTCAACAACAGGCTTTGCATCATCTTCCATATTAATAGCATGTTGGCAAATAGAAGGAGAAATCCCCTTCAAATCATCAAGAGTGTAGCCAATAGCTCCTCGGTGTTTCTTCAATATTTCCAATAACCTTTCTTCCTCAATCTCTGAAAGCTTAGAACTAATAATAACAGGATATATTTTCTTATCATCAATATGAGCATACTTAAGATTATCAGGCAATGGTTTTAAATCAAAAACAGGATCTTCCTTTGGTGGTGGTGTTGTACCTAGATCTTCAACCGGCAAGTCATGTTTAAGAATAGGTTGACGAAGGAAAATTTCATCAAGCTCATTTCTTTCTTCCCTAAAGACTTCACTCTCACTATTCTCCAAATGTTGCTGCAAAGGATTAGTAGGAGCAAGAGCAATAGACGCACACTGTTCAACTCTAAAATCATTATTAGGCAAATCAGCTTTATAAGGAGTTTTGGCAAATTTAGAGAAATTAAACTCATAAGATTCACCAGCAAATTTAGTAACAATCTTTTCCTTCTTGCAATCTATAACAGCTCCACAAGTATTTAGGAATGGTCTACCAAAAATAATAGGACAATACTCACTAGCAAAGCAGTAACCAAGTACCAAAAAGTCAGCAGGATATTTAATCTTACCACATAAAACTTCCACATCTCGAACAATACCAATTGGAGAGATAGTTTCTCTATTAGCTAGCCGAATAACCACATCAATATCTTCAAGTTCACAAGAACCAATTTCGTGCATAATCTCCGTGTAAAGCTCATAAGGAATAGCACTAATACTTGCACCCATATCACATAAACCATAATAACAATGATCACCAATTCTAACAGATAGCATAGGAACACTAGCTTGCTTGGACTTATTGGGATGTGAAACAATATTAGAGGCATCTTCACAGAAAATAATATGACTATCCTCCACATTTTCAGTCACAAGATCTTTAATAATTGCAATAGCAGGTTCAACTTTTATTTGTTCTTCAGGTTCTATAGGTTTCTTTTCACTTTTATTAATCGCACTAGATATAACAGAGTACTCCTTCATTTTAGCAGGAAAAGGAGTTTTTTCAATATAAGCTTCAGGAATAACTTGATCAACAGTTTCAATCACAACACATTTGTTTATAGACGAATCAATTTTATCTTTATACGGTTCATGATACTTATCAAAATTCTTCTTAGGCAATTCATAATGAGAGGCAAAAGCTTTATAAAGATTTGCAACGACTTGAGAATCAAGACCATAAGTAGCACTAATATTACGAAATTTATCAGTATCCATAAAAACTTCAATGCATTTATAATCAAAGTTTATACCTGACTCTCTATCTTTGTCGTTCTCCCATCCTTCAGTATTCTCCTGGATTCGATCAAGAAGGTCCCTTTTAAACTCTTCTTTGTTGCGTGTAAATGATCCAGAACAAGAAGTATCCAGCAAAGTCTTATCTTGAAAAGACAATCTTGCATAGAAATTATCAATGATAACATTACCAGGAAGCTCATGAATGGGGCATTTGAGCATTAAAGACTTCAATCTCCCCCAAGCTTGGGCAATACTTTCTCCATCATGAGGCCAGAAATTATATATGCGGTTCCGATCTTTGTGAATTTCACTTGGAGGATAGAATTTGGAATAAAATAAAGGCACAATGTCCTCCCAATCAAGAGAATCACCATTCTTCAGCAATTTATACCAATGCGCCGCTTTACCAGACAGCGATATAGAGAATAGTTTCTTTCTAACTTCATTCATAGCAATACCTGCACATTTGAATAACCCGCATAATTCATGTAAAAACAGTAAATGATCACCAGGATGGACAGTTCCATCCCCTTCATAGCGGTTATCCATAACACGTTCAATAATTTTCATAGGTATTTTATATGGTATTACTTCCTCACCTGGCGCCTCATCCACTACCGTTGCAGTAGTAGTAGATTTCCCAAATAGAAATTGAAGAGAAGATCTCTCCATAATGACTTATAGCAGCAGGCAAAAATAAAATCAGCACAAACAGTAAAGGTTTTCCTTACCAATTCCACTTACCAATAGCGCTTCACTCCCCGTCAACGGCGCCAGAAAATAGTCTTGATGACCCACAAGTATAGGGGGTGTATCGTAGTATCTTCGATAAGTAAGAATGTCGATCCCAACGAGGAGCAGAAGGTGTTGACAAGCAGTTTCGATGAAGGATTCACTGTAAATGCTCACAGACAAGTATTCAAGGGGTTTTGATGTAACAGCTGAATAAAGTACGAGTAAGTAAAATGCGAGAGAAATAATTGCAGCGAGTGGCCCAATCCTTTTTAGCACAAAGTACAAGCCGGTTTGTTTACTTATAATGACCAAACGTTCTTGAGGACGCACGGGAATTTAGTCTAGTGCTTTCGCTTCATGTAGCTAAATAATCTTCATTGTTTTGATAAGTGTTATGTGGGTGAACCTATGCTAATGCACCACCCTTCCTAGGACTAATACATACTTGTGATTATACCCCTTGCAAGCATCCGCAACTACAAGAAAGTAATTAAGATAAATCTAACCACAGCCTTAAACTCTAAGATCATGCAATCCCTCCTGCATCGATATACCAATGGGGGCTCAGGTTTCTGTCACTCCGGCAACCCCGCAATTGGCAAACGAGTACAAGATGTATTCCCCTAGGCCCATAAATGGTGAAGTATCGTGTAGTCGACGTTCACACGACACCACTAGAAGAATGACACCACAACTTAAATATCATAACATTGAATATTACTCAACCATAATTCACTACTAACATTTAGACTTCACCCATGTCCTCAAGAACTAAACTAACTACTCACGAGACATCATATGGAACATGATCAGAGGTGATATGATGATGAATAACAATCTGAACATAAACCTTGGTTCAACGGTTTCACTCAATAGCATCAATAACAAATAGAAATCAACACCGGGAGAGTTTCCCCTATCAAACAATCAAGATCCAACCCAAATCGTTACAGCGGTGACGAGGTGCAGCGGTGGAGATGGCGGTGATGATGACGGTGGTGATGGAGATGATGTCCAGCTCGATGACGATGATGATGGCGTCGATTTCCCCCTCCGGGAGGGAATTTCCCCGGCGGATTCCTGCCCGCCGGAGAGCTCTTTTCTCTCTGGTGATCTCCGCCCCGCAGAGGCGGCTGTGACTCTTCGCGATGTACCCTCTGGAGCTTAGGTTTTCGGGGCGAAGAAAAGGAGACGAGAGAGGGCTGTGGGCCCCCTCCTCACAGGGCGGCGCGGCCAGGCCTTGGGCCGCGCCGGCCTATGAGGTGGGCCCACCTCGGGTCCCCTCGGCTCCCCCTTCTGGCTCGCTTCGTCTTCTGGAAAAATAGGAATTTTCGTGTAATTCCCGTCAATTGCTGATCTTCCGAAATATTGCATCCTGACGGTGCTTTTTCCAGCAGAATCCTGACTCCGGTGCGCGATCTCCAAATAATCATGAAATATGCAAAATAGATGAAATAACATAAGTATCATCTCCAAATATGAAATATATCAATGAATAACAGTAAATTATGATATAAAATAGTGATGCAAAATGGACGTATCAATGTGCTGTTGCCACTAGGGATAAAACATCGATGCTTTGTCTAAGGATATTTGTGTTGATTACATTACGCACCATACTTAATGCAATTGTCTATTGCTTGCAACTTAATACCGGAAGGGGTTCGGATGATAACCTGAAAGTGAACTATTTAGGCATAGATGCATGCTGGATAGCGGTCTATGTACTTTGTCATAATGCCCTGATTAAATCTCATAGTACTCATCATGATATATGTATGTGCATTGTTATGCCTTCTTTATTTGTCAATTGCCCAACTATAATTTGTTCACCCAACATGCTATTTATCTTATGGGAGAGACACCACTAGTGAACTGTGGACCCCGGTCCATTCTTTACATCTGAAATACAATCTACTGCAATTGTTCTTTACTGTTCTTCGCAAACAAACATCATCTTCCACACTATACGGTTAATCCTTTGTTTTCAGCAAGCCGGTGAGATTGACAACCTCACTGTTACGTTGGGGCAAAGTACTTTGATTGTGTTGTGCAGGTTCCACGTTGGCGCCGGAATCCCTGGTGTTGCGCCGCACTACACTTCGCCGCCATCAACCTTCAACGTGCTTCTTGACTCCTACTGGTTCGATAAACCTTGGTTTCTTACTGAGGGAAAACTTGCTACTGTACGCATCACACCTTCCTCTTGGGGTTCCCAACAGACGTGTGTTAACTGCACGCATCAATGCCTCAACTCATACTTTCCGGATACTTAATCCCACCTTTATAACCACCCATTTACGCAGTGGCGTTTGATGTAATCAAAGTACCTTTTCGGTATAAGTGATTTACATGATCTCATGGTTGAAAGGACTAGGTAACTATGTATTGAAAGCTTATAGCAAATAACTTAATGACGTGATCTTATGCTACGCTTAAATGGTTGTGTCCATTACATCATTCATATAATGATATAACCTTGTTATTAATAACATCCAATGTTCATGATTATGAAACTAATCATCTATTAATCAACAAGCTAGTTAAGAGGCTTACTAGGGACTCATAGTTGTTTACATAACACACATGTATCAATGTTTCGGTAAATACAATTATAGCATGGTATATAAACATTTATCATAAACACAAAGATATATATAATAACCACTTTTATTATTGCCTCTTGGGCATATCTCCAACAGTCTCCCACTTGCACTAGAGTCAATAATCTAGATTACATTGTAAGGTACCTAACACCCATGGCATTCTGGTGTTGGTCATGCTTTGCCCTATGGAGAGCTTTAGTCAATGGATCTGCTACATTCAGATCAGTGTGTACTTTGCAAATCTTTACTTCTCCATCTTCGATGTACTCGCGAATCGAATGATAACGCAGCTTGATATGCTTCAACCTCTTGTGTGACCTTGGTTCTTGTTCATTGGCGATGGCACCCATGTTATCACAGTAGATGACTAATGGGTCCAATGCACTAGGAACCACACCGAGCTCTACAATGAACCTCTTCATCCATACCGCTTCTGATGAAGCCTCTGAAGCCGCTATGTACTCTGATTCTGTTGAAGACTTCGCCACCGTGCACTGCTTCGAGCTTGCCCAGCTTACTGCAGCACCATTCAATATAAACACGTACCCAGACTATGACTTAGAGTCATCAGGATCAGTGTTCCAACTTGCATCGGTGTAACTGGTTACAACGAGCTCTTGGTCACCTCCATAACAAAGAAACATATCCTTAGTTCTTTTCAAGTACTTCAGGATATTCTTGACCGCTGTCCAGTGTTCCATTCCTGGATCACTTTGATATCTGCTAGTCAAACTAACAGCATGTGCTATATCCGGTCTAGTACATAGCATGGCATACATGATAGAGCCTACTGCCGAGGCATAGGGGATCTGACTCATCCTTTGTCTTTCTTCTGCCGTAGCCAGACCTTGAGTCTTACTCAAGACCTTGCCTGGTAACATAGGTAAGAATCCTTTCTTACTTTCGTCCATTCTAAATTTCTTTAGAATCTTGTCCAGGTATGTACTTTGTGATAGCCCTATTAGACGTCTTGATCTATCTCTATAAATCTTGATGCCTAATATATACGATGCTTCACCATGGTCTTTCATTGAAAAACTATTATTCAAATAACCTTTTACACTGCTTAATAGTTCTATATCATTCCCAATCAATAATATGTCATCTACATATAATATCAGGAACGCTACAGAGCTCCCACTCACTTTCTTGTAAATACAGGCCTCTCCATGACACTGTATAAACCCGAAGTCTTTGATCACCTTATCAAAGTGTCGGTTCCAACTTCTCGATGCTTGCTTCAGTCCATAAATTGAACGCTGAAGTTTGCATACTTTGTCAGCATTTTTAGGATCGACAAAACCTTTGGGTTGTACCATATACAACTCTTCCTCAATGTCTCCATTAAGGAACGTTGTTTTGACATCCATCTGCCAAATCTCATAATCGAAAAATGTAGCTATTGCTAACAAAATCCTCACAGACTTTAGCTTCGCTACAGATGAGAAAGTCTCATCGTAGTCAACTCCTTGAATTTGTCGGAAACCCTTTGCGACAAGTCGAGCTTTATAGACAGTAATATTACCATCAGCATCTGTTTTTCTTTTGAAGATCCATTTATTCTCGACAGCCTTGCGGCTATCAGGTAAGTCTACCAAAGTCCACACTTTGTTATCATACATGGATCCCATTTCGGATTTCATGGCTTCTTGCCATTCGTTGGAATCTGGGCTCATCATCGCTTCTTCATACGTCGCAGGGTCTTCATCACTGTTGTCCACAATCATGACATTTAGACAAGGATCATACCAATCAGGAGTGGCACGTTCCCTTGTCGATCTGCGAGGTTCGCAGCTATCTCGTTTGAAGTTTCATGATCATTATCATTAGCTTCCTCTCGTTGCCGGTGTAGGCGGCACAGAACATCTTCCTGCATCGCGCTACTCGATCAACGAGTAAAGATTCATCAATCTCATCGAGTTCTACTTTTCTTCCAAATACTTCTTTAGTGAGAAATTCTTTCTCAAGAAAGGTTCCGTTCTTAGCAACAAAGATCTTGCCTTCGGATCTGTGATAGAAAGTGTACCCTATAGTTTCCTTAGGGTATCCTATGAAGATGCATTTTTCCGCTTTGGGTTCTAGCTTGTCCGGTTGTAACTTTTTTACATAGGCTTCGCAACCCCAAACTTTAAGGAACGACAACTTAGGTTTCTTATTAAACCATAATTCGTACGGTGTCATTTTAACGGATTTTGATGGTGCTCTATTTAAAGTGAATGCGGCTATCTCTAATGCATAACTCCAAAATGATAACGGCAAATTAGTAAGAGACATCATAGAATGAACCATATCTAAGAGAGTTCGATTACGACGTTCGGACACACCGTTTCGTTGTGGTGTTCCCGGCGATGTCAATTGTGAAAGTATTCCGCATTTCTTTAAATGCATGCCAAACTCATAACTCAGATATTCACCTCCGCGATCAGATCGTAGAAATTTAATCTTCTTGTTACGTTGATTTTCTACTTCACTTTGGAATTCCTTAAACTTCTCGAAAGTTTCCGATTTATGTTTCATGAAATAGATATACCCATATCTACTCAAATCATCTGTGGAGGTTAGAACATAATGATAACCACCGCGCGAGGCTACACTCATTGGTCCGCACACATCGGTATGTATGATTTCCAATAAGTCTGTAGCTCGCTCCATAATACCAGAGAATGGAGTCTTAGTCATTTTTCCCATTAGACATGCTTCGCATCTATCAAGTGACTCAAAGTCAAGTGATTCAAGTAATCCATCGGTATGGAGTTTCTTCATGCATTTCACTCCAATATGACCAAGACGACAGTGCCACATATAAGTAGAATTATCATTCAATTTAATTCGCTTAGCATCAATGTTATGAATATGTGTATCACTACTATCGAGATCTAACAGAAATAAACCATTCTTTTCAGGTGCTCGACCATAAAAGATTTTATTCATAAAAATAGAACAACCATTATTCTCAGACTTGAATGAATAACCGTCTTGCATTAAACAAGATCCAGATATAATGTTCATGCTCAACGCGGGTACAAAATAACAATTATTGAGGTTTAAAACTAATCCCGAAGGTAGATGTAGAGGAAGTGTGCCGACAGCGATCACATCGACTTTGGATCCATTTCCAACGCGCATCGTCACTTCATCCTTCAATAGTCTTCGTTTATTCTTTAGTTCCTGTTTCGAGTTACAAATATGAGCAACCGAACCAGTATCAAATACCCAGGTACTAGTACGAGAACCAGTAAGATAAACATCTATAACATGTATATCAGATATACCTTCTTTCTTCTTCTTGACAAGGCCGCTCTTCAGATCCGCTAAATACTTGGAGCAATTACGCTTCCAGTGTCCCTTCTCCTTGCAGTAATAGCACTCAGCATCAGGCTTAGGGCCAGTCTTAGGTTTCACAGGAGGCGTGGCAGCTTTCTTGCCACCCTTCTTGTTTTTGCCTTTAGACTTGCCCTGTTTCTTGAAACTGGTGGTCTTGTTGACCATCAACACTTGGTGCTCTTTCTTGATCTCAATCTTAGCAGATTTTAGCATGGCGAAGAGTTCAGGTAACTCTTTGTTCATGTTCTGCATATTGTAGTTCATCACAAAGTTCTTGTAACTAGGTGGCAGTGATTGAAGGACACGATTAATCCCCAGTCTGTTAGGAATCACTATTCCCAAGTCACTGAGTTTCTTCGCATGCCCGGTCATGGCGAGCATGTGCTCACTAACGGAGCTGCCTTCTTCCATCATGCAACTGAAGAAGTGTTTCGATGCTTCATAGAATTCCACGGCCGCATGAGTTTCAAAGATATTTTTCAACTCATTGACCAACTCATGAGGATCGTGGTGCTCAAAACGTTTTTGAAGATCGGCTTCCAGACTGCATAGGATGGCACACTGAACTTGAGAGTATCGAGTTTTCCGAGTCGCGTAAACATTCTTTACTTCATCGGTTTCAGTTTCTGCAGGAGGGTCACCTAGCGGTGCATCAAGCACATATTGCAGATTTTCGCCAGCGAGGAAAATCCTCACATGACGGAACCAGTCGGTGAAGTTGCTACCGTTGCTCTTAAGCTTTTCTTTCTCTAGGAACTGGTTAAAATTGATTGGGGACGCCATATCTACAACATATATTTGCAATAGTTTAGACTAAGTTTATGACAAATTGAGTTCAAATTTTAATTCAACAAAATTAAAAACTAGGTGAACTCCCACTCAAAACAATATCCCTCGAATTGTCTTAGTGATCACACGAACCAAATCCACCACACCAAGTCCGATCATCACGAGACAAGATGTAACTTCAATGGCGAACACTCAAAGTGTTCATCATATCAATCATATGATTCATGCTCTACCTTTCGGTATCACGTGTTCCGAGACCATGTCTGTACATGCTAGGCTCGTCAATGCCACCTTAGTATCCGCATGTGCAAAACTGGCTTGCACCCGTTGTATGCACTTGTTGAGTCTATCACACCCGATCATCACGAGATGCGTCGAAACGACAAGTCTTGGCAACGGTGCTACTAAGGATGAACACTTTATTATCTTGATATTTTAGTGAGAGGGATCATCTTATAATGCTACCGTCGCGATCTAAGCAAAATAAGATGCATAAAAGGATTAACATCACATGCAGTTCATATGTGATATGATATGGCCCCTTTGTCTTTGCGCCTTTGATCTTCATCTCCAAAGCACGGACATGATCTCCATCATCAACGGGCATGATCTCCATCATCGTCGGCGTAGCGTCAAGGTCAATGGCGCCGTCTTCATGATTGTTCTCCCATGTAGCAACTATTACAACTTCTTTGAAATACTACTCAACATGAAATTTAAAGACAACCATAAGGCTCCTGCCGGTTGCCACAATACAATAATGATCATCTCATACATATTCATCATCACATTATGGCCATATCACATCACCAAACCCTGCAAAAACAAGTTAGACGTTCTCTAATTTGGTTTGCATATTTTACGTGGTTTAGGGTTTTCGAGTAAGATCTAATCTACCTACGAACATGAACCACAACGGTGATACTAGTGTTGTCAATAGAAGAGTAAATTGAATCTTCACTATAGTAGGAGAGACAGACACCCGCAAAGCCACTTATGCAATACAAGTTGCATGTCGAGCGTGGAGCAAATCTCATGAACGCGGTCATGTAAAGTTAGCCCGAGCCGCTTCATCCCACTATGCCACAAAGATGCAAAGTACTCAAACTAAAGACAACATAAGCATCAACGCCCACAAAACCATTATGTTCTACTCGTGCAACCATCTATGCATAGACATGGCTCTGATACCACTGTAGGGATTCATTGCATAGAAAACAAAAAATTTCCTACCGCGAGAACGCAATCCAAGCCAAGATGCAATCTAGAAGACGGGAGCAACGAGGGGATGAACGAGACTCACCCTTGAAGATTTCCAAAGCCTACAAGATGAGGCTCTTGTTGCTGCGGTAGACGATCACTTGCCGCTTTCAAAAGCGCGTAGAAGATCTTGACGGTGCCACAATCGGGCAGCACCTTCGTACTCGGTCACACGTTCGGTGTTGATGAAGACGACGTCTGATGACCCACAAGTATAGGGGGTGTATCGTAGTATTTTCGATAAGTAAGAATGTCGATCCCAACGAGGAGCAGAAGGTGTTGACAAGCAGTTTCGATGAAGGATTCACTGTAAATGCTCACAAACAAGTATTCAGGGGGTTTTGATGTAACAGTTGAATAAAGTACGAGTAAGTAAAGTGCGAGAGTAACAATTGCAGCGAGTGGCCCAATCCTTTTTAGCACAAAGGACAAGCCGGTTTGTTTACTTATAATGACCAAACGTTCTCGAGGACACACGGGATTTTAGTCTAGTGCTTTCGCTACATACGGCTAAATAATCTTCATTGTTATGATAAGTGTTGTGTGGGTGAACCTATGCTAATGTACCGCCCTTCCTAGGACTAATACATACTTGTGATTATACCCCTTGCAAGCATCCGCAACTACAAGAAAGTAATTAAGAATAAATCTAACCACAGCCTTAAACTCTGAGATCCTGCGATCCCTCCTGCATCGATATACCAACGGGGGTTTAGGTTTCTGTCACTCCGGCAACCCCGCAATTAGCAAACGAATACAAGATGCATTCCCCTAGGCCCATAAATGGTGAAGTGTCATGTAGTCGACGTTCACATGACACCACTAGAAGAATAACACCACAACTTAAGTATCATACCATTGAATATTACTCAACCATAGTTCACTGCTAACATTTAGACTTCACCCATGTCCTCAAGAACTAAACGAACTACTCACTAGACATCATATGGAACATGACCAGAGGTGATATGATGATGAATAACAATCTGAACATAAACTTGGTTCAATGGTTTCACTCAATAGCATCAACAACAAGTAGAGATCGATACCGGGAGAGTTTCCCCTATCAAACAATCAAGATCAAACCCAAATTGCTACAGCGGTGACGAGGTGCTGCGGAGGAGACGGCGGTGATGATGGTGGAGATGATGATGATGGTGATGGAGATGATGTCCAGCTCGATGACGGTGACGATGGCGTCGATTTCCCCCTCCCGGAGGGAATTTCCCCGGCGGATTCCTTCCCGCCGGAGAGCTCTTTTCTCTCTGGTGTTCTCCGCCCCGTAGAGGCGGCTGTAACTCCCCGTGAGGAACCCTCTGTGGCTTAGGTCTTCGGGACGAAGGGTTTCGCGAAGAAAAGGAGGCGAAAGGAGCCGTGGGCCCCACACTACATGGCGGCGCGGCCAAGCCATGGGCCGCGCCGCCCTAGGGTGTGGGCCCACCCTGGGTCCTCCTGGCTCCTCCTTCTGGCTTCCTTCGTCATCTTGAAAAATACGATTTTTGGTATAATTTCCTTCCACAGTTGATCTTCCGAAATATTGCGTTCTGACGGTGCTTTTTCCCGCAGAATCCTGGCTCCGGTGCTTGATCCTCCAATAATGATGAAACATGCAAAATAGATGAAATAACATAAGTATTGTGTCCCAATATGAAATATATCAATGAATAACAGCAAATTATGATATAAAATAGTGATGCAAATTGGACGTATCAACTCCCCCCAAGCTTAGACTTCGCTTGTCCCCAAGCGAAACTGAGCTCGATAGACAGGACCACATGTTTATGGAGTGAAGAGTCGATAAATAAAATACGGACAAGAAGCATCATATTCATTCGCACAAGACATTATAGTAGACAACTTCCTCATATAACTCAACTTGAAGCAAGTATAAGGTAATCACAA
Organism: Lolium perenne; assembly: GCF_019359855.2. Lineage (NCBI taxonomy): Eukaryota > Viridiplantae > Streptophyta > Magnoliopsida > Poales > Poaceae > Lolium > Lolium perenne. The sequence continues at coordinate 266,102,106 of NC_067244.2, read as the reverse complement.
ATAAAGGTGCATAAGAAATGATAGTTGGTGATGGCAAACTTCGTTCTTGGTCAGAGAACAATTAACAAATTATATTTATCTCATTGAGCAGCGCTCTCATGTTAAAGTTTATAAGGCACAACTTGCATACTCAATCATAATGGTCTCCTCATAATCATTGATAACTTGCAAAGCTATATTCATTCAGATAAAACTTGTACTAAACAAGGAAGAATAAAAGACATGATGAAGTAAATCACAATATAATGGTTTGATCACAACAACTCAAATGCTTGCTTGAGATGGAGGGAAATAGGTTTACTGACTCAACATAAAGTAAAAGACAGGCCCTTCGCAGAGGGAAGCAGGGATTAAATCATGTGCTAGAGCTTTTTCAGTTTTGAAATCATATAGAGATAATAAAAGTAACATTTTGAGAAGTGTTCGTTGTTGTCAACGACTGGTAGCGGGTACTCTAACCCCCTTGCCAAACAAACGTTCAAAGAGCGGCTCCCATATTATTTTCATTTTGTGTGGCACTCCTTCCAACCTTTTCTTTCACAAACCATGGCTAACCGAATCCTCGGGTGCCTGCCAACAATCTCATACCATGAAGGAGTGCCTTTTTATTTTGGTTTTATTATGATGATGACACTCCCCCCAACCTTTGCTTACACAAGCCATGGCTAACCGAATCCTTCGGGTGCCGTCCATCAATCACATACCATGGAGGAGTGTCTATTTAGTTTAATTAATTTGGGACTGGGAATCCCATTGGCAGCTCTTTTTGCAAAATTATTGGATAAGCGGATGAAGCCACTAGTCCATTGGTGAAAGTTGCCCAACAAGATTGAAAGATAAAACACCACATACTTCCTCATGAGCTATAAAACATTGACACAAATAAGAGATACTAAGTTTTGAATTGTTTAAAGGTAGCACATGAAGTATTTACTTGGAATGGCAGAAAATACCATGTAGTAGGTAGGTATGGTGGACACAAATGACATAGGTTTGGGTTAAGGTTTGGATGCACGAGAAGTATTCCCTCTCAGTACAGGTCTTTGGCTAGCAAGGTTAATTAGCAAGCATGAGAGTCGAGGGAAACAAACAAATATACATGTGATAGAAACAATCATGCATCTTCCTCGTAAGCACAAACAATTTTAACTTCAGAATAATAAGCTATGAGCTAACAAGAAAGAAAGACAATGAAACAACTACATGTATTTCTCTTTTCTATTTAAACCTCAAAGTGTTGTTGCTATTGACCAATGCTAAGTTTGCCAAAACCAAATAGATTTATTCAATGCTCCCAAAGTGATACCAATACTAACAACAAGGTAAATCATATAATAGCGATTGCAAACTAAAATAAGATGTGCAATATGTAAATGATAAGACTTCTCATTAATATTCCATAACGATAACTCACACCAAGGGATACATAGACAACCAACTAAAGGAGAGATACTTCCACACTGCAACCCATCTTATATGATAACTTCCCTACTCATGATATGACACTACTTGACAATGAAAAGTAAAAGGTAGTGATAATGTGATATCGGCACTCCCCCAAGCTTGGAACAAACCAAGGGGATGCCAATACCGATGATGAATTACTCCTGCGGTGGTGGTGATGATGAATTCCTGATAAGCTTCTCAACGAGTTCCTTTAGCTTCAGTTTTTCAGCTTGGCAATTCTGCACTAAAACTCGAAGATATTCATTGTTATCTGAAGTTGGCGATGATGACCTTGTGATGCGAATCGAATGGTATTCCAGTAATCTTCGGAGACGGCAATTCTCCTCTTGGAGTATCTCCACTTCTCTTCTCAGAGCCCGATATTGATCACAAAACTCATCGGTAGTCCGTAGAGCTTCCTCCAACACAGGGAAGGAGTCGAGGCTACGAGCGGGTGGTAAAGGTCCCTGCAAGTTATGAGAAAAAGAACGTCAAGCGTCAACAGATCCCACCAAGATTTGCTTGCTCCCAATGGCTTGCTGCTCTTGTCTTGATGGCACCCTCTTCACTTCTTCCTCCGAAAGCCCCTTGCCCTTGTTGTTGGAGGCCATGGTGCTTCTAGACCGAAAACAGATCCTGGTAGAAACAGCTCGAAACAAAACACGTCGAGAAAACGATATACGGACCTCCAGGGGTCCGGGGGATTATATAGCAAAAAATTTCGCGACATAAGGAAAGTACCAGATCGAACCAGAGTCGGAAAGGGGCGACGAGGCGGCCAGACCATAGGGCGGTGCGGGCCCAGGTCAGGCCGCGCCGGCCTATGGTGGCACGCCCTCGTGCGTCCTTTCCATTCCGTTTCGAACTCGCAATTTTTCATATTTTCCAAAAACAGCAAAAATATTGTTCGGAAGGTAAATTGCGAACTTTTCATTACCAGTACTATTACCTATTCAAAGTCGAGTTCTGGCGGACTGTCAATTTGCCCTTTGATGAAAGCCTCCGGTGTTTCCACTTGAATAATATCAACATCAACATTATAGGAATCACCCGAGATATAATGCTTGAGTCTTTGTCCATTCACCACTTGCGTAGCATTGCCTTGGAGAGAGCTAATTTTAATTGCTCCTGAACGATACACCTCCTCGACAACATATGGTCCTTCCCATTTTGAGAGTAATTTCCCTGCAAAGAATCTGAGACGAGACCGATACAATAGGACTTTATCCCCAATATTAAATTCTCTTTTGATAAACCTTCTATCATGCCATTTTTTAACTTTCTCTTTAAAGAGTTTAGCATTTTCATAAGCTTCACTTCTCCATTCATCTAGAGAACTTAATTGCAACAACCTCTTATCACCGGCAAGTTTAGGATCTTTATTTAATTCTCTAACAGCCCAATAAGCTTTGTGCTCTAGTTCTAAAGGTAAATGACAAGCTTTCCCATAAACCATTTTATAAGGTGACATTCCCATGGGATTTTTATAAGCAGTTCTATAAGCCCATAGTGCATCCTTCAATTTACTAGCCCAATTCTTTCTAGTTTTATTAACAGTCTTTCCCAAAATAGATTTAATCTCTCTATTTGATAATTCTACTTGACCACTAGTTTGAGGATGATAAGCAGAAGCAATTCTATGATTAATACTATACCTAGCAAGAGTTTTTCTAAAACCTCCATGAATAAAATGAGAACCTCCATCAGTCATAATATATCTAGGCACTCCAAATCTAGGAAAAATAATGTCTAAAAGCATTCTTAAAGAGGTCTCACCATCAGCACTTTTTGTAGGTATGGCTTCCACCCATTTAGTAACATAATCAACAGCAACAAGTATATGAGTGTTACCTTCTGAAGACGGAAAAGGTCCCATGAAGTCAAATCCCCAACAATCGAATGGTTCAATAACAAGAGTATAATTCATAGGCATTTCATTACGTCTGGAGATATTACCAACCCTTTGGCATTCATCACAAGATAAAATAAACTTTCTCGCATCCTTGAAGAGAGTTGGCCAATAAAAACCTGATTGTAAAACCTTTTGCGCGGTTCTTTCTCCGGCGTGATGTCCTCCATAAGCACTACCATGACATTTACTCAATATCTCTTGTTGTTCATATTCGGGAACACATCTTCGCATAATACCATCCACTCCTTCTTTATATAAGTGTGGGTCATCCCAAAAATAATGCCTCAAGTCATAAAAGAATTTCCTCCTTTGCTGAGCTGAAAAGGTTGGAGGCAAGTACTTAGAAACAATAAAGTTAGCATAATCAGCATACCAAGGACTGTCTCGCGAGCTCACCTTTATTACAGCCAATTGTTCATTTGGAAAACTATCATTAACAGGAACAGGATCATAAGCAATATTTTCCAATCTAGACAAATTATCAGCAACAGGATTATCAGCACCTTTCCTATCTACAATATGTAAATCAAATTCTTGCAACAGAAGTACCCATCTAATAAGCCTCGGCTTAGCATCTTTCTTTGTCATAAGGTATCTAATTGCAGCATGATCAGTATGAATAGTAACTTTTGAATCAACAATATAAGATCTAAATTTATCGCAAGCAAAAACTACAGCTAACAGTTCTTTTTCAGTTGTAGCATAATTTCTTTGAGCAGCATCAAGAGTTTTACTAGCATAATGAATAACATTCAGTTTTTTATCTACTCGCTGTCCAAGAACAGCGCCTACAGCAAAATCACTAGCATCACACATAATTTCAAAGGGTAAGTTCCAATCAGGAGGTTCAACTATAGGAGCAGTTTTTAAGGCTTTCTTACGAGTTTCAAAAGCTTCCTTACAATCGTCATCAAAAACAAATGGTACATCTTTTTGAAGAAGATTAGTAAGAGGTTTTGAAATCTTGGAGAAATCTTTAATAAACCTCCTATAAAACCCAGCATGACCAAGAACACTACGAATACCTTTAACATCCCTCGGATAGGGCATCTTCACAATTGCTTCGACTTTAGCTCTATCGACTTCAATACCTCTCTCAGAAATTTTATGTCCCAATACAATTCCTTCATTAACCATAAAGTGGCATTTCTCCAAATTAAGAACAAGGTTAGTTTCTTCACATCTCTGCAAAACTTTATCAAGGTTTCGCAGGCAACTATCAAAAGAATTCCCATAGACGGAAAAATCATCCATGAATACCTCTACAATACTTTCACAAAAACCATGAAAAATAGCAGACATGCATCTTTGAAAAGTAGCAGGAGCATTACATAAACCAAAAGGCATACGTCTATAAGCATAAGTTCCATAGGGACAAGTGAAAGTGGTTTTCTCTTGATCTTTAGCTTTAACAGCAATTTGTGAAAACCCAGAATAACCATCAAGAAAGCAAAAATGAGTATTTTTAGACAATCTTTCTAGCATTTGATCAATAAATGGTAAAGGGTAATGATCTTTCTTAGTAACTTTATTAACTTTTCGAAAATCAATGCACATTCTATACCCTACAACTACTCTTTGAGGGATGAGCTCATCATTATCATTAGGCACAACAGTCATTCCTCCTTTCTTGGGAACGCAATGCACAGGACTAACCCATCTACTATCAGCAATAGGATATATAATACCAGCTTCAAGAAGTCTTAATACCTCATTCCTTACCACTTCCTTCATCTTCGGAATTAGACGACGCTGAGGTTCAACAACAGGCTTTGCATCATCTTCCATATTAATAGCATGTTGGCAAATAGAAGGAGAAATCCCCTTCAAATCATCAAGAGTGTAGCCAATAGCGCCGCGGTGTTTCTTCAATATTTCCAATAATCTTTCTTCCTCAATCTCTGAAAGCTTAGAATTAATAATAACAGGATATATTTTCTTATCATCAATATGAGCATATTTAAGATTATCAGGTAAAGGCTTTAAATCAAAAACAGGATCTTCCTTTGGTGGCGGTGTTGTACCCAAATCTTCCACCGGTAAATCATGCTTGAGAATAGGTTGGCGGAGAAAAATTTCCTCAAGCTCATCTCTTTCCTTCCTAAAAACTTCACTCTCGCTATCCTCCAAATGTTGTTGCAAAGGATTGTTAGGAACAAGAACAATAGATGCACATTGCTCCATTTTAAAATCATCACTAGGCAAATCAGCTTTATAAGGAATTTTGGTAAATTTAGAGAAGTTGAACTCATAAGATTCACCAGCAAATTTAGTCAAAATTTTCTCTTTCTTGCAATCTATAATAGCTCCACAAGTATTTAGAAAAGGTCTACCAAAAATAATAGGACAATAATCACTAGCAGCAGAACCAAGTACCAAAAAGTCAGCAGGATATTTAATCTTACCGCATAAAACTTCCACATCTCGAACAATACCAATTGGAGAAATAGTTTCTCTGTTAGCCAGCTGAATAACCACATCAATATCTTCAAGTTCGCAAGAATCAATTTCGTGCATAATCTCCGTGTAAAGCTCATAAGGAATAGCACTAACACTTGCACCAATATCACATAATCCATAATAGCAATGATCACCAATTCTAACAGATAGCATAGGTACACTAGCTTGTTTGGGTTTATTAGGATGTGAAACAATATTAGAAGCATCTTCACAGAAAATAATATGACCATCCTCCACATTTTCAGTCACAAGATCTTTAACTATTGCAACAGCAGGTTCAACTTTTATTTGTTCTTCAGGTTCTACAGGTTTCTTTTCACTTTTATGAACCGCACTATTTATAACAGAGTACTCCTTCATTTTAGCAGGGAAAGGAGTTTTTTCAATATAAGCTTCAGGAATAACATGATCAGCAGTTTCAACTACAACACATTTATTAATAGATGAATCAATTTTATCTTTATATGGTTCATGATACTTATCAAAATTCTTCTTTGGCAATTCATAATGAGAGGCAAAAGCTTTATAAAGATTTGCAGCAACTTGAGAATCAAGACCATATGTAGCACTCATATTACGAAATTTATCAGTATCCATAAAAGCTTCAATGCATTTATAATCATAAATTATACCTGATTCTCTATCCTTGTCATTCTCCCAACCTTCGATTTTCTTGGATCTGATCAAGAAGATCCCTTTTAAACTCTTCTTTGTTGCGTGTAAATGATCCGTAACAAGAAGTATCCAAAGAAAGTCTTGTCTTGAAAAGAAAGTCTTGCATAGAAATTATCAATAATAACATTACCAGGAAGCTCATGAATGGGGCATTTGAGCATTAAAGACTTCAATCTCCCCCAAGCTTGGGCAATACTCTCTCCATCATGAGGCCAAAAATTATATATGCGATTCCGATCCTTGTGAATTTCACTTGGAGGATAGAACTTAGAATAAAACCAGGGCACAATATCATTCCATTCAAGAGAATCCCCATTATCCAGTAATTTATACCAATGCGCCGCCTTACCAGACAACGATAAAGAGAATAGTTTCTTCCTCACTTCATCCATAGCAATACCTGCACACTTGAATAAACCGCATAATTCATGTAAGAACAATAAATGATCTCCAGGGTGGACAGTTCCATCCCCTTCATAGCGGTTATCCATAACACGTTCAATAATTTTCATATGTATTTTATATGGTATCACTTCCTCACCTGGCGCCTCATCCACTACCGTTGCAGTAGTAGTAGATTTCCCAAATAAAAATTGAAGAGAAGATCTCTCCATAATGACTTATAGCAGCAGGCAGAAATAAAATCAGCACAACAGTAAAGGTTTTCCTTACCAATTCCACTTACCAATAGCGCTTCACTCCCCGGCAACGGCGCCAGAAAATAGTCTTGATGACCCACAAGTATAGGGGGTGTATCGTAGTATTTTCGATAAGTAAGAATGTCGATCCCAACGAGGAGCAGAAGGTGTTGACAAGCAGTTTCGATGAAGGATTCACTGTAAATGCTCACAAACAAGTATTCAGGGGGTTTTGATGTAACAGTTGAATAAAGTACGAGTAAGTAAAGTGCGAGAGTAACAATTGCAGCGAGTGGCCCAATCCTTTTTAGCACAAAGGACAAGCCGGTTTGTTTACTTATAATGACCAAACGTTCTCGAGGACACACGGGATTTTAGTCTAGTGCTTTCGCTACATACGGCTAAATAATCTTCATTGTTATGATAAGTGTTGTGTGGGTGAACCTATGCTAATGTACCGCCCTTCCTAGGACTAATACATACTTGTGATTATACCCCTTGCAAGCATCCGCAACTACAAGAAAGTAATTAAGAATAAATCTAACCACAGCCTTAAACTCTGAGATCCTGCGATCCCTCCTGCATCGATATACCAACGGGGCTTTAGGTTTCTGTCACTCCGGCAACCCCGCAATTAGCAAATGAATACAAGATGCATTCCCCTAGGCCCATAAATGGTGAAGTGTCATGTAGTCGACGTTCACATGACACCACTAGAAGAATAACACCACAACTTAAGTATCATACCATTGAATATTACTCAACCATAGTTCACTACTAACATTTAGACTTCACCCATGTCCTCAAGAACTAAACGAACTACTCACTAGACATCATATGGAACATGATCAGAGGTGATATGATGATGAATAACAATCTGAACATAAACTTGGTTCAATGGTTTCACTCAATAGCATCAACAACAAGTAGAGATCGATACCGGGAGAGTTTCCCCTATCAAACAATCAAGATCAAACCCAAATTGCTACAGCGGTGACGAGGTGCTGCGGAGGAGACGGCGGTGATGATGGTGGAGATGATGATGATGGTGATGGAGATGATGTCCAGCTCGATGACGGTGATGATGGCGTCGATTTCCCCCTCCCGGAGGGAATTTCCCCGGCGGATTCCTGCCCGCCGGAGAGCTCTTTTCTCTCTGGTGTTCTCCGCCCCGCAGAGGCGGCTGTAACTCCCCGTGAGGAACCCTCTGTGGCTTAGGTCTTCGGGACGAAGGGTTTCGCGAAGAAAAGGAGGCGAAAGGAGCCGTGGGCCCCCCACACTACATGGCGGCGCGGCCAGGCCATGGGCCGCGCCGCCCTAGGGTGTGGGCCCACCCTGGGTCCTCCTGGCTCCTCCTTCTGGCTTCCTTCGTCATCTTGAAAATAGGATTTTTGGTATAATTTCCTTCCACAGTTGGATCTTCCGAAATATTGCGTTCTGACGGTGCTTTTTCCCGCAGAATCCTGGCTCCGGTGCTTGATCCTCCAATAATGATGAAACATGCAAAATAGATGAAATAACATAAGTATTGTGTCCCAATATGAAATATATCAATGAATAACAGCAAATTATGATATAAAATAGTGATGCAAATTGGACGTATCAACGTCCTTCTCCCCGTTCCAGCGGGCAGCGGAAGTAGTAGCTCCTCCTTGAATCCGGCAGCACGACGGCGTGGTGGCGGTGGCGATGGAGATCTCCGGCGGAGCTTCGCTAAGCGTTGCGGGAGAGGTGGAGGAGGTGGAGCGGCTAGGGTTTGGGAGAGGGGGTGGCCGGCCACTATGGGGTGCGGCCAAGGTGGTGGTGTTGTGGTGGCCGGCCCCCTCCCCTTGGCCCCTCTTTATATAGGTGGAACCCCCAAGTGTTGGACTACAAGTCTTCGAATAAGACCCCAACCCAAAACCTTCCATGTGTAGGGAAACCTACCCAAGGTGGGATTCCCACCTCAAGTGGGACTCCCACCTTTCCATGAGGGGGGGTGGCCGGCCCCCTTGGTGGAGTCCACTTGGGACTCCACCCCTCTAGGGTTGGCCGGCCATGGGTGGTGGAGTCCCTTCGGGACTGCGCCTTCCAAAGTGATTTCTTCCGGACTTTTCTAGAACCTTCCATAAATGCACCGGATCATTTTCAAACTTATAAAATGACTTCCTATATATGAATCTTATTCTCCGGACCATTCCGGAACTCCTCGTGATGTCCGGGATCCCATCCGAGACTTCGAACAAAACTTCAAACTCCATTCCTTATTCAAGTTCTACTAATACGACATCAAACCTTAAGTGTGTCACCCTACGGTTCGCGAACTATGTAGACATGGTTGAGAACTCTCTCCGACCAATAACCAATAGCGGGATCTGGAGATCCATAATGGCTCCCACATATTCAATGATGACTTAGTGATCGAATGAACCATTCACATACGATACCAATTCCCTTTGTCACGCGATATTTTACTTGTCCGAGGTTTGATCATCGGTATCACTCTATACCTTGTTCAACCTCGTCTCCTGACAAGTACTCTTTTCTCGTACCGTGGTATGTGGTCTCTTATGAACTTATTCATATGCGTGCAAGCTAATTAGATGACATTCCACCGAGAGGGCCCAGAGTATATCTATCCGTCATCGGGATGGACAAATCCCACTGTTGATCCATATGCCTCAACTCATACTTTCCGGATACTTAATCCCACCTTTATAACCACCCATTTACGCAGTGGCGTTTGATGTAATCAAAGTATCTTTCCGGTATAAGTGATTTACATGATCTTATGGTCGAAAGGACTAGGTAACTATGTATTGAAAGCTTATAGCAAATAACTTAATGACGTGATCTTATGCTACGCTTAAATGGGTGTGTCCATTACATCATTCATATAATGATATAACCTTGTTTTAATAACATCCAATGTTCATGATTATGAAACTAATCATCTATTAATCAACAAGCTAGTTAAGAGGCTTACTAGGGACTCATAGTTGTTTACATAACACACATGTATCAATGTTTCGGTAAATACAATTATAGCATGGTATATAAACATTTATCATAAACACAAAGATATATATAATAACCACTTTTATTATTGCCTCTTGGGCATATCTCCAACAATAACAAAATATCGTGGGTCTAAAAATACGTTATTAGCATGTTATAGCGTGCTATTAACGCGAATAGCGCTATAGCGCCGAAATAGCGTAGCGTCGGCTCTCCAGATATGCTATAGCGTGCTATTAGCGTTGGAATAGCGCGCTATTTTTTTTCCATGATACAACATAAGATGATTGAACTGTAGCTAGCATACGAAAAACGAACACACATTCTGGCCAAACAGCGAAGCTAGATAAGCATGGAGAAGATATAGGTGCAGGTCGGGAAGTGCACCTGCAAGCTTTTAGTTCTCCGCTCCGTGCATGAGTGGTGTTGTGGCCATCCCGTCAAAGAGTCAGCCATGTCCATGCCGACACTGTGCCCGCCTTCTGCCGAGTGGAGGCCCGACGAACATCCCGACCACTTTTGAGGATGGAATGGTGGTGGCCGACCTCCGCTTCTGCCGTTCCGTTGCCCGAACGAGCGCGGGTCCATCGGTGTCCGACCGTCCGTTATTAGAAGGGCCCTTCGCTTCTACTCCAGCAAGGGCAGAAGGGCCGACAGGGGCACACGGCGTAACTATGGGAGATAGCATCAACAGATGAAGCTGTGCCCCTGCCTTCGAGCCAGATCCCTGAGAGGAGCCGACATGCATTGAGAGACTTATCTTTTGCTGTGCGCTGCCTCCTAGATTTACCCCACCGCCACCTAATTGGGGTCGTCGGCTTGCCTCCCATGCTGCTGGCTGCAGCATCTTTGGCTCCGAGACCTTCCCGTCCAAGTTCTAGACATTACGGCTTCAGTGAACCGAGCGCCGACGAGCGGCCAACTGCATCGATTAGGCAGCGGCGACCAGTAGAGTCCCGAGAGCAAGCGAGAAATAAAGGGGAGAAGGGGATCCAGAGTGACGCCAGAGACACCGGGAGTTTTTTTTTCTACAGATATTGGCCTTTTACTTGTGCGTGCATGGCATTTTTGTTCTCTTTTAACTCATGTGCATATATTAAGAAGAATCTTCTGCGCCTTGGTACTCCTGAACTCAATATTACTTAGTCCGACATTAGATTAAAAAATAGTGTATCAATCCCTAGGTTTTTTTTGAGGCAAATGTATCAATCCCTAGGTTACATACAGGTCCGGAGGAGAAGTTTCCTTCAAGTTGTTCATTCCAAATTTATTATTTTTTTCCTAAGCTGCATACTTTTAAATTTATGTACGAAAGAAGGAACGCACTTATATGCGTGAATCTTCTACATGCAAGAATTTGTGAAATTTTTCGAGGCTTGCCGGCAATCTTCGAAAAATGGTGTAGAACCCTAGCCTTTTGGTGCCAAACCCTAGACTTATCTTTTACATCTACTTTTTTTTTTCTTTTGCTTCTATACTTTTCCCTTTCCCAAGTTTTCATTAAAAGCGAGAATTCTTTCTCAGCTCCCATTCACAATTATTTGTAAAGCCTAAAAATATTATCGTTCCGTACGTCTGTACATGGGTCTCACGGGATCGTCGCCAAGGCGACAGGGCGCGGGAGCGGGCCGCTGATGGGGCGCGAGAAAGGGCCTAGCGCGCGGGGGTGGCGCCGCCGGTGGAGCGCCGGCCGCCTAGCCGCAGTCACCATCACGGGTAATAAATTTCCTATTGATTAGGGCAGTGTAATCTCTTTTTTTTAGGAAGGATCCGACTGATATATTCAAGAAACTCAGAACAAATTACAAGAAGGTCCAAAAGTAAAAAAATTACAGAAAGACCCAGAAATTTGCACCGAGCACCCTGAGATGCCTGAAGAAAACGCAATCGGATCCACGCCACGCCCCAAGAGCTCCTAGATGATGTCGGAGTCGCCGTACAGCCAGCCGCCGGGAAGAAGCCGCCACCACACGTTGTAGATGACCGCAGTAGCCGTTCGCTGCCCAGCGACGAAACCACCGGAGTTGGGTGAGAGGCTAAAGTTTTTGGAATACCTTGAAGGCATCATATAGGAATGCATCCCCGCCATCTGCCCAGGGGGGACAAAATCAGCTACTCCCAATAGAGAAGATGGAACAGTAGGTGCACAATGGGTATTATATTCCTAAAAATAGTAGAATCTAAGTGTGCTTAGGAATTGTATTAATGAAGATTTACATAGTGTTTCATCCATGATAGTTTTTCATTTCACTTCTAAAGATGCTTAATATAGTGTTTTGTAATTGTTTACCGGGGCCTGAGCCACTCATGTGCTACTACTATTCCGTTCGTGAATTTGTTTGCTTTATCCTAATTTCATTTACCCCACTTTGTTTTGAATAAAACCTGAAAAACACATTAATATTTTTCTACTTAATTTTTTCTTTTTATAAATCGTAAATCGATGCGAACTTTACGGGTCGCGGCACCAAGATGCACATCAAAATCTAGTTTGGACAGAAACGATAGCAGAAGCTGCGCAGACGCGCCACCATGAACATGTCACATGTTGGAAGGACGCGTTGGTCTAGATATCTAGTTGTGGCCAGTAACACGCATCTTGCTACCCGTGTGTGACTGAAACTATTTTCTGCTTGCGTTAGTAATCCAGTCGCATCGGGTATAGATCTAGGGCATCTAAGCGGGTCTAACACATTTCTGATACGACTTGTGTCTGTGATGTATGGTGTCCTTTTGGGTTAGACGCTGCTCAAACTGATTGACATTTTTTTTAAAAAAAGTTCATTCATAAGTAATATAGTCTACATTGATTCAAAAAGGTAAATAAAAACTCTAAAAAATAAACGAGGCCGAGCCCAAGCCTATCCTACTTGTCGTCGTCCTTGTTCTACGTTAGGTCGACGAACGGAGGCATCACCCACGGTCAATACGGTGCCGACGCAAGCAGGTACGAAAGCTGCGGTGGAGGAGGAGTAGGAGGTGTTGCCGCCGGTGGCTGCTGACCATAGGGCACCTAGGAAGGCAACAAGCACGCCGTTGGTGGTGGTGGGTGATAGGTCGGGGCTTGCACAACGGTGACCACATCGGCAGTGTCGACGACATGCGCGATGCCTCCATAGCCGCCCTCAGGGCCTCCTCGTCCGAGAGGCCAGGAGGCATGACCGACGAGGCATTGTGTGGCGGCGCTTGTGGAAGAGGCGTCGAAGCCTGCTCCTACGAGGCTTTATGGGCGAACCTCATTGCCTCCTCCTCGTCCACGCCTTCCGGCATGAGGGGGAGCTCGTCCACCTTGCCCTCCTCTTTGCCCTTCTCGGCGAGGTACACGAGGTAGCCGAGGTAGTCCTCGGTGTCGTTCCGCTCCTCCTAGCCCGAGTTTTGTCGCAGCCAACAATGGCCTCATCCTCCTCTTCTTCGTCGTCCTCCTCCATCACCGGCGCGAGCAGAGCGGAGTAGTTGTACTCATCGCCACCGAGAAACCCCGCTCGACGCGTCGGATCCCATTCGAGGTGGCCGAACAAGTCCCACATGGGCAAGTTAATGTTGTACGTCGGGTCGAGGAGGAGGTCGTGGCAGAAGGGTCTACTTTGGCACGGGCGGCATGGGTCCACCCAGGGAAGCATGGCTTGCGCTCCCTACACAGGGCCCGAGCCACATCGACCGTGAAGGAGACGCGGACGCGCAACTTCTTTCAGCGCCAACGTTCCGGCCTCACGGTCGTTCTTCGTTTACCACCATGGCCATCCCTTGCACATGGCTAAGGTCGCGACACATGTTCTGTGCGTACGAAGGAGAAAGGGTGGGCGGGAAGGCGAGTTGGAGGATACTTGGGGTGGCAATGGCGAGGCAATGTCAATGCCCTAAAAAAAGATAGAAGGCGGCCTCTATTAGTTTATGCGCCGGTTTCCAAAGGTTTACCATATATGGCGGAACAGAAGCCCAACCGCCGTATCCCAATCCTGACGCTGCCGTTAAGCTGAAGCGTGATCATTAATGACGCCGTAGTGACTACACGCCCAAAAGGGAAGCATGTGGCCGCACATAAGGGCATCTCCAACCATGCGACCCAAACAGACTTTTGGGCCATTTGAGTGGCCGAGCGGACACCCGGACAGCAGCTCGCGTCCGCATGTCCGTTTGGGTCGCACGCGGCGCCCAACGCGCGGACGCACCGCATATGTAATAATAAAAACAAAAATGAAAATGAAAAGGAAAACAACAAAAAAATAAATTTAAACTACTGGTTAATTAAACTTAGCCCTATTTTGGGCAATTTTTACAGCCCTATATGGGCTTTAAACTAAAAAAAAGCAAACCCTAGCCAGGGTTTGCGAGCACGGTGGCCGCCGGCAGTACTACTCCCAGTAGTACTCGTCGTCGTCGCCGTCGATGAGGACGACGCCCCCCGGCGGCGACGCGCTGTTCCGGCTCGAAATGCCGGAGGGCGCCGGGGACTCCGGCCAGGGTGACCACTGCGCCCTTTCCCAGGCGGAGTGCGGGTCCGGAGGGCTCGTCGGCCTGCGCAGCCGTGCCCTCCGCGCGGACTCCTGCCGGAGCTGCTCCTCCGCTGCGGCCTGCAGCTCCGCCTCTAGCCGGAGCGGCCCGGCGCTCCGCGTCCGCCGTGCGCGCGGCCCGGCGCTCCGCGTCCGCCGGGCGCGCGGCCCGGCGCTCCTCCTCCCGGAGCGCCGCTGGCGCGTGGCCTCCTCCCTGCCGGCGCACCTTCTCGAGGAAGACCCAAGCCTCCGCCCGGGCGTCCTCCCCGGGCCTTCCTGGCCGCCTCCTCCAGCGCGGAGGCGCGCAACGCCTCGGCGAGGTGCGGCCATTTGGCCAGCTCGTCGAGGTCGCGCTGCTCGCGGGACGCCGCGAGCGCCGCCTGCAGCTCCGGTCGCGTCTGGGAGTCGCCGGCGACCCCATGGCGAACGCCGCCGGCGCGACTGGCCGGCTGCTGCCGGCCTCGTGGTCGTTGGCGGACGGCTCGAACTCCCGCTTCGGGGCCATGGCGGCGCGGAAGCTTCGAGCTCGTGCGTGCGGCCGGAGTGGAGAGTGGGGACTGGATAGGGACAGTCCCCCTCCGCAGTCCACATTTAATAGGACTGTGGCACCGACAGGTGGGCCAGCCACGCGGATCAGGCGAACACGCGAGGACGCCGCGTGCCATCCGCGGCCATGCAAACCCGGCCCAGATTTGGACCGGGTTTGTGTCGTTCCGGACACCGCGGCCATCCGCTTTTGCGGTGCGTCCCCGCGTTGGGCCGCATTTTTATCCGGCTGAACCCATCCCGACGCGCACGCGCGGGATGG
This sequence comes from Lolium perenne, assembly GCF_019359855.2. Lineage (NCBI taxonomy): Eukaryota > Viridiplantae > Streptophyta > Magnoliopsida > Poales > Poaceae > Lolium > Lolium perenne. The sequence continues at coordinate 266,086,680 of NC_067244.2, read as the reverse complement.
GTCGCCCTGTTGGAGATGCCTAAGAGAAGTGGTGCGGCCGCCCAGATATGAAGTGATTCAGGCACTCGCTAGCTGCCAGGTGGGTCTAGGCCCGGAGGACACATACTTCTCTGCTTAATTTAAACTGCGAATGCGTCGATGCTCAGACCGCTCGACAGAGGTTTTACCCAAATTTTAACCTACCGGACACAAACATCAGTTTCTGAACAATCTACATGTGTTGTACGTGGAACGTTTGTCTGTAGTTTCAATGTTTTAGTTTCAGCTTAGGCATCTCCAACGGAACGACGCAAACGGACGTCCACGCGTGCCGAAAATACGTCTGATACCCGCTCCAGCGGGACGACGATAGTGACGCCAAGCTGTTTGGAGCGACGCAACGCGACCCAAAAATGCGTCAAGTTTGCGTACGGTCCTCTCACGGGCCCGCCAGGCAGGGGCACAGATGCTTTGTCTTCCGTGGCATAACTTACGGGCGGCGTGCTGCAGCTTTTCAGGGCCGCGTTAATGGTGTGTCTCGGCTTCCGCGAGCATGCGCTGCTGGGCGGCGTCGCAGTGGCAGGACATTGAAGGTGAGATAACGTCCGAGCCTCTTAAAGGAACGTTGTCGGCGCCCATTTCTCCGATCACACCATTGCCAGAGTCCACCCAATCCAACTGACCGACACCATGGGGAAGAAATGATGGCCGTTCCGCAAGACCAAGAACGACCACGAGGCTAGCGGCTCGCGGTCCGGCAAAAATCCGCAGGCGGGCGGTACGTCCGCATCGAGTTCGCGCGCCGCCTCTCGGAGGAAAATCGGCCAGTGCCATGGCCGGACGCAAACCTGCCTGGAGGAGGCTGGTACCTCAACTCCAGGCTCGTGTCGGTCCCCCCATGCCACGCGAGGGCCGAGAGCGCCATGACGAGGTACGCCGCCGCCGAGCGATCTTGTCGGCCGATCTCCGAGAAGATCTGGTGTACGCGCTCAACTCCTACAACTGGATCTCGTTAAGTTCGGGACGTGGGAGTTCGACGCGCTCCGCCGAGATGGATAACTCAGCGACCTTGACTACTTTGACCTCGAGATCGCCATGGAAGAAGACGAAAACGACGACGAGGATGAGGACGCGGGAGAGGATGAGGACGAGGAGGCGGAGCGCGCAGACAACGACCACGATGACGGCTGCCGGCGTGGGATCCGGAGACCCAGCCGCTGGACATTAGCGAGAAGGAGGCCATTGCCATGGCACTGGCCAATAGCAAGCGTGCCGCTGGAGCCACCCTCGACGCAAACGGACGCGCGGTCGATTTTGAGCATTTCGGCCGACCCGCGTCCGTTTGGACATCCGAAATGCGTCGCTCCACCGGGGATGCCCTTACATTTAATCAGCTGACCATGCTGATCGCGCGTGGGATGTCGCGAGTAATGATGACTCTGGCGAGAATGTGGGGAGAAGAGGCATGAGCTAGAGGGACGAGAGCATCCCAACACGGCGACCCAAATCGAACGCGTTGAGTTGTCTGATTGTGGCCGTTTGGGTGGTCACGTGGATACACGGCCATGGCTGACAGTCTGGTTAGGTCACGCAGTGCGCCCAACGCGCGAACGCAGCGCAAAACAAATAAATCGCAAAAAAGAAACAAAAACAAGTAAATTTAAACTAAAGTTCATTAAACTTACCCTATTTTGGGAAAATTTCACACAAAAGAAAGCCCTATATGGGCTTTAACAAAAAAGGAAACCCTAGGCTATGGTTTGGGACGCGGCCGGCGCGCCACATACTCCCAGTAGTACATGTCGTCGTTGCCGTCGATGAGGATGACGCCCCAGCGGCGACACGATGTTCCTGCTCGACACGTCGGAGGGCGCCGGGGACTCTCCGGCCAGGGCGACCACTGCGCCCTTTCCCAGGCGGAGTGCGGGTCCGGAGGGCTCACTGGCCTGCGCAGGCATGCCAGCCGCGCCGCCTCCTTCTCCCGCTACTTCGTCGCAGCGCCCTCAAACTACGCCTTGTGCTTGAGGCGGAGGAGGCGCACCACCTCCTCCTGGAACGTGGCCTCCTCTTGCCGGTGCGCCATGGCGAGAAGGAACGCCCACACGTCGGCGTCCTCTTTGGCCTTCCTGGCCTCCTCCTCCAGCGCGGAGGTGCGCAACACCTTCAAGAGGTTCGGCCATTTGGCCTGCTCCTCGAGGTCATTCACCTCGACGGACGCCGCGAGCGCGTCGCGTAGCTCCTGTGGCGAGGCTCGCGACGTAGCAGCCGCGGGCTCATTGATGTAGAGGCCGCCGAGGCGGCGGCCTGCCCTCCTCGCCGACTTGCGTGGCTGCGCGCGAGGCCTCGCCGTCGCCGAGGTGAAGCTGGTGCACCGGCGTGCAGCGTGCACCACCTCGAACCACATGTCCCAGTAGGGACTCTTGTCGCTGCGCGCGCAGCTGGATCTCCGCCAGGCGGGAGCGGCCGAGATCGGCGAGGAACCGATCTGGGCTCAGGTGCCAGCAGTGGGGGAGGTGCACGTCGCCCCACGGCATTGGGGCGCTGACCTCCCAGAAGGTCTGCGCCACCACGATGGTGATGTAGATCCGCACGCGCATCGGCGCTGGCGGCCCCATGTCGAAAGGCGCCGGCGCGGCTCGCCGGCTACTGCCGGCCTGGTGGCCGTTCGCGCTAGGCTCGAACTTGCGCTTCGGGGCCATGGCGGCGCGGAAGCTTGACCGAGCCTGCGTGCAGAGTGGAGTGGGAGTGGGGACTGGATAGGGACAGTCCGCCTCCTAGTCCACATTTAATAGGACTCAGGCGTCGATAGGTGGGCCTTGGAGGCGAGCATGCAAACGCGGGAGTACGTCGCGTGCCATCTGCGGCCACGCAAACCTGGCCCAGATTTGAGCCAGGTTTGGGTCGCCTCGGACACCGCGGCCATTCTCTTTTGGGATGCGTCACGGCGTTGGGCGGGATGGGTCGCCGTGTTACCGGTATGGTCAACCTTGATCTTGTTTTCACCTTAGTTTGTTTGGTGTAACTCAAGAATAAAATGAAAAAAGAGGTTCAGTTGAACACCATAGAAAAGTGCTCTCTATCTTCGTCTCGATTTATTTATACATAAGGCCTAAGCCCATCTTTAAATTAATAAAGCCACAACGGTAGATAACCATACATCCGAGTTTGATACCTGACACACATAAGCAGCACAACCCACCGTCCGCTACAAGACTGAGACCTACTACACCACGACCCAGATCACACAACAACGGGGCAACCCACCCCCCCAACCTACTGACAACAGACACCGATACAAGCTAGAAGACTAGAATGGATGGCCCTCCAGGTCCTCTCCCTCGCGTAGAGCCTCCTAGCCTCGTCCATAGCCGCGTCCAACAAGTTCCTCTCCGCCTGTCTGACCAGTGCGCCTTCTCCATGACCGGCATCGTACCCTTGCATCCCGCGCTCTTGCGTGTCGCCGTGACCCCGACCCCCTTCTTCTTCCTTGCATACGGGATCGTCGGCGTGCGCTTAGCCTGCGGAATCGGGGCCACCTGGGTGACCACCTTCCGCAGGTCCGGGAATGCAACCGACTCTTCCCCCTCACACACCACCGACTACACCTCCTCCATCACTTCCAGAGGCTGCCCCTCTGGCCACGCCAGACTCACACCCAGCCTCGCTACCTTGGCAGGTGGCCCCACTGGCGGCTGCCTGTCCGCCACCCAAGTCGCCAGCGGGTCTGTCACATGGGAGCCGTCCTCCATCGAGATGAAGGACTCCTCCGCCAGCGCCCCCTCCTAGTCAGCCCCCAGCACGACCGCTGCTGGCAGCGCCATGGTCTTGGAGAATAGACCCAGCTGCATCTCCAGGTCGGAGCCGTACTGGTTAAAGGAATTCGGCAGGTTGGGTCCCTCCCAAACCTGCCCCGCTACCGGAGCGCTCTTCGTCCCTGCCGCCTGCTTCCCGGTGGACTTGCCTCCCTCAGCCTCAGTCGTCCCCACGCGCCCTTTGCCCGGAGCCTCCTGCTGGCCCCCCTTCTTCCTTCTCCCGTGTTTGTTCCACTCATTGTCCGTGGATTCCTCGTCCGAGAAATCCCCATCCTCATCGTCCCTGTCCTGCCTCGGCGGTGGGGGAGGCGGCGCACCCGACCCTCCACCCAACCCACCCCTCGGGCCTCTCTCAGCCTGCACACCAACGGTGAAACCCTCACCATTAACGAAGACTTGCACCGAACCCTTTATCCTCTCAGGGTACCGACACTGGAAACGCACCCTGACCGGCTCCCTCTCACACTTCAGCAACGAAAGGTCATCGACATCAATGGCTCGCCCCACCATCGCGAAGGCAGCCATGAGCCTCTCTCGCTCGAGTAGATCCTCTGGGACCCCCGTCTACTGGACCCACGCTGACGGCAGCACCAGGTACGGCTTCGGAGCACAGAAGGCCTCCCGGATCTTAGTCTCGATCTTGCACAACGGCAGGTAGAGCTTGCCGCTACCCGTGCACAACCTGAGGGTCTGCCTAGTTGGGAACATCACCGAGAACTCTGTCTCGGAGACCCTCTTGACTTGCCAATCCCAAAGCTCATCAACCAAGTGCTTGAGTTCATCTGACAATTGTTCCTCCGAGAGTGGTACCGTGTTAAACTTGATCACCGCCGAGAAGACTTTGCCTTTCCTCTGCCCAGACCTCTGCGGCTCAACGTCAATGTTCAAGAAGCCTCCCCCGGTAATGGTCTGTCCCATGGTCTGGAGCTTGAGCGACCTACCCCTGGTCGGGCAGCAAGCAGAGGAGTGCCCCTCGCCGCTGCACAACATGCACAGAGGCTCATACGTGCACTCAGATTGGAAGTGCCCACCCCTTCCACACTTTAAACACTCGCCGCCAGCGGGGGCCCTGCCCGCTGCGAACCGACCTTGGCCTTGCTCTTCGGCTGCGATGGCCCTGCCGCGCCCCCCCGGCTTCTTGCCGCGGTACCTCTGCACCTGGCGTTGACCTTGGTCTTCCTGACCACCAGCCAGCACGCGGTCTCCCTGCGCCACCCCAGCCTCCCCTAGCCAGAGACGGTCGCGCTGCTCTTCCTCCCAACGCTGTGCTCACGCCACCGTGGCGGCGAGCTCCACTCATCCCTGCCGCGCGAGCCCCCGCGATGGCCGAGGTCTTCGGCATACCGGTAACCCCCAGCACCTCCCTCCGGCCGGCCACTCCCGCCGAAGCCCCCCGCCCTCACGCCCCGCCTCCTCTGAGCGCCTATCGTAGCCGTCACCGCCGCGCCTGCCACCTCCATCCACCGCAAACCGGCGCTTGCGACCGTCGTCGTAGCCTACCATCACTACCTCGGCAAAGGATCTCACCAGCGGCGGCGGCTCACACCGGGGGCGAAGAAGACAGTGCGGCGGCACGGACGGGTCGGACAGCCTTTGTCGCACCTCACTCCGCCTCGCTCTAAACCTTAACTCTGGATCCGTCGAGCCCGCAGGCATCCAAAGCCATATGAAGCGCCTTCGTCGGGCTGGGCCGACCGGCCCAACAACCACCCCTGGCGACACAGGCCGAGAGACAGGCCCTGCCTCCACCACAACAGTAGCTGCCTGGGCGGGCCCTGGACACAGCCCATCAACACACCCCTCCACAGCCAGCGGCCCAGGCCCACGTCCGTCCCCAGGACGACCGGCGCCCCTGGAGGACGTCGCGCCTCTACCGGCCGCACGACAGCTGACGCAACCGTCCCCGTCGCCTCCGCCACCGCCAACTGCCGAGCGGGTGCCGCCGCCGTCGATCTCGGGGACCACGAGTCCCCCAACCTCGCGAAGCGCGGCGCCGCGCACCCCCAGACCTGGATCCCCTTCCTTCGAGCGCACACACCGGAGGGAGCCCCCAAGCTCCTCCGCACGCTGGACGTAGCCGACAAGGGTCGCCACCGGCTGCCGCCTCCGCGAGCTCCCTAGCTCTAGATCCAACCCCTCCTGCACCAACCCCACCTCCGGGTCATCCTCCTCTTCCGACACCCAATCCGCCACTAGTGGCGCCTCCGCCTAAGACCTGCCGCCACACATCCCCTCCCCCAGGGACGGCGCCGACGTCAGCTCCCCGTCGCCCGCCACAGGACTCGCCGCCAGATGCGCCGGCCGGACGGATTCAGAGATCGAATCACCTCCCCGGACGCCCTGCTCGACCCGAACGCTCACGCATCCTCCTTCCGGTGCCTCCGTCGCCTCCGCCGCGGTCACCCGCCTGCGAGTCGCGACCATCCTTCCTACCGGGGTCGCCGACGGCCTCCCCACCGGGCGCTCCGGCGAGGCGGATTCAAGATTTGAATCGCCCCCCGCGTCGCCCGCTCCTCATAACCGTTTTCCCCACCTGTCGGCTCAACGTCTCGATTTATCTGTGGCGAGTTTGATTATGCCATCGTTGGCAACAACATCTTCATCCATGGCGTGCGTTTCTTGTAGCCACATGGTGCATTGGTTTGGTGGCCAAGATCGATGTGCAATAAGCAATGCTGACTATGATTCCATCAAAAGATTTCGTTGCTGACTATGATTCCATCAAAAGATTTCATTGCTTGGACTGCGCATGCGCATAGATTAGCAACACTATTGTGGGGGAAAGGAAAGACAAAAAGCGACTAGTAGCCACTAGTCCTGATCGAATACAAGTTCGATTGGTACATGTGCGGGAGAAACATGGAGTACAATAACATATCGTGGGGGGGGGCACGGCCCTAAGAAAGCGTGTTCTTTGGTTTGCAAGAATTAATAAACATAGAAATTAGAAAATTCGCGTGAATGGATGTCACAGTCATACGCGGCAAAACAAAGACTTGCTGTAGAGTTGACCTGGAACAGTGTCGGGAACCCAGGCTTTACTTAGATCAGATCTGAAGCTGGAGCGTCTACCTTCACCGCTCTTGCTCCCAGTCCCCTCCCCCAACCTTGAGCAGCGGCGGCAATGGCCGGGCTCGGCGGAATGCTTGCCGCTGCCATCCTCAAGGTGGTGGGTGACCAGATTGGTTCTGCCATCGGTGGTCAGATTAAGCTGTACAAGAACTTTGACAAGGAGCTGAAGAAGATGAAAATGGCACTGGAGTCTGTCGACGCCCTGCTCGAGGACGCCGGGAAGCGGTCGGTCACGGATAAATCTACACTTCTGTGGCTGAAGCGGCTCAAGGACGCGATGTACGCCATCTCAGACATGATTGATGAGTTCGAGGCCGACACTGAAGTAATCTCCCAGCCGTCTGCGCGGAAGGTATATGTGCGGTACAGAAATCCCAGTTCATTGTACTTCCTGGTTACTCTTGAGACTAAAGACATGGTCATCACTTCTTTCTATAGAAAAACTCTCCTGGCCATGTAGTTTCTGTGATTTATCCCGTGTAGTTTTGGTTTCTAAACTTGCTGGAGCTAATTAAATATCAAAGGTGTGTACTAGTACCCATGTTTTTTGTGCAGTAAGTTAATTTATGTATCTTCACATTGACTTATGTGTTTTAGATTTCTAGTTTTTATAAGACTTCTCATTTCTGAATCTACTTTTCTTATATTTCTGTAACAGTAGCATATGTTATGTATATTTCAAAACTAAACAAAATTTGTTCTGATAGAAACAAGAGGGTGTGGCTCTTAATGTTTTAACCTAATCTCCTATTGGGCTGAATGCAGTTGTACACTGCTTGCCCTTTCACACAGTACTAACGAATAAACTTTCTTGCAGTTATCCTTCAAAAAATATTTGGCAATTATGATCCCTTGTATCACAGTCGTTCCCAAGATCACAATGGCCAATAAGATGGAGAAGATGAGGGAGGATCTGGAGGTGATAACAGATCAACACAAAAAATTCAGATTAACAGAAGGCACTAATGCCAATGAGCTGAAGGTCACCGATATACGGGAAACGTCGTCAATCATGGAGACACAAATTGTTGGGAGGACTGAGGAGAAAGAGGAAATATTGTCTTATTTATTTGATAGCATGACAGAAGAGATCACAATCCTTCCTATATATGGCATTGGGGGCCTTGGCAAGACAACCTTGGCCAAAATGATTTACAATAATACTCAGTTCAAAGGATACTCTCAGGTGTGGGTCTATGTGTCCCAGACATTTGATCTGAAGAAAATTGGAAACTCTATCATATCACAACTATCAGAGAAAGGGAAAGAGAGTGAGTACACTGGAATGGAGATGATACATAAATCACTTCAAAAGCTTCTGGCTGATAAGAAGATTCTGATTGTTTTAGATGACCTATGGGAGGGTGAGGAATTTCATCTGCAAAGTCTGATGGACATGCTTAGGGTTGGGAAGGGCGGTAATGTGGTTGTTATTGTAACCACACGAGATGAGGACGTAGCAAAAAAACTCTCTACCATCAAACCATACAAATTAGCACCATTGACTGATGACATCTGTTGGTCTATAATAAAGCAAAGAAGTGTATTTGAATCTAGACGTGATAAAGAAGAATTAGAGAAGATAGGGAAGGTCATTGCAATGAAGTGTGCTGGTGTGGCTTTAGCAGCTAAATCACTTGGACACATGCTGCAATCTATGAAGTTTAGTGAATGGGAATCAGTCAGAGACAGTGATATATGGAATGTATCTTCTTTGAAAGATACATCTTCCTCACAAGTGCTTGCGTCTCTGAAGTTGAGCTATAGTGTCATGCCTTCATATATGAAGCTCTGCTTTGCCTATTGTGCAATATTTCCAAAAGGTCACACGATAATTAAAGATGATCTTATTCGCCAATGGGTTTCTCTTGGTTTCTCTACTTGGCAGCTTGGTGAGAGATACATTAGTCAGCTTTTGGGATTCTCTTTCCTTGAACATTCGAAGTCACCATCGGTGAGTTTATGCATACCCTATGTGATAGAACAATTTTGTTATTTTCTTTGAATCATTGTGATGCAACGAAAGCATATAGTACCAAAAGTAGTGATGGCTAGTAGCAAAAGGTAGTGTTGTAGGGAATGTCCATCCTAAATTGTGAAGTTAAACTGCACCCACATTTAACATATAAATTTCCATAGATAGTCTCCTCTCTTATAGAGTCGGGTCCATCAATCGTGAATCCATAAGTGGTTTGCCACGTGGAAATGTTACTACTAGAGGTACCACAAAAAATACTACTCCCTCCGATTCATATTAATTGTCACTAATATGGACCTACCTACAACTAAAGTATGTTTAGATACATCCATATTAACGACAGTTAATATAGATCGGAGGGAGTATATTTATTATATATTACAAACATATAAATAAAGTAGTAGTGGACAATATTTTCTTGGATGACCCTATTGATTTCAAAAAGTAAAAAGGAACAGATGTAGTGCTAACTTGGACAATTTACGAGAAATCCTCACATTCCTTAGTAGTCAAAGCCTATTCCTGGCCGTGAAAAATACACACATTCCTTGCAATGAAACAATTCTATTATTTTCACTTTTGTATGAATGATGCTTTTACTATCAAGCCGAAACATGACATTATACTGCAAACTGCATAACAAAAAGTTCAAGATTATAGTGCATGCCCTTCTGCAAATAAGGATCAATTTAGAATGTTACAATTTTGTGGGATTAGTGATCCAATTCTATTGGTATATATGAATTCCAAATCCACATATTGTATGCCACTAGGATTATGTATAATTTGGGACTACAATCGTACATGAAACCGACACCCACATACTGCCACTTACACACTAGTCCCACTTAGGCTTTGTTTGGATACAGTTTTTCAACACAACTGGTTTACCTTAAAACCAGGCAACCGTATAACTAACAAAATCTCTTTTGGACGCGGCATTTAAAACACAGATAAGGAAAAATTGGTTTCCACAATCCAAGCAATTGAAGTTTTGGGAAATGAATATTCATCGTTCTTATGAAATAGCGGTTATAGGAAACTAATTACAGCTACCCCAATTTTTTCTCAACAAAATTTCCAAACATGATTTTCCATCTGCTTATTCTTAATAACCGAGTAATTAGTAATACTGGTTTTCAGGAAATTATTACCGAAACGAGTTTTCCTAAAATCTAGCGCAAAAACTTCCTATCCAAACAAGCACTTGGTTTCCCCTGGAACAATATGTAGAGCTTCAGAAACCAATAGGGTCATCAGATCTGGTTTATTCTGCTCTGACCAGCGATCTGGTCTGGATTTTAAACTAGAGTCAAAACACAGTGGCTTGATCTAGTATAATATTACAAGGAAAAGTACAGTTCTGATTCATCAACTATTCCTGAATAATAAATCATATAATTTGATTCTTAACTGTCCAGACTATGTAGATTTTTCTTTCACGATGACGTAGCGAAGGTTTCTGCATACAAGCCTAACTAGCACTAGGAATCTGACATATAAATCTTTGTGTTGCTTTTTTATGCCTTCACATTTTAAAAGAAATTCTGATTTATCATAGATGATTTTTCTCTAGTCTACATAAGTTATTTATGAGTTTTCTAGACTTGTTTCAACGTATGATTACTTTCCGTTCTTTGGTTTCTTAGGATTTCTCAGAATTTTGGAACTATCTATTTTTTTCAATATGATGTTAATTGACTGCCATGCATTGAGAAACATCATCGCGTCATCCAAAACTCCTTTGCACTTGTCCGAGAAATGAATTATGTTTGCTGGCAACACTTAAGCACATACTTATTTAATTTTACAGTTTAGGGAAAAAAATCTATACTTGGGAAACAGCGGAGAAGCACAAGTAGAAATTACTATTCAATAACTAATTTAATTCAAAAATTGTCTCAAATATAAGAGAGAGAAGTCCAATTTACCCCCCTAAACTTGTCTCAAAGTTCAGCTTACAACCCTTAACTTTACTTTGGTTCAACTTTCAACCCTGAATTCTAAAAACGGTTCAGAATCACCCCTTGCATTGTATTAAGCTGGTTTTTCTTGTATCGTGTATGTTGTATGTTGATGAGTTGGCACGGTATATAGGAAGAAAACCCGCTAACTGGCGAGAACAACCGGTTGAAAACATGTTAAAAAAGGGTAGAAGTTCCAATTCCGAACGGGTTATGGAATTCAGGGTTGAAGATTGAACCAAAGTAAAGTTAAGGGTTGTAATCTGAACTTTGAGACGAGTTTAGGGGGGTAAAGTGGACTTCTCTCAATATAAGAAACCCCAAAATCTGACTCTGTAAAATGATTTTCTTTCAGACTATCGAACTGTATGATGAAGATATTACATTGTTGACCATGCATGATCTGGTACATGACTTAGCAAGATTAGTCATGGACGATGAGATTCTTGTCGTTGGCAAAGGCGGGAACACTGAGGGAAGCTGGTACCATTATGCATTGCTTGATGATTGTAGTAAGCCATTGGGCTTGGAGTCATCCAAGATAAGGGCACTCCGTTTTATGGACTGTGACAAAATTGAACTTCACCATGCTGCATTTTCTTCTGCCAAGTTCTTGCGCGTCCTTGACTTAAGCGAGTGCATCATACATAAGTTGCCAGATTCTATTGGTGTATTGAAGCAGCTGAGGTATCTTAATGCTCCTAGAGTCCAAGATGCAGTCATTCCGAATGATATCATCAAGCTCTCAAAGTTATTGTACCTTAACCTTCATGGGTCTTCTAAAATCTTGGCTTTACCAGAATCCATTGGAAAAATTGAAGGTCTGGCATATCTTGATTTGTCCGGTTGTTCAGAAATTGCAAAGTTGCCAGAATCATTCGGGAGGCTAAAAGAATTAGTGCATCTTGATTTGTCAAATTGCTCTTGTATTGGAGGTGTATCGGAGTTCTTGGGCAGCCTCACAAAACTGGAATATTTGAACTTATCTTACTGCAAAAAAATTGGAGAGATGCCAGAAGCTCTGGGCGTCCTATCCAAACTAGAGTATTTGAACTTATCATTCAGCTCATATCTTGAAAGTTGCCAAGAAGCAGAAGTTTTGGGCACCCTGAACAAACTTGAGTATCTGAACTTATCATCTTTCGGGAAGTGTGATCTTCGAAAGCTTCCCGAAGCTTTGTGCAGATTCATTCAACTCAAGTACTTAAACTTGTCAGGTCGTATGAGAATGTCAGACTTGCCAAGGTCATTTGGGAGTCTAAAAAATTTGGTGCATCTTGATCTATCAGACTGTCGTGAGATTGATTGTCTAGATGAAGCTTTGGCTGGTCTTTCCAATCTGCAACATTTGAATTTACAGGGTACACTTACCAAGTTGCTGCCACAAAATGTGACCAAACTCAGGTATTTGAATGTGTCTTGGCTGATTACTAGGGATGAAGGTACCGTGGACAGTATCATCAACTATATATGCAGTAATCTTTCCAATCTGGAGCATTTGGACTTGTCTTATAATCGTATGAGGAGTATACCTGAAAGTATTTGTAACCTGAGAAAACTGCATACATTGAACCTCACAGAATGCATTTATCTTGGAAAGATACCAGGAAATATAGGTACAATGGATAGTTTGAAGTTTCTTGATATAAATGGTTGTTGGGCAATCTCCAAAGCCCCTCAGGTTGGCAGCAGTGCAATATCGTTACCACACTTTGGGGTGCAGCCTGGTGATGGCCACTCTAGTAGCAACCTCGTCCTGCTACAGCACATAGATCCTGTGGAGCTCAACTTGACTGAACTTGAAAATGTGAAGTCCGTAGAAGAGGCACAATGTATAAATTTGACAGGGAAGGAAAATCTTGAGTACTTGAAACTGAAGTGGACTCCAAATGCTGAGAGGTTTGTGGATCACAAAATTTTGATGGAAAATCTGGTGCCACCAAGCACATTGAAGACGTTTGAGATATGTGGTTACATCGGTGTCAGCTTTCCAGCCTGGCTAGTACTGGACCAACTACCAAACCTAAATCGTCTGGTTCTCAGAGGCATGGCAAACCTGGAAGAGTGGACCACGTCACACTCCACTGGCGAGCAGCACGTGCTTGAAGAGTTGGAAATTCATGATTGCCCCACGTTAAGGATTAAACCGCTCCCTCCTAAAGCTAGAAAGTGGGTGATATCAGAGAATGATAATGTGCTATCATCATTGGAAGAGTGTACTGGACCACACACTAGTGTCACCTCCTCTTTTTCTGCCGTAACTGCCAAGTTGTGGGTTAAAAACTGCAACGTACCTCTGTGGAGGTTGCTTCAGCACTTCCCTGGCCTCACTGATTTTCATATTAAAAGCTCAGTCGATCTGACCGGCTCACCAGAGGTCTTCCAACATCTCTCCTCTCTGAAGATTCTAACACTAGAAGACAAATACTTGGAAGAGCTGCCAAAATGGCTGAACGAGAACAACTGGCAACTCAAAGAGCTACAACTGCGGGGTTGCAGCAAGATGGCATTACTGCCGCACTGGTTAGGAGAATTAACCTCCCTGAAAAAACTTGTCCTGGTGGACTGTGCTGTCTTGTGTTCTTTGCCAGAAAGCATACAACAACTCACCCGTCTCCAGAAACTATCCATTAATAGATGCCCTGAATTAAATCACTTGGGTGAAAGTGTATGTCTCCTGCCCAGCTCTCTTGTGACTCTTGATATCTGGGATTGTAAGGGTATCAAGTGTTTTCCTGATGGCATGGAACAACTCACCAACCTCCAAACACTACATATTTATGATTGCCCTGACCTAAATCAGTGGTGCGAATTAGAGGAGAACATGATGAAGCTGGCTCACATAGAAGACAAGGTGCGTGTCCTACCAAAGCTGGCTCTCTGTAGTACTAATCTTATTTTATTTTTACGTACTCTTTCTCCTTTTCTTATATTAGAATTTACTCTGTCTTGCATTTACTACAGAGGGTTCTTTCATGCACAACTGTCTACATATTAATCTATTTTGCCTTGCAATTTTCCTTTTGTTAAACACCACTTTGCTTTGAATAGTAGAGCAGTAAAAAATGGACGAAATTTTCTGGTTTCTAGAGTACATCTAGTGATAATAGCAACTAACATTGTAACGATCGACATAGTAATCTGGGAATTCCTTTGCAGTACTGGCTAATGAACGAACTGGCATTATTTACTTTGCAGAGATTTGTCTAGAGCTGGTTGAGCTAGATAGTGTATATCGCACATCAACGCTGGCATTGACGGCTCCCGAGGCTCCCATGCCAGCTGCAACTGCTGCTGCCCATGGTGACACCTGTGCTGGTCTGGAAGCAAAGGCCACGCCGACGCGCAGAACACCCGCGCTGGTCGATGTGTCTGACGAATTCGAGGCCCACATTCCGGTTTCAGGTCACCATCATGCCGCTTGTCGAGCTCTCAGCGCTGGGCAGGAGGGCCCAGATCAAGCCAGGCGGGATGCGCCGATCATGGGTCCTGTTGTTGGGGCGGTGGACTCCAGCTGCTCCAGCTCGCCCAGATGCCCATCATGCTTGGCTCGCAAGCTGGTTGTTTCCAAGAGGGGCCTCGCCATAGCTGAAAGGGGAGAGGGAATCAGATGAGATGACGAGGTTCTCGGCAAGTACTCTGCACCCTACGACAGCTCCCCTCTCACCGGAGCAGATCGGCGCCCTCTCTACGACGGCGCCCTCCAGCCAAGCCGCCCACCCCTGCCCAGATAGTTACCCCCGGTCTAGTAAGCCATTGTTCTGTTGTCAGTTTGCATGAGGTCGAAATTGTATCCCCCAATGAGTCACAACCTTGTTATCTGGAATGTCCGCGGCCTCAACGACCTTGCTTGTAGAGTAGTGTGTGGGATTGTTAGGAAGCACAATGCAGTGGTGTATAATAGCCACTGCTAATGAAAAGATCGACACAAGTGACTGAGGATTTGTTTGCAGTACCAGCCAGTGCATCACACTTGGAAATTGATCGGAACGTGACATTTGCTTCATGTATGCAGCCTATTATTCATATGAACTACTAGCTAGTAGAAAGCATGAATGTCAACGTGATGAAAGAGTGATAACTCTGGGTGTTCTGTTAGTTTCGTCCTTTTTGTTACCTAACAGTGTGTACTTGTAATCTTTGTGACATCCATCTACGCCGTACTGATGATTCTGAATTTTTCTGATACATGATTGTGTTGGGCATGGTCCACAACTGAAAGCAACATTCGCTCAACACTTTTAGAGCATGATACAGTATCTGTTGCTAGCTTGTGAAAGTTAACTAAAGAAAGGATGAATGTAAACGAGGCGGAACGCTTGAAATCTCAGAGGAACTCAGCATATTTGTACTGGTGTTTTGTGCATTGGGTAGAGGAACAGAAAATGAGCATGCCCGAGTTAGACTGTTGTTGTGGCTTGGGCGGTAGATTTAGTTTACCTCATCTAGTGTCCCAGCCTGACAGAACACCACCGATTTTGTGATTAAGCAAGATGTTCAGGGCTTATGGATTTTGCGTGTGTTCATAAAAGAGAAGGCATATACTATTTGACAAACTGGAAACTGAATCTCAAAAGTAATGTATATACTGCCATTCATTTTCTGAATAATTTATATGCGTCATCAACATTCAGAAATCATTCTCTGAAACCCATTGGTATGGTGTGGAACTGGAAGGAAGAAGCAACTTACTGAGCGATCTTGTGGTCGCCGGCCATGTCCTTCCCGTCATCCATAGATCAGACGCCGGTTGCCTCCTGCAGGTCCGACGAACCCAAATGAGGGTCGAGAGCAAACGACTCGCGACACTGCCGCCTCAGTGTCGTCGCCGATGAATCGAATGTCGCGCATCACAGCGCAGCTTCCCTGTTTCTCCTCGCCGGCGCCGAGAAACAGGGCAGGGCGCTCGGCACCCCGCTACTCAGAGCATCCATCCTCTGGGCAGGTGCTCCCATGAGATCGAGCACGTTCTCCTCCACGGGGACGGCACGGCTAGCATGCAGGACGCGAGGCGAGGATGCTCTCTTGCAGCCGGACCTCTCTCGCCCCGCCGGCCGCAAGGAGAAGAGAGGCCGCCGGATCCACTCATTCTCCGACGCCTCCGACGCCTGGTGCGTTACGGCCTCCTTTTACTGAAGTCCGATTTGGTGTGCGTAAATTTCAATGCTGCAGCGTGCACCAGGGAACTTGTAATGAATCTGTAGCTACTTGATATCAGATTAAACTCGAGAGACCACGTGTGGCGACGAGGTTTACATTCTTTCAGTTATGCTCTGCAGAATGGAATCCTCAAACACCAAATTTGCCGGGAACCTCGAGGCTGCACATCATCAAGCATTATATATTCCTTTTCTACAGAACTATACATTGTCTCAATGCGCGCCCTGTAGCTCACATCCCCTGCTTTATGTACTGCCAATGTCGGCCTCGTAACGATCCCAATAGCTGGACCCGGCTTTGTTTTGGGCGCACCCGCATGTTTCAAAAGTAGCTGACCGGTTTTGATGCACAGTAGAAGCGTCGGAAACCCTTTGGCAACCCTTGGTACGTGGAGTGAATCGGGCGCGCCAGCGCCTCTGATTTCATCCATTTTTCTAGGTATGTCTTTATGGCTCGGTAGTTCAGACTGCTCGGTAGTACGATATAATAAGGTAGTGTGATAGCTCGGTAGTTCATACTGCTCGAACATTTTTCAAGGTATGACTTTACGGCTTCTAACTGATTGGAGAAAGATGGTGGCTGGAACAGGACGAATCGAGCTGAGGAGTTGCCTGAGCAAGCGCCAAACCGAGATACCCGAGAACCAGCTGGCCGGCGTCACATGCTGGGAGCTGCAGTGTTTCTCTACTATATGTTGCTGCAGAGGAGGTGGACCTGAAGGAAGTTCCATGATGAGAATGTGCAGGGCCTGAAACTGACGAAGTAGATAGTGTTTGTTTTTCGTTGTTCTCGTCGGTTTGTAAACACACACCCCAGCAAATGCAGGTCAATCCAAGTCCTGGCTAAAACTGTGAGATGCAGGTTAACCCAAGTTCTGTGGCATTTGCAGTTTAGTTAAGAGGCATGCAGGCTGTCACGGTGTTCTTGTGACTAAGTGAGATATTCAGGGCATATGGAGCTCTCGTGTATTAATCTCAAAAGAATGTGTACTCGATCAGAGGTTCATTTTTATAAGAATGTATACGCATCATCAACATTCAGTCCAATAAGCCTATGCATGATAGAGATAGTCTGAGGCGATGACCGAGGCGACGCCGGAGGCGCCTCGTGCGCCCGATCCATGGCTGGTGCCGGGCCGCTCCTCCCGCCGGCGATTCCATCTGCCGCCAATCTCCTTCCAGACCGATCCCTCCTCGTGCTCAGGGAGTCGTTTTGAAGCCTTAGAGGTTTCGGCGGCGGATGAGGAGATGACGGTGGCGGAGGAAGTGGCGTGGGAAGGGCTTGGCGACGAGCCGCGAGTCTTGCCGATCGCCACGGTTGGGTCTCAAGATCAGGCAGCGGTGTTGGAAGATTTTTGGGAGAAGATTGGATTCCCTGGAGCTGAAGCAAGGACCTGGGAGCGGAGGACGCAGGCGACGTCGATCGGGGCCAGAGCTCGCTCGGTGTCTCCCTCGCGGCCTCCAGGGATGGCGAGCGCCAGAGCTAGCTCCACTTCACCGCCGGGTCTCAGGCTTCCTCGCCAGCCCGTGAGGATCAAAGGGTGGAAGGGTCCCCTTCCTCCAAAGAGATTCACGCCGCCGGCGGTGTTCGGCGATTTCTTCGACATTGCGTTGAGGGCGTCGGATCGGGCGGGCGGCGGATCTTCCTCGCCGGAGTTGGAGGCGCAGGAGGCGGATCCTCCTCCCCGTTTCGAAACTGCGGAGGCGGGATCGGCGGCGTCGGACGTTGGTGGGCCGCGGAACTGCTGGGCTGGCCTGTGTAGGGCGTTGGTGGGCTTGCAGATGGAGGATCGGCGGAGGGTTTATTCGGTCTCGGCTGGCCGACATACGATCATACGATCGTTTCCGAATCAGAACCACGCCGTCGCCGACTCGCATCCCTCCGAGCTGCTGCGATCTCTCCGCCCTTCAATCCCGTCACCCTTCTCCAGCACGCCTCGCAACAGATCTTTCGCCGACGTGGTTGCTAGGGGAGTTGCAGCTGGAGGCATGGCCGGGCCGCCTCGTGCCGTGCCGCCAGGGGCGCAGCAGGCCCCGGTTGAACCGCCTCGCGCCGCGCCGCCGGGGGCTCCGCAAGGCCTGGTTGTGCCGTCTTCAGTTCAGCCAGCTGGAGTGGCCGCCAATGCTACGTACCAAGGGCCGCCGGGGTTCCAGGGGTGGCCGGCAGGGGCTCTTATGCCACCCGCGCCTTCGGCTCCGCCTCGACCTCAGGTGGGGTTCCGCCCGCCTCCTCCTCGGATCCCGGCTGCGCAATTCATGCCGCAGCAGCAGCAGCCCTTTCCGCCGCCACAGCAGTACCAGCCGTACCCGGGGCAATACCTTCACTATCCTCCGATGCAGCAGCCGGTTGCACCTCCGCAGCCGGTTAATCAGCAGCAGCCGGCACAACCGGGGCAGGCCAAGAAGAGAAGAAAGAAGAAGCCCGTGGGCGTGGTTGCTGCGGCGGGAGGGGTGGCTGCCGTGCCGCCACCCGTTGTGACAAGTTTGGTGCAGCAGCCACCGCATCCAGGGGGTATGCCGGCTGCTACTCCTTTGGTGGAGCCGCCCCCTGTACCGCAGCAGTTGCCCTTACCTGTTCCTCAAGCCGCAGCAGGCTCCGCCTTTGAAGCCGAAGAGAGCGGGTCGCTGCTGGAAATGCGCGGACAATTCTCATGCGACTAAGAACTGCAAGGTGATTCACTATTGCTTGGTCTGCGACTCCGGTGCACACCCGACCATCCGCTGCCCTGTTCTGAAGACTCCCAGGCCTATGAGTTCTTTGGTTGGATGTGGTAATGACGCTACGCTTGATCTTCAGATCCCTGATTCGCTGTATAAGCCGCAGTTGTCCTACTCTGGAGCACCTACAGCCTTGGTACAAGTGTCAGGGGAGGGGACTGTCGCTGCGATAGATGTCCAGAACCTCATGGCTCGCATGTGTCCGGGTAACCCGACGTGGAAGTGGGAGGCGGTGCCGCATGGTAGCAATGCTTTCTTGATTGCGATCCCTACAGCTGAGGACTTGTTGAGGATCGACGGTATGCAGATGAGTGTACCTAAGATTAATGCACAGGTTGTTGTATCTTCGTGGGTGCATCAGGATGTTACTCCCGAGTTTGTCATGGAGCCTGTGTGGGTGCATGTCGAAGGTGTACCAGATTCTCTCCGTCATTTCCTGGGTCTATGGGCCATTGGGACTTTTATTGGTTCTACTCTTGATGTGGATTTGTATACACTCCGGAGTCAGGGGATAGTTCGGATTCAGGTGGCCATGAGGAATATTTCTGTTTTGGAGAAGGATAAATCTCGCGACAGAGCTCCATGCTTAGAGGTCTTGGCTCGGCTTCAGCTTAATGGTTATAGATTTCGTTTTCGTCGTGAGGCCGCGGGGTATAAGCCTGATCCGCGTTTTAGACCTTTCTTCTGGAAGGGGGATGATGATGATGATGCGTCTCATGGCTTTGAGGATGAGGGGTTTGAAGATCCCGCAGCAGATTTGGCACCAGGGTCATCACATATGGAGGTCGATGGGCACGCGGCTGGACACTCTTCTGGCACAGCTTCGGTACCGGTTACTCAGGTGGCTCTGACCCCGTTTAACCACTCGCCGAGGACGGACAGGGGTCGGGAGATTGTGGCGCGAGCTTTGACGGTGTCTCCACATTTGGTGGCCACTCCGCCACCTACGTCCAGGGCGTCTTCACCGTCTCGCGTTCGGTCTTTTATGCAGGGGAGGACTCGTCCCGTTTCGTCCGCTTCACCGACGGCTGCTTCCTCGTTAGTGCCCGATCCGTCTTCTTCATCAACTCAGACGGAGAGGGTACAGACGACGCTTCCTCTTGCGTCGGCGGAGTACACGGCCACCCCGGGGCATCAGCCCACCATGGATGTGTCGGCGAGGGCGCAGGTGTGTGACGCCGCGGAGGAGCAGCTGCAGCCGGCTGGTGGCTCCGAGCCATCGGAGGAGCTCGCCACCAGGCCGGCGACGCTGCTGCAGCAGCCGGCGGCCTTTGGCGGGGCCCAGCAGGGATCGGCACAGGGCCGGGCTGTGCAGCGGCCGTCTTCTGGCGCTGGCGTTGTGCGGATGGGGGCAGGGACGCCCCAAGTCCTTCCTACGGCGGCGGTGCAGGTCGGGTTGGGGAGGAGCCCCAGCCCACCCGTCGAGTCTACTTCGCCTGATGGGGCGGTGGCGCCGAGTCTCTCTATGAAGGGAGTGCAGGTCCGGCTGGAGAGGAGCCCCAGCCCACCTTGCGCACCTCCTTCGCCTAGAGGGACAGCGGCGTCGCATCAGAGCTCGGTGCAGGGGGCTTCCTCGACATCTACCCCTGTACTGCCTGTTTCTCCTTCGGCGTCGTCTATGGTTCATGCTTCACCTCGATCGAGTCCGTCTCCCCCACCAGCCGCACCGCAGCCTCAGCCCACGGGTCCTCCACCGGCTATGCAGCCGACAGTGAGGAGGAGTGGGAGGTATGCGGTGGCGGAGGATGGAGCGGGGGTCACGGATGAAGATGTGATGCAGAGAGCTATGCGGCGCAAGGCGGAGCTGAACCTCGACACGGCAGGTACTAAACATGCAGCCAAGTCATTTACTTCTTTTTCGGATTCTCGGATTGCATCTAATTTATGTAGAGTAGGGGTCTCGTTGGGTAGTCGGTCTGATGAGATTGTAGCTTCGGCGAATGTGTTGAGACAAATGGAGCTTGACCGTTTAACGGTTGCTTCAAATGGATCCACTGAGCCTGCCACCTCAATAATAGACGATGATGAAGATGAGGACATCCTAGATGGTCATCTTCTCTCGGCTATAGTTGGGAGTGTTACGGAGGTCGATTTAGAACACTCAGAGCTCAGTTCGGTTTTTGATCTTGATGCTTCTGCTCGTGGTTCTAGATCGTCCGCTGGTAAGAAGTCTCGTAGATATGGCAAAACTACTAAATCTAAAATAGTCTCTCGATGAATGGCATGTTTCGGAATAGCAGAGGTCTTGGTGACTTGGCTAAACATTCTCACATTGCTGATGGTTGTAGAGATTATGATTTAGATTTTATTGCTATATCTGAGACGGGTAGGCGAAAATTCTCACAGAGTTTCCTCGACCGGATATCTGGCGGGATTAACTTTCGGTGGTTTTCTCGCCCGCCTCGTGGTAGATCTGGGGTATTTTATCAAGGCGTCCGTATAGACACCATGACAGTCTTAGCTAGTTCTGATGGCGAGTATCATATTAAACTCGATATTCAGAATAAAGCAGATGGTTTCATTTGGAGTCTGGTCGCTGTGTATGGTGCTGCCCAAGATGCTTTTAAGGCCGACTTTCTACGTGAGTTGGTAAATCTTGCAAAAGATAATCCGCACCCGATTTTAATCGGAGGGGATTTTAATTTGCTGAGATTCCCTCATGAGAAAAGCAAAGGCCTTTTTGATGGACATTGGCCTTTCTTGTTTAATGCTGTCATTGATAGCTTAGATTTAAGAGAGGTTTTCATGTCTGGTCGACAGTTTACTTGGGCCAACAGTTTACCTGAACCCACATACGAAAAACTAGATCGCGTGTTGATGGATACCGAATGGGAACAAAAATATCCTATGGTGTCGGTCCGTGCACTAGAACGTATTGAAAAACTGTCCGACCATGCTCCTATCCTGTTAACCACCGGGAATCCTCGACCTGTGTGTAAGCGACCGTTCAAATTTGAACTTGGTTGGTTACATCGTGAGGGTTTTCATGAGATGGTTAAGACGGTTTGGGAACGACCAGTTCGGGGTGGCTCGCCAATATTGAGATGGAATAATAAGATGCGCGCTATGCGCAAGCATCTCTCTGGATGGGCTGCACATATGGCTGGTATTTTGAAAAAAGAGAAGGCTCGCTTGTCTAAAGAGATTGATGATCTTGAGGCCATCGCGGAAGTGAGACCGCTGTCCACGCAGGAGATTGATCTTAAGAATCAATCCAATGCGAAAATGGCGAGTCTTCTTCGTGAAGAGGAGCTCAAATGGTATCAAAGATCCAAAGCCCAATTTATTTTGGAAGGTGATTCGAATACGCGATATTTTCATGGTTTAGCCAATGGCAGACATCGGAAAAAGCGTATTCATTCTCTTGTACAAGATGAAGGGGTGATTGAAGGCCACGAGCAACTTAAATCGTACATTACTAATTATTATAAAGACCTGTTTGGTCCTCCGGAGGAAAGCTCTTTCTCTCTTGACGAGGACTTAACGGAAGATATACCCCAAGTTTCTATGGAAGAAAATGGCTTACTAACCGCACCTTATTCTGAGGATGAGGTTAAGAAGGCGATTTTCCAAATGGAATGTAACAAAGCACCGGGTCCAGATGGTTTTCCAGCAGAGTTTTATCAAACCTTTTGGGATACTATTAAATCGGATCTTCTAGATTTGTTCGGTGATCTTCACACAGGACAACTAGAATTATTTCGTCTAAATTTTGGTGAAGTAATTTTGTTACCGAAGGTTAATGAGGCAGAAAGGATTCAACAATATAGACCTATCTGCCTTTTAAACGTCAGTTTCAAGATTTTCACGAAAGTGGCCACCATTAGACTTAATACGGTTGCGGATCATGTAGTTCAACCTTCACAGACCGCTTTTATGCAAGGAAGGAATATCCTTGATGGAGTGGCAGTGTTGCACGAGACGGTACATGAGATGCATTCTAAGAAATTAAACGGGGTAATTTTAAAATTAGATTTCGAAAAGGCCTATGACAAGGTTAAGTGGTCTTTTCTGCAGCAGACACTTAGGATGAAAGGTTTTTCTCCTGAGTGGCGCGCTCTTATTTACGATTTTGTGTATGGAGGTAGTGTGGCTATCCGGGTTAATGATGACACCGGCCACTATTTTCAAACACGAAAGGGGTTACGCCAAGGGGATCCGTTATCACCGATGTTGTTTAACATTGTAGCGGATATGTTGGCAATACTCATAGAGCGAGCTAAGTCTGATGGCCAGATTGAAGGTGTGATCCCACATTTGGTTGATGGGGGTTTATCTATCCTTCAATATGCCGACGATACAATCCTTTTTATGGATCATGATCTCGAAAAAGCTCGCAATCTCAAATTAATTTTGACGGCGTTTGAGCAGTTGTCGGGATTAAAAATCAATTTCCATAAAAGTGAGTTGTTCTGTTTCGGTGAGGCCCAAAACGATATGACTCTATATACAGAGTTGTTTGGTTGTGGGCAAGGCCAATTTCCTATTCGCTATTTGGGTATTCCGATTCATTATCGGAGACTAACAATTGCTGAATGGAAAATTGTGGAAGAAAGATTACAAAAACGCCTTAGTAGTTGGAAGGGTAAATTGCTGTCCCTCGGAGGGAGATTGGTTCTCATTAATTCAGTACTGACAAATATGGTACTGTATATGTTATCATTCTTCCTGCTGCCAAAAGGAATTCTGCATAAACTCGATTATTATCGATCCAGATTCTTTTGGCAAGGGGACAGCGAGAAAAAGAAATATCGACTGGTTAAGTGGAGTGTAGTCTGTAGTCCCAAAGATCAAGGTGGACTTGGAGTTCATGACCTAGAGGTTAAGAACTCAGCTCTGCTAGGTAAATGGCTTTTTAAGCTTCTTACTGAGGATGGGATTTGGCAAACTATTCTTCGTAGAAAGTACATTGGCTCGAAGGCGTTATCCCAAGTGGTTTGGAAACCCGGGGATTCTCACTTCTGGGCTGGTCTAATGGCGACTAAGAATGTTTTCTTTCGTCATGGTACTTTCTCTATTAAGAACGGAGAACAGATACGCTTCTGGGAAGATGTTTGGTTAGACAATGCTTCCTTGAGTGAGCAGTATCCTGCATTGTATAGTATTGTCCGTCGCAAAGGTGATACAATTGCCACAGTAATGGCTACCTCACCACCTAATGTGACGTTTAGAAGGGTTTTGCTTGGACAAAGGCTTGTTGCATGGAACGATTTAATTCAACGGTTGGGAGATATTCAATTATCAACTGAACCGGATGAATTTAGATGGAATCTTCATGTAGATGGTACTTTCTCAGTCAAATCCTTGTACAATGCGATTATCCATTCTGATATACCGGTTGATAATAACAAGAAAATCTGGAAGATGAAAATACCACTAAAAATAAAAATTTTCGGATGGTATCTTCGTCGTGGAGTCATTCTTACCAAAGATAATCTTGTCAAGCGGAATTGGCATGGAAGTACTAGGTGTGTTTTTTGTCAACAAGATGAAACTATTAAACACCTTTTTTTCCAATGCCATTTTGCGAGATCTATTTGGTCAGTCATCCAAGTTGCTTCTACCCTGTATCCCCCGACTAGTGTAGCCAATGTCTTTGGCAATTGGCTCCACGGTATCGATTCAAGGTTTAAGTTGCTTCTTAGGGTGGGGGCGCTAGCAGTTATCTGGGCACTCTGGCTAAGTAGAAATGACAAGATTTTTAATGATAAAAATTGTTCTTTGTTGCAGGTCATCTACAGATGTACAGGTATTCTCCGTTTGTGGTTACCTCTTCAGCGGATGGAGAACCGAGACCTATTTACGGAGGTCTGTACACGGTTGGAGGATACGGCGAGGGATACTTTTTCCCTACATGGGTGGCAGCATAGTCTACGGATTGCAGCACCACCCACACCTTAGGCGATTTATGATTCATCGTTCCGATATGTATTTCGCCTAGTTTTTTCCTTTACATTGTTGGTTACAGACTCGTTGAACAGCTGTGTGCATCCTGGTTATGCAGAGGCTGGATGTAATTGCTTTCCAAAAGTAATAAAGCATCCTTTATCGAAAAAAAAATTCTGTTAAACTCAGTCACATACATACTGTAGTGCAGAAGAAACTTACTGAGTAGGTTCTAATCTTGAGTTCCCCGGCAATGTCCTTCCCAGCGTCCTTAGAGAATAGAGACCACAGTGCGGTTGCCGGCTGCAGGTCCGACGAACTCAACTGGGGCAGGGACTATGCAGGACGAACAGCTACTCGCCGTGCAGCCGCCGCCTCGATCCCTCGCCGATGGATTGGAAGCTGGGCAGCGGAATAGCGCATCACCGCGCAGTTGCCCTGTTTCTCCTCACCGTCGCCGGGAAACAGCGCAGGTCGCTGACAAATCTATATGTTGCCAGGGCGAGAGGCGAGGTGCACCGGATCGGGCCGTGCGGAGGGGACCCACGGCCGGGAGGCGAACAGTGGCCCACCCTGGCTCTGCGCGGCCGGTCATGGATCATTGTGTATTTGTGTGCTTCAGTTTCTCGTGGAAGGCAAGTAACCTTGAGTCAAGCAGATCATCGATCATCCTATGGTCAGATGAGATGGACCAGAACAGGAACGCCAAGATGAACCTCAAGTAGTTCAGTTCCTCTTTAACATGATCAAGATGGTCAGTCCACGAACACGATTTCTCCGTAATATTTATGGTTCAGATATGTCGTTGCCTAGCTGCAGTGACTTCTCCTGTATTATTTCGAGATGGCATGCACGATGCAGGGGAGGGTGTGAATTCACGCGATGCGTAATCATGCACTGATTGACGAAAGAGACAACCAGTGACCACCGATTACGATGTTTACTAGTACCCTAATTAGTTCCATTGATTCGGTCACCGATTTCCACTTGTTCTCAGCTTTAGATAACGTTGGTTGTATCTAGTACTACATTGACATTTTAACAAATTTGAGATATTCTCTTGTGGACGGAGGGAGTAATATGTCTCAACAACATACATCACATGCTACACATCCACTTTGAGGGCCAATTCCATGTCTATGGACTATAGCCGCAGAGATGCACCATGGCGCATTTTAACCGGAAAGACTCAAACAACTACGACACCTTAAATTATGTAGTTGTACGATGTAATATAGAAAAACTATTAATTTATTACAGTATGCGTTGTCGTTGAAATAAAGAGAATCCACTACAGGAATCGGCGTAGGCTACACCCAACCTCCTCGGCAGAGGTTCTCTTGGCAGAGCCACGTGGATCGTTGGCGTAGACCAGACCCTCAGTGTAGCCGGTATACGCCGAGGGTGGCCGTCGGTGTCTAGACCATCGGCGCAAGCCACGCCGTTCGTTAACTTCAATTTTTTTATTTTGTTTCCAATTTTTTTAGTCTCTCACATGAATCATTTTAACTTTGACTACACTTAATCTTAGATCAAATTACGTCAAACTTCCAATTTGGTCACCCATACTCACACTACTCCAGCCCTTGGACGCTTAACATTTTCGTTCCTTTTGATTGAGCTTCCATGAAAGAAACGAAACATTGCTGCCATATCAATTATATTAATCCTTAGACCGTGATATCATAACTCTTTATCATTTTGAATTTTAAATATTTTTTAAATAAATATCAATGGTTAAGTAATGATAATTTTTTGCAAGATGCAATAATTAATTTAATTTTTAAAACAAATTAAAAAATATATAAAATCCTGAATTTCTGTCAAAAATAAAATCTTCCTGCATTCATATTTTTGTTTGGAATTTTTATAATCTAAAAAGAACTCCAACCGAGTAAACCCTTGTGAACTGAGATGTAACTTTTTCCCACGATGATTTTTATATATTATACATGTTTTTCCGACGTCGTATGCAACAAGAAAAGCCGTTTTGCCGATACATGACGCAATTTCGAAATTCATTTTTGTTAAATTCTCTTGCAACTAGATGACATAACACATGAACATCTCGAATGATTTTATTTTTGGATTTTTTATTATTATTTTCTGCTATTCAGTTGAAACTTAAAAAGGCAATCCACGGAAGGGGGTGCATGGAGGGAACAAAATTCAAGGCTACACCGAGCGCCGTCGGCGTAGATTAGAAAAAAGAGAGGAGGATCCTATGTCGAGGGTGGCCATCGGCGTAGCTCTAACGCCGTGACAACGCCATCACGGCCTGGCTTTGGAGGGGCGCGTGTCTAGACCTACGCCGACGGCCCGGAGTACGCCGATGGTAGCCATCGGTGTAGCGTTGCCTACGCCGAGGACACTCTTCGCGGGCTGGACTGGCCGGGCCATACGCCGATGGCCCTAACTTTTGGCCCTCGGCGTATCAGCAGGCCGTCGGTGCCTTGCACCATTCCTGTAGTGATCAAGGTCCCAGAAAACAACCAAAAACACACGATCCTTTTTGAGAAAAAATCAGTGTAATTCAACTAATATCCATCTAGGTCCCAGCATTCTTCTTCGAGCTTCTAGGCCAATCGTGTCCACGCCGTTGCTGTCGCGACCGTGTCCGACTTGCGAATAGGAAACGAGAAGAGTCCGCGCGGGGGCTTGATGCATAGTACTCCAGTTGGCTACTTGGCCCGCTTCTTGTGTAGGAAATTTCCTGGCTCTTTCCTCCTTCTCTCATTTCGCGATCTTGAATTGGCCCTCCCCACTCCAAGCCAATCAACGTGTCAAATGGTGAGGGAAATTTCCTTGCTCTTTCCTCTTTTCTCTCATTTCGCTAACGTCCGGTTGTGCTGGTTCTCAATCGCGCTGCAGTCTTGTGGATGCCTTTCACACGGGTCCAAGCCAAACTGGACACGCCATGCGAACCGAGCCTACCATGCACCACAGGAAAGATAAATACTAGAAGATCACGTACTAGCTCCACGGAGAATTGATCCCGCAAAATATCCCGCACCATAAAGCCATTAAGGTCGTCCCATCGCTCCCCAGATTGAGCGCGAGCAGCAGCGGCCATGGCGGCGCTCGGCGGCTTGCTTGCCGCAGCCATCCTCAAGGTGGTCGGCGACCAGATTGCTTCTGCGATCGGAGGTCAGATCAAGCTGCATCAGAACTTCGAGAAGGACCTGAAAAAGATGAAAATGGCGCTCGAGTCTGTCGACGCCCTGCTCGAGGACGCTGGGAGGCGGTCGGTTACGGATAAATCTACACTTCTGTGGCTGAAGCGGCTCAAGGACGCGATGTACGCCATCTCAGACATGATTGATGAGTTCGAGGCCGACACTGAAGTAATCTCCCAGCTGTCCGCGCGGAAGGTATATGTGCGGTACAGAAATCCCAGTTCATTGTACTTCGTGGTTACTCTTGAAACTAAAGACATGGTCATCACTTCTTTCTATAGAAAAACTCTCCTCGCCATGTAGTTTTTGTGATTTATCTGTGTAGTTTTGGTTTCTAAACTTGCTGGAGCTAATGAAATATCAAAGATTTGTACTAGTATCCATGTATTTTGTGCAGTAAGTTAATTTATGTATCTTCACATGGCCTTATGTGTTTTAGGTTTCAGTTTTTAAGACTTTTCATTTCTGAATCTACTTTTCTTATATTATTGTAACAGTAGCATATGTTATGTATATTTCAAAAATAAACTAAATTTGTTCTGATAGAAACAAGACGATGTGGCTCTTAATGTTTTAACCTAATCTCCTATTGGGCTGAATGCAGTTGTACACTGCTTGCCCTTTCACACAGTACTAACGAAAAAACTCTCTTGCAGTTATCCTTCAAAAAATATTTGGCAATTATGATCCCTTGTATCACAGTCGTTCCCAAGGTCACAATGGCCAATAAGATGGAGAAGATGAGGGAGGATCTGGAGGTGATAACTGACCAACACAAAAAATTCAGATTAACAGAAGGCACTAATGCCAATGAGCCGAAGGTCACCAACATACGGGAAACATCGTCAATCATGGAGACACAAATTGTTGGGAGGACTGAGGAGAAAGAGGAAATATTGTCTTCTTTATTTGATAGCATGACAGAAGAGATCACAATCCTTCCTATATATGGCATTGGGGGACTTGGCAAGACAACCTTGGCCAAAATGATTTACAATAATACTCAGTTCAAAGAATACTCTCAGGTGTGGGTCTATGTGTCCCAGACATTTGATCTGAAGAAAATTGGAAACTCTATCATATCACAACTATCAGAGAAAGAGAAGGAGAGTGAGTACACTGGAATGGAGGTGATACATAAATCACTTCAAAAGTTGCTGGCTGATAAGAAGATTCTGATTGTTTTAGATGACCTATGGGAGGGTGAGGAATTTCATCTGCAAAGTCTGATGGACATGCTTAGGGTTGGGAAGGGCGGTAATGTGGTTGTTATTGTAACCACACGAGATGAGGACATAGCAAAAAAAATCTCTACCATCAAACCATACAAATTAGCACCATTGACTGATGACATCTGTTGGTCTATAATAAAGCAAAGGAGTGTATTTGAATCTAGACGTGATAAAGAAGAATTAGAGAAGATAGGGAAGGTCATTGCAATGAAGTGTGCTGGTGTGGCTTTAGCAGCTCAATCACTTGGATACATGCTGCAATCTATGAGTTTTAGTGAATGGGAATCAGTCAGAGACAGTGATATATGGAATGTATCTTCTTCGAAAGATACATCTTCCTCACAAGTGTTTGCGTCTCTGAAGTTGAGCTATAGTGTCATGCCTTCATATTTGAAGCTCTGCTTTGCCTATTGTGCAATATTTCCAAAAGGTCACAAGATAATTAAAGATGATCTTATTGGCCAATGGGTTTCTCTTGGTTTCTCTACTTGGCAACTTGGTGAGAGATACATTAGTCAGCTTTTGGGATTCTCTTTCCTTGAACATTCGAAGTCATCATTGGTGAGTTTATGCATACCCTATGTGATAGAACAATTTTTTTCTTTTCTTTGAATCATTGTGATGCAACGAAAGCATATAGTACCAAAAGTAGTGATGGCTAGTAGCAAAAGGTAATGTTGTAGGGAATGTCCACCCTAAATTGTGAAGTTAAACTGCACCCACATTTAACATATAAATTTCCATAGATAGAGCTGGATCCATCAATCGTGAATCCATAAGTGGTTTGCCATGTGGAAATGTTACTACTAGAGGTACCACAAAAATACTACTCCCTCTGATTCATATTAATTGTCACTAATATGGATCTATCTAGAACTAAAGTATCTTTAGATACATCCATATTAAGTTAATATAGTTCGGAGGGAGTATATTTATTATATATTACAAACATATAAATAAAGTAGTAGTGGACAATATTTTTTCGGCTGACCCTATTAATTTCCAAAAGTAAAACGGAACAGATGTAGTGCTAACTTGGGGAATTTATGAGAAATCCTCACATTCCTTAGCAGTCAAAGTCTATTCCTGGTCGTGAAAAATACATACATTTCTTGCAATGAAACAACTCTATTATTTTCACTTTTGTATGAATGATGCTTTTACTATCAAGCCGAAACATGACATTATACTGAAAACTGCAAAACAAATAGTTCAAGATTATAGTGCATGCCCTTCTGCAAATAAGGATCAATTTAGAATGTTGCAATTTTGTGCGATTAGTAATCCAATTCTATTGGTACATATGAATTCCAAATCCGCATATTATATGCCACTAGGATTATTTATAATTTGAGACTACAATCGTACATGAAACCGACACCCACGTCTCGCCACTTACACTTGTTTGGATACAGTGTTCCAACAAAACTGGTTTACCATAATACCAGGCAACCGTATAACTAACAAAATCTCTTTTGGATGCGGCATTTAAAACACGGATAAGGAAAAATTGGTTTCCACAATCCAAACAATTAAAGTTTTGGGAAATGAATATTCATCGTCCTTCTGAAAACGCGTTTATAGGAAACTAATTACAGCTACCCTAATATTGTTTCTCAACAAAATTGCCAAATAGGATTTTCCATCTGCTTATTCTTAATAACCAAGTAATTAGTAATACTGTTTTTCAGGAAATTATTACCGAAACGAGTTTTCCTAAAATCTAGCGCAAAAACTTTCTATCCAAACAAGCACTTGGTTTGCCCTGGAACAATATGTAGAGCTTAAGAAACCAATAGGGTCGCCAGATCTGGTCTATTCCACTCTGACCAGCGATCTTGTCTGGATTTTAAACTATAGTCAAAACACCATGGCTTGATCTAGTATAATATTACAAGGAAAATTACATTTCTGATTGATTAACTATTCCTGAATAATAAATCATATAATTTGATTCTTAACTTTCCAAACTATCTAGATTTTTCTTTCAAATTGAAGTAGCGAATGTTTGTGCAAAAGAGCCTAACTAGCACTAGGAATCTTACATAAATCTTTGTGTTGCTTTTTTATGCCTTCACATTTTTAAAGAAATTCTGATTTATCGTAGATGATTTTTCTGTAGTCTACGTAAATTATTTATGAGTTTTCTAGACTTGTTTCATCGTATGATTACTTTTCCTTCTTTGGTTTCTTAGGATTTCTCAGAATTTTGGAACTATCTATTTTTTTCAATATAATGTTAATTGACTGCAATGCATTGAGAAACACCACCGTGTCATCCAAAACTGCTTTGCACTTGTCCGAGAAATGTATTACGTTTGTTTGCTGGTGACACTTAAGCACATACTTATCTAATTTTACAGTTTTGCAGTTTAGGTAAAAAATCTACACTTGCGAAACAACATAGAAGCACAAGTAGAAATTACTATTCAATAACTAAATTAATTCACAAATTGTCTTAAATATAGGAAACCCACAAATCTGACTCTGTAAAATGATTTTCTTGCAGACTATCAAACTGTATGATGAAGATATTACATTGTTGACCATGCATGATCTGGTACATGACTTAGCAAGAGTAGTCATGTACGATGAGATTCTTGTCGTTGGCAAAGGCGGGAACACTGAGGGAAGCTCGTACCATTATGCATTGCTTGATGATTGTAGTAAGCCATTGGGCTTTGAGTCATCCAAAATAAGGGCACTCCGTTTTATGGACTGTGACAAAATTAAACTTCACCATGCTGCATTTTCATCTGCCAAGTCCTTGCGCGTCCTTGACTTAAGCGAGTGCATCATACATAAGTTGCCAGATTCTGTTGGTGTATTGAAGCAGCTGAGGTATCTTAATGCTCCAAGAGTCCAAGATGCACTCATTCCGAATGATATCAGCACGCTCTCAAAGTTAATGTACCTCAACCTTCACGGGTCTTCTAAAATCTTAGCTTTACCAGAATCCATTGGAAAAATTGAAGGTCTGGCATATCTTGATTTGTCCGGTTGTTCAGAAATTGCAAAGTTGCCTGAATCATTCGGGAGGCTAAAAGAATTAGTGCATCTTGATTTGTCAAATTGCTCTTGTATTGGAGGTATATCAGAGTTCTTGGGCAGCCTCACAAAACTGAAATATTTGAACTTATCTCACTGCAAAAAAATTGGAGAGATGCCAGAAGCTCTCGGCGCCCTATCCAAACTAGAGTATTTGAACTTATCATTCAGCTCATATCTTGAAAGTTGCCAGGAAGCAGAAGTTTTGGGCACCCTGAACAAACTTGAGTATCTGAACTTATCTTCAGAGAAGTGTGATCTTCAAAAGCTCCCCGAAGCTTTGGGCACATTCATTCAACTCAAGTACTTAAATTTGTCAGGTTGTCTGATGATGTCAGAATTGCCGAGATCATTTCGGAGTCTAAAAAATTTGGTGCATCTTGATCTATCAGGCTGTCGTAGTATTGATTGTCTAGATGAAGCTTTGGCTGGTCTGTCCAATCTGCAACATTTGAATGTGTCTGGGCTGATTAATATGACTGAAGATACAATGGACAGTCTCATCAACTATATATGCAGTAATCTTTCCAATCTGGAGCTTTTGGACTTGTCTTCTAATTATATGAGGAGTATACCTGAAAGTATTTGTAACATGAGAAAACTGCATACATTGAACCTCGCAGAATGCATTTGTCTTGGAAAGATACCAGCAAATATAGGTACAATGGATAGTTTGAAGTTTCTTGATATAAATGGTTGTTGGGCAATCTCCAAAGCCCCTCAGGTTGGCAGCAGTGCAATATCGTTACCACACTTTGGGGTGCAGCCTGGTGATGACCACTCTAGTAGCAACCTGGTCCTGCTACAACACATAGATCCTGTGGTGCTCAAGTTGACTGGACTTGAAAATGTGAAGTCCGTAGAAGAGGCCCAGCGTATAAATTTGATGGGGAAGAAAAAACTTGAGGACTTGAAACTGGAGTGGACACGAGGGGCTGAGAGATTTGTGGATCACAAAATTTTGATGGGAAATCTGGTGCCACCGAGCACATTGAAGAAGCTGGAGATATGTCGTTACAACGGTGTCAGCTTTCCAGCCTGGGTAGTACTGGACCAACTGCCAAACCTAAAGCATCTGGTTCTCAGAGACATGGTAAACCTGGAAGAGTGGACCCCGTCACACTCTAGTGGTGAGGATCACGTGCTTGAAAAGTTAGAAATTCATGATTGCCCCCTGTTAAGGTTGAAACCGCTTCCACCTAAAGCTAAAAAGTGGAAGATATCAAACAGTGATAAACTGTTTTTTCTCCTGTAACTACTAAGCTGTCAGTTGAAAACAGCAAGGTGCCTCTGCATCAGTGGAGGTTGCTTCAGCACTTCCCTGGCCCCACTGATTTGCATATTGAAAGCTCAGTCGATCTAACCGGCTCACCAGAGGTCATCCAACATCGCTCCTCTGTGGAGACTCTAACACTAGAAGACAAATACTTGGAAGAGTTGCCAAAATGGCTGAACGAGAACATGTGGCAACTCGAAAAGCTACAACTGCAGAGTTGCGACAGCATGGCATCACTGCCATTAGGAGAATTAACCTCCCTCAAAGAACTTGTCCTGTTTCGCTGTGATGTCCTGAGTTCTTTTCCAGAAAGCTTACATCAACTCAGCGGTCTCCAAGCACTAGACATTAGTGGCTGCCCTTAATTAAAACACTTGGGTGAAAGGGTATGTCTCCTACCCACCTCTCTGGTGACTCTTCATATCTCGAAATGTAAGGGTATCAAGTGTTTGCCTGAGGGCATGGAACAGCTCATCAACCTCCAAAGATTAGATATTCATGATTGCACTGACCTAAATATGTGGTGTACATTAGAGGAGAACATGATGAAGTTGGCTCACATAAAAGACAAGGTACGTGTCCTACCAAAAGCTGGCTCTCTATAGTACTAATCTTATTTTATTTTTACCTACTCTTTCTCCTTTTTCTTATATTAGAATTTACTCTGTCTTGCATTTCTTACAGAGGGTTCTTTCATGCAGAAATGTCTACATATTCATCTACTTTGCCTTGCAATTTTCCTTGTGTTAAACACCACTTCACTTTGAAAAATAGAACAGTAGAAAAAGGGCGAATTATCTGGTTTCTAGAGTACATCTCTACTGATAATAGCCACTAACATTGTAAAGATTGACATAGTAACCTGGGAATTCCTTTGCAGCAAAGTACCGGCTAATCAAAGAACTGTCATTATTTACTTTGCAGGAAATTCTCTAGAGCTGGTTGAGCTAGCCAGTGTATATCGCACATCAACGCTGGCACTGACGGCGCCCTCGCTGTCGCCGTCAGCCAGCTGCGACTGCTGCCCTAGGTCTGGAGATGCACGGCGTGCAGGCCAAGGCCACGCGCAGGTTTAGTGCTTCGTCTGCCGCGCTGCACGCGACACCCGTGCTGGTCGATGTGTCTGACTAATTCGAGCCCGACACTCCGGTTTCAGGTTGCCATCATTCCGCTCCTGCAAGAGGTATGCCGCCTGTCGAGCTCTCAGCGCTGGGCCCAGAACCAGCCAGGCGGGACGTGCCAACCATGGGTCCTGTTGTTGGGGCGGTGGACGCCAGCCCACCAAGGGTTACTGCAAGTCATCCGCCACTTGCGCATGCCGCACACCCCATCTCGCCGTCCGCAGAGAGCCAAGAAGTCGCCGGCCGTTGGTCGCCACCAGGAAAAGCCACCGTGTACAGAATGGCAAGCACGCAGTCACCGGAGGGGGGAACACCACCATGCGCCTGGCGCGCAAGCTGGTTGTCTCCAAGAGGGGCCTCGCCATAGCTGAAAAGGGAGAGGAGTCGAGGTCCTCGGCAAGTACTCCGCCGCCTTCGACAGCCCCCCTCTCACCGGAGCAGATCGGCGCCCTCTCCAACCTGGCAAAGTCTGCTCGCAAGAAGGGGGCCTCACTCCAGCCAAGCCGCCCGCCCCTACCCAGATGGTTACCCCAGTCTAGTAAGCCGTTGTTCTTTTGTCAGTTTGCATCAGGTCGAAATTGTATCCCCAATGAGTCACAACCTTGTTATCGGGAATGTCTGCGGCCTCAAGGACTTTGCTTGTAGAGGAGTAGTGTGTGGGATTGTTATGAGGCACAATGCAGTGATGTATAATAGCCATTGCTAATGAAAAGATCAACACAAGTAACTGAGGATTTGTTTGCAGTACCAACCAGTGCATCACGCTTGGAAATTTGTCGAACGTAGCATTTGCTTTATGTATCCAGCTTATTATTCATATGAACTACTAGTAGAACCCAAGATCAAAGAATTTTCATTATTCGATTTGCAGGAATTTTACTAGGACTAGTGGCCTAGACAGGTTATACGCACACAGTAAGTTGCAAAATTGAGAGCCTGAATTAACTTTCAAGATTTCTTTCAGACTGATTGAGATTCATAGTATCTTAGCTTAGTTTGTTCGATTAAAATAAAGCATGAGTGTCAACGTGATGAAACAGTGATAACTCTGGGTGTCCTGTTAGTTTCGTCCTTTTCTTACCGAACAGTGTGTAGTTGTAATCTTTGTGACATCCATCTATGCCGTAATTATGATTCTGATACATGCTTGTGTTGGGCATGGTCCACAACTGAAAGCAACATTGGATCAACACTTTTAGAGCATGATCCAGTATCAGTTGCTAGCTTGCGAAAGTAAACTAAAGAAAGCATGAATGTAAATGAGGCGAAACGTTGAAATCTCAGAGCAAGTCAGCATATTTGACTGTACTGGTGTTTTGTGTTTTGGGCAGAGGAACAGAAAATGAGCATGCCCGATCGAGTCAGACTTGTTGTGGCTTGGGCGTTAGATTTATTCTACCTCATCCAGTGTCCGAGCCTGACGGAACACCACCAATTTTGTGATTAAGCAAGATGTTCAGGGCGTATGGATTTTGCGTGCGTTCATAAAAAAGAAGGCATATACTATTTGACAAACTGGAAACTGAATCTCAAAAGTAATGTATATACTCGTCATTCATTTTCTGTATAATTTATATGCGTCATCAACATTCAGAAATCATTCTCTGAAACCCATTGGTATGGTGTGGAACTGGAAGGAAGAAGCAACTTACTGAGCGATCTTGTGGTCGCCGGCCATGTCCTTCCCGTCATCCATAGATCAGACGCCGGTTGCCTCCTGCAGGTCCGACGAACCCAAATGAGGGTCGAGAGCAAACGACTTGCGACACTGCCGCCTCAGTGTCGTCGCCGATGAATCGAATGTCGCGCATCACAGCGCAGCTTCCCTGTTTCTCCTCGCCGGCGCCGAGAAACAGGGCAGGGCGTTCGGCACCCCGCTACTCAGAGCATCCATCCTCTGGGCAGGTGCTCCCATGAGATCGAGAACGTACTCCTCCACGGGAACGGCACGGCTAGCATGCAGGACGCAAGGCGAGGATGCTCTCTTGCAGCCGGACCTCTCTCGCCCCGCCGGCCGCAAGGAGAAGAGAGGCCGCCGGATCCACTCCTTCTCCGACGCCTCCGACGCCTGGTGCGTTACGGCCTCCTTTTACTGAAGTCCGATTTGGTGTTCGTAAATTTTCAATGCTGCAGCGTGCACCAGGGAACTTGTAATGAATCTGTAGCTACTTGATATCAGATTAAACTCGAGAGACCACGTGTGGCGACGAGGTTTACATTCTTTCAGTTATGCTCTGCAGAATGGAATCCTCAAACACCAAATTTGCCGGGAACCTCGAGGCTGCACATCATCAAGCATTATATATTCCTTTTCTACAGAACTATACATTGTCTCAATGCGCGCCCTGTAGCTCACATCCCCTGCTTTATGTACTGCCAATGTCGGCCTCGTAACGATCCCAATAGCTGGACCCGGCTTTGTTTTGGGCGCACCCGCATGTTTCAAAAGTAGCTGACCGGTTTTGATGCACAGTAGAAGCGTCGGAAACCCTTTGGCAACCCTTGGTACGTGGAGTGAATCGGGCGCGCCAGCGCCTCTGATTTCATCCATTTTTCTAGGTATGTCTTTATGGCTCGGTAGTTCAGACTGCTCGGTAGTACGATATAATAAGGTAGTGTGATAGCTCGGTAGTTCATACTGCTCGAACATTTTTCAAGGTATGACTTTACGGCTTCTAACTGATTGGAGAAAGATGGTGGCTGGAACAGGACGAATCGAGCTGAGGAGTTGCCTGAGCAAGCGCCAAACCGAGATACCCGAGAACCAGCTGGCCGGCGTCACATGCTGGGAGCTGCAGTGTTTCTCTACTATATGTTGCTGCAGAGGAGGTGGACCTGAAGGAAGTTCCATGATGAGAATGTGCAGGGCCTGAAACTGACGAAGTAGATAGTGTTTGTTTTTCGTTGTTCTCGTCGGTTTGTAAACACACACCCCAGCAAATGCAGGTCAATCCAAGTCCTGGCTAAAACTGTGAGATGCAGGTTAACCCAAGTTCTGTGGCATTTGCAGTTTAGTTAAGAGGCATGCAGGCTGTCACGGTGTTCTTGTGACTAAGTGAGATATTCAGGGCATATGGAGCTCTCGTGTATTAATCTCAAAAGAATGTGTACTCGATCAGAGGTTCATTTTTATAAGAATGTATACGCATCATCAACATTCAGAAATCAATTCTGTTAAACTCAGTCACATACATACTGTAGTGCAGAAGAAACTTACTGAGTAGGTTCTAATCTTGAGTTCCCCGGCAATGTCCTTCCCAGCGTCCTTAGAGAATAGAGACCACAGTGCGGTTGCCGGCTGCAGGTCCGACGAACTCAACTGGGGCAGGGACTATGCAGGACGAACAGCTACTCGCCGTGCAGCCGCCGCCTCGATCCCTCGCCGATGGATTGGAAGCTGGGCAGCGGAATAGCGCATCACCGCGCAGTTGCCCTGTTTCTCCTCACCGTCGCCGGGAAACAGCGCAGGTCGCTGACAAATCTATATGTTGCCAGGGCGAGAGGCGAGGTGCACCGGATCGGGCCGTGCGGAGGGGACCCACGGCCGGGAGGCGAACAGTGGCCCACCCTGGCTCTGCGCGGCCGGTCATGGATCATTGTGTATTTGTGTGCTTCAGTTTCTCGTGGAAGGCAAGTAACCTTGAGTCAAGCAGATCATCGATCATCCTATGGTCAGATGAGATGGACCAGAACAGGAACGCCAAGATGAACCTCAAGTAGTTCAGTTCCTCTTTAACATGATCAAGATGGTCAGTCCACGAACACGATTTCTCCGTAATATTTATGGTTCAGATATGTCGTTGCCTAGCTGCAGTGACTTCTCCTGTATTATTTCGAGATGGCATGCACGATGCAGGGGAGGGTGTGAATTCACGCGATGCGTAATCATGCACTGATTGACGAAAGAGACAACCAGTGACCACCGATTACGATGTTTACTAGTACCCTAATTAGTTCCATTGATTCGGTCACCGATTTCCACTTGTTCTCAGCTTTAGATAACGTTGGTTGTATCTAGTACTACATTGACATTTTAACAAATTTGAGATATTCTCTTGTGGACGGAGGGAGTAATATGTCTCAACAACATACATCACATGCTACACATCCACTTTGAGGGCCAATTCCATGTCTATGGACTATAGCCGCAGAGATGCACCATGGCGCATTTTAACCGGAAAGACTCAAACAACTCTGACACCTTAAATTATGTAGTTGTACGATGTAATATAGAAAAACTATTAATTTATTACAGTATGCGTTGTCGTTGAAATAAAGAGAATCCACTACAGAATCGGCGTAGGCTACACCCAACCTCCTCGGCAGAGGTTCTCTTCGGCAGAGCCACGTGGATCGTTGGCGTAGACCAGACCCTCAGTGTAGCCGGTATACGCCGAGGGTGGCCGTCGGTGTCTAGACCATCGGCGCAAGCCACGCCGTTCGTTAACTTCAATTTTTATTTTGTTTCCAATTTTTTTAGTCTCTCACATGAATCATTTTAACTTTGACTACACTTAATCTTAGATCAAATTACGTCAAACTTCCAATTTGGTCACCCATACTCACACTACTCCAGCCCTTGGACGCTTAACATTTTCGTTCCTTTCGATTGAGCTTCCATGAAAGAAACGAAACATTGCTGCCATATCAATTATATTAATCCTTAGACCGTGATATCATAACTCTTTATCATTTTGAATTTTAAATATTTTTAAATAAATATCAATGGTTAAGTAATGATAATTTTTTGCAAGATGCAATAATTAATTTAATTTTTAAAACAAATTAAAAAATATATAAAATCCTGAATTTCTGTCAAAAATAAAATCTTCCTGCATTCATATTTTTGTTTGGAATTTTTATAATCTAAAAAGAACTCCAACCGAGTAAACCCTTGTGAACTGAGATGTAACTTTTTCCCACGATGATTTTTATATATTATACATGTTTTTCCGACGTCGTATGCAACAAGAAAAGCCGTTTTGCCGATACATGACGCAATTTCGAAATTCATTTTTGTTAAATTCTCTTGCAACTAGATGACATAACACATGAACATCTCGAATGATTTTATTTTTGGATTTTTTATTATTATTTTCTGCTATTCAGTTGAAACTTAAAAAGGCAATCCACGGAAGGGGGTGCATGGAGGGAACAAAATTCAAGGCTACACCGAGCGCCGTCGGCGTAGATTAGAAAAAAGAGAGGAGGATCCTATGTCGAGGGTGGCCATCGGCGTAGCTCTAACGCCGTGACAACGCCATCACGGCCTGGCTTTGGAGGGGCGCGTGTCTAGACCTACGCCGACGGCCCGGAGTACGCCGATGGTAGCCATCGGTGTAGCGTTGCCTACGCCGAGGACACTCTTCGCGGGCTGGACTGGCCGGGCCATACGCCGATGGCCCTAACTTTTGGCCCTCGGCGTATCAGCAGGCCGTCGGTGCCTTGCACCATTCCTGTAGTGATCAAGGTCCCAGAAAACAACCAAAAACACACGATCCTTTTTGAGAAAAAATCAGTGTAATTCAACTAATATCCATCAAGGTCCCAGCATTCTTCTTCGAGCTTCTAGGCCAATCGTGTCCACGCCGTTGCTGTCGCGACCGTGTCCGACTTGCGAATAGGAAACGAGAAGAGTCCGCGCGGGGGCTTGATGCATAGTACTCCAGTTGGCTACTTGGCCCGCTTCTTGTGTAGGAAATTTCCTGGCTCTTTCCTCCTTCTCTCATTTCGCGATCTTGAATTGGCCCTCCCCACTCCAAGCCAATCAACGTGTCAAATGGTGAGGGAAATTTCCTTGCTCTTTCCTCTTTTCTCTCATTTCGCTAACGTCCGGTTGTGCTGGTTCTCAATCGCGCTGCAGTCTTGTGGATGCCTTTCACACGGGTCCAAGCCAAACTGGACACGCCATGCGAAACTGAGCCTACCATGCACCACAGGGAAAGATAAATACTAGAAGATCACAGACTAGCTCCACGGAGAATTGATCCCGCAAAATATCCCGCACCATAAAGCCATTAAGGTCGTCCCATCGCTCCCCAGATTGAGCGCGAGCAGCAGCGGCCATGGCGGCGCTCGGCGGCTTGCTTGCCGCAGCCATCCTCAAGGTGGTCGGCGACCAGATTGCTTCTGCGATCGGAGGTCAGATCAAGCTGCATCAGAACTTCGAGAAGGACCTGAAAAAGATGAAAATGGCGCTCGAGTCCGCCGACGCCCTGCTCGAGGACGCCCGGGAGGCGGTCGGTTACGGATAAATCTACACTTCGTGGCTGAAGCGGCTCAAGGACGCGATGTACGCCATCTCAGACATGATTGATGAGTTCGAGGCCGACACTGAAGTAATCTCCCAGCTGTCCGCGCGGAAGGTATATGTGCGGTACAGAAATCCCAGTTCATTGTACTTCGTGGTTACTCTTGAAACTAAAGACATGGTCATCACTTCTTTCTATAGAAAAACTCTCCTCGCCATGTAGTTTTTGTGATTTATCTGTGTAGTTTTGGTTTCTAAACTTGCTGGAGCTAATGAAATATCAAAGATTTGTACTAGTATCCATGTATTTTGTGCAGTAAGTTAATTTATGTATCTTCACATGGCCTTATGTGTTTTAGGTTTCAGTTTTTAAGACTTTTCATTTCTGAATCTACTTTTCTTATATTATTGTAACAGTAGCATATGTTATGTATATTTCAAAAATAAACTAAATTTGTTCTGATAGAAACAAGACGATGTGGCTCTTAATGTTTTAACCTAATCTCCTATTGGGCTGAATGCAGTTGTACACTGCTTGCCCTTTCACACAGTACTAACGAAAAAACTCTCTTGCAGTTATCCTTCAAAAAATATTTGGCAATTATGATCCCTTGTATCACAGTCGTTCCCAAGGTCACAATGGTCAATAAGATGGAGAAGATGAGGGAGGATCTGGAGGTGATAACTGACCAACACAAAAAATTCAGATTAACAGAAGGCACTAATGCCAATGAGCCGAAGGTCACCAACATACGGGAAACATCGTCAATCATGGAGACACAAATTGTTGGGAGGACTGAGGAGAAAGAGGAAATATTGTCTTCTTTATTTGATAGCATGACAGAAGAGATCACAATCCTTCCTATATATGGCATTGGGGGACTTGGCAAGACAACCTTGGCCAAAATGATTTACAATAATACTCAGTTCAAAGAATACTCTCAGGTGTGGGTCTATGTGTCCCAGACATTTGATCTGAAGAAAATTGGAAACTCTATCATATCACAACTATCAGAGAAAGAGAAGGAGAGTGAGTACACTGGAATGGAGGTGATACATAAATCACTTCAAAAGTTGCTGGCTGATAAGAAGATTCTGATTGTTTTAGATGACCTATGGGAGGGTGAGGAATTTCATCTGCAAAGTCTGATGGACATGCTTAGGGTTGGGAAGGGCGGTAATGTGGTTGTTATTGTAACCACACGAGATGAGGACATAGCAAAAAAAATCTCTACCATCAAACCATACAAATTAGCACCATTGACTGATGACATCTGTTGGTCTATAATAAAGCAAAGGAGTGTATTTGAATCTAGACGTGATAAAGAAGAATTAGAGAAGATAGGGAAGGTCATTGCAATGAAGTGTGCTGGTGTGGCTTTAGCAGCTCAATCACTTGGATACATGCTGCAATCTATGAGGTTTAGTGAATGGGAATCAGTCAGAGACAGTGATATATGGAATGTATCTTCTTCGAAAGATACATCTTCCTCACAAGTGTTTGCGTCTCTGAAGTTGAGCTATAGTGTCATGCCTTCATATTTGAAGCTCTGCTTTGCCTATTGTGCAATATTTCCAAAAGGTCACAAGATAATTAAAGATGATCTTATTGGCCAATGGGTTTCTCTTGGTTTCTCTACTTGGCAACTTGGTGAGAGATACATTAGTCAGCTTTTGGGATTCTCTTTCCTTGAACATTCGAAGTCATCATTGGTGAGTTTATGCATACCCTATGTGATAGAACAATTTTTTTCTTTTCTTTGAATCATTGTGATGCAACGAAAGCATATAGTACCAAAAGTAGTGATGGCTAGTAGCAAAAGGTAATGTTGTAGGGAATGTCCACCCTAAATTGTGAAGTTAAACTGCACCCACATTTAACATATAAATTTCCATAGATAGAGCTGGATCCATCAATCGTGAATCCATAAGTGGTTTGCCATGTGGAAATGTTACTACTAGAGGTACCACAAAAATACTACTCCTCTGATTCATATTAATTGTCACTTATATGGATCTATCTAGAACTAAAGTATCTTTAGAAACATCCATATTAAGTTAATATAGTTCGGAGGGAGTATATATATTATATATTACAAACATATAAATAAAGTAGTAGTGGACAATATTTTTACGGCTGACCCTATTAATTTCCAAAAGTAAAACGGAACTGATGTAGTGCTAACTTGGGAATTTATGAGAAATCCTCACATTCCTTAGCAGTCAAAGTCTATTCCTGGTCGTGAAAAATACATACATTTCTTGCAATGAAACAACTCTATTATTTTCACTTTTGTATGAATGATGCTTTTACTATCAAGCCGAAACATGACATTATACTGAAAACTGCAAAACAAATAGTTCAAGATTATAGTGCATGCCCTTCTGCAAATAAGGATCAATTTAGAATGTTGCAATTTTGTGCGATTAGTAATCCAATTCTATTGGTACATATGAATTCCAAATCCGCATATTATATGCCACTAGGATTATTTATAATTTGAGACTACAATCGTACATGAAACCGACACCCACGTATCGCCACTTACACTTGTTTGGATACGTGTTCCAACAAAACTGGTTTACCATAATACCAGGCAACCGTATAACTAACAAAATCTCTTTTGGATGCGGCATTTAAAACACGGATAAGGAAAAATTGGTTTCCACAATCCAAACAATTAAAGTTTTGGGAAATGAATATTCATCGTCCTTCTGAAAACGCGTTTATAGGAAACTAATTACAGCTACCCTAATATTGTTTCTCAACAAAATTGCCAAATAGGATTTTCCATCTGCTTATTCTTAATAACCAAGTAATTAGTAATACTGTTTTTCAGAAATTATTACCGAAACGAGTTTTCCTAAAATCTAGCGCAAAAACTTTCTATCCAAACAAGCACTTGGTTTGCCCTGGAACAATATGTAGAGCTTAAGAAACCAATAGGGTCGCCAGATCTGGTCTATTCCACTCTGAC
This sequence comes from Lolium perenne, assembly GCF_019359855.2. NCBI lineage: Eukaryota > Viridiplantae > Streptophyta > Magnoliopsida > Poales > Poaceae > Lolium > Lolium perenne. The sequence goes on along the minus strand of NC_067244.2, from coordinate 266,043,031 downwards.
CAGCGATCTTGTCTGGATTTTAAACTATAGTCAAAACACCATGGCTTGATCTAGTATAATATTACAAGGAAAATTACATTTCTGATTGATTAACTATTCCTGAATAATAAATCATATAATTTGATTCTTAACTTTCCAAACTATCTAGATTTTTCTTTCACAATGACGTAGCGAAGGTTTCTGCATACGAGCCTAACTAGCACTAGGAATCTTACATAAATCTTTGTGTTGCTTTTTTATGCCTTCACATTTTTAAAGAAATTCTGATTTATCGTAGATGATTTTTCTGTAGTCTACGTAAATTATTTATGAGTTTTCTAGACTTGTTTCATCGTATGATTACTTTTCCTTCTTTGGTTTCTTAGGATTTCTCAGAATTTTGGAACTATCTATTTTTTTCAATATAATGTTAATTGACTGCAATGCATTGAGAAACACCACCGTGTCATCCAAAACTGCTTTGCACTTGTCCGAGAAATGTATTACGTTTGTTTGCTGGTGACACTTAAGCACATACTTATCTAATTTTACAGTTTTGCAGTTTAGGTAAAAAATCTACACTTGCGAAACAACATAGAAGCACAAGTAGAAATTACTATTCAATAACTAAATTAATTCACAAATTGTCTTAAATATAGGAAACCCACAAATCTGACTCTGTAAAATGATTTTCTTGCAGACTATCAAACTGTATGATGAAGATATTACATTGTTGACCATGCATGATCTGGTACATGACTTAGCAAGAGTAGTCATGTACGATGAGATTCTTGTCGTTGGCAAAGGCGGGAACACTGAGGGAAGCTCGTACCATTATGCATTGCTTGATGATTGTAGTAAGCCATTGGGCTTTGAGTCATCCAAAATAAGGGCACTCCGTTTTATGGACTGTGACAAAATTAAACTTCACCATGCTGCATTTTCATCTGCCAAGTCCTTGCGCGTCCTTGACTTAAGCGAGTGCATCATACATAAGTTGCCAGATTCTGTTGGTGTATTGAAGCAGCTGAGGTATCTTAATGCTCCAAGAGTCCAAGATGCACTCATTCCGAATGATATCAGCACGCTCTCAAAGTTAATGTACCTCAACCTTCACGGGTCTTCTAAAATCTTAGCTTTACCAGAATCCATTGGAAAAATTGAAGGTCTGGCATATCTTGATTTGTCCGGTTGTTCAGAAATTGCAAAGTTGCCTGAATCATTCGGGAGGCTAAAAGAATTAGTGCATCTTGATTTGTCAAATTGCTCTTGTATTGGAGGTATATCAGAGTTCTTGGGCAGCCTCACAAAACTGAAATATTTGAACTTATCTCACTGCAAAAAAATTGGAGAGATGCCAGAAGCTCTCGGCGCCCTATCCAAACTAGAGTATTTGAACTTATCATTCAGCTCATATCTTGAAAGTTGCCAGGAAGCAGAAGTTTTGGGCACCCTGAACAAACTTGAGTATCTGAACTTATCTTCAGAGAAGTGTGATCTTCAAAAGCTCCCCGAAGCTTTGGGCACATTCATTCAACTCAAGTACTTAAATTTGTCAGGTTGTCTGATGATGTCAGAATTGCCGAGATCATTTCGGAGTCTAAAAAATTTGGTGCATCTTGATCTATCAGGCTGTCGTAGTATTGATTGTCTAGATGAAGCTTTGGCTGGTCTGTCCAATCTGCAACATTTGAATGTGTCTGGGCTGATTAATATGACTGAAGATACAATGGACAGTCTCATCAACTATATATGCAGTAATCTTTCCAATCTGGAGCTTTTGGACTTGTCTTCTAATTATATGAGGAGTATACCTGAAAGTATTTGTAACATGAGAAAACTGCATACATTGAACCTCGCAGAATGCATTTGTCTTGGAAAGATACCAGCAAATATAGGTACAATGGATAGTTTGAAGTTTCTTGATATAAATGGTTGTTGGGCAATCTCCAAAGCCCCTCAGGTTGGCAGCAGTGCAATATCGTTACCACACTTTGGGGTGCAGCCTGGTGATGACCACTCTAGTAGCAACCTGGTCCTGCTACAACACATAGATCCTGTGGTGCTCAAGTTGACTGGACTTGAAAATGTGAAGTCCGTAGAAGAGGCCCAGCGTATAAATTTGATGGGGAAGAAAAAACTTGAGGACTTGAAACTGGAGTGGACACGAGGGGCTGAGAGATTTGTGGATCACAAAATTTTGATGGGAAATCTGGTGCCACCGAGCACATTGAAGAAGCTGGAGATATGTCGTTACAACGGTGTCGCCTTTCCACTGGGTAATCGACCAACTGCCAAACCTAAAGCATCTGGTTCTCAGAGACATGGTAAACCTGGAAGAGTGGACCCCGTCACACTCTAGTGGTGAGGATCACGTGCTTGAAAAGTTAGAAATTCATGATTGCCCCCTGTTAAGGTTGAAACCGCTTCCACCTAAAGCTAAAAAGTGGAAGATATCAAACAGTGATAAACTGTTTTTTCTCCTGTAACTACTAAGCTGTCAGTTGAAAACAGCAAGGTGCCTCTGCATCAGTGGAGGTTGCTTCAGCACTTCCCTGGCCCCACTGATTTGCATATTGAAAGCTCAGTCGATCTAACCGGCTCACCAGAGGTCATCCAACATCGCTCCTCTGTGGAGACTCTAACACTAGAAGACAAATACTTGGAAGAGTTGCCAAAATGGCTGAACGAGAACATGTGGCAACTCGAAAAGCTACAACTGCAGAGTTGCGACAGCATGGCATCACTGCCATTAGGAGAATTAACCTCCCTCAAAGAACTTGTCCTGTTTCGCTGTGATGTCCTGAGTTCTTTTCCAGAAAGCTTACATCAACTCAGCGGTCTCCAAGCACTAGACATTAGTGGCTGCCCTTAATTAAAACACTTGGGTGAAAGGGTATGTCTCCTACCCACCTCTCTGGTGACTCTTCATATCTCAAAATGTAAGGGTATCAAGTGTTTGCCTGAGGGCATGGAACAGCTCATCAACCTCCAAAGATTAGATATTCATGATTGCACTGACCTAAATATGTGGTGTACATTAGAGGAGAACATGATGAAGTTGGCTCACATAAAAGACAAGGTACGTGTCCTACCAAAAGCTGGCTCTCTATAGTACTAATCTTATTTTATTTTTACCTACTCTTTCTCCTTTTTCTTATATTAGAATTTACTCTGTCTTGCATTTCTTACAGAGGGTTCTTTCATGCAGAAATGTCTACATATTCATCTACTTTGCCTTGCAATTTTCCTTGTGTTAAACACCACTTCACTTTGAAAAATAGAACAGTAGAAAAAGGGCGAATTATCTGGTTTCTAGAGTACATCTCTACTGATAATAGCCACTAACATTGTAAAGATTGACATAGTAACCTGGGAATTCCTTTGCAGCAAAGTACCGGCTAATCAAAGAACTGTCATTATTTACTTTGCAGGAAATTCTCTAGAGCTGGTTGAGCTAGCCAGTGTATATCGCACATCAAACAGGCCAAGGCCACGCGCAGGTTTAGTGCTTCGTCTGCCGCGCTGCACGCGACACCCGTGCTGGTCGATGTGTCTGACTAATTCGAGCCCGACACTCCGGTTTCAGGTTGCCATCATTCCGCTCCTGCAAGAGGTATGCCGCCTGTCGAGCTCTCAGCGCTGGGCCCAGAACCAGCCAGGCGGGACGTGCCAACCATGGGTCCTGTTGTTGGGGCGGTGGACGCCAGCCCACCAAGGGTTACTGCAAGTCATCCGCCACTTGCGCATGCCGCACACCCCATCTCGCCGTCCGCAGAGAGCCAAGAAGTCGCCGGCCGTTGGTCGCCACCAGGAAAAGCCACCGTGTACAGAATGGCAAGCACGCAGTCACCGGAGGGGGGAACACCACCATGCGCCTGGCGCGCAAGCTGGTTGTCTCCAAGAGGGGCCTCGCCATAGCTGAAAGGGGAGAGGGAATCAGATGAGATGACGAGGTCCTCGGCAAGTACTCTGCAACCTACGACAGCTCCCCTCTCACCGGAGCAGATCGGCGCCCTCTCCACCAGGGCGCCCTCCAGCCAAGCTGCCCGCCCCTGCCCAGATGGTTACACCGGTCTAGTAAGGCGTTGTTCTTGTCAGTTTGCATCAGGTGGAAATTGTAACCCCAATGAGGCACAACGACCTTGCTCGTAGAAGAGTAGTGTGGGATTGTTAAGAGGCACAATGCAGTGGTGTATAATAGCCACTGCTAATGAGAAGATCGACACGAGTTACCGGGGATTTGTTTGCAGTACCAGCCAGTGCATCACGCTTGGAAATTTGTCAGAACGTAACATTTGCTTTATGTATCCAGCTTATTATTCATATGAACTACTAGTAGAACCCAAGATCAAACAATTTTCATTACTCGATTTGCAGGAAAGTTACTACGACTGGTGACCTAGACAGGTTATACGCACAGTAGGTTGCAAAATTGAGGGCCTGAATTAACCTGCAAGATTTCTTTCAGACCGATTGAGATTTATAGTCTCTAGCTTAGTTTGTTCGATAAAAAGAAAGCATGAGTGTCAACGTGATGAAACAGTGATAACTCTGGGTGCTCTGTTAGTTTCGTCCTTTTCTTACCGAACAGTGTGTAGTTGTAATCTTTGTGACATCCATCTATGCCGTACTTATGATTCTGATACATGTTTGTGTTGGGCATGGTCCACAACTGAAACCAACATTCGCTCAACACTTTTAGAGCATGATACAGTATCGGTTGCTAGCTTGTGAAAGTAAACTAAAGAAAGCATGAATGTAAACGAGGCGGAACGCTTGAAATCTCAGAGGAACTCAGCATATTTGACTGTGTACTGGTGTTTTGTGCATTGGGCAGAGGAACAGAAAATGAGCATGCCCGAGTCAGACTCTTGTTGTGGCTTGGGCGTTAGATTTAGTCTACCTCATCTAGTGTCCCAGCCTGACAGAACACCACCGATTTTGTGATTAAGCAAGATGTTCGGGGCTTATGGATTTTCCGTGTGTTCATAAAAAAAAGGCATATACTATTTGACAAACTGGAAACTGAATCTCAAAAGTAATGTATACCCATCATTCATTTTCTGAATAATTTATGTGCATCATCAACATTCAGAAATCATTCTCTGAAACCCATTGGTATGGTGTGGAACTGGAAGGAAGAAGCAACTTACTGAGCGATCTTGTGGTCGCCGGCCATGTCCTTCCCGTCATCCATAGATTAGACGCCGGTTGCCTCCTGCAGGTCCGACGAACCAAAATGAGGGTCGAGAGCAAACGACTCGCGACACTGCCGCCTCAGTGTCGTCGCCGATGAATCGAATGTCGCGCATCACAGCGCAGCTTCCCTGTTTCTCCTCGCCGGCGCCGAGAAACAGGGCAGGGCGCTCGGCACCCCGCTACTCAGAGCATCCATCCTCTGGGCAGGTGCTCCCATGAGATCGAGCACGTTCTCCTCCACGGGGACCGCACGGCTAGCATGCAGGAAGCGAGGCGAGGATGCTCTCTTGCAGCCGGACCTCTCTCGCCCCGCCGGCCGCAAGGAGAAGAGAGGCCGCCGGATCCACACCTTCTCCGACGCCTCCGACGCCTGGTGCGTTACAGCCTCTTTTTACTGAAGTCCGATTTGGTGTGCGTAAATTTCAATGCTGCAGCGTGCACCATGGAACTTGTAATGAATCTGTAGCTACTTGATATCAGATTAAACTCGAGAGACCACGTGCGGTTTACATTATTTCAGTTATGCTCTGCAGCATGGAATCCTCAAACACCAAATTTGCCGGGAACCTCGAGGCTGCATGATGGGGATATGCCCATAGGGGGTGGGTCGCCAGTCCCAGTCGCCATGAAGATAGAGGCTCGGGTGGATCGCCAGTCGCCTAAGCGACTGGGCCCTAAGGCGACTGGGCCGTGATCCCAAGGAGGAGGTCCACACGGCTGGACAAGAAGATTACTTGCGAGGGGGATAGCGGATCCCGGATTAGTAGCAACTGATATGATTCGGAGTTATCTCCATGTAACCCTAGATCGGGGGTGCTTATATAAACCCCCGAGCTTAAACCCTAGAGGACACCTTACTTGAGATCCAATCTCCCCCTGTAAGCTCTCGGCGTAGCCGCCGACTGAGCCCCCCCCATTGTAATTCTCCACTGAGCAATAAAGATCTAGCAGGACGTAGGCCTTTTACTCTCCGGAGGGGCTGAACCTGGGTAAAACCCTTGCGTCTCTTGCACCTCGACCCGTAGATGGCAATGTTCCCTTCCCCTCGCATCAATGAAGTGCTACCCCCCGTAGCATCTGCCGTGGTTACATCCACGACAGTGGCGCCCACCGTGGGGCATGGGACATCAAGCCTTCGAGCTACGGCGAGGCCCTACTCGCCAATACGGCGGCCGGTTGCTTCCGGCAGGATGATCGCCACCGGCAATTTCTTCCACATCCAGCCAAGCACCTACCGGCCCGCCTCGTCGCCTCTCAAGCACGCCTGGATGGTGCCGATCGGCTCCATCAACCTCTTCGTTGGGCTCGCCGGCGTCAGCGACCCCTCTGAGCCTCGCCCCAGTCGCTCGCACGACCCCTTCGCGCCCGGGCAGCTCCTCACTGCTACTCGCCCGGTCACCGGCGAGGTCTACGGGGCGGGCGAGGCGGCCCTGGAAGACGAGGCCGAGTCGGGGGTCGTGGCTCCGGCCGCCAACTCCATGTTGCCTTGGCGTCGCCGACACCGCCGACACCGCTCCAGCCGCCGATTCCGCCGACCCGATCCCGGCCTTCGACTGGGTCAGCGCTGCGATCGACGCCGACTTCACGGTCTTCATCGCTGCCACGGCGGTTGCGGGCTCCACCGCTGCGTCCCCGACTGCCCGCTCCATCGCCACAGCATCAACCAAGGACTCTATCTCCCTGGTCTCCCACCCGAGCGACTTCGAAGGTGGCTTCGAGGATGACTCCATCCTCTCCCTCTTCGACAGCGACTACGACTCGGACTCTGTCGAGGCCCCGCGTTACCGCTACCCGACCGCAGTCTTCATGGCAGGGGGTGAAGAAGAGCTCCCGCCGACGCCTTCACCACTCCTCCCCGCAACCGCCACCGCAACCGAGATCGAGGCGCACCGGGCGGCTCCTCGAGGAGCAGAGGAAAAGGAGCTCGCCGAAAGGCAGAAATTCCGCCTCGAGCAAGATGAAGTAAGGGCCGTGTCCCACTATCGTCAGCAGCGAAACCGCCGGGCGCATGGAGCGCGCCGCGCGAGCGACTTTCCCCGCGCACGCCTTAACTTCGACGACCCGGACGGAGAAATCCGGGTCGCCCGAGTCCAAAACCCTGACATCCCGGAAGGAAGTCGGGCTGCTGCAGATAGAGCAGCGCGCGGAGCACCCCCGCCACCCCCACCACCACCGCCCGAAGTTCCTCGGGCAGAGGTCGACGCCAACGGCCTACCACTGCACTCGTCTCCAGCCGATAACGTGGCAGCTGCGCAGGCCGTCCTCGCAAGAATCCCGAAACGGGAGACGGCGCGATCCTCGTCCAAAGACGCCAAGGCTTTGGTAGCCAAGGCATTGGAGCAGCAGCACGCCGCAGCCGACTCGCAGGGGCGACTCTATTCGCGCACATCCGCCAGTCGCGCGGCGTCGTCAGACGCGGCAAACCGCGCAATCGTCAACGCCAACAACGGCCCGCCGCCAGCACCGCGCGCGGCCCACTCGTCTAACAACCGAGTCGAGCCGCGCCCCGCGCGGTGATGGTCGCCGCTAACGGGCAGCCAGTTGACGCCCGAACCCACATCGTCAACGACCAAGAATGGCGGGCGCGCAATCGATTGAACGACCGCCACGCCGATGAAGCTCCGCGCCAGAGCGCGTTCACCCGAATCGGCCCCGCTTGCTTCGGGCCGATGATTAGAGGCGAGCCGTATCCTGTAGGGTTCAAAGGACCCCGCGACATCGAAAAGTACGATACAAGCATTGACCCCACTGTCTGGATCGACTCGTACGCCATGGCAATGGGGATCCAGGCCACTCCGAGTTACTCGCAGCGCGGTACCTGCCCCTCATGATGGACGGCGTCAATCGCCATTGGTTCAATACCCTCACCGTCAACCGCATCGACTCCTGGGAAGAAGCCCGCGCCGCGTTCATCCAGCACTTCGCCGCCGCATACACCCGTGCCACAACCATAGAAGACCTAGATCGCTGCGTCCAAGGCCCGCGCGAGTCGACCCGCCGGTGGGTGCAGCGGCGGCGGGACATGTGGACGACCTCCGGCGGCATCGGCACGGACACGGCAATCTATCGCTTCCGACGCTGCTGCCGGTATGAACCGCTAAGCGCCAAGCTCCGTCGCGTCGGCAGGGACAATATCTCAATCTCCGAGCTCTTCGACATCGCCACCCGCTACGCCGATGAAGACCCTACGGCCGACTCGGACGACGAGTACGGTCAACGACGCAATCGCCGCCTCTGCGCACACGGAGCCTCGGCGTGGCGACTACCGGTTCTCCGTCCGGGCTAACATCGGCAAGCGCCGCGGAGAGGGAGGACACTACGAGCTAGTCGCTACCACCGATTACGAGCAGCGCGAGCCAAAATCGTTTGGCGCGACACTCGTGCACCTCGGGAGGATCGGCCTCAGCCCAAGCGCTTCGACGCCCGCAGCCTCCTAGATGCACCATGCATCTATCACAGCAAGGAGGGCAAGCCCGCCAACCACACGACGGGAAATTGCTACTCCCTGAAGCGAGATAGAAAGAGCTCGCCGCGCCAAGGAAAACGACGGCGGCAACCAGCACAAAGAGCGCGCCAAAGACCAAGACCAGCACAAGGGAGAGGGCTTCGGTCGCAGCGCCGGCTCGCTCCACACCTTCACCGGGGTCGGCGACCGACGGACAGAAGGTCCTCGCAAGGGCAGTGGCGGTACACGCAGTCATACTTTCCGACGTGCGGTGGCTCAACTGGTCCGAGCAAAGCATCACCTGGAGCCGCGACGATCACGACCCCCGCATCGAGTACCCCGGGCGAGTGGCGCTCGTCGGCCGGCCCAAGGTCGCCGACTATCGGCTACCAAAAACCCGATGGACGGGGAAGCTCCATCAACATCATGTACTACGACACCTTCCAGCGGCTTGGTCTGCCGGACTCACGCCTTGAGAACACCAAGGTCACGTTCCACGGCATCGTCCCCGGGCGGAAGGCCTTCCCGATCGGCAAGGTGACGCTGCCAGTCACCTTCGGCACGCCCGTGAACTACCGCACCGAGCGGATAACGTTCGAGGTGGTGAACTTCCGAAGCTCTTACCATTGCGTACTCGGCCGACAAGCGTTCGCCCGCTTCATGGCGACCCCACACTACGCGTACAACATGATGAAGATGCCAGGGCCTCGAGGCGTCATCACCGTCCACGGCGACCCGGAGATGGCATTGGAATGCGAGGACGACAGCGCCAAGCTCGCCGACGCCGTCATCGCCGACGAACAAGACAACTCCGCCGAGCTCGCCAAGTACCCAGTCGACCGCAACGACCCCGCCATCCTGGAGAAGCCAACCGAGCTCGACTCGTCCGCAGCAACCTTCAAGGCCGCAGCAGGCACTCGCCAAGTAGATCTTGTAGAAAACGATCCAAGTAGGCAAGTTACCATTGGGACGGGCCTGTCCGCCCAATAGGAAAGCGCGCTCATCAAGTTCCTCCGTGAGAATCGAGATATCTTTGCATGGAAACCATCTGACATGCCAGGTGTCCCGAGAGAACTTGCTGAGCACAAATTACATGTCGATCCCACCGCGCGACCCGTTAGGCAGGCAATGCGCCCGTGGGAGAAGAACGGCGACGCGCAATCGCCGAAGAAGTAAACCGGCTACTCGCTGCCGGCTTCATCATAGAAATCAAGCACCCGAAATGGCTGGCAAACCCAGTCCTAGTGCTAAAGAAGAACAAGACGTGGCGAATGTGTATCGATTACACAAGCCTCAACAGCGCGTGCCCCAAGGACCCATTCGTCCTACCGCGAATCGACCAGATTATCGACGCGGTCGCCGGGTCCGAGTCGCTATGTTTCCCGGATGCATACTCCGGGTACAATCAAATAAAGATGGCCAAGGAAGACCAAGAGAAGACTGCATTCATCACACCCCTAGGCGCCTACTGCTACACGTCCATGACCTTCGGCCTCAAGAACGCCGGAGCAACGTACCAGCGGTGCATGAACAGCTGCTTGGAAAGCCAGATCGGCCGCAATGTGCATGTCTACATCGACGACGTGGTGGTCAAATCGACTCGACAGACCGACCTCGTCAGCGACCTCGCCGAAACATTCGCCAACTTACGGCGGTACAAGATCAAGCTCAACCCTCTGAAGTGCACCTTCGGGGTTCCATCGGGACAGCTGCTAGGCTACGTCGTCTCCAAGCGAGGCATCGAACCTAACCTCGGAGAAGACATCGGCGGTCATGCGCACCAAGCAGCCAGCATGCCTAGTCGACGCGAGAAACTCGCCGGTCGAGTCGCCGCCCTCGCCGCTTCATACCCGGCTCGGAGACAAGGCCATGCCACTATACCGCTTGGTCAAGAAGTCGGAAGCATTCCGGTGGCCCGACGAGGCGCAGCGGGCCCTAGAGGTCCTCGAGCAGGCGCTCTCGAAGGCCCCGGTCCTCGCGGCCCCGCTGCCAAAGAAACCATGCTCCTATACGTCGCCACGTCGAACCGCGCTATAAGCGCAATCATGGTCGTCGAACGGAAGGAGGAAGGAAGGGAGCAACTGGTACAACGCCCGGTCTACTACATCAGCGAAGCCTTAATCGAATCCAAGCAACGGTATCCACACTACCGTAAGCTGGTGTACGCCGTCCTCGTGGCCCCGGCGGCGGCGGCCCCTTACTTCCACGGGCACCCCATCAAGGTAGTCGCCTCAACACCACTCGCCGACATCATCCGCAACCGCGACGCAATCGCCGGATCGCCAAGTGGGCAGTCGAGCTCGGCGTCCACAACATCACCTACGAGTCACGCCACGCCATCAAATCTCAAGCACTCGCCGACTTCCTCGCCGGCGGGAAGAGGCCCAGCAGCCAAGCTCCCCGCGGACCTCAAACATTGGACGTTGCACTTCGACGGTTCTAAAAACCTCGAAGGAGCAGGCGCGGGAGTCGTCCTCACATCACCAAAGGGCGACACGGTGAAGTACGTCCTGCAACTCAGATTCGAGCCATGCACCAACAACATGGCCGAGTACGAGGCGCTCTGCACGGCATGCGAGTCGCAAAAGAGATGGGCGCAACACGGCTGCGCTGCCTCGGCGATTCCGACCTAGTCGCCAGCCAAACTTCCGGCACCTGCGACGCCACGTACGCCAACATGATCGCATACAAACGCGCCGTCGACCAAGCCGGGCGCTGGCTTCGCCGGTCACGTCGTCGAGTGGGTTGACGGCGCAAGAACGAAGAAGCCGACGCGCTAGCCAGAAGCCGGTCCAAGCGACGTCAACCTCCTCCGGGCGTCGTCCTGGACATCCTCAGCCACCCCTCGGTGCGCGCACCGCGCGAGCTGGACATTGCCGAGCCACCTGCTCCCGACTCCACCTTAGTCGCACTCGCCGTCGACGAACCGATTGGACCGAGCCATACATAAGCTACCTCGAGAGCCGGCACCGCCGATGGATGAAACCAAAGCACGCGCCATCGTGCGCAGATGCAAGTCCTTCACCATCATCAACAATGAGCTATACAAGCGCGGTGTCTCGGGAGTGTTCCAACGATGCGTCACCACGGCGGAAGGGCGTAACATTCTCGCGCGACATCCACGCAGGGACTGCGGCCACCACGCAGCGCGCGTTCAATCGTCGCCAAGGCCTTTCGTCACGGCTTCTACTGGCCAACAGCCCACGAAGACGCAATCGCCCTTGTCCGTTCATGCGCCGGGTGCCAAAAGTATGCAAGCCGTCGCACATGCCAGGATCGGCATTGAAGACCATCCCCTCACCTGGCCCTTCGCCGTATGGGGCATGGACATGGTGGGAAAATTCAAAACGGCCCCGGCGGATATACTCACCTCCTGGTAGCGGTGGACAAGTTCACCAAGTGGGTAGAAGCAAAGCCCATAAAGAAGTGCGACGGGAAGACGGCTACAAAGTTCCTACGCGAGCTCATCTATCGGTACGGCTACCCTCACGGTATCATAACCGACAACGGCACCAACTTCGCCAAAGGGGAGATGGCTGACTTTTGCGAAGAAAAGGGCATCCGACTCGATCTCGCCTCGCCGCCCACCCCGAGTCGAACGGCCAAGCGTAAAGGGCAAACCGCAGCATCCTCGCACGGACTCAAACCACGCCTGGTCGTGCCCCTAGAGCGCGCAGCCGGTTGCTGGGCAGAGGAGCTCTCTTCGCACTATGGGGCATCCGCACAACGCCTAACAGGTCAACCGGCTTCACGCCTTTCTTCCTGGTATATGGCGCCGAAGCCGTCATGCCCACGGACATCGCCTACGACTCGCCTCGGGTCGCCAACTACGCCGAAGAAGACAACGAGCGAGCTCGCCACGACGACATCGATCTCCTCGATGAGGCCGTAGACCTCGCACTCTCCGTAACCGCCATTTACCAAGCGGGACCTCCGTCGTTACCACAGCCGCCGCGTTCGGAGTCGCTCCTTCCAAGTCGGCGACCTGGTACTCCGGCTAATCCAGACAAGAAAGGGATGCACAAGCTGTCCCCGCCCGGGAAGGACCATTCGCCGTCGCCGCGTACTCGGCAACGACTCCTACTATCTCATCGACGTCCGCAAGGACGACAAAGCGAGCCGCTCACTAAAGAGGTGGAGCGCCCCTGGAACATCAACCTTCTCCGGCGGTTCTATACCTAAGGAAAATATATATCGCCATCTCTCATCCCGGTACACACCGGCTTAGTCGCCGCAAAAAGCGACTAGGTGCTGAGAGACCTCCGGTCGCCGCTGCCGGAAGAGAGAAGTCCACGATCGGCCAAGTAGCCGGGCTAACACGGGATGGCGGCGTAACCGAGGCGCAACACCAGGCCCGGTCACCCACCATCTCTAACGCCGTCGGGTGAAAACGGCGATCGGAACCCACAAAGAGGGCCGCACGCTCGGCCAGCCCCACGGGCCTCGGCGACCGCCTTGAGCTACGCTATAAAGCACACCACGGCCCTCCTCTACCTTAGGTTGGCGAATTGTGCGGCTAAGTACTTCGACTAGGGACTCCGCAAAACGGACCCGCGGCTCGCCAAGGAAAATACGCCCGCAATGATCCCCTTTGGAGTCGCCTAGCGATCGGCTCACCGAGCCACGACGAGTGGCGCGCTACATCCGAACAGCGCAAAATACAACTCACCACTACTCCACCCATGAGGCTGCTATTCGTACTATAATGACTACGTCTTTGCGGCGGGGACGCCCAGCTCGAAAAGGAAAACAATAAGTCGATAGCCTTCATTGGGGTCGCAAGGCGATCGGCCCGAAGGCCATGGATAGTCGGAACCAACTCCAATGCATCGCCGCCTCAAAATAATGCAAAAGCAACCACCGAATCATATTTAAGCAAAAGTCATCATTTTATTTACAACTAACTCCCGCTCATGAAATCCAGCCACTTCCTACACAGTACTCAGAAACTACGAGGACGACCCGGAGCCCCCTCTACGACAGGCTCGACGCCATCATCGCCGTGACGAAATTTCGGCGTGTACACCACGACCGGATATGTCGACAAACGAGCCGGCGGCAGCGGCATGGAAGAGGCGCTCCGCGGGGTAGTCCACCGGGCCCGGCTCTTTCTCCGCGTCACCAGGTGCCGCTTGGCTGGGGATATGAGTCTCCAAGTCCGCGGTCGCCGCACTCGGTCGGCGAAGGGCGCACCGCATCCATCAGCCGCAGCACTTCGGCAACATCGAACTCGCCGCTCCGAGGGGAAGCCAGCGGTGACCTCCTCCACGTCGAACCCTTCGTAGTAATGCGCCAACACCATACTCGTAGCCATGGTAATGCCAACGCGGCAGGAAGAGCGGCGAAGCCGATCAACAACAGCCGGAATGTTGGACACCGCCTTGAAGACGGATGGCGTGTCCCGCGGAATCACCTCCCGCGGGCTTAGGTACCGGAGCGCGGCGAGTATCTCCCCGCGCAGCGATGATACGCGCGGTCGCGGTCGACAGCATTCCCGCGGAGTCGCCGTCTCCACGAAGTCGCACGTACCTGCAGTCAACAACACAAGGAAAAGGGAAAATGAGAACTTCCCCTTCAACGCCAATCGGCCCCCGGAGCCGACTCGCCACGCTCGGGGACTGGCCCCCGGAGCCGACTTCGCCACGCTCGGGGACTGCCCCCGAGCCGACTTCGCCACGCTCGGGGACCGCCCCCGGAGCCGACTCGCCACGCTCGGGGACTGGCCCCCGGAGCCGACTTCGCCACGCTCGGGGACTGGCCCCCGGAGCCGACTCGCCACGCTCGGGGATCGCCCCCGAGCCGACTCGCCACGCTCGGGGATCGGCCCCGAGCCGACTTCGCCACGCTCGGGGACTGCCCCGAGCCGACTTCGCCACGCTCGGGGACTGGCCCCCGAGCCGACTCGCCACGCTCGGGGATCGCCCCGAGCCGACTTCGCCACGCTCGGGATCGGCCCCGAGGCCGACTCGCCACGCTCGGGGACCGACCCCGAGGCCGACTCGCCGTGTTCAGATGCTCGAACCCCGGCAAATAAACAAGAAGTGCGACGACAAGAACTTACCAAGAATCTGCCGCGACATCTCTCTGACGAACGCCTCGAAGTTGGTCTTCTCGGCCTGCACCGCCAGGACGATGCCCTCGGACGCCTCCTTCTCCGCAGCAAGTTCTTTGGCGTGCTGCTGCTTTAAGGCCGCCACCTCCTCCCGCAGAGACGCGGCAGCCCCACGAGCAGAGTCCCGCGCGTCGGGCCGCGGCCTCCGCCTTCACCTTGTATTCGGCGATGACGTCCTCCAGCTCCGGCCCTTCTGCTCCAGGACCTTCGTCAATTCCGCCACCTCCGCTTTTGCCCTTTTCCGGGCCTCTTCGGCCTGCTGCGCCCGGAACTCGGCTTCACGGTAGAAGGACTCCTTGACGAACCCTTCCCGAGCCTCGGCAAGAGCCTTTGCCTGCGCCTCTGCTACAAGAAAAGGAAACGGTGAGAACGAACGCCAGGGCCAGTGACACTGAATGAGGACGGCGAGCGGGCCTGACTTACTGCCCAGGGCAATCAGCTTCCGGTTCTTCTGCGCCGCCTCCTCCACAAGCGCGGTCAGCCGAGAAAACTCCGCCTGCGAAAACCAAACAAAAAATGCCAAGGTCAACAAACGAAAATCAGAAGAGACTCGACTCGCCCTTTCAGACCAAGTCGACCCTCGGGGACTGGGGGTGACTAGGCCACGTGTTCAGCGACACTTACCACATGCGCCTCGCCAAGCGCCGTGTGGAGCTCGGTGAAGGTCAATGAAGACGGCGGCGGATGACGCGACTCGGTCGCCCCGTCCGCTCGCATCACCGCCTCAGTCGATGGAACTTCGCCCGTCCGCGTGTCGGCGTCAGGCGGGGCTCGGTCCCTGGCGGCCTTGGACCGGCACTCTTTCGGTGGCTCGACAGACCGCCCTCCTCGACGATGTCCTCTTCAACCTCGGGTGCCTTCGCCCTCGGTCGATCCAACGTCGGCCGACTCCTCCTCCACCACGGGCGGAGTAACGTGCGGACCCGTCGCTGCACTCGCCATGCCCCCGCGAGCCATGCTGGGTAGAGGAAAGACGTTGGCGGTGGGCTCGACGCGGCTAGTGCTCTCCTTCTCCGCTTGGCTCCCGGCGGCAGGCTCTTCCGGAGCCGACCCCGCCCCCAAGGTCGGACGGCGCCGCCTTCCTCTCCGCGGCTTTCTTCTTTGCCTCGGCCGCCCTCGTGGCCGCCACCCCGGCCGCGGGCGGCTTCGCCAAGGTCTTCTTCTTGGACCTACAAGGAGGTGAGGTGAGTCGACACCCAGTCCAGTCGCAAGAAGGACAAATCCGACAAGAAGTACTTACTTCACCGTGGGAATCGCTCTTACGCCCGGACCAGCCCGAGCTCCCGCATCGATCGCGTCCTTCAAAGGACGCTGAAGCCTCATGGACCCTTCCAGGAGAGTGGGGCGCAGTCGCTTCGATAGCGGCTCAGCCCCTTCCTTGGAGGGCTCCGCCTTGTCCTCCGGGCGAGAGGTCGCCTCCTCTTCAGCCGCGCCCTGGGACGAGGACTCGGCACCCCTCTTCGACCCGCGCGGGAGCCCGATGACCTCCCGCGCCGCCGACTCCGACTCGGTGCGCTCCTCCTCCTCGTCGACCTCTTCCTCCTCGCCCTCGGTCATCTCCGGTGGTTCCTTCCCGGCGAGAGGAGGGAGGTGGTCCGGCGATCTTCCGCCAACGCTGTAATCGAATCAAAGGGACAAGTCGTAAAGGAAGAAGCGCGGCCAGGCCGTGCGAAGTCGCCATGCGAAGCATTACCCGAGGCGCCGGGGTGTCTTCGGTGTAGGGCTGCAAGCCGTCTTCGAAGGAAGTGAAGGTGGCAGTAGTGATCTTGGCAAGCGCCTTCCGCATTTCGCCTCGTCCCACTCGGTCGCCGTCGACCGGGTGCGGTCATTCTCGTCCCGGTACTCCCACATGGGGTGAGCTCGGCACCGCAAGGATCAGCCGCCGGCCAAGCCAACAGCTTGTACATGTCGACCGCCGTCAGGCCGTCATCTTTTAGCGCCTGGATCGCTTGGCGCATATCCTTCACCACCTTCTCCTGCTCGCGCGGCAGCGACCGGACATTGAGGCGCCGCGGGACGCTCGGCTCGGGACTGTATTGGGGAATGCATACCTCGCCCGGGGGAGTGTACTCCTTGGCGTAGAACCAGAAACGACGCCACAGCGACTGCGCCTTCTTGGGGAGCGCCATGTCGATGAAGCTTTCCCCGGACTTCACCGAAGGTGATCCCCCGTTTGGGATGAGTGCTTCGCTGTTCTTGCTGGCCGAGTCGCCCGCCCATGGAAGATGGACACCCACAGCGGGAAGTAGGGCGGACAGCCCAAGTAGCATTCGCACAGCGCCACGAACAGAGAAATCTGCTGGACGCCGTGCGGCCCGAGGTCGGAAACCTTGATGCTGTAGAAGGCCAAAGAATCGCCGGAGGAAATCGGAGGTGGGGAGAGCGAACCCGCGATCGAGGAAGCTCATGAAGATCACGAACTCCCGGACCGTGGGAGGGCTCCGTCTCGTTCGCCGGCGGAACCCGCCATCGCTCTTGGTTAAACTCCGGGATGACCCCGGAGGCGACGTACGGGAGGAGAGACTCCCGCGTGACCTTCGACTTGCCCCAACCCTTCGCCGCCATGGATGTGTGTGGAGTTTGGAATGAAGATGAGATGAAGAGAAGATGGGGGATGAATGCGAGGAGTGTTGAACCCTAATCCTAGGGCGACCCTTTATACCGCCCGCACTCGCTCGCATTGAGGATGAAATCTGTTCGTTGAATCGTCCCGGAATCGCCGCCCCGCAATCAACGGTCGAGATCTGCGCCGTCACCGGCTGAATAGCCGTTAAACTAGCCGTTAGCGGTCACGTCGAGCCCAACGGTCAACAACATGCAAACGGTGTGCGCCTCGGTCAACGTGAAATCTAGCCGTTGGCCTCTCCACGTGTCTCTATGATGACTACGCGTCGACTGGCAAACGGCGACTGGCCAGAGCCGACTGTCACACGCCGACTGACTGATCAAATTCTGGCGACTAAGACTGCCACCGCACCCGCGACTTTATCTTTGGAAGCCCGGCGGCGACTCATCTTGATCCATCACCGCGCCTCTCCAAGACTTGCTCCAGATCCGCGCTTCATCACCACCGCGCTTGGGGACTACTGATGGGGATATGCCCATAGGGGGTGGGTCGCCGCCCCGCCGCCATGAAGATAGAGGCTCGGGTGGATCGCCAGTCGCCTAAGCGACTGGGCCCTAAGGCGACTGGGCCGTGATCCCAAGGAGGAGGTCCACACGGCTGGACAAGAAGATTACTTGCGAGGGGGATAGCGGATCCCGGATTAGTAGCAACTGATATGATTCGGAGTTATCTCCATGTAACCCTAGATCGGGGGTGCTTATATAAACCCCCGAGCTTAAACCCTAGAGGACACCTTACTTGAGATCCAATCTCCCCTCAGAAGCTCTCGGCGTAGCCGCCGACCGAGCCCCCCCATTGTAATTCTCCACCGAGCAATAAAGATCTAGCAGACGTAGGCCTTTACTCTCCGAGGGCTGAACCTGGGTAAAACCCTTGCGTCTCTTGCACCTCGACCCGTAGATGGCAATGTTCCCTTCCCCTCGCATCAATGAAGTGCTACCCCCCGTAGCATCTGCCGTGGTTACATCCACGACACTGCACATCATCAAGCATTATATATTCCTTTTCTACAGAACTATACATTGTCTCAATGCGCGCCCTGTAGCTCACATCCCCTGCTTTATGTACTGCCAATGTCGGCCTCGTAACGATCCCAATAGCTGGACCCGGCTTTGTTTTGGGCGACACCCGCATGTTTCAAAAGTAGCCGACCGGTTTTGATGCACAGTAGAAGCGTCGGAAACCCTACGCCAACCCTTTGTACGTGGAGTGAATCGGGCGCGCCAGCGCCTCGTGACATGTCTGATTTCATCCATTTTTCTAGGTATGTCTTTATGGCTCAGTAGTTCAGACTGCTCGGTAGTACGATATAATAAGGTAATGTGACAGCTCGGTAGTTCAGACTCCTCGAACATTTTTCGAGGTATCACTTTACGGCTTCTAACTGATTGGAGAAAGATGGTGGCTGTAACAGGACGAATCGAGCTGAGGAGTTGCCTGAGCAAGCGCCTAACTGAGATACCCGAGAAGTAGCTGCCCGACGTCACACGCCGGGAGCTGCAGTGCTTCTATACTCTATGTTGCTGCAGAGGAGGTGAACCTGAAAGGAGTTCCTCTGCTCCATGATGAGAATGTGCAGGGCTTGAAACTGACGAAGTAGATAGTGTTTGTTTTTCCTTGCTCTCGTCAGTTTGTGAACACACACCCCAGCAAATGCATGTCAACCCAAGTCCGGGCTAAAACTGCGAGATGCAGGTTAATTCAAGTTCTGCGGCATTTGCAGTTTAGTTCAGCGGGCATGCAGGCTGTCACGGTGTTCTTGTGACTGAGTAAGATGTTCAGGGCATATATATGGAGCTCTTGTGTAATAATCTCAAAAATATGTTTACTCAGAGGTCCATTTTTACAAGAATGTATACGCATCATCAACATTCAGAAATCAATTCTGTTAAACTCAGTCACATACATACTATAGTACAGAAGAAACTCAGTACGCTTGCCGGCTGCAGGTCCGATGAATTCAAATGGGGGCAGGGACTATGGAGGACGAACAGCTACTCGCCGAGCAGCCGCCGCCTCGAGCCCTCGCCGATGGATTGGAAGCTGGGCAACAGAATAGCGCATCGCCGCGCAGTTGCCCTGTTTCTCCTCACCATCGCCAGGAAACAGGCGGGCGGCGTTACCGCTGTGGCCAGTGGGTAGGCGATGGCGGGCACACCCTGTTGAGATTTTCCGCTGCTGCATACACCTCCCACCGGGTCGGCAGGGCGAGAGACGAGGATGCACTCTCGGGCCGCCTGCTTTGTCTGCTTGCTTGGCCAGTCGGAACTCAGAAGGAGAAGAGAAGCCACCGGATCGGGCCGCGTGGAGGGGACCCACGGCCGGGGGAGGCGAACAGTGGCAGCGGCGGGAGAATCCTACATGATGGCCTGAGACCAGCCCACCCAGGCCCTGCGTGGCCGGTCATCGATGGTATGGAAAGGAACCTGAAGGAGTCAGCCAGATCATCGATCATCCTATGGTCAGATGAGATGGACCAGAACATGCGACTTCTCCGTGATATTTTTGGTTCAGATATCTCGTTGCCTAGCTGCAGTGGCTTCTCCTGTATTGTTTCAAGATGGCATGCACGATGCAGGGGAGGGTGTGAATTCGCGCAATGTATAAGCAAAAATTAATCATGCACTGGTTGATTACGATGTTTACTAGTACCCTAATTAGTTCAATTGATTCGGTCATCGATATCCACTTATTCTCAGCTGACCGAACAATAATACTACCCCTGGAGGTGTACCAGTCGGCGTATCTCTTGAGATGCTTCTGCTTGGAGCCCAGCCACCCAAGAAGAACCACCACCGTCTGGGACCTGTCGTCGGACGAGTCATCACTGCACGCAGCAGGGTCCGGCAGATGCCAGCGGTACAGGACATCCGGCGAGGAGGATGAAGGGACCGCAGCCGCTGTGCCCCCCGAGGCCATTGCAAAGAGAGGCCGGTGGAGGGAAGCCATCGTGCGTCCTCTCACAGTATTCAGATTCTAACAACGAGGAACAGCTCGCGTCTTATATCTATTTATATCCGTCCTCTCCTGCTCCTGACCTGAGCCATAATAAGAAGAAGCCAACCAGCAACAGCAAACAAAAAGATAGTCAGCTGATTGTTCGCACAAATTAAAAACTGAACCTAATTCAAAGACACGGAAAACATGTGTTTGAATTCAAAGACACGGAGGAAACATGTGTTGTGTGCCCCAATTCACCCAACAAACCCAGACCAACCTGAGGTCCTACACGGCTTTGCCAGGGTCAACAGCTCAACACATATATAAAATTGTAACGATGATAGCATTGAGAAATTGGTGTTCACCTCGTCGGTGGAAGGAGAAATTGGGGGGCGGGCTGGCTGGCTGGCTGGCTGCCAAAGTGAATCGACAGCCGAGCCTGTGGACCGCCTGCCTCCTTGCTCCTCCTGCAGCCAAATTTGTGAAGAACACAGTAAATAATAAGCGAGTCTTAATCATGACGAAATCATATACTACATAGAAGTGCAATTTGACTTGTGTATTTCGTGGGATCCACCGGGGGATGATTTGCGAAACGGAGAGAACAAAAGGATGCTTTTTTCTTGGAAGTACTAGAAATTTGGCAGAAAGGAAGGGAGGAGGACGGTGGGCGGCTGGAGCGTGGCTGGCGACAGCGACCTTGGGTTGCGTTGCGAGGTTTGACGGGGAAAGAAAAGGGGAGAGGAACACGGTTTCGCAGTTTCTTGCTCCGCCATTGCGGGAGAGAAGTAGGGAACCGTCCTGGATTTGTTCCAGAAAATCTGGAGGAGGAAGAAGACTAATTTGGAAGGCGAGATGAAGGAGGTGCAGTTGATTCAATCGGTGAGGGGAATGAAATCGACGGGGGCATCCACGGAGTAAGAACGCACACCAAACTAGGACGAGGGGAGGAAGAGCGTACCAGGCGAGGCGAGGCGAGGCGAGGGGAGGGATCTGTCGTTGGTGGTGAATCCGTCGCGGCGGAGACGCAATCCCGGCAGGAGATGGATAAAAATAGGGTAGCGGGGAGGCGGAAGGCGGCCAATTTTGAGGGGAGGCGTGTGCGTGGGCGACGGCGCCGCCCGACCTGACCGCCACCAGCTCAGCTCTCGGATGAAGATGAAGGCTGCGGTCCAAGTCGGAGGGAGGGAGCCTTCTTTCTTTCCTCCGACGGCACGGCTTGCCTGTCCAAACTCCCAAGATATATCCCAGGAATATTCCTCCACGTTTATTCTATTTTCCACGGAACAAAACGAGTGTTAATTCTTCAGGAAGAATTTGATTCTTTTCTTTTTGCGAATAAAAGAGTTTGATTCCACAAGGCGCATATAAAGGTATAATTGATCCCCCCCATGGGGGCTTCACAGCGCTCCGATTTACAGTCGTTCAATTTTACCTTATAGTGAATCTCAGCCGTAGTTTTTTTTCACCGCCCAATATAAAAGCCCGCTGGGAACCTAGCCGCCAGGAGGCAAATCGCCCGCACGCTGCCCTCCTCGCCAATCCCCTCGTTTCCCGCTCAAAAAAAATCCCCTCGTTTCCCCTCCTCCAATCCCCTTGCCTTTTCCTCCAACCTCTCCTCTCCTCCCGCCTTCTCTGATCTTCCTCTTACCATGCCACACCAAGAGAGCAGCGGGTGGTGGCCGGCGGGAGAAGCACAGCTGCCGCGCGTGTCATCCCATCGCCGGACGAGCAGGTGGTGGCTGGTGGGAGCAGCGCCACCGCCGCCGCCGTGCACCGTGTCGTCCCCGAACGAGCAGGTGATGGCCGGCGGGAGCAAAGACAACCGCCACCATCGCCGGGAGGAGCTGTTGCGCCCCATGAATCCTCTCTCGTTTGTCATCTCTTTTTACTCAAATTCTATTTTATCTATGCTCGGAAGGTGTTTGACATAATTCATGCAGGGCAAGATTGATCTATTTCATATCTTTTCTCTATTAATTGCTCAATAATTTCGTTCTTCTCTGTAAAAAATAGCTCTAGTGCATTCCAAGCTTTTGCATAGGTACTGTACACTTGGTATTCCATTGTATTTTCCGGTCGTCCTCCTCCTCTCGCAGAATCGATTGATGCCCTCAGTGGATATTTTTTTTTGTTTCAAAGATATATACTTAGTTCATATGTGCATTATTTATTCCTTGGTGTTTTGACATGACGCTGGATGGTGGTGAGCAGTTTCAAGGTGCACACGAGCTTCTTCTACTGTTATTCTGTTATTGATGCCACCTCGTGAGATTTGTCCAACTCCACTTTGTTTGGTCCATATATACAATGTATTCATGGATTGGGATAAATATTTCCTCCTTTTCTGGTCACCGTTTGGTGTTTCTCATCTGAACATAGATTTAGTATGTGCCCTTCGCATCCAAGCATACCACTCTGCTCTCACAGTTATATTTTTGTATTGAAATATACTTCATCACCAAATACTATGGCAGTTGGCTGGTTTTGAGTTATAAAAGGTTCCAATTGTTTTATTTGCTCAATAAGGTGTATGCTTCATAAAATAAAATAAAATCCTTATTTGTTTTGTCCAGGAATGGCACTCTCGACAAGGTCAATGACATGCTAGCATTGGCAACACAAGTTTAAGTATTTATTTCTTATACCTTCAGAACTTAAACTCGGCTTTGATGGTACAATACTAAAGTGTTTGATGGTCATGCTTTCTTGGGATTTTCAGTGATGGCCAGTTTATTGTGCCAAAGATTGTGGCTATATCCCGCCCTGTTTTGATCAACATGGTATGGATTTCTTGGCATTTTTCTTATGTCTTTTGAGTTATCTTGTTTGAAAAAATATCCAACTAAGATTATGCAGGAGGAGCAGCTCTGATTTATTAATGCATGTACTCTAAAAATTTATCTAAAGTATTTCATATTTGGAAATTTAGTGAAAGCATTCTCTCCACTATTATGTAATTGGTCACAGGGTGCCATACGAATTCCATTGCATCTGCAGTCATTCATTCTTGACATCACTCAATTAGCTCTACGAAAATGCGAAATTTTCATTTATCTAACCTATGGTTAAATTTCTTAATTTATTTTGTCACGCAATGGCAATTTGTTACCGCTTTTAAAAAAATTAAACAAGCTCATTTTGATTTGTAAGGTGGATATAGAGTTCCTGTTATTTTACAACTAACAGTGGCAAAACTATTTAGAAAGGTGTACATGACCCTTGCAGCTCTATTCAGGTAGGAAAAGACATTGAAGCAAAACAGCAATAAGAAAATGTATCTGAGATGTATCTTATACCTAGAGGGAGTGCGCATACCTGAAATTTAATAATTTAAATTACAGGTACCATACTGGTAGTTGAGTTATGATACGCTGCATCTTTGAATGGATCTGATGTTAATGAGTTACTTCTTTTGTTTATTTGTTTGAATCTTTTGTTTGAAGGCACAACCCTTGGCCTATGTTGAGTGCTTTGGTCAGTTCACACGTGACAGAGCAAATCCGGAGGATTAACTCAGGTATTGTATCTCTTAGCATTATTTGGTATTTTCTTTGATAATATGTTTCAAAGCTGACCTTCAGAACCTTTACCTTTGCTTGTGTCCAGCTCAGCTCATTCAGAGTTGTTATCCATTCAAATAAAAACTTTTGGTTGATGAAGTATTAGTAAAATAAGGCTTATGTTAGCTACATGTCACACCACATGGATTTCAAAAAAGAAATTGACACACTTTCTTTGGCTCAAGAATTATTTTAGGTCACCTCTAAAAAAATAAGTAGAGCGCAGGAAATGGTAATGTCCAGTTCGACCATTCAAAATCTCCACCTGATTTGAGCTTTTTCAGTAATAGTTCATCTGCTCATATCAGTCTATGCTGTTTGCCAAATCATAATTCTCATTTTTCTGCTTCTATGTGCATGCGATGTGTCTTAACCATCTTGTGATCCCATTTGTATTCATATTTTAAGCTACAAGTGCACCTGTATAAAGCTAGGCCTATCTCTCATCTATGTTCCATTCATGTAAATGCCCCTGTGTCTTTTTCCTACAGCTATCCCTATGTGGGTAGAAATTTTTGTTCCAGTGATATTTAGCTACATAGATTGTCGGAAAATATTTTTCATGGAAAAACATGATAAACTGAATAGCCTTCAAATTACATGGACTCTCCTAATTTAGCACTGCTTCTCTCATTCCTGCTACCAAGAGACTTCTCATTTGGTATGGGGATTACTGGCTTGCACCTCAATGTTTGGCTATGTTTATATGTTAGGTTAATTGGTAACCAATTAGATTTATAGCTAGCAGCACCTTTTGCTGAGAACAATGCATTTTATTTGAATTTTATTTTTATGCCTTTTAAATTGCTCGTTAGTTTCTTATGAAAATATTTAGGACAATTATTCTGAATCGGAGGGTGTATTTCAATTATTCCATTTTTTCATTTCTCGATATTTTGTTCCAGGACCCCATGTATTGAATTTTTCGAAGAAATGGAAAAGGCAAGAGGGTGTATTTCAATTATTCCATTTTTTTTCATTTCTCGATATTTTGTTCCAGGACCCCATGTATTCAATTTGTCTGTGTTTTTACAGAAGAAACGGAAAAGGCAAGTAATCCCCAGGATCCCATGTTTTATTTTTTTGGGTGGAAAATCCATGCACGTTCAATTATTAATCAAGTCATTATTTTGTAACTTGGATATGTAGGTTCTTCACCAATTTCAGTCAGGACAACCCGCTAACTATATAAACATCAAATATTGCGCCACATGCCAACGGGTCAAGAAGAGCTGCACCTTGAAAAAACGTTGTCGTCACCCGGCAGGATGTTGTGCTACTCCGACTACTAACTCGATGCTAAGGTAACCTCTCAGCACTTAGTGGCTGTTATGCCTGTGGTGGCCAAGATGACAATTGTGTGTGTTTGTGTGCCTAAAATGAGATTATATACGTAGAAGTGTACAAGTTACACACTTGATATATGTTTCAGTGGATGCACGCCTTAGAAAATGTGCACCTCATACATATATGAACGAATGGTTCAACATCCTGCATGTCGATGCCCCAAGATGCCTCTGTGCTTGCTAGGCTACGCGTAGATTTGTCGAGTTGATCAGTTGAGATTATTAAAAGATGGTTGTCCGGTACTTGTTATATTAGAAGTAACCATGGGTAACCGCCGTTTTTCTTTCTTTCCTTGTGTGCCGGTTGCTTGTGATATTGGTTAATTTGGTCTTTGGTCAGCTTGACGATGTTGGTTGCACTTCTCGGGAGATCCGGGCTGGCTTCATCATGGTATGCGCGTGATACTGATTGCCATGTCTAAAGTCCACCTGCCTCAAGTTCTGTCTTCCTGATGTCTACGCACGCTTCTATTCCTGTAGACAGTGTTGGGCCTCCAAGAGCAGAGGTTTGTAGAACAGCAGCAAGTTTCCCTTAAGTGAATTACCCAAGGTTTATCGAACTCAGGGAGGTAGAGGTCAAAGATATCCCTCTCAAGCAACCCTGCAATTACGATACAAGAAGTCTCTTGTGTCCCCAACACACCTAATACACTTGTCAGATGTATAGGTGCACTAGTTCGGCGAAGAGATAGTGAAATACAAGTGATATAGATGGTGGTAATATTGCAGGAAGTAAAGATGCAGTAAATAAACATGTAGCAGAACTTGTTGGAAACGGTGCCGTAAAAATAGCTTGCTGGCGTGGGAGGCAATTCTCTGTGGTGTAACTTATTCGGAAACAAGGCCTATGGATCATACTTTCACTAGTGGACACTCTCAACATTGATCACATAACTGAATAAACAAATACTACTTTCTCTACACTCTCTTGTTGGATGACAAACACCATTCATTGTGTAGGGCTACAAGAGCTCCCTCAAGCCGGAGTTAACAAGCGCCACAACATTCGGTGTTCATATTTAAGTAACCTTAGAGTGCATAATAGACCATTGCAATCATACCGAGTACTAACATAGCATGCACACTGTCACCGTCAGGCTATGAAAGGAGGAATAGATCGCATCAATACTATCATAGTAATAGTTAACTTCATAATCTACAAGAGATCACAATCATAGCTTATACCAAGTACTACATGATGCACACACTGTCACCATTACATCATGAAGGAGGAATAGACTACTTTAATAACATCACTAGAGTAGCACATAGATGATATTCAACTAGATCACAAAGCTCATGATCACATAAAGATCACATGGGAGAGAGAGATGAACCACATAGCTACCGGTACAGCCCTTAGCCTCGAGGGAGAACTACTCCCTCCTCATCATGGGAGACAGCAGCGACGATGGAGATGGCGGTGGTGTCGATGGAGATGCCTTCCGGGGGCAATTCCCCATCCCGGCGGCGTGCCGGAACAGAGACTTCTGTCCCCCGAATCTTGGCTTCGCGATGGCGGCGGCTCTAGAACTTTTCTCGTCCCGTGGCTTATTCGTTTAGGGTTTTCGCGACGGAGGCTTTATATAGGCGAAGAGGCGGAGTCGGAAGGGATCCGGAGGGGCCACACACCAGGGGCCCCCACCTCGGCCGCGCCGCCACCATGTGTGGAGGCCATGGGCCTCCCTCTGGTGCCTCTCCGGTGTTCTGGAAGCTTCGTGGAAATATAAGATCGTGGGCCTTGATTTCGTCCAATTCCGAGAATATTTTCTTACTAGGATTTCTGAAACCAAAAACAGCAGAAAACAGGAACTGGCACTTCGGCATCTCGTTAATAGGTTAGTTCCGGAAAATGCATCAAAACGATATAAAGTGTGAACAAAACATGTAGGTAATGTCATAAAACTAGCATGGAACATAAGAAATTATAGATACGTTGGAGACGTATCACTTCCCATGTTGCAACGTAGTTGACTAGGGCGGCAGTGGACCTCAACGGTCATCGACCCGAAGAGCCACAAGATTCCCTCCTTGCACTCCATCTCTCAGGCATCACGCAACCCCTGGGTCCAGACCTCGCCCTCCCCAGTGCGCCGCTACCTGCGGGGTGGCCTATGACATCTGCTACCGTTGCAACCACTCCGAATGGCCTAGCGCTAGGCTACTGCGGATGATCATCGTCAATGGCGGCTAAAGGAGGCTGGGCTTCCTGTTCCGGATCACCGCCACAGAACGTGATGTGAAGTCCGTGGCCAACCACTATTACTGAAACTTTCTATGCTAAGTCATATTTCTTTGTTCAGTTAATTTTTTTTTGAGATGTTGTGATGTTCTTTTAAGTGTGTAAACTCTATTATCTCATTTAGGGTTCGGTTTGTATTCTAGGATGATACAACCTTCGATCGTAACTAGAGGACGACAAAGATGCACATGGTGCTGAAGCCTCGAATTGACATGCTGCTTTGATATTGGAATAACCACCTATATTTTCAGTTCGTATCAACCCAAATGTCGAGGTTGTTACTTGGTTCAGACAAGCTACTATGTCCATACTTACAGAATTCAGAAGGTGTCCTAAGTTCCCCCTCCTCACTCATTGCCAAATGTAGATCGTAATAGTAATGTGCTAATGTATAAACCCATGAACGAATGCCATGTTTACTAGCAGGTTTTCCATTGCACTATCAAACTGAAAAGACAGGCCAGATTTAGGAGTGGTAGATGAAGCCGAACCTGTCCTGACTTTCATGCACGCAAATGGCTTTGTCAAGCTCCTCCAAATTCAAATACCCTCAGCCACACATCACCCGTCAACTCGAGGTACATAGGTACTTGTGAGCAGTGTTCTTAATCTAGATAACGAGTTTATTTGGGAAGTTTACATCATACTGGTTTGATTAAACTGATGTAAAGTTGGAAACTTCGTTTGTTATCATCTACTTCCGTGCATGTCGTCAGAATATCAAAAATTCCAGCCGTTGGTGCCATTTGAATTATATTTTTGTGATTAGAGAAATTAAGCAGTGCGTTTTTTATACATTGGTTCTCAGATTTCAATTTGCTTCAGAATCCAAATATGTGATTTACTCAATCATGTTTGTTACTCTTCTAACAGGTTCAGATACAATCAGTTGGTGCATGATATATGGAATGAACGATAGTTTTGGGTGTCTTTACTTGTGAGTACCGTGCATCGTAGGCGTAAATCCAACCAAAGAATCATCGTAATTGATTATCTAATTCCCCAACAGCTATTAGAGACAATGAAGAGGTTAGTAGTTGGTCTCGCTTAAAATTGTTTCTGCTGTATGTTTCACTCTAGATATATGTTTAAGTACCTATATCTATATTGTAGATTTGATGCAAACATTTTTCACCATCCAAGTTTACAATGCTGAGCCGGTGAAAACAGTAGAGCGATGATACACACCAGGGATATAGATGAGGTTCACATGTAGTATTTTGAGATTGAGCAAACTTATGAATTTATAGGGCCAGGATTTCTCTGCTCGGTTTGATTGCTATGGCAGGATTTTTACAAACATAAGCTCAGATTAATTGTTTCATTGCTGTTGTAATACTTGCTCCAATCCATAATAAGAGTTGGAAGTTTAGTTCAAAGTTGAGGACATTTTAACTAAAATCGCAACACTTATTATGGATCAGAGGGGGTACCTTTTCTCTGGAATGACCTAAATAAGCTATAGCGCATTGCTCTCATATCTATTCATGAGGTTTGGTTATTTAGTTGAGAAGGACTAAGTTCATATGTAACAAAAAAATATTATATAGTTTTGCAGAATCTAAGTACTGTACATTATTTTAAAAATAATGTTGTTGTCTCAATAGCATATGACTTAAGAATCAGAAAGAGCTAGAGTGTGTACCTATGATTCCTCGTATTGTGCTTGCTCGGCCATTGCAGGTTCGACCAAAGCATTGATGACCCACAAGTATAGGGGTGTATCGTAGTACTTTCGATAAATAAGAGTGTCGAACCCAACGAGGAGCAGAAGATGTTGACAAGCAGTTTCCATGAAGGATTCGCTGTAAATACTCACAGACAAATATTCATGGGGTTTTGATATAGCAGATAAGTAAAATACAAGTAAGTAAAATGCGAGAGTAATAATTGCAGCGAGTGGCCCAATCCTTTTTTGCACAAAGGACAAGCCGGTTTGTTTACTTATGATGACCAAACGTTTTGAGGACACACGGGAATTTAGTCTAATGCTTTCGCTTCATATAGTTGATTAATCTTCATTGTTTTGACAAGTGTTGTGCGGGTGAACCTATGCTAATGCACCGCCCTTCCTAGAACTAATACATACTTGTGATTAAACCCCTTGCAAGCATCCGCAAATACAAGAAAGTAATTAAGATAAATCTAACCACAGCCTTAAATTCTGAGATCCTGCTATCCTTCATGCATCGATATACCAACGGGGGTTCAGGTTGTTGTCACTCCGGCAACCCCACAATTAGCAAACGAATACAAGATGCATTCCCCTAAGCCCATAAAGGTGAAGTATCATATGTAGTCGACGTTCACATGACACCACTAGAAGAATAACACCACAACCTAAATATTAAACCATTAAATATTACTCAACATAGTTCACTACTAACATTTAGACTTCACCCATGTCCTCAAGAACTAAACGAACTACTCACAAGACATCATATGGAACATGATCAGAGGTGATATGATGATGAATAACAATCTGAACATAAACCTTGGTTCAATGGTTTCACTCAATAGCATCAATAACAAGGACTAATCAACACCGGGAGAGTTTCCCCTATGAAATAATCAAGATTCAACCCTAGATGTTACAGCGGAGACGAGGTGCAGCGGTGGAGATGATGGTGTCGGCGGTGGAGATGATGATGATGATGATCCCAATGAAGTCCAGCTCGATGACGATGACGATGGCGACGATTTCCTCCGGGAGGAATTTCCCGGCAGATTTCAGCCTGCCGGAGAGCTCTTTTCTCTCTGGTGTTTTCCACCCCGCAGAGGCGGCTGTGTCTATTCTCGATTCTTTTTCACGCCTTAGGGTTTTCGGGAGATGAAGTACGCGAAGGAGAGATGGCCGAGGGGGTCGTGGGCCCCCTCCCCACATGGCGGCGCGGCCAGGGTGGAGCCCGCGCCGGCCTATGGGGGGGCCCATGGTGGCCCTCCTCAGCCTCCCCTTTTGGCTGTGTCCGTCTTCTGGAATAATAAGAGCTTCGGTATATTTTCCGTCGCTTGTTGATCTTCGTAACATCGTATCCTGACGTTGCTTTTTCCAGCAGAATCCTGACTCCGGTGAGTAATTCTCCAATAATCATGAAACATGCAAAATAGGTGAAATAGCATAAGTATCATCTCTAAATATGAAATATATCAAGGAATAACAGTAAATTATGATACAAAATAGTGATGCAAAATGGACGTATCAAGCATCCTCCCGCTGCTCGACACCGATGTCTTCCCAGCATCCTCCCGCTAACCGATATGTTCCCAGGAGCATCCGCACAGGACATAACAGGGCAGCATAGGACAGCTCTAGCTGGTGCTGCATATGCAAAGCCAAATCTAATGGTTACCACTGTATATATATATCGCAGAGCCAATCACAAAACAGAGCCAAGACTTTAGGAGCGACACTGCATTATATGAGCATGCTTAATTCTGTAAGTAGGCAAGGATAGGTAGACCATGCAAATGTACAAGGGAATTACAGGAAAGATAAACAAGGTTGATTGCATGTGAACCATATGAATACATAGCTGTTTCTAGATGGCACAAACAAGAGTTATATAAAAACACAAGAAAGTCATTAGAGAGGGAGAGAGAGAGAGAGGCAGGCAGAGAGGCAAATTGTTAGCTCAAATCCTCAAAAGTTGAAGAGGGACAAATCGACAGAGAGAGGTGTGTTTCACTAGAGCCCCTATGATTTTTCCTCATTCAAAATGTTAGGTTAACCAAATCTCACAACCCGCATAGCTATTTCCTTATTCTTTCAAAATAAAGAAAATAGCCTGCTGCCTTATTTTAGCAATCATATTCGGTTTAGGGGTAGGAGCCAAGTATATGCAAAGGGCACTATTGAGTCACCATCTCCAATTGTTCTCTCGTCAAAGAAATGAATGATGAGAATGAGTTGAATTTAATTTAGACCCTACAGCCCCAGGTGCGGTGATCGCCGGGCTTGTTTAGAGTTTAGACATGCAAACGCAAAGCATGTCTTGACTATCTAGCAGCAGCACGCCACCACTATTTACTATGTTGAAAGCATGATTACACTCTTCTGATCTACATATTTCCACTAAAATTACATGCTACTTTTTTTACCTGCAACGCTCAATGCAAATTAAGGTTCAGTTGTACGTAACAGCTGATTGATGACCAGCTGTTGGTACCTTGCATGTAGACATGTGGATCCCAAATAAGAGAAGGGAAAAAGGGGAAGAGGGAATTGATGGAGCCATCATCAGACTGTCCGTGTACTGTCTCTTCGATGAGAACTATTGGAATCATGCTCCTGACGCCTGATACAACCAAGGAAAAAAATAGTGCGCTATAACTGTAGGGATTCGTTGCATAGAAAACAAAAAATTTCCTACCGCGAGAACGCAATCCAAGCCAAGATGCAATCTAGAAGACGGGAGCAACAAGGGGATGAACGAGACTCACCCTTGAAGATTTCCAAAGCCTACAAAATGAGGCTCTTGTTGCTGCGGTAGACGATCACTTGCCGCTTTCAAAAGCGCGTAGAAGATCTTGACGTTGCCACAATGGCAAAGCACCTCCGTACTCGGTCACACGTTCGGTGTTGATGAAGACGACGTCCTTCTCCCCGTTCCAGCGGGCAGCGGAAGTAGTAGCTCCTCCTTGAATCCGGCAGCACGACGGCGTGGTGGCGGTGGCGATGGAAATCTCCGGCGGAGCTTCGCTAAGCGTTGCGGGAGAGGTGGAGGAGGTGGAGCGGCTAGGGTTTGGGAGAGGGGGTGGCCGGCCACTATGGGGTGTGGCCAAGGTGGTGGTGTTGTGGTGGTCGGCCCCCTCCCCTTGGCCCCTCTTTATATAGGTGGAACCCCCAAGTGTTGGACTACAAGTCTTCGAATAAGACCCCAACCCAAAACCTTCCATGTGTAGGGAAACCTACCCAAGGTGGGATTCCCACCTCAAGTGGGACTCCCACCTTTCCATGAGGGGGGGGGGGGGGTGGCCGGCCCCCTTGGTGGAGTCCACTTGGGACTCCACCCCTCTAGGGTTGGCCGGCCATGGGTGGTGGAGTCCCTTCGGGACTGCGCCTTCCAAAGTGATTTCTTCCGGACTTTTCTAGAACCTTCCATAAATGCACCGGATCATTTTCAAACATATAAAATGACTTCCTATATATGAATCTTA
Organism: Lolium perenne; assembly: GCF_019359855.2. NCBI lineage: Eukaryota > Viridiplantae > Streptophyta > Magnoliopsida > Poales > Poaceae > Lolium > Lolium perenne. The sequence goes on along the minus strand of NC_067244.2, from coordinate 266,010,419 downwards.
TTCTCCGGACCATTCCGGAACTCCTCGTGATGTCCGGGATCCCATCCGAGACTTCGAACAAAACTTCAAACTCCATTCCTTATTCAAGTTCTACTAATACGACATCAAACCTTAAGCGTGTCACCCTACGGTTCGCGAACTATGTAGACATGGTTGAGAACTCTCTCCGACCAATAACCAATAGCGGGATCTGGAGATCCATAATGGCTCCCACATATTCAACGATGACTTAGTGATCGCATGAACCATTCACATACGATACCAATTCCCTTTGTCACGCGATATTTTACTTGTCCGAGGTTTGATCATCGGTATCACTCTATACCTTGTTCGACCTCGTCTCCTGACAAGTACTCTTTTCTCGTACCGTGGTATGTGGTCTCTTATGAACTTATTCATATGCTTGCAAGCTAATTAGATGACATTCCACTGAGAGGGCCCAGAGTATATCTATTCGTCATCGGGATGGACAAATCCCACTGTTGATCCATATGCCTGATACGTCTCAAACGTATCCATAATTTCTTATGTTCCATGCCACTTTTATGATGATACTCACATTTTTATACACATTATATGTCATTATTATGCATTTTCCGTCACTAACCTATTGACGAGATGCCGAAGAGCCAGTTGATGTTTTCTGCTGTTTTTGGTTTCAGAAATCCTACAAAGGAAATATTCTCGGAATTGGACGAAATCAACGCCCAGGGGCTTATTTTTCCACGAAGCTTCCAGAAGACCGAGGGAGAAACGAAGTGGGGCCACGGGGCGCCGCCACACTAGGGCGGCGCGGCCTAAGGGGGGCCCACGCGGCCCTAGCGTGTGGGGCCCCCGTGACTCCTCCGACTCCGCCCTTCCGCCTACTTAAAGCCTTCGTCGCGAAACCCTCTGGACCGAGAGCCACGATACAGAAAACCTTCCAGAGACGCAGCCGCCGCCAATCCCATCTTGGGGGATTCAGGAGATCGCCTCCGGCAACCTGCCGGAGAGGGGAATCATCTCCCGGAGGGCTCTTCATCGCCATGATCGCCTCCGGATCGATGTGTGAGTAGTTCACCCCTGGACTATGGGTCCATAGCAGTAGCTAGATGGTTGTCTTCTCCTCATTGTGCTATCATGTTAGATCTTGTGAGCTGCCTATCATGATCAAGATCATCTATTTGTAATGCTACATGTTGTGTTTGTTGGGATCCGATGAATATTGAATACTATGTCAAGTTGATTATCAATCTATCATATATGTTGTTTATGTTCTTGCATGCTCTCCGTTGCTAGTAGAGGCTCTGGCCAAGTTGATACTTGTAACTCCAAGAGGGAGTATTTATGCTCGATAGTGGGTTCATGCCTCCATTGAATCTGGGACAGTGACAGAAAGTTCTAAGGTTGTGGATGTGCTGTTGCCACTAGGGATAAAACATCGATGCTTTGTCTAAGGATATTTGTGTTGATTACATTACGCACTGATACGTCTCCGACGTATCGATAATTTCTTATGTTCCATGCCACATTATTGATGTTATCTACATGTTTTATGCACACTTTATGTCATATTTGTGCATTTTCTGGAACTAACCTATTAACAAGATGCCGAAGTGCCGCTGTTTTTCTGCTGTTTTTGGTTTCAGAAATCCTAGTAAGGAAATATTCTCGGAATTGGACGAAATCAAAGCCCAGGGCCTATTTTCTCACGAAGCTTCCGTAAGTCCGAAGGAGAGACGAAGAGGGGCCACGGAGGGGCCACACCCTAGGGCGGCGCGGCCCCTTGGCCGCGCGGCCCTGTGGTGTGGGGCCCCGTGCCGCCTCTTGACCTGCCCTTCCGCCTATAAAAAGTCTCCGTGACGAAAACCCCGCATCGAGAACCACGATACGGAAAACCTTCCAGAGACGCCGCCGCCGCCGATCCCATCTCGGGGATCCAGAGATCGCCTCCGGCACCCTCGCCGGAGAGGGGAATCATCTCCCGGAGGACTCTACGCCGCCATGGTCGCCTCCGGTGTGATGTGTGAATAGTCTACCCGGACTATGGGTCCATAGCAGTAGCTAGATGGTTGTCTTCTCCCCATTGTGCTATCATTGTCGGATCTTGTGAGCTGCCTAACATGATCAAGATCATCTATCTCGTAATTCTATATGTTGCGTTTGTTGGGATCCGATGAATAGAGAATACTTGTTATGTTGATTATCAAAGCTATGCTTATGTGTTGTTTATGATCTTGCATGCTCTCCGTTATTAGTAGATGCTCTGGCCAAGTTGATGCTAGTAACTCCAAGAGGGAGTATTTATGCTCGATAGTGGGTTCATGCCTCTGTGAATCTGGAGGAGTGACAAGAACCACTAAGGTTATGGATGTGCTGTTGCCACTAGGGATAAAACATTAGTACTATGTTCAAGGATGTAGTCACTAGTTACATTACGCGCAATACTTAATGCAATTGTCTGTTGTTAGCAACTTAATACTGGAGGGGGTTCGGATGATAACCTGAAGGTGGACTTTTTAGGCATAGATGCAGTTGGATGACGGTCTATGTACTTTGTCGTAATGCCCAATTAAATCTCACTATACTCATCATGATATGTATGTGCATGGTCATGCTCTCTTTATTTGTCAATTGCCCAACTGTAATTTGTTCACCCAACATGCTGTTCGTCTTATGGGAGAGACACCTCTAGTGAACTGTGGACCCCGGTCCAATTCTCTTTACCGAAATACACCCATCTACTGCACATCGTTCTACTGTTTTTCTGCAAACAATCATCTTCCACACAATACGGTTAACTCTTTGTTACAGCAAGCCGGTGAGATTGACAACCTCACTGTTTCGTTGGGGCAAAGTATCTTGGTTGTGTTGTGCAGGTTCCACGTTGGCGCCGGAATCACTGGTGTTGCGCCGCACTACATCTCGCCGCCATCAACCTTCAACGTGCTTCTTGACTCCTACTGGTCCGATTAAACCTTGGTTTCTTACTGAGGGAAACTTGCCGCTGTGCGCATCACACCTTCCTCTTGGGGTTCCCAACGGACGTGCCAACCACACGCATCAAGCAAATTTCTCGCGCCGTGGGCGGGGAGATCAAGACACGCTGCAAGGGGAGTCTCCACTTCTCAATCTCTTTACTTTGTTTTTGTCTTGCTTAGTTTTATTTACTACTTTGTTTGCTGCACTAAATCAAAATACAAAAAAATTAGTTGCTAGTTTTACTCTATTTGCTATCTTGTTTGCTATATCGAAAACACAAAAAAATTAGTTTACTTGCATTTACTTTATCTAGTTTGTTTTATTTACTGTTGCTAAAATGGCCAACGCTGAAAATACTAAGTTGTGTGACTTCACAACCACAAATAATAATGATTTCTTATGCACACCTATTGCTCCACCTGCTACTACAGCAGAATTCTTTGAAATTAAACCTGCTTTACTGAATCTTGTTATGCGAGAGCAATTTTCTGGTGTTAGTTCTGATGATGCTGCTGCCTATCTTAATAATTTTGTTGAATTATGTGAAATGCAAAAGTATAAGGATGTAGATGGTGACATTATAAAATTAAAATTGTTCCCTTTCTCATTAAGAGGAAGAGCTAAAGATTGGTTGCTATCTCTGCCTAAGAATAGTATTGATTCATGGACTAAATGCAAGGATGCTTTTATTGGTAGATATTATCCCCCTGCTAAAATTATATCTTTGAGGAGTAGCATAATGAATTTTAAACAATTAGATACTGAACATGTTGCTCAAGCTTGGGAAAGAATGAAATCTCTGGTTAAAAATTGCCCAACTCATGGACTGACTACTTGGATGATCATCCAAACCTTCTATGCAGGACTAAATTTTTCTTCACGGAATTTATTGGATTCAGCTGCTGGAGGTACCTTTATGTCCATCACTCTTGGTGAAGCAACAAAGCTTCTTGATAATATGATGATCAACTACTCTGAATGGCACACGGAAAGAGCTCCACAAGGTAAGAAGGTAAATTCTGTCGAAGAAACCTCTTCCTTGAGTGATAAGATTGATGCTATTATATCTATGCTTGTGAATGGTAGGCCTAATGTTAATCCTAATAATGTTCCGTTAGCGTCATTAGCTGCTCAAAAAGAATATGTTGATGTGAATTTCATTAAAAATAACAATCACAATGATTCTAGGCCATACCCTGCTAATGGTAATTCTTATGGTAGATATGCTTCATCTAATGAGGAAAAGATGCTAGAAATTGAAAGATCCACCAAGAGCTTTATGCAATCACAATATGAGCAAAATAAATTGTTTACTAAAACTATGAATGAGCAATCTACCTTGTTGAAGAATATAGGGAATCAACTTGAAAATCTGAATAGGGAGATTTCGGGGTTGCAAACTAAACTTGCTAGTGCTGAAACCCGAATCTCATACATGTCTGCATCACAATCTTCTTTAATTAATAAAATGGCTGCTAAACCTGAGGATTTAGATGATAAAATTACTACTACAGCAAATGCCATTCAAGTTAGAATTAATGAGAATATAAGATTAATGGCTGAACTGCGTGCTAGGTGGGATAGAGAAGAAAATGAAAAACTAGCTAAAGAGAAGAATATAGCTAAAGTTTGGACTATTACCACCACTAGTAATGCTAATGCTACACATGTTGCTGCACCTTCTACTCATACTAATAAAAGAATTGGTGTTAGCAATGTTTCCACTTCGAATGCAAAGCGCGAAAAACTGCCTGAAACTGCTAAAACTACTGAAACTGCCTGTGATAAAGCTGCTGAAATTTTTTCCAACATTGGGGATGATGATCCCATTGCTTTAGATTATAATGGTTTGAATTTTGATGATTGCCACATCTCTGAAGTTATAAAGTTCTTGCAAAAACTTGCTAAAAGTCCTAATGCTAGTGCTATAAATTTGGCTTTCACGCATCATATTACAAATGCTCTCATAAAAGCTAGAGAAGAGAAACTAGAGCGTGAAGCCTCTATTCCTAAAAAGCTAGAGGATGGTTGGGAGCCCATCATTAAGATGAAGATTAAAGATTTTGATTGTAATGCTTTATGTGATCTTGGTGCAAGTGTCTCTGTTATGCCTAAGAAAATTTATAATATGCTTGACTTGCCACCGCTGAAAAATTGTTATTTGGATGTTAATCTTGCTGATCATTCTACAAAGAAACCTTTGGGTAAAGTTGATAATGTTCACATTACCATTAACAATAACCTGGTTCCCGTTGATTTTGTTGTCTTGGATATTGAATGCAATGCATCTTGTCCCATTATATTGGGAAGACCTTTTCTTCGAACTGTTGGTGCTATCATTGATATGAAGGAAGGTAATATAAAATATCAATTTCCTCTCAAGAAAGGTATGGAACACTTCCCTAGAAAGAGAATGAAGGTACCTTTTGATTCTATTATGAGAACAAATTATGATGTTGACACTTCATCTCTTGATAATACTTGATACACACTTTCTGCGCCTAGCTGAAAGGCGTTAAAGAAAAGCGCTTATGGGAGACAACCCATGTTTTTACCTACAGTACATTGTGTTTATTTTGTGTCTTGGAAGTTGTTTACTACTGTAGCAACCTCTCCTTATCTTAGTTTTGTGTTTTGTTGTGCCAAGTTAAGCCGTTGATAGAAAAGTAAGTACTAGATTTGGATTACTGCACAGTTCCAGATTTCTTTGCTGTCACGAATCTGGGTCCACCTCCCTGTAGGTAACTCAGAAAATTAAGCCAATTTACGTGCATGATCCTCAGATATGTACGCAACTTTCATTCAATTTGAGCATTTTCATTTGAGCAAGTCTGGTGCCATTTTAAAATTCGTCAATACGAACTGTTCTGTTTTGACAGATTCTGCCTTTTATTTCGCATTGCCTCTTTCGCTATGTTGGATGAATTTCTTTGATCCACTAATGTCCAGTAGCATTATGCAATGTCCAGAAGTGTTAAGAATGATTGTGTCACCTCTGAATATGTCAATTTATATTGTGCACTAACCCTCTAATGAGTTGTTTCGAGTTTGGTGTGGAGGAAGTTTTCAAGGATCAAGAGAGGAGTATGATGCAACATGATCAAGGAGAGTGAAAGCTCTAAGCTTGGGGATGCACCCGGTGGTTTACCCCTGCATATATCAAGAAGACTCAAGCGTCTAAGCTTGGGGATGCCCAAGGCATCCCCTTCTTCATCGACAACATTATCAGGTTCCTCCCCTGAAACTATATTTTTATTCCATCACATCTTATGTGCTTTTTCTTGGAGCGTCGGTTTGTTTTTGTTTTTGTTTTGTTTGAATAAAATGGATCCTAGCATTCACTTTATGGGAGAGAGACACGCTCCGCTGTAGCATATGGACAAGTATGTCCTTGGTTTCTACTCATAGTATTCATGGCGAAGTTTCTCCTTCGTTAAATTGTTATATGGTTGGAATTGGAAAATGATACATGTAGTAATTGCTATAAATGTTTTGGGTAATGTGATACTTGGCAATTGTTGTGCTCATGTTTAAGCTCTTGCATCATATGCTTTGCACCCATTAATGAAGAAATACATAGAGCATGCTAAAATTTGGTTTGCATATTTGGTTTCTCTAAGGTCTAGATAATTTCTAGTATTGAGTTTGAACAACAAGGAAGACGGTGTAGAGTCTTATAATGTTTTCAATATGTCTTTTATGTGAGTTTTGCTGCACCGGTTCATCCTTGTGTTTGTTTCAAATAAGCCTTGCTAGCCTAAACCTTGTATCGAGAGGGAATACTTCTCATGCATCCAAAATACTTGAGCCAACCACTATGCCATTTGTGTCCACCATACCTACCTATACTACATGGTATTTTCCGCCATTCCAAAGTAAATTGCTTGAGTGCTACCTTTAAAATTCCATCATTCACCTTTGCAATATATAGCTCATGGGACAAATAGCTTAAAAACTATTGTGGTATTGAATATGTCATTATGCACTTTATCTCTTATTAAGTTGCTTGTTGTGCGATAACCATGTTTACTGGGGACGCCATCAACTTTTCATTGTTGAATTTCATGTGAGTTGCTATGCATGTTCGTCTTGTCTGAAGTAAGGGCGATCTACACTGAGTTGAATGGTTTGAGCATGCATATTGTGAGAGAAGAACATTGGGCCGCTAACTAAAGCCATGATCCATGGTGGAAGTTTCAGTTTTGGACAAACATCCTCAAATCTCTAATGAGAAAAGAATTAATTGTTGTTGAATGCTTAAAGCATTAAAAGAGGAGTCCATTATCTCGTTGTCTATGTTGTCCCGTATGGATGTCTAAGTTGAGAATAATCAAAAGCGAGAAATCCAAATGCGAGCTTTCTCCTTAGACCTTTGTACAAAGTGCATAGAGGTACCCCTTTGTGATACTTGGTTAAAGCATATGTATTGCGGTGATAATCCAGGTAGTCCAAGCTAATTAGGACAAGGTGCGGGCACTATTGGTACACTATGCATGAGGCTTGCAACTTATAAGATATAATTTACATGATGCATATGCTTTATTACTACCGTTGACAAAATTGTTTCATGTTTTCAAAATCAAAGCTCTAGCACAAATATAGCAATCGATGCTTTTCCTCTATGAGGACCATTCTTCTACTTTCAATGTTGAGTCAGTTCACCTATTTCTCTCCACCTCAAGAAGCAAACACTTGTGTGAACTATGGATTGATTCCTACATACTTGCTTATTGCACTTATTATATTACTCTATGTTGACAATATCCATGAGATATACATGTTACAAGTTGAAAGCAACCGCTGAAACTTAATCTTCTTTTGTGTTGCTTCAATATCTCTACTTTGAATTATTGCTTTATGAGTTAACTCTTATGCAAGACTTATTGATGCTTGTCTTGAAGTGCTATTCATGAAAAGTCTTTGCTATATGATTCACTTGTTTACTCATGTCATATACATTGTTTTGATCGCTGCATTCACTACATATGCTTTACAAATAGTATGATCAAGATTATGAAGGCATGTCACTCCGTAAATTATCCGTGTTATCGCTTTACCCGCTTCGGGACGAGCAGAACTAAGCTTGGGGATGCTGATACGTCTCCGACGTATCGATAATTTCTTATGTTCCATGCCACATTATTGATGTTATCTACATGTTTTATGCACACTTTATGTCATATTTGTGCATTTTCTGGAACTAACCTATTAACAAGATGCCGAAGTGCCGCTTGTCAAGTCGCTGTTTTTGGTTTCAGAAATCCTAGTAAGGAAATATTCTCTAATTGGACGAAATCAAAGCCCAGGGGCCTATTTTCTCACGAAGCTTCCAGAAGTCCGAAGGAGAGACGAAGAGGGGCCACGGAGGGGCCACACCCTAGGCGGCGCGGCCCCCTTGGCCGCGCGGCCCCGTGGTGTGGGGCCCCCGTGCCGCCTCTTGACCTGCCCTTCCGCCTATAAAAAGTCTCCGTGATTTAAAACCCCGCATCGAGAACCACGATACGGAAAACCTTCCAGAGACGCCGCCGCCGCCGATCCCATCTCGGGGATCCAGAGATCGCTCTCCGCACCCTGCCGGAGAGGGGAATCATCTCCCTGAGGACTCTACGCCGCCATGGTCGCCTCCGGTGTGATGTGTGAGTAGTCTACCCCTGGACTATGGGTCCATAGCAGTAGCTAGATGGTTGTCTTCTCCCCATTGTGCTATCATTGTCGGATCTTGTGAGCTGCCTAACATGATCAAGATCATCTATCTGTAATTCTATATGTTGCGTTTGTTGGGATCCGATGAATAGAGAATACTTGTTATGTTGATTATCAAAGCTATGCTTATGTGTTGTTTATGATCTTGCATGCTCTCCGTTATTAGTAGATGCTCTGCCAAGTTGATGCTAGTAACTCCAAGAGGGAGTATTTATGCTCGATAGTGGGTTCATGCCTCGTGAACTGGAGGAGTGACAAGAACCACTAAGGTTATGGATGTGCTGTTGCCACTAGGGATAAAACATTAGTACTATGTTCAAGGATGTAGTCACTAGTTACATTACGCGCAATACTTAATGCAATTGTCTGTTGTTAGCAACTTAATACTGGAGGGGGTTCGGATGATAACCTGAAGGTGGACTTTTTAGGCATAGATGCAGTTGGATGACGGTCTATGTACTTTGTCGTAATGCCCAATTAAATCTCACTATACTCATCATGATATGTATGTGCATGGTCATGCTCTCTTTATTTGTCAATTGCCCAACTGTAATTTGTTCACCCAACATGCTGTTCGTCTTATGGGAGAGACACCTCTAGTGAACTGTGGACCCCGGTCCAATTCTCTTTACTGAAATACAATCTACTGCACTACTGTTCTACTGTTTTTCTGCAAACAATCATCTTCCACACAATACGGTTAACTCTTTGTTACAGCAAGCCGGTGAGATTGACAACCTCACTGTTTCGTTGGGGCAAAGTATCTTGGTTGTGTTGTGCAGGTTCCACGTTGGCGCCGGAATCACTGGTGTTGCGCCGCACTACATCTCGCCGCCATCAACCTTCAACGTGCTTCTTGACTCCTACTGGTCCGATTAAACCTTGGTTTCTTACTGAGGGAAACTTGCCGCTGTGCGCATCACACCTTCCTCTTGGGGTTCCCAACGGACGTGCCAACCACACGCATCACGCACCATACTTAATGCAATTGTGTTATCACCAGATTTTGGCCAAATCAGGAGATGGGCCGTTATTGAGATGGGCTTGAAGGATGTACACGTGGAGCATCTCTGAAGCGGCCTTGCGCGAAGAGTTTGGGCTAGATTGCCCGTGTATCTGTATTATAGTAGATCGCATCTTAGTTTAGAAGTTAGAGTTTAACCGGTGCACGGTTAGGTGCACACCTGGATTAGAAAGTCCCTTGGACTATAAATATGTATCTAGGGTTATTGAAATCGAGGACAATCACGTTCACAACAAACACAAACCAGGCGCATCACCACCCCTTATTTCGAGGGTTTCTTCCGGGTAAGCATCATGCTGCCTAGATCGCATCTTGCGATCTAGGCAGTATACGTTTATTCATTACCTTGTGTTACTCGTGCTGAAGCATTATTGATGGCGAGTAGCACTACTTATCATAGGTGTTTTGGGGCTGGCATTGATGCTTTTCTTATGCATATTTGCTTAGCGATGCCGTCCCTCGATATCTAGTTGCCCTTACACCTATCTAGGTGTAAGGGTAGCACCTTGCTTATTCGTTACTTAGTAGATCCGATCTGTTATAGTTGCTCCTTGTTCTTCAAGGATTAGTTTAATATCTGCATGATTAGGCCTTATGCTGGGGTTGGATGATCCGGTAGTGCGTTAGGTGTTGTTTACCGTTCCTATAAGGGATGTTCCGGGAATTGACTTAATGTTGGTTTTTAGGCCTCTTCTAGGGATAGTTTCCATCATCTTTCGTATCTGCTAGGCCCAACTACGCGTAGGATGTTTCGGTTATGCGGTGAAAACCCTAAACTGTCGTAGATTGGTTTAGCTTTGTTTTGATCAAGCAGGATCCCCATGTCATTGTAAATCAAACGTGAACCATGGGGCGATCGGCTCTTTGAGCCGATTCGCAGGGCAACCTGAGAGCCGATAGGGCTCGTATTTAATGTTTACGTGTCTACCATGCAGGAGACTAATCGAAGCAATCCAACACCTTCCTGATCAGGTCTAGGTCCGGTGGCACGCCCTTGCAACCGCCAGGACGTGTGCTGGAAACTTGCGGGACGACGCGAGGCGCCAGGGCCCACTAAGCGGTCGTGGGAGCCTCCCGGCTCTTCGTGTTGCTTAACCACTGCTCGTCGGTGAGTTTTGGCAGGCAACACATTCTGGCACGCCCGGTGGGACACTTTTTGCAACAACTACGTCAACATCGGCAGCCAAGATGTCGGACGAACCGATCAAGTACGAGGATCTGCCTGCAGAGCGTCAGAAGAAATACGATGAGCTGAAGGCCATCTGTGAAGCCGAACTCATCGGCTCCTTTGAGAAGACCCGTTTGCACGGCATCAGGTTCAAAGGATTCACACCCCAAGGCGCGCTCGAGGGTTTGGATCTGTCTCTCCTTCGGAGGAACGTACTGCAGCCCTCGCGTCAGAAATCAACTACGTTGTGGCTCATTCTCTACATCGGCACTCTGAGAGCCTGGTGAATACTTTGGAGCGCGTTGCGCTTCATGTGGTGCAAGAAATCATGAAGCATCAGTACTCCCCATCAGGACCTGCTCTAGGGACTCACCAGGGAGAGATACAACTCCACACCAGGCCACCACTGCCGTTTGCAATGGCAGCTCCACAGCAACAAGGTTCACCGGCATACGTTGTCTACAAGGTTGGAGGTGATCCTGGCGACTACCAATTCTTATATGAGCCGCCCAAGGAGATCCCACATGGATACGTGTGCACATACGTGCCGGACTGCAACAACTGGATGCAAGCGATCCAAACTCCAGCAGGAGGGATTGCCGGAGCAGGAGCGATTGTTACGGCAGGAGGGATTGCGGGAGCAGCAGGAGGTTCTGGAGCAGACGCTGAGAAACAGACGTGGCTAACTAAATATGCCACTACCACAAGTCCGAACGGCTCAACCTCTGCAGCTCCTACTGTGGATCAGATCAGCGCAATCCTGAGAGATCAGTTCGGTATCCTGCCGAAGAAGAAAACAATCGGCTATTCCAAGCCGTATCCTAATGAGTATGACCTGATCCCGCTGCCACCTAAGTATCGGCTCCCTGACTTCACAAAATTTAGTGGATCAGAAGGATCTAGCTCCATCGAGCACGTGAGCCGATACTTGGCACAACTGGGCATGGTTTCAGCATCAGAAGCACTACGTGTGAGGTTCTTTGCCCAATCTCTCACGGGTCCAGCCTTTGGGTGGTATACCTCGCTACCCCCAGATTCAGTTCGGACATGGAAGCAGCTGGAAGAGCAGTTTCACATACAATATCATTCGTGGTTACCGAGCCGGCATTGCCGAGCTGACGCAGGTTCGGCAAAGGCGAGGAGAGACGGTGTCTGAATACATTCAACGTTTCAGAACTGTCAAGAACCGATGTTATTCGGTTCATTTATCTGAGAAAGAAGCAGTCGAGCTGGCCGTGGCAGGCCTCGCAGCGCCACTCAAGGATCTAACGTTCCAAGTGGAGTACAATTCGTTGGCGCACATGGTCCAGAGACTAACTTCGTATGAACAGCGCCACCCGTGAACCGTACCAAGACAAGTTCAAGCGCACGATAGGCCTGGTCGATGCTGAAGAGGATGAAGACCCCGCGGAAGATCAGGAAGTCGCCGTGGCTGAATGGACTCGGACGCCAGTTCCGGTGTCCTGCAAATGGGTGAAACAACCAGGGCCTCCAAGAGGGTTTGACTTCGATTTGAGCAAAACTGAGCAGATTTTTGATATGCTGCTGAAGGAAAAACAGCTGAAGTTACCCGAAGGCCACAAGATGCCTACGTCACAAGAGATGAACGGTAGACCATACTGCAAATGGCATCACACGTTCACCCACGCCACCAACTACTGCAAAGTATTGCGCGCACAGATTCAAATGGCGATAGAATCAGGCCGATTAACATTCGGACAATTTGCCATGAAAGTAGACACACGCCCGTTTCCTGGCGTCAACATGGTGGATCTCAGTCACTCCATAAGGCGCGAGCCAGGGTTCTCTTTCGGTGTCAACATGGCAGGGTTTGCGAGCCACCATGGCAAAGATAAAGCAGAGAGTAGCCACTCCCGTGGCAAGGATAAAGAGGAGGCCGATCCACGCGACCGGCCCCAATATGATGATAGACGGTACCTGACTGAGGAGGAAGTGAGAAGCGTGTGGTATCAACGTCCACTCTCCGCGCATCTCCTTAACAAATACGAGCAGCAGTATGACCAACGTCGGCGCTACGACGTAGATGATGAGAGATATCGTCGGTCTGATGCAGATGACAGGAGGTATCGTCGGCATGATAGAGACAGCGACGGGTACGAGCGTCACGCTAGAGGGAGGTCAAGGGAGCAAGAAGACGTGGATAGGCATTGGGACTGTCCTTTCTTTAAACATTGATGGGACTCAGGAATGAGCCGATTGCCAACAATCGAGAATCGCCTGCACGTGCATGCAAAGGAAGGGAACAAATGAGGTTTCAGTGTTCAAACGTCTAGGACCTCTCCCACCTCAGAACAAACGAGCTGAGTCATCTCAAGAGGAAGACTTTGAGGAGTCAGATGAAGAAGAAAATAGGTATCACCGACCAAGGTGGTGCCCTGATGGACTCAGCCATTCTCAGAAGCGTAGGGTGCAGCGGCTACGAAACCTGGAGGAAGCCGAGGCATAGTACCTGTACACGTTGAGAAAAGCACGGCCCGATCTGGCCGTGAAAATTCGGCAAACATTGGAGACGGAGGCGCGCCCACCGAAGAAAGTGTGGCGCCCTAAACAGACAAAAGCCGATGCAGAGGCATCGGCTGATACAAACATGGTGTCCATGCTCCCGTCAGAGTTTTATGGTCCAAAACATGGTGAGCATACCTCGAGCATGTCACGTGACTACAAAGAGAAAACCAAGAAGTTGTAAACCCTCATTAAGCATTGCAATGAAACAGGAGGCCGATTCTAGCAATCGGCCAATATTATCCTCAACATACACTTTGCCTGTGTTCAGCATTGACCTAGCAGGCGATGGAAAGCTGGGGTATGGGTTTACATCAGCTGACAAGCTAGAAGAGATTGACATTGGTCCTGGGGATAAGCCACGACCAACATTTATCAGCAAAAAGTTAGATCCGCATCTGAGGGGCCTGATAATAGCCTTGTTGAAAGAGTACCCAGATTGTTTTGCATGGGATTATACGGAGATGCCTGGGTTAGACAGGAGCATCATCGAGCATCGGCTCCCTCTGAAGAAAGGGTTTCGGCCGTTCCAGCAGCGAGCGCGATAGATGAAGGCCGAAATCTTGGTGGAAGTCAAGAAGGAGATCCAGAAAATGTTGGACGCCGGGTTCATCAGGCCATGCAGGTACGCTGAATGGATTTCCAATGTTGTACCTGTGGAGAAAAAGGATGGCCGATGGCGCGTCGCCATAGATTTTCGAACCTCAACAAAGGTAACTCCAAAGGATGAGTATCCGATGCCAGTAGCAGAGACCCTGATCAATGCAGCTGCTGGTCATAAAATTTTAAGTTTCATGGATGGCAATGCCGGCTACAACCAAATTTTCATGGCTCCAGAAGATATACACAAGACTGCATTCAGAGTGCCAGGCTCGGTGGGCTTGTTTGAATACGTAGTCATGACGTTTGGACTGAAGAATGCCGGCGCAACATACCAAAGAGCCATGAATTACATCTTTCATGATTTAATCGGCAAATTGGTGGAAATTTACATCGACGATGTGGTGGTAAAGTCTCTGCTTTCGACGGACGGACACTTAGAGGATTTGCGACACGTCCTGGACCGAACTCGGAAGTTCGGACTAAGGATGAATCCAAAGAAGTGTGCCTTTGGTGTGACGGCCGGTCAGTTCCTGGGTTTCTTGGTTCATGAACGCGGAATTGAGATCGGCCTGAAAAGTCAAGAGGCAGTGCGAACGATGAAGCCACCCACCACAAAGAAGGAGCTCCAATGTCTCATCGGCAAAATTAATTTCGTCAGGAGATTTATCTCCAACTTGTCAGGGCGAATCGAGCCGTTCATGGGATTGGTCAAAATAAAGTCTGATGAGGAGTTCCGCTGGGGAGCAGAGCAACAACAAGCATTTGACGATATTAAGGAGTACCTAACGGTCACCGTGTTAGTTCCGCCACAACAAGACAGGCCATTCTACATTTACTTGTCAAGCAGCCGACACCTCCATCGCATCGTTGGTGGTGCAGGTTTATGATGGTCTGGAAAAGGTGGTTTTCTACCTCAGCAGAAGGATGTTGGATGCAGAAACAAGGTACCCTGAAATTGAAAAGTTGTGCCTCTATCTATTTTTCACTTGCACCAAGATCCAGCACATCTTGTTGTCGGCAGAAATCGTCGTCATATGCAAATCGGATGTCATCAAGCACATGCTGTCGGCTCCGGTGTTGAAAGGCCGACTCGGCAAGTGGATGTTTGTTTTATCGGAATTTGAGATCCGGTATCAACCTGCGAAAGCGCTAAGGGACAAGCGTTAGCCGATCTTATCGCTGAACGAATAAACACGGACGTATCAGCACTATCTGTGCGTGCATGGGCCATGTTCTTCGATGGATCGGTCTGTGAGGATGGTTGCGATATAGGCGTGCTACTCATGTCGCCTCGGGGGGCAACATACTCCTTCTCCATCAGGCTGTCTATCCCTTGTACCAACAATGTTGCTGAGTATGAAGCGATCTGCAAAGGAATGGAGTTACTCTTGGAAGCTGGGGCAGAAGCAGTTGAGATCTTTGGAGACTCCAAATTGGTGATTTCTCAACTCACGGAGGAATACAAGTGCGAAAGCGAGTCACTCTTCCCATTATGGATACAATGCCGTGAGCTGATGGCACAGTTCAGGTATATAAGCTTCAGTTGGATCCCGAGGTCGCAAAATACCGAGGCAAACGACCTCGCACAGACGGCGTCAGGATACAAGGATGTAGCAGATGAAGCCGATTTTCAGGTGCAGTTCATGGAACCAGATGATTGGAGAGCCGATATCTTCAATTACTTGAAAGATCCGGCTCGGGGGGCACCTAAACGGATAAGATACAGGGCCATGAAGTACGTACTGATTGGCGATGACATGTTCTACAGAACATTGGAAGGATTACTTCTCAAATGTTTGGGACCAGCCGAGTCCAATCGGCTCTTGCACGAGGTGCATGAGGGGGCCTGTGGAACTCACCAATCGGCTTATAAGATGAAGTGGCTAATCAGGCACTCGGGATTTTATTGGCCCACCATGCTTGAAGATTGTTTCCAGTATTATAAAGGGTGTCAAGCATGTCAGAAGTTTGGGAGCATTCAGATGGTACCCGCATCAGCAATGAATCCTATCATCAAACCTTGGCAATTCCGAGGTTGGGGCATGGATATGATCGGCAAAATTCATCCTGCATCGAGCAAAGGCCATGAATGGGTTCTGGCCATTACAGATTACTTCACTAAATGGGTGGAGGCCGTCCCTATGAAGTCAGTAGCATCAACAGTGCAACTCCAAAGGATGAGTATCCGATGCCAGTAGCAGAGACCCTGATCAATGCAGCTGCTGGTCATAAAATTTTAAGTTTCATGGATGGCAATGCCGGCTACAACCAAATTTTCATGGCTCCAGAAGATATACACAAGACTGCATTCAGAGTGCCAGGCTCGGTGGGCTTGTTTGAATACGTAGTCATGACGTTTGGACTGAAGAATGCCGGCGCAACATACCAAAGAGCCATGAATTACATCTTTCATGATTTAATCGGCAAATTGGTGGAAATTTACATCGACGATGTGGTGGTAAAGTCTGTTTGACGGACGGACACTTAGAGGATTTGCGACACGTCCTGGACCGAACTCGGAAGTTCGGACTAAGGATGAATCCAAAGAAGTGTGCCTTTGGTGTGACGGCCGGTCAGTTCCTGGGTTTCTTGGTTCATGAACGCGGAATTGAGATCGGCCTGAAAAGTCAAGAGGCAGTGCGAACAATGAAGCCACCCACCACAAAGAAGGAGCTCCAATGTCTCATCGGCAAAATTAATTTCGTCAGGAGATTTATCTCCAACTTGTCAGGGCGAATCGAGCCGTTCATGGGATTGGTCAAAATAAAGTCTGATGAGGAGTTCCGCTGGGGAGCAGAGCAACAACAAACATTTGACGATATTAAGGAGTACCTAACGAAGCCGCCTGTGTTAGTTCCGCCACAACAAGACATGCCATTCTACATTTACTTGTCAGTAGCTGACACCTCCATCGCATCAGTGGTGGTGCAGGTTTATGATGGTCTGGAAAAGGTGGTTTTCTACCTCAGCAGAAGGATGTTGGATGCAGAAACAAGGTACCCTGAAATTGAAAAGTTGTGCCTCTATCTATTTTTCACTTGCACCAAGATCCAGCACATCTTGTTGTCGGTAGAAATCATCGTCATATGCAAATCGGATGTCATCAAGCACATGCTGTCGGCTCCGGTGTTGAAAGGCCGACTCGGCAAGTGGATGTTTGTTTTATCGGAATTTGAGATCCGGTATCAACCTGCGAAAGCAGTTAAGGGACAAGCGTTAGCCGATCTTATCGCTGAACGAATAAACACGGACGTATCAGCACTATCTGTGCGTGCATGGGCCATGTTCTTCGATGGATCGGTCTGTGAGGATGGTTGCGATATAGGCGTGCTACTCATGTCGCCTCGGGGGGCAACATACTCCTTCTCCATCAGGCTGTCTATCCCTTGTACCAACAATGTTGCTGAGTATGAAGCGATCTGCAAAGGAATGGAGTTACTCTTGGAAGTCAAGGTATGCTTGAGATCTTTGGAGACTCCAAATTGGTGATTTCTCAACTCACGGAGGAATACAAGTGCGAAAGCGAGTCACTCTTCCCATTATGGATACAATGCCGTGAGCTGATGGCACAGTTCAGGTATATAAGCTTCAGTTGGATCCCGAGGTCGCAAAATACCGAGGCAAACGACCTCGCACAGACGGCGTCAGGATACAAGGATGTAGCAGATGAAGCCGATTTTCAGGTGCAGTTCATGGAACCAGATGATTGGAGAGCCGATATCTTCAATTACTTGAAAGATCCGGCTCGGGGGGCACCTAAACGGATAAGATACAGGGCCATGAAGTACATACTGATTGGCGATGACATGTGCTACAGAACATTGGAAGGATTACTTCTCAAATGTTTGGGACCAGCCGAGTCCAATCGGCTCTTGCACGAGGTGCATGAGGGGGCCTGTGGAACTCACCAATCGGCTTATAAGATGAAGTGGCTAATCAGGCACTCGGGATTTTATTGGCCCACCATGCTTGAAGATTGTTTCCAGTATTATAAAGGGTGTCAAGCATGTCAGAAGTTTGGGAGCATTCAGATGGTACCCGCATCAGCAATGAATCCTATCATCAAACCTTGGCCATTCCGAGGTTGGGGCATGGATATGATCGGCAAAATTCATCCTGCATCGAGCAAAGGCCATGAATGGGTTCTGGCCATTACAGATTACTTCACTAAATGGGTGGAGGCCGTCCCTATGAAGTCAGTAGCATCGAAAGCCAAGGTGGCTCGTGCATATAATAAGAAGGTGAAGCCAAAAGAGTTCCAAGTTGGTGATCTGGTATGGGAAGCTGTATTGCCGTTGGGGACGAAGGATAAAGTGTATGGTAAATGGTCTCCAAATTGGCATGGCCCGTACAAAGTCAAGGAGAATAAAGGCCATGAATGGGTTCTGGCCATTACAGATTACTTCACTAAATGGGTGGAGGCCGTCCCTATGAAGTCAGTAGCATCGAAAGACGTTATCAGTTTCGTGTTGGAACATGTCATTCATAGATTCGGATTCCCTGCACTATCACGACCGATGGAGGTTCGGTCTTCGTTTCGAAGTAGATGAAAAAGTTCTGCGATGACATGGGGATCAAGTTGATCCAATCGTCTCCATATTATGCTCAAGCAAACGGGCAGGCTGAAGCGTCCAACAAGAGCTTGATCAAGCTGATTAAGAGGAAAATCGACGAGCACCCTAGACGATGGCATGAGGTGTTGTCAGAGGCTTTGTGGGCTTACCGCATGTCGTGTCATGGAGCAATAAAAACCTCGCCATACCAGCTGGTCTATGGACAAGAAGCTGTGTTACCCTGGGAAATCAAAGCTGGGTCAAGACGGATCACGTTTCGTAATGATTTAATCGTCGAAGAATATGCAGCCCTGATGAGCGACAGCATTGAGGACGCAACGGAACTTAGACTATGGTCACTTGAGAAAATCAAGGAGAATAAAGCCAAGGTGGCTCGTGCATATAATAAGAAGGTGAAGCCAAAAGAGTTCCAAGTTGGTGATCTGGTATGGGAAGCTGTATTGCCGTTGGGGACGAAGGATAAAGTGTATGGTAAATGGTCTCCAAATTGGCATGGCCCGTACAAAGTCGTCCAAATTTTAAAGGGGAATGCATACATGCTCGAGCAGTTTGATGGTGTGAAGTTCCCAGTGGCCGTCAATGGCCAGCATCTCAAGAAGTATTTCCCAAGCATGTGGGATGATGGGCAGTAAGGTATGGGGGCCGATTTTAAATCGACCAGTAAAAAGTGAAATGTGTACATACAAATCACAGCCGATGCACAGACATCGACTTGAGAAAATATGCGGAGACAACAGTATATTAGTGCAGCCGATGCACGGACATCGACTTCAGAATAATAAAAGCCGATGCATTGCCATCAACTCTAGAGGAACGAGCTTAATTGAGCAGGTTAACAGATTGGTTTCAGGCCAGGGATCATGAAATTTGAGACGAATCTCCCGGTGGATTGCTGAGGAGTTTGAATCTGCGCGTTTGAGGTTGGAGGATGGTTTGGACATGAACTGGATCTGCTTGACCCTATGAATAGGCAACTGTTTGACTTCAAATCGTATTTATAGTGTAGGCCGATGCCTTGCCATCGGCTCTTTGTGCAGCGACTTTGTTTGACAATCGGCAAAATTAGCGAGAAAGCAAAACTAATTGGGGAATATTTTCTTCATTAAAATAGGATTTCTTACAAAGAGAAAGCCGATTGCTCAAGGGAGGAAGAACAAAAGGAGGACAGACTGCTACTATTAGTCCTATGCTAAATGGTCCCTACTCTAAGGGCCATCGCTGTCCTCGTCATCACCGCCGTAGCCGCCGCCGGTGCTGCTGCTGGTGGGCTCCTCGTCGCTGCTGCCGTATCCCTCAATGGGGGTTCTTCCTCCTCATCATCGTCGTCTTCGTCGTCATCCGACCAGGCCCAGCCGCGGAAGCGCTTCGCCGGCGGCTCGTCGGAGGAGGTGTCGTCCTCCTCTTCTTCCTCGTTGGAGGAGACATCGTCTTCCTCATCCTCCTCTTCTTCCTCTTCGCCAGAGGGGGTGAAGCTACCCCAGGAGAGGAGGTCATCCTCGCTTTCCGCCACCAGTTCCCCGTCGATGAGGAACCGGAGGTCGTCCTCCCCATCGGTCAGGGGCAAGTCGCCATCTGACCCGACGAGGGCCTCGGGTGGGCCATCTGGCACATAGTCGAAGTCCCACTCCGGCTCATCCCATTGGCCGGGCCCTGGCATCGGCTCATCTGAAGAGGAAGATTGGAAGGAGAGAGCCGATGCAGCGGAGGAGGAGGATGAGTCCATGGTGGAGGAGGGCTTTTCGATGGCTAGTGTGGAGCAAGAGGATGAAGAAGCAAACTGCTCGATGCTGTTAAAATAGAGGGGATATAGTGGAAATTTAATGCTTGAGCAGTTTTCAAGGATACGGTGCCAAAACTGTCAATCGTGCAGAAGTTGAGAAGACAAGGCGTCTTGATGAAGAATACTGCGACGGTTCTGCTCTGCCACGACATGACCCTTCGAAGGAAAAATAGAGTGGTTTTGAAATTATCATTACCAAAACCAGGGGGGCATGTGTTATCACCAGATTTTGGCCAAATCAGGAGATGGGCCGTTATTGAGATGGGCTTGAAGGATGTACACGTGGAGCATCTCTGAAGCGGCCTTGCGCGAAGAGTTTGGGCTAGATTGCCCGTGTATCTGTATTTATAGTAGATCGCATCTAGTTTAGAAGTTAGAGTTTAACCGGTGCACGGTTAGGTGCACGCCTGAATTAGAAAGTCCCTTGGACTATAAATATGTATCTAGGGTTATTGAAATCGAGGACAATCACGTTCACAACAAACACAAACCAGGCGCATCGCCACCCCTTATTTCGAGGGTTTCTTCCGGGTAAGCATCATGCTGCCTAGATCGCATCTTGCGATCTAGGCAGTATACGTTTATTCATTACCTTGTGTTACTCGTGCTGAAGCATTGTTGATGGCGAGTAGCACTACTTATCATAGGTGTTTTGGGGCTGGCATTGATGCTTTTCTTATGCGTATTTGCTTAGCGATGCCGTCCCTCGATATCTAGCTGCCCTTACACCTATCTAGGTGTAAGGGTAGCACCTTGCTTATTCGTTACTTAGTAGATCCGATCTGTTATAGTTGCTCCTTGTTCTTCAAGGATTAGTTTAATATCTGCATGATTAGGCCTTATGCTGGAGTTGGATGATTCGGTAGTGCGTTAGGTGTTGTTTACCGTTCCTATAAGGGATGTTCCGGGAATTGACTTAATGTTGGTTTTTAGGCCTCTTCTAGGGATAGTTTCCATCATCTTTCGTATCTGCTAGGCCCAACTAAGCGTAGGATGTTCCGGTTATGCGGTGAAAACCCTAAACTGTCGTAGATTGGTTTAGCTTTGTTTTGATCAAGCAGGATCCCCATGTCATTGTAAATCCAACGTGAACCATGGGGCGATCGGCTCTTTGAGCCGATCCGCAGGGCAACCTGAGAGCCGATAGGGCTCGTATTTAATGTTTACGTGTCTACCATGCAGGAGACTAATCGAAGCAATCCAACACCTTCCTGATCAGGTCTAGGTCAGGTGGCACGCCCTTGCAACCGCCAGGACGTGTGCTGGAAACTTGCGGGACGACGCGAGGCGCCAGGGCCCACTAAGCGGTCGTGGGAGCCTCCCGGCTCTTCGTGTTGCTTAACCACTGCTCGTCGGTGAGTTTTGGCAGGCAACACATTGTCTGTTGCTTGCAACTTAATACCGGAAGGGGTTCGGATGATAACCTGAAAGTGGACTATTTAGGCATAGATGCATGCTGGATAGCGGTCTATGTACTTTGTCGTAATGCCCTGATTAAATCTCATAGTACTCATCATGATATATGTATGTGCATTGCTATGCCTTCTTTATTTGTCAATTGCCCAACTGTAATTTGTTCACCCAACATACTATTTATCTTATGGGAGAGACACCACTAGTGAACTGTGGACCCCGGTCCATTCTTTACATCTGAAATACAATCTACTACAATTGTTCTTTACTGTTCTTCGTAAACAAACATCATCTTCCACATTATACGGTTAATCCTTTGTTTTCAGCAAGCCGGTGAGATTGACAACCTCACTGTTACGTTGGGGCAAAGTACTTTGATTGTGTTGTGCAGGTTCCACGTTGGCGCCGAAATCCCTGGTGTTGCGCCGCACTGATGTCTACGGGTGCTTGTATTCTTGTAGACAGTGTTGGGCCTCCAAGAGCAAAGGTTTGTAGAACAGCAGCAAGTTTCCCTTAAGTGGATCACCCAAGGTTTATCGAACTCAGGGAGGAAGAGGTCAAAGATATCCCTCTCATGCAACCCTGCAACCATAAAGCAAGAAGTCTCTTGTGTCCCCAACACACCTAATAGGTGCACTAGTTCGGCGAAGAGATAGTGAAATACAGGTGGTATAAATAAGTAGTAGCAACGGCACCAGAAAAGTGCTTTGCCCAGGACAGTAAACAAGCAGTAGTAACGCAACAAAGAGTAACGCAAAGAAACAAGAACAAGCAGCGATAGCGTATTTAGGAACAAGGCCTAGGGATCATACTTTCACTAGTGGACACTCTCAACATTGATCACATAACAGAATAGATAAATGCATACTCTACACTCTCTTGTTGGATGATGAACACCATTGCGTAGGATTACACGAACCCTCAATGCCGGAGTTAACAAGCTCCACAATTAAATGTTCATATTTAAATAACCTTAGAGTGCATGACAGATCAACACAACTAAACCAAGTACTAACATAGCATGCACACTGTCACCTTCACACTATGTAGGAGGAATAGATCACATCAATACCATCATAGCAACAGTTAACTTCATAATCTACAAGAGATCATAATCATAGCCTACGCCAAGTACTAACACGGATGCACACACTGTCACCATTACACCGTGCAGGAGGAATAAAACTACTTTAATAACATCACTAGAGTAGCACATGGATAAATTGTGATACAAAACACATTGCAATCATAAAGGGATATAAATAAGCACTTCACTATGCCATTCATAACAGTGAATAAGTATTCTGTGAAATATAGCCTAAGAGACCCACACGGTGCACACACTGTCACCTTTACACACGTGGGACAAGGAGTCTCCGGAGATCAAATAAGTAAAATCCACTTGACTAGCATAATGACATCTAGATTACAAGCATCATCATATGAATCTCAATCATGTAAGGCAGCTCATGAGATTATTGTATTGAAGTACATGGGAGAGAGATTAACCACATAGCTACCGGTACAGCCCCGAGCCTCGATGGAGAACTACTCCCTCCTCATGGGAGACAGCAGCGTTGATGAAGATGGCGGTGGTGTCGATGGAGAAGCCTTCCGGGGGCACTTCCCCGTCCCGGCGGCGTGCCGGAACAGAGATTCTCGTCCCCGCATCTTGGCTTCGCGATGGCGGCGGCTCTGGAAGGTTTCTCGTACCGTGGCTTTTTTCGTATCGAGGTTTTAGGTCTGGGACCTTTATATAGGCGAAGAGGCGGCATCAGAAGGTCGAAGGGGCGACGACACCATAGGGCCGCGCGGCCAGGGGGTGGGCCGCACCACCCTATCATCTAGGGGCCCTGTGGCCCCCCTCTGACGGCTCTCGGGTGTTCTGGATGCTTCCGGTGAAAATAGGAACCTGGGCGTTGATTTCGTCCAATTCCGAGAATATTTCGTTACTAGGATTTCTGAAACCAAAAACAGCAAAAAACAGGAACTGGCACTTCGGCATCTTGTTAATAGGTTAGTTCCAGAAAATGCACGAATATGACATAAAGTGTGCATAAAACATGTAGATATCATCAATAATGTGGCATGGAACATAAGAAATTATCGATACGTCGGAGACGTATCAGCATCCCCAAGCTTAGTTCTGCTCGTCCCGAGCAGGTAAAACGATAACAAAGATAATTTCTGAAGTGACATGCCATCATAAACTTGATCATATTGTAAACATATGTAATGAATGCAGTGATCAAAACAATGGTAATGATATGAGTAAACAACTGAATCATAAAGCAATGACTTTTCATGAATAGTACTTCAAGACAAGCATCAATAAGTCTTGCATAAGAGTTAACTCATAAAGCAATAACTCAAAGTAAAGGGTATTGAAGCAACACAAAGGATGATTAAGTTTCAGCGGTTGCTTTCAACTTATAACATGTATATCTCATGGATAATTGTCAACATAGAGTAATATAACAAATGCAATATGCAAGTATGTAGGAATCAATGCACAGTTCACACAAGTGTTTGCTTCTTGAGCTGGAGAGAGATAGGTGAACTGACTCAACATAAAAGTAAAAGAAAGGTCCTTCAAAGAGGAAAGCATTGATTGTTATATTTGTGCTAGAGCTTTGGTTTTGAAAACAAAAAGAGAGCATAAAAGTAAAGTTTTGAGAGGTGTTTGTTGTTGTCAACGAATGGTAGTGGGCACTCTAACCCCTTGCCGCACAAACCTTCAAAGAGCGGCTCCCATTTTATTTTTATTTTTGTGTGGCACTCCTTCCAACCTTTCTTTCACAAACCATGGCTAACCGAATCCTCGGGTGCCTCGCCAACAATCTCATACCATGAAGGAGTGCCTTTTATTTTAGTTTTATTATGATGACACTCCTCCCCACCTTTGCTTTCTCAAGCCATGGCTAACCGAATCCTCGGGTGCCGACCAACAATCACATACCATGGAGGAGTGTCTATTTGTAACTTTATTAATTCGGGGCTGGGAACCCCATTGCCAGCTCTTTTTGCAAAATTATTGGATAAGCGGATGAAGCCACTAGTCCATTGGTGAAAGTTGCCCAACAAGATTGAAAGATAAACACCACATACTTCCTCATGAGCTATAAAACATTGACACAAATAAGAGGTGATAAATTTTGAATTATTTAAAGGTAGCACTCAAGCAATTTACTTTGGAATGGCGGAGAAATACCATGTAGTAGGTAGATATGGTGGACACAAATGGCATAGTGGTTGGCTCAAGGATTTTGGATGCATGAGAAGTATCCTCTCGATACAAGGTTTAGGCTAGCAAGGTTATTTGAAACAAACACAAGGATGAACCGGTGCAGCAAAACTCACATAAAAGACATATTGAAAACATTATAAGACTCTACAACCGCCTTCCTTGTTGTTCAAAACTCAATACTAGATATTATCTAGACTTTAGAGAGACCAAATATGCAAACCAAATTTTAGCAAGCTCTATGTGTTTCTTCATTAATAGGTGCAAAGTATATGATGCAAGAGCTTAAACATGAGCACAACAATTGCCAAGTATCAAATTATCCAAGATATTATAGCAAATACTACATGTATCATTTTCCAATTCCAACCATATAACAATTTAACGGCAGCTTCAACCTTCGCCATGAACATTAAAAGCTAAGAACACATGTGTTCATATGAACCAGCGGAGCGTGTCTCTCTCCCACACAAGCATGTATTTATTCAGAGAATGAAAATAACAAAACAAAAATAAAAGCACACAGACGCTCCAAGTAAAGTACATAAGATGTGACCGAATAAAAATATAGTTTCAAGGGAGGAACCTGATAAATTTGTCGATGAAGAAGGGGATGCCTTGGGCATCCCCAAGCTTAGATGCTTGAGTCTTCTTGAAATATGCAGGGATGAACCACGGGGCATCCCCAAGCTTAGACTCTTCACTCTTCTTGATCATAGTATATCATCCTCCTCTCTTGACCCTTGAAAACTTCCTCCACACCAAACTTTAAGCAAACTCATTAGAGGGTTAGTGCACAATCAAAAATTCACATGTTCAGAGGTGACACAATCATTCTTAACACTTCTGGACATTGCACAAAACTTCTGAAAGTTAATGGAACAAAGAAACTCATTCAACTTAACAAAAGCGGCAATGCGAAATAAAAGGCAGAATCTGTCAAAAACAGTAATAGTCCGTAAAGACGAACCTGGAAGGGGCACTTAACTTGCTCAAAAGAAAAAACTCAAAACTAATGAAAGTTGCATACATATCTGAGGATCACACACGTAAATTTGCAGATTTTTTTGATTTTTTTACAGAGACTTATGCGCGAATTCGTGACAGACAGCAATGCTGTTTCTGCGCAGCAATCCAAATCTAGCATCAACTTTACCATAGAGACTTTACTTGGCACAAAAACATGATAATGAGAGGTTGCTACAGTAGTAAACAACTTCCAAGACTCAACAAAACAAAAATTGCTGTAGCAAAATAAACACATGGGTTATCTCCCAAGAAGTTCTTTCTTAATAGCCATTAAGATGGGCTCAGCAGTTTTAATGATGTACTCGCAAGAAATAAGAGTTGAAGCAAAAGAGAGCATCAAAAAGCAAATTCAAAACACATTTAAGTCTAACATGCTTCCTATGCATAGGAATCTTGTAAATAAACAAGTTCATGAAGAGCAAAGTAACAAGCATAGGAAGATAAAACCAGTGTAACTTCAAAAATTTCAGCATATAGAGAGGTGTTTTAGTAACATGAAAATTTCTACAACCATATTTTCCTCTCTCATAATAATTTTCAGTAGCAACATGAGCAAACTCAACAATATAACTATCACATAAAGCATTCTTATCATGAGTCTCATGCATAAAATTATTACTCTCCACATAGGCATAATCAATTTTATTAGTTGTAGTGGGAGCAAATTCAACAAAGTAGCTATCATTATTATTCTCATCATCAAATATAGGAGGCAAAGTATCATCAAAGTAAATTTTCTCCTCAATGCTTGGGGGACTAAAAATATCATGCTCATCAAAGCCAGCTTCCCCAAGCTTAGAATTTTCCATAGCATTAGTAACAATAGTGTTCAAAGCATTCATACTGATAACATTCCCATTAGCATGCATAAGTTCCATGGGTTTTTTAATTCTCTCTTCAAACACATCATGTCCTAATTCAAGATAAAGTTCATAAAGATCTCTCATTGTGTTGTTTTCCATTAGGCCTAACTAGTGTAAACAAGAAACAAAAAGATGCAATTGCAGGATCTAAAGGAAATAGCTTCGAGTACTTACAACGGCGAAAATAGCT
Organism: Lolium perenne; assembly: GCF_019359855.2. Classification (NCBI taxonomy): domain Eukaryota; kingdom Viridiplantae; phylum Streptophyta; class Magnoliopsida; order Poales; family Poaceae; genus Lolium; species Lolium perenne. Next base: position 265,983,344 of record NC_067244.2, on the reverse strand, counting down.
TAGTAGCCGAGATCCGGAGTGTGAGTACCGTTTACCTTTCCTCCCCGGCAACGGCGCCAGAAAATAGCTTGCTGTCCACAACTGGCGCGTGGTTGACGTGGGAGGTTTGATGGCGATTGACGGGCTTGATGGAGTGTCTTGATTCGTTCCCCGGCAACGGCACCAGAAAATAGCTTGATGTCTACGGGTGCTTCTATTCTTGTAGACAGTGTTGGGCCTCCAAGAGCAGAGGTTTGTAGAACAGCAGCAAGTTTCCCTTAAGTGGATCACCCAAGGTTTATCGAACTCAGGGAGGAAGAGGTCAAAGATATCCCTCTCATGCAACCCTGCAACCACAAAGCAAGAAGTCTCTTGTGTCCCCAACACACCTAATAGGTGCACTAGTTCGGCGAAGAGATAGTGAAATACAGGTGGTATAAATAAGTAGTAGCAACGGCACCAGAAAAGTGCTTTGCCCAGACAAGAAACAAGCGTAGTAACGCAGCAGTAGTAACGCAGAAAAACAAGAAACAAGCAGCGATAGCAAAGATTTAGGAACAAGGCCTAGGGATCATACTTTCACTAGTGGACACTCTCAACATTGATCACATAACAGAATAGATAAATGCATACTCTACACTCTCTTGTTGGATGATGAACACCATTGCGTAGGATTACACGAACCCTCAATGCCGGAGTTAACAAGCTCCACAATTAAATGTTCATATTTAAATAACCTTAGAGTGCATGACAGATCAACACAACTAAACCAAGTACTAACATAGCATGCACACTGTCACCTTCACACTATGTAGGAGGAATAGATCACATCAATACCATCATAGCAACAGTTAACTTCATAATCTACAAGAGATCATAATCATAGCCTACGCCAAGTACTAACACGGATGCACACACTGTCACCATTACACCGTGCAGGAGGAATAAAACTACTTTAATAACATCACTAGAGTAGCACATGGATAAATTGTGATACAAAACACATTGCAATCATAAAGGGATATAAATAAGCACTTCACTATGCCATTCATAACAGTGAATAAGTATTCTGTGAAATATAGCCTAAGAGACCCACACGGTGCACACACTGTCACCTTTACACACGTGGGACAAGGAGTCTCCGGAGATCACATAAGTAAAATCCACTTGACTAGCATAATGACATCTAGATTACAAGCATCATCATATGAATCTCAATCATGTAAGGCAGCTCATGAGATTATTGTATTGAAGTACATGGGAGAGAGATTAACCACATAGCTACCGGTACAGCCCCGAGCCTCGATGGAGAACTACTCCCTCCTCATGGGAGACAGCAGCGTTGATGAAGATGGCGGTGGTTGATGTCTACGTTCCCCCTCCTTTCCTGTAGACAGTGTTGGGCCTCCAAGAGCAGAGGTTTGTAGAACAGCAGCAAGTTTTCCCTTAAGTGGATCACCCAAGGTTTATCGAACTCAGGGAGGAAGAGGTCAAAGATATCCCTCTCATGCAACCCTGCAACCACAAAGCAAGAAGTCTCTTGTGTCCCCAACACACCAAATAGGTGCACTAGTTCGGCGAAGAGATAGTGAAATACAGGTGGTATGAATAAGTATGAGCAGTAGCAACGGTGCCAGAAAATAGCTTGCTGGCGTGTAGTTGATGGTGGTAGTATTGCAGCAGTAGTAACACAAGAAACAAAGAAACAAGCAGCGATAGCAGTATTTAGGAACAAGGCCTAGGGATTACACTTTCACTAGTGGACACTCTCAACATTGATCACATAACAGAATAGATAAATGCATACTCTACACTTTTGTTGGATGATGAACACATTGCGTAGGATTACACGAACCCTCAATGCCGGAGTTAACAAGCTCCACAATAATGCTCATATTTTAGTAACCTTTAGTGTAAGATAGATCAAAAGACTAAACCAAGTACTAGCATAGCATGCACACTGTCACCTTCATGCATATGTAGGAGGAATAGATCACATCAATATTATCATAGCAATAGTTAACTTCGCAATCTACAAGAGATCATGATCATAGCATAAACCAAGTACTAACACGGTGCACACACTGTCACCTTTACACACGTGCAGGAGGAATAGAACTACTTTAATAACATTGCTAGAGTAGCACATAGATAGTAGTGATACAAAACTCATATGAATCTCAATCATGTAAAGCAGCTCATGAGATTATTGTATTGAGGTACATGGAAGAGAGATGAACCACATAGCTACAGCGGAGCCCTCAGCCTCGGGGGTGGATTACTCCCTCCTCATCATGGAGGCAGCGATGGCGGTGAAGATGGCGGTGAAGACGGCGGTGGAGATGGCTCCGGGGGCAATTCCCTCGTCCCGGCAGGTGCCGAAACAGAGTTCGTCCCCGAATTGGAGTTTCGCGATGGCGGCGGCGCCCCTGGAGTCTTTCTGGAGTTTCGTCAATTGGTCCTGCGTTTTTAGGTCGAAAGGGCTTTTATAGGCGAAGAGGCGGCGCAGGGGGGCACCTGGGGGCGCCACACCCTAGGCCGGCGCGGCCTAGGCCTGGCCCGCGCCGCCATGTGGTGTGGTGGCCCCCTGGCCCCTCTCCGACTCTTCTTCGGTGTTCTAGACGCTTCCGGGAAAAATAGGAGGTTTGGCGTTGATTTCGTCCAATTCCGAGAATATTGCCCGAACAGCCTTTCTGGAACCAAAAACAGCAGAAAACAGGAACTGGCACTGTGGCATCTTGTTAATAGGTTAGTTCCGGAAAATGCATGAAAATGATATAAAGTGTGAACAAAACATGTTGGTATTGTCATAAAACAAGCATGGAACATCGGAAATTATAGATACGTTGGAGACGTATCAGCATCCCCAAGCTTAGTTCCTACTGCCCTCGAGTAGGTAAACGATAAAAGATAATTTCTGAGGTGACATGCTACCAACATAATCTTAATCATACCATTGTAAAGCATATGAGATGAATGCAGCGATTCGAAACAATGTAAATGCAATGAGTAAACAATTGAATCATATAGCAAAGACTTTTCATGAATAGTACTTTCGAGACAAGCATCAACAAGTCTTGCATAAGAGTTACTCATAAAGCAATAAATTCTTAGTAAAGGTATTGAAGCAACACAATGGAAGATTAAGTTTCAGCGGTTGCTTTCAACTTGTAACATGTATATCTCATAGATAGTTGTCAATGCAAAGCAATATAACAAATGCAATATGCAAATATGTAAGAATCAATGCAAAGTTCACACAAGTGTTTGCCTCTTGAGGTGGAGAGAAATAGGTGAACTGACTCAACATTGAAAGTAAAAGAATTGTCCTCCATAGAGGAAAAGCATCGATTGCTATATTTGTGCTAGAGCTTTGATTTTGAAAACATATAGAGAGCATAAAAAGTAAAATTTTGAGAGGTGTATGTTGTTGTCAACGAATGGTAATGGGTACACTAACTACCTCGCCAACCGGACTTTTAAGAGCGGCTCCCATGAATTTTTATTTTTGTGTGGCACTCCTTCCAACCTTTCTTTCACAAACCATGGCTAACCGAATCCTCGGTGCCTGCCAACAATCTCATACCATGAAGGAGTGCCTTTTTATTTTAGTTTTATTATGATGATGACACTCCTCCCAACCTTTGCTTACACAAGCCATGGCTAACCGAATCCTTCGGGTGCCGTCCAACAATCACATACCATGGAGGAGTGTCTATTTTTTTGTTAATTAATTTGGGACTGGGAATCCCATTGCCAGCTCTTTTTGCAAAATTATTGGATAAGCGGATGTGCCACTAGTCCATATGAGAGTCCGTCAAAAGTAAATGACAAGGTTGAAAGCTAAACACCACATACTTCCTCATGAGCTATAAAACATTGACACAAATCAGAGGTGATAAATTTTGAGTTGTTTAAAGGTAGCACTCAAGCAATTTACTTTGGAATGGCAGGAAATACCACATAGTAGGTAGGTATGGTGGACACAAATGGCATAGTGTTGTTTGGCTCAAGGATTTGGATGCATGAGAAGTATTCCCTCTCGATACAAGGTTTAGGCTAGCAAGGTTGTTTGAAGCAAACACAAGCATGAACTAGTACAGCAAAACTCACATAAAAGACATATTACAAGCATTATAAAACTATACATCGTCTTCCTTGTTGTTCAAACATCTTACTAGAAAATATCTAGACTCTAGAGAAACCACTCATGCAAACCAAATTTTAACAAGCTCTATGTATTTCTTCACTAATGGGTGCAAGGTATATGATGCAAGAGCTTAAACAAGAGCACAACAATTGCCAAATATCAAGTTATTCAAGACATCATACCAATTACTACATGTAGCATTTTCTGTTTCCAACCATATAGTAATTAACGGCAGTTTCAACCTTCGCCATGAATATTATGAGCTAAGAACACATGTGTTCATACGAACCAGCGGAGCGTGTCTCTCTCCCACACAAGCATTTATTCAAACAAAAACAAAAACAAGAAACATACAGACGCTCCAAGTAAAGCACATAAGATGTGACCGAATAAAAATATAGTTTCAAGAGAAGGAACCTGATAATTTGTCGATGAAGAAGGGGATGCCTTGGGCATCCCCAAGCTTAGACGCTTGAGTCTTCTTGAAATATGCAGGGATGAACCACCGGGGCATCCCCAAGCTTAGAGCTTTCACTCTTCTTGATCATAGTATATCATCCTCCTCTCTTGACCCTTGAAAACTTCCTTCACACCAAACTTCTCATAAAATTCATTAGAGGGGTTAGTACATAATCAAAAACTCACATGTTCAGAGGTGACACAATCATTCTTAACACTTCTGGACATTGCCCAAAGCTACTGGAGTTTAATGGAACAAAGAAATCCATCCCACATAGCAAAAGAGGCAATGCGAAATAAAAGGCAGAATCTGTCAAAACAGAACAGTCCGTAAAGACGAATTTCTAATAAATACTTCCGTTGCTCAGATCAGAAAACTCAAAACTAATGAAAGTTGCGTACATATCTGAGGAACACACACGTAAATTGGCATATTTTTCTGATTTTTCTACAGAGAGAAAATCCCAGATTCGTGACAGATAGAAATCTGTTTCTCCGCAGAAATCCAAATCTACTATCAACCTTCGATTAGAGGCTTCACTTGGCACAACAAAACACAAAACTAAGATAAGGAGAGGTTGCTACAGTAGTAAACAACTTCCAAGACACAAATATAAAACAAAGTACTGTAGCAAAATAACACATGGGTTATCTCCCAAGAAGTTCTTTCTTTATAGCCATTAAGATGGGCTCAGCAGTTTTAATGATGCACTCATAAGAAATAGTATTTGAAGCAAAAGAGAGCATCAAGAGGCAAATTCAAAACACATTTAAGTCTAACATGCTTCCTATGCATGTGAATCTTGTAAATAAACAAGTTCAAGAAACATAATGCAACGAGCATAAGAAGATAAAACAAGTGTAGATTCAAAAATTTCAGCACATAGAGAGGCATTTTAGTAGCATGAAAATTTCTACAACCATATTTTCCTCTCTCATAATAACTTTCAGTAGCAACATGAGCAAACTCAACAATATAACTATCACATAAAGCATTCTTATCATGAGTCTCATGCATAAAATTATTACTCTCCACATAGGCATAATCAATTTTATTAGTAATAGTGGAAGCAAATTCAACAAAGTAGCTATCATTATTATTCTCATCAAGTGTAGGAGGCATAGTATAATCACAACAAAATTTACTCTCCATAGTAGGTGGCACCAAAAGACCACTATCATTATAATCATCATAAATAGGAGGCAAAGTATCATCAAAGAAAATTTTCTCCTCAATGCTTGGGGGACTAAAAATATCATGCTCATCAAAGCCAGCTTCCCCAAGCTTAGAATTTTCCATATCATTAGCAACAATGGTGTTCAAAGCGTTCATACTAATATTACTACCAGCATGCAAATAAGATTCCATAGGTTTTTTAATTTTCGCATCAAACAATCCATGTTTTAAATCAGGAAATAGAATAAGAAGATCATTCTTGTCCATTATGCCAAACTAGTGTAAACAAGAAACAAAAAGATGCAATTGCATGATCTAAAGGAAATAGCTTTGAGTACTTACAATGCGCCGGGAAATAGCTTAGTAGCCGAGGTCCGAGTGTGAGTACCTTTACCTTTCCTCCCTGCAACGGCGCCAAAAATAGCTTGATGTCTACGTTCCCCTCCTTTCCTCAGAGATGTTGTTGGGCCTCCAAGAGCAGAGGTTTGTAGAACAGCAGCAAGTTTTCCCTTAAGTGGATCACCCAAGGTTTATCGAACTCAGGGAGGAAGAGGTCAAAGATATCCCTCTCATGCAACCCTGCAACCACAAAGCAAGAAGTCTCTTGTGTCCCCAACACACCAAATAGGTGCACTAGTTCGGCGAAGAGATAGTGAAATACAGGTGGTATGAATAAGTATGAGCAAGAGTAGCAACGGTGCTTAAAAATAGCTTGTCAGCGTGTAGTTGATGGTGGTAGTATTGCAGCAGTAGTAACACAAAGAAACAAGAAACAAGCAGCGATAGCGTATTTAGGAACAAGGCCTAGGGATTACACTTTCACTAGTGGACACTCTCAACATTGATCACATAACAGAATAGATAAATGCATACTCTACACTTTTGTTGGATGATGAACACATTGCGTAGGATTACACGAACCCTCAATGCCGGAGTTAACAAGCTCCACAATAATGCTCATATTTTAGTAACCTTTAGTGTAAGATAGATCAAAAGACTAAACCAAGTACTAGCATAGCATGCACACTGTCACCTTCATGCATATGTAGGAGGAATAGATCACATCAATATTATCATAGCAATAGTTAACTTCGCAATCTACAAGAGATCATGATCATAGCATAAACCAAGTACTAACACGGTGCACACACTGTCACCTTTTACACACGTGCAGGAGGAATAGAACTACTTTAATAACATTGCTAGAGTAGCACATAGATAGTAGTGATACAAAACTCATATGAATCTCAATCATGTAAAGCAGCTCATGAGATTATTGTATTGAGGTACATGGAAGAGAGATGAACCACATAGCTACAAATGAGCCCTCAGCCTCGGGTGGATTACTCCCTCCTCATCATGGAGGCAGCGATGGCGGTGAAGATGGCGGTGAAGACGGCGGTGGAGATGGCTCCTGGCAATTCCCCGTCCCTACAGGGTGCCGAAACAGAGTTCGTCCCCGAATTGAGTTTCGCGATGGCGGCGGCGCCCTGGAGTCTTTCTGGAGTTTCGTCAATTGGTCCTGCGTTTTTAGGTCGAAAGGGCTTTTATAGGCGAAGAGGCGGCGCAGGGGGGCACCTGGGGGCGCCACACCCTAGGCCGGCGCGGCCTAGGCCTGGCCCGCGCCGCCATGTGGTGTGGTGGCCCCCTGGCCCCTCTCCGACTCTTCTTCGGTGTTCTAGACGCTTCCGAGAAAAATAGGAGGTTTGGCGTTGATTTCGTCCAATTCCGAGAATATTGCCCGAACAGCCTTTCTGGAACCAAAAACAGCAGAAAACAGGAACTGGCACTATGGCATCTTGTTAATAGGTTAGTTCCAGAAAATGCATGAAAATGATATAAAGTGTGAACAAAACATGTTGGTATTGTCATAAAACAAGCATGGAACATCGGAAATTATAGATACGTTGGAGACGTATCAGTGGTGTCGATGGAGAAGCCTTCCGGGCACTTCCCCGTCCCGGCGGCGTGTCGAACAGAGACTCCCGTCCCCGCATCTTGGCTTCGCGATGGCGGTGGCTCGGAAGGTTTCTCGTACCGTGGCTTTTTTCGTATCGAGGTTTTAGGTCTGGGACCTTTATATAGGCGAAGAGGCGGCGTCAGAAGGTCGAAGGGGCGACGACACCATAGGGCCGCGCGGCCAGGGGGTGGGCCGCGCCACCCTATCATCTGGGGGCCCTGTGGCCCCCCTCTGACGGCTCTCGGGTGTTCTGGATGCTTCCGGTGAAAATAGGAACCTGGGCGTTGATTTCGTCCAATTCCGAGAATATTTCGTTACTAGGATTTCTGAAACCAAAAACAGCAAAACAGAACCGGCACTTCGGCATCTTGTTAATAGGTTAGTTCCGTAAAATGCACGAATATGACATAAAGTGTGCATAAAACATGTAGATATCATCAATAATGTGGCATGGAACATAAGAAATTATCGATACGTCGGAGACGTATCACGCACTACACTTCGCCGCCATCAACCTTCAACGTGCTTCTTGACTCCTACTGGTTCGATAAACCTTGGTTTCTTACTGAGGGAAAACTTTCATCGTACGCATCACACCTTCCTCTTGGGGTTCCCAACGGACGTGTGTTAACTACACGCATCAAGCTCTTTTTCTGGCGCCGTTGCCGGGGAGATCAAGACACGCTGCAAGGGGAGTCTCCACTTCCAATCTCTTTACTTTGTTTTTTGTCTTGCTTTACTTACTACTTTGTTTGCTGCACTAAAACAAAACACAAAAAAATTAGTTACTTGCATTTAATTTATCTAGTTTGCTTTATTTACTATTGTTAAAATGAATACTCCTGAAAATACTAAGTTGTGTGACTTCACGAACACTAATAATAATGATTTCTTATGCACACCTATTGCTCCACCTGCTACTACAGCAGAATTCTTTGAAATTAAACCTGCTTTACTGAATCTTGTTATGAGAGAGCAATTTTCTGGTGTTAGTTCTGATGATGCTGCTGCCCATCTTAATAATTTTGTTGAACTATGTGAAATGCAAAAGTATAAGGATGTAGATGGTGATATTATAAAATTGAAATTGTTTCCTTTCTCCTTAAGAGGAAGAGCTAAAGATTGGTTGCTATCTTTGCCTAAGAATAGTATTGATTCATGGACTAAATGTAAAGATGCTTTTATTGGTAGATATTATCCTCCTGCTAAAATTATATCTTTGAGAAGTAGCATAATGAATTTTAAGCAATTGGATAATGAACATGTTGCTCAAGCATGGGAGAGAATGAAATATTTGGTAAAGAATTGCCCAACCCATGGACTAACTACTTGGATGATCATCCAAACCTTCTATGCAGGATTAAATTTTTCTTCGCTGAACCTATTGGATTCAGCTGCTGGAGGTACCTTTATGTCCATCACCTTGGGGGCGGCTACAAAGCTTCTTGATGATATAATGATCAATTACTCTGAATGGCACACGGAAAGAGCTCCACAAGGTAAGAAGGTAAATTCTGTTGAAGAAACCTCTTCCTTGAGTGATAAGATTGATGTGATTATGTCTATGCTTGTGAATGGTAGATCTAATGTTGATCCAAATAATGTTCCTTTAGCTTCATTGGTTGCTCAAGAAGAAAATGTTGATGTGAACTTCATTAAAAGTAACAATTTCAACAACAATGCTTATAGGAATAATTCTGGTAACAACTATAGGCCATATCCTTCTAATAATGGTAATGGTTATGGTAATTCTTACAACAATAATAGGAGTGTACCCCCTGGTCTTGAAGCCATGCTTAAAGAATTTATTAGTACACAAACTGCTTTCAACAAATCTGTTGAGGAAAAGCTTGATAAAATTGATATTCTTGCTTCTAAGGTTGATAGACTTGCCTCTGATGTTGATCTTTTAAAATTGAAAGTTATGCCTAATAAGGATAATGATAATAAAATTGTTACTACAGCAAATGCCATCCAAGTTAGAATTAATGAGAATATAAGATTGATGGCTGAATTGCATGCTAGGTGGGATAGAGAAGAAAACGAAAAACTTGCTAAAGAGAATAATGTAGCTAAAGTTTGGACTATTACCACCACTAGTAATGATAATGATTCACATGTTGCTAAACCTCCTACTATCAATGGTAAAATAATTGGGGTTGGCAATGTTTCTACTCCTAGTGCAAAGCGTGCAAAATTGCCTGAAACTGCTAAAACTGCTGAAATTTTTTAAAATATTGGGGACAATGATCCCATTGCTGTAGATCATAATGGTTTAGATTTTGATGATTGTCACATCTCTGAAGTTATAAAGTTCTTACAAAAACTTGCTAGAAGTCCCAATGCTAGTGCTATAAATTTGTCCTTTACAAAACATATTACAAATGCTCTCATAAAAGCTAGAGAAGAGAAACTAAAACTTGAAACTTCTATTTCTAGGAAGTTAGAAGATGGTTGGGAGCCCATCATTAAGACGAGGGTCAATGATTTTGATTGTAATGCTTTATGTGATCTTGGTGCAAGTATTTCTGTTATGCCTAAGAAAATCTATGATATGCTTGACTTGCCACCTTTGAAAAATTATTATTTGGATGTTAATCTTGCTGATAATGCTATGAAGAAACTTTTGGGGAGAGTTGATAATGTTTGTATTATGGTTAACAATAACCTTGTCCCCGTTGATTTTGTTGTCTTGGATATTGAATGCAATGCATCTTGTCCCATTATATTGGGAAGACCTTTTCTTCGAACTGTTGGTGCTACTATTCACTAGTGGAAAACGGGGCTATAGGCCCGGTCTATTTGGGCCTTCAGTCCCGGTTTCCAAACCGGGACCAATTAGGCGGGACTAAAGGGTCCCCCCTTTAGTCCCGGTTCAAAGTTGCACCGGGCCTAAAGGCGGCGCCACGTGGTGTGGCCAGGAGCTCGCGGTGGATGGTTTTGGTCCCGGTTCGTGGTACGAACCGGCTCAGAGTTCTCTCGCGGCAGAGAATTGCTATTTCTCTCGCCGCGGCACAAGTTTAGGTTGGAGCAGCCGCGGCAGAGAAACAGGCTTTCTCGCCGCTGCAGAGTTTCAGAATGCATATATATCATTCAAGAAACCACAAAATATCGTCGTGAATATATATAGACATCGTCAACAGTACACGTAATGCATGCATATTTACAATATAAAGTTGGATCTCTTTACTAAATCTATTTGCCTTAACGAAGTTGTTCAATACATAGCTATGACCTCTAGATAGTACTCGCCAGTTGGGGCAATGACCTCGTTAAGAAAGAATCCCGCGATTTCCTCTTGAATTGCTCGTATGCGATCCTCCGTTATGAGAGTGTCCCACACAAGGTAGTCAGAGTCGGGATTCGGAGTTGGATCAATTTTTGTCAGGCAGAATCGAGTCATAGTATCGAATCGTAGAATCTGGGATCCTACCATACTTACTCAGAGAAGATATTTTTATCACACAGAGGGTTTGTGTAATAGTATAATGAAGATAAAAATTAGAATACATAAAGTTTCTAGAAATATTGTTCTAGCAAATGTACCATTTGAGATTTGGTAGGTAAATAAAGGGTAGTAAAGCAAGTGAAAAGGGCTTGGGATGTTTAAGTAGTATCATTGTATGGTTTTATGGATGGGAAAAATAATGAGTTCGTAGAATCGGAAAAATCCATAAAATGGATCGAGATTCTACATTATTCTAAAGGATTCTATGATTTGGATTGGGACTCAACATGGATTCTATGTGATTGGGATTCATAGTGGGATTTGGATCGATACGGTGATGTAAGATCATCAAATCGTAGGATTCTGGTAGTAGGATCGGGATTCTGACTGCCTTGGTCCCGCAGGCGTATCATCTATATTAAAAAAGGAGATCAATATATATGAATGGAACTCAATACAATTGATGGTAATAAGATTAATTGTGAAATATTGTTCACGTACACGAGTGTGGTGTATAGCATCACCCACATCCCTGTGACAGGCCATCTGACGAATGAAGTCGCAGACGTAGTATCCGCATAAGTTATTCCCGGTTCCTCGCTCATACACTTTACGAAAAATAGTTCGATCAAACTAATAATCAAGCATCATATTGAAAGAAAATATCATAGAGTTTGACGGACATAGCTATATATACTACTACTTACAGGGTAATCGTTAAATGTAAGCTCCGGTTTCCATTCACCTGGAACAGTATTGATGAACCGTTTCCAAGCCCTGCCCGACAAAGAAGAAATGAGTAAATGAGTTATTGATTAGTTGATGATATCGTCGAATTAGAACATATGATGATGCCGATACGAAATTGATTGAAATTACCTCTGGAGCAGAGCAGCCATGTTCGCCCATTCCGCATGTTCTTTACGTTTCGAGTCCATGACTTTTACGTCTCCTTTGTGAAGATCAATGATTAGGAGAATAAAGTGGAAGCTGCACAAGCATAGCTCAATGATTAAGAGAATAAAGTGGAAGTTGCACAAGCATAATATATGTTATAACACTCACTTGAAGTTGTAGGGAAAGAATATATCCTCTTTGTCTGCTTGCTTCACTAAAAACATTAGCATGTTGTCCTCTGTGTCCTTGGGGTAGTCTCGAACCATAACTTCATTAACTGTGTTTGGGTCAATGAACCCCAGCTTGTGGAGCTTGCCTCTTTTGCATTCGAGCTTCTTCATTCTGCATAATTAATATATAGCGTACACAAAGAATATAGTGAGGATAATTGTTAGTGCAAATGAATGAGCTGAGCTACAGACTTAATTACATAAATAAATCACTTACAGGCAGTAGCAACTGATGACAGCTTTGTTGAGGGCATCTTGATTGAATAACTGAAATAGTTCTTCTAACTCAAGGTTTATCTCCTCCCGCCCCCGGAAGTAATGCCCATCTCTAAGATACACAGTGAGGTAGAGATCACCTCTTCGACAGGCTCTCAGGTACCATTCATGCAACCTTCGCATCTGAGTCCCTAGACGCGCGAGCTCGCCAGGTTTGACGAGATTATGTCCATATCTATACTTGTTTACGACTTGAGCCGTTGGATAGTAATATTGGTACTGAACATCTTCTCCCTGAGCTCTAGCCTCCCGTTCGATCATAGATGCCATCTCTGGATCATCATAGGACTGCACGACAAAGTGGCCAGCAGACTGAATGTCCTGCTGTCCAAGCTGGGGGACTTTTTTTGCTTCTTTGCTCGCTCTATAGGACTGTCCAAGATTGCGGTCATAATCAGCTCTCAGCTCAGGTCTCTTCATTCTCGTCTCGGCAAAGTGCTTCACTGTATGCGGTGGAATAAACATCTTCTTCGGCGCAAGAAATGCCTTTTGCTCTTCAGTCTGCTCATGTGGTAACAACTCTGGAGTCTGTGCCCTCATCGGAGTTGATGATCTCTTTGGAGCTGTAGAAGGTGCCGCGGTTAGCTTCCTCTTTTGCTTAGGTGGAGGCTGCGGAGTCTCCTGACGAGGAGGAGGAGGAGGCGGCGGAGTATTTTCACGCGGAGGAGACTGCTCATGCACAGGGGAATCATCATCGCGCAGAGGAGAATCATCACGCGGAGGAGACTGCGCAGGTGGCGGAGGAGGCGGAGGAGGTGGCCTGCTTGGTGGCTTCTCACCTGGAAACACAATGTTCTCCTTCGGCCATTCCACGGTGGTTCTACGGGCTTCTCCCAGTTCTTTGATTTCCCCATCTTCACCTGCAGGGTGCTCAAGCACCATCCGCTCATAATCTCTCAACACTTCATCCACCATCACAACAGCAAGGTCGTCTTGGACCGGACGGCAATGGTAAGACCTTGTAGGTAAGAGGATGCCGACCGCCGCCTTGAAGGATAGGTTGAAAACTTTAACATGCAGCTCACAAGGACGGATCTCAGTGAGATCATCCACGGGGGGGTAGCGAGGAGGCTCGACCACCTGGTCATCATCATCATTATCCTCCTGCTGAGTGGAAGCCACGCTGCTTTTCCGGTGTTGTTGAGATTGCAGCAGGACGAGGGCATTGAGCAATGCAGGATCTACAGCCTGCCCCTGAGCTATCTGGGATGTAAGTACTTGGGTTACCATGGTTAATTGGGATCGCATGGTGCTAAAACCCTCCTCTAAGGACGCTATGCGGTCTGTTTCCCTTGCCTTTCTCCTCTCATGGCTTTTATCAGGAAATCTCTTCCTTTCCGCAGAAAGCCAATCTTCCACGGAACGGAGCCTTCGTGCCTCGTGTTCGTCCGCCGTGTTCTTTGTTCCCAAGGGCGCGTGTCACCATCGTTCTCTCTTTCGGGCTGGAACCTCCTCCTCCACGTCCTTATGTGCTTTTTCCAGGGCTTCGATGGGAAACTTCAGATGAGCTTTCTTATAGATGCACTTCCCTGTTTCTGGATGCAACGTTCCCCCAATCCCGTAGAACCACTCCTTACACCGGTCGATCCAACCGTGTGTCCCTAATCCGATCCCTTTATCGGTCGGGCTTTCAGCCACCGCTCGCCACTTAGGACGGTTAGCCCCGTATCCACCTCGGACCCAGAATTTGGTGATATAGCTTCAACGCAGCATTTGCCTTATTTGTTGCCGACCTTTTCTTAAATTCTTCCTCGACTCCGTGTCAGATTTCACTTAATTCGTCCTGTTGATTTTTTACCTTCTCACCGTCCGAGTCTTCTTTTTCTTGATAAGGCCGCGTAATCTTTTCTTGTGGTTCTTGAATAGTTCGGCCATCTTCTTCTTGGCAAAGTCATGAGGGCCTGCTCCATCTTGGCCTTTTCAGCGTCATCCCCCTCTTCGGGTACTATGTTGAAATGTAACATGAGCTTGGTCCATGCTGTTTTTGGCTACATCATTGATATAAAGACCTTGAGCTTCTTCCTCTCGCAGACAAAGACTAGTCCCTTCGGCTTGTTCCATTCTCGAACGGTGATCGGGACGTGGTCCCTAACAAGCACTCCGCATTGAGCTATAAATGCCTTTGCACCTTTCTCTGGAGCAATCGGTTTACCATCCTTAGCGATGTGGGTGATGTCGTGCCTAACACCGTCGTCCAACTTTTTGGCCGGGCCTCGCTTCCTCGACTTTACGTAAGAAGTGCTCGATCCGAGGGCTAAAAAAGAAATAATTCATAGTCAGTACAATTTAATTAGTTAATGCATCTAGTCGATCAACAGCGGCTTAATTAATTTATATACCTGGGTGATAACTACGGTTCCGGAGCCATTATGATGATCTTCTTCCTCACCGGCGCCATTAGGATCTTCTTCCTCAATATTCTCCGCTCCCTCACCGGAGTCATTCAAAAAAGTTACGGTGACATCGTCACCGCCATCATCTGGAATGACATCGTCGTCGCGATCATCCAGAGTACCGTGGGCTATGAGGTCAGCCATGAAATTTTCTGTTGTTTCATCTCTCTATGCTTTCTACAACGACCTGCAAGCTATATATAGGAACCATCATATGATCAAATTAAGGATAATGCGTAGAAACTGAAAATGGAGTTACATATGTAGTTCTTAACTAAGGATCGATAATATATATAGTGTTGAAAGCAGATAGTGCAGTTACATGCATACATAGATCGGGTTCATGTTTATTTAACCCTAATACATCAATCAATACTACAACCTCTCAACCGCGCCGACCGGGTCCTATAACGTGCCGACCGGGACCTGAGCCACGCCGGGTGAACCCCCAAAGAAAAGGAACAGTCACGGGAGCATAGCTAACATGAGATCCCTGCATAACGCTCCATCCGGTCCTATACATGTTGTCTAACGCATACATGTAACAGCGAACGTGCTCGTCCTCCGCCGCAATGCGCTGAGCTACCTCCTCCGGCGGGGCTGGCTCCCTCTGAAACGACCGTGGCCCATAAGACCTCCACCAAAGAATATCCGGGTCGACGACGGGACCCGGATTCTGCACCAAGGTGCGCGACCCTAAGCTAAGACCTCCCAAAGGCCACCCTGGCGGAGCCCAGTCCCGACCTCCCCATCCGCCGCATCTCCTCCGTAATAGTCAGACCACGGCGCGGCGGCTGTCGCGGCATCGTAGCTATGAAAACAAATCATATATATATGTACCAACGTTAACATAAATTAAAAAATAACTTCACTATATGTTAGTCGGCGCCGGCACTACCATTTGGGGGGCGCCGGCACTAAATATATACTCTATTTTGGGGGCGCCGGCAGGGGCGTCGGCACTACCGTATTTTGGGGGCGCCGGCCGGGGCGCCGACAGTACCGTATTTTGGGGGCGCCGACACTACCGGAGATGGTGGCGGTCGGCCGGTGGCGGCCGGCCGATGGCACCGACACTAACTTTTTTCTAACTATTTGCACTACTGCTAAATTCACTACACAAATCTAACAAAAAAATTCTAACTTTTTTCTAACTATTTGCACTACTACTAAATTCACTACACAAATCTAACAAAAAAATTCTAACTTTTTTCTAACTATTTGCACTACTACTAAATTCACTACACGTACTAATCTAACAAAAAATTCTAACTATTTATCTAACTAATTACCAATACTACGAATTCACTACACTAATCTAACAAAAAATTCTAACAATTTTTTAACTAATTACTTAATACTACCACTACATTCCACTACTTAATACTAACAAAAAAAACAAAAAAAATTAAGATGCGCATATGAACTTGGCCGGCCGGTCGGCCGGCCGGAGGAGGGAGAGGGAGGGGCGCGCGCCTTACCTGTGGAGGAGGCGCGGTGGCGGAGGCGGGCGGAGGCGGTGGCGGAGGCGGTGGCGCACGCGACGGCGGCCGAGGCGACGTGCGCGCGGAGGCGGGCGCGCGGCGGTGGGACATGCACACGGGCGCGCGCGCGCCGGCCGGGGCGGACGGAGAGGGAGAGACGGCGGCGGAGGCGTCGGCGGAGGCGGGCGCGCGACGGCGAGCGGCGGGCGTGGCGCAATTGGGCAGCCTGGCGGGCGTTGTCCGTCTCGTCTCCGCGCGATTGATCTCCGCGCGCGGAGACGAAGGAGCAGTTATATATCGCAACACCCTTTGGTCCCGGTTCAGATACTAACCGGGACCAAAGGCCCTCTTTGGTCCCGGTTTGTAATACAAACCGGCCTAAAGGCCAATTTTTGTCGCAGCTTTGCCATACAGAAAATAGGTTCTTTTAGGCCCGGTTCAGACATAAACCGGGACCAAAGGCCAATTTTTTTTAAATTTCCTTCCCGCCTTATTTCAAATCGAAAAACACGTACTGGCCACCGCCATGCCACACGAGTCCACCGCCGCCGCCGCCATGTACCGCCACCGCCGCCACCGCCACCGCCGCCACCGCCGTGTACTGGCCACCGCCACCACCGTCACCGCAGACTACTGGCCACCAACGTCACCGCCATGTACTGGCCACCGCCGCCGCGCCCCACGTGACCCTTCCCCGAGCCACGTGACCCACCGCCGTGCCATACGTGTCGCTACCCGCCGATGCCGCCATGCGACGTGTAGCCACCGCTTCCACGTGCCTCGCCCGCCGACGCCGGCGTGCGACGTGTGTAGCCGTGGCTTACACGTGCCATGCCCCGCGTGCGCTATATAGAGCGACGAGTGCGGGCGCAACCACACGTCGCCACCGCCTCCGCTCATTCATCTCCGGGATGCCTCCACATCGTCGAGGGGCGTCCGGTTTCCGTGGCGTTCGAGTGCGTCCGAGCGGTAGGTTCACCACCGAGATACGCGCCGGTGGCTTCCGCCTCACCCTCGGCACGTACAACACGCCGGAGCTGGCGGCGCGCGCTTACGACGCGGCGGCGTGGCGCTTTCGGCGGCCAGGGCGAGACATGAACTTCCCGGATGTTGAATCGCTAGAGGAGGCGGAGTTCCTCGCGCCACCGCCGTGCCTCGTCAACGACGAGGACCGTCGCCGGCACCGCCAGGTGCAGCGCAGTATCGCCATCGCCGAGTGCGACGAGCAGTTGATGCGCCAGTGGAGGGCGCAGTTCCCCAACGATGTCGACAACACCGACGCGTTCTTTGCTAACCTTAGAGCACAACGTAGGTCCAACAGGCGCCACCGTCGGGCCGTCGCCGCCTTCGAGCTCGAGAACCCGAATACAACTTGGACCGAAAACGACCCTCGGTGGGAGGACATTTGGACGGAGACAACCTCCGACGACGAGTAGAGACTAGACTAGTAATTTATCTATTTTATTGTAATTTATATAAAGTCGTTGTCGGTTCTATTAGTTTAAATTTAGTTTATAAAGTCGTTGTCGGTTGTTTTTGTTCAATAAAGTGGTTGACACGAAATTTATTACGATTGAACTGAAATTAAAGTACAGAGCTCCTCGGAGAAAAGTTTCCCGCCACATACATGGAATTAAAGTACAGAGCTCAACAGAAAATTAATTAAGATACATCGCCAGATTCGACTGTTCGAGTCATTCAGTCATACTCGTGCCTAGCCCTATAGTACTCTCCACTGTAGTCGTCGTAGTCGCCGTCATCATCGTCGCTGGCATCGGGGTCGCGGTAGTCGAACCTCGACGGGAGAGCACGCGTGGGCTGGGACTGAGGGTAGCGCAGGCGGGGGCCACGGTAGGCCATGACGCCCTGGAGAGTCCGGCCGCGCCACCACAGCCGACGGCCGGCCTCGTTGAAGTCCGAAGGAGGCGGGCCGCCCTCCTCGTGCCTGGCAAGCGCCCTCTCACGCCGATTGATGAAGAAGCTTTCCCAAGTCGGGAAGTAGTCGGGATGCCACTGGGGATTCCTCCGCTGCTCTGGCGTGAGCTCGAAGTAGTAGTGGTTCGTGATGGCCATCTCGCGCGCCACACCTAGAGGGACAGGAGGGACCGGTACGCCTCCGACGCCAAAGAACCAGCCGGTCGGGACGCGGTAGCCCGGCGGGCAGGGGTAGTTCGACGCGCAAAGCGCCTCCGCCTCCCAGAGGGTTAGAGATACGATGGAAGCCATGGGACAGAGTGATGAGGTTTGCAGATATGAGTCTAGATGTGATATGTAAATGGAGGCCAAGCCTACATATATATATATATAGTGAAAAAATGGTGGGAGGACAGAGGCGGGAAGCAGTGGAAAGCGCGGGAAGAAAAATAGGCGGGAACGCAGTGGAAACCGCGGGAAGAAAAATAGGCGGGAACGCAGTGGCGCCGAAAACATTAGTCCCGGCTGGTGGGTACAACCGGGACTAAAGATCATTTTTTTGTCATCTAACAAAACTGTCGGTGGGATAAAGACGTGTGGGTAACCTTTAGTCCCGGCTGGTGGGTACAACCGGGACGAAAGATCCTTTTTTTGTCATCTAACAAAACTGTCGGTGGGATAAGGACGTGTGGGTAACCTTTAGTCCCGGCTGGTGGGTACAACCGGGACTAAAGATGTCGGCAGGATAAGAACGCATGGGTGGACGCACTGCTCGATGAGATAAAGCATGTAGCGCACGACGCCCTGTCGAGTAGAAGCGGTGCTATGCCTATAAAAGGAGCATCGATACGGCTTGCCAAGCAGATCAACAAGCCAAGCAGAGATTCATTCCCATGGATTGGAAAATCTCCGTGGCGCAGCTTCTCGAAGATGTTGTTGGTGCACACGCCCTACGGCATCTTCGGAAGCTGCGCCTCGAATTTTTTCCCTGCAAGCCCGTGAACGACTACATCTCCTCTAACAGTGTTGGGGAAAGGGTTGGGAAATCTCCCGTGGCGCAACTTCTCGAAGATGTCGTTGGTGCACACGCCCTACGGCATCTTCGGAAGTTGCTCCTCGGAATTTTTTCCTGCAAGCCCCTGAACGACTACATCTCCTCTAATAGTGTTGGGGAAAGGGTTGGGAAATCTCCCGTGGCGCAGTTTCTCGAAGATGTTGTTGGTGCACACGCCCTACGGCATCTTCGGAAACTGCACCTCGGAATTTTTCCCCTGCAAACCCGTGAACGACTACATCTCCTCTATATATATGGTACAAAAAGCCAACCACATCTCCACTTTTCATATCTTACATACAGTTAAATGATTACACAAAAATAAATGGGAAATTGATTGCCATGTTGAGATACTCATTTGTGCCATGAACATTCTTCAATTAACTTGATGATGGATCATCTTCATCATTTAATCTTCTTCGGCCTTAACCATGGAGCATCTTCATCATTTAACTTGATGCTTGGATCAATGTTCACTCAAGGGTGGAATTTCATCAAACTTATTATAATCTTCTCGACATGTCCGTCTTGTCCTCCACTCCTACGATGTTTCTTTTTCCGTAAAGAACTATGTGGCGCTTTGGCTCATCGTTTGATGTATTTGTTTCCTTATGTTTCCTTTTTCTTGGTTTGCTAGACATATCCTTCACATAGAAAACCTGGCCACATCCTTGGCTAGGACGAATGGTTCGTCTCTATACCCAAGATTGTTGAGATCCACCGTTGTCATTCCATACAACTTGTCTACCCGAACCCCGCCTCCCGTTTTGTTGACCCATTTGCACCTAAACAAAGGGACCTTAAAAGAAGGTCCATACTCAAGTTCCCATATATCCTCTATGTAACCATAATATGTGTCATTTGGGCCTTCATTCATTATTGCATCAAAGCGGACACCACTGTTTTGGTTGGTGCTCTTTTTATCTTGGGCGATCGTGTAAAATGTATTCCCATTTATCTCATACCCTTGGAAAGTCACTACAGTCGAAGATGGTGTCCTCCAGCAAGTACAGCTGATCTTCAATATCTTCGTTATTCAGAGATGTTTTTGCAACCAATCCGCCGAAAGTCGACATGTGTTCATGTCTAAGCCAATCGTTCGACTGCCCCGGGTTCTGGGAGCGTAGAAAGTTCTTGTGGTCACCGATATACGGAGCCACCATGGTGGAACTTTGTAGAACTGTGTAGTGTGCTTGAGTCAAAGAAATCCCGTCCCTACATATCATTGATTTCCTTCCTAGCGTGCCTTTTCCACTTAGTCTCCCTTCATGCCGCGATTCAGGAACACCAATCGGCTTAAGGTCAGGAATAAAGTCAACATAGAATTCAATGACCTCCTCTGCTCCATAGCCCTTGGAGATGCTTCCTTCTGGCCTAGCACGGTTATGAACATATTTCTTCAAGACTCCCATGAACCTCTCGAAGGGGAACATATTGTGTAGAAACATAGGACCGAGAATGGAAATCTCATCGACCAGGTGAACGAGGAGATGTGTCATAATATTGAAGAAGGATGGTGGGAACACCAGCTCAAAACTAACGAGACATTGGACCACATCATTCTGCAACCGCGGTAGAATTTCTAGATTTATTACCTTCTCGAGAAATTGCATTGAGGAATGCACATAGCTTCACAATGGACAACCAAACATTTTCCTAGAAGCCCCGCCAATGCAATCGGAAGCAACTGTGTTATTATCACGTGATGCTCATGAGATTTCAGGTTCGAATGTTTTCTTCTCCATATTTATTATTCCCTTTATATTGGAGGAGAAGCCAAACGGGACCTTGATACTGCTAAGACATTCAAAAACATTTCCTTCTCTCGCTTTTGTAAGAGCGTAGCTGGATAAATGACGTCCTTTAACTCTCTCATGCAGCTTTTTGGGGTCTTTCCAACGTTGCTGGTCCTCCCGTGCTTCTGGTGTATCTTTGTCTTCCCGTACACACCCAGAAAGCCTAGCAGGTTCACGCAAAGATTCTTCGTCACGTGCATCACATCGATTGAAGAGCGGACCTCTAAGACGTTCCAAGATTCTAGCTCCCAAAAATAGATTTCTTCTTCCACATGGGCGCGTGTCCGGCAAAACGTCATTCGGAATAGACCGTCCGCCAGACCCTTTCCAAATATTACATCTAGATCCTTGACCATACCAAATATATCAACACCATCACGATGGTGAGGCTTCCTCCGGTGATCAGCCTCACCGTTGTAATGCTTGCCTTTCTTTCTTACGGGATGGGTAATCCTAAGAAATCGACGATGCCCTGTGCACACGACCTTCTGACCTTTTTCCAAATAATCACCTTCGAGCTCATGTAAACAGTGTGTGCATGCATTGTATCCCTTGTTTGACTGTCCTGAAATGTTACCAAGAGCAGGCCAGTCATTGATGGTTACGAAAAGCATCGCTCTTAGGTCAAATTCCTCCTGCTTGTGCTCGTCCCACACACGTATACCGCTAGGGACCACAGCTTGTAGAAGTTCTTCGACTAGTGGCTTCAGTGTACACATCAATGTCGTTCCCGGGTTGCTTCGGGCCTTGTATGAGCACCGGCATCATAATGAACTTCCGCTTCATGCACAACCAAGGAGGAAGGTTATATATACAAAGAGTCACAAAGCCAGGTGCTATGGCTGCAGCTCGCTCTCCAAAAAGATTCATGCCATCTCGTACTTAGACCAAACCTTAAGTTCCTTGCATCCTCGTGCAAAGTTTGGGAACTCTCTATCGATTTTTCTCCATTGGGATCCATCAGCAGGGTGCCTCAACATCACGTCTTTCTTACGGTCTTCTTTGTGCCATCGCAACAACCTAGCGTGCTCTTTATTTCTGAACAAGCATTTCAGCCGTGGTATTATAGGAGCATACCACATAACCTTGGCAGGAACCCTCTTCCTGGGGCGCTCGCCCTCAACATCACCAGGGTCATCTCGTCTGATCTTATACCGCAATGCAAGGCACACCGGACATGCATCCAAATTCTCGTACTCACCGCGTAGAGGATGCAGTCATTAATGCATGCATGTATCTTTTGCACATCTAATCCTAGAGGGCAGCACAATCTTCTTCGCTTCGTACGCATCGGCGGGCAATTGCTACCCCTTGGAAGCTTCCTCTTAATTATTGTCAAGAACTTTCCAAATCCCGAGTCGTTGACACTGCTTCTCTCGCCTTCCATTGCAACAATTCCAAGTGTCGCCTAGCTTTTTATGGCCATCTTCGCAAGTTGGGTATAACAATTTGTTGTGATCTTCTATCATCTTGTCGAAGGCCAACCTTTCCTTTTCAGTTTCACATTCTCTCCTTGCATCAAGAATGGCCCGACCAAGATCATCATCAGCAGCTCATCTCGTGCCTCTTGATCTTCTACTTCATTGTCTTCATTGCCTTCTCGCAGATCATCGTATTCAGGGAAATTGGGATAACCGTCATCATCCTCTTCCTCTTCTTCATTGTCTTCCATCATAACCCCTCTTTCTCCGTGCTTGGTCCAACAATAGTAACTGGGCATGAAACCGGATCGCAGAAGGTGGCTGTGAATGAGACTCGAGTGAGCGTAATTTACGGTATTCTTGAAGTTGACACATGGACAATACATGAAGCCATCATGTTTGTTTGCCTCCGCCATGGCCATAAAATTATCCAGGCCTGAAGTGAACTCGTCAAACCGCTTCGGTCAATGTACATCCATTGCCGATTCATCCGTATGATATAATTTAGCTGATCAAAACCATTACGTAACATCACGATGTATATATACACATGCATTTTATCAATTACAGATGAAAAGGATAAAGTTGTTAACCTCGATGAAGAAGAAAAAAACAAGTTAAGTGTGGCTTGATTTGTGTAAACTCAAGTGGCAAATCCTCTTGAGCATTTCATCAAACACCTCTTGTGCATGTGAAGAAGAGAGGAGAGCAATACACCTCTCTTGTGAAGAAAGTGAAAAAATGGCCAAGTGTGGCTCACACTTGGGCAGTGGCAAGGTAATATAGCCAGATTGGGGGTTTGGACCCGGTTTGTATTACAAACCGGGACTAAAGGTTTCCCACGGCTGACACGGCCTGTCGCGCCCTGCCGTGGACCCTTTAGTCCCGGTTTGTATTACAAACCGGGTCCAAAGGCCACTACCGGACAAGCTCTGAGCTAGTGGGGTCGCCCTGGGCAAAACGAACCGGGACCAATGCCCACATTAGTCCCGGTTTGGTTCTGCACTGGGACATTTGCTTGGGACCAAAGGCCTCTTGTCCACTAGTGTATATTGATATGAAGGAAGGTAATATTAAATATCAATTTCCTCTCAAGAAAGGTATGGAACACTTCCCTAGAAAGAGAATGAAGTTACCTTATGATTCTATTATTAGAACAAATTATGATGTCGATGCTTCATCTCTTGATGTTACTTGATTCACACTTTCTGCACCTAGCTGAAAGGCGTTAAAGAAAAGCGCTTATGGGAGACAACCCATCATTTTACTACAGTACTTTTGTTTTATATTTGAGTCTTGGAAGTTGTTACTACTGTAGCAACCTCTCCTTATCTTTATTTTATTGCATTGTTGTGCCAAGTAAAGTCTTTGATAGTAAAGTCAATACTAGATTTGGATTACTGCGCAGAAACAGATTTCTTGCTGTCACGAATTTGAGCAGTAGTCTCAGTAGATAACTCAGAAAAATCTGCCAATTTACGTGCGTGATCCTCAGATATGTACGCAACTTTCATTCAATTTGAGAATTTTCATCTGAGCAAGTTCAGTGCCCCTGAAAAATTCGTCTTTACGGACTGTTCTGTTTTGACAGATTCTGCCTTTTATTTCGCATTGCCTGTTTTGCTATGTTTGATGGATTTCTTTGTTCCATTAACTTTCAGTAGCTTTGTGCAATGTCCAGAAGTGTTAAGAATGATTATGTCACCTCTGAATATATGAATTTTCAATTATGCACTAACCCTCTAATGAGTTTATTTTGAGTTTGGTGTGGAGGAAGTTTTCAAGGGTCAAGAGAGGAGGATGATACAATATGATCAAGAAGAGTGAAAAGTCTAAGCTTGGGGATTCCCCCGTGGTTCATCCCTGCATATTTTAAGAAGACTCAAGCATCTAAGCTTGGGGATGCCCAAGGCATCCCCTTCTTCATCGACAACTTATCAGGTCACCTCTAGTGAAACTATATTTTTATTCACCACATCTTATGTGCTTTACTTGGAGCGTATGTTTGCTTTTATTTTTGTTTTTGTTTGAATAAAATCGGATCCTAGCATTCTTTGTGTGGGAGAGTGATGACCCACAAGTATAGGGGATCGCAAATAGCCTTTCGAGGGAAGTAAAACCCAATTTATTGATTCGACACAAGGGGAGACAAAGAACACTTGGAAGCCTTAACAAATGAGTTGTCAATTCAGCTACACTGAAACAGACTTGCTCGCAAGGGTTTATCAAGAGTAACAGCTTTATAGCAGTAGCAAGAGTGAAATAACAGCAGCAGAGTAACAGAGAGACAGCAGAGTGATTTTAGTAAACAGCAGGATTAAAATACTGTAGGCACGGGGACGGATGACGGGCGTTGCATGGATGAGAGAAACTCATGTAACAATCATAGCAGGGCATTTGCAGATAATAATAAAACGGTGTCCAAGTACAAAGCAATCAATAGGCATGTGTTCCATATATAGTCGTGCGTGCTCGCAATGAGAAACTTGCACAACATCTTTTATCCTACCAGCCGGTGGCAGCCGGGCCTCAAGGGAAACTACTGGATATTAAGGTACTCCTTTTAATAAAGTACCGGAGCAAAGCATTAACATTCCGTGAACACATGTGATCCTCACATCGCTACCATTCCCTCCGGTTGTCCCGATTGGCCACTGGGCCATCGGTTCCTGACAAATACATGTGTATACAACTTATAGGTAAGACCATAAACAATGAATATCATGATGAAACAATAACATGTTCAGATCTGAGATCATGGCACTCGGGCCCTAGTGACAAGCATTAAGCATAACAAGTTGCAACAATATCATCAAAGTACCAATTACTGACACTAGGCACTATGCCCTAACAATCTTATGCTATTACATGACCAATCTCATCCAATCCCTACCATCCCCTTCGGCCTACAGCGGGGGAATTACTCACACATGGATGGGGGAAACATGGCTGGTTGATGTAGAGGCGTTGGCGGTGATGGCGGTGATGATCTCCTCCAATTCCCCGTCCGGCGGAGTGCCGTAACGGAGACTCTCGGCTCCCGCGACGGAGTTTC
The DNA here is from genome assembly GCF_019359855.2 of Lolium perenne. Lineage (NCBI taxonomy): Eukaryota > Viridiplantae > Streptophyta > Magnoliopsida > Poales > Poaceae > Lolium > Lolium perenne. Next base: position 265,957,651 of record NC_067244.2, on the reverse strand, counting down.
GCGATGTGGCGGCGTTCCGGAGGGTTTCCGGCGACTTCGACTTCTCCCCTTGCGTTTTTAGGTCGAGGCCGATAAATAGTCCGAAGGAGGGCGCCGGAGGCCGGCCGAGGGGGCCACACCACAGGCCACGCGGCCCCCCCGGGCCGCGCCGCCCTATGGTGTGGGGCCCTGCCTCCACTTCAATTGTCCTTCTGCTCCGTTAGTTTCCTGGGAAAATAGGGCCTTCTCGCATAAATTCCGAGGTTTTTCCCGAAAGTTGGATTTCTGCACAAAAATGAGACACTGTGAGTGCTTCACTGAAACCATCGTTAGTCCGTGTTAGTTGCATCCAAAATACACAAATTAGAGGCAAAACAATAGCAAAAGTGTTCGGGAAAGTAGATACATTTTGGACGTATCAACTCCCCCCAAGCTTAGCTTATTGCTTGTCCTCAAGCAATTCAGTTAACAACTGAGCGATAAAAGAACTTTCACGAACACATTTGCTCATATGATGTATATATTCTCATGCTATGGCTAATACTTAAGCAGTTCATAATGAGATACATGCAAATAAGATCATCTAACAGCTATGTCAATCATGGAGAGGTACCAACAATTAATAAGAAGCATCATGAATCATGTATATAAGCAAGATTGCAATGTTCATAAGAGAGTATGATAAAGTGGTATCTCGCTTGCCTGTATTTGATTGGCAAAACATAAATGCCCGGCACCTCTCGAGTTCATAGAAAGACTAGAAGTAGTGATTGTCAAAAGATAAATGCATCAAAGTTATACCACAATCAATCATATTTTGAGACAAGCATATTATACTAAGAATGACAGTTGTGCTCTCAAGATAGTGCTCAAAGAAATAATGGAGACACAACATAAAAGTAAAAGATTGACCCTTCGCAGAGGGAAGCAGGGATTAACATGCGCTAGAGCTTTTTATTTTTATAAAGACAGGAGTAAAATTATTTTGAGAGGTGTTTGTTGTTGTCAACGAATGGTAATGGGTACGCTAACTACCTTGCCAACCGGACTTTCAAGAGCGGCTCCCATGAATTATTGCATATTTATTTGGCACTCCTTCCAACCTTTCTTTCACAAACCATGGCTAACCGAATCCTCGGGTGCCTGCCAACAATCTCATACCATGAAGGAGTGCCTTTTTATTTTAGTTTTATTATGATGATGACACTCCCCCCAACCTTTGCTTACACAAAACATGGCTAACCGAATCCTTCGGGTGCCGTCCAACAATCACAAACCATGGAGGAGTGTCTATTTAAGTTAATTAATTCGGGACTGGGAATCCCATTGCCACTCTTTTTGCAAAATTATTGGATAAGCGGATGTGCCACTAGTCCATATGAGAGTCCGTCAAAAGTAAATGACAAGGTTGAAAGCTAAACACCACATACTTCCTCATGAGCTATGAAACATAAACACAAATTGAGAAGCATTTTGAAGGTTTTAAAGGTAGCGCATGAGAATTTACTTGAATGGTTTGAAATGCCATGCATAGGTATTTATGGTGGACACTCTGGAATAACTTGGTTTTCATGTGTTTGGAAGCACGAGCAGCGTTCCCGCCAAGACAAGTGAAGGCTAGCAATAGACTAGGGAGCGACAAATCAAGAGAGCAAAGAATCGTCATAATCATGCTTGCGGCAAAATAAATTAACGGAGGCATAAAAGTGATACAAGAACTCTGAAGCAATATAGATCATCGAGGCTTAATTGACTTTTTGTTCAGTCATATGCATGCGTGAGCATGTGCCAAGTCGATATAAATGAATTATTCAGAGGAGGATACCACAATGCCATACTTACTTATGAATAAAACAATGCAAACAAACATACATGACATGCTACTCATATTAATAAATTGGAGCTAAACATGAGAGATCATGAACTACTAGACTTTCTCAAATAACATATACCTCACATGAACCAACTAAGCATGCTCACATGGATGAGTATATGTACAAAAATGAAAACAAATAGAGTTCATACCAGCCTCTCACCACAATCAGATTGTCGTAGATCGTCATTATTGCCTTTTCACTTGTGTAGCTTGGATAATATGAAATGAAAACCACGCTCCAGCCACCGAAGACCATTGAACTCATAAAGAACTTTACAAACCAAAGAAGAACAGCAAATATTTTTGGTGTTTTCGAATTGCAAACAAGAACAAAAGGAAACAAGCAAACAAGGTAAAATCTTTTTGGGTTTTCTTATAGCAAACTAGCAATAGCAAATAAAGCGAAACAAATGCAAGAAACCAAAGCAAACAAATGGTGAAGAGAAACAACAGAAATATTTTTGGTCTTTTTGTGTTTTGGGAAGGAAACTAAGCAAAAACAAGAAATAGCAAACTAAAAGAAACACAGAAAAGTGAGATGGCAGAAATCTGCCAAAACCTGACAGCAGTACAGAAATCGATTTTTACAAAAATCTTACGTTGCTCGGAACGAAAAGTGTTCAACTAATGAAAGTTAGATAACAACCTGGGGAACCTGCACAAAAATTTGCAGCTTAAAATGACGCTCTGGCTATTTTTGACAATTTTTACGGTAACGTTCCAGAATCTGTTTTCAGGCAGCACTTCCCCAAATATCATCTCCTCTCATTAGAAAACCACTCAAACGAACAAAACAAGTATGTACAAGTATCCAGCAACCATAATATGCAAAGAATGAGTGATGCCGGTATACCTCCCCCCAAGCTTAGGCTTTTGGCCTAAGTGGAATTCAATCCCATCGATCCCATGAAGTAGTGTCTCCGTAATATGAAGATGGGTCGTATTCCGGGTATGTGCTAGAAGAAGCACCCGGATATGTGACGGTGTGGTCGTAGGAGGTCCCGACGTCCTCGGAGTCATGTTGCTGGTGGAAGTCTTTTATCTTCAAATGCTCATCCACTTCCTCCTTGGTGCACGACCATGATTGCCTGTCAATACTTAACAAATCTGGTTGGGGAAGAGGGATTTCCTTCTCCTCCCCGTCAGAAAACAACATTCTATACACCATATTATCTAAAGTAGAGTCAGTGGTAACAAAATGATGACTCTTCATAGCAGTAATATCGAGTCTCCTAGGGGCCAATGGCACATCATTAGGATCAATAGGAAGATTAAGAAAAGTTAAAACACGCAGCGCAATAGTTCCTCCAAAAATAGGCCCCCTGGTAGTCAGGCGGCGAGCAATAAGAGCACCAAGGTGATAGGAGGTTTGACCAGTAAGTGCAATATTCAGGAAAGCAAGATGGTAGCTAGAGATATTACTAGTGTTCTCCCTACCAAGAATGCTAGTAGCAATGTAGTATGCAAAATACTTAATGGCGGGGAGTTGAATGTTCCTTATCTTGCCCCGCTGAATGGTGCGACAATCATCGTCGGGTGATCCCTCGGTAGAGCTCCAACAAGTCCCGGGGTTGTCATCAATCCTACTTGCTGTACCTACAGGGGCAATATCCAAGGCACGACAAAAATCCTTCAATGGCATAGTAACAGGATTACCATAGATCCCGAATGCAACCGTTGGCTCATAATGTTTGTTGTTGAACTGAAACTCTCGACGAAGATTTTGGTGAGCAAGTAGTATTGCTCCCTTTCATCGCCCATATAAGTGGTTAACCCTGCCCTGTTGACAAGGGTTAAGAAATCCTCCAATATTCCTGCATTCCTTAGAAAATCATAGCAAGGAAAAGTAGAAGCATTAGGAGGCCCGTTGTCCTCTTCGGGCGCGAACCTAGGCGTGATGATGTCTTCATTATATGATCGCCTAATCCGGTGGCGGCCCTAGAAGGCCTCCCGGTACTGGTTGTCCCCTTCTTGAACAACTCTCCAAAGCTAAACTTCTTCATAGCTTCTCTGAAATTTTCAACAAATGACATAAAAATTTGATTTGGTGACATATAATTGAGGGAAACTACCAAAGGAACTTGCTAGAGTACTAATCATGCATCAAAACTAGTTTCTACCACTTAGAACAAGCATGCAAGCTCACTAAACATGTTACCTACAGCAGCAAAATATTCAAGATATACTCAACCAAACAAAATTCTACTTGGATGGGCGGAGGAGTCACATACCGGAGAGCAAATGTGCCAAATTTCAGACAGAAATCTGGGCTGAGCAAAGAGATCGAAAATTCCTGAGCTCTTGAGCAAAAACGCGAGTGAGATGAACTTGGTACGAGTTTTTTCGGGAGAGAGAAGGTGCTGGGAAAAAGAGATGACAAAGCGGGGCAGAGGGGGGCCCACACCACATGGTGGCGCGGCCACCTCCTTGGCCGCGCCGGCCTGTGGTTTGGCGCCCTCTGGTGCCCCACAGGTCATCCTCTGGTACTCCCAGGTGCCTCGTCGAAAAATAGGACCAACGGTATAATTTTTGTGAATTTTTGAAAACTTTGAAAAACGCACATTTCTGGGTATTTAGTTTATTATTACTGGCCAGAAAATTTCAAATCTTCAAATAACTAAAGAACTTTGCAAATTAAAAGTGCTACAGCAACTAGAGCAAGTGGAGGAAGAAAGATATGTTGTTTACCTCCTCTATGCATGTAAAAAGTATCCGTTAACAAGGTTGATCAAGTCTTGTCACCAAATAACTTTTTCATAGCATAAGAAGAAATAAACCTCAAATCAATCATGTTACCTTGAATTGTATTGATATGGATCCAATCACAAGAGTTTGATATTCTTCTTTAGGCTCATATATAGGACAATCAATAGTTCCCACTTTGATAGTTCTCACATTAGAAATAGTATTAACTCCACACGCTTTCTCAATCCTCTTGGGAAAATAAACGGTATGCTCCCTATCATCAACATTGAAAGTAACCTTTCCTTTGTTGCAATCAATAACAGCCCCTGCGGTGTTAAGAAAAGGTCTCCCAAGAATAATAGACATATTATCATCTTCAGCATTTCCAACACAACAAAATCGCTTAATATCAAGCGCTTAGTAGTAACTTGAACAGAACATTCTCACATATACCAACAGAATAGCAGTAGATTTATCAGCCATTTGCAAAGATATATTAGTAGGTATCAACTTATCTAAGTAAAGTCTCTTATAAAGAGAAAAAGGCATAACACTAACACCGGCTCCCAAGTCACATAGAGCAGTTTTAACATAATTATTCTTAATAGAACAAGGAATAGTAGGTATACCTGGGTCGCCCAACTTCTTTGGAATTTTGCCATTGAAAGAGTAATTAGCAAGCATAGTGGAAATTTCCTCATTGGGGATTTTCCTTTTGTTAGTAACAATATCTTTCATATACTTTGAATAAGGTGGCAATTTAATAGCATCACCAAAGGGATTTGCAAGAATAAAGGTTTCATCCAATCACGTAATTTATTATAGTGTTCTTCTTCCTTTGATTTTAGTTTCTTAGCAGGAAAAGGCATTTGCTTTTGCACCCAAGGTTCTCTTTCATTACCATGTTTCTCAAAGCAATAAAGTCTTCTTTAGTATACTTTTTATTTTTAGCATGCTTTTCAGGTTCTTCTTCAACATCTTATTTATCAGGAGTATCATTCTTATCATTATCATATTCATTACCACTTTCAGTTTCAGCATCAGAAATAGAAATACTATTAGGATCATTAACAGGTTCAGAGGATTCTACAACATTTTTATGTTTCTTCTTCTTTTTCTTCCTAGAATGAGCACTAGGTTCAATGCGTTGAGAATCTTGTTCAATTCTTTTGGGATGCCCTTCAGGATATAGAGGATCCTGGTAGAGACACCACCTCTAGTTGTTACTTCATAAGCATCTTTCTCTTTAGAATTATTCCCTAACAAGTCATTTTGCACTTTAGTGAGTTGATCAATTTGAGTTTGAATCATTTGAAAATGTTTAACAAGCATCTTAACATCATTGGAGGTTCTCTCCACAATATCATGCAATTCACTAATAGCTCGAGAATTTTCCATTAAATGATTCTCTACTCTCATATTAAAATTTTCTTGCTTAACAATATAATTATCAAACTCATCTAAGCATTGTGCAGAGGTTTCGAATACGAATATCTTCCCTAGTAAAGCGTTGAAGGGAGTTTACCTCAATCATGGATGAAGGGGGAATTATCTCACATATATCTTCTATAGGAGGTAGATTCTTCACATCTTCAGCATTTAATACCTTTCTCCTTGAGAGACTTCTTGGCTTCCCTCATATCTTCATCATTCAATTTAATTAAACCCCTCTTCTTCAATATTGGAGTTGGAGTCGGTTCAAAGCGTAGTCCATTCATCATGATTCCGGCTTATTTTAGCCAATAATTCTTCAAACATTATCCTGAGTTCTTTTCCTAAAACACAACCAGCACAACTATCCAGGTATGCCCTAGACTCAATAGTTAGTCCACTATAAAATATATCAAGTAAATCATGCTTTTCCGTATCATGCTCAGTGCCGAGCTCTAATAAGAGAGCAAAATCTCGACCAAGCCTCGTGCAATTTCTCTCCATCTTCCCTGGTTAAAATTATAAATTCTCCAAAGCAATATGCTGAGCACTAGTAGGAAAGTATTTGCGAAGAAAACATCAAGCAATCCTTTCGGACTTTTAATAGAATTTGGTGGCAAATTATTATACCAAGTTTTAGCGTCATCCTTTAATGAGAATGGAAAGATTTTAGCAACAAAGTAAGTACGCATCTTGACATCATCAGAAAACAAGCTACTTAGAGTAGATAATTCAGTCATGTGTTCAACAGCACTTTCTTTTTCAAGTACCACAAAAGGGTGTTTTCTCAACAATAGCTATATGAGATAGATCAAGAGAAAAATCATAATCTTTATCCCTAATGTTTATAGGAGATGTGGCAAACTTAGGATCAAGAGACAGCTTTATATCTAATAAAGATGTTCGCAAGCAACTTTTTAATTTTTCTTGCATCAGTAGTAGCATTGCATTTTTCAATAAAATCATCATTAAGCTCCACATAATCTTCCTCAGATCATCACTAAAATAATCAAGTTCAGGTGAACTAACAGTGTAGTAGCATTAGGAGTTTCAAAGATTTTCAATTTGTCTAGACCTAGCAATTGTAGCATCTAGAAAGGATCCCAATGAACCACTATCATCAAGCACAGCAGAAACATTATCAATATTATGAGAGTGTTCAGATTCAGCAGATGTACCCGCATGTGAAGCATGCGGCGGTGAAACAAGTTTATCAATCACAGATGGTGAATCAAGAGCAGCAGAGGTATTCAGAATTGTACCTTTTCTTGTAGTGGATGGTAATATGGCGATCTTAGTATCGCGAGGTTTACCCATGATGGAGAATTTGCAGCGAACAATAATAATCCAAGTGAACTTCCAAATAAAGCTATGCTCCCCGGCAACGGCGCCAGAAAATAGTCTTGATGACCCACAAGTATAGGGGATCGCAACAGTCTTCGAGGGAAGTAAAACCCAATTTATTGATTCGACACAAGGGGAGACAAAGAACACTTGGAAGCCTTAACAGCGGAGTTGTCAATTCAGATGCACCTGGAAACAGACTTGCTCGCAAGGGTTTATCAAGAGGTAACAGCTTTATAGCAGTAGCAGTGAGTGAAATAACAAAGCAAACAGAGTAACAGAGACAGCAGTAGTGATTTTAGTAAACAGCAGGATTAAAATACTGTAGGCACGGGGACGGATGACGGGCGTTGCATGGATGAGAGAAACTCATGTAACAATCATAGCAGCGCATTTGCAGATAATAATAAAACGGTGTCCAAGTACAAAGCAATCAATAGGCATGTGTTCCATATATAGTCGTGCGTGCTCGCAATGAGAAACTTGCACAACATCTTTTGTCCTACCACTGTGGCAGCCGGGCCTCAAGGGAAACTACTGGATATTAAGGTACTCCTTTTAATAAAGTACCTGAGCAAAGCATTAACATTCCGTGAACACATGTGATCCTCACATCGCTACCATTCCCTCCGGTTGTCCCGATTTCTGTCACTGGGCCATCGGTTCCTGGGACAAATACATGTGTATACAACTTATAGGTAAGACCATAAACAATGAATATCATGATGAAACAATAACATGTTCAGATCTGAGATCATGGCACTCGGGCCCTAGTGACAAGCATTAAGCATAACAAGTTGCAACAATATCATCAAAGTACCAATTACGGACACTAGGCACTATGCCCTAACAATCTTATGCTATTACATGACCAATCTCATCCAATCCCTACCATCCCCTTCGGCCTACAGCGGGGGAATTACTCACACATGGATGGGGGAAACATGGCTGGTTGATGTAGAGGCGTTGGCGGTGATGGCGGTGATGATCTCCTCCAATTCCCCGTCCCGGCGGAGTGCCAGAACGGAGACTTCTGGCTCCCGCGACGGAGTTTCGCGATGTGGCGGCGTTCTGGAGGGTTTCTGGCGACTTCGACTTCTCCCCTTGCGTTTTTAGGTCGAGGCCGATAAATAGTCCGAAGGAGGGCGTCGGAGGCCGGCCGAGGGGGCCACACCACAGGCCGCGCGCCCCCCGGGCCGCGCCGCCCTATGGTGTGGGGCCCTCGGGCCTCCACTTCAATTGTCCTTCTCCGGCTCCGTTAGTTTCCTGGGAAAATAGGGCCTTCTGCATAAATTCCGAGGTTTTTCCCGAAAGTTGGATTTCTGCACAAAAACGAGACACCAGAGCAGTTCTGCTGAAAACAGCATTAGTCCGTGTTAGTTGCATCCAAAATACACAAATTAGAGGCAAAACAATAGCAAAAGTGTTCGGGAAAGTAGATACGTTTTGGACGTATCAGAGAGAGACACGCTCCGCTGTTTCGTATGAACACATATGTTCTTAGCTTTATTCTTAATGTTCATTGCGAAGGTTGAACTACTTCGTTCATTGATATATGGTTGGAAACGGAAAATGCCGCATGTGGTAATTGGTATAATGTCTTGAATAATTTGATACTTGGCAATTGTTGTGCTCATATAGATCATGTTTAAGCTCTTGCATCATGTACTTTGTACCTATTAATGAAGAACTACATAGAGCTTGTTAAAATTTGGTTTGCATGATTGGTCTCTCTAAGTCTAGATATTTTCTCAAGTTGAGGTGTTTGAACAATAAGGAGACGATGTAAAGTCTTATAATACTTACAATATGTTCATATGTGAGTCTTGCTGCACCATTTTATACTTGAATTTGCTTCAAACAACCTTGCTAGCCTAGCCTTGTATTGAGAGGGATTACTTCTCGTGCATCCAAATCCTTGAGCCAAAAACTATGCCATTTGTGTCCACCATACCTACCTACTACATGGTATTTCTCTGCCATTCCAAAGTACATTACTTGAGTGCTACCTTTAAACTTCTATTCTTTGCCTTTACAATACATAGCTCATGGGAAAATAGCCTTAAAAACTATTGTGGTGACGAATATGTACTTGTGTATCTTATTTCTTAATAAGTTGCTTGTTGAGCGTTAACCATGTTTCTGGGGACGCCATCAACTTTTACCTTTGTTGAATATCATGTGAGTTGCTATGCATGTTCGTCTTGTATGAAGTAAGGGCGATTTTCATGATCAAATGGTTTGAGTATGCATATTGTTAGAGAAGAACATTGGGCCGCTTAACTAAAACCATGAATCATGGTGGAAGTTTCAGTTTGGACACAAAACCTCAATCTCTTATGAGAATATTATCTGTTGTTAAATGCTTAAGCATTAAAAGAGGAGTCCATTATCTCTGTTGTCTATGTTGTCCCTGTATGGGTGTCTAAGTTGAGAATGATCAAAAGCGAGAAATCCAATGCGAACTTTCTCCTTAGACCCTTGTACAAAGCGGCATAGAGGTACCCCTTTGTGACACTTGGTTGAAACATATGTTATGCAATGATAATCCGTGTTAATCCAAGCTAATTAGGACAAGGTGCGGGCACTATTAGTATTCTATGCATGAGGCTTGCAACTTATAAGATATCTTATACATAACACATATGATTTGTTACTACCGTTGACAAAATTGTTTCTATGTTTTCAAAATGAAAAGTTCTAGCAAAAAAATAGTAATCCATGCTTCCCTCTGCGAAGGGCCATTCTTCTACTTTATTGTTGAGTCAGTTTACCTACTTCTTTCTATCTTAGAAGCAAACACTTGTGTAAACTGCGTGCATTGATTCTTACATGTTTACCTATTGCACTTGTTATATTACTTTGTGTTGACAATTATCCATGAGATACACATGTTGAAGTTGAAAGCAACCGCTGAAACTTATATCTTCCTTTGTGTTGTTTCAAAGCTTTCTACTAAGAATTTATTGCTTATGAGTTAACTGTTATGCAAGTCTTATTGATGCTTGTCTTGAAAGTATTATTCATGAAAAGTCTTTGCTATATGATTCAGTTGTTTACTCATTGTCTTTACCATTGCTTCAAATCGCTGCATTCATCTCATGTGCTTTACAATAGTATTGATCAAGATTATGATAGCATGTCACTTCAGAAATTATCCTTGTTATCGTTTACCTACTTGAGGGCGAGTAGGAACTAAGCTTGGGGATGCTTGATACGTCTCAAACGTATCCATAATTTCTTATGTTCCATGCTACTTTTATGATGATACTCACATGTTTTATACACATTATATGTCATTATTATGCATTTTCCGGCACTAACCTATTGACGAGATGTCAAGAGCCATTGTTTTTCATTGTTTTTGGTTTCAGAAATCCTACAAAGGAAATATTCTCGGAATTGGACGAAATCAACGTCCAGGGGCTTATTTTTCCACGAAGCTTCGAGAAGACCGAGGGAGAAACGAAGTGGGGCCACGGGGCGCCGCCACACTAGGGCGGCGCAGCCTAAGGGGGGCCCGCGCGGCCCTAGCGTGTGGGGCCCCCGTGACTCCTCCGACTCCGCCCTTCCGCCTACTTAAAGCCTTCGTCGCGAAACCCTCTGGACCGAGAGCCACGATACGGAAAACCTTTCAGAGACGCAGCCGCCGCCAATCCCATCTCGGGGAATTCAGGAGATCGCCTCCGGCACCCTGCCGGAGAGGGGAATCATCTCCCGGAGGGCTCTTCATCGCCATGATCGCCTCCGGATCGATGTGTGAGTAGTTCACCCCTGGACTATGGGTCCATAGCAGTAGCTAGATGGTTGTTTTCTCCTCATTGTGCTATCATGTTAGATCTTGTGAGCTGCCTATCATGATCAAGATCATCTATTTGTAATGCTATGATGTCTACGGGTGCTTCTATTCTTGTAGACAGTGTTGGGCCTCCAAGAGCAGAGGTTTGTAGAACAGCAGCAAGTTTCCCTTAAGTGGATCACCCAAGGTTTATCGAACTCAGGGAGGAAGAGGTCAAAGATATCCCTCTCAAGCAACCCTGCAATCACGATACAAGAAGTCTCTTGTGTCCCCAACACACCTAATACACTTGTCAGATGTATAGGTGCACTAGTTCGGCGAAGAGATAGTGAAATACAAGTGGTATGAATGAATATGAGCAGTAGTAACGGCGCAAGAAAAGTGCTTGTCAAGGCGTGCAGCTTGATGGTAGTAATATTGCAGGAAGTAAACATGCAAGAGAACAAAGAAACAAGCGGTGTTTGCAGTATTGGAAACAAGGCCTAGGGATCATACTTTCACTAGTGGACACTCTCAACAATGATCACATAAATAAATAAGTTCTCTTCCTTTGTGCTACATATACTCTTGTTTGATAATGAACACCATTCGTTGCGTAGGGCTAGTAGAGCACCTCAATGCCGGAGTTAACAAGCTCCACAACATTCGATATTCATGTTTAAGTAACCTTTAGAGCATAATAGATCTTTGCAATCTAAACCGAGTACTAACATAGCATACACACTGTCACCTTTACACTATGAAGGGGGAATAAATCACATCAATATTATCATAGTAATAATTAACTCCATAACCTACAAGAGATTATGATCATAACCTACGCCAAGTACTACACGATGCACACACTGTCACCATTACACCGTGAAGGAGGAATAGACTACTTTAATAACATCACAAGAGTAGCACATAGACTAATAGTGATACAAAGCTCATCATATGGATCTCAATCATGCAAAGCAATTCATGAGATCATTGTATTGGGGTACAGAGAGAGAGATTAACCACATAGCTACCGGTAGGGCCCTCAGCCCCGGGGGAGAACTACTCCCTCCTCATCATAGGAGACAAGCAGCGGCGGATGAAGATGGCGGTGGTGTCGATGGAGGAGCCTTCCGGGGCACTTCCCCGTCCCGGCGGCGTGCCGAAACAGAGACTCCTGTCCCCCAGATCTTGGCTTCGCGATGGCGGTGGCTCTGGAAGGTTTCTCGTACGGTGGCTTTTCCGTATCGAAGATTTAGGTCGTGGACCTTAAATAGGCGAAGAGGCGGAGTCGGAAGGCCGACGGGGCCACCACACGCAGGGCGGCGCGCCTGGCTCCTTGGCCGCGCCGCCCACACATGTGGGCCCCCTGTGGCCCTCCTCTGGTCCCTCTCGGGTGTTCTGGAAGCTTCGTGGAATTCTACGATGTTGGGCGTTGATTTCGTCCAATTCCGACAATATTTCCTTACTAGGATTTCTGAAACCAAAAACAGCAGAAAACAGGAACTGGCACTTCGGCATCTCGTCAATAGGTTAGTTCCGGAAAACGCATCAAAACGATATAAAGTGTGAACAAAACATGTAGGTATTGTCATAAAACAAGCATGGAACATAAGAAATTATAGATACATTTGAGACGTATCAAGCATCCCTGCTTAGTTCCTACTCGCCTCTAGTAGGTAAACGATAACAATGATAATTTCTTAAGTGACATGCTACCAACATAATCTTGATCAACATTATTGTAAAGCATATGAGATGAATGCAGCGATTCAAGCAATGATGAAGACAATGAGTAAACAACTGAATCATATAGCAAAGACTTTTCATGAATAGTACTTTCAAGACAAGCATCAATAAGACTTTCATAATGCTTAACTCATAATCAATAAATTCTTAGTAGAAAGCTTTGAAGCAACGCAAAGGATGATTAAGTTTCAGCAATTGCTTTCAACTTGTAACATGTATATCTCATGGATAGTTGTCAACATAAAGCAATATAACAAGTGCAATAAGTAAACATGTAAGAATCAATGCACACAGTTTACACAAGTGTTTGCTTCTAAGATAGAAAGAATAGGTAAACTGACTCAACAATAAAGTAAAAGAAAGGCCCTTCGCAGAGGGAAGCATGGATTGCTATATTTGTGCTAGAGCTTTTATTTTGAAAACATAAAGAGAGCATAAAAAGTAAAGTTTTGAGAGGTGTTTGTTGATGTCAACGAATAGTAGTGGGCACTCTAACCCCCTTGCCGACATGTACTTTCAAAGAGCGGCTCCCATGAAATTTTATTTTTGGGTGGCACTCCTTCCAACCTTGCTTTCACAAACCATGGCTAACCGAATCCTCGGTGCCTCGCCAACAATCTCATACCATGAAGGAGTGCCTTTTTATTTTAGTTTTATTTAGATGACACTCCTCCCCACCTTTGCTTTCTCAAGCCATGGCTAACCGAATCCTCGGGTGCCTTCCAACAATCTCATACCATGGAGGAGTGTCTATTTGCAAATTTAAGTTGCTTACTGATGAATCAGAGCAAAACATGTGAAGAGAATTATTAATGCAAGTTAATTAATTGGGGCTGGGAACCCCGCTGCGCCTCTTTTTGCAAAGTTATTGGATTAGCTGATGAAGCCACTAGTCCATTGTGAAAGTCTGGCAGAAGTAAATGACAAGATCGAAAGATAAAACACCACATACTTCCTCATGAGCTATAAAACATTGACACAAATAAGAGATAATAGTTTTTGAATTGTTTAAAGGTAGCACATGAAGTATTTGCTTGGAATGGCAGGAAATACCACATAGTAGGTAGGTATGGTGGACACAAATGGCATAGTTTTTGGCTCAAGGATTTGGATGCACGAGAAGAATTCCTCTTAATACAAGGCTAGGCTAGCAAGGTTGTTTGAAGCAAACTCAAGTATAAAACGGTGCAGCAAGACTCACATATGAACATATTGTAAGCATTATAAGACTTTACATCGTCTCCTTGTTGTTCAAACACCTCAACCAGAAAATATCTAGACTTAGAGAGACCAATCATGCAAACCAAATTTTAACAAGCTCTATGTAGTTCTTCATTAATAGGTGCAAGGTACATGATGCAAGAGCTTAAACATGATCTATATGAGCACAACAATTGCCAAGTATCAAATTATTCAAGACATTATACCAATTACCACATGCAGCATTTTCTGTTTCCAACCATATAACAATGAACGAAGCAGTTTCAACCTTCGCCATGAACATTAAAAGTAAAGCTAAGAACACTAGTGTTCATATGAACAAGCGGAGCGTGTCTCTCTCCCACACAAGGATGAACTTATTCAAACAAAACAAAAACAAAAACAAATAGACGCTCCAAGTAAAGTACATAAGATGTGACCGAATAAAAATATAGTTTCAAGAGAAGAAACCTGATAAATTGTTGATGAAGAAGGGGATGCCTTGGGCATCCCCAAGCTTAGACGCTTGGGTCTTCTTGAAATATGCAGGGATGAACCACGGGGGCATCCCCAAGCTTAAACTCTTCACTCTTCTTGATCATAGTATATCATCCTCCTCTCTTGACCCTTGAAAACTTCCTCCACACCAAACTCAAAACAAACTCATTAGAGGGTTAGTGCATAATCAAAAATTTACATGTTCAGAGGTGACACAATCATTCTTAACACTTCTGGACATTGCAGTAAGCTTCTGAAAGTTAATGGAACAAAGAAATCCATCCAACATAGCAAAAGAGGCAATGCGAAATAAAAGGCAGAATCTGTCAAAACAGAACAGTCCGTAAAGACGAATTTTACAGAGGCACTTAACTTGCTCAGATGAAAATGCTCAAATTGAATGAAAGTTGCGTACATATCTGTGGATCACGCACGTAAATTGGCAGATTTTTCTGAGTTACCTACAGAGAACCCTGCCCAAATTCGTGACAGCAAGAAATCTGTTTCTGCGCAGTAATCCAAATCTAGTATTGACTTTACTATCAAAGACTTTACTTGGCACAACAATGCAATAAAATAAAGATAAGGAGAGGTTGCTACAGTAGTAACAACTTCCAAGACTCAAATATAAAACAAAAGTGCTGTAGTAAAATAAACACATGAGTTATCTCCCAAGAAGTGCTTTCTTTATAGCCATTAAGATGGGCTCAGTAATTTCAATGATGCACTCGCAAAAAGAGTTGAAGCAAAAGAGGGCATCAAGAAGCAAATTCAAAACAAATTTAAGTCTAACCCACTTCCTATGAAAAGGAATCTTGTACACAAATAAATTCACGAGGAGCAAAGTGACAAGCATAGGAAGATAAAACACGAGTAACTTCAAAATTTTCAGCATATAGAGAGGTGTTTTAGTAACATGAAAATTTCTACAACCATATTTTCCTCTCTCATAATAACTTTCAGAGGCATCATGAACAAACTCAACAATATAAGTATCACATAAAGCATTCTTATTCACATCCATAAAAGTATCATTACTCTTCACATAAGCATAATCAATTTTATTAGTTGTAGTGGGAGCAAATTCAACAAAGTAGCTATCATTATTATTCTCATCAAGTGTAGGAGGCATAGTATAATCATAATAAAATTTACTCTCCATAGTAGGCGGCACCAAAAGACCACTATCATTATAATCATCATAAATAGGAGGCATATCATAATCAACATAAACTTTCTCCTCAATACCCGGAGGACTAAAGAGATCATTTTCATCAAAACCGACCTCCCCAAGCTTAAATTCTTCCATAGCATTAGCAACAATGGTGTTCAAAGCATTCATACTAATAACATTCCCATTAGCATGCATAAGTTCCATGGGTTTTTTAATTTTCTCTTCAAACACATCATGTCCTAATTCAAGATAAAGTTCATAAAGATCTCTCATTTTGTTGTTGTCTTCCATTAAGCCTTACTAGTGTAAAACAAAAAACAAAAAGATGCAATTGCAGGATCTAAAGGAAATAGCTTCGAGCGCTTACAACGGCAACAGAAAATAGCTTAGTTACCTGGGACCGGAGTATGAGTGCCTTTTACCTTTCCTCCCCGGAAACGGCGCAAGAAAAGTGCTTGATGTCTACGGGTGCTTCTATTCTTGTAGACAGTGTTGGGCCTCCAGAGCAGAGGTTTGTAGAACAGCAGCAAGTTTCTCTTAAGTGGATCACCCAAGGTTTATCGAACTCAGGGAGGAAGAGGTCAAAGATATCCCTCTCAAGCAACCCCGCAATCACGATACAAGAAGTCTCTTGTGTCCCCAACACACCTAATACACTTGTCGTATGTATAGGTGCACTAGTTCGGTGAAGAGATAGTGAAATACAAGTGGTATGAATGAATATGAGTAGTAGTAACGGCGCCAGTAAAAGTGCTTGTCAGGCGTGCTTGATGGTAGTAATATTGCAGGAAGTAAACATGCAGTAGAACAATAAACACGCGGTGTTTGCAGTATTGGAAACAAGGCCTAGGGATCATACTTTCACTAGTGGACACTCTCAACATTGATCACATAAATAAATAAGTTCTCTTCCTTTGAGCTACATATACTCTTGTTTGATAATGAACACCATTCGTTGCGTAGGGCTACTAGAGCACCTCAATGCCGGAGTTAACAAGCTCCACAACATTCGATATTCATGTTTAAGTAACCTTTAGAGCATAATAGATCTTTGCAATCTAAACCGAGTACTAACATAGCATACACACTGTCACATTTACACTATGTAGGGGGAATAAATCACATCAATACTATCATAGTAATAATTAACTCCATAACCTACACGAGATTATGATCATAACCTACGCCAAGTACTACACGATGCACACGCTGTCACCATTACACCGTGAAGGAGGAATAGACTACTTTAATAACATCACAAGAGTAGCACATAGACTAATAGTGATACAAAGCTCATCATATGGATCTCAATCATGCAAAGCAATTCATGAGATCATTGTATTGGGGTACAGAGAGAGAGATTACCACATAGCTACCGGTAGAGCCCTCAGCCCCGGGGGAGAACTACTCCCTCCTCATCATAGGAGACAGCAGCGGCGATGAAGATGGCGGTGGTGTTGATGGAGGAGCCTTCCGGGGGCACTTCCCCGTCCCGGCGGTGTGCCGAACAGAGACTCCCGTCCCCGCATCTTGGCTTCGCGATGGCGGCGGCTCTGAAGGTTTCTCGCACCGTGGCTTTTCCGTATCGAAGATTTAGGTCAGGGACCTTTAAAGAGGCGAAGAGGCGGAGTCGGAAGGCTGACGAGGCCACCACACGCAGGGCGGCGCGCCCGGCTCCTTGGCCGCGCCGCCCACATGTGTGGGCCCCCGTGGCCCTCCTCCTGTCCCTCTCGGGTGTTCCGAAGCTTCGTGGAATTCTAAGATGTCGGGCATTGATTTCGTCCAATTCCGAGACTATTTCCTTCCCAGGCTTGCTGAAACCAAACACCGCAGAAAACAGGAACTGGCACGTTTGCATCTCGTCAATAGGTTAGTTCCGGAAAACGCATCAAAACGATATAAAGTGTGAACAAAACATGTAGGTATTGTCATAAAACAAGCATGGAACATAAGAAATTATAGATACGTTTGAGACGTATCATGCTACATGTTGTGTTTGTTGGGATCCGATGAATATTGAATACTATGTCAAGTTGATTATCAATCTATCATATATGTTGTTTATGTTCTTGCATGCTCTCCGTTGCTAGTAGAGGCTCTGGCCAAGTTGATACTTGTAACTCCAAGGGGGAGTATTTATGCTCAATAGTGGGTTCATGCCTCCATTGAATCTGGGACAGTGATAGAAAGTTCTAAGGTTGTGGATGTGTGATGACCCACAAGTATAGGGGGTGTATCGTAGTATCTTCGATAAGTAAGAATGTCAATCCCAACGAGGAGCAGAAGGTGTTGACAAACAGTTTCGATGAAGGATTCACTGTAAATGCTCACAGACAAGTATTCAAGGGGTTTTGATGTACCAGCTGAATAAAGTACGAGTAAGTAAAATGCGATAGAAATAATTGCAGCGAGTGGCCCAATCCTTTTTAGCACAAAGGACAAGCCGGTTTGTTTACTTATAATGACCAAACGTTCTTGAGGACGCACGGGAATTTAGTCTAGTGCTTTCGCTTCATGTAGCTAAATAATCTTCATTGTTTTGATAAGTGTTATGTGGGTGAACCTATGCTAATGCACCGCCCTTCCTAGGACTAATACATACTTGTGATTATACCCCTTGCAAGCATCCGCAACTACAAGAAAGTAATTAAGATAAATCTAACCACAGCCTTAAACTCTAAGATCCAGCAATCCCTCCTGCATCGATATACCAACGGGGGCTCAGGTTTCTGTCACTCCGGCAACCCCGCAATTGGCAAACGAGTACAAGATGTATTCCCCTAGGCCCATAAATGGTGAAGTATCATGTAGTCGACGTTCACACGACACCACTAGAAGAATGACAACACAACTTAAATATCATAACATTGAATATTACTCAACCATAATTCACTACTAACATTTAGACTTCACCCATGTCCTCAAGAACTAAACTAACTACTCACGAGACATCATATGGAACATGATCAGAGGTGATATGATGATGAATAACAATCTGAACATAAAACTTGGTTCAACGGTTTCACTCAATAGCATCAATAACAAATAGAAATCAACACCGGGAGAGTTTCCCCTATCAAACAATCAAGATCCAACCCAAATCGTTACAGCGGTGACGAGGTGCAGCGGTGGAGATGGCGGTGATGATGATGATGATGATTGATACGTCTCCGACGTATCGATAATTTCTTATGTTCCATGCCACATTATTGATGTTATCTACATGTTTTATGCACACTTTATGTCATATTCGTGCATTTTCTGGAACTAACCTATTAACAAGATGCCGAAGTGCCAGTTGCTGTTTTCTGCTGTTTTTGGTTTCAGAAATCCTAGTAACAAAATATTCTCGGAATTGGACGAAATCAACGCCCAGGGTCCTATTTTGCCACGAAGCTTCCAGAAGTCCGAAGAGGAGTCGAAGAGGGGCCACGAGGGGGCCACACCCTAGGGCGGCGCGGGCCCCCCCTTGGCCGCGCGGCCCTGTGGTGTGGGGCCCCCGTGCCGCCTCTTGACCTGCCTTTCCGCCTACAAATAGCCTCCGTGACGAAACCCCCAGTACCGAGAGCCACGATACGGAAAACCTTACTGAGACGCCGCCACCACCGATCCCATCTCGGGGGATCCAGAGATCGCTTCCGGCACCCTCGCCGGGGAGAGGGGATTCATCTCCCGGAGGACTCTACGCCGCCATGGTCGCCTCCGGAGTGATGTGTGAGTAGTCTACCCCTGGACTATGGGTCCATAGCAGTAGCTAGATGGTTGTCTTCTCCCCATTGTGCTATCATTGTCGGATCTTGTGAGCTGCCTAACATGATCAAGATCATCTATCTGTAATTCTATATGTTGCGTTTGTTGGGATCCGATGAATAGAGAATACTTGTTATGTTGATTATCAAAGCTATGTCTATGTGTTGTTTATGATCTTGCATGCTCTCCGTTATTAGTATATGCTCTGGCCAAGTTGATGCTAGTAACTCCAAGAGGGAGTATTTATGCTCGATAGTGGGTTCATGCCTCCGTGAATCTGGAGGAGTGACAAGAACCACTAAGGTTATGGATGTGCTGTTGCCACTAGGGATAAAACATTGGTGCTATGTTCAAGGATGTAGTCACTAGTTACATTACGCGCAATACTTAATGCAATTGTCTGTTGTTAGCAACTTAATACTGGAGGGGGTTCGGATGATAACCTGAAGGTGCCCTTTTTAGGCATAGATGCAGTTGGATGGCGGTCTATGTACTTTGTCGTAATGCCCAATTAAATCTCACAATACTCATCATAATATGTATGTGCATGGTCATGCCCTCTCTATTTGTCAATTGCCCAACTGTAATTTGTTCACCCAACATGCTGTTTATCTTATGGGAGAGACACCTCTAGTGAACTGTGGACCCCGGTCCAATTCTCTTTACTGAAATACAATCTACTGCAATACTTGTTCTACTGTTTTCTGCAAACAATCATCTTCCACACAATACGGTTAATCCTTTGTTACAGCAAGCCGGTGAGATTGACAACCTCACTGTTTCGTTGGGGCAAAGTACTTTGGTTGTGTTGTGCAGGTTCCACGTTGGCGCCGGAATCCCTGGTGTTGTGCCGCACTACATTCCGCCGCCATCAACCTTCAACGTGCTTCTTGGCTCCTCCTGGTTCGATAAACCTTGGTTTCTTTCTGAGGGAAAACTTGCTGCTGTGCGCATCATACCTTCCTCTTGGGGTTCCCAACGAACGTGTGAGTTACACGCCATCAAGCTCTTTTTCTGGCGCCGTTGCCGGGGAGATTAAGACACGCTGCAAGGGGAGTCTCCACTTCTCAATCTCTTTACTTTGTTTTTGTCTTGCTTAGTTTTATTTACTACTTTGTTTGCTGCACTAAATATAAATACAAAAAAATTAGTTGCTAGTTTTACTTTATTTGCTATCTTGTTTGCTATATCAAAAACACAAAAAAATTA
Organism: Lolium perenne; assembly: GCF_019359855.2. Classification (NCBI taxonomy): domain Eukaryota; kingdom Viridiplantae; phylum Streptophyta; class Magnoliopsida; order Poales; family Poaceae; genus Lolium; species Lolium perenne. The sequence goes on along the minus strand of NC_067244.2, from coordinate 265,936,978 downwards.
GTTACTTGCATTTACTTTACTTGATTCATCATGTTTCCTTTTAATTTTACCACAAAAGACATACCGGTAGGACGTGGGTCTATAGTTGGGAGAAATAATATAGAAGAATTCTTCAATCATGTTAGTACCATTGAAAATTTTGAAGATAGACACTTGGTAGACCTTGCGCCTACTTATGAAATTGTCTGTCGCGCATTTAGTTCGCCTGTTGGAAACTAAATTTGTTAATCTTAATCCTATAATCCAACACATGTTTCTCACACTTGGTGATATGGAAGAAGGGGAAAAGAAAGATTTTGTTTTAGAAACCCTTCTTAGAGAATTTGGTGGTCTAGCAAGAGAAGCTAGAAAGGTCTTTGCTAAATTTAATATGCTTGGTTCTCATACTAATTTTGTTAGTCTCCTTGAAAAGATGGACATGGATAGAATAATATACACTAATAATATTGATGATGGTGGGGAGATCAAAGCACCAATACCATGTAAGCTCCTAGCTATGAATGATGCACTAGAAAATAACTATACTTGGCTTGTTCCTGAAAATCTGTTTGATGAGAGTAGCACGCCTAAGACTAATGAAAAGGGAGATGCTAAAACTTATGTATCTAATATACTATGCCTGGTTGAGAAAACTCCGCACCCCGCTGAGAATGCACCACCCTTCGATAATACTTGATACACACTTTCTGCGCCTAGCTGAAAGGCGTTAAAGAAAAGCGCTTATGGGAGACAACCCATGTTTTTACCTACAGTACTTTGTTTCTATTTTGTGTCTTGGAAGTTGTTTACTACTGTAGCAACCTCTCCTTATCTTAGTTTAGTGTTTTATTGTGCCAAGTAAAGTCGTTGATAGAAAAGTTCATACTAGATTTGGATTACTGCGCAGAAACAGATTTCTTTGCTGTCACGAATCTGGGCTAAATTCTCTGTAGGTAACTCAGAAAACTATGCCAATTTACGTGAGTGATCCTCAGATATGTACGCAACTTTCATTCAATTTGTGCATTTTCATTTGAGCAAGTCTGGTGCCATTTTAAAATTCTTCAATACGAACTGTTCTGTTTTGACAGATTCTGCCTTTTATTTCGCATTGCCTCTTTTGCTATGTTGGATGAATTTCTTTGATCCATTAATGTCCAGTAGCTTTATGCAATGTTCAGAAGTGTTAAGAATGATTGTGTCACCTCTGAATATGTTAATTTTTATTGTGCACTAACCCTCTAATGAGTTGTTTCGAGTTTGGTGTGGAGGAAGTTTTCAAGGATCAAGAGAGGAGTATGATGCAACATGATCAAGGAGAGTGAAAGCTCTAAGCTTGGGGATGCCCCGGTGGTTCACCCCTGCATATATCAAGAAGACTCAAGCTGTTTGCTTGGGGATGCCCAAGGCATCCCCTTCTTCATCGACAACATTATCGTGTTCCTGCCCTGAAACTATATTTTTATTCCATCACATCTTATGTGCTTTGCTTGGAGCGTCGGTTTGTTTTTGTTTTTTGTTTTGTTTGAATAAAATGGATCCTAGCATTCACTTTATGGGAGAGAGACACGCTCCGCTGTAGCATATGGACAAGTATGTCCTTAGCTTCTACTCATAGTATTCATGGCGAAGTTTCTTCTTCGTTAAATTGTTATATGGTTGGAATTGGAAAATGATACATGTAGTAATTGCTATAATGTCTTGGATAATGTGATACTTGGCAATTGTTGTGCTCATGTTTAAGCTCTTGCATCATATGCTTTGCACCCATTAATGAAGAAATACATAGAGCATGCTAAAATTTGGTTTGCATATTTGGTTTCTCTAAGGTCTAGATAATTTCTAGTATTGAGTTTGAACAACAAGGAAGACGGTGTAGAGTCTTATAATGTTTTCAATATGTCTTTTATGTGAGTTTTGCTGCACCGGTTCATCCTTGTGTTTGTTTCAAACAACCTTGCTAGCCTAAACCTTGTATCGAGAGGGAATACTTCTCATGCATCCAAATCCTTGAGCCAAACAACACTATGCCATTTGTGTCCACCATACCTACCTACTACATGGTATTTCCTGCCATTCCAAAGTAAATTGCTTGAGTGCTACCTTTAAACAATTCAAAATTTATCACCTCTGATTTGTGTCAATGTTTTATAGCTCATGAGGAAGTATGTGGTGTTTATCTTTCAATCTTGTTGGGCAACTTTCACCAATGGACTAGTGGCTTCATCCGCTTATCCAATAATTTTGCAAAAAGAGCTGGCAATGGGATTCCCAGTCCCAAATTAATTAACAAAAATAGACACTCCTCCATGGTATGTGATTGTTGGACGGCACCCGAAGGATTCGGTTAGCCATGGCTTGTGTAAGCAAAGGTTGGGAGGAGTGTCATCATAATAAAACTAAAATAAAAAGGCACTCCTTCATGGTATGAGATTGTTGGCAGGCACCCGAGGATTCGGTTAGCCATGGTTTGTGAAAGAAAGGTTGGAAGGAGTGCCACCCAAAAATAAAATAAAATGGGAGCCGCTCTTTGAAGGTTTGCCTGGCAAGGGGGTTAGAGTACCCGCTACCATTCGTTGACAACAACATACACCTCTCAAAACTTTATTTTTATGCTCTCTTTATGTTTTCAAAATAAAAGCTCTAGCACAAATATAGCAATCGATGCTTTCCTCTTTGAAGGACCATTCTTTTACTTTTATTGTTGAGTCATTTCACCTATTTCTCTCCACCTCAAGAAGCAAACACTTGTGTGAACTTTGCATTGATTCTTACATATTTGCATATTGCATTTGTTATATTGCTTTGCATTGACAATTATCCATGAGATATACATGTTATAAGTTGAAAGCAACCGCTGAAACTTCATCTTCCTTTGTGTTGCTTCAATGCCTCTACTTTGAATTATTGCTTTATGAGTTAATTCTTATGCAAGACTTATTGATGCTTGTCTTGAAAGTACTATTCATGAAAAGTCTTTGCTTTATGATTCATTTGTTTACTCATGTCATATACATTGTTTTGATCGCTGCATTCACTACATATGCTTTACAAATAGTATGATCAAGGTTATGATCGATAATTTCTTATGTTCCATGCCACATTATTGATGTTATCTACATGTTTTATGCACACTTTATGTCATATTCGTGCATTTTCTGGAACTAACCTATTAACAAGATGCCGAAGTGCCGCTTGTCGTTTTCTGCTGTTTTTGGTTTCAGAAATCCTAGTAACGAAATATTCTCTAATTGGACGAAATCAACGCCCAGGGTCCTATTTTGCCACGAAGCTTCCGTAAGTCCGAAGAGGAGTCGAAGAGGGGCCACGAGGGGGCCACACCCCAGGCGGCGCGGCCCCCCTTGGCCGCGCGGCCCTGTGGTGTGGGGCCCCGTGCCGCCTCTTGACCTGCCTTTCCGCCTACAAATAGCCTCCGTGACGAAACCCCCAGCACCGAGAGCCACGATACGGAAAACCCACCGAGACGCCGCCACCGCCGATCCCATCTCGGGGATCCAGAGATCGCCTCCGGCACCCTGCCGGAGAGGGGATTCATCTCCCGGAGGACTCTACGCCGCCATGGTCGCCTCCGGAGTGATGTGTGAGTAGTCTACCCCTGGACTATGGGTCCATAGCAGTAGCTAGATGGTTGTCTTCTCCCCATTGTGCTATCATTGTCGGATCTTGTGAGCTGCCTAACATGATCAAGATCATCTATCTGTAATTCTATATGTTGCGTTTGTTGGGATCCGATGAATAGAGAATACTTGTTATGTTGATTATCAAAGCTATGTCTATGTGTTGTTTATGATCTTGCATGCTCTCCGTTATTAGTAGATGCTCGCCAAGTTGATGCTAGTAACTCCAAGAGGGAGTATTTATGCTCGATAGTGGGTTCATGCCTCCGTGAATCGAGGAGTGACAAGAACCTCTAAGGTTCAGGCTGTGCTGGTGCCACTAGGGATAAAACCTTGGTGCTATGTTCAAGGATGTAGTCACTAGTTACATTACGCGCAATACTTAATGCAATTGTCTGTTGTTAGCAACTTAATACTGGAGGGGGTTCGGATGATAACCTGAAGGTGGACTTTTTAGGCATAGATGCAGTTGGATGGCGGTCTATGTACTTTGTCGTAATGCCCAATTAAATCTCACAATACTCATCATAATATGTATGTGCATGGTCATGCCCTCTCTATTTGTCAATTGCCCAACTGTAATTTGTTCACCCAACATGCTGTTTATCTTATGGGAGAGACACCTCTAGTGAACTGTGGACCCCGGTCCAATTCTCTTTACTGAAATACAATCTACTGCAATACTTGTTCTACTGTTTTCTGCAAACAATCATCTTCCACACAATACGGTTAATCCTTTGTTACAGCAAGCCGGTGAGATTGACAACCTCACTGTTTCGTTGGGGCAAAGTACTTTGGTTGTGTTGTGCAGGTTCCACGTTGGCGCCGGAATCCCTGGTGTTGCGCCGCACTACATCCCGCCGCCATCAACCTTCAACGTGCTTCTTGGCTCCTCCTGGTTCGATAAACCTTGGTTTCTTTCTGAGGGAAAACTTGCTGCTGTGCGCATCATACCTTCCTCTTGGGGTTCCCAACGAACGTGTGAGTTACACGCCATCAATGATGATGACGGTGGTGATGGAGATGATGTCCAGCTCGATGACGATGGCGATGGCGTCGATTTCCCCCTCTTGGAGGGAATTTCCCCGGCGGATTCCTGCCCGCCGAAGAGCTCTTTTCTCTCTGGTGATCTCCGCCCCGCAGAGGCGGCTGTGACTCTTCGCGATGTACCCTCTGGAGCTTAGGTTTTCGGGACGAAGACGTACGCGAAGAAAAGGAGACGAGAGAGGGCTGTGGGCCCCCTCCTCACAGGGCGGCGCGGACAGGCCTTGGGCCGCGCCGGCCTATGAGGTGGGCCCACCTCGGGTGCCCTCCGCTCCCCCTTCTGGCTCTCTTCGTCTTCTGGAAAAATAGGAATTTTCGTGTAATTCCCGTCAATTGCTGATCTTCCGAAATATTGCATCCTGACGGTGCTTTTTCCAGCAGAATCCTGACTCCGGTGCGCGATCTCCAAATAATCATGAAATATGCAAAATAGATGAAATAACATAAGTATCATCTCCAAATATGAAATATATCAATGAATAACAGTAAATTATGATATAAAATAGTGATGCAAAATGGACGTATCAACTCCCCCCAAGCTTAGACTTCGCTTGTCCCCAAGCGAAACTGAACTCGGTAAACAAGACCACATGTTTATGGAGTGAAGAGTCGATCAATAAAATACGTACAAGAAGCATCATATTAATTTACACAAGACATAATAGTGAACAACGTCCTCATATAATTCAACTTGAAACAAGTAAAAGGAAATCACAAGTGAAGGTGCATAGAAAATCATAATTGGTGATGGCAAACTTCGTTCTTGGTCAAAGAACAGTTAACAGATTATACTTATCTATCGAGCGGAGCTCTTATATTAAAGCTTATATAGCAGAACTTGCATACTCAATCATAATAATCTCCTCATAATCATTGATAATCTTCAAAGCTATATTCATCAGATAAAACTTGTACTAAACAAGGAAGAATAAAAGGCATGATTAAATATATCACAATATAGATGGTTGGATCACAACAACTCAAATGCTTGCTTAAGATGGAGGGAAATAGGTTTACTGACTCAACATAAAGTAAAAGACAGGCCCTTCGCAGAGGGAAGCAGGGATTAAATCATGTGCTAGAGCTTTTCAAGTTTTGAAATCATATAGAGAGCATAAAAGTAAAGTTTTGAGGGGTGTTTGTTGTTGTCAACGAATGGTAGTGGGTACTCTAACCCCCTTGCCAGACAAACTCTCAAAGAGCGGCTCCCATTTTATCTTTATTTTTGGATGGCACTCCTTCCAACCTTTGCTTTCACAAACCATGGCTAACCGAATCCTCGGGTGCCTGCCAACAATCTCATACCATGAAGGAGTGCCCTTTTATTTAGTTTTATTATGATGACACTCCTCCCCACCTTTGCTTTCTCAAGCCATGGCTAACCGAATCCTTCGGGTGCCGTCCAACAATCACATACCATGGAGGAGTGTCTATTTTGGTTAATTAATTTGGGACTGGGAATCCCCTTGCCAGCTCTTTTTGCAAAGTTATTGGATAAGTGGATGAAGCCACTAGTCCATTGGTGAAAGTTGCCCAACAAGATTGAAAGATAAACACCACATACTTCCTCATGAGCTATAGAACATTGACACAAATAAGGAGTAATAAAGTTTTGAATTGTTTAAAGGTAGCACATGAAATATTTACTTGGAGTGGCAGGAAATACCACATAATAGGTAGTTATAGTGGACACATATGGCATGGGTTTTGGTTTAAAGGTTTGGATGCACGAGAAGCATTCCCTCTCGCATGTGTCTTTGGCTAGCAAGGTTAATTAGCAAGCATAAGAGTTGAGGGAAACAAACAAATATACATGTGATAGAAACAATCATGCATCTTACTTGTAAGCACAAACAATTTAACTTCAGAATACTAAGCTAAGAACTATCAAGAAAGATAATAACATATCCACATGTATTTCCTCTTCTCTACTTAAAACTCAAAGTGTTGTTGCTATTGACCAATGCTAAGTTTGCCAAAACCAAATAGATTTACTCTATGCTCCCAAAGTGATACCAATACTAACAACAAGATCAATCACATAATAGAGATTGCAAACTAAAATAAGATGTGCAATATATAAATGATAAAACTTCTCATTAATATTTCATAACGATAACTCACACCAAGGGATACATAGATAACCAACTAAAGAGAGATACTTCCATACCGCAACACATCTTATATGATAACTTCCCTACTCATGATATGAAACTACTTGATAACAAAAAGGTAAAAGATAGTGATGATGTGATACCGCGGCACTCCCCCAAGATTGGAACAAACCAAGGGGATGCCAATACCGATGATGAATTACTCCTTCGGTGGTGATGGTGATGCCCCGTTCCTGCGATCCTTAAGGATATCCTTCAGCTTCCGCCTCTCAGTTTGGTAATTCTGCACTAAAACTCGAAGAGATTCGTTGTTATCTGAAAGTGGCGGTGGCTGTCTTGTGATGGTAGTTGAGTAATACTCCAAAGCATTCTGCGAAGCTCGGTTGTTCTCCTCAAGAAGTATCTCCACTTCCTTTCTCAGCGCACGGTATTGATCACAAAACTCATCTCAGAACCCGTAGCGCTTCCTCCGCACAAGGGAAAGAATTGAGGCTAAGAGCAAAGCGGTAGAGGTCCCCGCAAGTTATGAGAAAAAGAACGTCCAAAGGTTAACCGATCCCACCAAGATTGGCTTACTCCCCATAGTTTGCCACTTCCTTTTCATTGATGATGTCTCCTCCACTTCCTCCTTGAATTCTTCCTTCAAAGGTCCCTTGTCCTTATTGTTGGAGGCCATGGTGCTTCTAAATCAAAAACAGATCCTGGCAGAAACAGCTCGAAACAAAACACGACGAGAAAACGATATACGGACCTCCAGGGGTCCGGGGGATTATATAGCAGTAATTTTTACGACAGAAGGAAAGTACCAGATCGAACAAGAGTCGGGAGGGACAACGAGGCGGTGTCCTCATAGGGCGGCGCGGCCAGTGGGGCCCGCACTGCCTATGGGGGCACGCCCTCGTGCGTCTCCTCCACTCCGTTTCGATCTCGTAATTTTTCATATTTTCCAAAAACAGCAAAAACATTGTTCGGAAAGTAAAACACGAACTTTTTATTACCAAGATCATACCTATTCAAAGTCAAACTCGCAGACTGTCAACTTGACCTTTGATGTAAGCTTTCGGAGTTACCACTTGGATAATATCAACATCTTCATTATAAGAATCTCCAGAGATATAATGCTTAAGTCTCTGCCCATTCACTACTTGTGTGGCATTACCTTGAAGAGAGCTAATTTTAATTGCTCCTGATCGATAAACCTCATCAATGACATATGGTCCTTCCCATTTTGAGAGTAATTTCCCTGCAAAGAATCTAAGACGAGACCGATACAATAGGACTTTGTCCCCAACATTAAATTCTCTTTTGATAATTTTTCTATCATGCCATTTCTTAACTTTCTCCTTAAAGAGTTTAGCATTTTCATATGCTTCACTTCTCCATTCATCTAAAGAACTCAATTGTAGCAATCTCTTCTTACCGGCAAGTTTGAAATCTTTATTAAGTTCCCTTACAGCCCAATAAGCTTTGTGCTCTAGTTCTAAAGGTAAATGACAAGCTTTTCCATAAACCATTTTATACGGTGACATACCCATAGGATTTTTATAAGCAGTTCTATAAGCCCATAGTGCTTCCTTCAATTTGCTAGCCCAATTCTTTCTAGATTTATTAACAGTCTTTCCCAAAATAGATTTAATCTCTCTATTTGATAATTCTACTTGACCACTAGTTTGAGGGTGATAAGCGGAAGCAATTCTATGATTAATCCCATACTTAGCAAGAGTTTTTCTAAAACCTCCATGAATAAAATGAGAACCTCCATCAGTCATAATATATCTAGGTACTCCAAATCTAGGAAAAATAATATCTAAAAGCATTTTTAAAGAAGTCTCACCATCGACACTTTTTGTGGGTATAGATTCTACCCATTTAGTAACATAATCAACAGCGACAAGTATATGAGTGTTACCTTCTGAAGAAGGGAAAGGTCCCATGAAGTCGAATCCCCAATAATCGAATGGTTCAATAACAAGAGTATAATTCATAGGCATTTCATTTCGTCTGGAGATATTACCAACCCTTTGACATTCATCACAAGATAAAATAAACTTCCTTGCATCTTTGAAGAGAGTTGGCCAATAAAAACCTGATTGTAGAACCTTTTGTGCGGTTCTATCTCCGGCGTGATGTCCTCCATAAGCACTACCATGACATTTACTCAATATCTCCTGTTGTTCATATTCAGGAACACATCTTCGCATAATACCATCCACTCCTTCTTTATATAAGTGTGGGTCATCCCAAAAATAATGCCTCAAGTCATAAAAGAATTTCCTCCTTTGCTGAGCTGAAAAGGTTGGGGGCAAGTACTTGGATACAATAAAGTTAGCATAATCAGCATACCAAGGGCTATCTCGCGAGTTCACCTTTATTACAGCCAATTGTTCATTTGGAAAACTATCATTAACAGGAACAGGATCATAAGTAATATTTTCCAATCTAGATAAATTATCAGCTACAGGATTATCAAGACCTTTCCTATCTATAATATGCAAATCAAATTCTTGCAACAGAAGTACCCATCTAATAAGCCTCGGCTTAGCATCTTTCTTTGTCATAAGGTATCTAATTGCAGCATGATCAGTATGAATTGTGACTTTTCAATCAACAATATAGGATCTAAACTTGTCACAAGCAAAGACTACAGCTAACAATTCTTTTTCAGTTGTAGCATAATTTCTTTGAGCAGCATCAAGAGTCTTGCTAGCATAATGAATAACATTTAATTTCTTATCTACTCGCTGTCCAAGAACAGCGCCTACAACAAAATCACTAGCATCACACATAATTTCAAAAGGCAAATTCCAATCAGGAGGTTCAACTACAGGAGCAGTTGTTAAGGCTTTCTTTAGAGTTTCAAAAGCTTCCTTACAATCATCATCAAAAACAAAAGGTACATCTTTTTGAAGAAGATTAGTAAGAGGCTTGGAAATCTTGGAGAAATCTTTAATAAATCTCCTATAAAACCCAAAGCATGACCCGTAACACTATGAATACCTTTAACATCCCTGATAGGGCATCTTCTCAATTGCTTCAACTTTAGCTCTATCAACTTCAATACCTCTCTCAGAAATTTTATGTCCCAATACAATTCCTTCATTAACCATAAAGTGACATTTCTCCCAATTAAGAACAAGGTTAGTTTCTTCACATCTCTGCAAAACTTTATCGAGGTTTCGCAAGCAATTATCAAAAGAATTCCCATAGACAGAAAAATCATCCATGAACACCTCTACAATACTCTCGCAAAAGCCATGAAAAATAGCAGACATGCATCTTTGAAAAGTAGCAGGAGCATTACATAAACCAAAAGGCATACGCCTATAAGCATAAGTTCCATAGGGACAAGTGAAAGTGGTTTTCTCTTGATCTTTAGTTTTAACAGCAATTTGTGAAAACCCAGAATAACCATCAAGAAAGCAAAAATGAGTATTTTTAGACAACCTTTCTAGCATTTGATCAATAAATGGTAAAGGGTAATGATCTTTCTTAGTAACTTTATTAACTTTTCGAAAATCAATGCACATTCTATACCCTACAACTACTCTTTGAGGGATGAGCTCATCATTATCATTAGGCACAACAGTCATTCCTCCTTTCTTAGGAACGCAATGCACAGGACTAACCCATCTACTATCAGCAATAGGATATATAATACCAGCTTCAAGAAGTTTTAATACCTCATTCCTTACCACCTCCTTCATCTTCGGAATTAGACGACGCTGATGTTCAACAACAGGCTTTGCATCATCTTCCATATTAATAGCATGTTGGCAAATAGAAGGAGAAATCCCCTTCAAATCATCAAGAGTGTAGCCAATAGCTCCTCGGTGTTTCTTCAATATTTCCAATAACCTTTCTTCCTCAATCTCTGAAAGCTTAGAACTAATAATAACAGGATATATTTTCTTATCATCAATATGAGCATACTTAAGATTATCAGGCAATGGTTTTAAATCAAAAACAGGATCTTCCTTTGGTGGTGGTGTTGTACCTAGATCTTCAACCGGCAAGTCATGTTTAAGAATAGGTTGACGAAGGAAAATTTCATCAAGCTCATTTCTTTCTTCCCTAAAGACTTCACTCTCACTATTCTCCAAATGTTGCTGCAAAGGATTAGTAGGAGCAAGAGCAATAGACGCACACTGTTCAACTCTAAAATCATTATTAGGCAAATCAGCTTTATAAGGAGTTTTGGCAAATTTAGAGAAATTAAACTCATAAGATTCACCAGCAAATTTAGTAACAATCTTTTCCTTCTTGCAATCTATAACAGCTCCACAAGTATTTAGGAATGGTCTACCAAAAATAATAGGACAATACTCACTAGCAGCAGAACCAAGTACCAAAAAGTCAGCAGGATATTTAATCTTACCACATAAAACTTCCACATCTCGAACAATACCAATTGGAGAGATAGTTTCTCTATTAGCTAGCCGAATAACCACATCAATATCTTCAAGTTCACAAGAACCAATTTCGTGCATAATCTCCGTGTAAAGCTCATAAGGAATAGCACTAATACTTGCACCCATATCACATAAACCATAATAACAATGATCACCAATTCTAACAGATAGCATAGGAACACTAGCTTGCTTGGACTTATTGGGATGTGAAACAATATTAGAGGCATCTTCACAGAAAATAATATGACTATCCTCCACATTTTCAGTCACAAGATCTTTAATAATTGCAACAGCAGGTTCAACTTTTATTTGTTCTTCAGGTTCTATAGGTTTCTTTTCACTTTTATTAATCGCACTAGATATAACAGAGTACTCCTTCATTTTAGCAGGAAAAGGAGTTTTTTCAATATAAGCTTCAGGAATAACTTGATCAACAGTTTCAATCACAACACATTTGTTTATAGACGAATCAATTTTATCTTTATACGGTTCATGATACTTATCAAAATTCTTCTTAGGCAATTCATAATGAGAGGCAAAAGCTTTATAAAGATTTGCAACGACTTGAGAATCAAGACCATAAGTAGCACTAATATTACGAAATTTATCAGTATCCATAAAAACTTCAATGCATTTATAATCAAAGTTTATACCTGACTCTCTATCTTTGTCGTTCTCCCATCCTTCAGTATTCTCCTGGATTCGATCAAGAAGGTCCCTTTTAAACTCTTCTTTGTTGCGTGTAAATGATCCAGAACAAGAAGTATCCAGCAAAGTCTTATCTTGAAAAGACAATCTTGCATAGAAATTATCAATGATAACATTACCAGGAAGCTCATGAATGGGGCATTTGAGCATTAAAGACTTCAATCTCCCCCAAGCTTGGGCAATACTTTCTCCATCATGAGGCCAGAAATTATATATGCGGTTCCGATCTTTGTGAATTTCACTTGGAGGATAGAATTTGGAATAAAATAAAGGCACAATGTCCTCCCAATCAAGAGAATCACCATTCTTCAGCAATTTATACCAATGCGCCGCTTTACCAGACAGCGATATAGAGAATAGTTTCTTTCTAACTTCATTCATAGCAATACCTGCACATTTGAATAACCCGCATAATTCATGTAAAAACAGTAAATGATCACCAGGATGGACAGTTCCATCCCCTTCATAGCGGTTATCCATAACACGTTCAATAATTTTCATAGGTATTTTATATGGTATTACTTCCTCACCTGGCGCCTCATCCACTACCGTTGCAGTAGTAGTAGATTTCCCAAATAGAAATTGAAGAGAAGATCTCTCCATAATGACTTATAGCAGCAGGCAGAAATAAAATCAGCACAAACAGTAAAGGTTTTCCTTACCAATTCCACTTACCAATAGCGCTTCACTCCCCGGCAACGGCGCCCAGAAAATAGTCTTGATGACCCACAAGTATAGGGGGTGTATCGTAGTATCTTCGATAAGTAAGAATGTCGATCCCAACGAGGAGCAGAAGGTGTTGACAAGCAGTTTCGATGAAGGATTCACTGTAAATGCTCACAGACAAGTATTCAAGGGGTTTTGATGTAACAGCTGAATAAAGTACGAGTAAGTAAAATGCGAGAGAAATAATTGCAGCGAGTGGCCCAATCCTTTTTAGCACAAAGTACAAGCCGGTTTGTTTACTTATAATGACCAAACGTTCTTGAGGACGCACGGGAATTTAGTCTAGTGCTTTCGCTTCATGTAGCTAAATAATCTTCATTGTTTTGATAAGTGTTATGTGGGTGAACCTATGCTAATGCACCACCCTTCCTAGGACTAATACATACTTGTGATTATACCCCTTGCAAGCATCCGCAACTACAAGAAAGTAATTAAGATAAATCTAACCACAGCCTTAAACTCTAAGATCATGCAATCCCTCCTGCATCGATATACCAATGGGGGCTCAGGTTTCTGTCACTCCGGCAACCCCGCAATTGGCAAACGAGTACAAGATGTATTCCCCTAGGCCCATAAATGGTGAAGTATCGTGTAGTCGACGTTCACACGACACCACTAGAAGAATGACACCACAACTTAAATATCATAACATTGAATATTACTCAACCATAATTCACTACTAACATTTAGACTTCACCCATGTCCTCAAGAACTAAACTAACTACTCACGAGACATCATATGGAACATGATCAGAGGTGATATGATGATGAATAACAATCTGAACATAAACCTTGGTTCAACGGTTTCACTCAATAGCATCAATAACAAATAGAAATCAACACCGGGAGAGTTTCCCCTATCAAACAATCAAGATCCAACCCAAATCGTTACAGCGGTGACGAGGTGCAGCGGTGGAGATGGCGGTGATGATGACGGTGGTGATGGAGATGATGTCCAGCTCGATGACGATGATGATGGCGTCGATTTCCCCCTCCGGGAGGGAATTTCCCCGGCGGATTCCTGCCCGCCGGAGAGCTCTTTTCTCTCTGGTGATCTCCGCCCCGCAGAGGCGGCTGTGACTCTTCGCGATGTACCCTCTGGAGCTTAGGTTTTCGGGGCGAAGAAAAGGAGACGAGAGAGGGCTGTGGGCCCCCTCCTCACAGGGCGGCGCGGCCAGGCCTTGGGCCGCGCCGGCCTATGAGGTGGGCCCACCTCGGGTCCCCTCGGCTCCCCCTTCTGGCTCGCTTCGTCTTCTGGAAAAATAGGAATTTTCGTGTAATTCCCGTCAATTGCTGATCTTCCGAAATATTGCATCCTGACGGTGCTTTTTCCAGCAGAATCCTGACTCCGGTGCGCGATCTCCAAATAATCATGAAATATGCAAAATAGATGAAATAACATAAGTATCATCTCCAAATATGAAATATATCAATGAATAATAGTAAATTATGATATAAAATAGTGATGCAAAATGGACGTATCAATGTGCTGTTGCCACTAGGGATAAAACATCGATGCTTTGTCTAAGGATATTTGTGTTGATTACATTACGCACCATACTTAATGCAATTGTCTGTTGCTTGCAACTTAATACCGGAAGGGGTTCGGATGATAACCTGAAAGTGAACTATTTAGGCATAGATGCATGCTGGATAGCGATCTATGTACTTTGTCATAATGCCCTGATTAAATCTCATAGTACTCATCATGATATATGTATGTGCATTGTTATGCCTTCTTTATTTGTCAATTGCCCAACTATAATTTGTTCACCCAACATGCTATTTATCTTATGGGAGAGACACCACTAGTGAACTGTGGACCCCGGTCCATTCTTTACATCTGAAATACAATCTACTGCAATTGTTCTTTACTGTTCTTCGCAAACAAACATCATCTTCCACACTATACGGTTAATCCTTTGTTTTCAGCAAGCCGGTGAGATTGACAACCTCACTGTTACGTTGGGGCAAAGTACTTTGATTGTGTTGTGCAGGTTCCACGTTGGCGCCGGAATCCCTGGTGTTGCGCCGCACTACACTTCGCCGCCATCAACCTTCAACGTGCTTCTTGACTCCTACTGGTTCGATAAACCTTGGTTTCTTACTGAGGGAAAACTTGCTACTGTACGCATCACACCTTCCTCTTGGGGTTCCCAACGGACGTGTGTTAACTGCACGCATCAATGCCTCAACTCATACTTTCCGGATACTTAATCCCACCTTTATAACCACCCATTTACGCAGTGGCGTTTGATGTAATCAAAGTACCTTTTCGGTATAAGTGATTTACATGATCTCATGGTTGAAAGGACTAGGTAACTATGTATTGAAAGCTTATAGCAAATAACTTAATGACGTGATCTTATGCTACGCTTAAATGGTTGTGTCCATTACATCATTCATATAATGATATAACCTTGTTATTAATAACATCCAATGTTCATGATTATGAAACTAATCATCTATTAATCAACAAGCTAGTTAAGAGGCTTACTAGGGACTCATAGTTGTTTACATAACACACATGTATCAATGTTTCGGTAAATACAATTATAGCATGGTATATAAACATTTATCATAAACACAAAGATATATATAATAACCACTTTTATTATTGCCTCTTGGGCATATCTCCAACAGTCTCCCACTTGCACTAGAGTCAATAATCTAGATTACATTGTAAGGTACCTAACACCCATGGCATTCTGGTGTTGGTCATGCTTTGCCCTATGGAGAGCTTTAGTCAATGGATCTGCTACATTCAGATCAGTGTGTACTTTGCAAATCTTTACTTCTCCATCTTCGATGTACTCGCGAATCGAATGATAACGCAGCTTGATATGCTTCAACCTCTTGTGTGACCTTGGTTCTTGTTCATTGGCGATGGCACCCATGTTATCACAAAGAGATGACTAATGGGTCCAATGCACTAGGAACCACACCGAGCTCTACAATGAACCTCTTCATCCATACCGCTTCGATGAAGCCTCCGAAGCCGCTATGTACTCGATTCCGTTGAAGACTTCGCCACCGTGCACCGCTTCGAGCTTGCCCAGCTTATCGCAGCACCATTCAATATAAACATCGCACCCGCACTATGACTTAGAGTCATCGTGATCAGTGTTCCAACTTGCATCGGTGTAATCGGTTACAACGAGCTCTTGGTCACCTCCATAACAAAGAAACATATCCTTAGTTCTTTTCAAGTACTTCAGGATATTCTTGACCGCTGTCCAGTTGTTCCATTCCCGGATCACTTTGATATCTGCTAGTCAAACTAACAAGATGTGCTATATCCGGTCTAGTACATAGCATGGCATACATGATAGAGCCTATCGCCGAGGCATAGGGGATCCGACTCATCCTTTGTCTTTCTTCTCGCAGTAGCTGCACCTTGAGTCTTACTCAAGACCTTGCCTGGTAACATAGGTAAGAATCCTTTCTTACTTTCGTCCATTCTAAATTTCTTTAGAATCTTGTCCAGGTATGTACTTTGTGATAGCCCTATTAGACGTCTTGATCTATCTCTATAAATCTTGATGCCTAATATATACGATGCTTCACCATGGTCTTTCATTGAAAAACTATTATTCAAATAACCTTTTACACTGCTTAATAGTTCTATATCATTCCCAATCAATAATATGTCATCTACATATAATATCAGGAACGCTACAGAGCTCCCACTCACTTTCTTGTAAATACAGGCCTCTCCATGACACTGTATAAACCCGAAGTCTTTGATCACCTTATCAAAGTGTCGGTTCCAACTTCTCGATGCTTGCTTCAGTCCATAAATTGAACGCTGAAGTTTGCATACTTTGTCAGCATTTTTAGGATCGACAAAACCTTTGGGTTGTACCATATACAACTCTTCCTCAATGTCTCCATTAAGGAACGTTGTTTTGACATCCATCTGCCAAATCTCATAATCGAAAAATGTAGCTATTGCTAACAAAATCCTCACAGACTTTAGCTTCGCTACAGATGAGAAAGTCTCATCGTAGTCAACTCCTTGAATTTGTCGGAAACCCTTTGCGACAAGTCGAGCTTTATAGACAGTAATATTACCATCAAAGATTCCTGCTTTTTCTTTTGAAGATCCATTTATTCTCGACAGCCTTGCGGCTATCAGGTAAGTCTACCAAAGTCCACACTTTGTTATCATACATGGATCCCATTTCGGATTTCATGGCTTCTTGCCATTCGTTGGAATCTGGGCTCATCATCGCTTCTTCATACGTCGCAGGGTCTTCATCACTGTTGTCCACAATCATGACATTTAGACAAGGATCATACCAATCAGGAGTGGCACGTTCCCTTGTCGATCTGCGAGGTTCAGTAGCTATCTCGTTTGAAGTTTCATGATCATTATCATTAGCTTCCTCTGTTGCCGGTGTAGGCGGCACAGGAACATCTTCCCAGATCGCGCTACTCTGATCAACGAGTAAAGATTCATCAATCTCATCGAAGTTCTACTTTTCTTCCAAATACTTCTTTAGTGAGAAATTCTTTCTCAAGAAAGGTTCCGTTCTTAGCAACAAAGATCTTGCCTTCGGATCTGTGATAGAAAGTGTACCCTATAGTTTCCTTAGGGTATCCTATGAAGACGCATTTTTCCGCTTTGGGTTCTAGCTTGTCCGGTTGTAACTTTTTTACATAGGCTTCGCAACCCCAAACTTTAAGGAACGACAACTTAGGTTTCTTATTAAACCATAATTCATACGGTGTCATTTTAACGGATTTTGATGGTGCTCTATTTAAAGTGAATGCGGCTATCTCTAATGCATAACTCCAAAATGATAACGGCAAATTAGTAAGAGACATCATAGAATGAACCATATCTAAGAGAGTTCGATTACGACGTTCGGACACACCGTTTCGTTGTGGTGTTCCCGGCGATGTCAATTGTGAAAGTATTCCGCATTTCTTTAAATGCATGCCAAACTCATAACTCAGATATTCACCTCCGCGATCAGATCGTAGAAATTTAATCTTCTTGTTACGTTGATTTTCTACTTCACTTTGGAATTCCTTAAACTTCTCGAAAGTTTCCGATTTATGTTTCATGAAATAGATATACCCATATCTACTCAAATCATCTGTGGAGGTTAGAACATAATGATAACCATCACACGAGGCTACACTTCATTGGTCCGCACACATCGGTATGTATGATTTCCAATAAGTCTGTAGCTCGCTCCATAATACCAGAGAATGGAGTCTTAGTCATTTTTCCCATTAGACATGCTTCGCATCTATCAAGTGACTCAAAGTCAAGTGATTCAAGTAATCCATCGGTATGGAGTTTCTTCATGCATTTCACTCCAATATGACCAAGACGACAGTGCCACATATAAGTAGAATTATCATTCAATTTAATTCGCTTAGCATCAATGTTATGAATATGTGTATCACTACTATCGAGATCTAACAGAATAAACCATTCTTTTCAGGTGCTCGACCATAAAAGATTTTATTCATAAAAATAGAACAACCATTATTCTCAGACTTGAATGAATAACCGTCTTGCATTAAACAAGATCCAGATATAATGTTCATGCTCAACGCGGGTACAAAATAACAATTATTGAGGTTTAAAACTAATCCCGAAGGTAGATGTAGAGGAAGTGTGCCGACAGCGATCACATCGACTTTGGATCCATTTCCAACGCGCATCGTCACTTCATCCTTCAATAGTCTTCGTTTATTCTTTAGTTCCTGTTTCGAGTTACAAATATGAGCAACCGAACCAAGATCAAATACCTGTGTACTAGTACGAGAACCAGAAGATAAACATCTATAACATGTATATCAGATATACCTTCTTTCTTCTTCTTGACAAGGCCGCTCTTCAGATCCGCTAAATACTTGGAGCAATTACGCTTCCAGTTGTCCCTTCTCCTTGCGAATAGCACTCAAAGATCGTGCTTAGGGCCGCCTTAGGTTTCACAGAGGCGTGGCAGCTTTCTTGCCACCCTTCTTGTTTTTGCCTTTAGACTTGCCCCTGCTTTCTTGAAACTGGTGGTCTTGTTGACCATCAACACTTGGTGCTCTTTCTTGATCTCAATCTTAGCAGATTTTAGCATGGCGAAGAGTTCAGGTAACTCTTTGTTCATGTTCGTATATTGTAGTTCATCACAAAGTTCTTGTAACTAGGTGGCAGTGATTGAAGGACACGATTAATCCCTCATCTGTTAGGAATCACTATTCCCAAGTCACTGAGTTTCTTCGCATGCCCGGTCATGGCGAGCATGTGCTCACTAACGGAGCTGCCTTCTTCCATCATGCAACTGAAGAAGTGTTTCGATGCTTCATAGAATTCCACGGCCGCATGAGTTTCAAAGATATTTTTCAACTCATTGACCAACTCATGAGGATCGTGGTGCTCAAAACGTTTTTGAAGATCGGCTTCAGATCGCATAGGATGGCACACTCGAACTTGAGAGTATCGAGTTTTCCGAGTCGCGTAAACATTCTTTACTTCATCGGTTTCAGTTTCTGCAGGAGGGTCACCTAGCGGTGCATCAAGCACATATTGCAGATTTTCGCCAGCGAGGAAAATCCTCACATGACGGAACCAGTCGGTGAAGTTGCTACCGTTGCTCTTAAGCTTTTCTTTCTCTAGGAACTGGTTAAAATTGATTGGGGACGCCATATCTACAACATATATTTGCAATAGTTTAGACTAAGTTTATGACAAATTGAGTTCAAATTTTAATTCAACAAAATTAAAAACTAGGTGAACTCCCACTCAAAACAATATCCCTCGAATTGTCTTAGTGATCACACGAACCAAATCCACCACACCAAGTCCGATCATCACGAGACAAGATGTAACTTCAATGGCGAACACTCAAAGTGTTCATCATATCAATCATATGATTCATGCTCTACCTTTCGGTATCACGTGTTCCGAGACCATGTCTCAGACATGCTAGGCTCGTCAATGCCACCTTAGTATCCGCATGTGCAAACCGGCTTGCACCCGTTGTATGCACTTGTTGAGTCTATCACACCCGATCATCACGAGATGCGTCGAAACGACAAGTCTTGGCAACGGTGCTACTAAGGATGAACACTTTATTATCTTGATATTTTAGTGAGAGGGATCATCTTATAATGCTACCGTCGCGATCTAAGCAAAATAAGATGCATAAAAGGATTAACATCACATGCAGTTCATATGTGATATGATATGGCCCCTTTGTCTTTGCGCCTTTGATCTTCATCTCCAAAGCACGGACATGATCTCCATCATCAACGGGCATGATCTCCATCATCGTCGGCGTAGCGCCAAGGTCAATGGCGCCGTCTTCATGATTGTTCTCCCATGTAGCAACTATTACAACTTCTTTGAAATACTACTCAACATGAAATTTAAAGACAACCATAAGGCTCCTGCCGGTTGCCACAATACAATAATGATCATCTCATACATATTCATCATCACATTATGGCCATATCACATCACCAAACCCTGCAAAAACAAGTTAGACGTTCTCTAATTTGGTTTGCATATTTTACGTGGTTTAGGGTTTTCGAGTAAGATCTAATCTACCTACGAACATGAACCACAACGGTGATACTAGTGTTGTCAATAGAAGAGTAAATTGAATCTTCACTATAGTAGGAGAGACAGACACCCGCAAAGCCACTTATGCAATACAAGTTGCATGTCGAGCGTGGAGCAAATCTCATGAACGCGGTCATGTAAAGTTAGCCCGAGCCGCTTCATCCCACTATGCCACAAAGATGCAAAGTACTCAAACTAAAGACAACATAAGCATCAACGCCCACAAAACCATTATGTTCTACTCGTGCAACCATCTATGCATAGACATGGCTCGATACCACCGTAGGGATTCATTGCATAGAAAACAAAAATTTCCTACCGCGAGAACGCAATCCAAGCCAAGATGCAATCTAGAAGACGGAGCAACGAGGGGATGAACGAGACTCACCCTTGAAGATTTCCAAAGCCTACAAGATGAGGCTCTTGTTGCTGCGGTAGACGATCACTTGCCGCTTTCAAAAGCGCGTAGAAGATCTTGACGGTGCCACAATCGGGCAGCACCTTCGTACTCGGTCACACGTTCGGTGTTGATGAAGACGACGTCCGATGACCCACAAGTATAGGGGGTGTATCGGAGTATTTTAGATAAGTAAGAATGTCGATACCAACGACGAGCAGAAGGTGTTGACAAGCAGTTTCGATGAAGGATTCACCGTAAATGCTCACAAACAAGTATTCAGGGGGTTTTGATGTAACAGTTGAATAAAGTACGAGTAAGTAAAGTGCGAGAGTAACAATTGCAGCGAGTGGCCCAATCCTTTTTAGCACAAAGGACAAGCCGGTTTGTTTACTTATAATGACCAAACGTTCTCGAGGACACACGGGATTTTAGTCTAGTGCTTTCGCTACATACGGCTAAATAATCTTCATTGTTATGATAAGTGTTGTGTGGGTGAACCTATGCTAATGTACCGCCCTTCCTAGGACTAATACATACTTGTGATTATACCCCTTGCAAGCATCCGCAACTACAAGAAAGTAATTAAGAATAAATCTAACCACAGCCTTAAACTCGAGATCCTCGCGATCCCTCCCCGCATCGATATACCAACGGGGTTTAGGTTTCTGTCACTCCGGCAACCCCGCAATTAGCAAACGAATACAAGATGCATTCCCCTAGGCCCATAAATGGTGAAGTGTCATGTAGTCGACGTTCACATGACACCACTAGAAGAATAACACCACAACTTAAGTATCATACCATTGAATATTACTCAACCATAGTTCACTGCTAACATTTAGACTTCACCCATGTCCTCAAGAACTAAACGAACTACTCACTAGACATCATATGGAACATGACCAGAGGTGATATGATGATGAATAACAATCTGAACATAAACTTGGTTCAATGGTTTCACTCAATAGCATCAACAACAAGTAGAGATCGATACCGGGAGAGTTTCCCCTATCAAACAATCAAGATCAAACCCAAATTGCTACAGCGGTGACGAGGTGCTGCGGAGGAGACGGCGGTGATGATGGTGGAGATGATGATGATGGTGATGGAGATGATGTCCAGCTCGATGACGGTGACGATGGCGTCGATTTCCCCCTCCCGGAGGGAATTTCCCCGGCGGATTCCTTCCCGCCGGAGAGCTCTTTTCTCTCTGGTGTTCTCCGCCCCGTAGAGGCGGCTGTAACTCCCCGTGAGGAACCCTCTGTGGCTTAGGTCTTCGGGACGAAGGGTTTCGCGAAGAAAAGGAGGCGAAAGGAGCCGTGGGCCCCCCACACTACATGGCGGCGCGGCCAGGCCATGGGCCGCGCCGCCCTAGGGTGTGGGCCCACCCTGGGTCCTCCTGGCTCCTCCTTCTGGCTTCCTTCGTCATCTTGAAAAATACGATTTTTGGTATAATTTCCTTCCACAGTTGATCTTCCGAAATATTGCGTTCTGACGGTGCTTTTTCCCGCAATCCCGGGCTCCGGTGCTTGATCCTCCAATAATGATGAAACATGCAAAATAGATGAAATAACATAAGTATTGTGTCCCAATATGAAATATATCAATGAATAACAGCAAATTATGATATAAAATAGTGATGCAAATTGGACGTATCAACTCCCCCCAAGCTTAGACTTCGCTTGTCCCCAAGCGAAACTGAGCTCGATAGACAGGACCACATGTTTATGGAGTGAAGAGTCGATAAATAAAATACGGACAAGAAGCATCATATTCATTCGCACAAGACATTATAGTAGACAACTTCCTCATATAACTCAACTTGAAACAAGTATAAGGTAATCACAAATAAAGGTGCATAAGAAATGATAGTTGGTGATGGCAAACTTCTGCTCTTGGTCGTAGAACAATTAACAAATTATATTTATCTCATTGAGCAGCGCTCTCATGTTAAAGTTTATAAGGCACAACTTGCATACTCAATCATAATGGTCTCCTCATAATCATTGATAACTTGCAAAGCTATATTCATTCAGATAAAACTTGTACTAAACAAGGAAGAATAAAAGACATGATGAAGTAAATCACAATATAATGGTTTGATCACAACAACTCAAATGCTTGCTTGAGATGGAGGGAAATAGGTTTACTGACTCAACATAAAGTAAAAGACAGGCCCTTCGCAGAGGGAAGCAGGGATTAAATCATGTGCTAGAGCTTTTTCAGTTTTGAAATCATATAGAGATAATAAAAGTAACATTTTGAGAAGTGTTCGTTGTTGTCAACGATCAGAAGCGGGTACTCTAACCCCCTTGCCAAACAAACGTTCAAAGAGCGGCTCCCATATTATTTTCATTTTGTGTGGCACTCCTTCCAACCTTTTCTTTCACAAACCATGGCTAACCGAATCCTCGGGTGCCTGCCAACAATCTCATACCATGAAGGAGTGCCTTTTTATTTTGGTTTTATTATGATGATGACACTCCCCCCAACCTTTGCTTACACAAGCCATGGCTAACCGAATCCTTCAAATGCCGTCCATCAATCACATACCATGGAGGAGTGTCTATTTAGTTTAATTAATTTGGGACTGGGAATCCCATTGGCAGCTCTTTTTGCAAAATTATTGGATAAGCGGATGAAGCCACTAGTCCATTGGTGAAAGTTGCCCAACAAGATTGAAAGATAAAACACCACATACTTCCTCATGAGCTATAAAACATTGACACAAATAAGAGATACTAAGTTTTGAATTGTTTAAAGGTAGCACATGAAGTATTTACTTGGAATGGCAGAAAATACCATGTAGTAGGTAGGTATGGTGGACACAAATGACATAGGTTTGGGTTAAGGTTTGGATGCACGAGAAGTATTCCCTCTCAGTACAGGTCTTTGGCTAGCAAGGTTAATTAGCAAGCATGAGAGTCGAGGGAAACAAACAAATATACATGTGATAGAAACAATCATGCATCTTCCTCGTAAGCACAAACAATTTTAACTTCAGAATAATAAGCTATGAGCTAACAAGAAAGAAAGACAATGAAACAACTACATGTATTTCTCTTTTCTATTTAAACCTCAAAGTGTTGTTGCTATTGACCAATGCTAAGTTTGCCAAAACCAAATAGATTTATTCAATGCTCCCAAAGTGATACCAATACTAACAACAAGGTAAATCATATAATAGCGATTGCAAACTAAAATAAGATGTGCAATATGTAAATGATAAGACTTCTCATTAATATTCCATAACGATAACTCACACCAAGGGATACATAGACAACCAACTAAAGGAGAGATACTTCCACACTGCAACCCATCTTATATGATAACTTCCCTACTCATGATATGACACTACTTGACAATGAAAAGTAAAAGGTAGTGATAATGTGATACTGCGGCACTCCCCCAAGCTTGGAACAAACCAAGGGGATGCCAATACCGATGATGAATTACTCCTGCGGTGGTGGTGATGATGAATTCCTGATAAGCTTCTCAACGAGTTCCTTTAGCTTCAGTTTTTCAGCTTGGCAATTCTGCACTAAAACTCGAAGATATTCATTGTTATCTGAAGTTGGCGATGATGACCTTGTGATGCGAATCGAATGGTATTCCAGTAATCTTCGGAGACGGCAATTCTCCTCTTGGAGTATCTCCACTTCTCTTCTCAGAGCCCGATATTGATCACAAAACTCATCGGTAGTCCGTAGAGCTTCCTCCAACACAGGGAAGGAGTCGAGGCTACGAGCGGGTGGTAAAGGTCCCTGCAAGTTATGAGAAAAAGAACGTCAAGCGTCAACAGATCCCACCAAGATTTGCTTGCTCCCAATGGCTTGCTGCTCTTGTCTTGATGGCACCCTCTTCACTTCTTCCTCCGAAAGCCCCTTGCCCTTGTTGTTGGAGGCCATGGTGCTTCTAGACCGAAAACAGATCCTGGTAGAAACAGCTCGAAACAAAACACGTCGAGAAAACGATATACGGACCTCCAGGGGTCCGGGGGATTATATAGCAAAAAATTTCGCGACATAAGGAAAGTACCAGATCGAACCAGAGTCGGAAAGGGGCGACGAGGCGGCCAGACCATAGGGCGGTGCGGGCCCAGGTCAGGCCGCGCCGGCCTATGGTGGCACGCCCTCGTGCGTCCTTTCCATTCCGTTTCGAACTCGCAATTTTTCATATTTTCCAAAAACAGCAAAAATATTGTTCGGAAGGTAAATTGCGAACTTTTCATTACCAGTACTGTTACCTATTCAAAGTCGAGTTCGCGGATCGTCAATGTGCCCTTTGATGAAAGCCTCCGGTGTTTCCACTTGAATAAGATCAACAACAACATGATAGGAATCACCCGAGATATAATGCTTGAGTCTTTGTCCATTCACCACGTGCGTAGCATTGCCTTGGAGAGAGCTAATTTTAAGTGCTCCGAACGATACACCTCCTCGACAACATATGGTCCTTCCCATTTTGAGAGTAATTTCCCTGCAAAGAATCTGAGACGAGACCGATACAATAGGACTTTATCCCCAATATTAAATTCTCTTTTGATAAACCTTCTATCATGCCATTTTTTAACTTTCTCTTTAAAGAGTTTAGCATTTTCATAAGCTTCACTTCTCCATTCATCTAGAGAACTTAATTGCAACAACCTCTTATCACCGCAAGTTTAGGATCTTTATTTAATTCTCTAACAGCCCAATAAGCTTTGTGCTCTAGTTCTAAAGGTAAATGACAAGCTTTCCCATAAACCATTTTATAAGGTGACATTCCCATGGGATTTTTATAAGCAGTTCTATAAGCCCATAGTGCATCCTTCAATTTACTAGCCCAATTCTTTCTAGTTTTATTAACAGTCTTTCCCAAAATAGATTTAATCTCTCTATTTGATAATTCTACTTGACCACTAGTTTGAGGATGATAAGGAAGCAATTCTATGATTAATACTATACCTAGCAAGAGTTTTTCTAAAACCTCCATGAATAAAATGAGAACCTCCATCACCATAATATATCTAGGCACTCCAAATCTAGGAAAAATAATGTCTAAAAGCATTCTTAAAGAGGTCTCACCATCAGCACTTTTTGTAGGTATGGCTTCCACCCATTTAGTAACATAATCAACAGCAACAAGTATATGAGTGTTACCTTCTGAAGACGGAAAAGGTCCCATGAAGTCAAATCCCCAACAATCGAATGGTTCAATAACAAGAGTATAATTCATAGGCATTTCATTACGTCTGGAGATATTACCAACCCTTTGGCATTCATCACAAGATAAAATAAACTTTCTCGCATCCTTGAAGAGAGTTGGCCAATAAAAACCTGATTGTAAAACCTTTTGCGCGGTTCTTTCTCCCGTGATGTCCTCCATAAGCACTACCATGACATTTACTCAATATCTCTTGTTGTTCATATTCGGGAACACATCTTCGCATAATACCATCCACTCCTTCTTTATATAAGTGTGGGTCATCCCAAAAATAATGCCTCAAGTCATAAAAGAATTTCCTCCTTTGCTGAGCTGAAAAGGTTGGAGGCAAGTACTTAGAAACAATAAAGTTAGCATAATCAGCATACCAAGGACTGTCTCGCGAGCTCACCTTTATTACAGCCAATTGTTCATTTGGAAAACTATCATTAACAGAACAGATCATAAGCAATATTTTCCAATCTAGACAAATTATCAAAGAACAGGATTATCAAGACCTTTCCTATCTACAATATGTAAATCAAATTCTTGCAACAGAAGTACCCATCTAATAAGCCTCGCTTAGCATCTTTCTTTGTCATAAGGTATCTAATTGCAGCATGATCAAGATGAATAGTAACTTTTGAATCAACAATATAAGATCTAAATTTATCGCAAGCAAAAACTACAGCTAACAGCTTCTTTTTCAGTTGTAGCATAATTTCTTTGAGCAGCATCAAGAGTTTTACTAGCATAATGAATAACATTCAGTTTTTTATCTACTCGTCATTCAAGAACAGCGCCTACAAGAAAATCACTAGCATCACACATAATTTCAAAGGGTAAGTTCCAATCAGGAGGTTCAACTATAGGAGCAGTTTTAAGGCTTTCTTACGAAGTTTCAAAAGCTTCCTTACAATCGTCATCAAAAACAAATGGTACATCTTTTTGAAGAAGATTAGTAAGAGGTTTTGAAATCTTGGAGAAATCTTTAATAAACCTCCTATAAAACCCAAAGATGACCAAGAACACTACGAATACCTTTAACATCCCTGATAGGGCATCTTCTCAATTGCTTCGACTTTAGCTCTATCGACTTCAATACCTCTCTCAGAAATTTTATGTCCCAATACAATTCCTTCATTAACCATAAAGTGGCATTTCTCCAAATTAAGAACAAGGTTAGTTTCTTCACATCTCTGCAAAACTTTATCAAGGTTTCGCAGTAACTATCAAAAGAATTCCCATAGACGGAAAAATCATCCATGAATACCTCTACAATACTTTCACAAAAACCATGAAAAATAGCAGACATGCATCTTTGAAAAGTAGCAGGAGCATTACATAAACCAAAAGGCATACGTCTATAAGCATAAGTTCCATAGGGACAAGTGAAAGTGGTTTTCTCTTGATCTTTAGCTTTAACAAAGAATTTGTGAAAACCTGCAATAACCATCAAGAAAGCAAAAATGAGTATTTTTAGACAATCTTTCTAGCATTTGATCAATAAATGGTAAAGGGTAATGATCTTTCTTAGTAACTTTATTAACTTTTCGAAAATCAATGCACATTCTATACCCTACAACTACTCTTTGAGGGATGAGCTCATCATTATCATTAGGCACAACAGTCATTCCTCCTTTCTTGGGAACGCAATGCACAGGACTAACCCATCTACTATCAAGAATAGGATATATAATACCAGCTTCAAGAAGTCTTAATACCTCATTCCTTACCACTTCCTTCATCTTCGGAATTAGACGACGCTGAGGTTCAACAACAGGCTTTGCATCATCTTCCATATTAATAGCATGTTGGCAAATAGAAGGAGAAATCCCCTTCAAATCATCAAGAGTGTAGCCAATAGCTACCAAGCTGTGTTTCTTCAATATTTCCAATAATCTTTCTTCCTCAATCTCTAAAAGCTTAGAACTAATAATAACAGGATATATTTTCTTATCATCAATATGAGCATATTTAAGATTATCAGGTAAAGGCTTTAAATCAAAAACAGGATCTTCCTTTGGTGGCGGTGTTGTACCCAAATCTTCCACCGGTAAATCATGCTTGAGAATAGGTTGGCGGAGAAAAATTTCCTCAAGCTCATCTCTTTCCTTCCTAAAAACTTCACTCTCGCTATCCTCCAAATGTTGTTGCAAAGGATTGTTAGGAACAAGAACAATAGATGCACATTGCTCCATTTTAAAATCATCACTAGGCAAATCAGCTTTATAAGGAATTTTGGTAAATTTAGAGAAGTTGAACTCATAAGATTCACCAGCAAATTTAGTCAAAATTTTCTCTTTCTTGCAATCTATAATAGCTCCACAAGTATTTAGAAAAGGTCTACCAAAAATAATAGGACAATAATCACTAGCAGTGAACCAAGTACCAAAAAGTCAGCAGGATATTTAATCTTACCGCATAAAACTTCCACATCTCGAACAATACCAATTGGAGAAATAGTTTCTCTGTTAGCCAGCTGAATAACCACATCAATATCTTCAAGTTCGCAAGAATCAATTTCGTGCATAATCTCCGTGTAAAGCTCATAAGGAATAGCACTAACACTTGCACCAATATCACATAATCCATAATAGCAATGATCACCAATTCTAACAGATAGCATAGGTACACTAGCTTGTTTGGGTTTATTAGGATGTGAAACAATATTAGAAGCATCTTCACAGAAAATAATATGACCATCCTCCACATTTTCAGTCACAAGATCTTTAACTATTGCAACAAAGCAGGTTCAACTTTTATTTGTTCTTCGTGTTCTACAGTTTCTTTTCACTTTTATGAACCGCACTATTTATAACAGAGTACTCCTTCATTTTAGCAGGGAAAGGAGTTTTTTCAATATAAGCTTCAGGAATAACATGATCAGCAGTTTCAACTACAACACATTTATTAATAGATGAATCAATTTTATCTTTATATGGTTCATGATACTTATCAAAATTCTTCTTTGGCAATTCATAATGAGAGGCAAAAGCTTTATAAAGATTTGCAGCAACTTGAGAATCAAGACCATATGTAGCACTCATATTACGAAATTTATCAGTATCCATAAAAGCTTCAATGCATTTATAATCATAAATTATACCTGATTCTCTATCCTTGTCATTCTCCCAACCTTCAGTATTTTCTTGGATCTGATCAAGAAGATCCCTTTTAAACTCTTCTTTGTTGCGTGTAAATGATCCAGAACAAGAAGTATCCAGCAAAGTCTTGTCTTGAAAAGAAAGTCTTGCATAGAAATTATCAATAATAACATTACCAGGAAGCTCATGAATGGGGCATTTGAGCATTAAAGACTTCAATCTCCCCCAAGCTTGGGCAATACTCTCTCCATCATGAGGCCAAAAATTATATATGCGATTCCGATCCTTGTGAATTTCACTTGGAGGATAGAACTTAGAATAAAAACGTGGGACAATATCATTCCATTCAAGAGAATCCCCATTATCCAAGAATTTATACCAATGCGCCGCCTTACTGCATAACGATAAAGAGAATAGTTTCTTCCTCACTTCATCCATAGCAATACCTGCACACTTGAATAAACCGCATAATTCATGTAAGAACAATAAATGATCTCCGTGGTGGACAGTTCCATCCCCTTCATAGCGGTTATCCATAACACGTTCAATAATTTTCATATGTATTTTATATGGTATCACTTCCTCACCTGGCGCCTCATCCACTACCGTTGCAGTAGTAGTAGATTTCCCAAATAAAAATTGAAGAGAAGATCTCTCCATAATGACTTATAGCAGCAGGCAGAAATAAAATCAGCACAACAGTAAAGGTTTTCCTTACCAATTCCACTTACCAATAGCGCTTCACTCCCCGGCAACGGCGCCAGAAAATAGTCTTGATGACCCACAAGTATAGGGTGTATCGTAGTATTTTCGATAAGTAAGAATGTCGATCCCAACGAGGAGCAGAAGGTGTTGACAAGCAGTTTCATGAAGGATTCACCGTAAATGCTCACAAACAAGTATTCAGGGGTTTTGATGTAACAGCTTGAATAAAGTACGAGTAAGTAAAGTGCGAGAGTAACAATTGCAGCGAGTGGCCCAATCCTTTTTAGCACAAAGGACAAGCCGGTTTGTTTACTTATAATTACCAAACGTTCTCGAGGACACACGGGATTTTAGTCTAGTGCTTTCGCTACATACGGCTAAATAATCTTCATTGTTATGATAAGTGTTGTGTGGGTGAACCTATGCTAATGTACCGCCCTTCCTAGGACTAATACATACTTGTGATTATACCCCTTGCAAGCATCCGCAACTACAAGAAAGTAATTAAGAATAAATCTAACCACAGCCTTAAACTCGAGATCCTCGCGATCCCTCCCCGCATCGATATACCAACGGGCTTTAGGTTTCGTCACTCCGGCAACCCCGCAATTAGCAAATGAATACAAGATGCATTCCCCTAGGCCCATAAATGGTGAAGTGTCATGTAGTCGACGTTCACATGACACCACTAGAAGAATAACACCACAACTTAAGTATCATACCATTGAATATTACTCAACCATAGTTCACTACTAACATTTAGACTTCACCCATGTCCTCAAGAACTAAACGAACTACTCACTAGACATCATATGGAACATGATCAGAGGTGATATGATGATGAATAACAATCTGAACATAAACTTGGTTCAATGGTTTCACTCAATAGCATCAACAACAAGTAGAGATCGATACCGGGAGAGTTTCCCCTATCAAACAATCAAGATCAAACCCAAATTGCTACAGCGGTGACGAGGTGCTGCGGAGGAGACGGCGGTGATGATGGTGGAGATGATGATGATGGTGATGGAGATGATGTCCAGCTCGATGACGGTGATGATGGCGTCGATTTCCCCCTCCCGGAGGGAATTTCCCGGCGGATTCCTGCCCGCCGGAGAGCTCTTTTCTCTCTCGGTGTTCTCCGCCCCGTAGAGGCGGCTGTAACTCCCCGTGAGGAACCCTCTGTGGCTTAGGTCTTCGGGACGAAGGGTTTCGCGAAGAAAAGGAGGCGAAAGGAGCCGTGGGCCCCCCACACTACATGGCGGCGCGGCCAGGCCATGGGCCGCGCCGCCCTAGGGTGTGGGCCCACCCCTGGGTCCTCCCGGCTCCTCCTTCCTGGCTTCCTTCGTCATCTTGAAAAATAGGATTTTTGGTATAATTTCCTTCCACAGTTGATCTTCCGAAATATTGCGTTCTGACGGTGCTTTTTCCCGCAGAATCCTGGCTCCGGTGCTTGATCCTCCAATAATGATGAAACATGCAAAATAGATGAAATAACATAAGTATTGTGTCCCAATATGAAATATATCAATGAATAACAGCAAATTATGATATAAAATAGTGATGCAAATTGGACGTATCAACGTCCTTCTCCCCGTTCCAGCGGGCAGCGGAAGTAGTAGCTCCTCCTTGAATCCCAAGCAAAGACGACGGCGTGGTGGCGGTGGCGATGGAGATCTCCCGGCGGAGCTTCGCTAAGCTGCCATGGGAGAGGTGGAGGAGGTGGAGCGGCTAGGGTTTGGGAGAGGGGGTGGCCGGCCACTATGGGGTGCGGCCAAGGTGGTGGTGTTGTGGTGGCCGGCCCCCTCCCCTTGGCCCCTCTTTATATAGGTGGAACCCCCAAGTGTTGGACTACAAGTCTTCGAATAAGACCCCAACCCAAAACCTTCCATGTGTAGGGAAACCTACCCAAGGTGGGATTCCCACCTCAAGTGGGACTCCCACCTTTCCATGAGGGGGGGTGGCCGGCCCCCTTGGTGGAGTCCACTTGGGACTCCACCCCTCTAGGGTTGGCCGGCCATGGTGGTGGAGTCCCTTCGGACTCCGCCTTCCAAAGTGATTTCTTCCGGACTTTTCTAGAACCTTCCATAAATGCACCGGATCATTTTCAAACTTATAAAATGACTTCCTATATATGAATCTTATTCTCCGACCATTCCTAACTCCTCGTGATGTCCGGGATCCCATCCGAGACTTCGAACAAAACTTCAAACTCCATTCCTTATTCAAGTTCTACTAATACGACATCAAACCTTAAGTGTGTCACCCTACGGTTCGCGAACTATGTAGACATGGTTGAGAACTCTCTCCGACCAATAACCAATAGCGGGATCTGGAGATCCATAATGGCTCCCACATATTCAATGATGACTTAGTGATCGAATGAACCATTCACATACGATACCAATTCCCTTTGTCACGCGATATTTTACTTGTCCGAGGTTTGATCATCGGTATCACTCTATACCTTGTTCAACCTCGTCTCCTGACAAGTACTCTTTTCTCGCACCGTGGTATGTGGTCTCTTATGAACTTATTCATATGCGTGCAAGCTAATTAGATGACATTCCACCGAGAGGGCCCAGAGTATATCTATCCGTCATCGGGATGGACAAATCCCACTGTTGATCCATATGCCTCAACTCATACTTTCCGGATACTTAATCCCACCTTTATAACCACCCATTTACGCAGTGGCGTTTGATGTAATCAAAGTATCTTTCCGGTATAAGTGATTTACATGATCTTATGGTCGAAAGGACTAGGTAACTATGTATTGAAAGCTTATAGCAAATAACTTAATGACGTGATCTTATGCTACGCTTAAATGGGTGTGTCCATTACATCATTCATATAATGATATAACCTTGTTTTAATAACATCCAATGTTCATGATTATGAAACTAATCATCTATTAATCAACAAGCTAGTTAAGAGGCTTACTAGGGACTCATAGTTGTTTACATAACACACATGTATCAATGTTTCGGTAAATACAATTATAGCATGGTATATAAACATTTATCATAAACACAAAGATATATATAATAACCACTTTTATTATTGCCTCTTGGGCATATCTCCAACAATAACAAAATATCGTGGGTCTAAAAATACGTTATTAGCATGTTATAGCGTGCTATTAACGCGAATAGCGCTATAGCGCCGAAATAGCGTAGCGTCGGCTCTCCAGATATGCTATAGCGTGCTATTAGCGTTGGAATAGCGCGCTATTTTTTTTCCATGATACAACATAAGATGATTGAACTGTAGCTAGCATACGAAAAACGAACACACATTCTGGCCAAACAGCGAAGCTAGATAAGCATGGAGAAGATATAGGTGCAGGTCGGGAAGTGCACCTGCAAGCTTTTAGTTCTCCGCTCCGTGCATGAGTGGTGTTGTGGCCATCCCGTCAAAGAGTCAGCCATGTCCATGCCGACACTGTGCCCGCCTTCTGCCGAGTGGAGGCCCGACGAACATCCCGACCACTTTTGAGGATGGAATGGTGGTGGCCGACCTCCGCTTCTGCCGTTCCGTTGCCCGAACGAGCGCGGGTCCATCGGTGTCCGACCGTCCGTTATTAGAAGGGCCCTTCGCTTCTACTCCAGCAAGGGCAGAAGGGCCGACAGGGGCACACGGCGTAACTATGGGAGATAGCATCAACAGATGAAGCTGTGCCCCTGCCTTCGAGCCAGATCCCTGAGAGGAGCCGACATGCATTGAGAGACTTATCTTTTGCTGTGCGCTGCCTCCTAGATTTACCCCACCGCCACCTAATTGGGGTCGTCGGCTTGCCTCCCATGCTGCTGGCTGCAGCATCTTTGGCTCCGAGACCTTCCCGTCCAAGTTCTAGACATTACGGCTTCAGTGAACCGAGCGCCGACGAGCGGCCAACTGCATCGATTAGGCAGCGGCGACCAGTAGAGTCCCGAGAGCAAGCGAGAAATAAAGGGGAGAAGGGGATCCAGAGTGACGCCAGAGACACCGGGAGTTTTTTTTTCTACAGATATTGGCCTTTTACTTGTGCGTGCATGGCATTTTTGTTCTCTTTTAACTCATGTGCATATATTAAGAAGAATCTTCTGCGCCTTGGTACTCCTGAACTCAATATTACTTAGTCCGACATTAGATTAAAAAATAGTGTATCAATCCCTAGGTTTTTTTTGAGGCAAATGTATCAATCCCTAGGTTACATACAGGTCCGGAGGAGAAGTTTCCTTCAAGTTGTTCATTCCAAATTTATTATTTTTTTCCTAAGCTGCATACTTTTAAATTTATGTACGAAAGAAGGAACGCACTTATATGCGTGAATCTTCTACATGCAAGAATTTGTGAAATTTTTCGAGGCTTGCCGGCAATCTTCGAAAAATGGTGTAGAACCCTAGCCTTTTGGTGCCAAACCCTAGACTTATCTTTTACATCTACTTTTTTTTTTCTTTTGCTTCTATACTTTTCCCTTTCCCAAGTTTTCATTAAAAGCGAGAATTCTTTCTCAGCTCCCATTCACAATTATTTGTAAAGCCTAAAAATATTATCGTTCCGTACGTCTGTACATGGGTCTCACGGGATCGTCGCCAAGGCGACAGGGCGCGGGAGCGGGCCGCTGATGGGGCGCGAGAAAGGGCCTAGCGCGCGGGGGTGGCGCCGCCGGTGGAGCGCCGGCCGCCTAGCCGCAGTCACCATCACGGGTAATAAATTTCCTATTGATTAGGGCAGTGTAATCTCTTTTTTTTAGGAAGGATCCGACTGATATATTCAAGAAACTCAGAACAAATTACAAGAAGGTCCAAAAGTAAAAAAATTACAGAAAGACCCAGAAATTTGCACCGAGCACCCTGAGATGCCTGAAGAAAACGCAATCGGATCCACGCCACGCCCCAAGAGCTCCTAGATGATGTCGGAGTCGCCGTACAGCCAGCCGCCGGGAAGAAGCCGCCACCACACGTTGTAGATGACCGCAGTAGCCGTTCGCTGCCCAGCGACGAAACCACCGGAGTTGGGTGAGAGGCTAAAGTTTTTGGAATACCTTGAAGGCATCATATAGGAATGCATCCCCGCCATCTGCCCAGGGGGGACAAAATCAGCTACTCCCAATAGAGAAGATGGAACAGTAGGTGCACAATGGGTATTATATTCCTAAAAATAGTAGAATCTAAGTGTGCTTAGGAATTGTATTAATGAAGATTTACATAGTGTTTCATCCATGATAGTTTTTCATTTCACTTCTAAAGATGCTTAATATAGTGTTTTGTAATTGTTTACCGGGGCCTGAGCCACTCATGTGCTACTACTATTCCGTTCGTGAATTTGTTTGCTTTATCCTAATTTCATTTACCCCACTTTGTTTTGAATAAAACCTGAAAAACACATTAATATTTTTCTACTTAATTTTTTCTTTTTATAAATCGTAAATCGATGCGAACTTTACGGGGTCGTGCACCAAGATGCACATCAAAATCTAGTTTGGACAGAAACGATAGCAGAAGCTGCGCAGACGCGCCACCATGAACATGTCACATGTTGGAAGGACGCGTTGGTCTAGATATCTAGTTGTGGCCAGTAACACGCATCTTGCTACCCGTGTGTGACTGAAACTATTTTCTGCTTGCGTTAGTAATCCAGTCGCATCGGGTATAGATCTAGGGCATCTAAGCGGGTCTAACACATTTCTGATACGACTTGTGTCTGTGATGTATGGTGTCCTTTTGGGTTAGACGCTGCTCAAACTGATTGACATTTTTTTTAAAAAAAGTTCATTCATAAGTAATATAGTCTACATTGATTCAAAAAGGTAAATAAAAACTCTAAAAAATAAACGAGGCCGAGCCCAAGCCTATCCTACTTGTCGTCGTCCTTGTTCTACGTTAGGTCGACGAACGGAGGCATCACCCACGGTCAATACGGTGCCGACGCAAGCAGGTACGAAAGCTGCGGTGGAGGAGGAGTAGGAGGTGTTGCCGCCGGTGGCTGCTGACCATAGGGCACCTAGGAAGGCAACAAGCACGCCGTTGGTGGTGGTGGGTGATAGGTCGGGGCTTGCACAACGGTGACCACATCGGCAGTGTCGACGACATGCGCGATGCCTCCATAGCCGCCCTCAGGGCCTCCTCGTCCGAGAGGCCAGGAGGCATGACCGACGAGGCATTGTGTGGCGGCGCTTGTGGAAGAGGCGTCGAAGCCTGCTCCTACGAGGCTTTATGGGCGAACCTCATTGCCTCCTCCTCGTCCACGCCTTCCGGCATGAGGGGGAGCTCGTCCACCTTGCCCTCCTCTTTGCCCTTCTCGGCGAGGTACACGAGGTAGCCGAGGTAGTCCTCGGTGTCGTTCCGCTCCTCCTAGCCCGAGTTTTGTCGCAGCCAACAATGGCCTCATCCTCCTCTTCTTCGTCGTCCTCCTCCATCACCGGCGCGAGCAGAGCGGAGTAGTTGTACTCATCGCCACCGAGAAACCCCGCTCGACGCGTCGGATCCCATTCGAGGTGGCCGAACAAGTCCCACATGGGCAAGTTAATGTTGTACGTCGGGTCGAGGAGGAGGTCGTGGCAGAAGGGTCTACTTTGGCACGGGCGGCATGGGTCCACCCAGGGAAGCATGGCTTGCGCTCCCTACACAGGGCCCGAGCCACATCGACCGTGAAGGAGACGCGGACGCGCAACTTCTTTCAGCGCCAACGTTCCGGCCTCACGGTCGTTCTTCGTTTACCACCATGGCCATCCCTTGCACATGGCTAAGGTCGCGACACATGTTCTGTGCGTACGAAGGAGAAAGGGTGGGCGGGAAGGCGAGTTGGAGGATACTTGGGGTGGCAATGGCGAGGCAATGTCAATGCCCTAAAAAAAGATAGAAGGCGGCCTCTATTAGTTTATGCGCCGGTTTCCAAAGGTTTACCATATATGGCGGAACAGAAGCCCAACCGCCGTATCCCAATCCTGACGCTGCCGTTAAGCTGAAGCGTGATCATTAATGACGCCGTAGTGACTACACGCCCAAAAGGGAAGCATGTGGCCGCACATAAGGGCATCTCCAACCATGCGACCCAAACAGACTTTTGGGCCATTTGAGTGGCCGAGCGGACACCCGGACAGCAGCTCGCGTCCGCATGTCCGTTTGGGTCGCACGCGGCGCCCAACGCGCGGACGCACCGCATATGTAATAATAAAAACAAAAATGAAAATGAAAAGGAAAACAACAAAAAATAAATTTAAACTACTGGTTAATTAAACTTAGCCCTATTTTGGGCAATTTTTACAGCCCTATATGGGCTTTAAACTAAAAAAAGCAAACCCTAGCCAGGGTTTGCGAGCACGGTGGCCGCCGGCAAGATTACTCCCAGAGTACTCGCTGTCGTCGCCGTCGATGAGGACGACGCCCCGGCGGCGACGCGCTGTTCCGGCTCGAATGCCGGAGGGCGCCGGGACTCCGGCCAGGGTGACCACCGCGCCCTTTCCCAGGCGGAGTGCGGGTCCGGAGGGCTCGTCGGCCTGCGCAGCCGTGCCCTCCGCGCGGACTCCTGCCGGAGCTGCTCCTCCGCTGCGGCCTGCCGCTCCGCCTCTAGCCGGAGCGCGGCCCGGCGCTCCGCGTCCGCCAGGCGCGCGGCCCGGCGCTCCGCGTCCGCCAGGCGCGCGGCCCGGCGCTCCTCCTCCTCCCGAGCGCCGCTTGGCGCGTGGCCTCCTCCTGCCGGCGCACCTTCTCGAGGAAGACCCAAGCCTCCGCCTGGGCGTCCTCCTGGGCCTTCCTGGCCGCCTCCTCCAGCGCGGAGGCGCGCAACGTCTCGGCGAGGTGCGGCCATTTGGCCAGCTCGTCGAGGTCGCGCTGCTCGCGGGACGCCGCGAGCGCCGCCTGCAGCTCCGGTCGCGTCTGGGAGTCGCCGGCGACCCCATGGCGAACGCCGCCGGCGCGACTGGCCGGCTGCTGCCGGCCTCGTGGTCGTTGGCGGACGGCTCGAACTCCCGCTTCGGGGCCATGGCGGCGCGGAAGCTTCGAGCTCGTGCGTGCGGCCGGAGTGGAGAGTGGGGACTGGATAGGGACAGTCCCCCTCCGCAGTCCACATTTAATAGGACTGTGGCACCGACAGGTGGGCCAGCCACGCGGATCAGGCGAACACGCGAGGACGCCGCGTGCCATCCGCGGCCATGCAAACCCGGCCCAGATTTGGACCGGGTTTGTGTCGTTCCGGACACCGCGGCCAGCCGCGGTTGCGGTGCGTCCCCGCGTTGGGCCGCATTTTTATCCGGCTGAACCCATCCCGACGCGCACGCGCGAGATGGGTCGCCCTGTTGGAGATGCCTAAGAGAAGTGGTGCGGCCGCCCAGATATGAAGTGATTCAGGCACTCGCTAGCTGCCAGGTGGGTCTAGGCCCGGAGGACACATACTTCTCTGCTTAATTTAAACTGCGAATGCGTCGATGCTCAGACCGCTCGACAGAGGTTTTACCCAAATTTTAACCTACCGGACACAAACATCAGTTTCTGAACAATCTACATGTGTTGTACGTGGAACGTTTGTCTGTAGTTTCAATGTTTTAGTTTCAGCTTAGGCATCTCCAACGGAACGACGCAAACGGACGTCCACGCGTGCCGAAAATACGTCTGATACCCGCTCCAGCGGGACGACGCATAGTGACGCGCCGTCTGGAGCGACGCAAACGTGACCCAAAAATGCGTCAAGTTTGCGTACGGTCCTCTCAC
Source organism: Lolium perenne (assembly GCF_019359855.2). Classification (NCBI taxonomy): domain Eukaryota; kingdom Viridiplantae; phylum Streptophyta; class Magnoliopsida; order Poales; family Poaceae; genus Lolium; species Lolium perenne. Next base: position 265,898,695 of record NC_067244.2, on the reverse strand, counting down.
GGGCCCGCCAGGCAGGGGCACAGATGCTTTGTCTTCCGTGGCATAACTTACGGGCGGCGTGCTGCAGCTTTTCAGGGCCGCGTTAATGGTGTGTCTCGGCTTCCGCGAGCATGCGCTGCTGGGCGGCGTCGCAGTGGCAGGACATTGAAGGTGAGATAACGTCCGAGCCTCTTAAAGGAACGTTGTCGGCGCCCATTTCTCCGATCACACCATTGCCAGAGTCCACCCAATCCAACTGACCGACACCATGGGGAAGAAATGATGGCCGTTCCGCAAGACCAAGAACGACCACGAGGCTAGCGGCTCGCGGTCCGGCAAAAATCCGCAGGCGGGCGGTACGTCCGCATCGAGTTCGCGCGCCGCCTCTCGGAGGAAAATCGCCGCTGCCATGGCCGGACGCAAACCTGCCTGGAGGAGGCTGGTACCTCAACTCCAGGCTCGTGTCGGTCCCCCCATGCCACGCGAGGGCCGAGAGCGCCATGACGAGGTACGCCGCCGCCGAGCGATCTTGTCGGCCGATCTCCGAGAAGATCTGGTGTACGCGCTCAACTCCTACAACTGGATCTCGTTAAGTTCGGGACGTGGGAGTTCGACGCGCTCCGCCGAGATGGATAACTCAGCGACCTTGACTACTTTGACCTCGAGATCGCCATGGAAGAAGACGAAAACGACGACGAGGATGAGGACGCGGGAGAGGATGAGGACGAGGAGGCGGAGCGCGCAGACAACGACCACGATGACGGCTGCCGGCTTGGGATCCGGAGACCCAGCCGCTGGACATTAGCGAGAAGGAGGCCATTGCCATGGCACTGGCCAATAGCAAGCGTGCCGCCTGAGCCACCCTCGACGCAAACGGACGCGCGGTCGATTTTGAGCATTTCGGCCGACCCGCGTCCGTTTGGACATCCGAAATGCGTCGCTCCACCGGGGATGCCCTTACATTTAATCAGCTGACCATGCTGATCGCGCGTGGGATGTCGCGAGTAATGATGACTCGGCGAGAATGTGGGGAGAAGAGGCATGAGCTAGAGGGACGAGAGCATCCCAACACGGCGACCCAAATCGAACGCGTTGAGTTGTCCGATTGTGGCCGTTTGGGTGGTCACGTGGATACACGGCCATGGCTGACAGTCCGGTTAGGTCACGCAGTTGCGCCCAACGCGCGAACGCAGCGCAAAACAAATAAATCGCAAAAAAGAAACAAAAACAAGTAAATTTAAACTAAAGTTCATTAAACTTACCCTATTTTGGGAAAATTTCACACAAAAGAAAGCCCTATATGGGCTTTAACAAAAAAGGAAACCCTAGGCTATGGTTTGGGACGCGGCCGGCGCGCCACATACTCCCAAAGAGTACATGTCGTCGTTGCCGTCGATGAGGATGACGCCCCAGCGGCGACACGATGTTCCTGCTCGACACGTCGGAGGGCGCCGGGGACTCTCCGGCCAGGGCGACCACTGCGCCCTTTCCCAGGCGGAGTGCGGGTCCGGAGGGCTCACTGGCCTGCGCAGGCATGCCAGCCGCGCCGCCTCCTTCTCCCGCTACTTCGTCGCAGCGCCCTCAAACTACGCCTTGTGCTTGAGGCGGAGGAGGCGCACCACCTCCTCCTGGAACGTGGCCTCCTCTTGCAGGTGCGCCATGGCGAGAAGGAACGCCCACACGTCGGCGTCCTCTTTGGCCTTCCTGGCCTCCTCCTCCAGCGCGGAGGTGCGCAACACCTTCAAGAGGTTCGGCCATTTGGCCTGCTCCTCGAGGTCATTCACCTCGACGGACGCCGCGAGCGCGTCGCGTAGCTCCTGTGGCGAGGCTCGCGACGTAGCAGCCGCGGGCTCATTGATGCAGAGGCCGCCGAGGCGGCGGCCTGCCCTCCTCGCCGACTCTGCGTGGCTGCGCGCGAGGCCTCGCCGTCGCCGAGGTGAAGCTGGTGCACCGGCGTGCAGCGTGCACCACCTCGAACCACATGTCCCAGTAGGGACTCTTGTGCCGCTGCGCGCGCAGCTGGATCTCCGCCAGCGGGAGCGGCCGAGATCGGCGAGGAACCGATCCGGGGCTCAGTGCCAGCAAAGTGGGGAGGTGCACGTCGCCCCACGGCATTGGGGCGCTGACCTCCCGTAAGGTCTGCGCCACCACGATGGTGATGTAGATCCGCACGCGCATCGGCGCTGGCGGCCCCATGTCGAAAGGCGCCGGCGCGGCTCGCCGGGCTACCGCCGGCCTGGTGGCCGTTCGCGCTAGGCTCGAACTTGCGCTCGGGGCCATGGCGGCGCGGAAGCTTGACCGAGCCTGCGTGCAGAGTGGCGTGGGAGTGGGGACCGGATAGGGACAGTCCGCCTCCCACCACATTTAATAGGACTCAAAGGCGTCGATAGGTGGGCCTTGGAGGCGAGCATGCAAACGCTGGAGTACGTCGCGTGCCATCTGCGGCCACGCAAACCTGGCCCAGATTTGAGCCAGGTTTGGGTCGCCTCGACACCGCGGCCATTCTCTTTTGGGATGCGTCACGGCGTTGGGCGGGATGGGTCGCCGTGTTACCGGTATGGTCAACCTTGATCTTGTTTTCACCTTAGTTTGTTTGGTGTAACTCAAGAATAAATGAAAAAAGAGGTTCAGTTGAACACCATAGAAAAGTGCTCTCTATCTTCGTCTCGATTTATTTATACATAAGGCCTAAGCCCATCTTTAAATTAATAAAGCCACAACGGTAGATAACCATACATCCGAGTTTGATACCTGACACACATAAGCAGCACAACCCACCGTCCGCTACAAGACTGAGACCTACTACACCACGACCCAGATCACACAACAACGGGGCAACCCACCCCCCCAACCTACCGACAATGTACACCGATACAAGCTAGAAGACTAGAATGGATGGCCCTCCAGGTCCTCTCCTCGCGTAGAGCCTCCTAGCCTCGTCCATAGCCGCGTCCAACAAGTTCCTCTCCGCCTGTCTGACCAGTGCGCCTTCTCCATGACCGGCATCGTACCCTTGCATCCCGCGCTCTTGCGTGTCGCCGTGACCCCGACCCCCTTCTTCTTCCTTGCATACGGGATCGTCGGCGTGCAGCTAGCTCGCGGAATCGGGGCCACCTGGGTGACCACCTTCCGCAGGTCCGGGAATGCAACCGACTCTTCCCCTCACACACCACCGACTACACCTCCTCCATCACTTCCAGAGGCTGCCCCTCCGCCACGCCGCACTCACACCCAGCCTCGCTACCTTGGCAGTGGCCCCACCGGCGGCTGCCCGTCCGCCACCCAAGTCGCCAGCTGGTTCTGTCACATGGGAGCCGTCCTCCATCGAGATGAAGGACTCCTCCGCCGCCGCCTCCTAGTCAGCCCCCAAAGACGACCGCTGCCGGGCAGCGCCATGGTCTTGGAGAATAGACCCACCGCATCTCCGTGTCGGAGCCGCATCGGTTAAAGGAATTCGGCAGGTTGGGTCCCTCCCAAACCTGCCCCGCCACCGAGCGCTCTTCGTCCCTGCCGCCTGCTTCCCGGTGGACTTGCCTCCCTCAGCCTCAGTCGTCCCCACGCGCCCTTTGCCCGGAGCCTCCTGCTGGCCCCCCTTCTTCCTTCTCCCGTGTTTGTTCCACTCATTGTCCGTGGATTCCTCGTCCGAGAAATCCCCATCCTCATCGTCCCTGTCCTGCCTCGGCGGTGGGGGAGGCGGCGCACCCGACCCTCCACCCAACCCACCCCTCGGGCCTCTCTCAGCCTGCACACCAACGGTGAAACCCTCACCATTAACGAAGACTTGCACCGAACCCTTTATCCTCTCAGGGTACCGACACTGGAAACGCACCCTGACCGGCTCCCTCTCACACTTCAGCAACGAAAGGTCATCGACATCAATGGCTCGCCCCACCATCGCGAAGGCAGCCATGAGCCTCTCTCGCTCGAGTAGATCCTCCGGGACCCCCGTCTACCGGACCCACGCCGACGGCAGCACTGTGCACGGCTTCGGAGCACGTAAGGCCTCCGGATCTTAGTCTCGATCTTGCACAACGGCAGGTAGAGCTTGCCGCTACCCGTGCACAACCTGAGGGTCTGCCTAGTTGGGAACATCACCGAGAACTCTGTCTCGGAGACCCTCTTGACTTGCCAATCCCAAAGCTCATCAACCAAGTGCTTGAGTTCATCTGACAATTGTTCCTCCGAGAGTGGTACCGTGTTAAACTTGATCACCGCCGAGAAGACTTTGCCTTTCCTCTGCCCAGACCTCTGCGGCTCAACGTCAATGTTCAAGAAGCCTCCCCCGGTAATGGTCTGTCCCATGGTCTGGAGCTTGAGCGACCTACCCCTGGTCGGGCAGCAAGCAGAGGAGTGCCCCTCGCCGCTGCACAACATGCACAGAGGCTCATACGTGCACTCAGATTGGAAGTGCCCACCCCTTCCACACTTTAAACACTCGCCGCCAGCGGGGGCCCTGCCCGCTGCGAACCGACCTTGGCCTTGCTCTTCGGCTGCGATGGCCCTGCCGCGCCCCCCCGGCTTCTTGCCGCGGTACCTCTGCACCTGGCGTTGACCTTGGTCTTCCTGACCACCAGCCAGCACGCGGTCTCCCGCGCCACCCCAGCCTCCCCTAGCCAGAGACGGTCGCGCTGCTCTTCCTCCCAACGCTGTGCTCACGCCACCGTGGCGGCGAGCTCCACTCATCCCTGCCGCGCGAGCCCCCGCGATGGCCGAGGTCTTCGGCATACCGGTAACCCCCAGCACCTCCCTCCGGCCGGCCACTCCCGCCGAAGCCCCCCGCCCTCACGCCCCGCCTCCTCTGAGCGCCTATCGTAGCCGTCACCGCCGCGCCTGCCACCTCCATCCACCGCAAACCGGCGCTTGCGACCGTCGTCGTAGCCTACCATCACTACCTCGGCAAAGGATCTCACCAGCGGCGGCGGCTCACACCGGGGCGAAGAAGACAAGGCGGCGGCACGGACGGGTCGGACAGCCTTTGTCGCACCTCACTCCGCCTCGCTCTAAACCTTAACTCGGATCCGTCGAGCCCGCAGGCATCCAAAGCCATATGAAGCGCCTTCGTCGGGCTGGGCCGACCGGCCCAACAACCACCCCTGGCGACACAGGCCGAGAGACAGGCCCTGCCTCCACCACAACAGTAGCTGCCTGGGCGGGCCCTGGACACAGCCCATCAACACACCCCTCCACAGCCAGCGGCCCAGGCCCACGTCCGTCCCCAGGACGACCGGCGCCCCTGGAGGACGTCGCGCCTCCACCGGCCGCACGACACCGACGCAACCGTCCCCGTCGCCTCCGCCACCGCCAATCGCCGAGCGGGTGCCGCCGCTGCCGATCTCGGGGACCACGAGTCCCCCAACCTCGCGGGAGCGCGGCGCCGCGCACCCCCAGACCTGGATCCCCTTCCTTCGAGCGCACACACCGGAGGGAGCCCCCAAGCTCCTCCGCACGCTGGACGTAGCCGACAAGGGTCGCCACCGGCTGCCGCCTCCGCGAGCTCCCTAGCTCTAGATCCAACCCCTCCCGCACCAACCCCACCTCCGGGTCATCCTCCTCTTCCGACACCCAATCCGCCACTAGTGGCGCCTCCGCCTAAGACCTGCCGCCACACATCCCTCCCCCTGTGGACGGCGCCGACGTCAGCTCCCCGTCGCCCGCCACAGACTCGCCGCCAGATGCGCCGGCCGGACGGATTCAGAGATCGAATCACCTCCCCGGACGCCCTGCTCGACCCGAACGCTCACGCATCCTCCTTCCGGTGCCTCCGTCGCCTCCGCCGCGGTCACCCGCCTGCGAGTCGCGACCATCCTTCCTACCGGGGTCGCCGACGGCCTCCCCACCGGGCGCTCCGGCGAGGCGGATTCAAGATTTGAATCGCCCCCCGCGTCGCCGCCCGCTCCTCATAACCGTTTTCCCCACCCGTCGGCTCAACGTCTCGATTTATCTGTGGCGAGTTTGATTATGCCATCGTTGGCAACAACATCTTCATCCATGGCGTGCGTTTCTTGTAGCCACATGGTGCATTGGTTTGGTGGCCAAGATCGATGTGCAATAAGCAATGCTGACTATGATTCCATCAAAAGATTTCGTTGCTGACTATGATTCCATCAAAAGATTTCATTGCTTGACTGCGCATGCGCATAGATTAGCAACACTATTGTGGGGGAAAGGAAAGACAAAAGCGACTAGTAGCCACTAGTCCCGATCGAATACAAGTTCGATTGGTACATGTGCGGGAGAAACATGGAGTACAATAACATATCGTGGGGGGCACGGCCCTAAGAAAGCGTGTTCTTTGGTTTGCAAGAATTAATAAACATAGAAATTAGAAAATTCGCGTGAATGGATGTCACAGTCATACGCGGCAAAACAAAGACTTGCTGTAGAGTTGACCTGGAACAGTGTCGGGAACCCAGGCTTTACTTAGATCAGATCTGAAGTCGGAGCGTCTACCTTCACCGCTCTTGCTCCCTGGGCCTCCCTCCCCCAACCTTGAGCAGCGGCGGCAATGGCCGGGCTCGGCGGAATGCTTGCCGCTGCCATCCTCAAGGTGGTGGGTGACCAGATTGGTTCTGCCATCGGTGGTCAGATTAAGCTGCACAAGAACTTTGACAAGGAGCTGAAGAAGATGAAAATGGCACTGGAGTCTGCCGACGCCTGCTTCGAGGACGCCGGGAAGCGGTCGGTCACGGATAAATCTACACTTCTGTGGCTGAAGCGGCTCAAGGACGCGATGTACGCCATCTCAGACATGATTGATGAGTTCGAGGCCGACACTGAAGTAATCTCCCAGCCGTCTGCGCGGAAGGTATATGTGCGGTACAGAAATCCCGCTCATTGTACTTCCTGGTTACTCTTGAGACTAAAGACATGGTCATCACTTCTTTCTATAGAAAAACTCTCCTGGCCATGTAGTTTCGTGATTTATCCCGTGTAGTTTTGGTTTCTAAACTTGTCGGAGCTAATTAAATATCAAAGGTGTGTACTAGTACCCATGTTTTTTGTGCAAGAAGTTAATTTATGTATCTTCACATTGACTTATGTGTTTTAGATTTCTAGTTTTTATAAGACTTCTCATTTCTGAATCTACTTTTCTTATATTTCTGTAACAGTAGCATATGTTATGTATATTTCAAAACTAAACAAAATTTGTTCTGATAGAAACAAGAGGGTGTGGCTCTTAATGTTTTAACCTAATCTCCTATTGGGCTGAATGCAGTTGTACACTGCTTGCCCTTTCACACAAAGATTAACGAATAAACTTTCTTGCGCTTATCCTTCAAAAATATTTGGCAATTATGATCCCTTGTATCACAAATGCTCCCAAGATCACAATGGCCAATAAGATGGAGAAGATGAGGGAGGATCTGGAGGTGATAACAGATCAACACAAAAAATTCAGATTAACAAGGCACTAATGCCAATGAGCTGAAGGTCACCGATATACGGAAACGTCGTCAATCATGGAGACACAAATTGTTGGGAGGACTGAGGAGAAAGAGGAAATATTGTCTTATTTATTTGATAGCATGACAGAAGAGATCACAATCCTTCCTATATATGGCATTGGGGGCCTTGGCAAGACAACCTTGGCCAAAATGATTTACAATAATACTCAGTTCAAAGGATACTCTCGTGTGTGGGTCTATGTGTCCCAGACATTTGATCTCAAGAAAATTGGAAACTCTATCATATCACAACTATCGTGAGAAAGGGAAAGAGAGTGAGTACACTGAATGGAGATGATACATAAATCACTTCAAAAGCTTCTGCCGATAAGAAGATTCTCGATTGTTTTAGATGACCTATGGGAGGGTGAGGAATTTCATCCGCAAAGTCCGATGGACATGCTTAGGGTTGGGAAGGGCGGTAATGTGGTTGTTATTGTAACCACACGAGATGAGGACGTAGCAAAAAACTCTCTACCATCAAACCATACAAATTAGCACCATTGACTGATGACATCTGTTGGTCTATAATAAAGCAAAGAAGTGTATTTGAATCTAGACGTGATAAAGAAGAATTAGAGAAGATAGGGAAGGTCATTGCAATGAAGTGTGCTGGTGTGGCTTTAGCAGCTAAATCACTTGGACACATGCTGCAATCTATGAAGTTTAGTGAATGGGAATCACTGTAGACAAGATATATGGAATGTATCTTCTTTGAAAGATACATCTTCCTCACAAGTGCTTGCGTCTCAAGTTGAGCTATAGTGTCATGCCTTCATATATGAAGCTCGCTTTGCCTATTGTGCAATATTTCCAAAAGGTCACACGATAATTAAAGATGATCTTATTCGCCAATGGGTTTCTCTTGGTTTCTCTACTTGGCAGCTTGGTGAGAGATACATTAGTCAGCTTTTGGGATTCTCTTTCCTTGAACATTCGAAGTCACCATCGGTGAGTTTATGCATACCCTATGTGATAGAACAATTTTGTTATTTTCTTTGAATCATTGTGATGCAACGAAAGCATATAGTACCAAAAGTAGTGATGGCTAGTAGCAAAAGGTAGTGTTGTAGGGAATGTCCATCCTAAATTGTGAAGTTAAACTGCACCCACATTTAACATATAAATTTCCATAGATAGTCTCCTCTCTTATAGAGTCGGGTCCATCAATCGTGAATCCATAAGTGGTTTGCCACGTGGAAATGTTACTACTAGAGGTACCACAAAAAATACTACTCCTCCGATTCATATTAATTGTCACTAATATGGACCTACCTACAACTAAAGTATGTTTAGATACATCCATATTAACGACAGTTAATATAGATCGGAGGGAGTATATTTATTATATATTACAAACATATAAATAAAGTAGTAGTGGACAATATTTTCTTGGATGACCCTATTGATTTCAAAAAGTAAAAAGGAACAGATGTAGTGCTAACTTGGACAATTTACGAGAAATCCTCACATTCCTTAGTAGTCAAAGCCTATTCCTGGCCGTGAAAAATACACACATTCCTTGCAATGAAACAATTCTATTATTTTCACTTTTGTATGAATGATGCTTTTACTATCAAGCCGAAACATGACATTATACTGCAAACTGCATAACAAAAAGTTCAAGATTATAGTGCATGCCCTTCTGCAAATAAGGATCAATTTAGAATGTTACAATTTTGTGGGATTAGTGATCCAATTCTATTGGTATATATGAATTCCAAATCCACATATTGTATGCCACTAGGATTATGTATAATTTGGGACTACAATCGTACATGAAACCGACACCCACATACTGCCACTTACACACTAGTCCCACTTAGGCTTTGTTTGGATACAGTTTTTCAACACAACTGGTTTACCTTAAAACCAGGCAACCGTATAACTAACAAAATCTCTTTTGGACGCGGCATTTAAAACACAGATAAGGAAAAATTGGTTTCCACAATCCAAGCAATTGAAGTTTTGGGAAATGAATATTCATCGTTCTTATGAAATAGCGGTTATAGGAAACTAATTACAGCTACCCCAATTTTTTCTCAACAAAATTTCCAAACATGATTTTCCATCTGCTTATTCTTAATAACCGAGTAATTAGTAATACTGGTTTTCAGGAAATTATTACCGAAACGAGTTTTCCTAAAATCTAGCGCAAAAACTTCCTATCCAAACAAGCACTTGGTTTCCCCTGGAACAATATGTAGAGCTTCAGAAACCAATAGGGTCATCAGATCTGGTTTATTCTGCTCTGACCAGCGATCTGGTCTGGATTTTAAACTAGAGTCAAAACACAGTGGCTTGATCTAGTATAATATTACAAGGAAAAGTACAGTTCTGATTCATCAACTATTCCTGAATAATAAATCATATAATTTGATTCTTAACTGTCCAGACTATGTAGATTTTTCTTTCACGATGACGTAGCGAAGGTTTCTGCATACAAGCCTAACTAGCACTAGGAATCTGACATATAAATCTTTGTGTTGCTTTTTTATGCCTTCACATTTTAAAAGAAATTCTGATTTATCATAGATGATTTTTCTCTAGTCTACATAAGTTATTTATGAGTTTTCTAGACTTGTTTCAACGTATGATTACTTTCCGTTCTTTGGTTTCTTAGGATTTCTCAGAATTTTGGAACTATCTATTTTTTTCAATATGATGTTAATTGACTGCCATGCATTGAGAAACATCATCGCGTCATCCAAAACTCCTTTGCACTTGTCCGAGAAATGAATTATGTTTGCTGGCAACACTTAAGCACATACTTATTTAATTTTACAGTTTAGGGAAAAAAATCTATACTTGGGAAACAGCGGAGAAGCACAAGTAGAAATTACTATTCAATAACTAATTTAATTCAAAAATTGTCTCAAATATAAGAGAGAGAAGTCCAATTTACCCCCCTAAACTTGTCTCAAAGTTCAGCTTACAACCCTTAACTTTACTTTGGTTCAACTTTCAACCCTGAATTCTAAAAACGGTTCAGAATCACCCCTTGCATTGTATTAAGCTGGTTTTTCTTGTATCGTGTATGTTGTATGTTGATGAGTTGGCACGGTATATATGAAGAAAACCCGCTAATCAAGTAGAACAACCGGTTGAAAACATGTTAAAAAAGGGTAGAAGTTCCAATTCCGAACGGGTTATGGAATTCAGTGGTTGAAGATTGAACCAAAGTAAAGTTAAGGGTTGTAATCTGAACTTTGAGACGAGTTTAGGGGGTAAAGTGGACTTCTCTCAATATAAGAAACCCCAAAATCTGACTCTGTAAAATGATTTTCTTTCGTACTATCGAACTGTATGATGAAGATATTACATTGTTGACCATGCATGATCTGGTACATGACTTAGCAAGATTAGTCATGGACGATGAGATTCTTGTCGTTGGCAAAGGCGGGAACACTGAGGGAAGCTGGTACCATTATGCATTGCTTGATGATTGTAGTAAGCCATTGGGCTTGGAGTCATCCAAGATAAGGGCACTCCGCTTTATGGACTCGTGACAAAATTGAACTTCACCATGCTGCATTTTCTTCTGCCAAGTTCTTGCGCGTCCTTGACTTAAGCGAGTGCATCATACATAAGTTGCCAGATTCTATTGGTGTATTGAAGCAGCTGAGGTATCTTAATGCTCCTAGAGTCCAAGATGCAGTCATTCCGAATGATATCATCAAGCTCTCAAAGTTATTGTACCTTAACCTTCATGGGTCTTCTAAAATCTTGGCTTTACCAGAATCCATTGGAAAAATTGAAGGTCTGGCATATCTTGATTTGTCCGGTTGTTCAGAAATTGCAAAGTTGCCAGAATCATTCGGGAGGCTAAAAGAATTAGTGCATCTTGATTTGTCAAATTGCTCTTGTATTGGAGGTGTATCGGAGTTCTTGGGCAGCCTCACAAAACTGGAATATTTGAACTTATCTTACTGCAAAAAAATTGGAGAGATGCCAGAAGCTCTGGGCGTCCTATCCAAACTAGAGTATTTGAACTTATCATTCAGCTCATATCTTGAAAGTTGCCAAGAAGCAGAAGTTTTGGGCACCCTGAACAAACTTGAGTATCTGAACTTATCATCTTTCGGGAAGTGTGATCTTCGAAAGCTTCCCGAAGCTTTGTGCAGATTCATTCAACTCAAGTACTTAAACTTGTCAGGTCGTATGAGAATGTCAGACTTGCCAAGGTCATTTGGGAGTCTAAAAATTTGGTGCATCTTGATCTATCGGGATCGTCGTGAGATTGATTGTCTAGATGAAGCTTTGGCTGGTCTTTCCAATCTGCAACATTTGAATTTACAGGGTACACTTACCAAGTTGCTGCCACAAAATGTGACCAAACTCAGGTATTTGAATGTGTCTTGGCTGATTACTAGGGATGAAGGTACCGTGGACAGTATCATCAACTATATATGCAGTAATCTTTCCAATCTGGAGCATTTGGACTTGTCTTATAATCGTATGAGGAGTATACCTGAAAGTATTTGTAACCTGAGAAAACTGCATACATTGAACCTCACAGAATGCATTTATCTTGGAAAGATACCAGGAAATATAGGTACAATGGATAGTTTGAAGTTTCTTGATATAAATGGTTGTTGGGCAATCTCCAAAGCCCCTCAGGTTGGCAGCAGTGCAATATCGTTACCACACTTTGGGGTGCAGCCTGGTGATGGCCACTCTAGTAGCAACCTCGTCCTGCTACAGCACATAGATCCTGTGGAGCTCAACTTGACTGAACTTGAAAATGTGAAGTCCGTAGAAGAGGCACAATGTATAAATTTGACAGGGAAGGAAAATCTTGAGTACTTGAAACTGAAGTGGACTCCAAATGCTGAGAGGTTTGTGGATCACAAAATTTTGATGGAAAATCTGGTGCCACCAAGCACATTGAAGACGTTTGAGATATGTGGTTACATCGGTGTCAGCTTTCCAGCCTGGCTAGTACTGGACCAACTACCAAACCTAAATCGTCTGGTTCTCAGAGGCATGGCAAACCTGGAAGAGTGGACCACGTCACACTCCACTGGCGAGCAGCACGTGCTTGAAGAGTTGGAAATTCATGATTGCCCCACGTTAAGGATTAAACCGCTCCCTCCTAAAGCTAGAAAGTGGGTGATATCAGAGAATGATAATGTGCTATCATCATGGGAAGAGTGTACTGGACCACACACTAGTGTCACCTCCTCTTTTTCTGCCGTAACTGCCAAGTTGTGGGTTAAAAACTGCAACGTACCTCTGTGGAGGTTGCTTCAGCACTTCCCTGGCCTCACTGATTTTCATATTAAAAGCTCAGTCGATCTGACCGGCTCACCAGAGGTCTTCCAACATCTCTCCTCTCTGAAGATTCTAACACTAGAAGACAAATACTTGGAAGAGCTGCCAAAATGGCTGAACGAGAACAACTGGCAACTCAAAGAGCTACAACTGCGGGGTTGCAGCAAGATGGCATTACTGCCGCACTGGTTAGGAGAATTAACCTCCCTGAAAAAACTTGTCCTGGTGGACTGTGCTGTCTTGTGTTCTTTGCCAGAAAGCATACAACAACTCACCCGTCTCCAGAAACTATCCATTAATAGATGCCCTGAATTAAATCACTTGGGTGAAAGTGTATGTCTCCTGCCCAGCTCTCTTGTGACTCTTGATATCTGGGATTGTAAGGGTATCAAGTGTTTTCCTGATGGCATGGAACAACTCACCAACCTCCAAACACTACATATTTATGATTGCCCTGACCTAAATCAGTGGTGCGAATTAGAGGAGAACATGATGAAGCTGGCTCACATAGAAGACAAGGTGCGTGTCCTACCAAAGCTGGCTCTCTGTAGTACTAATCTTATTTTATTTTTACGTACTCTTTCTCCTTTTCTTATATTAGAATTTACTCTGTCTTGCATTTACTACAGAGGGTTCTTTCATGCACAACTGTCTACATATTAATCTATTTTGCCTTGCAATTTTCCTTTTGTTAAACACCACTTTGCTTTGAATAGTAGAGCAGTAAAAAATGGACGAAATTTTCTGGTTTCTAGAGTACATCTAGTGATAATAGCAACTAACATTGTAACGATCGACATAGTAATCTGGGAATTCCTTTGCAGTACTGGCTAATGAACGAACTGGCATTATTTACTTTGCAGAGATTTGTCTAGAGCTGGTTGAGCTAGATAGTGTATATCGCACATCAACGCTGGCATTGACGGCTCCCGAGGCTCCCATGCCAGCTGCAACTGCTGCTGCCCATGGTGACACCTGTGCTGGTCTGGAAGCAAAGGCCACGCCGACGCGCAGAACACCCGCGCTGGTCGATGTGTCTGACGAATTCGAGGCCCACATTCCGGTTTCAGGTCACCATCATGCCGCTTGTCGAGCTCTCAGCGCTGGGCAGGAGGGCCCAGATCAAGCCAGGCGGGATGCGCCGATCATGGGTCCTGTTGTTGGGGCGGTGGACTCCAGCTGCTCCAGCTCGCCCAGATGCCCATCATGCTTGGCTCGCAAGCTGGTTGTTTCCAAGAGGGGCCTCGCCATAGCTGAAAGGGGAGAGGGAATCAGATGAGATGACGAGGTTCTCGGCAAGTACTCTGCACCCTACGACAGCTCCCCTCTCACCGGAGCAGATCGGCGCCCTCTCTACGACGGCGCCCTCCAGCCAAGCCGCCCACCCCTGCCCAGATAGTTACCCCGGTCTAGTAAGCCATTGTTCTGTTGTCAGTTTGCATGAGGTCGAAATTGTATCCCCCAATGAGTCACAACCTTGTTATCTGGAATGTCCGCGGCCTCAACGACCTTGCTTGTAGAGTAGTGTGTGGGATTGTTAGGAAGCACAATGCAGTGGTGTATAATAGCCACTGCTAATGAAAAGATCGACACAAGTGACTGAGGATTTGTTTGCAGTACCAGCCAGTGCATCACACTTGGAAATTGATCGAACGTGACATTTGCTTCATGTATGCAGCCTATTATTCATATGAACTACTAGCTAGTAGAAAGCATGAATGTCAACGTGATGAAAGAGTGATAACTCTGGGTGTTCTGTTAGTTTCGTCCTTTTTGTTACCTAACAGTGTGTACTTGTAATCTTTGTGACATCCATCTACGCCGTACTGATGATTCTGAATTTTTCTGATACATGATTGTGTTGGGCATGGTCCACAACTGAAAGCAACATTCGCTCAACACTTTTAGAGCATGATACAGTATCTGTTGCTAGCTTGTGAAAGTTAACTAAAGAAAGGATGAATGTAAACGAGGCGGAACGCTTGAAATCTCAGAGGAACTCAGCATATTTGTACTGGTGTTTTGTGCATTGGGTAGAGGAACAGAAAATGAGCATGCCCGAGTTAGACTGTTGTTGTGGCTTGGGCGGTAGATTTAGTTTACCTCATCTAGTGTCCCAGCCTGACAGAACACCACCGATTTTGTGATTAAGCAAGATGTTCAGGGCTTATGGATTTTGCGTGTGTTCATAAAAGAGAAGGCATATACTATTTGACAAACTGGAAACTGAATCTCAAAAGTAATGTATATACTCGTCATTCATTTTCTGAATAATTTATATGCGTCATCAACATTCAGAAATCATTCTCTGAAACCCATTGGTATGGTGTGGAACTGGAAGGAAGAAGCAACTTACTGAGCGATCTTGTGGTCGCCGGCCATGTCCTTCCCGTCATCCATAGATCAGACGCCGGTTGCCTCCTGCAGGTCCGACGAACCCAAATGAGGGTCGAGAGCAAACGACTCGCGACACTGCCGCCTCAGTGTCGTCGCCGATGAATCGAATGTCGCGCATCACAGCGCAGCTTCCTGTTTCTCCTCGCCGGCGCCGAGAAACAGGGCAGGGCGCTCGGCACCCCGCTACTCAGAGCATCCATCCTCTGGGCAGGTGCTCCCATGAGATCGAGCACGTTCTCCTCCACGGGGACGGCACGGCTAGCATGCAGGACGCGAGGCGAGGATGCTCTCTTGCAGCCGGACCTCTCTCGCCCCGCCGGCCGCAAGGAGAAGAGAGGCCGCCGGATCCACTCATTCTCCGACGCCTCCGACGCCTGGTGCGTTACGGCCTCCTTTACTGAAGTCCGATTTGGTGTGCGTAAATTTCAATGCTGCAGCGTGCACCAGGGAACTTGTAATGAATCTGTAGCTACTTGATATCAGATTAAACTCGAGAGACCACGTGTGGCGACGAGGTTTACATTCTTTCAGTTATGCTCTGCAGAATGGAATCCTCAAACACCAAATTTGCCGGGAACCTCGAGGCTGCACATCATCAAGCATTATATATTCCTTTTCTACAGAACTATACATTGTCTCAATGCGCGCCCTGTAGCTCACATCCCCTGCTTTATGTACTGCCAATGTCGGCCTCGTAACGATCCCAATAGCTGGACCCGGCTTTGTTTTGGGCGCACCCGCATGTTTCAAAAGTAGCTGACCGGTTTTGATGCACAGTAGAAGCGCCGGAAACCCTTTGGCAACCCTTGGTACGTGGAGTGAATCGGGCGCGCCAGCGCCTCTGATTTCATCCATTTTTCTAGGTATGTCTTTATGGCTCGGTAGTTCAGACTGCTCGGTAGTACGATATAATAAGGTAGTGTGATAGCTCGGTAGTTCATACTGCTCGAACATTTTTCAAGGTATGACTTTACGGCTTCTAACTGATTGGAGAAAGATGGTGGCTGGAACAGGACGAATCGAGCTGAGGAGTTGCCTGAGCAAGCGCCAAACCGAGATACCCGAGAACCAGCTGGCCGGCGTCACATGCTGGGAGCTGCAGTGTTTCTCTACTATATGTTGCTGCAGAGGAGGTGGACCTGAAGGAAGTTCCATGATGAGAATGTGCAGGGCCTGAAACTGACGAAGTAGATAGTGTTTGTTTTTCGTTGTTCTCGTCGGTTTGTAAACACACACCCCAGCAAATGCAGGTCAATCCAAGTCCTGGCTAAAACTGTGAGATGCAGGTTAACCCAAGTTCTGTGGCATTTGCAGTTTAGTTAAGAGGCATGCAGGCTGTCACGGTGTTCTTGTGACTAAGTGAGATATTCAGGGCATATGGAGCTCTCGTGTATTAATCTCAAAAGAATGTGTACTCGATCAGAGGTTCATTTTTATAAGAATGTATACGCATCATCAACATTCAGAAATCAATTCTGTTAAACTCAGTCACATACATACTGTAGTGCAGAAGAAACTTACTGAGTAGGTTCTAATCTTGAGTTCCCCGGCAATGTCCTTCCCAGCGTCCTTAGAGAATAGAGACCACAGTGCGGTTGCCGGCTGCAGGTCCGACGAACTCAACTGGGGCAGGGACTATGCAGGACGAACAGCTACTCGCCGTGCAGCCGCCGCCTCGATCCTCGCCGATGGATTGGAAGCTGGGCAGCGGAATAGCGCATCACCGCGCAGTTGCCCTGTTTCTCCTCACCGTCGCCGGGAAACAGCGCAGGTCGCTGACAAATCTATATGTTGCCAGGGCGAGAGGCGAGGTGCACCGGATCGGGCCGTGCGGAGGGGACCCACGGCCGGGAGGCGAACAGTGGCCCACCCTGGCTCTGCGCGGCCGGTCATGGATCATTGTGTATTTGTGTGCTTCAGTTTCTCGTGGAAGGCAAGTAACCTTGAGTCAAGCAGATCATCGATCATCCTATGGTCAGATGAGATGGACCAGAACAGGAACGCCAAGATGAACCTCAAGTAGTTCAGTTCCTCTTTAACATGATCAAGATGGTCAGTCCACGAACACGATTTCTCCGTAATATTTATGGTTCAGATATGTCGTTGCCTAGCTGCAGTGACTTCTCCTGTATTATTTCGAGATGGCATGCACGATGCAGGGGAGGGTGTGAATTCACGCGATGCGTAATCATGCACTGATTGACGAAAGAGACAACCAGTGACCACCGATTACGATGTTTACTAGTACCCTAATTAGTTCCATTGATTCGGTCACCGATTTCCACTTGTTCTCAGCTTTAGATAACGTTGGTTGTATCTAGTACTACATTGACATTTTAACAAATTTGAGATATTCTCTTGTGGACGGAGGGAGTAATATGTCTCAACAACATACATCACATGCTACACATCCACTTTGAGGGCCAATTCCATGTCTATGGACTATAGCCGCAGAGATGCACCATGGCGCATTTTAACCGGAAAGACTCAAACAACTCTGACACCTTAAATTATGTAGTTGTACGATGTAATATAGAAAAACTATTAATTTATTACAGTATGCGTTGTCGTTGAAATAAAGAGAATCCACTACAGGAATCGGCGTAGGCTACACCCAACCTCCTCGGCAGAGGTTCTCTTCGGCAGAGCCACGTGGATCGTTGGCGTAGACCAGACCCTCAGTGTAGCCGGTATACGCCGAGGGTGGCCGTCGGTGTCTAGACCATCGGCGCAAGCCACGCCGTTCGTTAACTTCAATTTTTTTATTTTGTTTCCAATTTTTTTAGTCTCTCACATGAATCATTTTAACTTTGACTACACTTAATCTTAGATCAAATTACGTCAAACTTCCAATTTGGTCACCCATACTCACACTACTCCAGCCCTTGGACGCTTAACATTTTCGTTCCTTTCGATTGAGCTTCCATGAAAGAAACGAAACATTGCTGCCATATCAATTATATTAATCCTTAGACCGTGATATCATAACTCTTTATCATTTTGAATTTTAAATATTTTTTAAATAAATATCAATGGTTAAGTAATGATAATTTTTTGCAAGATGCAATAATTAATTTAATTTTTAAAACAAATTAAAAAATATATAAAATCCTGAATTTCTGTCAAAAATAAAATCTTCCTGCATTCATATTTTTGTTTGGAATTTTTATAATCTAAAAAGAACTCCAACCGAGTAAACCCTTGTGAACTGAGATGTAACTTTTTCCCACGATGATTTTTATATATTATACATGTTTTTCCGACGTCGTATGCAACAAGAAAAGCCGTTTTGCCGATACATGACGCAATTTCAAATTCATTTTTGTTAAATTCTCTTGCAACTAGATGACATAACACATGAACATCTCGAATGATTTTATTTTTGGATTTTTTATTATTATTTTCTGCTATTCAGTTGAAACTTAAAAAGGCAATCCACGGAAGGGGGTGCATGGAGGGAACAAAATTCAAGGCTACACCGAGCGCCGTCACGTAGATTAGAAAAAAGAGAGGAGGATCCTATGTCGAGGGTGGCCATCGGCGTAGCTCTAACGCCGTGACAACGCCATCACGGCCTGGCTTTGGAGGGGCGCGTGTCTAGACCTACGCCGACGGCCCGGAGTACGCCGATGGTAGCCATCGGTGTAGCGTTGCCTACGCCGAGGACACTCTTCGCGGGCTGGATCGGCCGGGCCATACGCCGATGGCCCTAACTTTTGGCCCTCGGCGTATCAGCAGGCCGTCGGTGCCTTGCACCATTCCCGTAGTGATCAAGGTCCCGTAAAACAACCAAAAACACACGATCCTTTTTGAGAAAAATCAGTGTAATTCAACTAATATCCATCAAGGTCCCAGATTCTTCTTCGAGCTTCTAGGCCAATCGTGTCCACGCCGTTGTCGTCGCGACCGTGTCCGACTTGCGAATAGGAAACGAGAAGAGTCCGCGCGGGGCTTGATGCATAGTACTCCAGTTGGCTACTTGGCCCGCTTCTTGTGTAGGAAATTTCCTGGCTCTTTCCTCCTTCTCTCATTTCGCGATCTTGAATTGGCCCTCCCCACTCCAAGCCAATCAACGTGTCAAATGGTGAGGGAAATTTCCTTGCTCTTTCCTCTTTTCTCTCATTTCGCTAACGTCCGGTTGTGCTGGTTCTCAATCGCGCTGCAGTCTTGTGGATGCCTTTCACACGGGTCCAAGCCAAACTGGACACGCCATGCGAAACTGAGCCTACCATGCACCACAGGGAAAGATAAATACTAGAAGATCACAGACTAGCTCCACGGAGAATTGATCCCGCAAAATATCCCGCACCATAAAGCCATTAAGGTCGTCCCATCGCTCCCGCATTGAGCGAGCAGCAGCGGCCATGGCGGCGCTCGGCGGCTTGCTTGCCGCAGCCATCCTCAAGGTGGTCGGCGACCAGATTGCTTCTGCGATCGGAGGTCAGATCAAGCTGCATCAGAACTTCGAGAAGGACCTGAAAAAGATGAAAATGGCGCTCGAGTCTGTCGACGCCCTGCTCGAGGACGCTGGGAGGCGGTCGGTTACGGATAAATCTACACTTCTGTGGCTGAAGCGGCTCAAGGACGCGATGTACGCCATCTCAGACATGATTGATGAGTTCGAGGCCGACATCGAAGTAATCTCCCAGCTGTCCGCGCGGAAGGTATATGTGCGGTACAGAAATCCCAGTTCATTGTACTTCGTGGTTACTCTTGAAACTAAAGACATGGTCATCACTTCTTTCTATAGAAAAACTCTCCTCGCCATGTAGTTTTTGTGATTTATCTGTGTAGTTTTGGTTTCTAAACTTGCTGGAGCTAATGAAATATCAAAGATTTGTACTAGTATCCATGTATTTTGTGCAGTAAGTTAATTTATGTATCTTCACATGGCCTTATGTGTTTTAGGTTTCAGTTTTTAAGACTTTTCATTTCTGAATCTACTTTTCTTATATTATTGTAACAGTAGCATATGTTATGTATATTTCAAAAATAAACTAAATTTGTTCTGATAGAAACAAGACGATGTGGCTCTTAATGTTTTAACCTAATCTCCTATTGGGCTGAATGCAGTTGTACACTCGCTTGCCCTTTCACACAAGACTAACGAAAAACTCTCTTGCGCTTATCCTTCAAAAAATATTTGGCAATTATGATCCCTTGTATCACATCGTTCCCAAGGTCACAATGGCCAATAAGATGGAGAAGATGAGGGAGGACCTGGAGGTGATAACTGACCAACACAAAAAATTCAGATTAACAGAAGGCACTAATGCCAATGAGCCGAAGGTCACCAACATACGGGAAACATCGTCAATCATGGAGACACAAATTGTTGGGAGGACTGAGGAGAAAGAGGAAATATTGTCTTCTTTATTTGATAGCATGACAGAAGAGATCACAATCCTTCCTATATATGGCATTGGGGGACTTGGCAAGACAACCTTGGCCAAAATGATTTACAATAATACTCAGTTCAAAGAATACTCTCAGGTGTGGGTCTATGTGTCCCAGACATTTGATCTGAAGAAAATTGGAAACTCTATCATATCACAACTATCAGAGAAAGAGAAGGAGAGTGAGTACACTGGAATGGAGGTGATACATAAATCACTTCAAAAGTTGCTGGCTGATAAGAAGATTCTGATTGTTTTAGATGACCTATGGGAGGGTGAGGAATTTCATCTGCAAAGTCTGATGGACATGCTTAGGGTTGGGAAGGGCGGTAATGTGGTTGTTATTGTAACCACATGAGATGAGGACATAGCAAAAAAAATCTCTACCATCAAACCATACAAATTAGCACCATTGACTGATGACATCTGTTGGTCTATAATAAAGCAAAGGAGTGTATTTGAATCTAGACGTGATAAAGAAGAATTAGAGAAGATAGGGAAGGTCATTGCAATGAAGTGTGCTGGTGTGGCTTTAGCAGCTCAATCACTTGGATACATGCTGCAATCTATGAGTTTTAGTGAATGGGAATCAGTCAGAGACAGTGATATATGGAATGTATCTTCTTCGAAAGATACATCTTCCTCACAAGTGTTTGCGTCTGAAGTTGAGATATAGTGTCATGCCTTCATATTTGAAGCTCTGCTTTGCCTATTGTGCAATATTTCCAAAAGGTCACAAGATAATTAAAGATGATCTTATTGGCCAATGGGTTTCTCTTGGTTTCTCTACTTGGCAACTTGGTGAGAGATACATTAGTCAGCTTTTGGGATTCTCTTTCCTTGAACATTCGAAGTCATCATTGGTGAGTTTATGCATACCCTATGTGATAGAACAATTTTTTTCTTTTCTTTGAATCATTGTGATGCAACGAAAGCATATAGTACCAAAAGTAGTGATGGCTAGTAGCAAAAGGTAATGTTGTAGGGAATGTCCACCCTAAATTGTGAAGTTAAACTGCACCCACATTTAACATATAAATTTCCATAGATAGAGCTGGATCCATCAATCGTGAATCCATAAGTGGTTTGCCATGTGGAAATGTTACTACTAGAGGTACCACAAAAATACTACTCCCTCTGATTCATATTAATTGTCACTAATATGGATCTATCTAGAACTAAAGTATCTTTAGATACATCCATATTAAGTTAATATAGTTCGGAGGGAGTATATTTATTATATATTACAAACATATAAATAAAGTAGTAGTGGACAATATTTTTTCGGCTGACCCTATTAATTTCCAAAAGTAAAACGGAACAGATGTAGTGCTAACTTGGGGAATTTATGAGAAATCCTCACATTCCTTAGCAGTCAAAGTCTATTCCTGGTCGTGAAAAATACATACATTTCTTGCAATGAAACAACTCTATTATTTTCACTTTTGTATGAATGATGCTTTTACTATCAAGCCGAAACATGACATTATACTGAAAACTGCAAAACAAATAGTTCAAGATTATAGTGCATGCCCTTCTGCAAATAAGGATCAATTTAGAATGTTGCAATTTTGTGCGATTAGTAATCCAATTCTATTGGTACATATGAATTCCAAATCCGCATATTATATGCCACTAGGATTATTTATAATTTGAGACTACAATCGTACATGAAACCGACACCCACGTACTGCCACTTACACTTGTTTGGATACAGTGTTCCAACAAAACTGGTTTACCATAATACCAGGCAACCGTATAACTAACAAAATCTCTTTTGGATGCGGCATTTAAAACACGGATAAGGAAAAATTGGTTTCCACAATCCAAACAATTAAAGTTTTGGGAAATGAATATTCATCGTCCTTCTGAAAACGCGTTTATAGGAAACTAATTACAGCTACCCTAATATTGTTTCTCAACAAAATTGCCAAATAGGATTTTCCATCTGCTTATTCTTAATAACCAAGTAATTAGTAATACTGTTTTTCAGGAAATTATTACCGAAACGAGTTTTCCTAAAATCTAGCGCAAAAACTTTCTATCCAAACAAGCACTTGGTTTGCCCTGGAACAATATGTAGAGCTTAAGAAACCAATAGGGTCGCCAGATCTGGTCTATTCCACTCTGACCAGCGATCTTGTCTGGATTTTAAACTATAGTCAAAACACCATGGCTTGATCTAGTATAATATTACAAGGAAAATTACATTTCTGATTGATTAACTATTCCTGAATAATAAATCATATAATTTGATTCTTAACTTTCCAAACTATCTAGATTTTTCTTTCACAATGACGTAGCGAAGGTTTCTGCATACGAGCCTAACTAGCACTAGGAATCTTACATAAATCTTTGTGTTGCTTTTTTATGCCTTCACATTTTTAAAGAAATTCTGATTTATCGTAGATGATTTTTCTGTAGTCTACGTAAATTATTTATGAGTTTTCTAGACTTGTTTCATCGTATGATTACTTTTCCTTCTTTGGTTTCTTAGGATTTCTCAGAATTTTGGAACTATCTATTTTTTTCAATATAATGTTAATTGACTGCAATGCATTGAGAAACACCACCGTGTCATCCAAAACTGCTTTGCACTTGTCCGAGAAATGTATTACGTTTGTTTGCTGGTGACACTTAAGCACATACTTATCTAATTTTACAGTTTTGCAGTTTAGGTAAAAATCTACACTTGCGAAACAACATAGAAGCACAAGTAGAAATTACTATTCAATAACTAAATTAATTCACAAATTGTCTTAAATATAGGAAACCCACAAATCTGACTCTGTAAAATGATTTTCTTGCAGACTATCAAACTGTATGATGAAGATATTACATTGTTGACCATGCATGATCTGGTACATGACTTAGCAAGAGTAGTCATGTACGATGAGATTCTTGTCGTTGGCAAAGGCGGGAACACTGAGGGAAGCTCGTACCATTATGCATTGCTTGATGATTGTAGTAAGCCATTGGGCTTTGAGTCATCCAAAATAAGGGCACTCCGCTTTATGGACTGTGACAAAATTAAACTTCACCATGCTGCATTTTCATCTGCCAAGTCCTTGCGCGTCCTTGACTTAAGCGAGTGCATCATACATAAGTTGCCAGATTCTCGTTGGTGTATTGAAGCAGCTGAGGTATCTTAATGCTCCAAGAGTCCAAGATGCACTCATTCCGAATGATATCAGCACGCTCTCAAAGTTAATGTACCTCAACCTTCACGGGTCTTCTAAAATCTTAGCTTTACCAGAATCCATTGGAAAAATTGAAGGTCTGGCATATCTTGATTTGTCCGGTTGTTCAGAAATTGCAAAGTTGCCTGAATCATTCGGGAGGCTAAAAGAATTAGTGCATCTTGATTTGTCAAATTGCTCTTGTATTGGAGGTATATCAGAGTTCTTGGGCAGCCTCACAAAACTGAAATATTTGAACTTATCTCACTGCAAAAAAATTGGAGAGATGCCAGAAGCTCTCGGCGCCCTATCCAAACTAGAGTATTTGAACTTATCATTCAGCTCATATCTTGTAAGTTGCCGTAGCAGAAGTTTTGGGCACCCTGAACAAACTTGAGTATCTGAACTTATCTTCAGAGAAGTGTGATCTTCAAAAGCTCCCGAAGCTTTGGGCACATTCATTCAACTCAAGTACTTAAATTTGTCAAAGTTGTCTCGATGATGTCGAAATTGCCGAGATCATTTCGGAGTCTAAAAAATTTGGTGCATCTTGATCTATCAGGCTGTCGTAGTATTGATTGTCTAGATGAAGCTTTGGCTGGTCTGTCCAATCTGCAACATTTGAATGTGTCCGGGCTGATTAATATGACTGAAGATACAATGGACAGTCTCATCAACTATATATGCAGTAATCTTTCCAACTGGAGCTTTTGGACTTGTCTTCTAATTATATGAGGAGTATACCTGAAAGTATTTGTAACATGAGAAAACTGCATACATTGAACTCTCGCAGAATGCATTTGTCTTGGAAAGATACCAGCAAATATAGGTACAATGGATAGTTTGAAGTTTCTTGATATAAATGGTTGTTGGGCAATCTCCAAAGCCCCTCAAAGTTGGCAGCAAAGGTGCAATATCGTTACCACACTTTGGGGTGCAGCCTGGTGATGACCACTCTAGTAGCAACCTGGTCCTGCTACAACACATAGATCCTGTGGTGCTCAAGTTGACTGGACTTGAAAATGTGAAGTCCGTAGAAGAGGCCCAGCGTATAAATTTGATGGGGAAGAAAACTTGAGGACTTGAAACTGGAGTGGACACGAGGGGCTGAGAGATTTGTGGATCACAAAATTTTGATGGGAAATCTGGTGCCACCGAGCACATTGAAGAAGCTGGAGATATGTCGTTACAACGGTGTCGCCTTTCCACTGGGTAGTACTGGACCAACTGCCAAACCTAAAGCATCTGGTTCTCAGAGACATGGTAAACCTGGAAGAGTGGACCCCGTCACACTCTAGTGGTGAGGATCACGTGCTTGAAAAGTTAGAAATTCATGATTGCCCCCTGTTAAGGTTGAAACCGCTTCCACCTAAAGCTAAAAAGTGGAAGATATCAAACAGTGATAAACTGTTTTTTCTCCTCGTAACTACTAAGCTGTCGCTTGAAAACAGCAAGGTGCCTCTGCATCGCTGGAGGTTGCTTCAGCACTTCCCCGGCCCCACCGATTTGCATATTGAAAGCTCAGTCGATCTAACCGGCTCACCAGAGGTCATCCAACATCGCTCCTCTGTGGAGACTCTAACACTAGAAGACAAATACTTGGAAGAGTTGCCAAAATGGCTGAACGAGAACATGTGGCAACTCGAAAAGCTACAACTGCAGAGTTGCGACAAGCATGGCATCACCGCCATTAGGAGAATTAACCTCCTCAAAGAACTTGTCCTGTTTCGCTGTGATGTCCAGAGTTATTTTACAGAAAGCATACATAAAATCAGCGGTCTCCCAGCACGAGACAATATTGGCGGCCCTTAATTACAACACATGGGTGAACGGGTATGTCTCCTACCCACCTCTCTGGTGACTCTTCATATCTCGAAATGTAAGGGTATCAAGTGTTTGCTCGAGGGCATGGAACAGCTCATCAACCTCCAAAGATTAGATATTCATGATTGCACTGACCTAAATATGTGGTGTACATTAGAGGAGAACATGATGAAGTTGGCTCACATAAAAGACAAGGTACGTGTCCTACCAAAAGCTGGCTCTCTATAGTACTAATCTTATTTTATTTTTACCTACTCTTTCTCCTTTTTCTTATATTAGAATTTACTCTGTCTTGCATTTCTTACAGAGGGTTCTTTCATGCAGAAATGTCTACATATTCATCTACTTTGCCTTGCAATTTTCCTTGTGTTAAACACCACTTCACTTTGAAAAATAGAACAGTAGAAAAAGGGCGAATTATCTGGTTTCTAGAGTACATCTCTACTGATAATAGCCACTAACATTGTAAAGATTGACATAGTAACCTGGGAATTCCTTTGCAGCAAAGTACCGGCTAATCAAAGAACTGTCATTATTTACTTTGCAGGAAATTCTCTAGAGCTGGTTGAGCTAGCCAGTGTATATCGCACATCAACGCTGGCACTGACGGCGCCCTCGCTGTCGCCGTCAGCCAGCTGCGACTGCTGCTGCCCTAGGTCTGGAGATGCACGGCGTGCAGGCCAAGGCCACGCGCAGGTTTAGTGCTTCGTCTGCCGCGCTGCACGCGACACCCGTGCTGGTCGATGTGTCTGACTAATTCGAGCCCGACACTCCGGTTTCAGGTTGCCATCATTCCGCTCCTGCAAGAGGTATGCCGCCTGTCGAGCTCTCAGCGCTGGGCCCAGAACCAGCCAGGCGGGACGTGCCAACCATGGGTCCTGTTGTTGGGGCGGTGGACGCCAGCCCACCAAGGGTTACTGCAAGTCATCCGCCACTTGCGCATGCCGCACACCCCATCTCGCCGTCCGCAGAGAGCCAAGAAGTCGCCGGCCGTTGGTCGCCACCAGGAAAAGCCACCGTGTACAGAATGGCAAGCACGCAGTCACCGGAGGGGGGAACACCACCATGCGCCTGGCGCGCAAGCTGGTTGTCTCCAAGAGGGGCCTCGCCATAGCTGAAAAGGGAGAGGAGTCGAGGTCCTCGGCAAGTACTCCGCCGCCTTCGACAGCCCCCCTCTCACCGGAGCAGATCGGCGCCCTCTCCAACCTGGCAAAGTCTGCTCGCAAGAAGGGGGCCTCACTCCAGCCAAGCCGCCCGCCCCTACCCAGATGGTTACCCCAGTCTAGTAAGCCGTTGTTCTTTTGTCAGTTTGCATCAGGTCGAAATTGTATCCCCAATGAGTCACAACCTTGTTATCGGGAATGTCTGCGGCCTCAAGGACTTTGCTTGTAGAGGAGTAGTGTGTGGGATTGTTATGAGGCACAATGCAGTGATGTATAATAGCCATTGCTAATGAAAAGATCAACACAAGTAACTGAGGATTTGTTTGCAGTACCAACCAGTGCATCACGCTTGGAAATTTGTCGGAACGTAGCATTTGCTTTATGTATCCAGCTTATTATTCATATGAACTACTAGTAGAACCCAAGATCAAAGAATTTTCATTATTCGATTTGCAGGAATTTTACTAGGACTAGTGGCCTAGACAGGTTATACGCACACAGTAAGTTGCAAAATTGAGAGCCTGAATTAACTTTCAAGATTTCTTTCAGACTGATTGAGATTCATAGTATCTTAGCTTAGTTTGTTCGATTAAAATAAAGCATGAGTGTCAACGTGATGAAACAGTGATAACTCTGGGTGTCCTGTTAGTTTCGTCCTTTTCTTACCGAACAGTGTGTAGTTGTAATCTTTGTGACATCCATCTATGCCGTAATTATGATTCTGATACATGCTTGTGTTGGGCATGGTCCACAACTGAAAGCAACATTGGATCAACACTTTTAGAGCATGATCCAGTATCAGTTGCTAGCTTGCGAAAGTAAACTAAAGAAAGCATGAATGTAAATGAGGCGAAACGTTGAAATCTCAGAGCAAGTCAGCATATTTGACTGTACTGGTGTTTTGTGTTTTGGGCAGAGGAACAGAAAATGAGCATGCCCGATCGAGTCAGACTTGTTGTGGCTTGGGCGTTAGATTTATTCTACCTCATCCAGTGTCCGAGCCTGACGGAACACCACCAATTTTGTGATTAAGCAAGATGTTCAGGGCGTATGGATTTTGCGTGCGTTCATAAAAAAGAAGGCATATACTATTTGACAAACTGGAAACTGAATCTCAAAAGTAATGTATATACTCGTCATTCATTTTCTGTATAATTTATATGCGTCATCAACATTCAGAAATCATTCTCTGAAACCCATTGGTATGGTGTGGAACTGGAAGGAAGAAGCAACTTACTGAGCGATCTTGTGGTCGCCGGCCATGTCCTTCCCGTCATCCATAGATCAGACGCCGGTTGCCTCCTGCAGGTCCGACGAACCCAAATGAGGGTCGAGAGCAAACGACTTGCGACACTGCCGCCTCAGTGTCGTCGCCGATGAATCGAATGTCGCGCATCACAGCGCAGCTTCCCTGTTTCTCCTCGCCGGCGCCGAGAAACAGGGCAGGGCGTTCGGCACCCCGCTACTCAGAGCATCCATCCTCTGGGCAGGTGCTCCCATGAGATCGAGAACGTACTCCTCCACGGGAACGGCACGGCTAGCATGCAGGACGCAAGGCGAGGATGCTCTCTTGCAGCCGGACCTCTCTCGCCCGCCGGCCGCAAGGAGAAGAGAGGCCGCCGGATCCACTCCTTCTCCGACGCCTCCGACGCCTGGTGCGTTACGGCCTCCTTTTACTGAAGTCCGATTTGGTGTTCGTAAATTTTCAATGCTGCAGCGTGCACCAGGGAACTTGTAATGAATCTGTAGCTACTTGATATCAGATTAAACTCGAGAGACCACGTGTGGCGACGAGGTTTACATTCTTTCAGTTATGCTCTGCAGAATGGAATCCTCAAACACCAAATTTGCCGGGAACCTCGAGGCTGCACATCATCAAGCATTATATATTCCTTTTCTACAGAACTATACATTGTCTCAATGCGCGCCCTGTAGCTCACATCCCCTGCTTTATGTACTGCCAATGTCGGCCTCGTAACGATCCCAATAGCTGGACCCGGCTTTGTTTTGGGCGCACCCGCATGTTTCAAAAGTAGCTGACCGGTTTTGATGCACAGTAGAAGCGTCGGAAACCCTTTGGCAACCCTTGGTACGTGGAGTGAATCGGGCGCGCCAGCGCCTCTGATTTCATCCATTTTTCTAGGTATGTCTTTATGGCTCGGTAGTTCAGACTGCTCGGTAGTACGATATAATAAGGTAGTGTGATAGCTCGGTAGTTCATACTGCTCGAACATTTTTCAAGGTATGACTTTACGGCTTCTAACTGATTGGAGAAAGATGGTGGCTGGAACAGGACGAATCGAGCTGAGGAGTTGCCTGAGCAAGCGCCAAACCGAGATACCCGAGAACCAGCTGGCCGGCGTCACATGCTGGGAGCTGCAGTGTTTCTCTACTATATGTTGCTGCAGAGGAGGTGGACCTGAAGGAAGTTCCATGATGAGAATGTGCAGGGCCTGAAACTGACGAAGTAGATAGTGTTTGTTTTTCGTTGTTCTCGTCGGTTTGTAAACACACACCCCAGCAAATGCAGGTCAATCCAAGTCCTGGCTAAAACTGTGAGATGCAGGTTAACCCAAGTTCTGTGGCATTTGCAGTTTAGTTAAGAGGCATGCAGGCTGTCACGGTGTTCTTGTGACTAAGTGAGATATTCAGGGCATATGGAGCTCTCGTGTATTAATCTCAAAAGAATGTGTACTCGATCAGAGGTTCATTTTTATAAGAATGTATACGCATCATCAACATTCAGAAATCAATTCTGTTAAACTCAGTCACATACATACTGTAGTGCAGAAGAAACTTACTGAGTAGGTTCTAATCTTGAGTTCCCCGGCAATGTCCTTCCCAGCGTCCTTAGAGAATAGAGACCACAGTGCGGTTGCCGGCTGCAGGTCCGACGAACTCAACTGGGGCAGGGACTATGCAGGACGAACAGCTACTCGCCGTGCAGCCGCCGCCTCGATCCCTCGCCGATGGATTGGAAGCTGGGCAGCGGAATAGCGCATCACCGCGCAGTTGCCCTGTTTCTCCTCACCGTCGCCGGGAAACAGCGCAGGTCGCTGACAAATCTATATGTTGCCAGGGCGAGAGGCGAGGTGCACCGGATCGGGCCGTGCGGAGGGGACCCACGGCCGGGAGGCGAACAGTGGCCCACCCTGGCTCTGCGCGGCCGGTCATGGATCATTGTGTATTTGTGTGCTTCAGTTTCTCGTGGAAGGCAAGTAACCTTGAGTCAAGCAGATCATCGATCATCCTATGGTCAGATGAGATGGACCAGAACAGGAACGCCAAGATGAACCTCAAGTAGTTCAGTTCCTCTTTAACATGATCAAGATGGTCAGTCCACGAACACGATTTCTCCGTAATATTTATGGTTCAGATATGTCGTTGCCTAGCTGCAGTGACTTCTCCTGTATTATTTCGAGATGGCATGCACGATGCAGGGGAGGGTGTGAATTCACGCGATGCGTAATCATGCACTGATTGACGAAAGAGACAACCAGTGACCACCGATTACGATGTTTACTAGTACCCTAATTAGTTCCATTGATTCGGTCACCGATTTCCACTTGTTCTCAGCTTTAGATAACGTTGGTTGTATCTAGTACTACATTGACATTTTAACAAATTTGAGATATTCTCTTGTGGACGGAGGGAGTAATATGTCTCAACAACATACATCACATGCTACACATCCACTTTGAGGGCCAATTCCATGTCTATGGACTATAGCCGCAGAGATGCACCATGGCGCATTTTAACCGGAAAGACTCAAACAACTCTGACACCTTAAATTATGTAGTTGTACGATGTAATATAGAAAAACTATTAATTTATTACAGTATGCGTTGTCGTTGAAATAAAGAGAATCCACTACAGGAATCGGCGTAGGCTACACCCAACCTCCTCGGCAGAGGTTCTCTTCGGCAGAGCCACGTGGATCGTTGGCGTAGACCAGACCCTCAGTGTAGCCGGTATACGCCGAGGGTGGCCGTCGGTGTCTAGACCATCGGCGCAAGCCACGCCGTTCGTTAACTTCAATTTTTTTATTTTGTTTCCAATTTTTTAGTCTCTCACATGAATCATTTTAACTTTGACTACACTTAATCTTAGATCAAATTACGTCAAACTTCCAATTTGGTCACCCATACTCACACTACTCCAGCCCTTGGACGCTTAACATTTTCGTTCCTTTCGATTGAGCTTCCATGAAAGAAACGAAACATTGCTGCCATATCAATTATATTAATCCTTAGACCGTGATATCATAACTCTTTATCATTTTGAATTTTAAATATTTTTTAAATAAATATCAATGGTTAAGTAATGATAATTTTTTGCAAGATGCAATAATTAATTTAATTTTTAAAACAAATTAAAAAATATATAAAATCCTGAATTTCTGTCAAAAATAAAATCTTCCTGCATTCATATTTTTGTTTGGAATTTTTATAATCTAAAAAGAACTCCAACCGAGTAAACCCTTGTGAACTGAGATGTAACTTTTTCCCACGATGATTTTTATATATTATACATGTTTTTCCGACGTCGTATGCAACAAGAAAAGCCGTTTTGCCGATACATGACGCAATTTCGAAATTCATTTTTGTTAAATTCTCTTGCAACTAGATGACATAACACATGAACATCTCGAATGATTTTATTTTTGGATTTTTTATTATTATTTTCTGCTATTCAGTTGAAACTTAAAAAGGCAATCCACGGAAGGGGGTGCATGGAGGGAACAAAATTCAAGGCTACACCGAGCGCCGTCGGCGTAGATTAGAAAAAAGAGAGGAGGATCCTATGTCGAGGGTGGCCATCGGCGTAGCTCTAACGCCGTGACAACGCCATCACGGCCTGGCTTTGGAGGGGCGCGTGTCTAGACCTACGCCGACGGCCCGGAGTACGCCGATGGTAGCCATCGGTGTAGCGTTGCCTACGCCGAGGACACTCTTCGCGGGCTGGACTGGCCGGGCCATACGCCGATGGCCCTAACTTTTGGCCCTCGGCGTATCAGCAGGCCGTCGGTGCCTTGCACCATTCCTGTAGTGATCAAGGTCCCAGAAAACAACCAAAAACACACGATCCTTTTTGAGAAAAAATCAGTGTAATTCAACTAATATCCATCAAGGTCCCAGCATTCTTCTTCGAGCTTCTAGGCCAATCGTGTCCACGCCGTTGCTGTCGCGACCGTGTCCGACTTGCGAATAGGAAACGAGAAGAGTCCGCGCGGGGGCTTGATGCATAGTACTCCAGTTGGCTACTTGGCCCGCTTCTTGTGTAGGAAATTTCCTGGCTCTTTCCTCCTTCTCTCATTTCGCGATCTTGAATTGGCCCTCCCCACTCCAAGCCAATCAACGTGTCAAATGGTGAGGGAAATTTCCTTGCTCTTTCCTCTTTTCTCTCATTTCGCTAACGTCCGGTTGTGCTGGTTCTCAATCGCGCTGCAGTCTTGTGGATGCCTTTCACACGGGTCCAAGCCAAACTGGACACGCCATGCGAAACTGAGCTTACCATGCACCACAGGGAAAGATAAATACTAGAAGATCACAGACTAGCTCCACGGAGAATTGATCCCGCAAAATATCCCGCACCATAAAGCCATTAAGGTCGTCCCATCGCTCCCCAGATTGAGCGCGAGCAGCAGCGGCCATGGCGGCGCTCGGCGGCTTGCTTGCCGCAGCCATCCTCAAGGTGGTCGGCGACCAGATTGCTTCTGCGATCGGAGGTCAGATCAAGCTGCATCAGAACTTCGAGAAGGACCTGAAAAAGATGAAAATGGCGCTCGAGTCTGTCGACGCCCTGCTCGAGGACGCTGGGAGGCGGTCGGTTACGGATAAATCTACACTTCTGTGGCTGAAGCGGCTCAAGGACGCGATGTACGCCATCTCAGACATGATTGATGAGTTCGAGGCCGACACTGAAGTAATCTCCCAGCTGTCCGCGCGGAAGGTATATGTGCGGTACAGAAATCCCAGTTCATTGTACTTCGTGGTTACTCTTGAAACTAAAGACATGGTCATCACTTCTTTCTATAGAAAAACTCTCCTCGCCATGTAGTTTTTGTGATTTATCTGTGTAGTTTTGGTTTCTAAACTTGCTGGAGCTAATGAAATATCAAAGATTTGTACTAGTATCCATGTATTTTGTGCAGTAAGTTAATTTATGTATCTTCACATGGCCTTATGTGTTTTAGGTTTCAGTTTTTAAGACTTTTCATTTCTGAATCTACTTTTCTTATATTATTGTAACAGTAGCATATGTTATGTATATTTCAAAAATAAACTAAATTTGTTCTGATAGAAACAAGACGATGTGGCTCTTAATGTTTTAACCTAATCTCCTATTGGGCTGAATGCAGTTGTACACTGCTTGCCCTTTCACACAGTACTAACGAAAAAACTCTCTTGCAGTTATCCTTCAAAAAATATTTGGCAATTATGATCCCTTGTATCACAATCGTTCCCAAGGTCACAATGGCCAATAAGATGGAGAAGATGAGGGAGGATCCTGGAGGTGATAACTGACCAACACAAAAAATTCAGATTAACAAGGCACTAATGCCAATGAGCCGAAGGTCACCAACATACGGAAACATCGTCAATCATGGAGACACAAATTGTTGGGAGGACTGAGGAGAAAGAGGAAATATTGTCTTCTTTATTTGATAGCATGACAGAAGAGATCACAATCCTTCCTATATATGGCATTGGGGGACTTGGCAAGACAACCTTGGCCAAAATGATTTACAATAATACTCAGTTCAAAGAATACTCTCAGGTGTGGGTCTATGTGTCCCAGACATTTGATCTGAAGAAAATTGGAAACTCTATCATATCACAACTATCAGAGAAAGAGAAGGAGAGTGAGTACACTGGAATGGAGGTGATACATAAATCACTTCAAAAGTTGCTGGCTGATAAGAAGATTCTGATTGTTTTAGATGACCTATGGGAGGGTGAGGAATTTCATCTGCAAAGTCTGATGGACATGCTTAGGGTTGGGAAGGGCGGTAATGTGGTTGTTATTGTAACCACACGAGATGAGGACATAGCAAAAAAAATCTCTACCATCAAACCATACAAATTAGCACCATTGACTGATGACATCTGTTGGTCTATAATAAAGCAAAGGAGTGTATTTGAATCTAGACGTGATAAAGAAGAATTAGAGAAGATAGGGAAGGTCATTGCAATGAAGTGTGCTGGTGTGGCTTTAGCAGCTCAATCACTTGGATACATGCTGCAATCTATGAGGTTTAGTGAATGGGAATCAGTCAGAGACAGTGATATATGGAATGTATCTTCTTCGAAAGATACATCTTCCTCACAAGTGTTTGCGTCTCTGAAGTTGAGCTATAGTGTCATGCCTTCATATTTGAAGCTCTGCTTTGCCTATTGTGCAATATTTCCAAAAGGTCACAAGATAATTAAAGATGATCTTATTGGCCAATGAGTTTCTCTTGGTTTCTCTACTTGGCAACTTGGTGAGAGATACATTAGTCAGCTTTTGGGATTCTCTTTCCTTGAACATTCGAAGTCATCATTGGTGAGTTTATGCATACCCTATGTGATAGAACAATTTTTTTCTTTTCTTTGAATCATTGTGATGCAACGAAAGCATATAGTACCAAAAGTAGTGATGGCTAGTAGCAAAAGGTAATGTTGTAGGGAATGTCCACCCTAAATTGTGAAGTTAAACTGCACCCACATTTAACATATAAATTTCCATAGATAGAGCTGGATCCATCAATCGTGAATCCATAAGTGGTTTGCCATGTGGAAATGTTACTACTAGAGGTACCACAAAAATACTACTCCCTCTGATTCATATTAATTGTCACTAATATGGATCTATCTAGAACTAAAGTATCTTTAGATACATCCATATTAAGTTAATATAGTTCGGAGGGAGTATATTTATTATATATTACAAACATATAAATAAAGTAGTAGTGGACAATATTTTTTCGGCTGACCCTATTAATTTCCAAAAGTAAAACGGAACAGATGTAGTGCTAACTTGGGGAATTTATGAGAAATCCTCACATTCCTTAGCAGTCAAAGTCTATTCCTGGTCGTGAAAAATACATACATTTCTTGCAATGAAACAACTCTATTATTTTCACTTTTGTATGAATGATGCTTTTACTATCAAGCCGAAACATGACATTATACTGAAAACTGCAAAACAAATAGTTCAAGATTATAGTGCATGCCCTTCTGCAAATAAGGATCAATTTAGAATGTTGCAATTTTGTGCGATTAGTAATCCAATTCTATTGGTACATATGAATTCCAAATCCGCATATTATATGCCACTAGGATTATTTATAATTTGAGACTACAATCGTACATGAAACCGACACCCACGTACTGCCACTTACACTTGTTTGGATACAGTGTTCCAACAAAACTGGTTTACCATAATACCAGGCAACCGTATAACTAACAAAATCTCTTTTGGATGCGGCATTTAAAACACGGATAAGGAAAAATTGGTTTCCACAATCCAAACAATTAAAGTTTTGGGAAATGAATATTCATCGTCCTTCTGAAAACGCGTTTATAGGAAACTAATTACAGCTACCCTAATATTGTTTCTCAACAAAATTGCCAAATAGGATTTTCCATCTGCTTATTCTTAATAACCAAGTAATTAGTAATACTGTTTTTCAGGAAATTATTACCGAAACGAGTTTTCCTAAAATCTAGCGCAAAAACTTTCTATCCAAACAAGCACTTGGTTTGCCCTGGAACAATATGTAGAGCTTAAGAAACCAATAGGGTCGCCAGATCTGGTCTATTCCACTCTGACCAGCGATCTTGTCTGGATTTTAAACTATAGTCAAAACACCATGGCTTGATCTAGTATAATATTACAAGGAAAATTACATTTCTGATTGATTAACTATTCCTGAATAATAAATCATATAATTTGATTCTTAACTTTCCAAACTATCTAGATTTTTCTTTCACAATGACGTAGCGAAGGTTTCTGCATACGAGCCTAACTAGCACTAGGAATCTTACATAAATCTTTGTGTTGCTTTTTTATGCCTTCACATTTTTAAAGAAATTCTGATTTATCGTAGATGATTTTTCTGTAGTCTACGTAAATTATTTATGAGTTTTCTAGACTTGTTTCATCGTATGATTACTTTTCCTTCTTTGGTTTCTTAGGATTTCTCAGAATTTTGGAACTATCTATTTTTTTCAATATAATGTTAATTGACTGCAATGCATTGAGAAACACCACCGTGTCATCCAAAACTGCTTTGCACTTGTCCGAGAAATGTATTACGTTTGTTTGCTGGTGACACTTAAGCACATACTTATCTAATTTTACAGTTTTGCAGTTTAGGTAAAAAATCTACACTTGCGAAACAACATAGAAGCACAAGTAGAAATTACTATTCAATAACTAAATTAATTCACAAATTGTCTTAAATATAGGAAACCCACAAATCTGACTCTGTAAAATGATTTTCTTGCAGACTATCAAACTGTATGATGAAGATATTACATTGTTGACCATGCATGATCTGGTACATGACTTAGCAAGAGTAGTCATGTACGATGAGATTCTTGTCGTTGGCAAAGGCGGGAACACTGAGGGAAGCTCGTACCATTATGCATTGCTTGATGATTGTAGTAAGCCATTGGGCTTTGAGTCATCCAAAATAAGGGCACTCCGTTTTATGGACTGTGACAAAATTAAACTTCACCATGCTGCATTTTCATCTGCCAAGTCCTTGCGCGTCCTTGACTTAAGCGAGTGCATCATACATAAGTTGCCAGATTCTGTTGGTGTATTGAAGCAGCTGAGGTATCTTAATGCTCCAAGAGTCCAAGATGCACTCATTCCGAATGATATCAGCACGCTCTCAAAGTTAATGTACCTCAACCTTCACGGGTCTTCTAAAATCTTAGCTTTACCAGAATCCATTGGAAAAATTGAAGGTCTGGCATATCTTGATTTGTCCGGTTGTTCAGAAATTGCAAAGTTGCCTGAATCATTCGGGAGGCTAAAAGAATTAGTGCATCTTGATTTGTCAAATTGCTCTTGTATTGGAGGTATATCAGAGTTCTTGGGCAGCCTCACAAAACTGAAATATTTGAACTTATCTCACTGCAAAAAAATTGGAGAGATGCCAGAAGCTCTCGGCGCCCTATCCAAACTAGAGTATTTGAACTTATCATTCAGCTCATATCTTGAAAGTTGCCAGGAAGCAGAAGTTTTGGGCACCCTGAACAAACTTGAGTACCTGAACTTATCTTCAGAGAAGTGTGATCTTCAAAAGCTCCCCGAAGCTTTGGGCACATTCATTCAACTCAAGTACTTAAATTTGTCAGGTTGTCTGATGATGTCAGAATTGCCGAGATCATTTCGGAGTCTAAAAAATTTGGTGCATCTTGATCTATCAGGCTGTCGTAGTATTGATTGTCTAGATGAAGCTTTGGCTGGTCTGTCCAATCTGCAACATTTGAATGTGTCTGGGCTGATTAATATGACTGAAGATACAATGGACAGTCTCATCAACTATATATGCAGTAATCTTTCCAATCTGGAGCTTTTGGACTTGTCTTCTAATTATATGAGGAGTATACCTGAAAGTATTTGTAACATGAGAAAACTGCATACATTGAACCTCGCAGAATGCATTTGTCTTGGAAAGATACCAGCAAATATAGGTACAATGGATAGTTTGAAGTTTCTTGATATAAATGGTTGTTGGGCAATCTCCAAAGCCCCTCAGGTTGGCAGCAGTGCAATATCGTTACCACACTTTGGGGTGCAGCCTGGTGATGACCACTCTAGTAGCAACCTGGTCCTGCTACAACACATAGATCCTGTGGTGCTCAAGTTGACTGGACTTGAAAATGTGAAGTCCGTAGAAGAGGCCCAGCGTATAAATTTGATGGGGAAGAAAAAACTTGAGGACTTGAAACTGGAGTGGACACGAGGGGCTGAGAGATTTGTGGATCACAAAATTTTGATGGGAAATCTGGTGCCACCGAGCACATTGAAGAAGCTGGAGATATGTCGTTACAACGGTGTCAGCTTTCCAGCCTGGGTAGTACTGGACCAACTGCCAAACCTAAAGCATCTGGTTCTCAGAGACATGGTAAACCTGGAAGAGTGGACCCCGTCACACTCTAGTGGTGAGGATCACGTGCTTGAAAAGTTAGAAATTCATGATTGCCCCCTGTTAAGGTTGAAACCGCTTCCACCTAAAGCTAAAAAGTGGAAGATATCAAACAGTGATAAACTGTTTTTTCTCCTGTAACTACTAAGCTGTCAGTTGAAAACAGCAAGGTGCCTCTGCATCAGTGGAGGTTGCTTCAGCACTTCCCTGGCCCCACTGATTTGCATATTGAAAGCTCAGTCGATCTAACCGGCTCACCAGAGGTCATCCAACATCGCTCCTCTGTGGAGACTCTAACACTAGAAGACAAATACTTGGAAGAGTTGCCAAAATGGCTGAACGAGAACATGTGGCAACTCGAAAAGCTACAACTGCAGAGTTGCGACAGCATGGCATCACTGCCATTAGGAGAATTAACCTCCCTCAAAGAACTTGTCCTGTTTCGCTGTGATGTCCTGAGTTCTTTTCCAGAAAGCTTACATCAACTCAGCGGTCTCCAAGCACTAGACATTAGTGGCTGCCCTTAATTAAAACACTTGGGTGAAAGGGTATGTCTCCTACCCACCTCTCTGGTGACTCTTCATATCTCGAAATGTAAGGGTATCAAGTGTTTGCCTGAGGGCATGGAACAGCTCATCAACCTCCAAAGATTAGATATTCATGATTGCACTGACCTAAATATGTGGTGTACATTAGAGGAGAACATGATGAAGTTGGCTCACATAAAAGACAAGGTACGTGTCCTACCAAAAGCTGGCTCTCTATAGTACTAATCTTATTTTATTTTTACCTACTCTTTCTCCTTTTTCTTATATTAGAATTTACTCTGTCTTGCATTTCTTACAGAGGGTTCTTTCATGCAGAAATGTCTACATATTCATCTACTTTGCCTTGCAATTTTCCTTGTGTTAAACACCACTTCACTTTGAAAAATAGAACAGTAGAAAAAGGGCGAATTATCTGGTTTCTAGAGTACATCTCTACTGATAATAGCCACTAACATTGTAAAGATTGACATAGTAACCTGGGAATTCCTTTGCAGCAAAGTACCGGCTAATCAAAGAACTGTCATTATTTACTTTGCAGGAAATTCTCTAGAGCTGGTTGAGCTAGCCAGTGTATATCGCACATCAAACAGGCCAAGGCCACGCGCAGGTTTAGTGCTTCGTCTGCCGCGCTGCACGCGACACCCGTGCTGGTCGATGTGTCTGACTAATTCGAGCCCGACACTCCGGTTTCAGGTTGCCATCATTCCGCTCCTGCAAGAGGTATGCCGCCTGTCGAGCTCTCAGCGCTGGGCCCAGAACCAGCCAGGCGGGACGTGCCAACCATGGGTCCTGTTGTTGGGGCGGTGGACGCCAGCCCACCAAGGGTTACTGCAAGTCATCCGCCACTTGCGCATGCCGCACACCCCATCTCGCCGTCCGCAGAGAGCCAAGAAGTCGCCGGCCGTTGGTCGCCACCAGGAAAAGCCACCGTGTACAGAATGGCAAGCACGCAGTCACCGGAGGGGGGAACACCACCATGCGCCTGGCGCGCAAGCTGGTTGTCTCCGAGAGGGGCCTCGCCATAGCTGAAAGGGGAGAGGGAATCAGATGAGATGACGAGGTCCTCGGCAAGTACTCTGCAACCTACGACAGCTCCCCTCTCACCGGAGCAGATCGGCGCCCTCTCCACCAGGGCGCCCTCCAGCCAAGCTGCCCGCCCCTGCCCAGATGGTTACACCGGTCTAGTAAGGCGTTGTTCTTGTCAGTTTGCATCAGGTGGAAATTGTAACCCCAATGAGGCACAACGACCTTGCTCGTAGAAGAGTAGTGTGGGATTGTTAAGAGGCACAATGCAGTGGTGTATAATAGCCACTGCTAATGAGAAGATCGACACGAGTTACCGGGGATTTGTTTGCAGTACCAGCCAGTGCATCACGCTTGGAAATTTGTCAGAACGTAACATTTGCTTTATGTATCCAGCTTATTATTCATATGAACTACTAGTAGAACCCAAGATCAAACAATTTTCATTACTCGATTTGCAGGAAAGTTACTACGACTGGTGACCTAGACAGGTTATACGCACAGTAGGTTGCAAAATTGAGGGCCTGAATTAACCTGCAAGATTTCTTTCAGACCGATTGAGATTTATAGTCTCTAGCTTAGTTTGTTCGATAAAAAGAAAGCATGAGTGTCAACGTGATGAAACAGTGATAACTCTGGGTGCTCTGTTAGTTTCGTCCTTTTCTTACCGAACAGTGTGTAGTTGTAATCTTTGTGACATCCATCTATGCCGTACTTATGATTCTGATACATGTTTGTGTTGGGCATGGTCCACAACTGAAACCAACATTCGCTCAACACTTTTAGAGCATGATACAGTATCGGTTGCTAGCTTGTGAAAGTAAACTAAAGAAAGCATGAATGTAAACGAGGCGGAACGCTTGAAATCTCAGAGGAACTCAGCATATTTGACTGTGTACTGGTGTTTTGTGCATTGGGCAGAGGAACAGAAAATGAGCATGCCCGAGTCAGACTCTTGTTGTGGCTTGGGCGTTAGATTTAGTCTACCTCATCTAGTGTCCCAGCCTGACAGAACACCACCGATTTTGTGATTAAGCAAGATGTTCGGGGCTTATGGATTTTCCGTGTGTTCATAAAAAAAAGGCATATACTATTTGACAAACTGGAAACTGAATCTCAAAAGTAATGTATACCCATCATTCATTTTCTGAATAATTTATGTGCATCATCAACATTCAGAAATCATTCTCTGAAACCCATTGGTATGGTGTGGAACTGGAAGGAAGAAGCAACTTACTGAGCGATCTTGTGGTCGCCGGCCATGTCCTTCCCGTCATCCATAGATTAGACGCCGGTTGCCTCCTGCAGGTCCGACGAACCAAAATGAGGGTCGAGAGCAAACGACTCGCGACACTGCCGCCTCAGTGTCGTCGCCGATGAATCGAATGTCGCGCATCACAGCGCAGCTTCCCTGTTTCTCCTCGCCGGCGCCGAGAAACAGGGCAGGGCGCTCGGCACCCCGCTACTCAGAGCATCCATCCTCTGGGCAGGTGCTCCCATGAGATCGAGCACGTTCTCCTCCACGGGGACCGCACGGCTAGCATGCAGGAAGCGAGGCGAGGATGCTCTCTTGCAGCCGGACCTCTCTCGCCCCCCCGGCCGCAAGGAGAAGAGAGGCCGCCGGATCCACACCTTCTCCGACGCCTCCGACGCCTGGTGCGTTACAGCCTCTTTTTACTGAAGTCCGATTTGGTGTGCGTAAATTTCAATGCTGCAGCGTGCACCATGGAACTTGTAATGAATCTGTAGCTACTTGATATCAGATTAAACTCGAGAGACCACGTGCGGTTTACATTATTTCAGTTATGCTCTGCAGCATGGAATCCTCAAACACCAAATTTGCCGGGAACCTCGAGGCTGCACATCATCAAGCATTATATATTCCTTTTCTACAGAACTATACATTGTCTCAATGCGCGCC
The DNA here is from genome assembly GCF_019359855.2 of Lolium perenne. Taxonomy (NCBI): domain Eukaryota; kingdom Viridiplantae; phylum Streptophyta; class Magnoliopsida; order Poales; family Poaceae; genus Lolium; species Lolium perenne. Next base: position 265,857,397 of record NC_067244.2, on the reverse strand, counting down.
CTGTAGCTCACATCCCCTGCTTTATGTACTGCCAATGTCGGCCTCGTAACGATCCCAATAGCTGGACCCGGCTTTGTTTTGGGCGACACCCGCATGTTTCAAAAGTAGCCGACCGGTTTTGATGCACAGTAGAAGCGTCGGAAACCCTACGCCAACCCTTTGTACGTGGAGTGAATCGGGCGCGCCAGCGCCTCGTGACATGTCTGATTTCATCCATTTTTCTAGGTATGTCTTTATGGCTCAGTAGTTCAGACTGCTCGGTAGTACGATATAATAAGGTAATGTGACAGCTCGGTAGTTCAGACTCCTCGAACATTTTTCGAGGTATCACTTTACGGCTTCTAACTGATTGGAGAAAGATGGTGGCTGTAACAGGACGAATCGAGCTGAGGAGTTGCCTGAGCAAGCGCCTAACTGAGATACCCGAGAAGTAGCTGCCCGACGTCACACGCCGGGAGCTGCAGTGCTTCTATACTCTATGTTGCTGCAGAGGAGGTGAACCTGAAAGGAGTTCCTCTGCTCCATGATGAGAATGTGCAGGGCTTGAAACTGACGAAGTAGATAGTGTTTGTTTTTCCTTGCTCTCGTCAGTTTGTGAACACACACCCCAGCAAATGCATGTCAACCCAAGTCCGGGCTAAAACTGCGAGATGCAGGTTAATTCAAGTTCTGCGGCATTTGCAGTTTAGTTCAGCGGGCATGCAGGCTGTCACGGTGTTCTTGTGACTGAGTAAGATGTTCAGGGCATATATATGGAGCTCTTGTGTAATAATCTCAAAAATATGTTTACTCAGAGGTCCATTTTTACAAGAATGTATACGCATCATCAACATTCAGAAATCAATTCTGTTAAACTCAGTCACATACATACTATAGTACAGAAGAAACTCAGTACGCTTGCCGGCTGCAGGTCCGATGAATTCAAATGGGGGCAGGGACTATGGAGGACGAACAGCTACTCGCCGAGCAGCCGCCGCCTCGAGCCCTCGCCGATGGATTGGAAGCTGGGCAACAGAATAGCGCATCGCCGCGCAGTTGCCCTGTTTCTCCTCACCATCGCCAGGAAACAGGCGGGCGGCGTTACCGCTGTGGCCGTGGGTAGGCGATGGCGGGCACACCTGTTGAGATTTTCCGTCGCCGCATACACCTCCCACCGGGTCGGCAGGGCGAGAGACGAGGATGCACTCTCGGGCCGCCTGCTTTGTCTGCTTGCTTGGCCAGTCGGAACTCAGAAGGAGAAGAGAAGCCACCGGATCGGGCCGCGTGGAGGGGACCCACGGCCGGGGGAGGCGAACAGTGGCAGCGGCGGGAGAATCCTACATGATGGCCTGAGACCAGCCCACCCAGGCCCTGCGTGGCCGGTCATCGATGGTATGGAAAGGAACCTGAAGGAGTCAGCCAGATCATCGATCATCCTATGGTCAGATGAGATGGACCAGAACATGCGACTTCTCCGTGATATTTTTGGTTCAGATATCTCGTTGCCTAGCTGCAGTGGCTTCTCCTGTATTGTTTCAAGATGGCATGCACGATGCAGGGGAGGGTGTGAATTCGCGCAATGTATAAGCAAAAATTAATCATGCACTGGTTGATTACGATGTTTACTAGTACCCTAATTAGTTCAATTGATTCGGTCATCGATATCCACTTATTCTCAGCTGACCGAACAATAATACTACCCCTGGAGGTGTACCAGTCGGCGTATCTCTTGAGATGCTTCTGCTTGGAGCCCAGCCACCCAAGAAGAACCACCACCGTCTGGGACCTGTCGTCGGACGAGTCATCACTGCACGCAGCAGGGTCCGGCAGATGCCAGCGGTACAGGACATCCGGCGAGGAGGATGAAGGGACCGCAGCCGCTGTGCCCCCCGAGGCCATTGCAGAGAGAGGTCGGTGGAGGGAAGCCATCGTGCGTCCTCTCACAGTATTCAGATTCTAACAATGAGGAACAGCTCGCGTCTTATATCTATTTATCCGTCCTCTCCTGCTCCTGACCTGAGCCATAATAAGAAGAAGCCAACCAGCAACAGCAAACAAAAAGATAGTCAGCTGACTGTTCGCACAAATCGAACTGAACTGAATTCAAAGACACGGAGAAAACATGTGTTTGAATTCAAAGACACGGAGGAAACATGTGTTGTGTGCCCCAATCCACCCAACAAACCCGGACCAACCAGAGGCCCTACACGGCTTTGCCAGGGTCAACAGCTCAACATATATAAAAATTGTAACGATGATAACATTGAGAAATTGCTGTTCACCTCGTCGGTGGAAGGAGAAATTGGGGGCGGAATTGGGGGGCTGGCTGGCTGGCTGCCAAAGTGAATCGACAGCCGAGCCCTGTGGACCGCCTGCCTCCTTGCTCCTCCTGCAGCCAATTTGTCAAGAACACAGTAAATAATAAGCGAGTCTTAATCATGACGAAACCATATACTACATAGAAGTGCAATTTGACTTGTGTATTTCGTGGGATCCACCGGAGGAGGATTTGCGAAACGGAGAGAACAAAAGGAAGCTTTTTTTCTTGTAATAGTACAAAATTGGCAGAAAGGAAGGGGGAGGAGGGTGGGCGGCTGGAGCGTGGCTGGCGACAGCGACCTCGGCTTGCGTAGCGAGGATTGGGGAAAAGAAAAGGAGAGAGAGAGGAACGCGGGTTCGCAGTTTCTTGCTCCGCCATTGCGGGAGAGAAGGAGGGAGCCGTCCTGGATTTGTTCCAGAAAAGCTGGAGGAGGAAGAAGACTAATTTGGAAGGCGAGATGAAGGAGGTGCAGTTGATTCAATCGGTGAGGGGAATGAAATCGACGGGGGGATCCACGGAGTAAGAACGCACACCGAACTAGGACGAGGGGGAGGAAGAGCGTACCAGGCGAGGCGAGGGGAGGGGAGGAATCTGTCGTTGGTGGTGAATCCGTCGCGGCGACGGGGGGCAATCCCGGCAGGAGATGGATAAAAATAGGGTGGGGGGGGGGGAGGCGGAAGGCGGCCAATTTTGAGGGGAGGCGCGTGCGTGGGCGACGGCGCCGCCCGACCTGACCGACCACGTCGTAGCTCTTGGATGAAGATGAAGGCTGCGGTCCAAGTCGGAGGGAGGGAGCCTTTTTTTCCTCCGACGGCACGGCTTTGCTGTCCAAACTCCAAAGATATATCCCAGGAATATTCCTCCACGTTTATTCTATTTTCCACGGAACTAAACGAGTGTTATTCTTCAGGAAGAATTTGATTCGTTTCTTTTTGCGAATTTGGACAGAAACGATAGCAAGAGCTGCCACCATGAACATGTGGAAGGACGCGTTGGCCTGGCTAGTCGTGACCATGAACATGTGGAGTGTGACTGAAACTATTTTCTGCTTGCGTTAGTAATCCAGTCGCATCGGTCTAGATCTAGGGCATCTAAGCGGGTCTAACACATTTCTGATACGAATTGTGTCTGTGATGTATGGTGTCCTTTTGGGTTAGACGCTGCTCAAACTGATTGACATTTTTTTAAAAGAAGTTCATTCATAAGTAATATAGTTTACATTGATTCAAAAAGGTAAATAAAAACACTAACAATAAACGGGGCCGAGCCCCAAGCCTATCCTACTTGTCGTCGTCGTTGCTCTACGTTAGGTCGACGAACGGAGGCATCACCCACGGTCAATACGGTGCCGGCGCAAGCAGGTACGAAACCGGCGGTGGAGGAGGAGTAGGAGGTGTTGCCACCGGTGGCTGCTGACCGTAGGGCACCCAGGAAGGCAACAAACACGCCGTTGGTGGTGGTGGGTGATAGGTGGGGCTTGCACGGGCCTCGGTGACCACGGCGGCAGTGTCGGGGTCATGCACGAGGCCTCCATGGCCGCCCTCAGGGCCTCCTCGTCCGAGAGGCCGGGAGGCAAGACCGACAAGGCATTGTGCGGCGGCGCTTGTGGCAGAGGCGTCGGTGTCGTCCCGCTCCTCCTCGCCCGAGATTTCGTCGCCGCCAACAATGGCATCCTCCTCCTCTTCTTCGTCATCCTCCTCCATCACCGGCGCGAGCGGAGCGGAGTAGTTGTACTCATCGCCACCGAGAAACCCCGCTCGACGCGTCGGATCCCATTCGAGGTGGCCGAACAAGTCCCACATGGGCAAGTTAATGTTGTACGCTGGGTCGACAAGGAGGTCGTGGCAGAAGGGCCTCTGCGCCAGGCAATCTCCTGCCGCCTCTCCTGGCCCTACTTTGGCACGGGCGGCATGGGTCCACCTAGGGGAGCATGGCTTGCGCTTCCTATACAGGGCCCGAGCCACATCGACCGTGAAGGAGACGCGGACGCGCGACTTCTTCAGCGCCAACGTTTCGGCCTCACGGTCGTTCTTCGTTTACCACCATGGCCATCCCTTGCCCATGGCTGAGGTCGCGGCACATGTTATGTGCGTACGAAGGAGAAAGGGCGGGCAGGAAGGCGAGCTGGAGGATACTTGGGGTGGCAATGGCGAGGCAATGTCAATGCCCCAAAAAAAGATAGAAGGTGGCCTCTATGAGTTCATGCGCCGGTTTCCAGGCGTGTACCATATATGGCGGAGTGGAAGCCCAACCGCCGCATGCCAATCCTGACGCTGCCGTTAAAGCTGAAGCGTGCCCATTAATAGAGCCGTAGTGATTACACGCCCAAAAGGGAAGCGATGTGGCCGCACATAAGAGAAGTGATGCGGCCGCGTAGATATGAAGTGATTCAGGGCACTCGCCAGCTGCCAGGTGGGTCTAGGCCCGGAGGACACATACGTTCTCCGCGTAATTTAAACTGCAAATGCGTCGAAGGTGATACATTGGTTAATTTGCATCGGACCGCTGGACAGAGGGTTTACCCAAATTTTAACCTACCGGACACAACGTCAGTTTGTGAACAATCTACAGGTGTTGTACGTGGAACGTTTGTCAGTAGTTTCAATGTTTTAGTTTCAGCTTAGGGCATCTCCAACGTGGCGACGCAAATGGACGTTGAGCGACTGTTTGCGTCCGCGCGTGCCGAAAATGCGTCTGGTACCCGCTCCAGCGGGACGACGCATAGTGACCGGGCCATCCGCAACGACGCAAACGTGGCCCAAAAATGCGTCAGGTTTGCGTCTCTGTGGACGCTGCACGGACGCAGCGGTCGTCCGTCCGGTCCTCGCACAGGCCCGCTGGCAGGGGCACAGATGCTTCGTCTTTCGCGGCATAACTTACGGGCGGCGCGCTGCAACTTTTCAGGGCCTCGTTAATGGCGCGCCTCGGCTTCCGCGAGCGTGCGCTGCTGGGCGGCGTCGCAGTGGCAGGACATTGAAGGCGAGATGGCGTCCGAGCCTCTTAAAGGAACGCTGCCGGCACCCATTTCCCCGACCACACCATTGCCAGAGTCTACCATATCCACCCGACCAACGCCATGGGGAAGAAATGCTGGCAGTTCCGTAAGACCAAGAACGATCACGAGGCTAGCGGCTCACGGTCCGGCAAGAAGCCGCGGGTCGGGCGGTACATCCGCATCGAGTTCGCGCGCCGCCTCTCCGAGGAAAACTGGCCGGTGCCATGGCCGGACGCAAACCTGCCTGGAGGAGGCTGGTACCTCAACTCCAGGCGCGTGCCGGTCCCCCCGTGCCACGCGAGGGCCGAGAGCGCCGTGACGAGGTACGCCGCCGCCGAGCGATCTTGCCGGCCGATCTTCGAGAAGATCCGGCGTACACGCTCAACTCCTACAACTGGATCTCGTTCGGGACGTGGGAGTTCGACGCGCGGCGCCGAGCTGGATACCTCGGCGACCTTGACTAATTCGACCGCGAGATCGCCGCGGAAGAAGAGGAGAACGACGATGAGGATGAGGACGCGGGTCTGGACGAGGACGAGGACGAGGAGGCGGAGCGCGCAGACAACGACCACGACGACGGCGGGCCGGCGTGGGATCCGGAGACCCAGCCGCCGGACATTAGCGAGGATGAGGCCATTGCCATGGCACTGGCCAACATCATGCTCGACGAGCTCAACGAGCTCGCTATGTGGGACGGGCTCGCAATCCAGCTCCGCGAGTCGGCGCTCGCGCAGGGGAGGCCGACGACTCCTCCGGCCACGCCGACGCGTTCCAACGACCGCGCGCCCGCTGCTGCTCCGGCCTGGGATCCGTGGCCACCTTTACCACAGCCTCTTGCGCCGGCGACGGCCTGGCCGCAGTTGCCGCAGCCTGCCCTTCCTCCTCCACCGCCGGTGACGAGGGTACTCCTCGGCAATGCCCTCTGATTGGGGCTTAGGGTTGATGGAATCCTGTAGGCTGACATGAGACATCGGTTAACAGACAAGCGGGGAGAGAGATTTACCCAGGTTCGGGGCCCTCAATGAGGTAAAACCCTTACGTCCTACCTGTCTGATCTTGATTACGAGAATATCGGGTTACAATAGGGTGCCGAAGGTTTCGGCTGTGATCTCGTCGAGAGGCTAAGTGCTGTGGCTACCTGGCTCTAGACTTATGGTGGTTAAAGTCGCTCAGATTGATTGTGTCCCTCGGCAGCCCCTCTCCTGACCCTTATATAGGAGACCAGGTCTCAAGAGATCTGTCCGGGTACGACTAGGTTTACAAAAGTCCTAGCTCTAAACTTTCCTTGTTCAGTTGCTCTCTGTCTTGTTCTTCAAGGAATCTCTCTCGGCACCGTCCTAGTGGCCCGCCTTGCCATCGGGTGTCTTCATGGGCCTCCAGTTGGGCCGTGCGGGATAGGGCAATGTCAGTTACCTGAAAGGTAATGCCCACGTCAGCCGGCGTACCAGCTTCCATGGCCGACGCCGGAGTTCATCGACCTCGTCATTGACAACGAGCAGTAGCCATTAGCTACATGCCTTTATGGCCTTTTTAAAGTCTTTTTATGTTTTTTTATTAATGTAAATTATGGCTTTTATCAATGGGGAAAAAAAAGTATGCGTCGTGCCGCTGGAGCCACCCCCGACGCAAACGGACGCACGGTCGATTTCGACCATTTCGGCTGACGCGACGCGTCCGTTTGGGCATCCGAAATGTGTCGCCCCGCTGGAGATGCCCTTACATTTAATCAGCTGACCACGCTGATCGCTCGTGGGATGGCGCGAGTAATGATGACTCTGGCGAGAATGTGGGGAGAAGAGGCACGAGCTAGAGGGACGAGAGCATCTCCAACGCGACGACCCAAATTGAACGCGTTGAGCCGTCTGGTTGTGGCCATTTGGGTGGCCACGCGGACACGCGGGAGCGCAAAACAAATAAATCGCAAAAAAAAAAAAAAACAAGTAAATTTAAACTAAAGTTCGTTAAACTTCGCCCTATTTTGGGCAATTTTTTTACACAAAAGAAAGCCCTATATGGGCTTTAACAAAAAAAGGAAACCCTAGGCTAGGGTTTGGGACGCGGTGGCCGCCGGCGTGCCACCTACTCCCAGTAGTACACGTCGTCGTCGCCGTCGATGAGGACGACGCCCCCCGGCGGCGACACGCTGTTCCTGCTAGACACGTCGGAGGGCACCGGGGACTCTCCGGCAAGGGCGACCACTGCACCCTTTCCCAGGCGGAGTGCGGGTCCGGAGGGCTCGCCGGCCTGCGCAAGTGTGCCAGCCGCGCCGCCTCCTTCTCCCACTGCTTCGCCGCAGCGGCCTCAAACTCCGCCTTGTGCTTGAGGCGGAGGAGGCGCACCTCCTCCTCCCGGAGCGCGGCCTGGCGCGTGGCCTCCTCTTGCCGGCGCGCCATGGCGAGGAGGAACGCCCACGTATCGGCGTCCTCCTTGGCCTTCCTGGCCTCCTCCTCCAGCGCGGAGGCGCGCAACACCTCGACGAGGTGCGGCCATTTGGCCAGCTCCTCGAGGTCGTTGACCTCGACGGATGCCGCGAGCGCGTCGCGTAACTCGGGGTCGTCGTCCTCCTCGGGCTAGGCCTGTGGCGAGTCCCGCGGCGTAGCAGCTGCGGGCTCGTTGATGTAGAGGCCGTCGGGGCGGTGGCCTGCCCTCCTCGCCGAGGTGAAGCAGGTGCACCGGCGTGCAACGTGCTCCACCTCGAACCACAGGTCCCAGTAGGGACTCTTGTCGCTGTAGGCGGGGTCCTCCCGGAGGTCCGCCGGCAGCTGCGCGCGCTGCTGGATCTCCGCGAGGCGTGCGCGGCCGGTGGCCGGGATCGGCGGCACCAGAACCTGATATGGGCTCAGGTGCCAGCCGTGGGGGAGGTGCACGTCGCCCCACGGCATTGGGGTGCCGGCCTCCCAGAAGATCTGTGCCACCACGACGGTGACGTAGATCCGCTCGCGCATCGGCGCCGGCGGCCCCATGTCGAAAGGCGCCGACGCGGCTCGCCGGATGCTGCCGGCCTGGTAGTCTTTCGCGCTAGGCTCGAACTTGCGCTTCAGGGCCATGGCGGCGCGGAAGCTCGATCGAGCCTGCGTGCTGAGTGGAGTGGGAGTGGGGACTGGATAGGGATAGTCCGCCTCCCAATCCACATTTAATAGGACTCAGGCGCCGATAGGTGGGTCTAGGAGGCGAGCAGGCAGACGCGGAAGGACGCCGCGTGCCATCTGCGGCCACGCAAACCTGGCGCCGTGTTGGAGATGGTCTGACACTACCAGTATGGTCGGCCTTGATCTTGTTTTCAGCTCAGTTTGTTTGGTGTAACTCAAGAATAAAATGAAAAAAAGAGGTTCAGTTAAACACCATACAAAAGTGCTCTCTATCTTCGTCTCGATTTATCTGTCGCGAGTTTGATTATGCCATCGTTGGCAACATCTTCATCCATGGCGTGCGTTTCTTGTAGCCACATGGTGCATTGGTTTGGTGGCCAAGATCGATGTGCAATAAGCAATGCTGATTATGATTCCATCAAAAGATTTCATTTGGGGAAACACTATTTTGGGGAAAAAGAAATATTTTTTTTTTGAACGGGAAAAACGAAAGATAAAAGGCGACTAGTAGCCACTAGTCCTGATCGAATACAAATTCGATTGGTACATGTGCGGGAGAAACATGGAGTACAATAACATATCGTGGGGGGCCACGGCTCTAAGAAAGCGTGTTCTTTGGTTTGCAAGAATCATTATAAACATAGAAAATAGGAAATTCACGTGAATGGATGTCACAGTCATACGCGGCAAAACAAAGACTTGCTGTAGAGTTGACGTGGAACAGTTGAGCACGCCCAGGCTTTACTTAGATCAGATCTGAAGCTGGAGCCTCTACCTTTACCGCTCTTTGCTCCCAGCCCCCTCCCCCAACCTTGAGCAGCGGCGGCCATGGCGGAGATCGGCGGCATGCTTGCCGCTGCCATCCTCAAGGTGGTGAGCGACCAGATTGGTTCGGCCATCGGAGGTCAGATCACCCTGCAGAAGAACTTCGACAAGGATCTGAGGAAGATGAAAATGGCTCTGGAATCTGTCGAGGCCTTGCTCAAGGTCGTCGAGAGGCGGTCCATCACTGATGAACCGACGCTTCTGTGGCTGAAGCGGCTCAAGGACGCCATGTACGCCATCTCGGACATGATTGATGACTTCGAGGCCGATACAGAACCAATCACTCAGCCGTCTCCACGGAAGGTATGTGTGCGCTGCAGGCCACCGGCCTGTTTGTTCTACCTTGTTCTTCCAGATATCATCATATTGATCACTTCTTTCTATATAAACTTGCTAGAACTAATTAAATAGACAAGTTAGAATTTGTTTTTGATATGATTTAACTTTTCTAAATGTTGCAAGACTTTTCATGTCTGAGCTTAGTTTTCTTATAGTTTTGTCATGGTCATACATTCTGAATCTTTCAAAAATATGAAAGAAGATTTGGTCTTATAGAAACTTGATGTTTTTTAAATCCTATTGTGCCAAATGCCTTTTTATAGTATAGAACTATAAAGCTGGTCATTTCTCATTGTAGTAACAAATCAATTGTCTTGCAGTTCTCCTTCAAAAAATATTTGGCAATTATGATCCCCTGTCTCATAGTTGGTCCCAAGATTACAATGGCCAACAAGATGGAGACGATGAGGGAGGATCTGGAGGTGATAACCGATCAACACAAGAAATTCAGATTGTGGGAAGAAACTAATGCCAATGAGCCAAAGGTTACTGATATACGGGAAACCACGTCAATCATGGAGACACAGGTTGTTGGGAGGACCATGGAGAAAGAGGAAATATTGGCTTCTTTATCTGAGAACATGCAAAAAGAGATCACAATCCTTCCCATATGTGGAATTGGAGGTCTTGGAAAGTCAACCTTGGCAAAAATGGTTTACAATAATTCCAAATTCAAAGAATACTCTCAGGTGTGGGTTTATGTGTCACAAATATTTGATTTGAAGAAGATTGGGAATTCTATAATATCACAACTATCAATGGAAGTGAAGGAGAGTGAGTACAGTACAATGCAGATGATACACAATTGTCTTCAAAAGCTCCTTGCTGACAAGAAGATTCTTATTGTTCTAGATGACCTCTGGGAGGGTGAGCAATTCAAGCTGAAGAGTCTAATCGATATGCTGCAGATTGGGAAGGGCAGTAACGTGGTAGTCATAGTAACCACACGTGATGATGCCATTGCAGAAAAAATATGTACCATCCAACCATACAAATTAGCACCATTGACTGATGAAATGTGCTGGTCTATAATAAAGCAAAAGAGTGCATTTGAATCTAGAGATGACAAAGAACAATTAGAGGAGATAGGGAAGGTCATTGCAATGAAGTGTCGTGGTGTGGCTTTAGCAGCTAACTCTCTTGGACACATGATGCAATCTAAGAAGCCAAGTGAATGGGAATCAGTGAGAGATAGTAATATCTGGGATGCATCTTCTTCAACAGATCCAACTTCTTTGCAAGTGCTTCCATCTCTGAAGTTGAGCTATAGTGTTATGCCTTCATATCTGAAGCTGTGCTTTGCCTACTGTGCAATATTTCCAAAAGGTCACAAGATAGCTAAACATGATCTTATTCACCAATGGGTTTCTCTTGGGTTCTCTACGTGGGAGCTTGGTGAAAGATGCATTAGTCAGCTTTTGGGACTCTCTTTCCTTGAACATTTCAAGTCACCATCGGTGAGTTTATATTGCATACCTTATGTGATTGAATGTATTTTCCTTTCTTCAAACTACTGCAAGGTCACTAAGTATGTAGTGCATATTTTTGAAGTGCACAAGATGCAAGATACTGAAATGAGAGTATAACATATAAAGAGGTGTAACATACAAAACAAAACTTTTCCAAATAAGTTCTTAAACATTTCAGTGGTTGATACACATAGAACACCCACTTGCACATTATTGAACTAGCTCCTAGCTAGTACATCCCCACTATATTCAGAGCTACTGATTCTATTGTGGCATGCTCTAATTCAAGAAAAAACATATCAAGTAGTGATTCCTAGGAGCAAAAGGAAATGCCCACCATGGCCTAAAGTTTGCATCCTCATATAACGTATGACAAACTAGTCTCCTACTTCCCCTTCCTGTGTCTAGCATGATCTCTTGGTACGAAAAGTTAACCCTCTGTTTTTTCTTAAATATTATTTAAATGTAGGTTACAAATTTTAAATTTGATTTTTTATGTGGAAATGATATATTATATTATCGCAATTTTCTATCTGATTATATTTTTTACTAGCATATAAATAAATAGGTGTTGGCCAATATTTCTACTTCCGAAAGAAAAATGTAATAAAGATACGGTTACCTTGGGAAATTTACGAGAAATTCCAAGGGTTCTCACTCCTTAACAGGGCAAGCCAAGCCCTCGGTCACGACGAATATACATATATTTCAATGGAAAATGTTTATTACTATTAACTTATGTAGGACAATAAAAAAATGCACATTTTTCCTATAAAGACGAAATGTGCCATAATACTGAAAGATGCATAGAGAAAGTTTGAATTAAAATGCATGCCTGCAACGCGTCAATTTGGACTGTTGCATTTTTGTGGGATCAATATTTCAATTACCGAATCAACATATTATAGACCATTGTGACTATTTAGAATTTGATACTACGATAGTAGACATTCAAACAGAACAGTTTCATGCACACATGCTACCACACTCACACATGCCTCGGTTTTGAAATCCCTAAGTGCAAGTGAATGGAGTGAAAACTTCTTAACTTTCCCTAGAAACCAAGTTGTGCCCACATAGCGTATTTTCATTACTAAACTTTCATAACCAAACTTTTCTAGAAAATCCCTAACAAAAACAATATTCCAGAAAAAGAGAATTGCATATCCACATAGCATACTTTCATAACTAAAATTTTCGATATACAAGAAAAAAGATATAATATTGTACTGTTAATTTTTGGAAAGTAATATGAACTGATAATCACAACTGTGTGGATTTATTCATTATACTATTACTTTGGATTAGTTTTGGCCACAATAACATAACTGGTTCCTTGTCGGATACTGGGCTCTGGCCACTGACATAAGCACTCTTTTGAAACCTAAGCTACAACCAGATGGAAGTGACCATCACTTAAGATCACTTTTCTAAGCTTACGGAGTAGCTTAAGTCCATTTGTGGGATTAGTAATCCAATTCTATTGGTATATATGAAATTCCAAATCCACATATTATATGTCACTAGGATTATTTAGAATTTGAGACTACAATCATACATGAAACCGACACCCACATACTGCCACTTACACACTAGTCCCACTTAGGCCTTGTTTCGATACAGTGTTTCAACACAGCTAGTTTACCTTAATCCCAAGCAACCGTATAACTAACAAAATCTCTTTGGATGCGGGATTCAATACACGGATAAGGAAAAATTGGTTTCCACAATCCGAGCAATTAGAGTTTTGGGAAATAGATATTCATCGTTCTTCTGAAAACGCGGTTATAGTAACCTAATTACAACTGCCCCAATTGTTTCTCAACAAAATTTCCAAACAGGATTTTCCATCTACTTATATTTAATAACTGAATAATTCCTAATACTGGTTTTCGGGAAATTATTACCAAAATGAATTTTCCTAAAATCTAGCGCAAAAACTTTCTATCCAAAGAAGCAGTTGAGTTTGCCCAGGACCAATGGAGGAACAGTATGTAGAGCTTAAGAAACCACTAGGGTCGCCAGCTCTGGTTATTCCGCTCTGACTAGCGATGTGGTCTGGACTTTAAACTATAGTCAAAACACAGTGGCTTGATCTAGTACAATATTACAAGGAAAAGTACATTTCTGATCCATTAACTATTCCTGCCGTAAAATAGTAAATCATATAATTTGATTCTTAACTATCCAAACTATGTAGATTTCTTTCACGATGAGGTAGCGAAGGTTTTTGCATACAAGCCTAACCATCACGAAAAACTGAAGAAAATCGGAAAAATCCAAAATTAAATAAAGACAGTAAAAATGGGAAAGAAATCTGACATATAAACCGTTGTGTTGCTTTTTTATAACTTCACACTTTTCTACAAATTCTGATTTATCATAGATGATTTTTCTCTAGTCTACATAAATTATTTATGAGTTTTCTAGACTTGTTTCATTGTATAATTACTATTCCTTCTTTGGTTTCTTAGAAGTTCTCATATTTTTGGAACTATCTTATTTTTCCAATATGATGTTAATTGACTGCCATGCATTGAGAAACACCATCACGTCATCCAAAACTGCTTTGCACTTGCCCGAGAAATGAATTATGTTTGGTCGTGGCACTTAAGCACATAATTATCTAATTTTACAGTTTACAGTTTAGGGAAAAATATACACTTAGGAAACAGCAGACAAGCACAAGTCAAATTTACTATTCAATAACGAATTTAATTCACAAATTGGTTTAAATATAAGAAACCCCAAAATCTGACTTTGTAAAATGATTTTCTTGCAGACTATCGAACTGTATGATGAAGATATGACATTGTTGACCATGCATGATCTGGTGCACGACTTAGCAAGATTAGTCATTGACGATGAAATTTTTGTCGTTGGCAAAGGCGGGAACACTAAGGGAGTCTGCTACCATTATGCATTGCTTGATGATTGTAGTAAGCCATTGGGCTTGGAGTCATCCAAGATAAGGGCACTCCGTTTTATGGACTGTGCTGAAATTGAACTCCATGGGGCTGCATTTTCATCTGCCAAGTCCTTGCGCGTCCATGACTTAAGCGAGTGCATCATACATAAGTTGCCCGATTCTATTGGTGTATTGAAGCAGCTGAGGTATCTTAATGCTCCTAGAGTCCAAGATGCAGTCATTCCGAATGATATCATCAAGCTCTCAAAGTTATTGTACCTCAACCTTCATGGGTCTTCTAAAATCTTGGCTTTACCAGAATCCATTGGAGAAATTGAAGGTCTGGCATATCTTGATTTGTCAGGTTGTTCAGAAATTGAAAAGTTGCCAGAATCATTCGGGAGGCTAAAAGAATTAGTGCATCTTGATTTGTCAAATTGCTCTTGTATTGGAGGTATATCAGAGTTCTTGGGCAGCCTCACAAAACTGAAATATTTGAACTTATCTCACTGCAAAAAAATTGGAGAGATGCCAGAAGCTCTGGGCGTCCTATCCAAACTAGAGTATTTGAACTTATCATTCAGCTCATATCTTGAAAGTTGCCAAGAAGCAGAAGTTTTGGGCACCCTGAACAAACTTGAGTATCTGAACTTATCTTCAGAGGCTTGTGATCTTCGAAAGCTCCCCGAAGCTTTGGGCACATTCATTCAACTCAAGTACTTAAACTTGTCAGGTTGTGAGAGAATGTCAGAACTGCCGAGGTCATTTCGGAGTCTAAAAAATTTGGTGCATCTTGATCTATCAGGCTGTCGTAGTATTGATTGTCTAGATGAAGCTTTGGCTGGTCTTTCCAATCTGCAACATTTGAATTTACGGGGTACACGTATCATGTTGTTGCCAGAAAATGTGACCAAACTCAGGTATTTGAATGTGTCTGGGGTGAGTAATAGGCTTAAAGATACCATGGACAGTCTCATCAACTATATATGCAGTAATCTTTCCAATCTGGAGCATTTGGACTTGTCTAATAATTTTTTTTTGAGGAATATACCTGAAAGTATTTGTAACCTGAGAAAACTGCATACATTGAACCTCGCAGAATGCTTGTCTCTTAAAAAGATACCAGGTAGTATAGGTACAATGGATAGTTTGAAGTTTCTTGATATAAATGATTGTTATAGAATCTCCAAAGCCCCTCAGCTTGGTAGTAGTGCATTATCGTTACCACACTTTGGGGTGCAGCCTGGTGATGGCCACTCTAGTAGCAACCTCGTCCTGCTACAACACATAGATCCTGTGGAGCTCAACTTGACTGAACTTGAAAATGTGAAGTCCGTAGAAGAGGCCCAACGTATAAATTTGATGGGGAAGAAAAAACTTGAGGACTTGAAACTGGAGTGGACTCCAGATGCTGAGAGGTTTGTGGATCACAAAATTTTGATGGAAAATCTGGTGCCACCAAGCACATTGGTGTGGTTGGAGATATGTGGTTACAGCGGTGTCAGCTTTCCAGCCTGGCTAGCACTGGACCAACTGCCAAACCTAGAGCATCTGGTTCTCAGAGGCATGGCAAACCTGGAAGAGTGGACCACGTCACACTCCAGTGGTGAGCAGCACGTGCTTGCACAGTTGGAAATTCATGATTGCCCCACGTTAAGGTTGAAACCGCTTCCACCTAAAGCTAAAAAGTGGGTGATATTAAACAGCCATAAAGTGTTATCATCATGGGAAGAGTGTAGTGGACCACACACCAATGCCACCTCCTCCTTTTCTCCTGTAACTACTGAGCTGTCAGTTGAAAACAGCAAGGTACCTCTGCACCAGTGGAGCTTGCTTCAGCACTTCCCTGGCCTCACTGATTTGCATATTAAAGGCCCGATCGATCTGATCGGCTCACCAGAGGTCCAACATCTCTCCTCTCTGGAGACTCTAACACTAGAAGACGAATACTTGGAAGAGCTGCCAAAATGGCTGAACGAGAACAACTGGCAACTCAAAAGGCTACATCTGTGGGGTTGCAGCAACATGGCATCACTGCCGCACTGGTTAGGAGAATTAACCTCCCTCGAACAACTTTTCCTGGTTGGCTGTGATGTCTTGTCTTCTTTGCCAGAAAGCATACAGCAACTCACCCATCTCCAGAAACTAAACATTAATAGCTGCCCTGAATTAAATCACTTGGGTGAAAGGGTATGTCTCCTGCCTAGCTCTCTGGTGACTCTTAGAATCTGGAATTGTGAGGGTATCAAGTGTTTGCCTGAGGGCATGGAACAACTCACCAACCTCCAAAAACTAGAAATTTATGGTTGCCCTGACCTAAAGCAGTGGTGCCAATTAGAGGAGAACATGATGAAGCTGGCTCACATAAAAAACAAGGTACGTGTCCTACCAAAGCTGGCTCTCTGTAGTACTAATCTTATTTTATTTTGACGTACTCTTTCTCCTTTTTTTATATTAGAATTTACTCTGCCTTGCATTTACTACAGAGGGGTTCTTTCATGCAGAAATGTCTACATATTAATCTATTTTGCCTTGGAATTTTCCTTTTGTTAAACACCACTTTGCTTTGAAAACTGTAGCAGTAGAAAAAGGACGACTTTATCTGGTTTCTAGAGTACATCTACTGGGAATTCTTTTGTACTACCGGCTAATCAAAGAATCGTCGTTATTTACTTTGCAGAGGATTCGCTCGTGGCACTGACGGCACCCTCGATGTCGCCGTCAGTCAGATGTGGCCCCCGAGGCTGCCGTGCCAGCTGCAACTGCCAACTGCTGCTGCCCAAGGTCTGGAGATGCACGGCGTGCAAGCCAAGCAGGATGCGCCGACCATGGGCCCTGTTGTTGGACGCCAGCCTACCATGGGCTACCGCAAGCAACTCGCCCTCAAACCCAAGCAGCGATCTGGATAGCTCATTTGGAAGGACATATGAAGAAGAAAAAAAGAGTGCGGCTGTTTCGAAGCATGGGAATCGCGGAGTGGTAGCAGCAGTGTCGTGGCTCTGATTTCACTGAATTTTGCTTCGCGCCGGCTGACGGTACCAGGGGTGGCACGCTCGCGACCCGCTGCTCGAGATGAGGGACCTCTGTGTTTATGCACGGAAGAGACTCAAAACCAAGTCACAAAACTAGTACTCCTTCCGGCCCACCAAAATTGTCTTAGATTTATCAAAATTTAGATATATATCTAGACACTATCTAGTATATAGATATATTCAAATTTTGTTAAATCTTAGACAAGTTTCATGAGATGGAGGGAGTATATGTACTCGGTATATCAACTTTCAGAAATCATTATGTGAAACTCATTCGCAGTCCTTCCCGTCGTTCTCCAGCGGCCCGATACATTTAGGTCACCAAAAGTGACCGTCTGTGTTCGTTTGGGTTGGGCTACGGTCACGGAAATCGGCTAAAAAGGCTAGAGTGATCGACCGTTTGACTCTATGGTGTTCCCAGTGGCCCGAATTTTTTTTACTATCAAGCTCATTTAATGGCGACCAACGTTCCGTCGAGTTCCGCCGCAGGTGATTACCAGTTCCCGCATGGGGGCGGTCGATTCCCGCTCTCGTCCACCGCCTCACGCACGCGGGAAACTGAACGTTGGTTCCCGCCCTGTTGTGCCTATATAATGGACGGCGCCGCCGGTAAACCCTATCTACAATCCATGGACGACCATGAAAGTACCTGCAGCCACATCACCGCCATGGCTCGCGCCCGCTATCCAGAAGATCCGGATAGAGCAGAGCTCCACGTGATGGCTGCTTTCGAGGCGGAGCAGACCACCATGTACGCCCGCGAGGACGAGCTCTACCATGAGGATGCTCAAATGGGGGCTCGCCACGGCTTACCTGATAGCTCGGCGATTAAGACTGCTTGAACATCTGTGTGAGGCATGACTTTATGGCTTCAGAGTCTGTTCCCAAGAGTGATTTATATCAATTTTCAGAAATCATTCTCTGAAACTCATTCGCAGTCCTTCCCGTCGTCCTTAGAGACCAAATGGGGGCGACGGCTGCAGGTCTGGCGAACTCAAATGGGGGCGGGGTGTTTTAACAGGCGCGGAGCTGAAGAGCGCCCTGTATCTCCTCGCCGGCGCCGAGAAACAGGGGAAGGCGCCGATGAATCTAAAACTCGGGCGGCTCAGCATCCTTCCTATGGGCAGGTGCCTACACGGGAATCCACTCTCGCAGTTGCAGCCGGACTTCCCTCGCACTGCCGGCCGGCTTCCTGTGTTCTGGCCGGTCGGAAGGAGAAGAGAGGCCGCCGGATCCACTACTTCTCCGGCCGGCTTCCTCTTTTTACTGCTCGAGTTTGTAATCCGATTTTGTGTGCGTCAATTTGTAGGCTGCAGCAGGCAGGGAACTGTGGGGGTTCAGTTTAGGCACCAAATTTCGCAACGAACCTTGAGCGAGGCCGGTCATCCATCACCATGTATTAGTGTTGCAACGAAGCCGTGAAATTCTGTATGGATAATTGCTTGACAAAATATGAATTTGTATGGGATATTTGCTTGCAATGAATCTGAGAGCAATGCAGCGTATGCCTAACACTTTTATTTGCTTGACCGTGTCCAGAGTAGTTTTCTGCATGAGTTAGGGGAAGAAAACATGAGCATCAGGCTCCAAGCTGTAGCTCTTATGTCCCAGCCTGACAGAGATAGCTCATACCGTACGTATCCTTCCACTAGTGTCACCGCGTGAAAGATTTCTTACGCAGAACATCCAAAGCATACTCCACCTTGCAAACATCACACCGATCATCGCCCTGCACTGCAGGTGTTGATATCGATGCATATGCAACCTGCAATTCTTGGTGCGGTTCGTAGTTGGTTTGATCTTTGCAGAAGAGTCGTGCAGTTAAGACTGTTTTATGGGTTGAGAACTTCAGAGTTTGTACTCAAGTCTTAATTTCATTTATTGGACTACCGATGATACAATGACTCGAACTGGACGATGGACAACGAGGTCGATCTGCCTGAAAAATCTACAGGAGATAGTCCTCCTCTGCCTCATGTACCGGACGTCAGACCCTGGATTTCCGGGAAAAACACTAAAAAATATGAAAATGGAACTTCTACAGTACCAGGCAGTCAGACACAGAATATGAACTAGTATTGCTTTTAGCCCAAGTAAACTCTTCTCTTCTTATTTGAACTTCCGGTTATTAGGAAAGAACTACGAAATGCTATTCGTTCCTTGGTAGCCCTTTGTCATGCTTAGATGGCTTTGGCATCGGTTCATTATTCTACTTTAGTTGGCTTCCATTCTACGTAGCCCTTTTGCTTTGGAGTTGATTCTTGCTCTCTTCCTACTCCTAGCAAAGATTCGTACAACTATTCAGTGACAATCACAAAAGGTAAGGAAAGACACAGACTTGCAAAGAATGCAATTGCAGTAACCCAAACTCCATTCTGCTTTCCACGACCTTCAGCACCCACCCCACCCAATTCCGCACGACCAGCGGCAGCCATGGCGGACCTCGGCGGCATGCTTGCCGCTGCCATCCTCAAGGTGGTGGGTGCCCAGATCGGTTCAGCGATCGGAGGCCAGATCACCCTGCAGAAGAACTTCGATGAGGACCTGAAGAAGATGAAGATGGCACTCGAATCCGTCGATGCCGTCCTTGAGGATGCCGAGAGGCGATCCATCACGGATAAATTGACGCGTCTTTGGCTGAAGCGGCTTAAAGACGTCATGTATGTCATCTCCGACATGATCGACGAGTTTGAGGCCGACACACAGGCCATCACCCAGCCGTCTGCACGGAAGGTACGGTTACTCTTGAAACAATACCGTCAGCATATTTATTAATAGAACACTCAGCTCCTTCATGTGGTTTTGGTTTCTAAACTTGCTAGAGCTAATTTACATGTCAAAGGTTCGTAATACAGTGAGCTAATTTATATATCTTCACATGAAACACATTTTAGATATTATTTACATTTTTTAATTTTGTAGGACTTCTACATTCTGAATCTTGATTTCTTACAGTTTTGTACCAACAGCATATTTTGCATATCTTTATAAAATAAGCAACAATATTTTATCCAATAGATTGAAGAAGAAGAAGTGCCATATTGGCCCGACTGCATTTGCAATACCGTTTTGTACTGCTTGTAATTTCACATTGTACTGAGAAATCAATTGTCTTGCAGTGCTCTTTTAAAAAGTATTTGGCAATTATGATCCCCTGTCTCACAATTGGTCCCAAGATTAAAATGGCCAACAGGATGGAGAAGATGAGGGACGATCTAGAGCTGATAACAGATCAACACAAAATGTTTAAATTAACACAAGGTACTAATGCCAATGAGACGAAGGTTACTGATATAAGGGAAACATCGTCAATCATGGAGACACAAATTGTTGGGAGGACCGATGATAAAGATGAAATATTGGCTTCTTTATTTGAGAGCATGACAGAAGACATCACAATCCTTCCTATATATGGCATTGGAGGCCTTGGCAAGACCACCTTGGCAAAAATGGTTTATAGTAGTTCCCAGTTCAAAGAATACTCTCAGGTGTGGGTTTATGTGTCTCAAACATTTGATTTGAAGCATATTGGAAATTCTATAATATCACAGCTATCAGAGGGAGTGAAGGAGAGTGAGTACACTGAAATTCAGATGATACACAAATCCCTTCAAAAGCTTCTTGCTGGTAAGAAGATTCTTATTATTTTAGATGACCTCTGGGAGGGCGAGGATTTTCATCTGGAAAGCCTAACCGACATGCTAAAGGTTGGGAAGGACAGTAATGTGGTTGTTATAGTAACCACACGCGATGAAGGCATAGCAAGAAAAATTTCTACCATCCGGCCATGTAAATTAAAAGCTTTGACTGATGACATGTGCTGGTCTATAATAAAGAAAAAGAGTGCATTTGAATCTAGAGGTGGCAAAGAACATGCAGAGAAGACAGGGAAGGCCATCGCAATGAAGTGTGGTGGTGTGGCTTTAGCAGCTAAATCAATTGGACACACGCTGCAATATATAAAGTTCAGTGAATGGGAATCCTTGAGGGATAGCAATATATGGACTGTATGTTCTTTGAAAGATACATCTTCTATACAAGTGATTGCATCTTTGAAATTAAGCTATAGTATTATGCCATCATATTTGAAGCTATGCTTTGCCTATTGTGCAATATTTCCTAAAGGTCACAAGATAGTTAAAGAGGAGCTTATTTACCAGTGGGTTTCTCTTGGTTTCTCTACTTGGCAACTTGGTGAGAGATGCATTAGTCAGCTTTTGGGACTCTCTTTCCTTGAACATTCAAATTCAGACTCGGTGAGTTTATGCACACCTTACACACTTGAACGGTTTTGTTATTTTGTATGAATGGTGTAGTCAAACTCAAGTATATAGTGCATAGCCTTGTGAAATACACAAACTGTAAGGTATTGAAATATATGATAGCATAATACATCATAGTTTTATTGCTTAAACACATATTAAAAAAAACTACTTAAAAAGATCGCATGGGCTGATATGCACAAACAAAGACCATGATATTAGTGCACGGGCCCTAACACAACCATATAACATTAGATATTTGATTCTATTGCTAGTTAAATAAAACATGAAGTATATTATTGTGGCTATCATGAAAAGGTAATGTCAAGTTTTAGGAAATGTCCACCATGAGGTACGAAGTTTGCATCTACATATGACTTTACATAAAATCTAGGCTTGTGCCTACCACGACTAGCATGATTAATTACTTCATGAAGTTAACCCTTTGTTATTTTTTAATTGCACCCTGTAGAAACTTCAGTTGTGAATATGCTCCAACTTACAATGATTCACTAGTACATATATAGCTATTAGTGGCTTTCGGGGACCCGTCTCGGACAATCCCCATGATTGGCAACCTTCATGCAAGACAGATGTGAGATCATCTCCACCGGTGCACACCAAATAGGCATCGACAGTGCTCTATTAGGGGTGCCGGCAATCGCGCCCTCCATTTGGGGAGGTACCGCCCACACCGGCGCGCCCTATTTTTTTAAGGGGTGACACAAATTCAAACAAACTAAACAAAGACGGCGATTTTCATTAAAATTTAGGTTTATATTACAGATTTGAACGAAAATTGACACAAACTAAATCTATCTAGTCGGAGAAGTTGTCAAAGTCAAAGTCGAATCATCGTCGTCCTCCAGATCGATGACCATGCCGTAGTCCGACACCGACCATGCCTTGCCGAAGCCCTTCATCGCCGCCAAAGAGATGTCGAACGACGTGCGGAGCTCCTGGCTCAGGCCAGGGGTATCCGCAGGATCGTTGGGGTGGCAGAGCTCCATCTACACCCGCCGGTATTCATCCCCCGCCTCCGGCTCCTCTTTGACCTCCTTCTTCGGTGGCGACGGAAGTTGTTGCTTCTCTGAGCGGCTGAGGAAGAGGCGGCCCCTCAGTGGCGGAGCGTGGCTCTGGCTTGGGCATCCAGAATTCGACGCACCCGTAGCGTTGTGGCGAGCACGTCTCTGTCTTGGGCCGCCAGAACGAGACGCCCCCATAGCGCAGTGACGTGCACAGCTCTGGCTTGGGCTACCAGAATGGGACGACTCCGGTAGAGCGCCCGTGCCACGAGGAACCCTTCGAACAGGGCGCTTGTGGCCACGGAGGGGTGAACGAAGAAGACGAGCGCGTGGTCGCCCCACCAAAGATACGAGGCGCGTGGTCGCCCCGCCAGGCCGCGGTGTTGGGTGCACATAGCCGTAGTAGGCCAACAACAACTCGATGGTGCGCCCGAACCACCACTTGCGGCGCTCCCGAAGGTTGTGGAAGCTGCGGTGTTGGGTGCACGTAGCCGTAGTAGGCCAGCACCAACTTGATGGTGCGCCCGTACCACCATTGGCGGTGCTCCTGGCGGTTGAGGCGGCTCGGAAGATACGACCCGACGAAGTAGCCGAGGACCGCCTGCCGTTCGTCCTCGAACAGGGTCGGCCAGAGCTCGATGTCTGCCACGAAGCTCGGGTTGGCGCGCCGCTCGTCGGTGAGCTGGGTGCAGCGCTCCTTGATGGGCGCCTCAAGGCGCTCATCTTTTGGAACCGGCGACACCGCCAAGCCCTCCACGGTAATCTTCCAGCCACTCGGGAGCCTCGTGTCCAGCAGCACGAGGACACCATTCTCCGTGAGGACAATGGCCTTGTCGAGCATCACCGGTGGACTGATCTGTGGCGCGCATTAGGGTTTTGGGCGGTGATGGAGGCGAGAAGCAGAGGTGTGAGGGGGGGCGAGCAATACACCTTGCTTAAATGCACGTGGCAGCAGGCGAACGGTCCGGTGCGGCCTTCACTCCGGCGTGGAGAGTCGTGCCGTCACGCGGCCGTCGATGCATGCGAGGGATGGGTGTCCTTGCCTGGGTAACCGGAGTGGGCAATAAAAATTGTTGACGCCTGCCACTGTCGTTGCCAAGCGGGGCCACCTTGCCAAATCCTACATGGCAATAGGCGCCGACACCCCCACGCCGACCCCTACCGTTCGGGGTCGGCGCGAGTGTGGTGGCTATTGTATTTGGCTCCAGAACCCACCGATTTTTTATTGGGGTTGGTGATGTGAGCTCATTTTGTACCCGACATCCCAATAGGCCTATGAGGGTCGCTATTAGGGCTGCCGGTGGAGATGCTCTGATGCTTGTAACCCAGATGGTTCCAACATAGTAAACAGAACCACCACGGATGGACACTACATAAAGTTAATGTCTTTTTTCAGCCGCTACAATTGTGGTCGCCGCCATAAAAAGTATGAACTCGTCATTGCCTCATTTGGAGGAGGGCATCTTCCTGTTGAAGAAACCACGCATTGATGCCAAGGCTGGCTGCCACCTACCTTGGCAAGGAGGCGGGGGCAATGACATAGTGAAGGCATCATCGTCCTTCTCGGTGCTAGGTTGTTGTTCCTAGATGCAAGGATGAGTGAAGGCGCTAGAGCGCTGTTTTTTTTTTGTGTGTGTGCCTACGTACGTACATACATTTTACCAAACTTTTATGATCAAGTTGGAATACTTATTTTCCAAGATGATTTTTTAATTCTTCAATTTGATTAAAATTCTCACATTTCGTGAATTTCGTATTTTTGAAAAATACCATGATTAACTGCCTACCACTGCGCAAAACATCCAGTCATGTCTTTGAAAAGTACTTTACAATGGTTTGCGTGATAAAAAAAATTATGATTTTGTGACATCATTTTTACCAATTTGATTAAAATTCTCTCATTTCATAAATTTCTTAGTTTTGAAAAAACATGATTAACTGCCACTGCGCAAAACATCGTGTCATATCTTTGAAAACTATTTTACAATGGTTTGAATGTTAAAAAAATGTATGATTTTGTGGGTACAAATAGTACAGTTTTAGAGCCCAGAGACCAATAGACTTTGAAAGTAGTGGAGGACCTAAAATAATTTTATTATTTAATAAAGGAGTGAACAGATAAAATATATTAATGTAAGGGAGTTAATTCATAAATAGTCTTAAATATATCAGCTTAGAAAATCTAACGCCGCGGAATGATTATTTTGTTGCAGAATATCGAGCTATATGATGAAGATATTACATTGTTAACCATGCATGACTTGGTGCACGATTTAGCTAGGACAGCCATGGACAATGAAATTTTTGTCGTTAGCAAAGGCGATAATGCCCAGGGAAGCTGCTATCACTATGCACTACTCGATGATTGTACCAAGCCATTGGTCTCGGAGTTATCCAAGATAAGGGCACTCCGTTTTATGAAGTGTGATAAAATCACAGTTCATGATGCTGCATTTTCATCCGCTAATTCCCTGCGTGTCCTGGACTTAAGTGAATGCATCATACACAAGTTGCCAGATTCTATTGGTGTACTGAAGCAGTTGAGGTATCTTAACGCTCCGGGAGTCCAACATACAACGATTCCAGATAGTATCACCAAGCTCTCAAAATTAATTTATCTGGACATTCATGGATCTCCTACAATTGTGAAGCTACCGAAGTCAATTGGAGATACTGACGGTCTGGTGTATCTTAATTTGTCAGGTTGTTCAAGACTTGCAAAACTACCAGAATCATTCAAGAGGCTACAAAAGTTAGTGCATTTAGATCTGTCAAATTGCTCTTGTGTTGGAGGTATATCTGTACTCTTGGGGAACCTCACCCAACTCCAGTATTTGAACTTATCTCATTGCCAAAAAATTGGAGAGATGCCGGAAGCTCTAGGCATCTTATCCAAACTAGAGTATTTGAACTTATCATTCAGCTCATATCTTGAAAGTTGCCAGGAAGAAGAAGTTTTGGGCGCCCTGAACAAACTTGAGTATTTGAACTTATCTTCAAAGCACTGTAGTCTTCTAAAGCTCCCAGAAGCTTTGGGCACATTCATTCAACTCAAGTACTTAAGCTTGTCAGGTTGTGAGAGAATGTTAGAATTGCCGAGGTCATTTCCGAGTCTGAAAATTTTGGTGCATCTTGATCTATCATACTGTCATAGGATTTGTTTTCTAGATGAAGCTTTGGTTGGCCTTTCGAATCTGCAGCATTTGAATTTACAGGGTACATGTATCAAGTTGCTGCCAGAAGATGTGAACAAACTCCGGTATTTGAATGTATCTAGGCTGAAAATGATGTCTGAAGATACCATGGACAGTTTCATCAACTATATATGCAGTAATCTTTCCAATCTGGAGCATTTGGACTTGTCTGATAATATTCTTATTAAGGGAATACCTAAAAGTATTTGTAACCTGAGAAAGCTGCATACATTGAACCTCTCAGAATGCAGATTTCTTCGTTGGATACCAGAAAGTATAGTTACAATCGATAGTTTGAAGTTTCTTGATATAAATGGTTGTTCCAATATCTCCAAAGTTCCTCAGCTTGGTAGCAGTGCAATATCGTTACCGTACTTTAGGGTGCGGCGTGGTGATGGTCACTGTAGTAGTAGCCTCGTCCTGCTACAACACATAGATCCTGTCGTCCTCAAGTTGACTAAACTTGAAAATGTGAAGTCCGTTGAAGAGGTACATCGTATAAATTTGGCTGGAAAGACACAACTTGAGGACTTGACACTGGAGTGGACTCAAGATGCTGAGAGATTTGTGGATCACAAAATTTTGATGGAAAATCTAGTGCCACCAATCACATTGAAGAAGTTGGAGATATGTGGTTACAGCGGTATGAGCTTTCCAGCCTGGCTAATGGGCCAATTGCCAAACCTAAAGCATCTGGTTTTCAGAGGTATGGCAAACCTGGAAGAGTGGAACACGTCATACTCCAATTGTGGGGAGCACGTGATTGGACAGTTGGAAATACATGATTGCCCTCTGTTAAGGATGAAACCGCTTCCACCTAAAGCTTGGGACTGGGTGATATCAAACAGTGATAACGTGTTATCATCATGGGAAGAGTGTACTAGACCACACGCCGATGCCACCTCCTCTGTTTCTCCGGTAATAACTACTGAGCTATCAGTTAAAAACTGCAAGGTACCTATGCATCAGTGGAGGTTGCTTCAGCACTTCCCTGGCCTCACTTCTTTGTCTATTAAAGGCTCAGTTGATCTGACCGGCTCACCAGATGTCATCCAACATCTCTCCTCTCTGGAGACTCTAACGCTACAAGACGAAGACTTGGAAGAGCTGCCAAAATGGTTGAACGAGAACAAGGGGCAACTTACAAAGCTAACTCTGATAGATTGCAACAGCATGGCATCACTGCCGCACTGGTTAGGAGAATTAACCTCCCTCAAGAAACTTCGCCTGTGGGGCTGTGCTGTCTTGAGTTATTTGCCAAAAAGTATACAGCAACTCACCAGTCTCCACACACTAGATATTACTAGGTGCCCTGAATTAAAGTGCTTGGGTGAAAGTGTATGTCTCCTGCCCAGCTCTCTTCGGGAACTTAAAATCTGGAGCTGTAACGGTATCAAGTGTTTGCCTGAGGGCATGGAACAACTCACCAACCTCCAAAAACTGGTTATTTGTAATTGCCCTGACCTAAGACAGTGGTGTGAATTAGAGGAGAACAAGATGAAGCTGGCTCACATAGAAGAAAAGGTATGTGTCCTACCAAAGCTGGCTCTCTGTAGTACTAATCTTATTTTACTATTATGTACTCTTTCTCCTTTTCTTATATTAGAATATATTCTTTCCTGCATTTCTTAGAGAGTTCTTTCCTGCAGAAATGCCTATATGGTCATGTACTTTGCCTTGCAATTTTCCTTTTGTAAAGCTGCATCTCTTTTTGCAAAACATAGCAGTACAAAAAAGACAAATTATATGTATTCGAACGTACATCTACTGATCGTAGCCACTAGCATTGTAAAGATCGACATAGTAACCTGGTGATTCGTTTGCAGTACCGGCGCAGTACCTGGGGAACCATCTTTTTGTTGATAATGTAACATTTGCCTTATGTATACATCATATCATTCATATGAATTAGAACTCAAGCTAATAAAAAAAATCCATTGTAGGTGTATACATAAGTCTAGAAATATGTGGTTACAATGGTGTGAGCTTTCCAGCCTGGCTAGTAGTGGACAACCTACCAAACCTAGAGCATCTGGAACTCAAAGGTATGGCGAACTTGGAAGAGTGGAACACGTTATACTCCAGTGGTCAGGAGTATGTGCTTAAATATTTGGAGATACGTTATTGCCCCCTGTTAAGGATGAAACCGCTTCCACCTAAAGCTACCATTTGGGTGATATCAAACAGTGATAACGTGTTATCATCATGGGAAGAGTGTGCTGGATCACACACCGATGCCAACCCCTCTTTTTCTCCGGTAACTAATGAGCTGTCAGTTGAAAACTGCAAGGTACCTATGCATCAGTGGAGGCTGATTCAGTACTTGTATGGCGTCACTTTTTTTGTATATTAGAGGTTCAGTTGATCTGACCGGCTCACTAGAGGTCATCCGACATCTCTCCTCTCTAAAGACTCTAAAGCTACGAGACCAAGACTTGGAAGAGCTGCCAAAATGGTTGAACAAGAACAAGGGGCAACTCACAAAACTAGAACTGATCAATTGCAACAGCATGACATCAATGCACTGGTTAGGAGAATTATCCTCTCTCAAGATACTTCGCATGTGGGGCTGTGCTTTCTTGAGTTCTTTGCCAGAAAGTATACAACAACTCACAAATCTCCAGAGACTACAAATTAGTAGCTGCCTTGATTTAAAGCACTTGGTTGAGAGGGTATGTCTCCTGCCCAACTCTCTTGAGACTTTTCATATCTGGAATTGTAACGGTACCAAGTCTTTGCCTGAGGGCATGGAACAACTCACCAACCTCCGAAGCCTATTTATTTATTCATGCCCTGACCTACAACAGTGGTGTGAATTGGACGAGAACAAGATGAAGCTGGCTCACATTAAACAGAAGGTAGGCGTTCTACCAAGCTGGCTCTCTATAGCACGTACTCTTTCAATTTTTCTTATATTAAAAGAGGTGTACTTGGGTAGACCCCCTCCCCCAAACTCAAAAGGATTGCTAATCCCGTTTTAATTAGTGAGATCCAAAATCAAGCCCGTGTTACTCGCGTAATTTTATATGGTAGGTATCGATCTAACCATGTCCGACGGCTCCCGCCCGACGTGGACCTCCCGATCGTTCTATCAGAACTGCCGAGCTGGGCTCAATCGGAGCTGATCAACAACCCAGACGTGAGGAGGCAGGAGGAAATGGACAAGGTTATCTGGTTTCACAGTAGAAAAAAGACTTTTGTTAAACTGCACCTCGTTTTGGAAAATGTAGCACTAGAGGCAGAGCACCACTTGTTCCGCTGCTCCTCGGTCTCCGGCTAGGAGGCGCCACCCTCCAGATGATCCTAGTTAGCCAGCTCCTCCTGCTGCTCTCCTGTCGGAGACAAAGAAAACAAGGTCTGCCATCGTCTGCCGTGGCGGTGTCTCGGTGGCCGCTGCAAGGCGGCACCCACATGCTGGACTGAGAGCTCCTGGTTCCACATCGATTACCACAGAGCCAACAAGCCGCCCACCTGGGATGCACCGCCGCCCCCATGCGGGCAACCACCACTGTGGGCGTGCCACCAAGAATGTGAGCGACAAGGATGGGCCCATCACCCCATATATGGATACATATGCGTAAGGATTATATTTATTTGGGTTATACGGGTTTTTACTCGGCTATATATGACTTAATAAGTAATTAATGTGTTGATTAAATAATTTATTAAAGACAATCATCCCCTTACTTATGAAGGGGTGCAGAGTGATCTCAGCCGTTGTTGTGTTTAAGTTTGGAGAGGGGGGTCTAATGAACCAGAAGTGATATTAAAATTTATTCTGGCATGCATTTCTTACACATTTATGCAGAAATGCATACATATTCATGTACGTTTCCTTGCAATTTTCCTTTTGTTAAACTACACCTCGTTTTGCAAAATACAATAGTAGAAAAAGAACACACTGTTTGGTTTCTAGAGTACGTCTAACCATCGTAGCTACTACCAATGAAAAGATCGACATAGTAAACTGGGGATTTGTTTGCAGTACCGACCAATGCAACACACTTGGAACCATCTTTTTATTGATCTGAACATAACATTGACCTTATGTATACCACTTATCATTAATATCAAAGAGAATCCAAGCTAATCAACGAATTGTTATAATTTATTTTGCAGGATATGGGCGAGTTCTGGTGACCTAGACAGGTTATACGCACAACAGGTAGCAAAATTCAGGGCCTGATTAACCTGCAAATTTTCGTGGTGAAAGCTGAAAGGGTGATAACTCTCTGGAAAAGTTTGGGGGATCTGTCAGTCGCCTAACACCTGTATAGTATGTATACCTGCTTGTAATGATTTTGAGGGAAAGTCTGTTGCTAGTTCGTCAGATTTAAACTAAATAAATCATGACACTTGTATTTATGCGACTCGGAGCACCGCAATCATCTCGCTGCACTGCAGGTAATGATATCGATACATGCAAACTGCAATTCCATTATTGATTTCTTGACGTATGTATTATTCACTAGCTTCAGATTGGTTTGTTGTTTGCAGAGATAGGAAGCGCAGCGTCCAGGAAGGCTGCTCTGATTGAAGCACCAGGGAATGAAAAAGGACCTTGACAGCAATATAGCGGAGGCGCCGAAGGAGTGGAAGAAGACCTTCAGGTCGGTGAACAGCATTACCATGCGCCTACCCTGCTTCAAGGACGGCCATCAGGGACATCAGAGACATCTTGAACATCTGTTCGATGTATTATTCCATGGCTTCAGATTGGCTGGAGAAATATGGTAGCTCCAACAGGACAATCGAGCTGAGTAGTTTCATGAGTAGGCTCCAGGTTGAGATGTCAGAGAAGGAGGCCGATCGACGACCAGTGTAACGTGTAATTCAATTCAGGCTCCCCCTAGTGTTTGTTTGTCAAAATGTAACAAACCACCAGTTGCAAGTTAAACCAAGTTCTGGGGCAACATGTAATTCAATTTAGGGGCAAGCTCCCAAAGTTCCAGTCAGTGAGTGTTCTTTTGATTAAGATGTTGAGGGCATATTGAACTTTACGGTTTCTATTCTGCGCGAGTGAAAAAATTAACCTAACACACACGTTTTCGGGTGACTGAATTAGACTTTTTCGGTTCCAACTTTTTCGGTCTCTAATAGAGATGCTCTTACCAGAAAACGCTGTGGGGCAGTTGCACAGCAACCTAAGCAGGAAACAGAAACTATAGCCTAGAAAATGACGCACACAAAATCGGATTACAAAGTCGAGCAGTACATTTGGTGCCTCAATATATTGTACCCGAGGACGAGACTGCCGCTGGATCCGCCGGCCTCTCTTCTCGAGCAAGGAATACATCGGACAGAGATCAGGTGACATGCACCTTTTGCATGTCACCGTGTGACATGCGGCCTAAACCCAAATTTAAACATTACGAAAAAATTTGAAAAAAATCATGCATGTTCACAGCACATATTAAGATGACCTCTAAAAATTTCAGATCAAAATTCGAAACATACATCGAGAAACAAAAAAGAGAAACTCAGATGTGAATAGTCTACAGAGAAACTCAGATTTGAATTCGAAACACATATTAAGATTTCTCTTTTTTGTTTCTCGATGTATATTTCGAATTTTGATCTGAAATTTTTAGAGGTCATCTTAATATGTGCTGTGAACATGCATGATTTTTTTCAAAATTTTTCGCAATGTTTAAATTTGGGTTTAGACCGTATGTCACACGGTGACATGCAAAAGGCATGTCACCTGATCTCTGTCCGATGTATTCCTTGCTCGAGAAGAGAGGCCGGCGGATCCAGCGGCAGTCTCGTCCTCGGGTACAATATATTGAGGCACCAAATGTACTGCTCGACTTTGTAATCCGATTTTGTGTGCGTCATTTTCTAGGCTATAGTTTCTGTTTCCTGCTTAGGTTGCTGTGCAACTGCCCCACAGCGTTTTCTGGTAAGAGCATCTCTATTAGAGACCGAAAAAGTTGGAACCGAAAAAGTCTAATTCAGTCACCCGAAAACGTGTGTGTTAGGTTAATTTTTTCACTCGCGCAGAATAGAAACCGTAAAATCGGAACTGAAAACACGAAATTAAATTCTCGCGGGAGAATTCATCGATGAACACATATAGATGATAGTTGATGCTCCGATTGAGCATCAAATTTTACACAATTTGTACTAATAACCTAAATTAACTAATAGCTACCGCCGCGCGACCGAATTTTGACCAAAATGCGGCCCCGAGGGCCTCTGCGCGCGGCGGCGGTGGTGGTGGCAGAGGAAGGCCAAGTGGTGGCTCCTACTCCGAGTCAAGCTCGACGCGGCGGACGCGCTCCTCCCGGCGCGCCGCCTCGTACTCGCAGACCTGGCGAACGGCGTCGGCCTCCTCCCGGCGCCAGCGAGCTCGCGCCTCTGCCTCGGAGATGGCCGCCACCTGCGCGATGACGGCGTCCTCCTCCTCCGACGAGCTGTCGTACACGGGCGGGCGAGGGGGGCGGCACAACCCGCTGGAGGAGGACCCCTCGCCTCCGTTCGCGTACTTGGCGAGCTTCCCTGGGGGCGTGAGCCCTCAGTTCGTCCACCGGCGGGCGCTGCGCTTGTGAGCGCCCTCCGAGCGGTTGAATTTCCGCCGCTCCGCCTCCGTGCGGAACATGGGTGAAAGAACATTTCATGATCTCTAGGGTTTTGCGTGTTTGATAACAACACCGGTGACGATCTAACTTTGTGCTAAGTGTGTGACAGATAAAGAAAAGGTATCACATCTGATAATATCGATCCCCTCAAAAAGGTGAAAAGAGTTGGGCAGAAAATCTCCAGTGGCCGGCACTGCCGGTGGAAGAAGGCCGGCACTGCCGGTGGTTACAGGCCGGCACTGCCGGTGGTTGCACCCCGGCACTGCCGGTGGATGCACCCCGGCACTGCCAGCTATCCCTGTCGACCAGCAGTGACCTAATTTTCAGGGCCGGCACTGCGGCTGTCACAGGGCCGGCACTGCCGCTGAAGTCGTCCCAACGGGCAGATTTGGTGGAGGGGTATTTAAGGAACCCTTCTCCTACCTTGGAAAGTTTCTCAAACCCTCAAGACTTGTTCCACCATTGCTGAGCCACCAAGAACACCAAAACCATCAGATCTCCTCACTCAACCACCCAAATCTCTTGAGCTTTGGAGAATCGAAGGAGAAGACCCCGATCTACATCTTCACCAAAGCGATTTGCATTTCCCCCTCATTTGATTGAGGGCCCTCTTGCTAGTGTTCCTCTTTTGGAAACCCTAGTTGTTTGTGGTTGATTTGTTCTTGTTGTTGTTGTGATTGTTACAGATATTGGAAGCCTCCAATTCGGTTGTGGATGTGTGCCCCAAGAACCTTGTAAAGGCCCGATTTCCGCCTCGAGCAAATCCCTTAGTGGAAGTGGGCTAGGACTTCGTGGCGTTGCTCACAGGAGACCTGAGTGAAGCCTTCGTGGCGTTGGTCTGGCGTTCGTAGCGACCACACTCCTCCAAACGTAGACGTACTTCCCTTCAAAAGGAAGGAACTACGGGAATCATCTCTGTGTCTCCGCGTGCTCCACTCTTGGTTACCTCTATCCTTATTAGCTCCCCTATATATTGTCTAACTATATATTGCTTAGTAGTTGATCTTGTCATATAGGTAAATTCACATAGTTGCATATCTAGAGAATTTACCTTTGTGTCAAGCCTAAATTGAAAAAGAACTAAAAATTGGTTAGCACCTATTCACCCCCCCCCCCCTCTAGGTGCGGCATACGATCCTTTCAATTGGTATCAGAGCCTTGGCTCTTATTTCGGGCTTAACCGCCTAAGAGTATGCCAGACGATGATGTTACGGAAGGGGCCGCGAAGCCAGTCTCTATGGAAGATCTCAAGTTGATGGAAACATCTTTGAGGTCCTCCATGGAAGCTCAAATGGAAAGTATAAAGAAAATGCTTTCCGGGCTTATGACGTCGGTTCCCCCCGTCATCCCCGTCATAGAGGAAAAGGACAAGGGTGCGTTAGAAGAGGGAGATGCTTCGGGCTTACCCACTTCTAGCAAACCCTTGGATGGCGATCACTTAGACAAATTTAATACTCCCAAGGCCTTTCCTAGGGCAACAAGTGTTGGAGTGAGCTACAATGCTTTCCCTCCACCTTTCCGCTCTCCCGATATCTCGGTTCCCCACCCTCATATAAACACTAGGGGTGATCCACCCAAGTTTAATATTGAAGATTTTAGTACATGGCAATTTGAGTTTCGCTCTTATGTTTACAGTGCCTCCAATGAACTTTGGAGAATCATTATAGAAGGTTACAACCCTTACGACCCCAACAATTTGACTAGAAGAGATGTGGTTGATAACCAACTCAACTCCATTGCCTTCAACATGATTCAAACAAGTGTGGGGACAAAGGATTTGTCTTATGTTCGTAAATTCAACACCGCCAAGGAAGCTTGGGAGGGTTTGTCCATAAGCTTCATGGGAAGTGAAAGCATGAAGAGAAACAAGTATAGTGCTCTTCGAAACCAAGCCGAAGGATTCATGAGGTTGCCGAATGAAGATCATCAAGAGATGTATAGAAGGCTTATCACCATTGCCGATGCCTTTCGGAATGTGGGTGCCCAACACATTGATGACTTTTGGATAAAGGACAAGTATATTGATTGCATGATGCATTATGAACCCATTGATGTCAAGAGTCTCCTTGGAAGAGAAAGCTATGATTCACTAACCTCCCAACAAGCGGTGCACGAGTTGCAAGCTCTCAAGGTGGCCGAACAAAACTCTCAAGATTCTCGCAATCGTGCTATTGGAATGGCAAGAGGTACAAACCTTGCCTTGACGGTCAATACCGTGGAAGAAGTGAACACTCAAGAACCATATAGGACATCTTGGAGCATGTCCTATCCGGAAGATTTGGAATACCACTACAATAACCACATGGCATTCCATGCAAAAACCTTTTGGGTTGACCCATCCAAAGCAAAGGAAGATAACATCAAGAGAAACAACTCAAGTGGGTTCAAGAGCTTGGGCCCAAGATCAAGATCTTGCTACAATTGTGGTGACAAGCGCCATTTCATCGCCGAATGCCCCTTTGAGAATAGAGAAACTCATGGTGGAAGACTCATACCCAAGGACAAGAGTAAAGATTCAAAGGCCCCCAACAAGAAATTCTACAACAAGAATAAGAAGAACAAGAGGCCATCAAGGATTGTGCTAATGACTAAGGAAGAGTATTCTTACGATGACAATGATAGTGGTAGTGATGAAGAAGAGACCTCAAAGGAAGTGGCCGCCATTGCCACCACCAATATTCCCTCTTCATCCCTCTTTGAATCCCCCAATGAGAATCCTCACATCAAGAATGCACATTGCTTCATGGCAAGGTCCTCCTTGGACACATCTATTGTGCTATCAACTCAAGAAGAATACACATCCGGGGATGATGATGATGATGATGAAGATGAAACTTCCAATGGGTTGGTTGCTCTTGCTTCCCTCTCCACCAACTCTTCATCACCAATTGAATCCCCCAATGAGGATATTCACATGAAGGAAGAAAATTGCCTCATGGCTAAATCTTCCGAGGTATCATCCCCTAACCCCTCTATGCCTAACATATCAAATGCTCTAGGGGTTGATCATGCTAGCTTAAAAATGAAACAAGAAATACTTGATTTCGATGAGTTCATTCTTAACTTGAAAGGTGACACTAAAAAGCATGTTTCGGCTCCCATGGTTCGTCTAGCACAACTAGATGATACCCTTGATAAAAAATGTCAAATAGAAAGAGAGGATTCTCTTGAAATAGCCGCTCTAAAAAATGCCCTTGAGGAAGGACAAGAAACTATAGCTTCTCTTGAAGAGAAACTAGAAACTCTTGAAGAGCCTCAAGATGAAATTGCTAAGCTTATCAAAGAAAGAGATCTTGCGAGGGCTAAAGTAAAAGTGCTTAAAAAGGAAAAGGCCAAATTTGGTGTTGATCATGAGAAACTTATGAAGGATCCAGATGAACTAGACAAGGCTCACAAAGCCTTGAAGAGTGAACACTCTCTCCTCTCCAAGTCTAATGAACAACTTCAAATTAGGCTTGCTAAATATGATGTGCCTAGCTCCTCTACCTCTACTTGTGATCATGCAAATATTGTTGAGGAAAATGCTAGGTTGAAGGATGAACTTGCTAAGGCCTCCTCTCCCCAAACTAAGTTATCTTTGGATGACCTCTTGAGTAAGCAAAGGTCACACAATGGGAAGGAGGGCATTGGCTTTAATGCCAAGGCAAAGAAGGCAAACAAGAAGAAGGCCAAGCCCGCACAAGAAAAGAAGAAAGTTGTCATTAATGGTGATGCCCCAAAGGCAAAAACCATTAATGATGATAATGCGGGAATTGCTAACCCTCACTATGTTTTATTTAAAGATTATTATGGTGATGTTTATGCAAAATATGTTGGCCCTTATGATGGTTATATTGCTTGGTCTATTTGGGTCCCAAAGACCCTTGTTGCTAACAAAAGAGGACCCATTGAAAAATGGGTACCTAAATCCAAGAATTGATCTCATGTAGGACTATGCCGCCGGAGGTTCAAAATGGGTGCTTGATAGTGGATGCACAAGTCATATGACCGGCGGCAAGAATCTCGTCAAGGAGTTGAGGCCTAACATTCATGAAATCACCGTCTCCTTTGGCGATAATTCAACATCCGAGGTATTGAGTTTTGGCAAGGTTGTGGTTGCACACAACATTACTCTTGTGGATGTCATGCTTGTCAAAACCCTTGGTTACAATTTATTGTCCGTTTCCGCCCTTGGCAAGATGGGTTTCGCCATCTTTATTGATAAAGATATTGTGGTCCTCTTGTGGAGCAAGACTCTAAAAGTCGCTTTCGTTGGGTATCGCGAAAACAACTTGTATGTGGTGGACTTCTCGGGGGCCACCACGTCAAGTGCGATGTGCCTATTCGGAAAGGCGGATGTGGGTTGGTTGTGGCATCGCCACTTGGCCCATGTCAACATGAGAACTTTGCAAAGTCTTCACAAGGGGAACCATATTGTGGGACTAATGGACAATGTTTCTTTTGCCAAAGATCGTGTTTGTAGGGCTTGTGTTGAAGGCAAAATGCATGAATCTCCGCACCCAAGCAA
The DNA here is from genome assembly GCF_019359855.2 of Lolium perenne. Taxonomy (NCBI): domain Eukaryota; kingdom Viridiplantae; phylum Streptophyta; class Magnoliopsida; order Poales; family Poaceae; genus Lolium; species Lolium perenne. The sequence goes on along the minus strand of NC_067244.2, from coordinate 265,820,872 downwards.
GACTATTATCTCTTCCAAGAGGATCTTGGAGCTCCTTCATGTGGATCTCTTTGGTCCTACCACTCATGCAAGTCTTGGTGCGAAGAAACATTGCTTGGTGATTGTTGATGACTATTCAAGATATACTTGGGTCTATTTTCTCAAGAAGAAAGATGAGACTCAACAAATCTTCATTGACTTTGCTACCGAGGTGCAACGTCAACACAACCTCTCTATATTGGCAATAAGAAGTGACAACGGCTCCGAGTTCAAGAACTACACACTCAATGATTTTCTTAGTGATGAGGGGATAAGACATCAATATTCCGCTGCATACACCCCTCAACAAAATGGTGTTGCGGAGAGGAAGAACCGGACTCTTATGGATATGGCAAGATCTATGATGGCGGAATACAAATCCCGCTATAATTTTTGGGCCGAAGCCATCTCCACCGCTTGTCATTCTTCTAACCGGTCTATCTCCGTAAGGGCTTGAACAAGACTCCATATGAAATACTCACCGGGAACAAGCCTAATATCTCATACTTCAAGGTGTTCGGGTGTAAGTGTTTCTATAAAATCAAAGGAGTTCGTTTATCTAAATTTGCTCCTAAAGCTTTGGAGGTTATATTTGTTGGTTACGGTGCCGAATCTCACACTTATAGAGTCTTTGACGTATCCTCCGGGATTATCATCGAATCTTATAGTGTGAAATTCGAGGAAAATGATGGCTCCCAAGTGGGGCAAGTTGATGTTTGTGCAGGTGATGAAATACCTCAAGATGCCATAGTAAGAATGGGTGTGGGATTTTTCCGCCCCATTGATGGACACGGTGTGGCGTCTCGGGAAGGACTATGCTCCACTACGGTGGAGCCCTCATCTTCACAACATCAACAAACTCCATCTCTTGAAGCTAATGATGCACCAACCCAAGAACAAGAACAAGACCCTCCCTCTAGTGTGCAAGATCAAGGACAAGATCAACCAAGGATTCATGATGGATCCGATGAGTATCCATTCAATATTCTCCTCTCACCGTATAATGTCCAAGATCAAGCACATGATGTTGAGCACTCTCAAGAAATTGAGGAAGCTCAAGTTGATGGTCAAGACGGGGACTCAAACGATCAAGTTGATCAAGTGATACCTCCAAGGCCTAGAAGAACCAAGGAGGGGATCGAGGCCCGTCGTCTTGCAAGAAGAGATAGGAACTTGGAAATTCTTGAACACACTCATGAGAAGGTCCTAAGTGATGTAAGAGGAAGAGTTTCCACAAGAAGGCAATTGGCTAACTTTAGCAATCATCATGCTTATATCTCCTTAGTGGAACCAAAGAAAGTATTTGAAACTCTTGAAGATCCGGATTGGTTGGAAGCTATGCACGATGAACTCAACAACTTCAAGCGCAGCAAAGTATGGACTTTAGTAGAGAAGCCAAAGGAGTGCCGCAATGTTATAGGCACTAAATGGATATTCAAGAACAAGCAAGATGAGTTTGGAATTGTTGTGAGGAACAAGGCAAGATTGGTAGCTCAAGGTTTCTCTCAAATTGAAGGAATTGACTTTGGAGAAACTTATGCTCCCGTGGCTCGCCTTGAGTCCATCCGTATCCTTCTTGCATATGCATCACATCATAATTTTAAGTTACAACAAATGGATATGAAAAGTGCATTTCTTAATGGTCCTTTGCATGAAGAGGTTTATGTTAAGCAACCCCCGGGGTTTGAGGATCCCGACTTTCCTAACCATGTCTATAATCTTGATAAAGCACTTTATGGTCTCAAACAAGCTCCTCGGGCTTGGTACGAGCACCTTAAAGAATTGTTGATAGACCGTGGGTTTGATGTTGGGCTAATCGATCCCACTCTTTTTACTAAGAGGGTCAATGGGGAGCTTTTCGTTTGCCAATTATATGTTGATGATATTATCTTTGGCTCTACTAACAAAGCTTTCAATGATGAATTTTCAAAGCTTATGACCGATAGGTTTGATATGTCTATGATGGGAGAGATGAGGTTCTTTCTTGGATTTGAGATCAAGCAATTGAGAGAAGGGACTTTCATCAATCAATCTAAATATCTCCAAGACATGCTCAAGAGGTTCAAGATGATGGAAATGAAGGGTGTAGCCACTCCAATGGTTACCAAATGTCATCTTGCACTTGATCCCAATGGTAAAGAGGTGGATCAAAAGGTATATCGCTCCATGATTGGATCCTTGCTTTACCTTTGGGCATCTAGACCGGACATAGTGTTGAGTGTTGGTGTGTGTGCAAGGTATCAAGCTTCTCCTAAAGAGAGCCACATGATGGCTCTCAAAAGAATCTTTCGATATTTGGTTGATACCCCAAGATATGGTCTTTGGTATCCTAAAGGCTCAAGTTTCTTTCTTAATGGATACACGGATGCGGATTGGGCGGGAGACAAGGATGATAGGAAATCAACTTCCGGGGCTTGCCAATTTCTTGGTAGGTCCTTGGTATGTTGTGTTGGAGATATGCCCAAGAGGCAATAATAAAGTGGTTATTATTATATCTTTGTGTTTATGATAAATGTTTGCATCCCATGCTATAATTGTATTAACCGGAAACATTAATACATGTGTGTTATGTAAACGGAAAAGAGTCCCTAGTAAGCCTCTTGTATAACTAGCTTGTTGATTAATAGATGATCATGGTTTCCTGATCATGAACATTGGATGTTGTTAATAACAAGGTTGTGTCATTGGTTGAATGAGATAATGGACACACACCCAAATAAGCGTAGCATAAGGTCAAGTCATTAAGTTCATCTTGCTATAAGCTTTCGATACATAGTAACCTAGTCCTTCGACCATGAGATCATGTAAATCACTTATTTCGGAAGGGTACTTTGATTACATCAAACGCCACAGCATAAATGGGTGGTTATAAAGATAGGATTGACTATTCGGAAAGTATGAGTTGAGGCATATGGATCAAGAGTGGGATTTGTCCATCCCGATGACGGATAGATATACTCTAGGCCCTCTCGGTGGAATGTCGTCTAATTAGCTTGCAAGCATGTGACACGGTCACAAGAGATGACATACCACGGTAGGAGTAAAGAGTACTTGTCGGTAACGAGGTTGAACTAGGTATGGAGATACCGATGATCGAACCTTGGACAAGTAAAGTATCGCGAGACAAAGGGAATCGGTATCGTATGTGAATGGTTCAATCGATCACTAAGTTATCGTTCAATGTGTGGGAGCCATTATGGATCTCCAGGTCCCGTTATTGGTTATTGGTCGGAGAGGTGTCTCGATCATGTCCGCATAGTTCACGAACCGTAGGGTGACGCGCTTAAGGTTCGATGTCGTATAAGTAGATTCGGAATATGAGATGGAGACCGAATGTTGTTCGGAGTCTCGGATGGGATCCAGGACATCACGAGGAGGTCCGGAATGGTCCGGAGAATAAGATTCATATAAGGCAAGTTGATTTCTAGGTTTCAGAAAAGTTCGGGATTTTTCCGGTGGAAGACCGGGAAGGTTCTAGAAGGTTCTGGGGGTCCCACCAGTGGGCCCACGACCCTAGGAGGGCCAACATGGGCCGAGGGGGTGCAGCCTAGCCTAATGGGCCAGGGGCACATGCCCCTCAAGGCCCAGCCGGCCAACCCCTTTAGGGTTTCCCCAAACCCTAGGGGGGATCAACTTGGGGGGGGGGGAGGGGGGGGGGGAAGAATTCCCCTTCCTCCCACTTGGCCGCCGGCCCTAGGGCAGATGGGGGCGCAGGGGGGCCACCCCAACCGACCTCCCCCCCTATATAAAGAGGGGATGGGGGCAGGGGGCGCAGCCCTCCCTCACACCAAACCCTGGCAGCCCCCTCTCCTCCTCCATAGTGCTGCTCCGGCTTGGCGAAGCCCTACAACTTTTCTCCTCCACCACCACCACCACGCCGTCGTGCTGCTGGGATTCCGAGGGGATCTACCACACCTCCGCTGCCCGCTGGAACGGGGAGAGGACGGACTTCATCGACACCGTACGCACGACCGAGTACGGAAGTGCTGCCGGATTGCAGCACCGGACGATCGACTACATCAACAACGAGATCTGATCTCGTAAGGCTTTGGATCTTCGAGGGTTAGTCTCTCATACATATCGTTGCTTCGATCTTTGTAGATTAGATCTTGCTTCTTCCTAGATTGGATCTTGGTTTTTGTTCATGTTCACGGTAGAAAATTTTTGTTTTCCATGCAACGAACCCATCAATGGTATCAGAGCCGTGTCTATACATAGATCTGTTGCACGAGTAGAACACAATGGATTTGCGGGCGTTGATGCTTTTGTTGTCTTTAGTTATGTGTACATTGCATCTTGCGGGATGGTGGGATGAAGCGGCCCGGGCTAACTTTACATGACCGCGTCTCATGAGACTTGCTCCACGCTTGACATGCAACTTGTATTGCATAAGTGGCTTTGCGGGTGTCTGTCTCTCTCACCATAGTTAAGATTCGATTTACAATTTCTATTGACAACACTAGTATCACCGTTATGGTTCATGTTCGTAGGTAGATTGGATCTTACTCGAAAACCCTAAACCACGTAAAATATGCAAACCAAATTAGAGGCGTCTAACTTGTTTTTGCAGGGTTTGGTGATGTGATATGGCCATGATGTGATGATGATTATATTTGATGTATGAGATGTTCATTATTGTATTATGGCAACCGGCAGGAGCCTAATGGTTGTCTTTAATTTTGTTAAGACATGCGTGTCTTTTCATCATGTAATAGCTTTATTTCAAGTAGTTGTTATAGTAGCTATAAGTGATGGACAACCATGAAGCGGCGCCACTGACCTTGACGCCATGCTGGTGATGATGGAGATCATGTCCGTGCTTTGGAGATGGAGATCAAAAGCACAAGAAGAAAGGCCATATCATATCACACATTATGAATTGCATGTGATGTTAATCCTTTATGCATCTTATTTTGCTTAGATCGCGACGGTAGCATTATAAGATGATCCCTCTCACTAAATATCAAGATAATAAAGTGTTCATCCTTAGTATGCACCGTTGCTAAGACTTGTCGTTTCGAAGCATCACGTGATGATCGGGTGTGATAGATTCTACATGTGCATACAACGGGTGCAAGCCAGATTTGCACATGCGGATACTAAGGTAACCTTGACGAGCCTAGCATGTACAGACATGGTCTCGGAACACGGGATACCGAAAGGTAGAGCATGAGTCATATGAATGATATGATGAACACTTTGAGTGTTCGCCTTTGAAACTACATCTTTTCTCGTGAAGATCGGACTTGGTGTAGTGGATTTGGTTCGTGTAATCACTAAGACAATGTGAGGGATGTTGTCTTGAGTGGGAGTTCACCTAGTTAATTTAAGAATTAAAATTGAACTCAATTTATCATAAACTTAGTCTAAACTCTTTGCAAATATGTTGTAGATCATGGTGGGCCCCACCATCAATTTTAACCAGATCCTAGAGAAAGAAAAACTTAAGAACAATGGAAGCAACTTCACGGATTGGTTCCGTCATGTGAGAATTGTTCTCACTGCTGGAAGCCTGCAATATGTGCTCGATGCACCGCTGGGTGCCCCACCTGCAGAAAATGCTCCCGCTGAGGTGAAAAATGTTTACCAAACTCGGAAAATTCAGTACTCCCAAGTTCAGTGTGCCATCCTGTGCGGCCTAGAGGCAGAGCTTCAAAAGCGTTTTGAACACCACAACCCCTGTGAGATAGTCCGTGAGCTCAAAGCTATCTTTGAAACTCATGCGGCCGTGGAAAGCTATGAGGCCTCGAAATATTTCTTTGGCTGCATGATGGAAGAGGGTAGCTCCGTTAGCGAGCACGTGCTCAAGATGTCTGGGCACGCGAAGAAGCTCAATGACTTGGGAATTGTGATTCCTAACCAGCTAGGTATTCATCGTGTCCTCCAATCACTGCCACCTAGTTATAAGAACTTCGTGATGAACTACAACATGCAGAACATGAACAAAGAGTTACCTGAACTCTTCTCCATGCTGAAATCTGCTGAGGTGGAGATACAGAAAGAGCACCAAGTGTTGATGGTCAACAAGACCACCAGCTTCAAGAAGCAGGGCAAGCCTAACAACAGGGGCAACTTCAAGAAGGGCGGCAAGAAAGCTGTTGCGCCTCCTAAGAAGCCCAAGGCTAGCCCTAAGCCTGATACTGTGTGCTTTTTTACTGCAAGGAAGAGGGGCACTGGAAACGCAATTGCTCCAAGTACCTGGCTGATCTTAAGAGCGGCCACGTCAAGAAGAAAGGTATATTTGATATACATGTTATTGATGTTTATCTTACTGGTAATCGTAGTAGTGCCTGGGTATTTGATACTGGTTCGGTTGCTCACATTTGTAACTCGAAACAGGAACTACGGAATAAACGAAGACTAGCGAGGGAGGAGGTGACGATGCGCGTTGGAAATAGATCCAAGGTCGATGTGATCGCCGTCGGCACGGTCCCTCTACATCTACCATCGGGATTAGTTTTAAATCTGAATAATTGTTATTTGGTGCCTGCGTTGAGCATGAACATTATATCTGGATCTTGTTTAATGCAAGACGGTTATTCATTTAAATCAAAGAATAATGGTTGTTCTATTTATATGAATAATATCTTTTATGGTCATGCGCCTTAGATGAATGGTTTATACTTGTTAAATCTCGATAGTAGTGATACACATGTTCATAACATTGATGCTAAGCGAATTAAATTGAATGATAATTCTACTTATATGTGGCACTGTCGTCCTGGTCATATTGGAGTGAAGCGCATGAAGAAACTCCATTCCGATGGACTTCTTGAATCACTTTACTTTGAGTCACTTGATAGATGCGAAGCATGTCTAATGGGAAAAATTACTAAGACTCCATTCTCTGGTACAATGGAGCGAGCTACAGACTTATTGCAAATCATACATACCGATGTGTGCGGACCAATGAGTGTAGCATCGCGCGGTGGTTATCGTTATGTTCTAACCTTCACGGATGATCTGAGTAGATATGGGTATATTTACTTTATGAAACATAAGTCCGAAACTTTCGAGAAGTTTAAGGAATTCCAAAGTGAAGTAGAAAATTAACGTAACAAGAAGATTAAGTTTCTGCGTTCTGATCGTGGAGGCGAATATCTGAGTTATGAGTTTGGCATGCATTTAAAGAAATGCGGAATACTTTCACAGTTGACACCGCCGGGAACACCACAGCGCAATGGTGTGTCCGAACGTCGTAATCGAACTCTCTTAGATATGGTTCGATCTATGATGTCTCTTATCGATTTGCCGTTATCGTTTTGGGGCTACGCATTAGAGACAGCCGCATTCACTTTAAATAGGGCACCATCTAAATCCGTTGAAACGACACCGTATGAATTATGGTTTGGTAAGAAACCTAAGCTGTCGTTTCTTAAAGTTTGGGGCTGCAAAGCTTATGTAAAGAAGTTACAACCTGACAAGCTAGAACCCAAAGCGGAGAAATGCATCTTCATAGGATACCCAAAAGAAACAATTGGGTATACCTTCTATCACAGATCCGAAGGCAAAATTTTCGTTGCCAAGAACGGATCCTTTCTTGAGAAGGAGTTTCTCACGAAAGAAGTGACTGGAAGGAAAGTAGAACTCGACGAGGTTATTGAACCTTCTCTCGGAGATCAGAGTAGCGCAGCGCCGGAAGATGTTCCTGTGCAGCCTGAACCGATAAGAGAGGAAGCAAATGATGATGATCATGAAACTTCGAACGAAGAAGCTACTGAACCTCGCAGATCGACAAGGGCTCGTACCACTCCTGATTGGTATGATCCCTGTCTAAATGTCATGATTGTGGATAACAATGATGAAGACCCTGCGACGTATGAGGAAGCAATGATGAGCCCAGATTCCAACAAATGGCAAGAGGCCATGAAATCCGAAATGGGATCCATGTATGATAACCAAGTATGGACTTTGGTAGACTTACCTGATAGCCGCAAGGCTGTCGAGAATAAATGGATCTTCAAAAGAAAAACAGATGCTGATGGTAATATTACTGTCTATAAAGCTCGACTTGTCGCGAAGGGGTTCCGACAAATTCAAGGAGTTGACTACGATGAGACTTTCTCACCAGTAGCGAAGCTAAAGTCTGTGAGGATTTTGTTAGCAATCGCTGCATTTTTTGATTATGAGATTTGGCAGATGGATGTCAAAACGGCGTTCCTTAATGGCGACATTGAGGAAGAGTTGTATATGGCACAACCCAAAGGTTTTGTCGATCCTAAAAATGCTGACAAGGTATGCAAACTTCAGCGTTCCATTTATGGACTGAAGCAAGCATCCCGGAGCTGGAACCGACGTTTTGATAAGGTGATCAAAGACTTCGGGTCTATACAGACTCATGGTGAGGCGTGTATTTACAAGAAAGTGAGTGGGAGTTCTATAGCATTCCTAATATTATATGTAGATGACATATTGTTGATTGGGAATGATGTAGAACTTCTAAGCAGTGTTAAAGGTTATTTGAATAAGTGTTTTTTCAATGAAAGACCTTGGAGAAGCAGCATATATTTTAGGCATCAAGATTTATAGAGATAGATCAAGACGCCTAATAGCGCTTTCACAAAGTACATACCTGGACAAGATTATAAAGAAGTTTAGAATGGATGAAAGCAAGAAAGGGTTCTTGCCCATGTTGCCAGGTAAGGTCTTGAGTAAAACTCAAGGTCCGGCTACGGCAGAAGAAAGAGAAAGGATGAATAAGATCCCCTATGCCTCAGCAGTAGGCTCTATCATGTATGCCATGCTGTGTACTAGACCGAATATCGCACATGCTGTTAGTTTGACCAGCAGATATCAGAGTGATCCAGGAATGGAACACTGGACAGCGGTCAAGAATATCCTGAAGTACTTGAAAAGGACTAAGGATATGTTTCTTTGTTATGGAGTTGACCAAGAGATCGTTGTAACCAGTTACACCGATGCTAGTTGGAACACTGATCCTGATGACTCGAAGTCACAGTCTGGGTACGTGTTTATATTGAATGGTGCTGCAATAAGCTGGATGAGTGCCAAGCAGAGCGTGGTGGCGAAATCTTCAACTGAATCTGAATACATAGCGGCTTCGGAGGCTTCATCAGAAGCGATATGGATGAAGAGGTTCATTACTGAGCTTGGTGTGGTTCCTAGTGCATTGGACCCATTGACCATCTATTGTGATAACATGGGTGCCATAGCCAATGCGCAAAAGCCAAGGTCACACAAGAAGCTGAAACATATCAAGCTGCGTTTTCATGTGATTCGCGAGTATGTCGAAGATGGTGACATAAAGATTTGCAAAGACACACAGATCTAAATGTGGCAGATCCGTTGACTAAAGCTCTCCCTAGGGCAAAGCATGACCTACACCAGAACGCCATGGGTGTTAGGTACATTACCATGTAATCTAGATTATTGACTCTAGTGCAAGTGGGAGACTGTTGGAGATATGCCCAAGAGGCAATAATAAAGTGGTTATTATTATATCTTTGTGTTTATGATAAATGTTTGCATCCCATGCTATAATTGTATTAACCGGAAACATTAATACATGTGTGTTATGTAAACGGAAAAGAGTCCCTAGTAAGCCTCTTGTATAACTAGCTTGTTGATTAATAGATAATCATGGTTTCCTGATCATGAACATTGGATGTTGTTAATAACAAGGTTGTGTCATTGGTTGAATGACATAATGGACACACACCCAAATAAGCGTAGCATAAGATCAAGTCATTAAGTTCATCTTGCTATAAGCTTTCGATACATAGTAACCTAGTCCTTCGACCATTAGATCATGGAAATCACTTATATCGGAAGGGTACTTTGATTACATCAAACGCCACTGCGTAAATGGGTGGTTATAAAGATGGGATTGAGTATTCGGAAAGTATGAGTTGAGGCATATGGATCAAGAGTGGGATTTGTCCATCCCGATGACGGATAGATATACTCTGGGCCCTCTCGGTGGAATGTCGTCTAATTAGCTTGCAAGTATGTGACACGGTCACAAGAGATGACATACCACGGTACGAGTAAAGAGTACTTGTCGGTAACGAGGTTGAACTAGGTATGGAGATACCGATGATCGAACCTTGGACAAGTAAAGTATCGCGAGACAAAGGGAATCGGTATCGTATGTGAATGGTTCAATCGATCACTAAGTTATCGTTGAATGTGTGGGAGCCATTATGGATCTCCAGGTCCCGCTATTGGTTATTGGTCGGAGAGGTGTCTCGATCATGTCTGCATAGTTCACGAACCGTAGGGTGACGCGCTTAAGGTTCGATGCCGTATAAGTAGATTCGGAATATGAGATGGAGACAGAATGTTGTTCGGAGTCTCAGATGGGATCCAAGACATCATGAGGAGGTCCGGAATGGTCCGGAGAATAAGATTCATATAAGGCAAGTTGATTTCCAGGTTTCGGAAAAGTTCGGGATTTTTCCGGTGGAAGACTGGGAAGGTTCTAGAAGGTTCCGGGGGTCCCACCAGTGGGCCCACGACCCTAGGAGGGCCAACATGGGCCGAGGGGGTGCAGCCTAGCCTAATGGGCCAGGGGCACATGCCCCTCAAGGCCCAGCCGGCCAACCCCTTTAGGGTTTCCCCAAACCCTAGGGGGGGATCAACTTGGGGGGGGGGGGGGGAAGAATTCCCCTTCCTCCCACTTGGCCGCCGGCCCTAGGGCAGATGGGGGCGCAGGGGGGCCACCCCAACCGACCTCCCCCCCCTATATAAAGAGGGGATGGGGGCAGGGGGCGCAGCCCTCCCTCACACCAAACCCTGGCAGCCCCCTCTCCTCCTCCATAGTGCTGCTCCGGCTTGGCGAAGCCCTGCAGCTTTTCTCCTCCACCACCACCACCACGCCGTCGTGCTGCTGGGATTCCGAGGGGATCTACCACACCTCCGCTGCCCGCTGGAACGGGGAGAGGACGGACTTCATCGACACCGTACGCACGACCGAGTACGGAAGTGCTGCCGGATTGCAGCACCGGACGATCGACTACATCAACAACGAGATCTGATCTCGTAAGGCTTTGGATCTTTGAGGGTTAGTCTCTCATACATCTCGTTGCTTCGATCTTTGTAGATTAGATCTTGCTTCTTCCTAGATTGGATCTTGGTTTTTGTTCATGTTCACGGTAGAAATTTTTTGTTTTCCATGCAACGAACCCATCATGTTGGTCTTCTAAGAAGCAAAATTGTATATCTCTCTCCACCGCCGAAGCCGAATATGTTGCCGCCGCAAGTGGATGCACTCAATTGTTATGGATGTGGCAAACTTTAAAGGAATACGGTGTCACTTGTGACAAAGTGCCTCTTTTATGTGACAATGAAAGTGCCATAAAGATTGCCTATAATCCGGTGCAACATTCAAGAACGAAGCATATTGAGATCTGGAATCATTTCATTAGGGATCATGTTGCACGTGGTGATATTGAGCTATGCTATGTTCCAACCAAAGATCAACTCGCCGATATATTCACGAAGCCTCTTGATGAAGCAAGGTTTTGCTATTTGAGGAATGAGCTAAATATCATTGATTCGAGGAGTATAGCTTGACCATCTTGCAAACACACCTTCTTCTCAAAACTTTATTTGGTTTAGATGTGGGCATGGAAATAGGGGGAGTGCGGTTTAAATTATTGAGCTATCCCTCCCCCCATAATGCCAACATTAAGAAATCATTCTTTTTATATCATGTGTTGATATGTGAGCTTCAATGACGAGTATTGGTTTTGGGCCCAAGATATATCTTCGCGGTGCCATACCATAACACTCATATATGGTGGCCTAGGCCACCACACTCTTTTTTGTGAAGAGTTGGTGTTATTTGGATCTTTCATGGATTTCATCTGACTTTCATATGTTCTTATGGGAAATCACTCATCTTTGGTCTTTATTTGCAATGTTTGCAAACATGGGTGATAATGTACCATCAACAGTGTGATCATTCTATCCTAAGCCCCACCTTACCTAAGAAACCATTCCACTCTTAATACACTAGATTTCTGAAGAAAAAAAATTCAAGGGTTTTTGGGTTTGGGGCGTGTTTGCCGGCACTGCCGGTGGGGTCACCCCGGCACTGCCGGTGGTGGCACCCCGGCACTGTCGGTGGTGGCACCCCGGCACTTCCGGTCGAGGTCGGGCGGCACTGCCGCTGTCAGGTGGGGTCAAAGTGACGGGCCCAGGGTGAGTTAGGGCAACTGCCCCATTCTTCCCCCGTGCCCCTCTCCTCCCACTCGACGCCCCAGCCGCCGCCGACGCCGCCCCAACCTAGACACCGCCGTCCCGAGCTCCTCCTTGACCTCCGGTCGGCAGAGCTTGGGCCGGCCACCCTCCTCCATGGCTTCCTCCTCCGGTATGCTTCTCCTCCTTCTCTCTCCCTCTCTAGGTTTAGTTGACTCGCCTAGAAGACAGATGGTTGGTGGATTTGCTCTGTAGAAATTACCATGGGTGTAGATGGTCCATTGCATTGCATAGATGAATGTTTTAGGCACAATGTGAGATTCTTCGGTAGATCTGGCAGGTTTTTTCTTGACCGGCACTGCCGGCCAACCATCAGCGGCACTGCCGGTTGGGCCGGCACTGCTACCCCACTCACACCGGCACTGCCGGCTATGTTGCTGCCAGATCCCCCTTAGCCTCTGCAGTGTATCTTTAACGATTCTTTTGTAATGCAATATCTGTCTATTTTTCTAGAAAATTTAGTGTACTCTTCCTTCACTTCCCTCTGTCCCTTGCTGTCTCAGGTACAGGTGGTTCACACCGTAAGGAAAACTTGGGCAAACGGGCTGTTCTTGAAGACTTTGAAGCTGAGATCTTGCCGGTGAGGAAGGCATCTCGCTGGGAGAAGGGGATGGCTGAAACAGAACCTCGCCACCTCATCATCAAAAGGCTGCGAGGCACACCTATTGGGAAATGGCCTGATCATGAGTATGCTCGGCTGCGACAGACAAATGTATATGTCACACCCAAGGCCGCCAACTGTTCTGCGGAATTCTGGACTAGATATCAAGAGAAGATCTATGTGGATATATATGCTGAGGATGCCTATCGTGTTGCTCCCATGCATCACATCAACTTTGCTCACATGGACAAGAATGCTCAGTATTTCGCAGAGGCTCGGGAGATTTGTGAGCAACTTGGTCTCATCTCTTTGATGCAGTTTCATCATCCTTACAATGTGGATATCATCGACCAATTCTTTGCCACCGTGTATGTTGACAATGATGATGACAAGACAATGACTTTGTTGACCGAGGGTCTCATGTTGCATGGCACTTGGGGACAGTTCGCCGCTTGTCTGGGCTATCCTGTGCTTCCTGACAACTCAGAAGGATACTTCCGGGCTCACCACACTCCAAAGCCCCTTGCTAAATCTCTCCTGGCTGATCTCTATCTACCTGGCGAAGTGGTGTATGGCTCTCAGAAGTACCTCCGTCCAGTATATGACATTCTTCTTCGCATCTACAGAGAAGTCCTGAATCCCAAGGTTGGTTGTGTTGATCAGATTTATGGATATCTTGGGAACCTTCTGTACCTCACTCACCAGTACCGTGACACCAGCCTCCAGCTTGATGTGATGGATTATTTATGGGAGGAGTTTTGGACTTGCATCATATCTCGCAAGTCTCCGGTCTTTGCACCTTACTTCATGTGTTTCATTTGCTCTCGTTGGGATAATGCTGGGTATGGTATTCTCACTGATGATGTTATCACTTTGCCTCACAAATCCAAGGACCTCAAGGTTAAGACTCATCCCTCTCCTCCTGATGCCCCCGCTGATGATGATGAAGATGACTCGGATATGGAGTATATTCCCCCAGCTGACAGTGGATGGTTTGCTCGTATTGAGGCCAAGCTTGCCAAGATGTTTTGTCTCAAGTCTGACATCAACATGCGTCAATACCAAGCTCACAGGGAAAGAAAGATGGAGAAAAGGAACACCAAGCTCATTATGCGCAAACTGGAGATTCCTGTTGAGAGCGGGTCAGAAGAGGTCATTACTCCTGAGGAAGAGTGGCTGTCCAAGCATGGCAATGTGACAGAATTTGAGCAACTTGGGCTACCCGGACCTTCTTGCCGACAGCGTGTTGCTAGTGATAATGAAGACAGTGTGCCTGAGCCCACCAAGTCCGGAGACGACGACGAGACGGAGGAGTCCTCCGAGCGTTCTAGCAATTTCTGAGCTTCCATGGGACGTTGCAGCATCGCTTCTTTTCTCCTTTTCGGTGTTTTAATGCCAAAGGGGGAGACGAAGGTCTATTAGGACTTGCACGGGATTTGCAAAGGTTGAGGCACAAGCATATGCGTTTACCATTCTTTTAAAGCTTGTGTCCTCCTTTTATCATTTGTGCTTATGGTGAACTATTTATCGTTTGTTTCTTGATGTTTAAAACTCTGTTCTATGTGTGGTGGCAAGACATATTAGTATGAGTCATATTGTTATGGATTTCAGAATTCTATATGGTTGAGATTGTCATTATGAATGGTATGATCGTTATATATCTCAACTTGACAATTGATATATCTCAAATTGATGCATGGTATGATCATGAGACATATGGCTTTCGGAATTATAAATAGTTGAGTATATATTTATGGAAGGGTACGGTCACTATATCTCAACTTTTATATCTATCTGTCTCTTATCTGCCATATGTGATATGTTAGCATATTGTTTCCTATACCTTGATGGTTAGAGTAGCTTTGTACCTAATATGTGCATTTGTATTCAAACACAAATTTCCTATATACACACATTTAGGGGGAGCTTCTCTTTTGTTGATACTCTATGCTAAATGTTCTCTATTTGCTAAATCCCGGTATTGTCATCAAACACCAAAAAGGGGGAGATTGAAAGAACATTTCATGATCTCTAGGGTTTTGCGTGTTTGATAACAACACCGGTGACGATCTAACTTTGTGCTAAGTGTGTGACAGATAAAGAAAAAGTATCACATCTGATAATATCGATCCCCTCAAAAAGGTGAAAAGAGTTGGGCAGAAAATCTCCAGTGGCCGGCACTGCCGGTGGAAGAAGGCCGGCACTGCCGGTGGTTGTAGGCCGGCACTGCCGGTGGATGCACCCCGGCACTGCCGGTGGTTGCAGCCCGGCACTGCCGGTGGATGCACCCCGGCACTGCCGGCTATCCCTGTCGACCAACAGTGACCTAATTTTCAGGGCCGGCACTGCCGCTGTCACAGGGCCGGCACTGCCGCTGAAGTCGTCCCAACGGGCAGATTTGGTGGAGGGGTATTTAAGGAACCCTTCTCCTACCTTGGAAAGTTGCTCAAACCCTCAAGACTTGTTCCACCATTGCTGAGCCACCAAGAACACCAAAACCATCAGATCTCCTCCCTCAACCACCCAAATCTCTTGATCTTTGGAGAATCGAAGGAGAAGACCCCGATCTACATCTTCACCAAAGCGATTTGCATTTCCCCCTCATTTGATTGAGGGCCCTCTTGCTAGTGTTCCTCTTTTGGAAACTCTAGTTGTTTGTGGTTGATTTGTTCTTGTTGTTGTTGTGATTGTTACAGATATTGGGACCCTCCAATTCGGTTGTGGATGTGTGCCCCAAGAACCTTGTAAAGGCCCGATTTCCGCCTCGAGGAAATCCCTTAGTGGAAGTGGGCTAGGCCTTCGTGGCGTTGCTCACAGGAGACCTGAGTGAAGCCTTCGTGGCGTTGGTCTGGCTTTCGTAGCGACCACACTCCTCCAAACGTAGACGTACTTCCCTTCAAAAGGAAGGAACTACGGGAATCATCTATGTGTCTCCGCGTGCTCCACTCTCGGTTACCTCTATCCTTATTAGCTCCCCTATATATTGTCTAACTATATTTTGCTTAGTAGTTGATCTTGTCATATAGGTAAATTCACATAGTTGCATATCTAGAGAATTTACCTTTGTGTCAAGCCTAAATTGAAAAAGAACTAAAAATTGGTTAGCACCTATTCACCCCCCACCCACCCTCTAGGTGCGGCATACGATCCTTTCAACGGGGGGCCGCGACGGCGAGTCCCCGCCTCCCAAACCACCGCCTCCCCTAGCGGAGCTACCGCGGCTAGCCATGGGGAGGTGGTGCGACTGACAAGGGATTAACTTATCAATTGTGAGCTTTGACGCCATGTATTCTGCTTGCATCCCGAAGGTTTCTGACAGTCGATGATAGTCCTTGTCGCATTTATCAGCTAACGCGAAACTTCCTTTGATTGTAATTGGTCCATTAGGCCCAGGTAGCCTCCATAACAGGTACGTATAGTGCGGTACCGCCATAAACCTGGCATATGCTGGTCGTCCCAGCAAGGCGTGATATTGCGACGGGAAATCCACGACTTCAAACTCCAACCTTTCTATCCTGTAGTTTTCTCGGGTCCCAAACTGAACATCGAGAGTGATCTTCCCCAACGGATAATTTGGCTTTTCTGGCGTGATACCATGAAAACGTGTATCAGTTGGTTTCAGATTTGCTAGAGAAATGTTCATCTTCCTTAGTGTATCTGCGTACATAAGGTTTAGACTGCTGCCTCCATCTATGAATACTCGAGATACGTCAAATCCTGCAATCACTGCTGGTAAGATAAGTGCTGACTGCCCTGGTCGAGGAACTTGCTGCGGGTGATCCGCTATTGTGAAGCCAATGTCCTGTCCCGACCAATTTAGGTACTCCGTCGTTGGTGGAGGCATCTTCTCTGCCATGAACACTTGTCGCGAAATTACTTTCTGAGCCCTGTTAGACGGCCTACCTTTCTGAATCATTGAAACCGCGCCGTTGGAATTGGGGTCGATATATGGAGGTGGGTGTGGTGCTGCCGCTATTCTGAGCTGGTGTCTATTTTCGTCCGTAATTGCGGGAGGAGATGGTAGGTGGATCTCACTCCTGGGCCCCTGGGGGTTTCTATTTGTTGCCTGAGCATTGGCTTGCCCTGCAAACCTCAACATTGCTTGAAAATTTCGACAGTCCTTCTGAAGATGTCCTGACTGCCTCTTCCCATTATTGTCGACATAGAAGTGCATCTGACATGGCCCGTTCATCATATCCTCAGGGGATACAAAAGGTCTCTGAAACCTTGGTCCACTATTTTGTCTGTTATTCCGAGAGTCATCTCTATTGTCGCCTCGTTGCTCGTTACTCCTTTGATATTCATCTCTGTTGTTTCCTCCAGTGCTTCCCCGAAAGCCAGCCGATATTTGATCAGGAGCATCATAACTCGAAAATTGCCGAGGGAATCGTCGTCTATTTTGAAAATTTCGACCACGGTCCTCCTCCGGTGACCTGTGTCGCTTATTGTGGACAGCATCTTCTCCGTCCGCCCATCTGTTTGCTATCTCCATCAATGCTGACACTGTCCTTGGGTTAGTTCTCCCCAAGTCTTCGACAAAATCTCCTCGTCGAATTCCTGCTACAAACGCATCTATTGCTCTCTCGTCAGATATGTTCTCTGCCGAGTTTTTAATGATGTTCCACCTCTGGATGTACTTTCTCATTGACTCATCATGTTTTTGTCGACACGATCTCAACTCTTCCAGTGATGCGGGTTTTTTGCAGGTGGATCGGAAATTCTTGACGAATACATCCTCAAAACTATCCCAGCTGTCGATGGAACCCGGAGGAAGCTTCTTTATCCAAGATCTTGCGGCTCTGCTCAGGTGTACTTGAATACTCTGCATGGCTGTCGCTCTGGTTCCACCTATCAGCTTCACCGTCTCAAGGTAATCGACTAGCCAATCCTCGGGATCTTGCAGGCCATCGAATTTTTTGAAATTATCGGGTAACTTAAACCCTGAAGGAACCCGAGTTTTCCGGACCCTCCTTGTAAAACACGGTAGCCCACACATATCCTCGTCATCTATCTCTGGGGAATGCCGATGTTCCCTTCTATTTTGTCGTGCTCTGTCTACCCGTGCTTGTGCTGCTGTATCTCTTGGCCCACTTGTTCTCTCGGGAACTGGCGCTGCTGCAGTAGGTCATGGACTATTTTGCCTTGCTGATCCTTCGGGAGGCGAATTTATAAACGCCGTTCCCATGGCACCAACTCCTGCCATGGCCATATTGTACAATGCCTCTCTTGGATCTCCGGGAGGTGGTTTGGATGCGAGGATGAAAGCCTGCGTCGCCATGTACCCAGCTTCTGGTGTCTTAGGGATAATGTTCCCCCTTGTATCTATCGACATAAAGGACATGTCGAGGTTTTGAACCAAATTCTCTCTATCTGCCTAAGGTATATTTTGCAGCCGCGATCTTGCCCTATTTCGAGCTGCTCTGTGACTATCTCCCGAAGTACCAGATTGTCGACTCAACTCCGCCCTTCGCCTGCTTGACGCGGAAGCCGCTTCCTGCCTCCTATCCAACTCGTTTTTTTGTTTCTCGAGCTCCCGCCTGATACGTGCAAGCTTATATTGATATGCTTGCAACTCCTCAGGTGTCGCCGTTACAGTTAATGGTTCTGTGCCATTAATGGCTCTCGCCACTCTATCCCATACTGCCTGCGGAAATTGTATCATCTGCCGCACTCCAGACCCAACATATTTTGTCCCTAAACCTCGAGTGAGATCTGCAGGGTCGACATACGGATTTCCCGCATCATCGAAATTCTCTGACGTCTCCTCCTGTGGGCGACTTGTTTCTCCAATGGCATAGATCTGATGATATGTTGGATTCTGAACTTTGTCAGGTTTGGTGACACCATCATAGAGAGTGGTGAAGACCTTCCCCACAACATTGGATCTGTCGATGAAGTTGAAGCTGTCTATATTGCTCGTGTCATCGCTTATATCGGAGTCCGCGGATGACTCGAAGGACATGTCGCTGAAGATCTTGGCGAGTTTTTCGCTTGCCACAGTACTGATGAAGCGTGGCGACGAAGTTTCCTCGTCGCCTGACTCGATTGACGATGCAGAACTCGAAAGATCGGGATCGACCGCTGATAATCCCGACGAGATCGGAATTTCGAGACGATACGCTCCTTCTTTCTCGACGCGGAAGTGGAACTTTCCGAACGTCATCTTCATGGGCTCCTCCAGATACGCATATGCATCCAAACGGGAGGGCGGGTGAGGTACAAAATCAATTAGACCAGTTTCGATCTGTTTACCTCTATCCATCGCGTTGCTTGCAGTTGACGAAGTCGACGATCTTGAACGTGCCATCGAGATCAGATCCTTGACACCTCTAATTCCCACAGACGGCGCCAATTGACAAGGGATTAACTTATCAATGCCTACGGATTGTAGACTAGGGTTTTAGCGGAAGTAGAGGGCAAGTAGATCTCGAAGGTTTCAGCCGAAAAGTACTCGACGATGTAAAAACTAGAGTTGCGTGAGACAATGAATCGATCCTTTCTTTGTCCCTCGACTCCCCCTTATATAGGAGGTGGAGTCGAGGGATTCGTAGTACACACATTACAGAGTCCGGGAAGGTTTCTAACTCATCCCGAAAGATTACAAGTATGTTTTTCTAGCTTTCCTTAATACTAACTTGGGCTTCCGAATCTTCATACTCATCGAGTCGTGGGCCTTCAGTAAACCCCGGGTACCATCTTCGGCAGGCCCATTGGGGATGCCTATGTCAGCGACGGCGAAGCGGCGCTGGCGAGGTGCGGATTGCTCGTCCGAGGAGGTGGAGCGAGGCGGCGGAGCGGGCGGCAGCGGCGGAGGGGAGTAGGGTTTGGAAACCGAACTCCCCTCCACGGCCCGTTTTAATACGGGGCGACGCTCGCGTTTCTCGGGCCCCCGAGAAATTTTTACGGGCCGGGCCGCCGTTTCGGGCTCCTGGTCTATAGCGAATTCGGCCCGAACCTGTAAATCCGCCGGAAAAGTTCAGTTCTGGCGGGGTTTACGGGTTCCGGCGGATTTACGGGTTCTGTTCGAGATGCTCTAACACTAGCCTTAGAGCATCTCTAGACGATCCCCAAAAGCAGCTATCTAAGCCACCCCAAAATATATATCCGGATTGAAAAAGAACGCACAGATCAGAAGCGGCAAATCAAACTGCATAATTTAAAACAAACATGTGCGCCAGGTTTTGTTCGCTACATTTTGACAGACAGGAGAGGAGATGAAACAGCGGAGCCTAGTGCTCCGCTTTCTAGGTTAATGGCGCCGCCGCGGCCGCTGAGACTACCAAAATATAGCTCACCGAGGAGCCTCGGGCCGCGACGGTGGAGCTGGCTCGAGCTCAGTCGCTGTCATCGATCTCGATGTACCAGGCGTCATGCACCGCCTGCTCGTGGAGCCATTCCTCCTTCTTCTCGGGCGTCGCGATGGCTCTGCTCCTCCACCAGCTTCGTCAGCGTGCCCAGGGCCGAGTCGGGGACGAAGTCACCGGCCATCAGCGCGGGGGCGGCGAGCTCGATCTTGGCGGGGAGGGTGGGGATGTCGTCATCCTCCGCGTAGTCGCCCGGGTCGAACCACGGCTCCGAGGCCAAGGCGCTCGAGCTGGACCCCTCGGTGAAGGTGAGGCGACGCGGCGCGCTGGAGGTCGACGCCTCGCTGCAGCTCGAGCGGCGCGGCGGCAGATCTCGGGACCTCGACGCCTCCAGGTCGCGGTAGAACTGCGATTCGCGCCGCGCGAATGCGCGCGGCGGCTACATCCCGTGGTGGAGGTACCGGTACGAACCGCAGATGCGGGCAGCGTTGGAGGCCCGACGGTCCCACTCGAGCTCCTCGGCGGCGGTAAGCTTGCGGGCGGGGGCCGAATGGGATCTGGCGCCGCCCGCCCTCCCTCCGCCGCGGCCTCCTCGACCTCCGGCGGACACCATGGCTCTTGCGGGCGCGGGAGGAATGCGATTGCTCGCCGGAGAGTGGAGTGACGGGGGCAGATTTCTCGTCGGCAGGAGCGGAAGCGGCAGAGAGACGGATGGGGTTTGATCTGCATCCGTGGCACCGACCGGGATATATAGCGGCCGAGAGCGGTTTTGGACTGCGGCCTGAAAAATATATGCGGGCCAGAGCACGGATGCGGTGTATGGCGTGTAAAAAAAGACCTAAATCCCCATATGGGCCCAAATTGCTAAGGGGATCTGCTAGACATGCTCTCACCTGGACTAGTCTCTCTCCCTCCGACGGCACGGCTTTCCTGTCCAAACTCCAAAGATATTTCCCAGGAATATTCCTCCACGTTTATTCTATTTTCCACGAAACAAAACGAGTGTTAATTCTTCGGAAAGAATTTGATTCTTTCTCCCGAATAAAAGAGTTTGATTCCACAAGGCGCATTTGGACAGAAACGACAGCAGAAGCTGCGCACACGCGCCACCATGAACATGTGGAGGGACGCGTTGGCCTAGCTAGTCGTGACCAGTGACACGCATCTTGCTACCCGTGTTAACCGAAACTATTTTCTGCTTGCGTTAAACCAGTCGCATCGGTTTAGATCTAGGGCATCTAAGCGGGTCTAACGTATTTCGGATACCACTGTGACGTATGTTGTCTTTTTGGGTTAGACGCTGCTCAAACTGATCGACATTTTTTTTTAATTTTCATTCATAAGTAATCATAGTTTACATTGATTTAAAAAGGTAAATAAAAACACTCAAAAAATAAAAGGGGCCGAGCCCCAGGCCTATCCTACTTGTCATTGTCGTCGTTCTACGTCGGTTGACGGATGGAGGCATCGCCCAAGGTCAATTCGGTGCCGGCGTAAGCAGGTACTAGACCGACGGTGGAGGACGAGGACGAGGCGCTGCCTCTTGTGGCTGCTGACCGGAGGGCACCCAGGATGGCAACAGGTACGTCGTTGGTGGTGGTGGGTGATAGGTGGGGCTTGCACGAGCCACGGTGACCACGGCGGCAGTGTTGGCGCCATGCGTGAGGCCTCCATGGCTGCCCTCAGGGCCTCCTCGTGTGAGTGGCCGGGAGGCATGACCACCGAGGCATTGTGCGGCTGCGCTTGTGGCAAAGACGTCAGAGGCTACTCCTGTGAGGCCTTCAGGGCGAGCTTCATCGCCTCCTCCTCGTCTAGGCCTTCCGGCATGAGAGGGGGAGCTCGTCTACCTTGCCCTCCTCTTCGCCCTTCTTGGCAAGGTACGCGAGGTAGCCGAGGTAGTCCTCGGTGTCGTCCCACTCCTCCTCGCCCGAGATTTCGTCGCTGCCAACAATGGCCTCCTCCTCCTCTTCTTCGTCCTCCTCCATCACCGACGCGAGCGGAGCAGAGTAGTTGTACACATCGCCACCGAGAAACCCCGCTCGATGCCTCAGATCCCATTCGAGGTGGCCGAACAAGTCCCACATGGGCAGTTAATGTTGTACGCCGGATCGACGAGGAAGTCGTGGCAGAAGGGCCTCGCCAGGCAATCTCCTGCCGCCTCTCCCGGCCCTACTTTGGCACGGGCGGCATGGGCCCACCTAGGGGAGCACGGCTTGCGTTCCCTACACAGGGCACGAGCCACATCAACCGTGAAGGAGACACGTACACGCGACTTCTTCTTTAGCGCCAACGTTCCGGCCTCACGGTCGTTCTTCGTTTACCACCATGGCCATCCCTTGCCCATGGCTGAGGTCGCGGCACATGTTTTGTGCGTACGAAGGAGAAAGGGCGGGCGGGAAGGCGAGCTGGAGAATACTTGGGGTGGCAATGGCGAGGCAATGTCAATGCCCTAAAAAAAGATAGAAGGCGGCCTCTATGAGTTCCTGCGCCGGTTTCCAGGCGTGTACAATATATGGCGGAGCAGAAGCCCAACCGCCGCATGCCAATTCTGGCGCTGCCGATTAAAGCTGAAGCGTGCTCATTAATGGCGCCGTAGTGACTACACGCCCAAAAGGGAAGCGATGTGGCCGCACATAAGAGAAGTGATGCGGCCGCGCAAATATGAAGTGATTCAGGGCACTCGCCAGCTGCCAGGTGGGTCTAGGCCTGGAGGACACGTACTTCTCTGGGTAATTTAAACTGTGAATGCCTCGATGCGGATACATTGGTTAATTTGCATTGGACCGCTGGACAGAGGTTTTACCCAAATTTTAACCTACCGGACACAAACAAACGTTTGTCAGTAGTTTCAATGTTTTAGTTTCAGCTTACACTTAATCAGTTGGCCACGCTGATCGCTCGTGGGATGGCGCGAGTAATGATCTGGCGAGAATGTGGGGAGACGAAGCACAAGCTAGAGGGACGAGAGCATCTCTAACGCGGCCATCTAAATCGAACGCATTGACCCGTCTGGTCGTAGCTGTTTAGGTGGCCACGCGGATACGCGGCTATGGCCGACAGTCCGTTTAGGTCGTGCAGTGCGTCCAACGCGCGGACGCAGCGCAAAACAAATAAATAGCAAAAAAAAAACAAAAAAAAACAAAAACAAGTTAATCTGCACTACTTAAAAAGAAGGAATGTGTTCCGTCGTCAACCATTCCCTGGTACGTCGTTCCTTTCGTCAAGCCTCCTCAGTCTCTCGCGTCGGGCATATCTCTCTCCTATTGACAAACCCCTTCGCTACCCAATAATCAAGCGCATTATACATGGAAAAAACATACAACGCGATCATTGCGCCTCCAATCCAAAACCAAAACTCAGCCAAACGCAATCATTGCCCCTCCAGATCAATGAATCAACAACGCCCAGCAGCCAGCAGGTCCAAGAGAGCTCCGGTGGTTGCCACATGCGACATAGCCGATCATGTTGTTGTGCAAGTCGCTGCCACAGCGCCGCCCGGCTGAACCCGTCCAATTCGATCAGTGCTCCCGGCGGTCGCTACCGCGGCGCCGCCTGGCAAAGCCCATACAATCAGATCTGCCGCGCCGCCTGCTGCGATCTAGATCACGTACACTGCAGGTACACCATCATTTTATCTTAAACAAAAATCTTAATCTGCACAATGAAGTTCCGAAAGTTATTTGAATCAATGTGTGTTGTTTACCATATAAGCAGCTTTGCAGGAGGTGGTTCTTGCCTGAACTCATCTTCATGGAGAACCTGTGGCATGCATTACGCAATAAACACCAACTGATCGAAAAATGAACTACCCACGAAGCCTCGTGAAACCTATCATCAAAAGAAAGCTCAAACATTTGTTCTTTCCCAGGAGACCCAACCGGGGACAAATCTAGGTATGCTCAGTGAGATGCAAGCACTCCAGTTGGTAAAGGTGAGAGCTCGGAAATGAACCTGAATTTTAACTTGCAAAACATATGACTTACTGGTTCCATTTAAGAAGGTGACATGATGATGAAGATGTTGATTGGCTAAGAAGAAATAACACTTACAGGAGGCAGCCAATCCATATGCCATATGAAGGGAAAGCAAACCTCCTGCCTGGTATATAAGCAAATATATCCTGATTAATTCCATGCCTTGTCAACCTGAATAAGTGATGTTTTTTATTGCTTTGTATATATTCCCGATATCAATATCAACCATGCTGAACTTACAACATCAATCCTTCACCAAGAATGCACAACATCCATCCTTCAGTAAGAACCACCCACTGATCCCAAATAACGGAAAAGGCAACGGGGTAAGGAAAGATATGTGCAGATGGATGTCCGCAAGAAAGATGAACTACTAAAAAGACATCGTGAAGCACATCAGAAAAGGATGTCATCGACCAGTAAGAGTAGCACAACACCATTCATGATAACTCTCTTAATTGTCTCCATACCAGTCAGCACTATGACAGTAAAAAGAAGAGCTCCAAGTGTACTCTTGTACGTACACAACCAACATTGTCTATAGAGAGCTCCTTGCATCATAGGTGAGGTATTTGACAATTAGTATTTAATTATTTTGTGCAGGTCAACTCCAATGGAGATGGGCTAAAATACAAGGAAAAAAAAGGTACTTTGCTCCGCCCGACAGTTTAAAATCATAGTTTGCACTATGAAGATATATAAATTAAAATAACAACCTGTTGAATTGTGAACACCTAACAATCTATTTTTTCGTGTCATCTAAAGTTAGTGGATATTGGACACACTTATTATTTTGATCTATGTAATTAACATAACAAATCTTTATATTGAACCTGATGTTTCATGCACGGTGACACACAATGAAAACATAGCAGGATGCTGCTACATTATGGAAAGACAAGCTGAGTTGAAAATACGAAATCTATAGTAATTTGCAAAAACACCGTAGATAGATAATTATGAGCCTACAATCATGGATTAAATAAATTAGCAGAAGGAGTGTTTATTGACCTGCCACTGCCGAAGAAGTTTTGTTTCCACTACAATGATCCAACTGACCAAATCGTTTTTAAGGTTGAGTCTCACTACAGGCTACCATCTGAACACTGAACCCAATAGGTGAAACTACCTGACAAAGTACTTCTAAATATAGAAAATGAACCGCAGCAAACAAATGATGCACATTTGAGCTAGCTGAATACACACAATTGTCTGCTCAGTAGAAACTGCGCTTGACTTTAGTATTTAGCATTATTCTTCTCCTTTCTGTTTGACAACTAAAGAATCTTTCTCTTTTTTCTTTAGCATCTCAAATGAGTACCACTATCACCGTGATATGCAAAAGTGGAAACTGTATGTTGGGCGTGGGCTAGATGGAACTAGAAGAATGCAGGCAGGAGAGCTGGGGTAGTGTAGGACATACAGATTACTGAATGATGTGCGCGCTTGATTGACGACAGATTTGGCCAACCTAATGGCTTGAGGTTATAAAGGTTTGTCGGTTCAAGCTTTGCATTGATGGTCAATCGTTTTTAATTATGCTATATTACATGTTGTAATATGGACAAATGTGCATGCATAAATGTCGCCGAATTTGCAAGTTCAGATTTCAGACAGTAGTGTGGTGTGCGTGCAATCAATCCCGTTTGGTCAATGAAGCCTAGAACATGATGGATATCAAGCAGTATATCCTACCCTATTAGCTGAACATTCACGTAAAATGGAATCTGTCGACCGGAGCGACAACAAAAATAAACTTCATTTCTAATCTCTGTTTAATTACAGCAAAGGTTATGTTAGAAAAAAAAGGAGATGAGAGGTACTTACAGTCTTGGGTTGCTTGGCTTTGCTCGAACCTGCCGGAGAGGGGCGTCCGCGCTGGCATCCTCGGATGTCGACCGGATTCACTCGAGACGCGTGGGAGGAGGAGGCCTGCCCTGTGCGGCCATCGAACCAGCAGTTCCACTGCCCGTAAATCAAGGTCCGCCGCTAGCTCCACGCCACCACCTCTGTTGGCGTCGAGCGCTGGGCCGCAGGCCTGTATCGAGCGGCGGAGAACAGCAAGGGCATGCCACCGGCACGAGTTTATTGAGACAGCGGCGATGACAGGTCGGTCGGCGAGCCCACCCAGCGGCGGGGAGGTAGGGGATTGGCCGGTCTGGTCACCGGCGGTGGGGAGGCAGAGGATGGGACAGTCAACGAGAGACAGAGGAGCTAGAGAGTCGGTCGGTGAGCGCAGTCAGCGTCGGGGAGGCAGGGGATTGGCCGGTCTGGTCGCCGGCGGTGGGGAGGCACATGGAGCGTCCCGACTCTTCACGCCCGTCACCGACTCAGTGAATGTTTCATGTCTTTTATGATTTTTACTTTTTTTTTTTAACAGAAACGGGTCTAGAAGACCCCAGAGATGCATTCAGCCCATCACACCTGGCGGGTACATTTTACAGAGAGACCCTTTTACATCTCTCGCACTGAGAAACCTAAAATTTAAAGAAAGGGCCTCCAGAATAGCAGAAAACACCCTAAAACTAAAAGATGAAAAGCAATTTCGTCATTGGTTGCCGCCGCCACCTCTCGCCGGCGATCTCAAGACGTGACCGTCGAGATCCGATGCCAAAGCAGGGCTCGACATCATGCATCCGGCGAAGCATCGCAGATGCCGGCCACTCCTCCTCCGGGGACGAACCACTTGGCGGTGGAGAAGCGTCGAGCTCCGACGAACGATGCGCAGAAGGGCCTTCGTCCTGGAGGTAGAGAAAGGGCTGCCATGTCGGCTGAAGATTATGGCGTCGAAAGAAGACGTTGTGTGTTCCGCACGAAGGAGCTCTACAAGAGCAGCTCCATAGCACCTCGAAGGCAATCGTCGATGCAGAGCTTGGGGAGCAGCCGCTCCGCCGCCATTTCCCTCGTCGCCACCATGGCACGCAAGGGGAAATTGCAGCCGAGCAGTCATCCACCTCGAACAACATCGGCGAAGAGGACATGATCCACCTCCTAGATCCGAAAGCAGCGCACCGCGCCTGAACTCCTCCTCGCCACCAAGGCCGGCCAGGAGAGAAGCAGCTAGGCACCTCACTGCTCTGATTTGGCCCTCCCCCTCGCCACCACGGCCGGCTAGGACAGCTTCGTCTTCGCAGCAACATCGAGGACGAGTAGAGCCTGGAGCCACCAAATTATTGAAGAAGACGGCGTCACCCTCACCACGACCTCTCTCCAACCACAGGAGCAGAGGCAGTGCAAGCATCAACCCTAATACGGCCTGGATCCGGCGGCGGAGCTCCGAGCCACCGCCTTCTCTACGGGGCATACGCCCAAACGATGGCATCAAGCCAAAAGAGAGAAGAAACCTATAGATCTACTCCTAATCTACTCTGGTACCAAACTTAGACCAACTCCAGCCAGTTATTCCGGCGGAGGGAGGGCAAAACTACTGTAGCGAGAGGAGCGCATGGAGGGGGTAAATGAGCAGGCTGATTTTTACTCTTCGACAGCTTCAATGTGCCTAAGAGGCTAACACTAGCATTCTGACAGAAAAATGGGTTGATTTTAATTGTTTTAGCAGTGAACTTAGATGCTACTACTTCGGAACAAACTGGGATAACGGGGGCTATAATGTTGAAATGTTGTATGATTGCTCTTGTAAGAAACCAGATGCATGTTGCATGGTTGCTCTTCTTACAAAACCGTGACAATTCAATTCAAATCGTTTTGATGATTGATTGTAGAATATCAAGATTTTTCACTACTACTTGAGTAATATCTACTGTTCCATATTCAGTTTGTAAAATGATTGTTAGAATCACATTAAGATTTTGAATAGCATTATTCTTATTAAAAATTGTTTTCGACCGAATATTTTGAAAATGTTTGGACAAAGAATCTAGAACGTGTGTTGCATATACACACTTACTATATGCATAGAGAGTTTACTTATCAAAATTCATTTTGATTGAAGGTCGGCTATTTTTTTACGTAGAACGTCAGGTGTTATGCCAAATCAGTTAAGTTGATAGAAGATAATTATGTTACAAGCTAGAGAGGAACTAGATAAGAGAGAGAACAAAGAGAAAAGAAATACATTAACATAAGGCACATGGCGGATTACTCACCATTATCAGGCTGCGCGCCTAGCTCTTTTCCTCTAGATTTCTCATCTAGATAGGTGTCAAGCAAGCAGATCACCTTTAAGCAAGTTCATCTTTAAGAAATTCTTAGAGCTGACATTCATGGTTGGATGCGTGTTGGAAGACTCTTCGACACCGATCTTTTCAAAGGTGTCAAGCCCTATAATTGTGACCATCAACTAATCTTTAGACAAAAAAACATGACATCCATCGCCACCACTTTGCCGGAGAGGAAAACTGAGATCGATGAATTGATGCATCAGTCAACTGAGCCAATAGGTGCCAAACAACTCGAGAATAGAGGCATCTAGGACCAGATGCCCGATCGTTTCTTGTTGTTGCTCGCAGAAAACACAATGATCCCCATGATCCATGACTCTAATCTAAAGCATGTCAATTGAACGTCAAATTATGGGGCCTCCCTAGCTGGCGGTCGAACGTCTAAGCGGTCACTTTCCGATAGGTCGCTCTCAGACAGTGCATGTTTCTCATTTCGTGTAATTAATGTCCATAATCAATGCATGGAAATTAGCATGGTAATAAGTAGAAGGCATGCATGGGGTGGACCACATTTTCTTCTCTCTCCTCGCGTCACTTGAAGAAAGATTCCTCCTCCATTCTTTTTTCTGGCTCGGTTGCATGCATTCCTAATTAGCGTGGCTAATCACCGCATGCAAATTTAGGGTCACCCATCGAATGTATGCAGCAGAAACCATTGTTTAAAATGATTTATCTTTCAAATGAACGCTTCGATTTAAGATTGTATAAAATTATCAACCCCTAAAGTTAATTTCATTTGAAACATTTTGATGGATTTTTTAGCTCACATGCTATTAGCAGATATTTTATTTTTAGCAATTGTTTGACGAAATTTGCTATTTATGGAAAATGTTGCATGCATTTGCTACGAGACAAAAATAATGATATGAGCGAGAATCTTTCTTAATTCTAAAATTCAAAATGTTTTATCTCCCAAATGACAACTTCAATTTAAGATACGTTTTCACTAATGAACTCGTCTCGATGAGATCTTCAAAACTAGCACTTAATATGTTTCGGTAACTTTTTTTTTCGGGTTAAAAGTTATCAGCCCTAAAATACGTCATTTATCAACCGTAAATTTAAAAACTTACCAACCCAAAAAGCTAATTTTATTTCGAATATTTTAGCGACTATTTTTTAGTTTACAAGCTATCAATCCAGTGCATCGTTATTTATCAACGGTAAATATAAATAACTACCAACACTAAAAAGCTAATTTCATTTAGAATATTTTAGCGAATCTTTTTTAATTTACAAGCTATCAACCTGGTGTCCCGTTATTTATCAATGGTAAATATAAATAACTACCAACCTTAAAAATTTAATTTCATTTAGAATATTTTTAGCGACTCTTTTTTAGTTTACAAAGCTATCAACCCGCTGCCCCGTTATTTATCAACGGTGAAAGTAAATACCTAGCAAACCCTTAAAAAGCTAATTTTATTTAAAATATTTTAGGAACTCTTTTTTAGTTTACAAGCTATCAACCCGGTGCCCCATTATTTATCAAAGGTAATTATAAAATAACTATCAACCCTAAAAAGTTAATTTTACTTAAAATATTTTAGCGACCATTTTTTTAGTTTACAAAGCTATCAACCCGGCGCCCCGTTATTTATCAACGGTAAAAATAAATAACTACCAACCCTAAAAAGTATTTCATTTGGAATATTTTAGCGACTCTTTTTTAGTTTACAAGCTATCAACCCAGTGACCTGTTATTTATCAATGGTAAATATAAATAACTATCAACTTTAAAAAGTTAATTTCATTTAGAATATTTTAGCGACTCTTTTTTTGTTTACAAGTTATCAACCTGGTGCCCCGGTATTTATCAACGTAAATACAAATACCTAGCAACCCTAAAAATTTAATTTCATTTAAAATATTTTAGTAACTTTTTTTAGCTTACAACTTAAAATGGTACTTAATTTGACTAGCAAGTGGTAGTTCATTTGAGTTGCAAGTGAATCTCCCACCCGTTATTTTCCCCCTTAAAACCACTAGCCCGAAAAAGGAAATTATAAAAGTTAATTTGAAAAAACATGAATTAGCGTACAAAATAACAACCAAAACGGAATTGCTAAAAGAGAATCCCCCACCCGGTATTCCCCCTACAAAATCACCAGCCAGAAAAAGGGAATTGGAAAAACCTTGTCTAAGTAATTGATAAAAGAAAATATTAAAAGGGAATTGATAAAAGGGACTGGGAGTGGCTGTGCAACACTTGCATGTGCTTAGGTCAACTGCCCACATGCATGCGCGTGGGCCAGGGTAGGTGCATGCTCGTGAACCAACCATGAATGTGAGCCTGCATGTGAGTGATTAGCCGAGTGAGTTGCATGCGCGTGATGAGTGGGACAGCTTGCATGCGCCCACACCTATGCAATTAATCAGAAAAAGACAAAACCACAACAGGAAGGAAAGGGAATAGATTCGCGCTGCCGCGCCAGACTGACTGCTCGAGCGGTTAAGTGCCAGGAGGGAATTCGCAAATTATGGGTTGTATTTTCTATATGTGTGAATTCTTGTGTGCATTGTATGTTTTTATTATTTTTCAAAAATGCATTGTACTTACATGTGAAAGCGAAAAGAACTGAGAACGCCGTGGCAACGCACGGGCACTGTACTAGTTTAAACTAAAGTTCGTTAAACTTAGCCCTATTTTGGGCAAATTTTACACAAAAGAAAGCCCTATATGGGCTTTAACAAAAAAAGGAAACCCTAGGCTAGGGTTTGGGACGCGGTGGCCGCCGGCGCGCCACCTACTCCCAGTAGTACATGTCGTTGTCGCCGTCGATGAGGATGACGCCCCCCGGTGGCGACACGCTGTTCCTGCTGGACACGCCGGAGGGCGCCGGGGACTCCGGCCAGGGCGACCACTGCGCCCTTTCCCAGGCGGAGTGCGGGTCTGGAGGGCTCGCCGGCCTGCGCAGGCGTGCCAGCCGCGCCGCCTCCTTCTCCCGCTGCTTCGCCGTAGCGGCCTCAAACTCTGCCTTGTGCTTGAGGCGGAGGAGGCGCACCTCCTCCTCCCGGAGCACGGCCTGGCGCGTGGCCTCCTCTTGCCGGCGCGCCATGGCGAGGAGGAACGCCCATGCGTCGGCGTCCTCCTTGGCCTTCCTGGCCTCCTCCTCCAGCGCGGAGCCGCGCAGCACCTCGATGAGGTGCGGCCATTTGGCCAGCTCCTCGAGGTCGTTGACCTCGACGGACGCCGCGAGCACGGCACGTAGCTCGGGGTCGTCGTCCTCCTCGGGCTGGGCCTGTGGTGAGGCCCGCGGCATAGCAGCCGCGGGCTCGTTGATGTAGAGGCCGCCGGGGCGGCGGCCTGCCCTCCTCGCCGGCTTGCGCGGCTGCACGCGAGGCCTCGCCATCGCCGAGGTGAAGCAGGTGCACCGGCGTGTAGCGTGCTCCACCTCGAACCACAGGTCCCACTAGGGACTCTTGCCGCTGTAGGCGGGGTCCTCCCGGAGGTTCGCCGGCAGCTGCGCGCGCCGCTGGATCTCCGCCAGGTGGGCGCGGCCGGTGGCCAGGATCGGCGGCACCAGAACCTGATCTGGGCTCAGGTGCCAGCCGTGGGGGAGGTGCACGTCACCCCACAACATTGGGGCACCGGCCTCCCAGAAGATCTGCGCCATCACGACGGTGACATAGATCCGTTCGCGCATCGGCGCCGGCGGACCCATGTCGAAAGGCACCGGCGCGGCTTGCCGGCTGCTGCTGGCCTGGTGGTCGTTCGCGCTAGGCTCGAACTCGCACTTCAGGGCCATGGCGGCGTGGAAGCTCGACCGAGCCTGCGTGCGGAGTGGAGTGGGAGTGGGGACTGGATAGGGACAGTCCGCCTCCCAGTCCACATTTAATAGGACTCGGGCGCCGACAGGTGGACCTGGGAGGCGAGCAGGCAGACACGGGAGGACGCCGCATGCCATCTGCGGCCACGCAAACTGGCCCAGATTTGAGCCAGGTTTGGGCCAGGTTTGGGTCGTCCCGGACACCGCGGCCATCCGCTTTTGGGATGCGTCGCGGCGTTGGGCGGGATGGGTCGCCGTGTTGGAGATGGCCTGACACTACCGGTATGGTCGGCCTTGATCTTGTTTTCTGCTTAGTTTGTTTGGTGTAACTCAAGAATAAAATGAAAAAAGAGGTTCAGTTGAACACCATACAAAAGTGCTCTCTATCTTCGTCTCGATTTATCTGTCGCGAGTTTTTTTTTTTGAACAGAAGGATTTTTATTGAACTAGCAACATTTTACAGAGAGGAGTGTGAATGGGTTCACACTGGACATGGATAGAACATCTCTACCAGGACAAAGACCTGTATATGAAGATAGGCACCTAACAGCTAGGGATCCTGTCTGAATTTTACATGCTAGTTTTGCCTCATTATGAGCCTTTACATTGAAGCATCTGTTGGTATGAGCTATCCTACTGCCACAGAAAGCTGATGATGCTCGAATAGATGCAAGGATAGGTCTAATGACCCAATGACCCGAATCCTCAAAAATGGATGTCACCGTTGCTGCTGAAGCCAAGACAGAGCAATCTGTGTAGAATTTTGGTTCATGTATGTGAAGATGTTCAGCTAGCATGGTAGCTAGGAGCAGCCCAAACGCTTCAGCGTGGAGTGGTGAAGACGCAGGTGGTGACAAGGCCGAGATATGCAGTTCATGGCAGTGTTGATTGCCTCTAGTTTGGATGATGATGCCAATGCCCGCCGAAGACGATTTATCGCTCCCTTCGTTTTTCCAAGCCGCGTCACAGAAGATGACATTACCTACAAGTAAAGAAGGATCTTGCTGTTGCACCTGTAGCTGGCTAGCCGAGAGTGTTAAGCTTTGTTCCTGAGGTTTCACCAAATCCTCAAGCTTAGAGGCATGCATGATTGCATTAGCTATAGGAAACACCTGAGAGGGTTTACAGAATTTTCTACCAAATTGAGCATCATTTCTTGCCTTCCATAGACACCACAAGAAGGGACGGAGCTTCAGTGACTTTCTCTCCCCACAAAGTCACTGACTTTGAGTCACTTACAGGTGGGACCAGGTGGGGCCCACATAATGAAGGGTCCCACCTGGACCCACTTGTAAGTGACTCAAAGTCAGTGACTTTGTGGGGAGAGAAAGTCACTGAAGCTCGATCCCACAAGAAGGTGTATAAACTAGTAATATCAGCATGGGGATGAGCGGAAGCAATAAGAGCTTGAATCATTTCAGGAACCGAGTGATGGGTAGCAGCAAAGACCTCTGTTCTGATAAACCAAGGAGAGGAAAACAATGCAGCTTTTGAGAAAGGACATAGAAAAAGCATGTGCATTTCATCCTCTATGCTACCACATCTAGCACATTCGCCATTAATGTGTTTGCAGAACTTACTTGCACGCTTACCAGTTGGAAGTGCTCGGCGAAGAAGCCTCCAGGCGAAAGTTTGGACTCTTGGAGCCATAAGTTTTTCTCTCCATACCTGGTTCAGAAGGTGAACAATCTGCGGAGGAACTGCTTTCGGTCTCTGATTTGCTGGCAGCGCAAGGTTATCAAAGCAATGCTTGTAGGCACTTTTCGAGGAGCAATGACCTGCAGGGGTTAGTTTCCAAACCAGAACATCCTGCCCAGGAGAATTAACAATAGGAGTTTGCAATATAGCATCAGCGATTTGAGGAGTGAAAAGAGAATTAACAAGTTGCACGTTCCATCTTTTCTGGTTGGGCACCCAAAGGTCCTTAACAACTGCTGGGCATTCATAAGGAGGTTGTTGAATGATCAAATTATCATAAATAGTTTGCCACTGCGAGAACCAAGGAGAACTCCATATGGAGCTACTGCCATCCACAATTTGGTAAAAAGAAGCTGAGATTAGAAGCGGCCTTACCTTAAGAATTGCTGTCCAGAAGGCAGATTTTGGTATGTCTTGCTTCGCCCTCCAAATGGATGTATCACTGTGGTATTTTGACTTAAGGATGAGAGCAAGATGATTCTCAGGTTCCTTTGCTAACCTCCAGGCCGCTGAAAGAACTAAACTTTGATTAATGGCATGCAAGTTTCTCACACCTAGGCCACCGATACTTTTTTCTATGCAAATGTCAGCCCATGCTCTAAGACAAAGACTCTTTGTAGTTGGTTCTTCCTTTACTCATGTCCACCAAAAACTCCTTATGATAGCTGTGAGTTTTGATAGAAACTTTTTTGAAAAGAGGATATTGGACATATAGTAGACAAGTATAAATGAAAAGACAGATTTAATAAGAGTTAATATAGCAGCATGTGAAAGCCTGTTGGCTTTGTAAGCACTCAATTTAGATATAAATTTTTCATAAACAAAATTGTAGGCTGCTGATGTTGTGGGTATACTTCATGGGTGTTGTCGAGGGTACTCCTCGGCAATGCCCTTCGTATGGGGCTTAGGGTAGATGGAATCCTGTAGGCTGACACGAGACATCGGTTATCAAACAAGCGGGGAGAGCGATTTACCCAGGTTCGGAGCCCTTGATGAGGTAAAACCCTTACGTCCTGCCTGTCTGATCTTGATTATGAAAATATCGGGTTACAATGGGGTGCCGAAGGTTTCGGCTGTGATCTCGTCGAGAGACTAAGTTCTGCAGGGACCTAGCTCTAGACTTGCGGTGACTATGATTGCTAAGAAGATGTGTGTCCTCGGCAGCCTCTCTCCTGGCCCTTATATTCGGAGCCAGGTCTCAAGAGATCTGTCCGGGTACAACTAGGTTACAAAGGCCCTAGTTCTAAGCTTTCCTTGTATTCCTCGTCTCCTTTCCTTGTTCTTCAAGGATTCTTCTTTGGAACCGACGCAATGGCCCACCTGGCCTTCGACTGCCTTCATGGGCCCCTGGTTGGGCCGCAAGAGGTAGTGCAACATTAGTTACCTGAAGGGTAATGCCCACATCAGTAGCCCCCGAGTGCTTGGCCGAAGATACTTCGGGCAGGGACTAAAGCATGCCTTCTGTCGAATATCCACTTTTAGACGATAGGTCTTGTCCTCCTTGTAATAGCAACGTCTTCTTTTATCGGGTGCGCGTTCAGCGCTCCCGATGGGAGTAGCCCCCGAGTCTAGGTACGGATGTTTGCAACCGTGCGTAGACTCAAGTTGTACTACTCGAATGTTTCTCTTCTGCCGAAGCCTCTTTCAACTTGTTATAGTCATCCGATATTTCCCTTTTTTATCGGGTCTTCATTTCTTCTAAAGAAGATCAAGTACGTAAGGGATGCTGAGTAACATGCCCAGTTTTTACCGGTTAACTGCCAATGGCAAAACATCATTACCCTACACAGAATCAAGTCCCCGGGTATGATTCTGGACTGCACCAAATCACCTTCGAGTTCTCCACTTTTATCGGGTGCGTACTCGGTACTCCTGATAGGAGTAGCCCCCGAGTCTGAGCGCGGATGCTTG
The DNA here is from genome assembly GCF_019359855.2 of Lolium perenne. Taxonomy (NCBI): domain Eukaryota; kingdom Viridiplantae; phylum Streptophyta; class Magnoliopsida; order Poales; family Poaceae; genus Lolium; species Lolium perenne. The sequence continues at coordinate 265,785,193 of NC_067244.2, read as the reverse complement.
CAACCGAGTGCAGACTTTAGCCCAAGACACTCGAACCTTTCTTCAGATACTTTTGAGTTAATTTCTCTTGCAATAATCTTCGAGCCCAAATTATATCGGGTGCGCGTTCAGCGCTCCCGATTGGAGTAGCCCCCGAGTCTAGGCACGGATGCTTGCATACGTGTGTAGACTCAAATTGAACCACTCGATAGTTTTAATTCTCTTCGAATGCTCCGGGCGTAGGCGATACTTCTGATGACATCATTGGTGACGTAGCAACTGCTGCATTTTGATAGATAGGACGTGACCTGACGGGCCCACCCTACTTCTGTGCAGTCAGTTTAGGAAATGACCGGTACTTGTGAAGTTATCAAAGCGTCTCCTCGATCTTCGCGCATAATGATGAAAAGAAATCCCTTAATAAATCAAAGGTAGCAACACGTGGCCACCCAATCTGAAACTCCCCTTAGTTTATAATCTTCATAGGGCAGATTTTACCCTTTCCATGCTTTCTCCTTGCATCCTTTCTTCCTCGTTCATCCTCCCTGCTTTCGACCGCTGCGCCGCCGCCGCCGCTTTTTAGACCTCCTTTAGATCTCGCGATGGTGAAGAAGAGGAGTCTCACTCTTGCCGCCAGCGCCACGACTAGCGGCGCCGCTACCAAGGCTCCCCCAAGCTCATCGAGGAGAGGCGCATCGGATGCTTCTCCCCCAGTTCCAGTGCCGCCCGTGCCGGAAAGCTCCACAGCTGGGCCTGCGCCCGGCGATTGGCCGGTTTCCACTACCACGAAACGCGACGAGAAGAAGGCTCGAAGTCTCGGCATAATCTCCTCCGATGAGGGGAACATCATTCTTCCAGGTGCGGCTTCGCGGCCCAATCCCCCTGCCGGTTTTACTGTGATGTTCTTATCTTTCCTGTATCGAGGTCTTTCGCTTCCTGCTCATGAATTCCTCCATCGCCTCCTTCGTGTGTATGAGATCCAACTGTGGCAGTTGACCCCCAATTCGATCCTTCACCTTGCAATCTTTATCACCCTATGTGAGGCCTTCCTGGGAATCAAGCCCCATTTTGGTTTGTGGAAGAAGATCTTCTTCGTGAAGAGATATAACTACAGTGGTGGGTCCTTTGTCATCGGCGGAGTTGGATTCGTCGTCCGAAAAGAGGTTAACTATTTCAACTTTCCAATGAGGGAATCTGTTCAAGGATGGAGGTTGAAGTGGTTCTATATTAGAGATTCATCTGCGACCGACACCCAGCTTCCCCCATTCACTGATGTCCTGGAGGCTGTGCCTAAGAAATCTTGGAAGAATATTCTTTCACCCGATGAAAAGCCAACAGTCGATAGATTATTTGAGAGATTTCTTCGGATCAAAGAATCTGAAGGCCAAACCATGATAGGTACTGAGGTAGCTGCCATGTTCTTGAAACGTCGAGTCCAGCCAATCATGTCTAGGGCCCACCCGATGTGGTTGTATTCGGGCCCCAAGGACGAGACTAGAGTAAACGTTGCTGAACTATCCGAGAAGGAGCTACTCGATGAAGTTAAGCGCCTTACTCTCTTTAGCCAAGAAGACTCGATTCCACTTATATCCCTTCAACCGCCTTTTGATGCTGACCATCCACCAACCGAGGTAGTTTTTCCCTTCTGAGTTTATATTTAACCTTGTTGCTTCCGCCTTCATAATTTCTGTTATCCTTACTCGATTTTTCTTCGACATATCCCTATAGTTCCCGAATGTTTGCAAAACTTGTCGAATGATGCTTCTGAAGAAAGAGACTCTTCAATTCCTGTAGAATCCCATGCCGAAGGAAATATAAATCCAGAAGATGAGCACGATGACCCGATGAATCCTGAGGCTTCTTCCATCGATCCTCAATCCCTTGCCGACGATATAAGTGATACGGCGGGGTCGATCCATGATGACGACACTGATCGCACTGCCTTTGTTGATGCAGCTGCGGAGAAGGCCGATGTGCTACCCTCAAAGAGATCGTCCGGCGGCTTTGCCGATGAAGACGATCTTTTCGATATGTAAGTCCTTACTTCTCACTCTAAAGTTAAACTCTGATGAAGTTCATCTGTATTCATTTCTCGTTTTGTCTAATTTATATTTCTGTAGTGACGAGGGCTTCATCAAACCTCCTTCCAAGAAGGTCAAGGCGAGCATCAGCAAGCCAATTCCAGCAGCCTCGGAAGCTTCGGCTCCTGCTGCAGCCCCGGCGGCTCAAGTCTCAACAGCTTCTTCCCTCTCCAAAGGGAAGGAGATTCCTTCACCTGCTGCAGCCACAGCCCCTCCTCCTGAGAAACATGTAAGTCTTTTCTGTTTTGATAATATGCTCATCTCTAGTAGTTCCCGAGTGGATCTTTTCTGAAAATTGGTTCTATTGTTTGATAATAGCCAACTTTTCTCGTTTTCCCAGGATTTTCGAGCTGTTATTTCTTCTCTGGAGGCCTTCGCATCTCAATATTCTTCTCTTGAAGCCGATAAAGCTCGACTGCAAAAAGAGGTCGAGTCTACTTCTTCGAAGCTGGAAGGGGCAATTAAAATTGCTGCCGAAGCCCGCCGGAACGCCGATTCCTTGAAGGATGAACTTGAGAGGCTGAAGAGGAAGCTGAAAGATGAAGAAACTTCGCGCCTTGCTGCCGAAGCTCAAATGAATGAGAAAGATGATCTTCTTCGCCAATCTGTTTTGGCCTTGCTCAGTAATTCTCATTTGGCTTTCTTTTCGACTATCCTTGCATTGATTCAATTTGTAGTTAACAAATTCTTTTTTTCGTTCTTTGCAGAAGCTGCCGATATCCCCGCTGAGGCTTTGGACAAGCTCCCGAATAATTCTCCTTCTAGTGCTTTGTCGCTGACCCTTGAGTCTCACAAGCTTGTTCAATCCCTTCTCCAGAAGAATAAAGGAGTCATGGCGAGGATGCACTCAATGATCTTTCCCAAAGTCGACCAGAACAAAACTCTGGAACAGTTAACTGATGCCTTTGTTGTCGACATGAAGGAAGTTATCGAGGTATTCAAACGTACTTCGCGTACCTACGGCGCCCTCCTAGCTTTCCAGCTCATGATGGGTCATGGCTTCAAAGCCGACATTGAACAAATGTCCAAGGAACTGCCGAAGGAGCAAGATGGGCGACTTGTTGATTTGGGTGACTTTAAAATTCCAGCGCTTAGATGCGCTCGCCAACTTCTTGAGTTGGTCTCGTCAAAGAAATCATCCACTGGCCCAAGCTTGTCAAACCAGACTCAAGCCCCTTGAGTTCATTTTTGTTGGATTGTAATCTTGCTTGTTTAAAACAATTTCCTGTCATAAGACTTTGTGATTGTAATGAATTTTGTACTGGCAATGTTTGCCAGTACCCTCCTGTTATAATACTTTTATTTGCACGCTCCCGATGGGAGTAAGTTCCAATGATGAACCTATATAATCCATCATGCTCTTAATAACTTTGCAGGTGTTTCCTGTACCCTCCTTTACCGAAGATTCTTCGGGTGCTTCTTCTGATAGTGATCGTCTTCAACGCATGAAAGCTCGGATCGCCCAGATGGAGAAAGATATGCGTGATATTTATGCTTTGGCCGCTATTATCAAGAAAAAGGGCGAACTAGCCACCGACGCAGAGCGATATGCTCTTGCTGAGTTGCAGAAGGCCACAGAAAGTTTGAACTGTAAGTTCCCTGACTTCCTGTTCCTGAACTTCTGTAATAATAAAGGTATCCTCTTATCTTTTCTTCTTTCATTGCTTCTTGTAGTCATAGCTCTGAACCCAGCTGAAGAAAACAAGCGTATTCATGAACGCGTGAATGTATTGAATCATCTAGAGTCTGTAGATGAAGTTTTCTGGAGGAGTCAATCAAAAGCTTCCACTGTCGCGAAGTTTCAAGATCGGGTTCAACAGGTCCACCGATTCTTTGACAAGTACTATAGGAATTTAAGGATAATCTGGAAGATAATGTTCCCTTTGAACGGGGTCGCTCCTACACTGCTGACTTTAATGTCAGAATTCGGCAATACCAAAAAGATCCGAAGCTTGATTCGAGCACAGCTTATTGCGGGAGCTAAAGCTGCTTTTCCCCTTGTTCTTGCACGGCATCCTTCCGCGGACTTAATGTCAATCGCTAATGTCGATGGTGACTTAGGACCTCACTTTCCGAAGGTGGAGGTTCCTGCTGCCATCGTTATTGAAAGACTTGAGCATTCTTCCATAACATCCGGAGAAGCGGCGGTTCCGCAAGAATAGTCCTGAACTATGCTCCCGTTGTAAGGAAAATACTCCAATACTTGTTGCATCCGACTGTTCGGATGCTTAAACTGATTTATCGGCAGGTGTATATATGTACCTCCTTTTTGTAATTACGTTTTGGTGCCGTTGGCAAGGTTTTAGTATAAATGGAGTAAATCTTAATTACTCGTTTTACATCTGTATTATGATGTATACGTATGCTTGTCGGCAGCAAATTCCATTGAGTGATCAGCTCATGTTGCGAGTTTGTAAAACCCGATGTAAGTGCAACTTTGCTTTCAACCGACGATGTATGTTTTGGCGGCAGCCCCCGAGCGAATCGATGGACCTAAGCCTGCCAGTGACTCCGTCGCTCTTAAGTACTTCTGTAGTTTAAAGTACCGGTCTTGGGTATTTTCGTAAGTATATGTTTACTTCCCTTGCTATCTGCAGCGCTCGTATATATTTGAGGCTTTTCTAGCAAGGGGTGAAAGTCCCGTAAGTATTGCCTCGTAGCACTCGTAATTTCAGAGGCTTTTTAGATGACAATCTTAGGTGAATTTTCGAGTAAACCAATGTTCACTGTAGTATACGAACAGGGTTCTCAAAAAACTTTGTTTGGGTGACCCAAATCTCTGCAATACTTCAGATAAACAAAATTTAAGTCTTTATTAATAACGTAAGCTAAAAACGAAGTGGCTTGAAAATCCTTATTGAAAGGGAAAAATAATAATGCGTGGCGCTATCCATCTTCTTTAACCAAGAGGAGGGTTCTTCTTATCTTCGATCTTGTCTAAAGAGCCGGTGGCTTTGGTAACGCCGGTGATTCCATCCGAAGTGCTTGCGGCGAGCGCGAGGTCTTTACTGTCGTCGACAGAGGCCTTGCTATCAGTTGCCGAAGGTCCAACTATCGAAACTTTCGGTGTAGGATCATCCGGTTTCTTCTTTGATTTTCTGACGCGCTCGTCCTCCTTAACGTCGAGTGGCAATGATTTGGAGGGGAAGTCAACAGGTTCTTGCTTTACTCCAAATTTTGCAGCAATCCTCTGAAACTCGCGATCACAGTTATCTGAGCGTGAGAAACTTCCATAGATTGTAATGTTTGTTCCATTGTTTCCTGGCATCTTGAGCTTGAGATACGCATAATGTGGCACAACCATGAACTTGGCATAGGCTGGTCTCCCGAGTATAGCGTGGTACTGTGATTCCCAATCTACTACCTCGGACTATATTTTTTCCTTCCTGAAATTGTCGGGCTTCCCAAAAACAACATTCAAGAAAACCCTACCAAGAGAGTACGCTGGTGAGGTGGGGAGGATGCCGTGAAAACATGTGTCGGATTCTTCCAACATCCTCAATGTAATTCCCATGTTCCTGACTGTGTTTGCAAATATCAGATTTAAGCCACTTCCTCCGTCCATGAATACTTTGCTCATATTGTATCCTCCTACTTGCGCCTCAACTACCAAGGCAGCGTGTCCTGGTTTTGGGATTGTCATCGGATGGTCCGCTCTGCTGAACAGGATACTCTGAGATGACCAATCGATATACTCTGGAACGTTTGCCATGGTACTTTCTGCCAGGTTGATTTCTTGAGTCAGCTTTTTCATCTCTCTTCTCGAAACACCAGTTTTGTGGATCATGTTCATTTGTCCTCGTGGTGGAGGGAAAGACTCGTTAGGGTTACGAGGCTGTACTTGCTGAACTTGGTGCTGAGGTGGTGGTGGCGGCGGTGGTTGACTTGGCTGCTGCTGCTGCTGCATAAACTTCTGCATCTCGATGAACTGCCGACAATCCCTGAGTAGGTGACTTGACTTCGTCTTGTTGTCTTTGGAGTCGACATAAGCGTGCAGGTAACAGGGAGCGTTCAGCTGCTCGGCAAAAGGGAGTTCTGGGACCCTTGAGGGTCGTGATTTGTAATTACTGCGGTTCCCGCGATTGCTGTCCTGTCGATCATCTCGCCTGTCATCGTATCGATCATCTCGTCGATCAGAATATCCTGCAGCTACTATGTTGGTATCATCGTATCCGCGCTCTTTTCTTCTCTTACGATGGTCTCTTCGACTACCCGAATCGTGCCTCGGCTGATCGTCGTCTTCATCGTCACTGCGTGGTCGGGGCTTTCGTACATTATCTTCACCATCAGCCCAACTGTTGGCGATCTCCATTAATTTGGTTATGGTCTTCGGCTTTTTGCGTCCAAGCTCCTCTATGTAAGATTCACGTCGGATGCCATCGCTAAAAGCGTCGATTGCTCTGTCGATAGAGACGTCTTCGGCAGCGTTCAGGAGCTTGGTGAATCTCCCGATGTACGCACGCATCGACTCCTTCGGCTTCTGCTGGCAGTGGCGTAACTCCTCAATTCCGACTGGCCTTTTATACGTAGCCTGGAAATTTTTTACGAAAGCATCTACCAGTTCGTCCCATGATTTGATGGATCCTTTCTGCAGACTTCTTAACCAGGCTCGTGCTGAATCCTTCAAGTAGAGCTGCAGACACTGCATTGCTGCTATTTGGTTCCCCTTGTGTAAGATTACGGTCTGCAGATAATCATCTATCCAGGACCTCGGCTCCTGCTGCCCGTCATACTTGGCAGCGTCAGTAGGAGTAGGTTTAAACCTTTTGGGCGGCATTGTCTCGCGGATCTTGTAGCTTAAACAATCGGCTCCTCTCATCTCGCCGTCGTACTCCTGGCTTTCTTCAGAATCATCACTATCGTATCCTTCCCTTGCCGCTCGTCGTCGCCTAGCTCTGTCGATCCTGCTCTGAGTGATTTCATCTCGAGCGTCCTTCGAACGGTGCCTTGAGCCGCTGGCTTGGAGCGCAGACTTTTCTTTTCGCGGAACTAGGTTGTTTCCAAGAATTGCGAGGCTTTCCAAGGCGCCTCGATGAGCTTGAGCCATGGGGCCTTCGGGCGCTGGTTGCTGATTAATTAAATATGCCGCGAGGTTCGCGGTTGCTCCTTCGACGGTCTTTGGCCTCAGCATACCCGCAGTGTCCGTGGTCATGAAAGAATTCGATAAATTTGACGTTATTTCTTTTGCGTCGTTTTCTGAGAGCCTGGACAACCTTGAACGATGCTTCGCTACGCCATGAGTGCTTCGAGAGGCGCTTCCTTGCGAGGCCCTGCGGCGCTCACTAGACTGATCCGCTGCGAGTATTCGACGATTGAGAGTAGCTTGCTCATTCGACAATCGTTCCCGATTCTTCTCCAAGATCCTTCGATACGCATTGAGAGTTCCAACCGACGTTCCGGTGGGAAGCGGCGAGTTGTTTGTTATGGCATCCCGAGCCGCTGCCCACTCTTCCTCCGCGATGGTGTAATCGATGTCGTCGTTGCTGGTGCTATTTTCAGAGTTACGCCGTCTGCCGGAGCGGGGGGTGCGATCTCCTTCTTCTCCTCCGTTCCTCGTGTTTCCTGCGTTGAGGGTAGCATAGACTTGGTGACGTGCTATCCTCCAGGTAGTCATCCGGATGGTGTTGTCGATACTTTCCTCTCCTGACGAATATCTAGCGCTGCAGATGAACGGTGTGTCGCTTGACCCCAATCCGTGCCTGGTGTCGCAGTTCAAGCAGTAATACGAGGTCATATCAGATGACATGGAATCATCAGATTCAACCGACATCAGGGACACCGACCGAGGGGTCGATGGTGGAAATGAATTCGTCGAGTCTGTTAAGCCAGCCGACAGGTCGATTGATGATGACGCGACTGATCCTGTAGCCAATGATGACGATTTCCTTGCTGATCTGGGGACAAACGGCTCGATCAGCCGAAGGATCCCTTCCGTGCTAACGTTGCAATGAACACTCCCGAACGTCATCTCCAGATTTCCTTGCAGATCCGAAAAGTTCGAACGAGATGAGTCGATGTGTGGGGTGAACTCGAAGGAGCCGAATCGAATCGAACTCCCTGAGCTTGACGAAGAAGGTGCCGGTGGTGACACCGGCGGTGTCGATGAAGCTGCCGATGACATGGCCGAATCTGCCGATGACGGATCTTGTGCCAACAGGGTTCCCACAGACGGCGCCAATTGTCGAGGGTACTCCTCGGCAATGCCCTTCGTATGGGGCTTAGGGTAGATGGAATCCTGTAGGCTGACACGAGACATCGGTTATCAAACAAGCGGGGAGAGCGATTTACCCAGGTTCGGGGCCCTTGATGAGGTAAAACCCTTACGTCCTGCCTGTCTGATCTTGATTATGAAAATATCGGGTTACAATGGGGTGCCGAAGGTTTCGGCTGTGATCTCGTCGAGAGACTAAGTTCTGCAGGGACCTAGCTCTAGACTTGCGGTGACTATGATTGCTAAGAAGATGTGTGTCCTCGGCAGCCTCTCTCCTGGCCCTTATATTGGGAGCCAGGTCTCGAGAGATCTGTCCGGGTACGACTAGGTTACAAAGGCCCTAGTTCTAAGCTTTCCTTGTATTCCTCGTCTCCTTTCCTTGTTCTTCAAGGATTCTTCTTTGGAACCAACGCAATGGCCCACCTGGCCTTCGACTGCCTTCATGGGCCCCTGGTTGGGCCGCAAGAGGTAGTGCAACATTAGTTACCTGAAGGGTAATGCCCACATCAGGTGTACCATCGACAGTGCCTAGATCCGGCAAGCCCGGGTGGCCCACAGACGGTGATGGTGGCGTATGGCCCATCGGGCGGCCCAGTTGCTGTAGATCAAGATGGATGAAGTCCAGCCCAGGAGCAAGGAGCCGGATCCACCGACCAACTCAAGAAGTCGGATCTGGCCTGGCCCATCAGGGGTAGCCGGATCCGGTACGACGTATAAGGGAAGGCGGATCATTGACGTACACGGCAAGATAGCATACCGTAGTTAGGCGACTTGTATTTCGGCTAGGACTCTCCTTGTAAACCCTAGATCCTGGCGCCTTTATAAGACGGATCCCGGGAGCCCTAGAGGCACAACCACAACTCATTGTAACAACGCGAAAGTGCCCAGATAATTTCAGACAAGCAGCAGTAGGCCCTGTCCTTGAGCAGGTGTTCTGAAGCTGGGTAAATCGCGTACCACCGTCCCGAGGACTCTCCGCCCAATGGCCCCTACTTCTTCTTCCCTCCATGAGGATCCCTCCTCTGGAGTACCGTCGAATAGGCAACGACAGTTGGCGCCCACCGTGGGGCGAGCGGCGTCTGGAGGCCGGAACCGGGAGGGTTCCGCCATGGGAAGCTACGACGAATCCATCACTGTGGGGCATGTCCTTTATGCCGGAAATTTTTCGATCGTCCCTCAGGACGAGTGCTGGATTCCGGCTAAAACCGACCCCATCAAGCTCTCCATCGTCCCAATCGGCGGAATTCACATCTTCATCGGCGAGACCATCGATTCCGACGGAAACGCTCTGGTAAGTCACGCTGACGCGACCGCCGCTGAGCAGGACGCAGTCGCGAAGATCCGATCTGAGCCGCAGGAACTTCCCAAGGAAGATTCCGCCTTAGATCTGGAAATTACAAAACCCACCCAATCCGCCCCGGAGCAGGAAATTACGCTGGAAGACCAATGCAGATCCGCCTGGGTCTCCCAGGTGTTAGAGAAGCAAAGGTGCCACTTCGTGCACTTACTCGCACATACCGCAGGAACCGCCCCTGCACAGGATGGAGCCAGACCCATGCAGGTTGAAGCTACCGGAGATAGCGATGCCCCGGATCATCAGGAGGCTGCTAGAGACAGTGTCACTCCGGATCAGCAAGAGGATGCCGGAGATAAAGAAGAGTCAATCCTTGGCAACTTAAGCCCAACTTCCGACGATGCGTCATCCATGAACACAGAGGAATACAACCGCGCTATGAAGGAGCTGGAAGATGAGGAGAAAGCTGAGGCAGAATCCGCCCCGCCAAAGAAGGTCCTTGCGACCATAACCGGGCTGAAGCAGGAAGCTGACGACAAAGCTACTCCGACTGACGCCAGACTTCCAGGCCCGTCCAATTCAGAGACTCCGCCTTCGCGGCCACGTCGTCGCGTTGCGCCGGATCCCGGAGAAGAACGTACACTCGAGCACGGGGAAAATCTGTCCGCAGAAGAGCTCGTCGAACAAGCAGGCATAGGTGCTATTGCGCATTCGGAGATCCTCAACAAGCCGATAACTCCGAACGATGCCGCAGATCTGGAGGCTCTAGAAGCCAAGAGGCAGGAAATGCTGGTTACCGCCAAAAGATTTGCCAACACCGCAATGGCAATGCTGGAGGAAAGGCAAGAGGCACAAGAAGTGATGGAGAATTTCCTCAAAAGAGAGCGCGAAGCTGTAGACTCCCTGGAGAAGGCCAAAAAACTCCGAAAGCAGTGGGAATCCATGATGGGCGATGCCCACAAGGAAGCAGACAGGATCCGTCGGTGACAAGGGATTAACTTGTCAATGCCTATAGATTGTAGGCTAGGGTTTAGTTGGAAGTAGAGGGTAAGTAGATCTCGAAGGTTTCAGCCGAAAAGTACTCGACGATTAGGAAAACTAGGGTTTGTAAACAATGATTCGATACTTTCTTTGTCCCTCGACTCCCCCTTATATAGGAGGTGGAGCCGAGGGATTCGTGTTGTACAAGTTACAAAGTCCGGGACGGTTTCTAATTCATCCCGTAAGATTACAAATAACCCTTTCTATTACAACTCTAGCTTTCCTTAATAACATCTTGGGCTTCCGAATCTTCTTATTCTTCGGGTAGTGGGCCTTCAGTAAACCCCGGGTACTATCTTCGGCAGGCCCATTTGGGATGCCTATGTCAGTAGCCCCCGAGATTTTGCTTGAATCGTAGAGTCAGGGAAAATCTCCACTGTTTATGCTTACTCAACATCTTAAACCTTTCTATATTTCTTCATATAAATTTTTATATTGTACAGGGATAATGGTAGTTGGGGCTAGTTCATCTGACGGATCAGGTACTAGTTAACTGCTCTAGTGGCAATCCGCAAAAACCTACTTCAAAATCACGTCCCTGGACATGATCTCGGGATACTGGTGTAAACTTCGACAGGTGCCGCTTAAGGTCTTACCATTCTGTCGAGTCCCAGTCAAATTTATCGAGTACCTAACGCGTCCGTTAGGATTTTTCTTCGTATCTGTTGATACGGATAAAAGTAGCAGAGCGCAGTCTTCGGCGATGCCACGCCCAACAGAACGGATCTGGGGTCTTATCTTCGCAAATTTGCGGCATTCAGAAATTGATCGCAACTTTGGCGTTCTGAGAATATATTGTCGAGTGCTTTTCCGGCTGTTGGAATGGCACATTTTATCGAGTCAAATATGACTTATATTACTCTCCCGATGGGAGTATATGTAGAGTTAATTATAACTCGAAATATACTCTCTTGCTTTTCTATCTTTTCTCTTTTTTAATTTCATCGGGCACGCGAACAGCGTTCCCGATGGGAGTAGCCCCCGAGGCTACAGCCAAGAACTTGTGCTTGGTTGTAGGCTCAACATTTTAGTCCACCTTGTCGCTATATTGTCATTATCTCCTGATATAATCTTCTTTTCCTCTCTCGGGTGCGCGAACAGCGCTCCCGATGGGAGTAGCCCCCGAGGCTACAGCCAAGAACTTGTGCTTGGTTGTAGGCTCCCACAATTTCTATATTGCCATACTCGAAATTTTACTTTTATCGAAGTAGCCCCCGAGCGTTTGGGCAAAAACTTGTATGTGACCAAAGGCTCCCGAAGTATTCAAATAACTTCTCCTGTCGCCAATCTTCTTTTTTATTTTTCTTGTCGGCACGCCTCCCTTATTCAAATTCACTTCATCTCTATTAATAGCCGAGATTTTCCTGTCTTGTGGATCCATTGTTTCTACCACGTTGACACGTCTTGCAAGTGGGGGACACACGTCCTCCGCTTTTCCTGGCGCGCCTCCTGTAGCGCCCGTTCTGTTGCTTCATAGTAAAAATACCTTTTTACCCTCTCATTATGAATTCATTTTCAACCGCACGATTTCTCCATCCAACGATGCGTTGCCTCGCCCGATTCCTATATAAACCTTTCTTCAACCTCGGTTCACTCCTTCGCTTGCGCCGCACATCTGTTCTTCTTCACAAAGACTTCCCCTGCGCCCAACTCTTTCTGATCTTCCGCACGCACGACATTGCTTCTCCAGTGCCATTGATGCCACCGCGCACGCGACTCACTCGCCACAGCACTCCAGAATCCAAGATGGCCTCTGAGGATCTGGAATGGGAGAGATCTAAAATCTCCAACCAAGACGTCAACATGCTGAAGAGGCTTGGTCTGATGAAGAAAGAAGACGCCATCCGCTTTCCCAGCGAAGAGAGCTACCCAAACCCTCCAATGGAGTATCGGGTTAGTTTCGTTGATCACCTCATCCGCGGCCTTTCTGCCCCAATTCACGATTTCCTCCGCGGCCTTCTTTTTGTTTATGGAATTCAACTGCACCAGTTGACTCCCAATTCCATTCTCCACATTTCTATTTTTATCACGCTGTGCGAATGCTTCCTTGGAATCCCTCCCAATTGGGCTCTTTGGAAACGCATTTTCTGCCTTCGCCGCAATGGCGCTCACAACGCCACCTATAACATAGGTGGTGTTGTTATCTGTGTCCGAACTGACGTTGATTACTTCGACGTCAAATTTCCTGATTCTGTCCAAGGATGGCGCAAAAGGTGGCTCTACATACACGAAGAAAGTGCCAATTCTGTGGAACACAACATAGTCCCTTTTGACGGGAATGCCAAAATTCAACGCCGCCGCTCCTGGGATGCTGAAGCTTCCGAAGAAGAGAAAAAGGCGACAGAAGCGCTTATGTCTCGTATTCATCAGCTTCAAAATACTCGAGGCAAAGAGCTGTCTGGTGTTCAAATCACTGCCTATTTTCTTCGGATTAGAGTGCAGCCTCTTCAGGCTCGCAAAAATCCCCTCTGGACGTATGTTGGTGAAAATGACGCCAATAGGCTCTCTAATGATATTTCTGTGAAGGACTTGGAAAAGCTTATTCGAAGAATTTCCTCGCTGAGCAAGAGGGATCCTATTCCCTCCTCTTGCCGCGTGGAACCATACAGCTCCGCCAATCCTCTCCCCAAGGTATTTTGTCTTCTCGAATTTCTATTTTGTTCCGAACTTTCCCTACATCTCATTGTATTGATATCTCTCGAATTTTTCTTTTGTCTCTATTTTTCTGTAGAACCATCCTACTATGGCTTCCCTTCCTCCTCTTCCTGAAGGTGGAGATGTCGATGAAAGGGCCGTTGTTGCCGATGACAACCAGGAAGCCCCCTCTTTTGTGCATGAACCCGCAGATTCCCGAAAATCTGCGGGATCTATTGAAAAGGATGCTGCCTCTGAAGGTACTACATCAGCACAATCTCCTCCTCCTGCTGTTTCTCCAAAGAACAAAAGAAAAAGGAGTGATGTCGAAGATTCCGGGACCTCCAAACCCGAAGAAACTGCTCCTTCACCGCGAAAGGCAGCTTATGATCCTTATCTTGAATCCCTCGTCAGCTCGTAAGTTCCTTGCCTCTTTTTATTTTACTATTCGAAGAATTTATTTGCCTTGCTTTTTATGCTGGCACCCTTTTTCCACAGTGATGACGATGAAGAAACACCAACTTTGGATGTGGCTGCTCGAACGAGTACGTCACATACTCTAGTTATTTCGGAGCCGCCAGTTGAGGGAGAAGAATCCTCGCCTCCTCAACAAAACGTCAGCGCGTCTACTCCTCCTTCGAGCCCCCTTGTCCCTTCGCCAAAAAGAGCAAGGACTGAAGCAATTCCGGAGCCGAATCTCCAATTGAGTAGCTCTTCTAACCCTCTCTTGGATGATGTAAGTTTTCAATACTCTTGTTACTGTCTGTACTTCCTCTGTTTGCTTCTGAATACCATTATATTTTTCTCATAATTTTCTTGCTTTGTCCCTTTCTTTTCTTGACAGCCCATGATTAAAGACCTTATCCGCATCGGTGCTCAATTCATTGGGTATCGTGAATATGCCAACAAAACTGAAGGTAATGCCTTGCTGCTTTCTTTTTGTACCATTACTCTGTTACTCCGTTGTTGTCGATATTTTAACGAAATTTTATCTTTCCTGGCAGAAAAATTGACGGCTATCAATGAACGTGCCAATGCACTTGCTCAAAAATTAGAGCAGAGTGAAGAGGCTCGTAAGAAGGCCGAATTAGACGCTGTTCAAGCTAGAGCAGAGGCAGACAATGCCAAGACTGAAGCTGCTAGTGTCGAAGATCTTAGAAAGAGACTTCACACTGCCGAGACTTCGCTGAGCGAGCAGATAGCTGCACAATCTGCTCGCGAGGAAGCGATCCTTAAACGTATAAGGGCGCAAAGTCGCCGCTTCCTCAGTAAGTATCTGAACCACTGCATATCCTTTGTATTTTCTTCTCTGCATTCGTTTGTTGCTCAATAAGTTTCTTCCTTGACAGGTAGAACAGCTCAAGAGTTTGAACTCGAAGATCCTGACAATGATGCTCTTCTTGACGCCCTTTCAGTCCTCGAGTTTCGTGGGTCAGAGGCACGCGAAGGCATTGATCATGCCACAACAGGACTGTCGCGGCTCTTTCCCTATTTCTTCCCAAAGAAAGAGGAACCCGTAACTTTCCTTAACCTGGCCAAGTGCTTTAATCCACCAGAAGATCTTGGGCTGAAGGTGCGTCATGAGAATATGAAGGTCGCCGTTGAAAACACTGTTGCCTTGGTTGCCGATAGCCAACAAACTATCGACTGGGCGAAAGTTGGCGACACTGAGCAGATAGAACAATCAAGGTGGAAGTCGCTGATCAAGGCAGCTAAGCCCAACACGAAGAAAATCCTGGCCTATCTCGGGATCAAGCCGTCTTCGACTCCTAGCTCATCAAGGCCGGAGGTCTAGTTGAATGCCTCTTTGCTTTTTCTTTTTAGCATACCTCTTTCTTTTGGCATTGTCGCCGTAGTGTTCTTGGCGATAATTGCTTCAGTAGGTCTTTAGGTCCTTCTTTTGTAATAGACCTGTATATATTATGGGAATGAATGGAAATCTATCTTTACTCAGTGAATGATGTCGAAATATTTCTTTTTTCCAGTTAATTTTTGACAACTATTCGACCAATCCTTGCTGTGCCGATGCTTCACCTGCCTCTTCCTTCTCGAAGAAAATGCGAACCGATGATAACCCTCTCGAAGGTTCTTTAAGCAAACACTCGTCGGAAGATTTGCAAGAACTTCGACAACAACTTCAATCCACGAAGAAACAAACTCTTGCAATGATGGAAAAATCTCGACAAGCGTCCGAGAGAGAGGAAATTGCTCTTCAACAGGCAAAAGAAGCCATCGCTGCGAAAGATGCTTCATTGCTTGAAGGCTTGAAGCTTCTTCCCGCGAGAATTATATGCTTCAGCTAATGACTGATGCTAGTTTGGACATGACAGGTATGTTTCCCGCTCGTGACCATGTTGGATATTATTTTTCACCATTCGTTCCTTGATTGTTTGTTTGATGTGTCAGGCTCGTTTCTGGATGCTGCTGCCGAAGACCAACGTGTTGAAGCTCGAACCACTGCTTTGCTGAGACTGGCTGCGCAACATGGGTCTAATTTTTGGGTTACTCCTGAGCGCACCCGAGAAATTGTCAGATTTCAAGATCGCGCTTCTCAAACTCGCGACTTCCTTGACTTCTGTACGAAAACTCTATCTTTAGTCTACAGCACCATGTTTCCTCGCAACAGAATCCCAGACACCCTTCCTGCCTTGATGGAGAAATTTCGAGATGCTCCTCGTATTCATCAATTTGTGCGGGCTCAACTAGAAGCTGGAGCAAGGTTCGCCATGATTATGATACAGATCTGCTACCCAGAGTTGGATCTTACTCAAATTATCGACAAGTGTCTGGCCAAACAGGCGAAGCGAAGGAGAAACGTCGACAAAATTGACGACACTGTGCGCCCCGTAGCCGAAAAGATGATGGATGAACTGCTTCGACTAGATGCAGAATTCTTTGTAAGGGGTAGTTATGCCGAACATAGCACTGGTGCTGCAAATAACGAGGGTATCAATATAGATGCTATACTGAATGCTGATTGAAGAATTTCTTTGTTGTTTTTCCTCTGTCGAAGAACGCCTGTATATTGTAAATAACACATATGTTGTCAATTATTTCGAACTATTTTTGTTTCAACGAGCCCTCGAGCCTTTTATTGATTCTTCCTGTCTCTTTATTATTTCGCGAGGTATATTACACCAAGGCGAAGTTTTTTGTTTTGCAAATTCTATTTTGTCAGTAGTTTATATATGGTAGCTGCTGGGTGCAAGCCCCCGAGCGTGTCGAGAAAGAAAATGTATATCATGAATATCTTTTCTATATTGCAGCACCGCGAGCCCGCCTCATTAAAAACCTTTCCAGCCCCACTTGGTGCCCTGAAAAGGAAAAGAGTGCGTCTGAAAGCTCGCGGGCGTTTCAGTACATTGTATTTTTACACATGAGAACTATATTTTGACTCTAAGCGTAGAACCGCCTGAGTTGCGCCACGTTCCAGGGATTCGGCTCTGCAATCCCTGTCTTTTTGTCCTTTATCCTGTATGCTCCTCCTTCGAGTACTTCTGTGATGATGTAAGGACCAAGCCATGGCGACTCGAGTTTTTCATGACTTTTTTGAGTGAGCCGAAGAACTAAGTCGCCCACCTGAAAGGATCTTGGTCGTAAACGTCGACTATGGTAGTTCTTCAGGTCTTGCTGATATTTGGTGACCCGTGATAGCACTTCATCTCTAGCTTCATCAAGTGCGTCGACATCATCCTCCAATGCTTTTCTTGAGGCCTCTTCATCATATTCTATGACCCTTGGGGAATCATGTTCTATTTCTATCGGCAATACTGCTTCCGCTCCATGGACCAGAAAGAACGGGGTCTCCTATGTCGCCGTATTTGGTGTTGTTCGAATACTCCATAACACACTGGGCAACTCTTCAGGCCAAGTATGTCGAGCTTTTTGCAGAGGTGTCAACAAACGCTTCTTGATGCCATTGCAGATAATTCCATTGGCTTTCTCGACTTGGCCATTGGTTTGCGGGTGCGCAACTGCTGCAAAGTGTAGTTTGATACCTACCTCTGCACAATATGCCTTGAATTCTTTGGATGTAAAGTTACTACCATTGTCCGTGACGATGCTGTGAGGTACTCCAAATCTAAAGACGATGCTTTTCACAAACTTAATTGCGGATGCTCCGTCAGGTGAATTTATCGGTTTTGCTTCTATCCACTTTGTGAATTTATCGACAGCGACGAGCATGTACTCGTATCCTCCTGGCGAAGCTTTGTGTAATTTTCCCACCATATCGAGACCCCACTGAGCAAAGGGCCACGACAGCGGTATTGGCATCAACTCTGCTGCCGGAGAATGAGGTTTTGCGGCAAATCTCTGGCATGCGTCACAAGTACGAACTATTTCCTTCGCGTCCGCGATTGCTGTCAACCAATAAAATCCTGCTCTGAAAGCCTTGGCTGCTATAGCTCGACTGCTTGCATGATGGCCACATATTCCTTCGTGTACATCCTTCAAGATTATCCTTCCTTCTTCAGGTGTGACGCACCTTTGTAGCACACCCGAAATACTTCGTTTGTATAACTCCCCTTTGACCACAGTAAAAGCTTTGGAACGCCTGATAACTCGCCTTGCCTCAACTGGATCATCGGGTATTTGTTTTCTTAGGATGTATGATATGAACGCTTGCATCCATGGAATTTGCACCATCATTACTAGGTCCTGTTCCTCTTCTTCTTCTTCTGGTGCTTCTTTTGCAGCCCCCGAGGGTTTCTTGTCCTTCTCCTTCTTTTTTGGTTTCTTCGATTTTGAAGATCTCTCGGTTATTTCCTCCCAGAATACGCCTGGTGGAATCGCAAGACATTGCGACCCGATATTTGCAAGAACGTCGGCTTCATCATTGCTCAGCCTGCTGATATGATTTACTTCGCATCCATCAAACAGCTTCTCTAGCTCGTTGTATACTTCTTTGTATGCTATCATACTATCATTGACTGCGTCACATTGATTCATGACTTGCTGAGCCACTAATTGCGAGTCGCCGAATATTTTTAGTCGCGTTGCGCCACAAGCCTTTGCCATCTTCATCCCGTGTATAAGGGCTTCGTACTCTGCCTCATTGTTAGATGCGTTCGGGAACGTCATCCTCAAGACATACTTTAGCTTGTCGCCCTCAGGTGATATTAGTATCACGCCTGCTCCAGCTCCTTCTAATCTCTTGGACCCGTCGAAGTTCATAGTCCAAGTTCTCGATAAATCCGGTGGTCCTGTATTTTGTAACTCCATCCACTCTGCAATGAATTCTGGTAGAATTTGTGACTTTATTGCTTTTCTTTTTTCATACGTGATGTCCCGAGGGGAAAGCTCTATTCCCCAAAGGGAGACACGACCCGTAGCTTCTGGGTTGTTTAGTATATTGGACAAGGGCGCCTCGTTTACCACTGTTATCGGGTGTGCCGAAAAATAGTGGCGCAATTTTCTTGCGGTTGTAAACACTCCATATGCTAGCTTTTGGTACTGAGGATACCGCTGTTTTGAAGGTGATAAAACTTCGCTGATGAAGTACACTGGCCTCTGTACTCCATGAATTTTTCCTTCTTCCTCTCTTTCGACAACAAGTGCTGTGCTTACCACCTGAGGTGTCGCCGCAATGTATAACAGCAAAGGTTCCTTTTCTTTAGGTGCCACCAAGATTGGTGGTGTCGAAATTGTGCGCTTGAGGTCCTCGAAAGCTCTGTCTGCCTCTTCGTTCCATTGGAACTTCTCTCCTTGCTTGATCAAGGCATAAAACGGCAACGCCTTTTCTCCTAACCTGGCGACGAATCTGCTCAAAGCTGCGACTCGCCCAGTTAGTTGCTGTATTTCCTTTAGCTTTGTTGGCTTCCGCATTGTTACTATAGCTTGTATTTTTTCTGGATTAGCTTCAATCCCTCTTGCTGAAACTAGAAATCCGAGGAGTTCTCCTGCAGGGACGCCGAAAGAGCACTTTGTCGGGTTCAGCTTGAGGCAGAACTTGTCGAGGTTGTCGAAAGTTTCCTTTAGGTCATCGATCAGTGTGGACCCTTTCTTTGTTGTTATGACGACGTCGTCGATGTATACTTGTACGTTTTTCCCAATCTGTGTTGACAGGCATTTCTGCATCATCCTCTGATATGTTGCTCCCGCATTTTTTAGACCAAAGGGCATTGTTTTGTAGCAAAACACGCCGTAAGGTGTAATAAACGCTGTTTTTACTTCATCTTCTTCTTTCAATCTGATCTGGTTATAACCAGAATATGCGTCCAGGAAGGAAAGACGTTCACATCCAGCCGTGGAGTCGATAATTTGATCGATCCTCGGGAGGGGAAAGTGATCCTTTGGACAGTGTTTATTGAGACACGTAAAGTCGACGCACATGCGAAGGACCTTAGTGTTTTTCTTCGGCACCAACACTGGGTTAGCTACCCACGTGGCTTCTGTATGTAATTCTTTGATGAATCCAGCTTCTCTAAGTCGATCAATTTCTGACAACATAGCTTTGCGATTTGGTTCCGAGAAACGCCGCAAAGGTTGTTTGATTGGTCTCGCAATTGGATCCACATTTAGGTGGTGCTCGGCAAGTTCCCTGGGTACTCCTGGCATGTCAGCTGGACACCATGCGAAGATTTTCCAGCGCTCACGGAGGAACTCGACGAGCGCGCTTTCCTATGCGAGGTCCATGTTAGTGGCAATGGACGTTGTTTTCTTTGGATCTGTCGGGTGAATCTGCACCTCCTTGGAATCTTTGGTAGTGTTAAAGGTTGGCTCCCTGAGAGGTCTCCCTACGTCTGGCAATACATCATAATCAGTCATGAGCCTTGACGCCATGTATTCAGCTTGCATCCCGAAAGTTTCTGATAGTCGATGAAAATCCTTGTCGCATTTATCAGCTAACGCGAAACTGCCCTTGACTGTAATTGGTCCATTAGGTCCAGGCAACCTCCATAATAAGTACGTGTAATGTGGTACCGCCATAAACCTGGCATATGCTGGTCGTCCCAACAAGGCGTGGTATTGCGACGGGAAATCCACGACTTCGAACTCCAACTTTTCTATTCTGTAATTTTCTCGGGTCCCAAACTGAACATCGAGATTGATTTTTCCCAGCGGATAACTCGGCTTCTCTGGCGTGATGCCGTGGAACCTTGTGTCTGTTGGTTTCAAGTTTGCTAAGGATATGTTCATCTTCCTTAATGTATCTGCATACATAAGGTTTAAGCTGCTTCCGCCGTCTATGAATACTCGGGAAACATCAAATCCCGCAATAACTGCTGGTAATATAAGTGCTGATTGTCCTGGTCGAGGAACTTGCTGCGGATGATCTGCTATGGTGAAGCCAATATCTTGCCCTGACCAATTAAGATACTCGACGGTTGGTGGGGGCATCTTTTCTGCCATAAACACCTGTCGTGATATTACTTTCTGAGCTCTATTGGATGGTCTTCCTTTCTGAATCATCGACACCGCTCCGTTGGAGTTAGGATCAACATAAGGCGGTGGTGGAGGTGCTGCCGCTATTCTGAGCTGATGTCGATTGTCGTCTGTAATCGCGGGAGGAGGTGGTAGGTGGATCTCACTCCTTGGTCCTTGAGGATTTCTATTTGCTGCTTGAGCATTGGCTTGCCCTGCGAACCTCAACATTGCTTGGAAATTTCGGCAATCCTTCTGCAGGTGTCCTGACTGCCTCTTCCCGTTATTATCGAGATAGAAATGCATCTGACATGGTCCATTCATCATGTCCTCGGGAGATATATATGGTCGCTGGAACCTTGGTCCACTATTTTGCTTATTATATCGGGAATCATCTCTATTGTCGCCTCGTTGCTCATTGCTTCTTTGATGATCATCTCTATTGCTTCCCCCACTGTTTCCTCGAAAACCAGCCGATATTTGGCCAGGAGTGTCGTAACTCGAGTACTGTCGAGGAAAACGTCGTCTATTTTGAAAATTTCGACCACGGTCCTCCTCTGGTGACCTATGTCGTTTATTATGAACGGCATCTTCTCCATCTGCCCACCTGTTTGCGATTTCCATCAGTGCCGATACTGTTTTTGGGTTGGTTCTTCCTAAATCCTCGACGAAATCACCTCGCCGGATTCCTGCCACGAACGCATCTATTGCTCTCTCGTCAGATATGTTTTCTGCCGAGTTTTTAATGATATTCCACCTCTGGATATATTTTCTCATGGATTCGTCATGTTTTTGTCGACACGACCTCAGCTCCTCTAGTGATGCAGGCTTCTTGCAGGTGGACCTGAAGTTCTTGATGAACACGTCCTCGAAGCTTTCCCAGCTGTCGATGGATCCTGGGGTAAGTTTTTTTATCCAAGATCGTGCGGCTCCACTCAAATGCACCTGGATGCTTTGCATAGCTGTTGCCCTGGTTCCTCCTGTGAGCTTCACTGTCTCGAGATAGTCAACTAGCCAATCCTCTGGATCCTGGAGGCCGTCGAATTTCTTGAAGTTGTCGGGTAACTTGAATCCTGAAGGGACTCGAGTTTTTCGGACTCTCCTCGTAAAGCACGGCAAACCACACATATCCTCGTCGTTAAGCTCCGGGGATTGCCGATGTTCCCTTCTGCTTTGCCGCGCTCTATCGACCCTTGCTTGTGCTGCCGTGTCTCTTGCTCCACTTGGTCCTTCAGGGGCTGCCGCTGTTGCTGCTGCAGGTCGTGGACTATTTTGCCTTGGTGCTCCTTCGGGAGGTGTGGATGCAAACGCTGCTCCCATAGCTCCAACTCCTGCCATAGCCATATTGTACAATGCCTCTCTTGGATCTCCGGCAGGTGGTTTGGACGCGAGGATAAAAGCTTGCGTCGCCATATACCCCGCTTCTGGTGTCTTAGGAATAATGTTCCCCCTCGTGTCTATCGACATAAAGGACATGTCGAGGTTTTGGACCAGATGCTCCCTCTCGGCTTCGGGTATGTTGTTTAAACGAGATCTTGCCCTGTTGCGAGCTCCTCTTTGATTGCTTTCCGAAGTTCCTGATTGTCGACTCTGTTCCGCTCTTCGCCTACTTGACGCTGATGCTGCTTCTTGCCTCCTGTCTAGCGCGATCTTCTGTTTTTCAAGTTCTCGCCTAGTACGCGCGAGCCTATATTGATATGCCTGTAGTTCTTCTGGCGTTGCTGTTACGGTCATTGGCTCTGTGCCGTTAATAGCTCTCTCCACTCGATCCCACACTGCCTGCGGAAATCGCACCATCTCTCGCGTCGTCGTGCCGATATATTTTGTCCCTAGGCCTCGCGTGAGATCCGCGGGGTCGACGAACGGATTTCCCGCCTCGTCGAAGTTTTCTGATGTCTCTTCTTGAGGTCGACTTGTTTCTCCGATCGCGTAGATCTGATGATACTTTGTTTTTTCTATTTTGTCGAGATTGGTGACGCCGTCGCGTAGACTGGCGAAGACCTTTCCCATAGCAATGGATTTGTCGATGAAACCGAGACTGTCGACACTGTCAGAATCGCTGCTTATATTGGAGTCCGCAGACGACTCGAAGGACATGTCGCTAAAGATCTTGGCGAGTTTCTCTCTTGCCCTAGTGCTGATGTAGCATGTCGACGAAGTTTCTTCTTCTCCTGATTCGGTTGACGATGTATAGCTTGAAAAATCAGAATCGACCGCCGACGATCCCGACGAAATCGGAATTTCGACACGATACGATCCTTCCTTCTCGACGCGAAAGCGAAATCTTCCGAACGTCATCTCCATAGGCTCCGCCAGATACGCATATGCATCCAAACGGGAGGGTGGGTGAGGAATAAAATCGACAGGACCAGCAGCGATCTGTTTACCTCGATCCATCGTGTTGCTTGCAGTTGATGATGCCGAAGATCTTGAACGTGCCATCGAAATCAGATCCTTACGCCTCTAATTCCCACAGACGGCGCCAATTGACAAGGGATTAACTTGTCAATGCCTATAGATTGTAGGCTAGGGTTTAGTTGGAAGTAGAGGGTAAGTAGATCTCGAAGGTTTCAGCCGAAAAGTACTCGACGATTAGGAAAACTAGGGTTTGTAAACAATGATTCGATACTTTCTTTGTCCCTCGACTCCCCCTTATATAGGAGGTGGAGCCGAGGGATTCGTGTTGTACAAGTTACAAAGTCCGGGACGGTTTCTAATTCATCCCGTAAGATTACAAATAACCCTTTCTATTACAACTCTAGCTTTCCTTAATAACATCTTGGGCTTCCGAATCTTCTTATTCTTCGGGTAGTGGGCCTTCAGTAAACCCCGGGTACTATCTTCGGCAGGCCCATTTGGGATGCCTATGTCAGTCGGGGAGCCATTGGCCCCCGGAAGATTAATTTTGCGACTCCCACCAATCAACAGCCGCTCGCAACTCCAAAGGATAACATGAAGAAGGCTGCGGAGCTTTTGACCAAGAAAGATGAGGAAATCGACATCAACCACCTCCGCACACTCGTAGCTTCAGCAATGAAGCAACAGAGTAAGGCAGACACTTCGCGCAGGTTGGAATCCAACCCGGAACTATGTGTATCCACCGCGCAGAAGGACGCCTCCGGAAGGGAACATCGTGACGATGAATCGCGCACCGGATCCACGGAGCGCAGAAGGAGAACCAGGGAACATCCAAATCCGATCCCCGTACCCTCGAAAACACCTCCGACGGACCCAAAGAAGGGAAAGGATCCGATGTACACTGGAAAGGACAAGTACCGAAATCCGTCACCTCCGCCCCGGAACCCACGTCCTCCTCCGCCCCCTCGCCGCCGTAGTCCAGTCAGAAACACCAGACCCCATGGGCCTGGTGGAATTAATATCCGCGACAACGTGGTACCTCAGAGGAATTGGAACACGGAGTGCACACCGGAGCCTCGTCGGAGCCGGAACGAAAAACGCGAGCCGCCGAAGCCGGAACGAGGGAGGCAACCGCCATCATGGAGAAGGTAGCCACCGAAGCCAGAGTCAGCAGCAAGAAGGGCGTGGAGAATCTGAAGGCGGAAGCAAAAGGTCCCACCGCCCCCCTCACAGATCTCCCTCCCCACCACCTAGTGGAGAAGGTGGAGGCGGAGGCGGAGGCCGGAGATCTCGCTCCCGTTCAAAATCTCCTCGCAATGGCCCGCGCAATGCACGGGAACGTCTCAACGAATACAGATCTGAATACATTGGCCCAAAATGCTTTGGCAGGATGATCCGAGAGGAACCAACGCCAAAAGGCTTGAACCTTAAGTTACCCGGAAACCTGAAGCACTATGATGGCAGTGAAATGCCCGATACTTGGATCGAGGACTACTTCAATGCAGTCAGCTTTGCCGGAGGGAACCAGAAAATAGCCTGCCGCATGCTTCAGTTGTACCTTATTGGTCCAGCCCGTACCTGGCTCAGCGACCTCGAGGAAAACTCCATCTTTTGCTGGTTCGACCTGAAGATCGCCTTCGAGAAACACTTCAGGGGCACCTAAAAGAGACCTGCCACAACAAGTGACCTGCAGGCATGTATCCAGAAGAAGGGTGAAACCTCACGGAATTTTCTCACTCGGTGGTTAGCAACCAGAAATGAGTGCGAGAACGTGGATAACCGCATAACTATGCATGCCTTCATTGGTGGTTTGCAGAGAGGAGGACTGCTCCGGCATAAGCTTACTTGCCTGATCAATGAGAACAATCCGACCTTGGACGACATGATAACCATCGCCAGCAATCACACCGCCGCAGATGACGACGCAGGTGGAGAGCTCGCAGCCACAGCCATACCCCTGCACCAGCAAAAGAAGAACCATGATAATGGTGGCGGCAGCAATAGCAACAAGCGGAAGAACCCCTCCGACGACCAGAAGAGCGGCGGATCCGACATGGTCGCCATGACGTTCCAACGCGGAGGTCAAGGAGGCGGAAGAGGCCGCGACCGTG
Organism: Lolium perenne; assembly: GCF_019359855.2. Taxonomy (NCBI): domain Eukaryota; kingdom Viridiplantae; phylum Streptophyta; class Magnoliopsida; order Poales; family Poaceae; genus Lolium; species Lolium perenne. The sequence goes on along the minus strand of NC_067244.2, from coordinate 265,760,119 downwards.
GTGGCGGAGCCGGTAGGGGCCAGCAGCGCACTGACGAGGTCACCATTGCCGGAACCCGCGCTCCCCAGACTTACGAGGAGTACAGGGATATGCCATGTTTAGCCCATATTGATCCGGCTACTGGCAAGTCCCCCCACACCAATCGCAACTGCAAGTGGGTCAATGATCTCAAAACTGACCCGGAAGCAGGATACAAGCGCGCCCGGAAGCACCGCCCACGCGGCAAAGGAGGCAAGGGCAAGAACAAGGAAAAGGACGGGGATAGTTCCAAGGCGATGGATGAGGACGACGCTTCGCCGGATCCCAAAGAGGCTTCCGCAGCTAACAAATCCAACCCCTTCGTCAAAAAGAGTGCTGGTGCATACCACACCTTCCTCGGAACCCCGACGGTCCGGGCCAAGAAATCGGCCCTCCGGATCCTGAACGCCACGCTTTCGGCTGTGCCACAGTACGTCAAGTGGTCGGAAAATCCGCGCACCTTCGACAGGTCGGATCATCCCACTGTCATCCCCAAAGAGTGCTACGCTTTGGTTGTGAGTCCCCGCATCGACTGGTATGACTTCTCCAAGTGTCTCATGGACGGGGGAGCCAGCCTGAATATCATGTACCTGGAGACTCTGGAGAAGATGAACCTTACCAAGGAGCAGCTCAAGCACAGCATCACGGAATTCCATGGTGTGGTTCCGGGTAAAAAGGAAAACTCTCTGGGCAGCATCAAACTTCCCGTGGCCTTCGGCGATGTTAATAATTTCCGCGAATAGATGATCACGTTCGAAGTTGTGCCCTTCAAGAGCTCCTACCACATCATTTTCGGCAGGCCAACCTACCACAAGTTTCACGCAAGGGCGTGTTAGATCTACAACAAGCTCAAGATTCCGGGTCCTAACGGTATGATCACCGTATCCGGAGACTACAAGAAAGCTCGAGACTGCGAGGAGGGCGAAGCCGCCTTTGCAGAATCGGTGATATCTGGAGAGGAGCTGCAAGGCTACAGGGCCGCGGTGGATCCGAAAGAGATGCATACCACCAAGAAGCAGATCTCCGAACAGAAGAACTCGTTCAAGGCCGCGATAGACACCAAGAAAGTTGACCTCGTAGAAGGCGACAACTCCAAGCAGGTGTCTGTCGGAGCTGGCCTGGACCCCAAATAGGAAGGCGCGCTCGTCGAGTTCCTCCGAGCTAACATGGATATCTTCGCACGGAAACCTTCTGACATGTCCGGAGTGTTGGAGATATGCCCAAGAGGCAATAATAAAGTGGTTATTATATATCTTTATGTTTATGATAAATGTTTGCATACCATGCTATAATTGTATTAACCGAAACATTGATACATGTGTGTTATGTAAACAACAAGGAGTCCCTAGTAAGCCTCTTATATAACTAGCTTGTTGATTAATAGATGATCATAGTTTCATGATCATGAACATTGGATGTTATTAATAACAAGGTTATGTCATTAGATGAATGATATAATGGACACACCCAATTAAGCGTAGCATAAGATCACGTCATTAAGTTCAAATTGCTATAAGCTTTCGATACGTAGTTACCTAGTCCTTCGACCATGAGATCATGTAAATCACTTATACCGGAAGGGTACTTTGATTACATCAAACACCACTGCGTAAATGGGTGGTTATAAAGGTGGGATTAAGTATTCGGAAAGTATGAGTTGAGGCATATGGATCAAGAGTGGGATATTGTCCATCCCGATGACGGATAGATATACTCTGGGCCCTCTCGGTGGAATGTCGTCTGATTAGCTTGCAAGCATGTGACTTGGTCACAAGAGATGACATGCCACGGTACGAGTAAAGAGTACTTGTCGGAGACGAGGTTGAACAAGGTATGGAGATACCGATGATCAAACCTCGGACAAGTAAAATATCGCGTGACAAAGGGAATCAGTATCGTATGTAAATGGTTCAATCGATCACTATCGTTGAATATGTGGGAGTCAATATGGATCTCCAGATCCCGCTATTGGTTATTGGTCGGAGAAGAGTCTCGACTATGTCTGCATAGTTCACGAACCGTAGGGTGACACACTTAAGGTTTGATGTCGTTTAAGTAGATATGGAATATGGAATGGAGTTCGAATGTTTGTTCGGAGTCTCGGATCGGATCCAGGACATCACGAGGAGGTCCGGAATGGTCCGGAGAATAAGATTCATATATAGGAAGTCATATTTCAAGTTTGGAAATGATCCGGTGCATTTATGGAAGGTTCTAGAAAAGTCCGGAAGAAATCACCATGGAAAGTGGAGTCCCGGAGGGACTCCACCTTGCATGGCCGGCCAAACCCTAAGGGGGAGGAGTCCCAGGTGGGCTTCACCTTGGTGGCCGGCCAACCCCCCCAAGGAAGGGGTGGGAGTCCCACCTTGAATAGGATTCCCCCCTTGGGTAGGTTTTGTCCCTTTGGTAGGTTTTGGTTTCGGGTCTTATTCGAAGACTTGGATACCAACACTTGGGGATTTCCACCTATATAATGAGGAGCAAGGGGAGGGGGCCAGCCACACCAAAGCCCTCTTGGCCGCAGCCCCCAAGTGGCCGGCGCCCAAGACCCCCCTCTCCCCAAACCCTAGCCGCCTCTCCTCCTCCACCTCTCCCGCATACGCTTGGCGAAGCCCTGCCGGAGATCTCCACCACCACCGCCACCACGCCGTCGTGCTGCCGGGATTCCGAGGAGGATCTACTACTTCCGCTGCCCGCTGGAACGGGGAGGAGGATGTCATCATCAACACCGAACGTGTGACCGAGTACGGAGGTGCTGCCTGTTCGTGGCACCGTCAGGATCTTCTACGCGCTTTTGCAAGCGGCAAGTGATCGTCTACATCCACCACGAGATCTGATCTCGTTAACACTTTGTGATCTTCAAGGGTATGTTGATCTTCACCTCGTTGCTACCATCTTCTTGATTGGATCTTGGCTTGTTCTTCGTTCTTGCGATAGGAAATTTTTTGTTTTCTATGCTACGAATCCCTACAGCGGTATCAGAGCCGTGTCTATGCATAGATTGGTTGCACGAGTAGAACACAATGGTTTTGTGGGCGTTGATGCTTTTGTTGTCTTTAGTTCGTGTACTTTGCATCTTGCGGGGTGGTGGGATGAAGCGGCTCGGGCTAACTTTACATGACCGCGTTCATGAGATTTGCTCCACGCTTGACATGCAACTTGGACTGCATAAGTGGCTTTGCGGGTGTCTGTCTCTCCCACCATAGTGAAGATTCAATCTACTCTTTCTATTGACAACATTAGTATCACCGTTGTGGTTCATGTTCGTAGGTAGATTGGATCTTACTCGTAAACCCTAAACCACGTAAAATATGCAAACCAAATTAGAGGCGTCTAACTTGTTTTTGCAGGGTTTGGTGATGTGATATGGCCATGATATGATGATGAATATGTATGAGATGATCATTATTGTATTGTGGCAACCGGCAGGAGCCTTATGGTTGTCTTTAAATTTCATGTTGAAGTATTATTTCAAAGTAGTTGTAATAGTTACTACATGGGAGCACAACCATGAAGACGGCGCCATTGACCTTGACGCTACGCCGACGATGATGGAGATCATGCCCGATGATGATGGAGATCATGTCCGTGCTTTGGAGATGAAGATCAAAGGCGCAAAGACAAAAGGGCCATATCATATCACATATGAATTGCATGTGATGTTAATCCTTTTATGCATCTTATATTGCTTAGATCGCGACGGTAGCATTATAAGATGATCCCTCTCACTAAATATCAAGATAATAAAGTGTTCATCCTCAGTATGCACCGTTGCTAAGACTTGTCATTTCGAAGCATCACGTGATGATCGGGTGTGATAGATTCTACATGTGCATACAACGGGTGCAAGCCAGTTTTGCACACGCGGATACTAAGGTTGCCTTGACGAGCCTAGCATGTACAGACATGGTCTCGGAACACGGGATACCGAAAGGTAGAGCATGAGTCATATGGATGATATGATGAACACTTTGAGTGTTCGCCTTTGAAGCTACATCTTTTCTCGTGATGATCGGAATTGGTGTAGTGGATTTGGTTCGTGTGATCACTAAGACAATGCGAGGGATATTGTTTTGAGTGGGAGTTCACCTAGTTAATTTAAGAATTAAAATTTGAACTCAATTTTATCATAAACTTAGTCTAAACTCTTTGCAAATATGTTGTAGATCATGGCGTCCCCCTCCATCAATTTTAACCAGTTCCTAGAGAAAGAAAAGATTAAAAGCAATGGTAGCAAATTCACCGACTGGTTCCGTCATGTGAGGATTTTCCTCAATGGTGGAAATCTGCAATTTGTGCTCGAAGCACCGCTAGGTCCCCCACCACCACCTGCAGTATCCGAGGACGAAAAGAATGTTTACGAGACTCGGGTAAATCGGTACTCTCAAGTTCAGTGTGCCATCCTGTGCAGCCTAGAGGCGGAGCTCCAAAAGCGTTTTGAGCACCACGACCCTTATGAGCTGGTCCATGAGCTAAAAACTATCTTTGAAACTCATGCGGCCGTGGAAAGCTATGAGGCATCGAAACACTTCTTTGGCTGTATGATGGAAGAGGGTAGCTCCGTTAGTGAGCACGTGCTCGCTATGTCCGGGCATGCGAAGAAGCTCAGTGACTTGGGAATAGTGCTTCCTAACAAGCTGGGTATTCATCGTGTACTCCAATCACTGCCACCTAGTTACAAGAACTTTGTGATGAACTACAACATGCAGAACATGAACAAGGAGTTACCTGAACTCTTCTCCATGCTGAAATCTGCTGAGGTGGAAATACAGAAAGAGCACCAAGTGTTGATGGTCAACAAGACCACCAGTTTCAAGAAGCAGGGCAAGCCTAAGAAGGGCAACTTCAAGAAGGGTAGCAAGAAAGTTGTTGCGCCTCCTGAGAAGCCTAAGGCTGGCCCTAAACCTGATACTGAGTGCTATTACTGCAAGGAGAAGGGGCACTGGAAGCGGAATTGCCCCAAGTACATGGCTGATCTGAAGAGCGGCCTTGTCAAGAAAAAGAAAGGTATATTTGATATACATGTTATAGATGTCTATCTTACTGGTTCTCGTAGTAGTGCCTGGGTATTTGATACTGGTTCGGTTGCTCATATTTGTAACTCGAAACAGGAACTACGGAATAAACGAAACCTAGCGAGGGACGAGGTGACGATGCGCGTTGGAAATGGATCCAAGGTCGATGTGATCGCCGTCGGCACACTCCCTCTACATCTACCTTCGGGATTAGTTTTAAACCTAAATAATTGTTATTTGGTGCCTGCGTTGAGCATGAACATTATATCTGGATCTTGTTTAATGCAAGACGGTTATTCATTTAAGTCAGAGAATAATGGTTGTTCTATTTATATGAATAATATCTTTTATGGTCATGCGCCTGAGATGAATGGTTTATTCTTGTTAAATCTCGATAGTAGTGATACACATGTTCATAACATTGATGCTAAGCGAATTAAATTAAATGATAATTCTACTTATATGTGGCACTGTCGTCTTGGTCATATTGGAGTGAAGCGCATGAAGAAACTCCATTCTGATGGAATTCTTGAGTCACTTGACTTTGAGTCACTTGATAGATGCGAAGCATGTCTAATGGGAAAAATGACTAGGACTCCATTCTCTGGTACAATGGATCGAGCTACAGACTTATTGGAAATCATACATACCGATGTGTGTGGACCAATGAGTGTAGCATCGCGCGGTGGTTATCGTTATGTTCTAACCTTCACAGATGATCTGAGTAGATATGGGTATATCCATTTCATGAAACATAAGTCCGAAACTTTTGAGAAGTTTAAGGAATTCCAAAGTGAAGTAGAAAATCAACGTAACAAGAAGATTAAGTTTCTGCATTCTGATCGCGGAGGCGAATATCTGAGTTATGAGTTTGGCATGCATTTAAAGAAATGCGGAATACTTTCACAGTTGACACCGCCGGGAACACCACAGCGCAATGGTGTGTCCGAACGTCGTAATCGAACTCTCTTGGATATGGTTCGATCTATGATGTCTCTTACTGATTTGCCGTTATCGTTTTGGGGTTATGCTTTAGAGACAGCCGCATTCACTTTAAATAGGGCACCATCTAAATCCGTTGAAACGACACCGTATGAATTATGGTTTGGCAAGAAACCTAAGCTGTCGTTCCTTAAAGTTTGGGGTTGCGAAGCTTATGTAAAGAAGTTACAACCTGACAAGCTAGAACCCAAAGCGGAGAAATGCGTCTTCATAGGATACCCTAAAGAAACTATTGGGTATACTTTCTATCACAGATCCGAAGGAAAAAATCTTTGTTGCTAAGAACGGATCCTTTCTTGAGAAGGAGTTTCTCACTAAAGAAGTGACTGGAAGAAAAGTAGAACTCGATGAGGTTACTGAACCTTCTCTCGTAGATCAGAGTAGCGCAGTACCGGAAGATGTTCCTGTGCAGCCTGCACCGATAGGAGAGGAAGCAAATGATAATGATCATGAAACTTCGAACGAGAAAGCTACTGAACCTCGCAGATCGACGAGGGAGCGTACCACTCCTGATTGGTATGATCCCTGTCTAAATGTCATGATTGTGGACAACAATGATGAAGACCCTGCGATGTATGAGGAAGCAATGATGAGCCCAGATTCCAACAAATGGCATGAAGCCATGAAATCCGAAATGGGATCCATGTATGATAACCAAGTATGGACTTTGGTAGACTTACCTGATAGCCGCAAGGCTGTCGAGAATAAATGGATCTTCAAGAGAAAAACAGATGCTGATGGTAATATTACTGTATATAAAGCTCGACTTGTCGCGAAGGGGTTCCGACAAATTCAAGGAGTTGACTACGATGAGACTTTCTCACCTGTAGCGAAGCTACAGTCTGTGAGGATTTTGTTAGCAATAGCTGCATTTTTTGATTACGAGATCTGGCAGATGGATGTCAAAACGGCGTTCCTTAATGGTGACATTGAGGAAGAGTTGTATATGGTACAACCCAAAGGTTTTGTCGATCCTAAAAATGCTGACAAGGTATGCAAACTTCAGCGTTCCATTTATGGACTGAAGCAAGCATCCCGGAGTTGGAACCGACGCTTTGATAAGGTGATCAAAGACTTCGGGTTTATACAGTGTCATGGAGAGGCCTGTATTTACAAGAAAGTGAGTGGGAGCTCTGTAGCATTCCTGATATTATATGTAGATGACATATTATTGATTGGAAATGATATAGAACTATTAAGCAGTGTAAAAGGTTATTTGAATAAGTGTTTTTCAATGAAAGACCTTGGTGAAGCAGCGTACATTTTAGGCATCAAGATTTATAGAGATAGATCAAGACGCCTAATAGGGCTTTCACAGAGTACATACCTGGACAAGATTCTAAAGAAGTTTAGAATGGATGAAAGCAAGAAAGGGTTCTTGCCTATGTTGCCAGGTAAGGTCTTGAGTAAAACTCAAGGTCCGGCTACGGCAGAAGAAAGAGAGAGGATGAATCAGATCCCCTATGCCTCGGCAGTAGGCTCTATCATGTATGCCATGCTGTGTACTAGACCGGATATCGCACATGCTGTTAGTTTGACCAGCAGATATCAAAGTGATCCAGGAATGGAACACTGGACAGCGGTCAAGAATATCCTGAAGTACTTGAAAAGGACTAAGGATATGTTTCTTTGTTATGGCGGTGACCAAGGGCTCGTTGTAACCAGTTACACCGATGCAAGTTGGAACACTGATCCTGATGACTCTAAGTCTCAGTCTGGGTACGTGTTTATATTGAATGGTGCTGCAGTTAGCTGGATGAGTTCCAAGCAGTGCACGGTGGCGAAGTCTTCAACTGAATCTGAATACATAGCGGCTTCGGAGGCTTCATCGGAAGCGGTATGGATGAAGAGGTTCATTGTTGAGCTTGGTGTGGTTCCTAGTGCATTGGACCCATTAGTCATCTATTGTGACAACATGGGTGCCATCGCCAATGCACAAGAACCAAGGTCACACAAGAAGCTGAAGCATATCAAGCTGCGTTTTCATTCGATTCGTGAGTACATCGAAGATGGTGAAGTAAAGATTTGCAAAGTACACACAGATCTGAATGTGGCAGATCCGTTGACTAAAGCTCTCCCTAGGGCAAAGCATGACCAACACTAGAATGCCATGGGTGTTAGGTACCTTACAATGTAATCTAGATTATTGACTCTAGTGCAAGTGGGAGACTGTTGGAGATATGCCCAAGAGGCAATAATAAAGTGGTTATTATATATCTTTATGTTTATGATAAATGTTTGCATACCATGCTATAATTGTATTAACCGAAACATTGATACATGTGTGTTATGTAAACAACAAGGAGTCCCTAGTAAGCCTCTTATATAACTAGCTTGTTGATTAGTAGATGATCATAGTTTCATGATCATGAACATTGGATGTTATTAATAACAAGGTTATGTCATTAGATGAATGATATAATGGACACACCCAATTAAGCGTAGCATAAGATCATGTCATTAAGTTCAAATTGCTATAAGCTTTCGATACATAGTTACCTAGTCCTTCGACCATGAGATCATGTAAATCACTTATACCGGAAGGGTACTTTGATTACATCAAACACCACTGTGTAAATGGGTGGTTATAAAGGTGGGATTAAGTATTCGGAAAGTATGAGTTGAGGCATATGGATCAAGAGTGGGATATTGTCCATCCCGATGACGGATAGATATACTCTGCGCCCTCTCGGTGGAATGTCGTCTGATTAGCTTGCAAGCATGTGACTTGGTCACAAGAGATGACATGCCACGGTACGAGTAAAGAGTACTTGTCGGAGACGAGGTTGAACAAGGTATGGAGATACCGATGATCAAACCTCGGACAAGTAAAATATCGCGTGACAAAGGGAATCGGTATCGTATGTAAATGGTTCAATCGATCACTAAGTTATCGTTGAATATGTGGGAGTCAATATGGATCTCCAGATCCCGCTATTGGTTATTGGTCGGAGAAGAGTCTCGACTATGTCTGCATAGTTCACGAACCGTAGGGTGACACACTTAAGGTTTGATGTCGTTTAAGTAGATATGGAATATGGAATGGAGTTCGAATGTTTGTTCGGAGTCTCGGATGGGATCCAGGACATCACGAGGAGGTCCGGAATGGTCCGGAGAATAAGATTCATATATAGGAAGTCATATTCCAAGTTTGGAAATGATCCGGTGCATTTATGGAAGGTTCTAGAAAAGTTCGGAAGAAATCACCATGGAAAGTGGAGTCCCGGAGGGACTCCACCTTGCATGGCCGGCCAAACCCTAAGGGGGAGGAGTCCCAGGTGGGCTTCACCTTGGTGGCCGGCCAACCCCCCCAAGGAAGGGGTGGGAGTCCCACCTTGAATAGGATTCCCCCCTTGGGTAGGTTTTGTCCCTTTGGTAGGTTTTGGTTTCGGGTCTTATTCGAAGACTTGGATACCAACACTTGGGGATTTCCACCTATATAATGAGGAGCAAGGGAAGGGGGCCGGCCACACCAAAGCCCTCTTGGCCGCAGCCCCCAAGTGGCCGGCGTCCAAGACCCCCCTCTCCCCAAACCCTAGCCGCCTCTCCTCCTCCACCTCTCCCGCATACGCTTGGCGAAGCCCTGCCGGAGATCTCCACCACCACCGCCACCACGCCGTCGTGCTGCCGGGATTCCGAGGAGGATCTACTACTTCCGCTGCCGGCTGGAACGGGGAGGAGGACGTCGTCATCAACACCGAACGTGTGACCGAGTACGGAGGTGCTGCCCGTTCGTAGCACCGTCAGGATCTTCTACGCGCTTTTGCAAGCGGCAAGTGATCGTCTACATCCACCACGAGATCTGATCTCGTTAACACTTTGTGATCTTCAAGGGTATGTTGATCTTCACCTCGTTGCTACCATCTTCTTGATTGGATCTTGGCTTGTTCTTCGTTCTTGCGATAGGAAAATTTTTGTTTTCTATGCTACGAATCCCTACACGGAGTACCAAGGGAACTCGCCGAGCACTACCTCAACATCAATCCGGGTGCAAAACCGGTGAAGCAAGCTATGCGACGCTTTGGAGACAAGAAGCGCCGCGCCATAGGGATGGAATTAGCAAAGTTACTAGAGGCAGGTTTTGTAGTAGAAGTTATCCATACTGATTGGGTCGCAAACCCCGTCCTTGTACCCAAAAAGAATTCTTAAATACTAAGAATGTGCATCGATTACTCCAGCTTGAATAAGCATTGTCCGAAGGATCCGTTTCCCTTGCCGCGCATTAACCAAGTCATTGATTCGACGGCGGGGGCGGAACTTCTGTGTTTTCTTGACGCATATTCCGGGTATCATCAGATCCGGATGAAGAAGTCCGACCAAAAGGCGACCTCGTTCATCACACCCTTTGGCACTTACTGCTATGTCACCATGCCTTTTGGTTTGAAAAATGCAGGTGCCACCTACCAACGTACGATGCAGCGATGCCTGAAGGACCAAATTGGCCGGAACGTGCACGCCTACGTCGACGACATCGTGGTCATGACCCGGAAAGGATCCGACTTGATCAGCGACCTCAAGGAAACCTTCAATAATCTCCGACAATACAAGATGATGTTGAATCCGTTGAAGTGCGTCTTTGGCGTGCCAGCCGGAAAACTCCTTGGCTTCATTGTGTCTCACAGAGGCATTGAAGTAAACCCGGAAAAAATCAAGGCTATCCTAAACATTAAGAGGCCAACTTGTCTCAAAGATGTGCAACGATTAACTGGTTGCGTTGCTGCAATCAGTAGATTTGTTAGCCATCTTGGCGAGAAGGCACTACCTTTGTACAAGCTGCTGAAGAAAACAGACAAATTTATCTGGGACGACGCAGCAGACGCAGCACTTCAGGGGTTAAAAGAAATTCTCTCTTCCCCACCTATATTGGCATCTCCGGAAGAGTCAGAGCCTATGCTCCTCTATCTGGCAGCTTCCAACAAGGTTATTAGTCTCGTCATCGTGGTGGAGTGAAAGGAAGAAGGATATGAGTACGGAGTCCAGAGGTCAGTCTATTACATCAGCGAGGTCCTGACGGAATCCAAGCAAAGATACCCTCACTTTCAGAAGCTACCCTACGGAGTGTTCCTAGGTAGCCGGAAGCTGAGACACTACTTTCAAGAGCATCCCATGACAGTTGTGAGCAAAGCTCCTTTGTCGACGATCATCAACAACTTCGACGCAACAGGGCGCGTAGCGAAGTGGGGAATAGAACTTTCCGCCTTCGACATCAACTACCAAGCTAGAACTTCAATCAAATCTCAGATTTTGGCGGATTTTTTCGTCGATTGGACTGAAGCGCCGGAGGGAACACCTGTGCCGGAACCAGAACCTTGGATCATGCACTTTGACGGATCCAAGCAACATCAAGGCTTGGGGGCTGGAGTTACCCTGAAGTAACCTACCGGATAAGAGTTGCAGTATGTCCTGCAGATTCACTTCGAAGCTACAAATAACATGGCGAAATGCGAGGCTCTACTACACGGTCTGCGCATCGCTAAGGAGATTGGGATCAAGCACATCATATGTTGTGGAGATTCCGACTTGGTGGCACAACAAGTAGCCGAAACCTGGAACGCCAGAAACTCCATCATGGCGGCTTACAGAGATAAAGTTGACAAAATCGCCAAGTGCTTTCTTGGATACGAAGTCAAGTACGTCAGAAGAGATGACAACACAGCGGCAGATATGCTATCCAAGTTCGGATCTGGCAGGAAACCCATTCCGCCTGGAATTTTCCTTGAGCACTTATGGATACCCTCAGTAAAGGGCGCTAACCCGGAAAACCCAGATGTGGCAGTGTCTCCGGCTAAGGAGGTGATGGTCATCATTCCGGCCTGGACACAGCCTTTCCTGGACTACCTCATTGATCAAAAGTTGCCGGAGGACGAAGTCCTCGCACGATAGATCATCAGACGAGCAAGATCCTACACAATAGTTGATGGACAGCTCTATAAACGAAGTGCAAACGGGGTATTTCTGAAATGCATCTCAAATCAAGATGGCATCGAAATCCTCAGAGAGATCCATGCAGGTGATTGCGGGCATCACGCCGCTCCCAGGTCCCTCGTTGCAAAAGCTTTCTGGCATGGATTTTACTGGCTAACAGCTAAAGAAGATGATGAGAAAATAGTGAAAACGTGCCGAGGTTGTCAGTACTATGCTACTCAACCAAACGCTCCGTCTCAGGAGCTAAAGACCATCCCTATCACTTGGCCGTTCGCGGTCTGGGGGCTCGACATGGTCGGAAAATTAAAGAAATCATCTCCTGGCGGTTTTGAGTACCTCTTGGTCGCTATTGACAAGTTCAGTAAGTGGATCGAGGCAAAGCCAGTGAGAAAAGCCGATGGTGCTACGGCACTAAAATTTGTTTGCAGCCTCGTAACAAGATACGGCATCCCACACAGCATAATCACAGACAATGGCACGAACTTCGCACAGGGAGAACTAAAGGATTATTGCAATGACGTAGGGATCCGGCTTGACCTTGCATCTGTGGCTCAAACACAATCAAATGGACAGGTCGAGCGAGCCAATGGCCTGATAGTAGCCGGAGTCAAACCTCGCCTTGAAGAACCGCTACGTCGCGCAGCCGGAGCTTGGGCTGAGGAGTTAGATTCTGTTTTGTGGAGTTTACGAACTACCCCTAACAGGTCAACTGGATTTACTCCGTTCTTCCTAGTATACGGATCTGAAGCTGTGCTCCCCTTCGACATCATCCATGATTCCCCGCGAGTTTCTGCCTATAATGAAGAAACTGCTGATGAGGCTCGACATCTATCTGTGGACCTGATCGAAGAGGCTCGGAATCTAGCTGACCAACGTTCCACCATTTACCAGCAGAAACTCCGATGCTACCATAGTCGTCGAGTTCGGAACCGCTCGTTTAAGGAAGGTGACTTGGTCCTCCGCCTTCGGCAGGTGAAAGAGCATAAGTTGCAATCTCCATGGGAAGGACCTTTCATCATCAGCAAAGTACTGCACAACGGATCTTATTACCTCATCGATTTCCGCGAATTAAAGGATAGACCTAACAATTGGTACCGGAAACGCAAGAGGGAGGATCCGGGTGACATCTACGATGAAACAGACCGTCCCTGGAACATAGCACAACTACGTCCTTTCCACACTTAGCAACTTTCGCATTACATACTTTGTAATATCTATGATACATGATCAATGAAATAAAGCATATGGTTCACTCTTTGAGTCTTTTACCTCCTTTAATTGTTCATTTTTGGATCGTGTATATTTTCCGACTAAAACCGCAGAGCTGGATATTTCCGCCTAGGCGTGTATGAAAGTTGTGATTTTGAAAATCGTCCTTTAGGACGTGAGCTTAAGTTTTCTGGTGGATGAGTTTTTTGTTGCGAACTTATGGATTCCTGGTAGCGACTTCCGGCACCTTGGCTGGGGCTTGTTTCCGCGGTTATGGATGGATTGCCATTAGGCTTCGTCGCCGCTGGCGAGCGTTTCCGGCTAAAGGTCTTCCGGCTCGTGGAAGGTCAAATAAGCAAGCCGGAAAACTTAGAAACTAGTACTTGCTTTCCAAACGAACGAAACATGCATTCATAACTTAAAACGGATCGCAGGATAAGTATTTTCCGCCCACATGCATATGTTTCGTCCTAGCTACTTCAAATACTTAGTCTTATTACAAACCCACAAAGGGGCCAAAATGATGCGTCTCATTGTTTTTCAGGATTTACTCGGAGGATTCTGCTTCATCCTCCGAAGCTTGATACGTGTCGTCCTGGCCGGAACCTTCGCCGGAGTCATCATCTGAGCGGTGCGCGCTGGACCCGGAGCCCTCCTCGTCATCCTCATCGTCGGAGAAGCCAGGCGGAGGAGCATGCTTCTTATACCACGCGGAGTGATTCACCCGCTGGGCAAAGAGTGTGTCGAAGCCTTCGGTCTCCGCGAGAGCCTTTTTGACGTTGGTGCCCCTGGGGACTCCGCGTGCAACCGTTGCGAAATTCATGGCGGGGAAGTACGACTTGCACATCGCCAGGGCAATCGAGGCAGCTCCGCGAGCAGAAGACTCTTGCCAGTCCCTGATCAGATCCGGCACCATCTTCATCAGCTTGGTCATCGTGTCGATAAGCGAGGTGCGGGCTTTTTTCAGGGACAACGTTTGAGCGATGCCACGGCAAGCCTCGATGAGATCACCGATGGAGTTCCAGGCTTCTTCATATGCCTCCGTCCTGGAAAGAGCGGATTCGTTGTTCCTTTCAAAACCGAGACATGCTGATTCATTCAAACAAATGCATGGTCAGTTTCCGGGATGGGTTCAAAAGTATGCAATGGAGAAGCCGGAAACATAAAGTCCTTACGAAAGATTAGCTCGTCAATAGCCGCCGCCTCCGTCTCATAATTTTTCGCCTTGGACACAAGACCCTTTATTCTTTGATGGCTCGTCTTTAGCTTCTCAGCAAGCTCCGACGTAGATTTCAAGTGCTTCTCCTCCAGTACTTTCTTGGCTTTGGTCTCCTTTTCGGCTGATTCCTTGAGGAAATTCTGGAGGGAGGCATGCTCGGCTTTTAGCACCTCGAGCTCGGCGGAGATTGAGTCGACAGAGGGGCGCTTGGCAAATTCTTCTGTAAGGCGGAAAGCAAGATTCAATTACAAAGACACATTCAGATGATAAAAAGAGTGCGTTGAGGAACTTCAAGTAAGGCGGAGCACTTACCCTCGTTCTTTTTCAAACGAGCTTCCAGGTGTGCGATGGCCTGCTGGTCCTCCGCCCCCTTATTGGTCAGCCTCTCGATCTCCGCCTTCTGCTCCAGCACCAACGTCCGCAGATCTTCATGCAGTTGACAGGTGTTCTGTGTAGCGTATAGGATTGGTTAGTCGGAAATTTAAAATCTGGGGGCTGGCCGCAAAGTTACAAAACATTTCTTGTGCTTGGAAATTTTTAGTTTCCGCCAAGGAGCAATTCAAGATTATACAGTTACAAGCATCGGCTTACACATTTACTCGGAAAATATCTAAACCAACGCTTGGGGGCTGGTGTTACTTGGCGCACAGCTTTATGCTTGGCGAAAAAGACCCGGAGATTGTCCTCAAGGGTCGACAGGTCCTGCTGCTCCGTCTCCGGCTTCCCCCACACTTCATTCATTAATTTCGAGATTTCTGCATGACGTTGTGCGAGGGGAACTTTCTGAAGAACCGGAAAGAACCGCGGGTGCGTTTTGGGCGTACCAGTTGCACCACTCAGCAGCAACTTCTTTCCGGCATCATTAGCCGTAGCTTCAGCCGATGTGTTTTCTGGTTCCTCAGGCGGAGGTTTAGAGGAGGAGGCGCCTTTGCCGGAATCGGCAGTCGGATCTTCTGGAATGTCGTCAAGGTTGATGACATCCTTTGGAATCTGAGCTGTAGAGGAAGAGGCTTTAGGCGGAACCTCCACTTCTGGAGTTTCGGGCATGGACGCAGGAGAGGGTTTGGACTTCTTCTTGGGGGGCTTGCTTTCGGTACTTTTGCTTCATAACAAAAAGGGTTTAACACTTAGCAGATTTCAAGTTGAGTTGCAAACATAAAGTAAGACGAAAACCAAGTACTCACCTGGATTTAAGGAAGAACTGCTCGATGTTGGCTTGCAAGCTTTTGCTGGTGTCGATGTGCTTGAGGCGCTGTTTTTCTTTCTCGGCCTTCTTGGTGGCCATGGTGCTCGGAGTCTCGCACGCTCGCTTTGGCGCCGAGCCGTAGGCAGTGGCTCTCTTCCGCTTAGCCGGAGCGGGGGCCTCAGGAGCTTCCGCGTCCGATGTGGCCTCCGGGTGAGTGTTGCCGGAGTGAGGAACCCGGGTTAAATTCCTGAGGTCTTTCTCCTCGAGGGCTTCGAGCTGAACATAGAGATAAAAAGTCCTTAGACAAAATCGCTGGAACCAACAAGGGAAAGATGAATCTAGTCGGAAGACTTACCGCGGTGCCGGCGCCATCAGTGTGTATATCAAAATTACACACGTGAGAGCGAACGTCACGCAGAATCTTGATCATCACCCGGATCCGCTTGTCCAAGGCATCGGAGGAGAGGTTGTCCTTGGAGGCGTGCATGGTGTCATCGCGTCCCGTGTATTGGAACATCAAGCGATCCCGATGTTGTAGTGGTTGGATCCGCTTGGTGAACCAGGACATGGTCAGATCCTTCCCCGACAAGCCGTCCTCCGTCAGCTTGCAGATCCGCCTGACCGCCCTTGTCAGCTGGGGCGTCTCGGAAATATGAGGACATTTGGTCCAGGCAGGGGTCTCGCTGGCGGGCCCATCCTTGAACTCTGGCAGCGTCTTCGTGCTGGCCGGATCTGCGACATCCTTCACGTAGAAGAATCCCGCGGACCAGTATCTGACGGATTCGTGGCGATCCGTGTGGGGGTAGACGCGCCCGGGGCGGAGCTTGAAGGTGATGCTCCCACAGGTGGCGAGCGACGACGTCTGCGGGACCGTCTCCTTCTTGACGGAAAAGAAATATTGAAACAAGGGCAAGTCCGGAGTTACCCGGAGATGACCCTCGCATAGGGTAACGTGGTTGGCGATGGCGAGGATGCTGTTGGGAGAAATATTGTGAGGTTGCAGGTTGTACTCCTTGAGGATTTCCGTGAAGAAGTCGCTCGGAGGCAACGAGAACCCACGCTCGACCAGTGCCTTAGTCAGCACCCATTCTCCGGCTTCGGGCGCCGGGATCAGGGCACCCGGAACCGTTCGCCAGGATCCGGGTTGCAAGAAGCCCTCCGCCTCGAGGCTGCGGAGCTCATCCTCTGTGGTGGTGCAGGGCCACCACTTCCCCTTGACCTCGCCTTCGCGAGATCGGGCCTTTGATTTTTTGGCGGCGACCTCTTCCACCTTTTTCTCCATTTGTTTGGATCCGGCCAGATCCTCCGGGTTGGCCGATGTCCCTTCAATGTTCTTGCCGAAACCCTTAGAAGGATCCAGCTGAACAGGGCTGAATGGCGGAGGGGCGGAAGAGATGGGCGTTGCTGAGATCGGTTCCGTCTGCGAGGGAGGCGGAGTCGAAGAAGACGTCTACAAGTTGCGAGTACACTAACTTAGTCGGAATTACCACTACATGCTAATCGTCTCTACCAACGCCGGTGAAGAAGCTCGAGCCAAAGACTTACTGGAAATGGTTTCCACGGTGGTCGGAGACGCCGGCGGCGAGGAATTTGCTGCGGTGGCTCGCCAAACTTAAGAACTCGATGAACACGGTGCGGCGGCGCTAGCTCCGGCGAACTTCCGGCAGACTCCGGCACGGCGGAAGACTGTAGCTCGGTGGCGGCGTTTGACGGAGAGGTGAAAAGGGGGAGAATGAACTGATTAGGCGTATGCGGTGGGATATTTATAGCCGGGGGATGAGATTCGTGCTCCGCATCCTGTGGTCGGAACGCAAGCCTCGCGCCGTTGGATGATGGACACGTGTCAAAAACCCTAGCGGTAAAAATGGCTAAGGATAAGTTACCACTCAAATTACCCGAAAATGGCGCCAAGATTGACGGAACCGTTTGAACTTCACAAGGTTCCGGGTAAAGAATTTAAAACGACAAGCCGTTATCTCTACAGGGGAGTAATCCGGAGGCTCGTTGTGAAAATGAGGTCAATGGATGAAGTCCCGCGGGATAAAGGATTTTTCCGGCATACAAGCTGGAAAGAAAAAATCATGAAGTTGGAGTTCTTCAAATTTCCCCATGTTACCGAGAGGATTGTCGGAAGCAAAGATGATTCGAGCAAGGCGGAAACAAAGAGGTGAATCTCGGAGAACTCTGGGGGCTACTGTTGTGGGTATACTTCATGGGTGTACCATCGACAGTGCCTAGATCCGGCAAGCCCGGGTGGCCCACAGACGGTGATGGTGGCGTATGGCCCATCGGGCGGCCCAGTTGCTGTAGATCAAGATGGATGAAGTCCAGCCCAGGAGCAAGGAGCCGGATCCACCGACCAACTCAAGAAGTCGGATCTGGCCTGGCCCATCAGGGGTAGCCGGATCCGGTACGACGTATAAGGGAAGGCGAATCCTTGACGTACACAGCAAGATAGCATACCGTAGTTAGGCGACTTGTATTCCGGCTAGGACTCTCCTTGTAAACCCTAGATCCTGGCGCCTTTATAAGCCGGATCCCGGGAGCCCTAGAGGCACAACCACAACTCATTGTAACAACGCGAAAGCGCCCAGATAATTCCAGACAAGCAGCAGTAGGCCCTGTCCACGAGCAGGTGTTCCGAAGCTGGGTAAATCGCGTACCACCGTCCCGAGGACTCTCCGTCCAATGTCCCCTACTTCTTCTTCCCTCCATGAGGATCCCTCCTCTGGAGTACCGTCGAATAGGCAACGACAGCTGATCTGTCTTTTGCAGGCAGGATGAGAGGATGGCCCAAGTGGATAGTGTTGTTGTCAATATCCGGGACCGGGAAGATTCGCTTGATATCTTGCTTAACCTGCTAACACACGTTTTTACTGAACATTATACCTGATTTGGACCAATTTGGAAGTTGTCCTAATTGTTGGCAGAATTGATTCAAGATGCGAGATATGGAAGTTGCTTCCTGCATGTCAGCTTTTCCACAGACAAGCAAATCATCTGCAAACATTAGAGAATGTATAGGAGGGCAATTCGGTCCAAGTGATATACCTGACAAGTGGTTGACCTGAAGAGCTTCTTGTAGTGCCAAAGAAAGTTCATTCACTGCAAGCACAAAAAGTGATGGGGACAAAGGGCAATCTTGTCTAATGCCTCTACTACTTTTAAAGTGAGCAAAAGATTGTCCATTTATGATAACTGAGAAGTCGGCGAGGATATGCATGCAGAGATAAGATTTATAAAATGGTCATGAGGACCTTTACGTGCAAGGGCGGAAGCAATGAAATGCCACTCAATTCTGTCAAAAGCCTTAGCTAAATCAATTTTAAGCATGAAGTCAAGCCCATTCCAAGAAGAAAGAGAGAACGAGTGAGCAATTTCCTGGGCAACGATTATATTGTTACTAATGCGTCTTCCCTCTATGAAGGCTTGTTGAGAAGGGTGAATATAATCAGGCAAGTGTTCCTTCAATCTATTTGCCAATGACTTAGCAATTATCTTGTAAATGACATTGCAAAGACTAATTGGTCTAAAGTCCGATGGCAAATGACAAACCAACTTTTTTGGTATAAGAGCAATGTTTGTGTCGTTGAGTCCAGGAGGGAGGATACCTGTGATGTAGAAGTTTCTTACCAAGTTGGTCACATCGTCTCCAATCCAACTCCAAGCCGAGGTGTAAAAGGCAACATTGAACCCATCAGGACTCGGAGAAGCATGTTTCTTCATTGCTTTAAGGATCCCCCAAATCTCCTGTTTGTCTGGGATTGAATTGGTGAAGTCATGAGCATCATGCGGAAAAGAGGTGCTCAAGAGAGGCCTGCCATTGTTAGGACATGCCGACTGGAAAATAGTTTTAAAATAATGTACAAACTCATGAGCAATATCATCCGGGTAAAAAAGGTTATCTCCATGTTCAGTTTTAATTGAAACGATGCGGTTTCTTCATTGATGTTTGCGCACAACATTGTGAAAGTATGAGGTGTTCCTGTCTCCGTGTACTGCCCAATGCTTCTTTGCTCTCTGCCTGTAAAATTCTGTGAGCTTGGTCATGTTATCTTCATATTGAGAAATAAGTTTTACCTCCAAGGAATGATCTTGATCTTGAATTGGTTGCTTCTGGATGGTATTGATCTGCTCTTGAAGTATATCGAGTTGTTGTTGTAAAGGTTTCTTCTTTTTGCACCACTTCTTAAGTGTACCTACAAGATTAGTTGTCCTATAATGGAAAGGTTTATTAGCAGAAGTATACCAAGCAGATTTTGCAACATTCTGAAAGTCTTCTTCCATGGTCCACCAGTTCTCGAACTTGAAATTGAGTTTCGGTTTGCGAAATTGGGATTCCGTTGAAACAAGAATAGGCGCATGATCACCGAGAATTATAGGAAGATTGAAAATATTTGTGTTAGGGAAAATGGCGCACCATTCAGCATTGGCAAGACAACGGTCTAATCTTTCAAAAACTGGATTGGAGGAAAAGCGCTTGTTCGTCCAAGTATAAGCAGGACCAATGTAACCGAGATCGAAGAGCCCACATTGCTTGACATCCGAGTTGAAAGCATGCATACGATTCTTATTAATATTAGAAGAAGTGGTATCTACGTCGCACATAATATTGTTGAGATCACCAAAACACATTACTGATTTATCTAGATTTTCACAAACAAAAGTGGTAATTTGGTTCCAAATCGCCCTTGTTTGACGGTGGTGAGGATCCCCGTACACGCAGATGAGAACAAACTCTACAGTAGTAGCTATATAAACAAAAGTGGCTAAGATTAGATGGTGACTAGAGAACTTAATATTAACCCGAACTTCATCATTCCATAAAAGCCATAGTCCACCAGAGAGTCCAATAGAGGGCACTACGAAGCTGTCGGCAATGTTAAAACGGTTATTAAGTTGCGAAGAATTGTACCTAGACGTTCGGGTTTCAGAAATAAAAGTGATTTGTGCTCCTGTGGATGATATTAACCTGTGAAGGAACTCCATCTTTTTTGAGTTATTGAGATTCTTACCCTTACCCTGACAATTCCAGCCGATCAACTTCATGGTGGAGGACAAAGCGTTCTGTCGCGAGTTTGATTATGCCATCGTTGGCAACAACATCTTCATCCATGGCGTGCGTTTCTTGTAGCCACATGGTGCATTGGTTTGGTGGCCAAGATCGATGTGCAATAAGCAATGCTGATTATGATTCCATCAAAAGATTTCATTGCTTGGACTGCGCATGCGCATAGATTAGAAACACTATTTTGGGGAAAAAGAAAGATAAAAGGCGACTAGTAGCCACTAGTCCTGATCGAATACAAATTCGATTGGTACATGTGCGGGAGAAACATGGAGTACAATAACCTATCGTGGGGGGCCACGGGCTCTAAGAGCATCTCCAACAGCCCCGCCAAAATGCGGGCACGCTAAAAAAAAATCGCCGAGGGAGCGGATACGCGAAGCTCCAGCAGACGCGCAAAAACGCAGCGCGCGCTAAAAAATTTGCTGCGCGCGGGCTTTTGCGCCATCGGGCTTCTGCGCCATCCTACGCGTCAAAACTGGCGCGCCGCTTGCAGCGCGCGCTATTAAACGAGGCGCGCGCACCAACCGCCTGGAAGTTTCAGTCCACGCGTCGCTCAGCCACCGCTCCACCTCGCCCCGCGCGTCGCTCCGCCTCCGCTCCACCGCACCTCGCGCGCCGCTCTGCCTCTCCCGCTCTGCCTCCCCACCGCCGCTCGAGCTCCGGCTACCGCGGTGTGCGCGCGCGTCCGAACGGGACATTCTACGTGGAGATCCGGAGCGGCGAGGAGCGCATCGGGCTCGACACGTTTGAGACGGCGCACGAGGCGGTGCGCGCGTACGACGCGGTCGCCTGGCGCCTCGGCCGTCCTCAGCAGTCGATGAACTTCTCGGACGTTTGGACGCGGCAGCAGGCGGAAGACCTCGCGCCACCGCCGCAGGCCGTCACGCAGGAGGCGAGGCAGCGGCAGCGCGAGCTCGAATAGCGCCTCCTCGTCGCCGAGCGGGACGAGCGCATGCGCCTCGAGTGGGCGCGGCGCTTCCCGGAGGACGTGGCCGCGGAGCTCGCCTTCTACGCCGAGAAGGAAGAGGAGAAGGCGGCGCAGAAGGCGGCGAAGAAGCGAGATCGGGAGGCAAGAAGGGCCAAGAAGGAGGCCAAGAAGAAGGAGAAGGAGGAGAAGGCCGCGAGGAAGAAGGGAGAGAAGAAGAAGGGTGCCGGTCCGTCGACTCTTCCTCCTCGGAGTTCGAGTGGTCGTCGACTCCGGTGTTATCCACAACACCGAACTCGTCCGACTTCGACTGGTCCGATTAGTTTTAGTGTAGCCTAGTTTTAAATTTGGTTGTAGCAAATGTGGGTTGAACTATGCAATATATTTATATTTTCAGTCTATTTTTAGATTTTGTTTGATCTATTAGATGTACAATTGTGTGAAAATGTTGTTTTTGGGGCTGCATTTTAGCGTATCTGCAAAAAAGTCCTTTTTAGCGCTGTATTTTAGCGCGACGGTTTACATCACCCAGTGGAGCTCTCGCCGGCGTCGCGCACACGCTGTAAAGCCGATTATACAACGCCTGTTATACAGCTCCTGTTGGAGATGGTCTAGGACAATGTTTAAGGGGAACTTGGTCCCTGCCACAAGAAAGCGTGTTCTTTTGGTTTGCAAGAATTAATAAACATAGAAAATAGGAAATTCACATGACAATGTGGAATCCTAGCACGATGGCACAGTCATACGCGGAAAAACAAAGACTTGCTGTAGAGTTGACCTGGAACAGTGTCCTGAGCCCAGGCTTTACTTAGATCAGATCTGAAGCATGAGCGTCTACCTTCACCGCTCTTTGCTCCCAGCCCCCTCCCCCCTCCCCCAACCTTGAGCAGCGGCGGCAATGGCGGGGCTCGGCGGAATGCTTGCCGCTGCCATCCTCAAGGTGGTGGGTGACCAGATTGGTTCTGCCATCGGCGGCCAGATTAAGCTGCACAAGAACTTTGACAAGGAGCTGAAGAAGATGAAAATGGCGCTGGAGTCTGTCGACGCCGTGCTCGAGGACGCCGGGAGGCGGTCGGTCACGGATAAATCTACACTTCTGTGGCTGAAGCGGCTCAAGGACGCGACGTACGCCATCTCAGACATGATTGATGAGTTCGAGGCCGACACTGAAGTAATCTCCCAGCCGTCTGCGCGGAAGGTATATGTGCGGTACAGAAATCCCAGTTCATTGTACTTCCTGGTTACTCTTGAAACTAAAGACATGGTCATCACTTCTTTCTATAGAAAAACTCTCCTGACCATGTAGTTTTTGTGATTTATCTGTGTAATTTTGGTTTCTAAACTTGCTGGAGCTAATTAAATATCAAAGGTTTGTACTAGTACCCATGTATTTTGTGCAGTAAGTTAATTTATGTATCTTCACATGGCCTTATGTGTTTTAGGTTTCAGTTTTTAAGATTTTTCATTTCTGAATATACTTTTCTTATACTTTTGTAACAGTAGCATATGTTATGTATATTTCAAAACTAAACAAAATTTGTTCTGATAGAAACAAGAGGGTGTGGCTCTTAATGTTTTAACCTAATCTCCTATTGGGCTGAATGCAGTTGTACACTGCTTGCCCTTTCACACTGTACTAACGAATAAACTCTCTTGCAGTTATCCTTCAAAAAATATTTGGCAATTATGATCCCTTGTATCACAGTCGTTCCCAAGATCACAATGGCCAATAAGATGGAGAAGATGAGGGAGGATCTGGAGGTGATAACTGACCAACACAAAACTTTCAGATTAACAGAAGGCACTAGTGCCAATGAGCCGAAGGTCACCGACATACGGGAAACATCGTCAATCATGGAGACACAAATTGTTGGGAGGACTGAGGAGAAAAAGGAAATATTGTCTTCTTTATTTGATAGCATGACAGAAGAGATCACAATCCTTCCTATATATGGCATTGGGGGCCTTGGCAAGACAACCTTGGCCAAAATGATTTACAATAATACTCAGTTCAAAGAATACTCGCAGGTGTGGGTCTATGTGTCCCAGACATTTGATCTGAAGAAAATTGGAAACTCTATCATATCACAACTATCAGAGAAAGGGAAGGAGAGTGAGTACACTGGAATGGAGATGATACATAAATCACTTCAAAATCTGCTTGCTGATAAGAAGATTCTGATTGTTTTAGATGACCTATGGGAGGGTGAGAAGTTTCATCTTGAAAGTCTGATGGACATGCTTAGGGTTGGGAAGGGCGGTAATGTGGTTGTTATTGTAACCACACGAGATGAGGACATTGCAAAGAAAATCTGTACCATCAAACCATACAAATTAGCACCATTGACTGATGACATCTGTTGGTCTATAATAAAGCAAAAGAGCGTATTTGAATCTAGAGATGATAAAGAAGAATTAGAGAAGATAGGGAAGGTCATTGCAATGAAGTGTGCTGGTGTGGCTTTAGCAGCTAAATCACTTGGTCACATGCTGCAATCTATGAAGTTTAGTGAATGGAAATCAATTAGAGACAGTGATATATGGAATGTATCTTCTTTCAAAGATACATCTTCCTCACAAGTGCTTGCGTCTCTGAAGTTGAGCTATAGTGTCATGCCTTCATATTTGAAGCTCTGCTTTGCCTATTGTGCAATATTTCCAAAAGGTCACAAGATAATTAAAGATGATCTTATTCGCCAATGGGTTTCTCTTGGTTTCTCTACTTGGCAGCTTGGTGAGAGATACATTAGTCAGCTTTTGGGATTCTCTTTCCTTGAACATTCGAAGTCACCATCGGTGAGTTTATGCATGCCCTATGTGATAGAACAATTTTGTTATTTTCTTTGAATCATTGTGATGCAACGAAAGCATATAGTACCAAAAGTAGTGATGGCTAGTAGCAAAAGGTAATGTTGTGGGGAATGTCCACCCTAAATTCTGAAATTAAACTGCACCCACATTTAACATATAAATTTCCATAGATAGTCTCCTCTCTCATAGAGCTGGGTCCATCAATCGTGAATCCATCAGTGGTTTGCCATGTGGAAATGTTACTACTAGAGGTACCACAAAAAATACTACTCCCTCCGATTCATATTAATTGTCACTAATATGGATCTATCTAGAACTAAAGTATGTTTAGATACATCCATAGTTAATATAGATCGGAGGGAGTATATTTATTATATATTACAAACATATAAATAAAGTAGTAGTGGACAATATTTTCTCGGATGACCCTATTGATTTCCAAAAGTAAAAAGGAACAGATGTAGTGCTAACTTGGGCAATTTACGAGAAATCCTCACATTCCTTAGCAGTCAAAGCCTATTCCTGGTCGTGAAAAATACATACATTCCTTTGCAATGAAACAACTCTATTATTTTCACTTTTGTATGAATGATGCTTTTACTATCAAGCCGAAACATGACATTATACTGAAAACTGCATAACAAAAAGTTCAAAATTATAGTGCATGCCCTTCTGCAAATAAGGATCAATTTAGAATGTTGCAATTTTGTGGGATTAGTAATCCAATTCTATTGGTATATATGAATTCCAAATCCACATATTATATGCCACTAGGATTATTTATAATTTGAGACTACAATTGTACATGAAACCGACACCCACATACTGCCACTTACACACTAGTCCCACTTAGGCCTTGTTTGGATACAGTGTTTCAACACAACTGGTTTACCTTAATACCAGGCAACCGTATAACTAACAAGTTCTCTTTTGTACGCGGCATTTAAAACACGGAGAAGGAAAAATTGGTTTCCACAATCCAAGCAATTAAAGTTTTGGGAAATGAATATTCATCGTTCTTCTGAAAACACGGTTATAGGAAACTAATTACAGCTACCCCAATTGTTTCTCAACAAAATTTCCAAACAGGATTTTCCATCTGCTTATTCTTAATAACCGAGTAATTAGTAATACTGGTTTTCAGGAAATTATTACCGAAACGAGTTTTCCTAAAATCTAGCGCAAAAACTTTCTATCCAAACAAGCACTTGGTTTGCCCTGGAACAATATGTAGAGCTTAAGAAACCAATAGGGTCACCAGATCTGGTTTATTCCGCTCGGACAAGCGATCTGGTCTGGATTTAAACTATAGTCAAAACACAGTGGCTTGATCTAGTATAATATTACAAGGAAAAGTACAGTTCTGATTCATTAACTATTCCTGAATAATAAATCATATAATTTGATTCTTAACTGTCCAGACTATGTAGATTTTTCTTTCACGATGACGTAGCGAAGGTTTCTGCATACAAGCCTAACTAGCACTAGGAATCTGACATATAAATCTTTGTGTTGCTTTTTTATGCCTTCACATTTTAAAAGAAATTCTGATTTATCATAGATGATTTTTCTCTAGTCTACATAAATTATTTTTGAGTTTTCTAGACTTGTTTCAACGTATGATTACTTTCGTTCTTTGGTTTCTTAGGATTTCTCAGAATTTTGGGACTATCTATTTTTTCAATGTGATGTTAATTGACTGCCATGCATTGAGAAACACCATCGCGTCATCCAAAACTGCTTTGCACTTGTCCGAGAAATGAATTATGTTTGCTGGCGACACTTAAGCACATACTTATCTAATTTTACAGTTTTGCAGTTTAGGAAAAAAACCTACACTTGCGAAACAGCAGAGAAGCACAAGTAGAAATTACTATTCAATAACGAATTTAATTCAAAAATTGTCTTAAAAATAAGAAACCCCAAAATCTGACTCTGTAAATGATTTTCTTGCAGACTGTCAAACTGTATGATGAAGATATTACATTGTTGACCATGCATGATCTGGTACATGACTTAGCAAGATTAGTCATGGACGATGAGATTCTTGTCGTTGGCAAAGGCGGAAACACTGAGGGAAGCTGGTACCATTATGCATTGCTTGATGATTGTAGTAAGCCATTGGGCTTTGAGTCATCCAAAATAAGGGCACTCCGTTTTATGGACTGTGATAAAATTGAACTTCACCATGCTGCATTTTCATCTGCCAAGTCCTTGCGCGTCCTTGACTTAAGCGAGTGCATCATACATAAGGTGCCAGATTCTATTGGTGTATTGAAGCAGCTGAGGTATCTTAATGCTCCAAGAGTCCAAGATGCACTCATTCCGAATGATATCAGCACGCTCTCAAAGTTAATGTACCTCAACCTTCATGGGTCTTCTAAAATCTTGGCTTTACCAGAATCCATTGGAGAAATTGAAGGTCTGGCATATCTTGATTTGTCCGGTTGTTCAGAAATTGCAAAGTTGCCTGAATCATTCGGGAGGCTAAAAGAATTAGTGCATCTTGATTTGTCAAATTGCTCTTGTATTGGAGGTATATCGGAGTTCTTGGGTAGCCTCACAAAACTGAAATATTTGAACTTATCTCACTGCAAAAAAATTGGAGAGATGCAAGAAGCTCTGGGCGCCCTATCCGAACTAGAGTATTTGAACTTATCATTCAGCTCATATCTTGAAAGTTGCCAGGAAGCAGAAGTTTTGGGCACCCTGAACAAACTTGAGTATCTGAACTTATCTTCAGAGGCTTGTGATCTTCGAAAGCTCCCCGAAGCTTTGGGCACATTCATTCAACTCAAGTACTTAAACTTGTCAGGTTGTAAGAATATGTCAGAATTGCCGAGGTCATTTCAGAGTCTAAAAAATTTGGTGCATCTTGATCTATCAGGCTGTCGTAGTATTGATTGTCTAGATGAAGCTTTGGTTGGTCTGTCCAATCTGCAACATTTGAATTTACAGGGTACATGTATCAAGTTGCTGCCACAAAATGTGACCAAACTCAGGTATTTGAATGTGTCTGGGCTGATTAATAGTGATAAAGATACCATGGACAGTCTCATCAACTATATATGCAGTAATCTTTCCAATCTGGAGCATTTGGACTTGTCTCGTAATTGGCTGCTAAGTATACCTGAAAGTATTTGTAATCTGAGAAAACTGCATACATTGAACCTCGCAAAATGCTGGTATCTTGAAAAGATACCAGGTAGTATAGGTACAATGGATAGTTTGAAGTTTGTTGATATAAATGGTTGTTTATTTCTCTCCAAAGCCCCTCAGCTTGGTAGCAGTGCAATATCGTTACCACACTTTGGGGTGCAGCCTGGTGATGGCCACTCTAGTAGCAACCTCGTCCTGCTACAACACATAGATCCTGTGGAGCTCAACTTGACTGAACTTGAAAATGTGAAGTCCGTAGAAGAGGCGCAACGTATAAATTTGATGGGGAAGAAAAAACTTGAGGACTTGAAACTGGAGTGGACTCCAGATGCCGAGAGGTTTGTGGATCACAAAGTTTTGATGGAAAATCTGGTGCCACCGAGCACATTGAAGACGTTTGAGATATGTGGTTACAGCAGTGTCAGCTTTCCAGCCTGGCTAGTACTGGACCAACTGCCAAACCTAAAGCATCTGGTTCTCAGAGGCATGGCAAACCTGGAAGAGTGGACCACGTCACACTCCAGTGGTGAGGATCACGTGCTTGAACAGTTAGAAATTCATGATTGCCCCCTGTTAAGGTTGAAACCGCTTCCATCTAAAGTTAAAAAGTGGTTGATATCAAACAGTGATAATGTGCTATCATCATTGGAAGAGTGTACTGAGGTGTCAGTTAAAAAAAGCAAGGTACCTCTGTATAAGTGGAGGTTGCTTCAGCACTTCCCTGGCCTCACTGGTTTGCATATTAAAGGCTCAGTCGATCTGATCGGCTCACCAGAGGTCATCCAACATCTCTCCTGTCTGGAGTCTCTAACACTAGAAGACAAATACTTGGAAGAGCTGCCAAAATGGCTGAACGAAAACAACTGGCAACTGACAAAGCTACAACTGGAGGGTTGCAGCAGCATAGCATCACTACCGCACTGGTTAGGAGAATTAACCTCTCTCAAGATACTTGGCCTGTGGGGCTGTGCAGTCTTGAGTTCTTTGCCAGAAAGCATACAACAACTCACCCGTCTCAAGATACTACACATTACGGCCTGCCTTAAATTAAATCGGGTATGCCTCCTGCCCAGCTCTCTGGACACTCTTAAAATCAGGTACTGTAAAGGTATCAAGTGTTTGCCTGAGGGCATGGAACAACTCACCAACCTCCAAACACTAGATATTTCTGATTGCCCTGACCTAAAGCAGTGGTGTGAGTTAGAGGAGAACATGATGAAGCTGGCTCACATAAAAGACAAGGTACGTGTCCTACCAAAGCTGGCTCTCTGTAGTACTAATCTTATTTTATTTTTACGTACTC
The DNA here is from genome assembly GCF_019359855.2 of Lolium perenne. NCBI lineage: Eukaryota > Viridiplantae > Streptophyta > Magnoliopsida > Poales > Poaceae > Lolium > Lolium perenne. Next base: position 265,731,276 of record NC_067244.2, on the reverse strand, counting down.
TTTCTCCTTTTTCTTATATTTAGAATTTACTCTGTCTTGCATTTACTACAGAGGGTTCTTTCATGCAGAAATGCCTACATATTCATATACTTTGCCTTGCAATTTTCCTTTTGTGAAACACCACTTCACTTTCATGGACGAATTTTCTGGGTTCTAGAGTACATCTAGTGATAATAGCAACTAACATTGTAACGATCGAAATAGTAACCTGGGAATTCCTTTGCAGTACCGGCTAATAATAGAAGTGTCGTTATTTACTTTGCAGGACATTTCCTAGAGGTGGTTGAGCTAGACAGTGTATACCGCACATCAACGCCCTGGCTGTCACCGTCAGCCAGATGACGGCCCCCGAGGCTCCCATGCCAGCTGCAACTGCTGGCCTAGGTCTGGAGATGCACGGCGTGCAGGCCAAAAAAGGGAGACGCGACACTCGTGCCTGTCGATGTCTGACGAATTTGAGCCCGACACTCCAGTTTCAGGTCGCCATCATTCCTCTCCTCGAAGACGTATGGGCATGCCGCCTGTCGAGCAGGTCGTGCTCTCAGCGCTGGGCCAGGAGGGCCTAGATCCAGCCAGGTGGGTCATGTTGTTGCATTTATTACTCCAGGTGACCCACCAAGGGCTACCTCAAGTCAGCTGCTCCAGCTCGCCCAGATGCCCATCATGCCACTCGCGCATGCCGCACACCCCACCTCGCCGCCCGCACAGAGCCAAGAAGTCACCGGCCGTCGGTCGCCACCAGGAGAAGCCCGTGTACAGATGGAAAGCACACAGTCACCGGAGGAGGGAACACCACCATGCGCCTGGCGCGCAAGCTGATTCTCTCCAAGAGGAGCCTCGCCCCATAGCTCAAAAGGTAGAGGGAATCAAAAGAACCTTTGACAGCCCCGCTCTCACCGGAGCAGATCGGCGCCCTCTCCACCCTGGCGCCCTCTAGCCAAGCTGCCCGCCCCTGCCCAGATGGTTACCCAGGTCTAGTAAGCCGCTGTTCTGTTGTCAGTTTTCATCAGGTCGAAATTGTAACCCCAATGACTCACAACCTTATTATCTGGAATGTCCGCGGCCTCAACGACCTTGCTCGTAAAGGAGTAGCGTGGGATTGTTAGGAGGCACAATGCAGTGGTGTATAATAGCCATTGCTAATGAAAAGATCAACACAAGTAACTGGGGATTTGTTTGCAGTACCAACCAATGCATCACGCTTGGAAATTTGTCGGAACATGACATTTGCTTCATGTATACCGCTTATTGTTCGTATGAACTACTAGTGGAACCCAAGCTAATCAAACAATTTTCATTATTCTATTTGCAGGAATTTTACTAGGACTAGTGACCTAGACAGGTTATACGCACACAGTAGGTTGCAAAATTGAGAGCCTGAATTAACTTTCAAGATTTCTTTCAGACTGATTGAGATTCATAGTATCCAGCTTAGTTTGTTCGATTAAAAGAAAGCATGAGTGTCAACGTGATGAAACAGTGATAACTCTGGGTGTTCTGTTAGTTTCGTCCTTTTCTTACCAAAACAGTGTGTAGTTGTAATCTTTGTGACGTCCATCTATGCCGTACTTATGATGCTGATACATGCTTGTGTTGGGCATGGTCCACAACTGAAATCAACATTCGCTCAACACTTTTAGAGCATGATACAGTATCTGTTGCTAGCTTGTGAAAGTAAACTAAAGAAAGCATGAATGTAAACGAGGCGGAACGCTTGAAATCTCAGAGGAACTCAGCATATTTGACTGTGTACTGGTGTTTTGTGCATTGGGTAGAGGTACAGAAAATGAGCATGCTCGAGTCAGACTGTTGTTGTGGCTTGGGCGGTAGATTTGTTCTACCTCATCTAGTGTCCCAGCCTAACAGAACACCACCAATTTTGTGATTAAGCAAGATGTTCAGGGCGTATGGATTTTGCGTGTGTTCATAAAAAAGAAGGCATATACTATTTGACAAACTGGAAACTGCATCTCAAAAGTAATGCATACCCATCATTCATTTTCTGAATAATTTATGTGCATCATCAACATTCAGAAATCATTCTCTGAAACCCATTGGTATGGTGTGGAAGGAAGAAGCAACTTACTGAGCGATCTTGTGGTCGCCGGCCATGTCCTTCCCGTCATCCTGTTGCCTCCTGCAGGTCCGACGAACCCAAATGAGGGTCGAGAGCAAACGACTCGCGACACTGCCGCCTCAGTGTCGTCGCCGATGAATCGAATGTCGCGCATCACAGCGCAGCTTCCCTGTTTCTCCTCGCCGGCGCCGAGAAACAGGGCAGGGCGCTCGACACCCCGCTACTCAGAGCATCCATCCTCTGGGCAGGTGCTCCCATGAGATCGAGGATGCTCTCTTGCAGCCGGACCTCTCTCGGCCGCAAGGAGAAGAGAGGCCGTCGGATCCACTCCTTCTCCGACGCCTCCGACGCCTGGTGCGTTACAGCCTCTTATTACTGAAGTCCGATTTGGTGTGCGTAAATTTCAATGCTGCAGCGTGCACCAGGGAACTTGTAATGAATCTGTAGCTACTTGATATCAGATTAAACTCGAGAGACCACGT